>NC_080430.1:56616824-57816824 GCF_028018845.1 Melospiza georgiana
GCCCCTCTTCTGGACGGCAAATTGAAGGACGCACTTGGTACTACGAAAACAGCCCGACTTGGCACTGATGCCACATTGGGTCAGGGAACCACCCAGCGTATCGAGCTTTTTAAGGAGACAGCCGGCCACTCCCATCCATATACCGCCAAAAACAAACCACGGAACTTTTCTCCAGCAAACAAAAAATCCGCTGCCCCGCGTCTGGATGGCAGATTGCAGGAGCCACTTTGCACCATCAAACCCCAGCCCGACTTGGCACTGGTGCCACCTTGGATCTGGGAACCATCCTGCCTATTGTGGATTTTCAGGGCCAGTCGGCCACTCTCAGCCATAGGCCCCCAAAAACAAACCACGGCACTTTACTCTGGTAACAAAACTCGCCTGCCAACTTTTTGATGGCAGATTGCAGGAGCCACTTGGTACTATCAAACCAGCCCAACTTGGCACTGTGCCACCACTGGTCTGGGAACCATCCTGTGTATCGTGGATTCTAAGGAGCCAGCCGGCCACTCCCAGCCACAGGACCCAGACACAAAGCTCTGCCGCTTTCCCTGACAAACAAAATTAAGCTACCCCGCTTCTGGATGGCAGATTGCAGGAGCTATTTAGTACTATCAAACCAGCCCGACTTGGCACTGGTGCCACCTTGGCTCTGGGAACCATCTGCCTATTGTGGATTTTGTGGGGTCAGCCGGCCACTCTCAGCATATGCCCTCAAACACAAACCACGGCCCTTTTCTCTGGCAAACAAAACTCAACTGCCCCCTCTTCTGGAAGGCAAATTGCAGGACGCACTTGGTACTACAAAAACAGCCCAACTTGGCACTGGTTGCCACCTCTGGTCTGGGAACCATCCTGCGTGTCGTGCATTTTAAGGAGCCAGCCGGTCACTCCCAGCCATAGGCCCCCAGACACAAAGCTCTGCCCGTTTCCCTGGCAAACAAAAGTAAGCTACCCCGCTTCTGGATGGCAGATTAGAGGAGCCACTTTGCACCATCAAACCAGCCAACTTGGCACTGCTGCCCACCTGGGTCTGGGAACCATCCTGCGTATCGTGGATTCTAAGGAGCCAGCCGGCCACTCCCAGCCACAGGTCCCCAAACACAAACAACGGCGCTTTTCCCTGGAAAAACAAAACTCGCCTGCCAACTTTTTGATGGCAGATTGCAGGAGCCACTTTGTAACATAAAACCAGCCCGACTTGGCACTGGTCCCACCTTGGATCTCGGAACTATCCTGCCTATCGTGGATTTTCAGGGGCCAGCCGGCCACTCTCAGCCATGTAGCCCAAACAAAAACCACAGCCCTTTCCTCTGGCCAACAAAACTCAACTGCCCCTCTTCTGGATGGCAAATTGCAGGAGCCACGTGCTACTACAAAACCAGCCCAACTTGGCACTGGTGCCACCTTGGCTCTGGGAACCATGCTGCGTATCGTGGATTCTAATGAGTCAGCCGGCCACTCCAGTCACAGGCGCCCAATAAAAACCAAAGACCTTTTCTCTTGCAAACAAAAATCGGCTACCCCGCTTCTGGATGGCAGATTGCAGGAGACACTTTGCACCATCAAACCAGCCCGACTTGGCACTGGTGCCACCTTGGGTCTGGGAACCATGCTGCGTAAATGTGGATTTTTAGGAGCCAGCCGGCCACTCTCAGCCATATGCCCTCAAGCACAAACCACGCCCTTTTCTCTGCAAACAAAACTCAACTGCCCCTCTTCTGGAGGGCAAATTGCAGACGCACTTGGTACTACAAAAAGAGCCCAACTTGGCACTGGTGCCACCATGGGTCTGGTAACCATCCTGCCTATCGTAGCTTTTCAGGAGCCAGCCGGTCACTCCCAGCCATAGGCCCCCAGACAAAAACCTCGGCCCGTTTCCCTGGCAAACAAAAGTAAGCTGCCCCGCTTCTGGATGGCAAATTGCAGGACGCACTTGGTACTACAAAAACAGCCCAACTTGGCACTGGTGCCACCTTGGGTCTGGGAACCATCCTGCCTATCGAGCATTTTAAGGAGCCAGCCGCCCCTCCCAGCCATATGCCCCCAAAAATGAACCACGGACTTGTTCTCTGGCAAACAAAAATCAGCTGCCCCGCGTTGGGGAATGGCAGATTGCAGGAGCCATTTTGCACCATCAACCAGCCCGACTTGGCACTGGTGCCACCTTGGTCTGGGAACCATTCTGCCTATCGTGGATTTTTAGGGGCCAGCCGGCCACTCTGAGCCATAGGCCCCCAAACAAAAACCACGGCCCTTTTCTCTGGCAAACAAAACTCAACAGCCCCTCTTCTGGATGGCAGATTGCAGGAGCCACTTGGTACTATCAAACCAGCCCAACTTGGCACTGGTGCCTCCGTGGGTCTGGTAACCATCCTGCCTATCGTAGCTTTTCAGGAGCACAGCCGGTCACTCCCAGCCCATGGGCGCCAGGACACAAAGCTCGCCCCGTTCCCTGGCAAACAAAAGTAAGCTATCACGCTTCTGGATGCAGATTGCAGGAGACACTTTGCACCATCAAACCAGCCCAACTTGGCACTGGTGCCACCTCTGGTCTGGGAACCATCCTGCGTATCGTGGATTCTAAGGAGCCAGCTGGCCACCTCCCAGCCACAGGCCCCCAAACAAAAACAACAGCGCTTTTCCCTGGAAAACAAAACTGGCCTGCAAACTTTTTGATGGCAGATTGCAGGAGCCACTTGGTACTATCAAACCAGCCCAACTTGGCACTGCTGCCACCATGGGGTCTGGTAACCATCCTGCCTATTGTAGCTTTTCAGGACCTAGCCGGTCACTCTCAGCCATAGGCCGCGAGACACAAACCTCGGCCCGTTTCCCTGGCAAACAAAAGTAAGCTGCCCCGCTTCTAGATGGCAGATTGCAGGAGCCACTTGGTACTATCAAACCAGCCCGACTTGGCAGTGATGCCACCTTGGCTCTGGGAACCATCCTGCCTATTGTGGATTTTCAGGGGCAGCCGGCCACTCTCAGCCATATGCCCCCCAAACACAAACCACGGCCCTTTTCTCTGGCAAACAAAACTCAACTGCCCCTCTTCTGGATGGCAAATTGCAGGACGCACTTGGTACTACGAAAACAGCCCGACTTGGCACTGATGCCACCTTGCTCTGGGAACCATCCTGCGTATCGAGCTTTTTAAGGAGCCAGCCGCCACGCCCAGCCATATACCGCCAAAAACAAACCACGGAACTTTTCTCCAGCAAACAAAAATCCGCTGCCCCCGCGTCTGGATGGCAGATTGCAGGAGCCACTTTGCACCATCAAACCAGCCCGACTTGGCACTGGTGCCACCTTGGATCTGGGAACCATCCTGCCTATCGTGGATTTTCAGGGGCCAGCCGGCCACTCTCAGCCATAGGCCCCCAAAAACAAACCACGGCACTTTACTCTGGTAAACAAAACTCAACTGCCCCTCTTCTGGATGGCAAATTGCAGGACGCACTTGTGTACTACAAAAGCAGCCAACTTGGCACTGGTACCACCTTGGGTCTGGTCACATCCTGCGTATCGTGCATTTTAAGGAGCCAGCTGGCCACTCCCAGCCATTGGCCCCCCAGACACAAAATTCTGCCCGTTTCCCTGGCAAACAAAAGTAAGCTACCCCGCTTCTGGATGGCAGATTGCAGGAGCCACTTTGCACCATCAAACCAGCCCAACTTGGCACTGGTGCCACTTCTGGTCTGGGAACCATCCTGCGTATCGTGGATTCTAAGGAGCCAGCCGGCCACTCCCAGGCACAGGCCCCCAAACAAAAACAACGGCGCTTTTCCCTGGAAAACAAAACTCGCCTGCCAACTTTTTGATGGCAGATTGCAGGAGCTATTTAGTACTATCAAACCAGCCCGACTTGGCACTGGTGCCACCTTGGCACTGGGAACCATCCTGCCTATTGTGGATTTTCAGGTGTCAGCCGGCCACTCTCAGCCATATGCCCTCAAACACAAACCACGGCCCTTTTCTCTGGCAAACAAAACTCAACTGCCCCTCTTCTGGAAGGCAAATTGCAGGACGCACTTGGTACTACAAAAACAGCCCAACTTGGCACTGGTGCCACCTCTGGCCTGGGAACCATCATGCGTATCGAGCTTTTTAAGGAGCCAGCCGGCCACTCCCAGCCATATGCCCCCAAAAATGAACCACGGACTTGTTCTCTGGCAAACAAAAATCAGCTGCCCCGCGTCGGGATGGCAGATTGCAGGAGCCACTTTGCACCATCAAACCAGCCCGACTTGGCTCTGGTGCCACCTTGGGTCTGGGAACCATCCTGCCTATCGTGGATTTTCAGGGGCCAGCCGGCCACTCTGAGCCATAGGCCCCCAAACAAAAACCACGGCCCTTTTCTCTGGCAAACAAAACTCAGCTGCCCCGCTTCTGAATGGCAGATTGCAGGACGCACTTTGTAAAATCAAACCAGCCCAACTTGGCACTGGTGCCACCTTGGGTCTGGGAACCATCCTGCGTATTATGGATTGTCAGGAGCCAGCCGACCACTCTCGGCCACAGACCCCAATCAAAAACAATGGCCCGATTCACAGGCAAAAAAATCTCAGCTGCCCCACTTGTGGATGGGAGATTGCAGGAGGCGCTTGACACTGTCAAACCAGCCCAACTTGGCACTGGTGCCACCTTGGGCCTGGGAACGATGCTGCGTATCATGGAATTTAAGGAGCCAGCCGGCCACTCCCAGCCACAGGAACTAAACACATACCACAGCCCTTTTCTTTGGCAAACAAAACTCAGCTGCCCTGCTTTTGGATGGCAGATTGCAGGAGCCACTTGGTACTATCAAACCAGCCCAACTTTTCACTGGTGCCTCCATGGGTCTGGTCACCATCCTGCGTATCGTAGCTTTTCAGGAGCCAGCCGGTCACTCCCAGCCATAGGCCCCAGACACAAAGCTCTGCCCGTTTCCCTGGCAAACAAAAGTAAGCTACCTCGCTTCTGGATGGCAGATTGCAGGAGCAACTTGGCATCATCAAACCAGCCCAACTTGGCACTGGTGCCACCTCTTGTCTGGGAACCATGCTGCGTATCGTGGGTTCTAAGGAGCCAGCCGGCCACTCCCAGCCACAGGCCCCCAAACACAAACAACGGCACTTTTCCCTGGAAAACAAAACTCGCCTGCTAGCTTTTTGATGGCAGAGTGCAGGAGCCACTTGGTACTATCAAACCAGCCCAACTTGGCACTGGTGCCACTATGGGTCTGGTCACCATCCTGCTTAACGTAGCATTTCAGGAGCCAGCCGGTCACTCCCAGCCGTAGGCCCCCAGACAAATACCTCGGCCCGTTTCCCTGGCAAACAAAATTAAGCTGCCCCGCTTCTGGATGGCAGATTGCAGGAGCCACTTGGTACTATCAAACCAGCCCAACTTGGCACTGGTGCCACCATGGGTCTGGTCACCATCCTGCCTATCGTAGCTTTTCAGGGGCCAGCCAGCCAGCCCCAGGCACTGGCCCCCAGACAAGAATTTCGGCCCGTTTCCATGGCAAACAAAAGTAAGCTACCCCGCTTCTGGATGGCAGATTGTAGGAGCCACTTTGCACCATCAAACCAGCCCAACTTGACACTGGTGCCACCTCTGGCCTGGGAACCATCCTGCATATTGTGGATTCTAAGCAGCCACCCGGCCACTCCGAGCCACAGGGCCCCAAACACAAACAACGGCGCTTTTCCCCGGAAAACAAAACTCGCCTGCCAACATTTTGATGGCAGATTGCAGGAGCTATTTATTACTATCAAACCAGCCCAACTTGGCACTGGTGCCACCATGGGTCTGGTCACCATCCTGCCTAGCATAGCTTTTCAGGAGACAGGAGGTCACTCCCAGCCATAGATCCCCAGACAGAAACCTCGGCCCGTTTCCATGGAAAACAAAAGTAAGCTGCCCCGCTTCAGGATGGCAGATTGCAGGAGCCACTTGGTACTATCAAACCAGCCCAACTTGGCACTGGTGCCGCCATGGGTCTGGTAAACATCCTGCCTATCGTAGCTTTTCAGGAGCCAGCCAGTCACTCCCTGCCATAGGGCCCCAGACAAATACCTCGGCCCGTTTCCCTGGCAAACAAAAGTAAGCTGCCCCGCTTCTGGATGGCAGATTGCAGGAGCCACTTGGTGCTATCAAACCAGCCCGACTTGGCACTGGTGCCACCTTGGATCTGGGAACCATGCTGCGTAACGTGGATTCTAAGACGACAGGCGGCCACTCCCAGCCACAGGGCCCCAAACACAAACAACGGCGCTTTTCCCTGGAAAACAAAACTGGCCTGCCAACTTTTTGATGGCAGATTGCAGGAGCCACTTGGTACTATGAAACCAGCCCAACTTGGCACTGCTGCCAGCATGGGTCTGGTCAGCATCCTGCCTATCGGAGCTTTTCAGGAGCCAGCCGGTCACTCCCAGCCATAGGCCGCCAGACAGAAACCTCGGCCCGTTTCCCTGGCAAACAAAAGTAAGCTGCCTCGCTTCTGGATGGCAGATTGCAGGAGCCACTTGGTACTATCAAACCAGCCCAACTTGGCACTGGTGCCTCCATGGGTCTGGTAACCATCCTGCCTATCGTAGCTTTTCAGGAGCCAGCCGGTCAGTCCCAGCCATAGGGCCCATACACAAATCTCTGCCCGTTTCCTCGGCAAACAAAAGTAAGCTACCCCGCTTCAGGATGGCAGATTGCAGGAGCCACTTTGAACCATCAAACCAGCCCGACTTGGCACTGGTGCCACCTCGGGTCTGGGAACCATCCTGCGTATCGTGGATTCTAAGGAGCCAGCCGGCCACTGCCAGCCACAGGACCCCAAACACAAACAACAGCGCTTTTCTCTGGCAAACAAAACTCAGTTGCCCTGCTTTTGGATGGCAGATTGCAGGAGCCACTTGGTACTATCAAATCAGCCCAACTTGGCACTGGTGCCACCATGGGTCTGGTAATCATCCTGCCTACTGTAGCTTTTCAGGAGCCAGCCGGTCACTCCCAACCATAGGCCCCCAGAAAAAAACCTCGGCCCGTTTCCCTGGCAAACAAAAGTAAGCTGCCCCGCTTCTGGATGGCAGATTGCAGGAGCCACTTTGCACCATCAAA
The DNA here is from genome assembly GCF_028018845.1 of Melospiza georgiana. NCBI lineage: Eukaryota > Metazoa > Chordata > Aves > Passeriformes > Passerellidae > Melospiza > Melospiza georgiana. The sequence goes on from NC_080430.1 coordinate 56,623,923, forward strand.
CTATCCCGACTTGGCACTGGTGCCACCTCGGGTCTGGGAACCATCCTGCGTATTGTGGATTTTGTGGTGTCAGCCGGCCACTCTCAGCCATATGCCCTCAAACACAAACAACGGCGCTTTTCCCTGGAAAACAAAACTCGCCTGCCAACTTTTTGATGGCAGATTGCAGGAGCCACTTGGTACTATCAAACCAGCCCAACTTGGCACTGGTGCCACCACTGGTCTGGGAACCATCCTGTGTATCGTGGATTCTAAGGAGCCAGCCGGCCACTCCCAGCCACAGGACCCCAGACACAAAGCTCTGCCCGTTTCCCTGACAAACAAAATTAAGCTACCCCGCTTCTGGATGGCAGATTGCAGGAGCTATTTAGTACTATCAAACCAGCCCGACTTGGCACTGGTGCCACCTTGGCTCTGGGAACCATCCTGCCTATTGTGGATTTTGTGGTGTCAGCCGGCCACTCTCAGCCATATGCCCTCAAACACAAACCACGGCCCTTTTCTCTGGCAAACAAAACTCAACTGCCCCTCTTCTGGATGGCAGATTGCAGGACGCACTTGGTACTAAAAAAACAGCCCAACTTGGCACTGGTGCCACCTCTGGTCTGGGAACCATCCTGCGTATCGTGGATTCTAAGGAGCCAGCCGGCCACTCCCAGCCACAGGCCCCCAAACACAAACAACGGCTCTTTTCCCTGGAAAACAAAACTCGCCTACCAATTTTTGATGGCAGATTGCAGGAGCCACTTCGTGCTATCAAACCAGCGCAACTTGGCACTGGTGCCACCATGGGTCTTGTCACAATCCTGCCTATCGTAGCTTTTCAGGAGCCAGCCGGTCACTCCCAGCCACAGGCGCCCAGACACAAAGCTCGGCCCATTTCCATGGTAAATAAAAGTAAGCTGTCCCGCTTCTGCATGGCAGATTTCAGGAACCACTTGGTACTATCAAACCAGCCCAACTTGGCACTGGTGCCTCCATGGGTCTGGTAACCATCCTGCCTATCGTAGCTTTTCAGGAGCCAGCCGGTCAGTCCCAGCCATAGGCCCCAGACACAAAGCTCTGCCCGATTCCCTGGCAAACAAAAGTAAGCTACCCCGCTTCTGGATGGCAGATTGCAGGAGCCACTTTGAACCATCAAAGCAGCCCGACTTGGCACTGGTGCCACCTCTGGTCTGGGAACCATCCTGCGTATCGTGGATTCTAAGGAGCCAGGCGGCCACTCCCAGCCACAGGCCGCCAAACACAAACAACGGCGCTTTTCCCTGGAAAACAAAATTCGCCTGCCAACTTTTTGATGGTAGATTGCAGGAGCCACTTGGTACTATCAAACCAGCCCAACTTGGCACTGCTGCCACCATGGGTCTGGTCACCATCCTGCCTATGGTAGCTTTTCAGGAGCCAGCCGCTCACTCCCAGCCATAGGCCCCCAGACACAAACCTCGGCCCGTTTCCCTGGCAAACAAAAGTAAGCTGCCCCGCTTCTGGATGGCAGATTGCAGGAGCCACTTGGTACTATCAAACCAGCCCGACTTGGCACTGGTGCCACCTTGGGTCTGGGAACCATGCTGCGTAACGTAGATTCTAAGGCGCCAGCCGGCCACTCCCAGCCGCAGGCCCCCAAACACAAACAACGGCGCTTTTCCCTGGAAAAGAAAACTGGCCTGCCAACTTTTTGATGGCAGATTGCAGGAGCCACTTGGTACTATCAAACCAGCCCAACTTGGCACTGGTGCCACCATGGGTCTGGTCACCATCCTGCCTATCGTAGCTTTTCGGGAGCCAGCCGGTCACTCCCAGCCATAGGCCGCCAGACAGAAACCTCGGCCCGTTTCCCTGGCAAACAAAAGTAAGCTGCCCCGCTTCTGGATGGCAGATTGCAGGAGCTATTTATTACTATCATACCAGCCCGACTTGGCAGTGGTGCCACCTTGGCTCTGGGAACCATCCTGCCTATCGTGGATTTTCAGGGGCCAGCCGGCCACTCTCTGCCATATGCCCCCAAACACAAATCACGGTCCTTTTCTCTGGCAAACAAAACTCAACTGCCCCTCTTCTGGACGGCAAATTGAAGGACGCACTTGGTACTACGAAAACAGCCCGACTTGGCACTGATGCCACATTGGGTCAGGGAACCACCCAGCGTATCGAGCTTTTTAAGGAGACAGCCGGCCACTCCCATCCATATACCGCCAAAAACAAACCACGGAACTTTTCTCCAGCAAACAAAAATCCGCTGCCCCGCGTCTGGATGGCAGATTGCAGGAGCCACTTTGCACCATCAAACCAGCCCGACTTGGCACTGGTGCCACCTTGGATCTGGGAACCATCCTGCCTATTGTGGATTTTCAGGGGCCAGTCGGCCACTCTCAGCCATAGGCCCCCAAAAACAAACCACGGCACTTTACTCTGGTAAACAAAACTAGCCTGCCAACTTTTTGATGGCAGATTGCAGGAGCCACTTGGTACTATCAAACCAGCCCAACTTGGCACTGGTGCCACCACTGGTCTGGGAACCATCCTGTGTATCGTGGATTCTAAGGAGCCAGCCGGCCACTCCCAGCCACAGGACCCCAGACACAAAGCTCTGCCCGTTTCCCTGACAAACAAAATTAAGCTACCCCGCTTCTGGATGGCAGATTGCAGGAGCTATTTAGTACTATCAAACCAGCCCGACTTGGCACTGGTGCCACCTTGGCTCTGGGAACCATCCTGCCTATTGTGGATTTTGTGGGGTCAGCCGGCCACTCTCAGCCATATGCCCTCAAACACAAACCACGGCCCTTTTCTCTGGCAAACAAAACTCAACTGCCCCTCTTCTGGAAGGCAAATTGCAGGACGCACTTGGTACTACAAAAACAGCCCAACTTGGCACTGGTGCCACCTCTGGTCTGGGAACCATCCTGCGTGTCGTGCATTTTAAGGAGCCAGCCGGTCACTCCCAGCCATAGGCCCCCAGACACAAAGCTCTGCCCGTTTCCCTGGCAAACAAAAGTAAGCTACCCCGCTTCTGGATGGCAGATTAGAGGAGCCACTTTGCACCATCAAACCAGCCCAACTTGGCACTGCTGCCACCTTGGGTCTGGGAACCATCCTGCGTATCGTGGATTCTAAGGAGCCAGCCGGCCACTCCCAGCCACAGGTCCCCAAACACAAACAACGGCGCTTTTCCCTGGAAAACAAAACTCGCCTGCCAACTTTTTGATGGCAGATTGCAGGAGCCACTTTGTAACATAAAACCAGCCCGACTTGGCACTGGTCCCACCTTGGATCTCGGAACTATCCTGCCTATCGTGGATTTTCAGGGGCCAGCCGGCCACTCTCAGCCATGTAGCCCAAACAAAAACCACAGCCCTTTCCTCTGGCCAACAAAACTCAACTGCCCCTCTTCTGGATGGCAAATTGCAGGAGCCACGTGCTACTACAAAACCAGCCCAACTTGGCACTGGTGCCACCTTGGCTCTGGGAACCATGCTGCGTATCGTGGATTCTAATGAGTCAGCCGGCCACTCCCAGTCACAGGCGCCCAATAAAAACCAAAGACCTTTTCTCTTGCAAACAAAAATCGGCTACCCCGCTTCTGGATGGCAGATTGCAGGAGACACTTTGCACCATCAAACCAGCCCGACTTGGCACTGGTGCCACCTTGGGTCTGGGAACCATGCTGCGTAATGTGGATTTTTAGGAGCCAGCCGGCCACTCTCAGCCATATGCCCTCAAGCACAAACCACGGCCCTTTTCTCTGGCAAACAAAACTCAACTGCCCCTCTTCTGGAGGGCAAATTGCAGGACGCACTTGGTACTACAAAAAGAGCCCAACTTGGCACTGGTGCCACCATGGGTCTGGTAACCATCCTGCCTATCGTAGCTTTTCAGGAGCCAGCCGGTCACTCCCAGCCATAGGCCCCCAGACAAAAACCTCGGCCCGTTTCCCTGGCAAACAAAAGTAAGCTGCCCCGCTTCTGGATGGCAAATTGCAGGACGCACTTGGTACTACAAAAACAGCCCAACTTGGCACTGGTGCCACCTTGGGTCTGGGAACCATCCTGCCTATCGAGCATTTTAAGGAGCCAGCCGGCCCCTCCCAGCCATATGCCCCCAAAAATGAACCACGGACTTGTTCTCTGGCAAACAAAAATCAGCTGCCCCGCGTTGGGATGGCAGATTGCAGGAGCCATTTTGCACCATCAAACCAGCCCGACTTGGCACTGGTGCCACCTTGGGTCTGGGAACCATTCTGCCTATCGTGGATTTTTAGGGGCCAGCCGGCCACTCTGAGCCATAGGCCCCCAAACAAAAACCACGGCCCTTTTCTCTGGCAAACAAAACTCAACAGCCCCTCTTCTGGATGGCAGATTGCAGGAGCCACTTGGTACTATCAAACCAGCCCAACTTGGCACTGGTGCCTCCGTGGGTCTGGTAACCATCCTGCCTATCGTAGCTTTTCAGGAGCCAGCCGGTCACTCCCAGCCATGGGCGCCAGACACAAAGCTCGGCCCGTTTCCCTGGCAAACAAAAGTAAGCTATCACGCTTCTGGATGGCAGATTGCAGGAGACACTTTGCACCATCAAACCAGCCCAACTTGGCACTGGTGCCACCTCTGGTCTGGGAACCATCCTGCGTATCGTGGATTCTAAGGAGCCAGCTGGCCACTCCCAGCCACAGGCCCCCAAACAAAAACAACAGCGCTTTTCCCTGGAAAACAAAACTGGCCTGCAAACTTTTTGATGGCAGATTGCAGGAGCCACTTGGTACTATCAAACCAGCCCAACTTGGCACTGCTGCCACCATGGGTCTGGTAACCATCCTGCCTATTGTAGCTTTTCAGGACCTAGCCGGTCACTCTCAGCCATAGGCCGCGAGACACAAACCTCGGCCCGTTTCCCTGGCAAACAAAAGTAAGCTGCCCCGCTTCTAGATGGCAGATTGCAGGAGCCACTTGGTACTATCAAACCAGCCTGACTTGGCAGTGATGCCACCTTGGCTCTGGGAACCATCCTGCCTATTGTGGATTTTCAGGGGCCAGCCGGCCACTCTCAGCCATATGCCCCCAAACACAAACCACGGCCCTTTTCTCTGGCAAACAAAACTCAACTGCCCCTCTTCTGGATGGCAAATTGCAGGACGCACTTGGTACTACGAAAACAGCCCGACTTGGCACTGATGCCACCTTGGCTCTGGGAACCATCCTGCGTATCGAGCTTTTTAAGGAGCCAGCCGGCCACGCCCAGCCATATACCGCCAAAAACAAACCACGGAACTTTTCTCCAGCAAACAAAAATCCGCTGCCCCGCGTCTGGATGGCAGATTGCAGGAGCCACTTTGCACCATCAAACCAGCCCGACTTGGCACTGGTGCCACCTTGGATCTGGGAACCATCCTGCCTATCGTGGATTTTCAGGGGCCAGCCGGCCACTCTCAGCCATAGGCCCCCAAAAACAAACCACGGCACTTTACTCTGGTAAACAAAACTCAACTGCCCCTCTTCTGGATGGCAAATTGCAGGACGCACTTGGTACTACAAAAGCAGCCCAACTTGGCACTGGTACCACCTTGGGTCTGGTCACCATCCTGCGTATCGTGCATTTTAAGGAGCCAGCTGGCCACTCCCAGCCATTGGCCCCCAGACACAAAATTCTGCCCGTTTCCCTGGCAAACAAAAGTAAGCTACCCCGCTTCTGGATGGCAGATTGCAGGAGCCACTTTGCACCATCAAACCAGCCCAACTTGGCACTGGTGCCACTTCTGGTCTGGGAACCATCCTGCGTATCGTGGATTCTAAGGAGCCAGCCGGCCACTCCCAGGCACAGGCCCCCAAACAAAAACAACGGCGCTTTTCCCTGGAAAACAAAACTCGCCTGCCAACTTTTTGATGGCAGATTGCAGGAGCTATTTAGTACTATCAAACCAGCCCGACTTGGCACTGGTGCCACCTTGGCACTGGGAACCATCCTGCCTATTGTGGATTTTCAGGTGTCAGCCGGCCACTCTCAGCCATATGCCCTCAAACACAAACCACGGCCCTTTTCTCTGGCAAACAAAACTCAACTGCCCCTCTTCTGGAAGGCAAATTGCAGGACGCACTTGGTACTACAAAAACAGCCCAACTTGGCACTGGTGCCACCTCTGGCCTGGGAACCATCATGCGTATCGAGCTTTTTAAGGAGCCAGCCGGCCACTCCCAGCCATATGCCCCCAAAAATGAACCACGGACTTGTTCTCTGGCAAACAAAAATCAGCTGCCCCGCGTTGGGATGGCAGATTGCAGGAGCCACTTTGCACCATCAAACCAGCCCGACTTGGCTCTGGTGCCACCTTGGGTCTGGGAACCATCCTGCCTATCGTGGATTTTCAGGGGCCAGCCGGCCACTCTGAGCCATAGGCCCCCAAACAAAAACCACGGCCCTTTTCTCTGGCAAACAAAACTCAGCTGCCCCGCTTCTGAATGGCAGATTGCAGGACGCACTTTGTAAAATCAAACCAGCCCAACTTGGCACTGGTGCCACCTTGGGTCTGGGAACCATCCTGCGTATTATGGATTGTCAGGAGCCAGCCGACCACTCTCGGCCACAGACCCCAATCAAAAACAATGGCCCGATTCACAGGCAAAAAAATCTCAGCTGCCCCACTTGTGGATGGGAGATTGCAGGAGGCGCTTGACACTGTCAAACCAGCCCAACTTGGCACTGGTGCCACCTTGGGCCTGGGAACGATGCTGCGTATCATGGAATTTAAGGAGCCAGCCGGCCACTCCCAGCCACAGGAACTAAACACATACCACAGCCCTTTTCTTTGGCAAACAAAACTCAGCTGCCCTGCTTTTGGATGGCAGATTGCAGGAGCCACTTGGTACTATCAAACCAGCCCAACTTTTCACTGGTGCCTCCATGGGTCTGGTCACCATCCTGCGTATCGTAGCTTTTCAGGAGCCAGCCGGTCAGTCCCAGCCATAGGCCCCAGACACAAAGCTCTGCCTGTTTCCCTGGCAAACAAAAGTAAGCTACCTCGCTTCTGGATGGCAGATTGCAGGAGCAACTTGGCATCATCAAACCAGCCCAACTTGGCACTGGTGCCACCTCTTGTCTGGGAACCATGCTGCGTATCGTGGGTTCTAAGGAGCCAGCCGGCCACTCCCAGCCACAGGCCCCCAAACACAAACAACGGCACTTTTCCCTGGAAAACAAAACTCGCCTGCTAGCTTTTTGATGGCAGAGTGCAGGAGCCACTTGGTACTATCAAACCAGCCCAACTTGGCACTGGTGCCACTATGGGTCTGGTCACCATCCTGCTTAACGTAGCATTTCAGGAGCCAGCCGGTCACTCCCAGCCGTAGGCCCCCAGACAAATACCTCGGCCCGTTTCCCTGGCAAACAAAATTAAGCTGCCCCGCTTCTGGATGGCAGATTGCAGGAGCCACTTGGTACTATCAAACCAGCCCAACTTGGCACTGGTGCCACCATGGGTCTGGTCACCATCCTGCCTATCGTAGCTTTTCAGGGGCCAGCCAGCCAGCCCCAGGCACTGGCCCCCAGACAAGAATTTCGGCCCGTTTCCATGGCAAACAAAAGTAAGCTACCCCGCTTCTGGATGGCAGATTGTAGGAGCCACTTTGCACCATCAAACCAGCCCAACTTGACACTGGTGCCACCTCTGGCCTGGGAACCATCCTGCATATTGTGGATTCTAAGCAGCCACCCGGCCACTCCGAGCCACAGGGCCCCAAACACAAACAACGGCGCTTTTCCCCGGAAAACAAAACTCGCCTGCCAACATTTTGATGGCAGATTGCAGGAGCTATTTATTACTATCAAACCAGCCCAACTTGGCACTGGTGCCACCATGGGTCTGGTCACCATCCTGCCTAGCATAGCTTTTCAGGAGACAGGAGGTCACTCCCAGCCATAGATCCCCAGATAGAAACCTCGGCCCGTTTCCATGGAAAACAAAAGTAAGCTGCCCCGCTTCAGGATGGCAGATTGCAGGAGCCACTTGGTACTATCAAACCAGCCCAACTTGGCACTGGTGCCGCCATGGGTCTGGTAAACATCCTGCCTATCGTAGCTTTTCAGGAGCCAGCCAGTCACTCCCTGCCATAGGGCCCCAGACAAATACCTCGGCCCGTTTCCCTGGCAAACAAAAGTAAGCTGCCCCGCTTCTGGATGGCAGATTGCAGGAGCCACTTGGTGCTATCAAACCAGCCCGACTTGGCACTGGTGCCACCTTGGATCTGGGAACCATGCTGCGTAACGTGGATTCTAAGACGACAGGCGGCCACTCCCAGCCACAGGGCCCCAAACACAAACAACGGCGCTTTTCCCTGGAAAACAAAACTGGCCTGCCAACTTTTTGATGGCAGATTGCAGGAGCCACTTGGTACTATGAAACCAGCCCAACTTGGCACTGCTGCCAGCATGGGTCTGGTCAGCATCCTGCCTATCGGAGCTTTTCAGGAGCCAGCCGGTCACTCCCAGCCATAGGCCGCCAGACAGAAACCTCGGCCCGTTTCCCTGGCAAACAAAAGTAAGCTGCCTCGCTTCTGGATGGCAGATTGCAGGAGCCACTTGGTACTATCAAACCAGCCCAACTTGGCACTGGTGCCTCCATGGGTCTGGTAACCATCCTGCCTATCGTAGCTTTTCAGGAGCCAGCCGGTCAGTCCCAGCCATAGGGCCCATACACAAATCTCTGCCCGTTTCCTCGGCAAACAAAAGTAAGCTACCCCGCTTCAGGATGGCAGATTGCAGGAGCCACTTTGAACCATCAAACCAGCCCGACTTGGCACTGGTGCCACCTCGGGTCTGGGAACCATCCTGCGTATCGTGGATTCTAAGGAGCCAGCCGGCCACTGCCAGCCACAGGACCCCAAACACAAACAACAGCGCTTTTCTCTGGCAAACAAAACTCAGTTGCCCTGCTTTTGGATGGCAGATTGCAGGAGCCACTTGGTACTATCAAATCAGCCCAACTTGGCACTGGTGCCACCATGGGTCTGGTAATCATCCTGCCTACTGTAGCTTTTCAGGAGCCAGCCGGTCACTCCCAACCATAGGCCCCCAGAAAAAAACCTCGGCCCGTTTCCCTGGCAAACAAAAGTAAGCTGCCCCGCTTCTGGATGGCAGATTGCAGGAGCCACTTTGCACCATCAAACTATCCCGACTTGGCACTGGTGCCACCTCGGGTCTGGGAACCATCCTGCGTATTGTGGATTTTGTGGTGTCAGCCGGCCACTCTCAGCCATATGCCCTCAAACACAAACAACGGCGCTTTTCCCTGGAAAACAAAACTCGCCTGCCAACTTTTTGATGGCAGATTGCAGGAGCCACTTGGTACTATCAAACCAGCCCAACTTGGCACTGGTGCCACCACTGGTCTGGGAACCATCCTGTGTATCGTGGATTCTAAGGAGCCAGCCGGCCACTCCCAGCCACAGGACCCCAGACACAAAGCTCTGCCCGTTTCCCTGACAAACAAAATTAAGCTACCCCGCTTCTGGATGGCAGATTGCAGGAGCTATTTAGTACTATCAAACCAGCCCGACTTGGCACTGGTGCCACCTTGGCTCTGGGAACCATCCTGCCTATTGTGGATTTTGTGGTGTCAGCCGGCCACTCTCAGCCATATGCCCTCAAACACAAACCACGGCCCTTTTCTCTGGCAAACAAAACTCAACTGCCCCTCTTCTGGATGGCAGATTGCAGGACGCACTTGGTACTAAAAAAACAGCCCAACTTGGCACTGGTGCCACCTCTGGTCTGGGAACCATCCTGCGTATCGTGGATTCTAAGGAGCCAGCCGGCCACTCCCAGCCACAGGCCCCCAAACACAAACAACGGCTCTTTTCCCTGGAAAACAAAACTCGCCTACCAATTTTTGATGGCAGATTGCAGGAGCCACTTCGTGCTATCAAACCAGCGCAACTTGGCACTGGTGCCACCATGGGTCTTGTCACAATCCTGCCTATCGTAGCTTTTCAGGAGCCAGCCGGTCACTCCCAGCCACAGGCGCCCAGACACAAAGCTCGGCCCATTTCCATGGTAAATAAAAGTAAGCTGTCCCGCTTCTGCATGGCAGATTTCAGGAACCACTTGGTACTATCAAACCAGCCCAACTTGGCACTGGTGCCTCCATGGGTCTGGTAACCATCCTGCCTATCGTAGCTTTTCAGGAGCCAGCCGGTCAGTCCCAGCCATAGGCCCCAGACACAAAGCTCTGCCCGATTCCCTGGCAAACAAAAGTAAGCTACCCCGCTTCTGGATGGCAGATTGCAGGAGCCACTTTGAACCATCAAAGCAGCCCGACTTGGCACTGGTGCCACCTCTGGTCTGGGAACCATCCTGCGTATCGTGGATTCTAAGGAGCCAGGCGGCCACTCCCAGCCACAGGCCGCCAAACACAAACAACGGCGCTTTTCCCTGGAAAACAAAATTCGCCTGCCAACTTTTTGATGGTAGATTGCAGGAGCCACTTGGTACTATCAAACCAGCCCAACTTGGCACTGCTGCCACCATGGGTCTGGTCACCATCCTGCCTATGGTAGCTTTTCAGGAGCCAGCCGCTCACTCCCAGCCATAGGCCCCCAGACACAAACCTCGGCCCGTTTCCCTGGCAAACAAAAGTAAGCTGCCCCGCTTCTGGATGGCAGATTGCAGGAGCCACTTGGTACTATCAAACCAGCCCGACTTGGCACTGGTGCCACCTTGGGTCTGGGAACCATGCTGCGTAACGTAGATTCTAAGGCGCCAGCCGGCCACTCCCAGCCGCAGGCCCCCAAACACAAACAACGGCGCTTTTCCCTGGAAAAGAAAACTGGCCTGCCAACTTTTTGATGGCAGATTGCAGGAGCCACTTGGTACTATCAAACCAGCCCAACTTGGCACTGGTGCCACCATGGGTCTGGTCACCATCCTGCCTATCGTAGCTTTTCGGGAGCCAGCCGGTCACTCCCAGCCATAGGCCGCCAGACAGAAACCTCGGCCCGTTTCCCTGGCAAACAAAAGTAAGCTGCCCCGCTTCTGGATGGCAGATTGCAGGAGCTATTTATTACTATCATACCAGCCCGACTTGGCAGTGGTGCCACCTTGGCTCTGGGAACCATCCTGCCTATCGTGGATTTTCAGGGGCCAGCCGGCCACTCTCTGCCATATGCCCCCAAACACAAATCACGGTCCTTTTCTCTGGCAAACAAAACTCAACTGCCCCTCTTCTGGACGGCAAATTGAAGGACGCACTTGGTACTACGAAAACAGCCCGACTTGGCACTGATGCCACATTGGGTCAGGGAACCACCCAGCGTATCGAGCTTTTTAAGGAGACAGCCGGCCACTCCCATCCATATACCGCCAAAAACAAACCACGGAACTTTTCTCCAGCAAACAAAAATCCGCTGCCCCGCGTCTGGATGGCAGATTGCAGGAGCCACTTTGCACCATCAAACCAGCCCGACTTGGCACTGGTGCCACCTTGGATCTGGGAACCATCCTGCCTATTGTGGATTTTCAGGGGCCAGTCGGCCACTCTCAGCCATAGGCCCCCAAAAACAAACCACGGCACTTTACTCTGGTAAACAAAACTAGCCTGCCAACTTTTTGATGGCAGATTGCAGGAGCCACTTGGTACTATCAAACCAGCCCAACTTGGCACTGGTGCCACCACTGGTCTGGGAACCATCCTGTGTATCGTGGATTCTAAGGAGCCAGCCGGCCACTCCCAGCCACAGGACCCCAGACACAAAGCTCTGCCCGTTTCCCTGACAAACAAAATTAAGCTACCCCGCTTCTGGATGGCAGATTGCAGGAGCTATTTAGTACTATCAAACCAGCCCGACTTGGCACTGGTGCCACCTTGGCTCTGGGAACCATCCTGCCTATTGTGGATTTTGTGGGGTCAGCCGGCCACTCTCAGCCATATGCCCTCAAACACAAACCACGGCCCTTTTCTCTGGCAAACAAAACTCAACTGCCCCTCTTCTGGAAGGCAAATTGCAGGACGCACTTGGTACTACAAAAACAGCCCAACTTGGCACTGGTGCCACCTCTGGTCTGGGAACCATCCTGCGTGTCGTGCATTTTAAGGAGCCAGCCGGTCACTCCCAGCCATAGGCCCCCAGACACAAAGCTCTGCCCGTTTCCCTGGCAAACAAAAGTAAGCTACCCCGCTTCTGGATGGCAGATTAGAGGAGCCACTTTGCACCATCAAACCAGCCCAACTTGGCACTGCTGCCACCTTGGGTCTGGGAACCATCCTGCGTATCGTGGATTCTAAGGAGCCAGCCGGCCACTCCCAGCCACAGGTCCCCAAACACAAACAACGGCGCTTTTCCCTGGAAAACAAAACTCGCCTGCCAACTTTTTGATGGCAGATTGCAGGAGCCACTTTGTAACATAAAACCAGCCCGACTTGGCACTGGTCCCACCTTGGATCTCGGAACTATCCTGCCTATCGTGGATTTTCAGGGGCCAGCCGGCCACTCTCAGCCATGTAGCCCAAACAAAAACCACAGCCCTTTCCTCTGGCCAACAAAACTCAACTGCCCCTCTTCTGGATGGCAAATTGCAGGAGCCACGTGCTACTACAAAACCAGCCCAACTTGGCACTGGTGCCACCTTGGCTCTGGGAACCATGCTGCGTATCGTGGATTCTAATGAGTCAGCCGGCCACTCCCAGTCACAGGCGCCCAATAAAAACCAAAGACCTTTTCTCTTGCAAACAAAAATCGGCTACCCCGCTTCTGGATGGCAGATTGCAGGAGACACTTTGCACCATCAAACCAGCCCGACTTGGCACTGGTGCCACCTTGGGTCTGGGAACCATGCTGCGTAATGTGGATTTTTAGGAGCCAGCCGGCCACTCTCAGCCATATGCCCTCAAGCACAAACCACGGCCCTTTTCTCTGGCAAACAAAACTCAACTGCCCCTCTTCTGGAGGGCAAATTGCAGGACGCACTTGGTACTACAAAAAGAGCCCAACTTGGCACTGGTGCCACCATGGGTCTGGTAACCATCCTGCCTATCGTAGCTTTTCAGGAGCCAGCCGGTCACTCCCAGCCATAGGCCCCCAGACAAAAACCTCGGCCCGTTTCCCTGGCAAACAAAAGTAAGCTGCCCCGCTTCTGGATGGCAAATTGCAGGACGCACTTGGTACTACAAAAACAGCCCAACTTGGCACTGGTGCCACCTTGGGTCTGGGAACCATCCTGCCTATCGAGCATTTTAAGGAGCCAGCCGGCCCCTCCCAGCCATATGCCCCCAAAAATGAACCACGGACTTGTTCTCTGGCAAACAAAAATCAGCTGCCCCGCGTTGGGATGGCAGATTGCAGGAGCCATTTTGCACCATCAAACCAGCCCGACTTGGCACTGGTGCCACCTTGGGTCTGGGAACCATTCTGCCTATCGTGGATTTTTAGGGGCCAGCCGGCCACTCTGAGCCATAGGCCCCCAAACAAAAACCACGGCCCTTTTCTCTGGCAAACAAAACTCAACAGCCCCTCTTCTGGATGGCAGATTGCAGGAGCCACTTGGTACTATCAAACCAGCCCAACTTGGCACTGGTGCCTCCGTGGGTCTGGTAACCATCCTGCCTATCGTAGCTTTTCAGGAGCCAGCCGGTCACTCCCAGCCATGGGCGCCAGACACAAAGCTCGGCCCGTTTCCCTGGCAAACAAAAGTAAGCTATCACGCTTCTGGATGGCAGATTGCAGGAGACACTTTGCACCATCAAACCAGCCCAACTTGGCACTGGTGCCACCTCTGGTCTGGGAACCATCCTGCGTATCGTGGATTCTAAGGAGCCAGCTGGCCACTCCCAGCCACAGGCCCCCAAACAAAAACAACAGCGCTTTTCCCTGGAAAACAAAACTGGCCTGCAAACTTTTTGATGGCAGATTGCAGGAGCCACTTGGTACTATCAAACCAGCCCAACTTGGCACTGCTGCCACCATGGGTCTGGTAACCATCCTGCCTATTGTAGCTTTTCAGGACCTAGCCGGTCACTCTCAGCCATAGGCCGCGAGACACAAACCTCGGCCCGTTTCCCTGGCAAACAAAAGTAAGCTGCCCCGCTTCTAGATGGCAGATTGCAGGAGCCACTTGGTACTATCAAACCAGCCCGACTTGGCAGTGATGCCACCTTGGCTCTGGGAACCATCCTGCCTATTGTGGATTTTCAGGGGCCAGCCGGCCACTCTCAGCCATATGCCCCCAAACACAAACCACGGCCCTTTTCTCTGGCAAACAAAACTCAACTGCCCCTCTTCTGGATGGCAAATTGCAGGACGCACTTGGTACTACGAAAACAGCCCGACTTGGCACTGATGCCACCTTGGCTCTGGGAACCATCCTGCGTATCGAGCTTTTTAAGGAGCCAGCCGGCCACGCCCAGCCATATACCGCCAAAAACAAACCACGGAACTTTTCTCCAGCAAACAAAAATCCGCTGCCCCGCGTCTGGATGGCAGATTGCAGGAGCCACTTTGCACCATCAAACCAGCCCGACTTGGCACTGGTGCCACCTTGGATCTGGGAACCATCCTGCCTATCGTGGATTTTCAGGGGCCAGCCGGCCACTCTCAGCCATAGGCCCCCAAAAACAAACCACGGCACTTTACTCTGGTAAACAAAACTCAACTGCCCCTCTTCTGGATGGCAAATTGCAGGACGCACTTGGTACTACAAAAGCAGCCCAACTTGGCACTGGTACCACCTTGGGTCTGGTCACCATCCTGCGTATCGTGCATTTTAAGGAGCCAGCTGGCCACTCCCAGCCATTGGCCCCCAGACACAAAATTCTGCCCGTTTCCCTGGCAAACAAAAGTAAGCTACCCCGCTTCTGGATGGCAGATTGCAGGAGCCACTTTGCACCATCAAACCAGCCCAACTTGGCACTGGTGCCACTTCTGGTCTGGGAACCATCCTGCGTATCGTGGATTCTAAGGAGCCAGCCGGCCACTCCCAGGCACAGGCCCCCAAACAAAAACAACGGCGCTTTTCCCTGGAAAACAAAACTCGCCTGCCAACTTTTTGATGGCAGATTGCAGGAGCTATTTAGTACTATCAAACCAGCCCGACTTGGCACTGGTGCCACCTTGGCACTGGGAACCATCCTGCCTATTGTGGATTTTCAGGTGTCAGCCGGCCACTCTCAGCCATATGCCCTCAAACACAAACCACGGCCCTTTTCTCTGGCAAACAAAACTCAACTGCCCCTCTTCTGGAAGGCAAATTGCAGGACGCACTTGGTACTACAAAAACAGCCCAACTTGGCACTGGTGCCACCTCTGGCCTGGGAACCATCATGCGTATCGAGCTTTTTAAGGAGCCAGCCGGCCACTCCCAGCCATATGCCCCCAAAAATGAACCACGGACTTGTTCTCTGGCAAACAAAAATCAGCTGCCCCGCGTCGGGATGGCAGATTGCAGGAGCCACTTTGCACCATCAAACCAGCCCGACTTGGCTCTGGTGCCACCTCTGGTCTGGGAACCATCCTGCCTATCGTGGATTTTCAGGGGCCAGCCGGCCACTCTGAGCCATAGGCCCCCAAACAAAAACCACGGCCCTTTTCTCTGGCAAACAAAACTCAGCTGCCCCGCTTCTGAATGGCAGATTGCAGGACGCACTTTGTAAAATCAAACCAGCCCAACTTGGCACTGGTGCCACCTTGGGTCTGGGAACCATCCTGCGTATTATGGATTGTCAGGAGCCAGCCGACCACTCTCGGCCACAGACCCCAATCAAAAACAATGGCCCGATTCACAGGCAAAAAAATCTCAGCTGCCCCACTTGTGGATGGGAGATTGCAGGAGGCGCTTGACACTGTCAAACCAGCCCAACTTGGCACTGGTGCCACCTTGGGCCTGGGAACGATGCTGCGTATCATGGAATTTAAGGAGCCAGCCGGCCACTCCCAGCCACAGGAACTAAACACATACCACAGCCCTTTTCTTTGGCAAACAAAACTCAGCTGCCCTGCTTTTGGATGGCAGATTGCAGGAGCCACTTGGTACTATCAAACCAGCCCAACTTTTCACTGGTGCCTCCATGGGTCTGGTCACCATCCTGCGTATCGTAGCTTTTCAGGAGCCAGCCGGTCAGTCCCAGCCATAGGCCCCAGACACAAAGCTCTGCCCGTTTCCCTGGCAAACAAAAGTAAGCTACCTCGCTTCTGGATGGCAGATTGCAGGAGCAACTTGGCATCATCAAACCAGCCCAACTTGGCACTGGTGCCACCTCTTGTCTGGGAACCATGCTGCGTATCGTGGGTTCTTAGGAGCCAGCTGGCCACTCCCAGCCACAGGCCCCCAAACACAAACAACGGCGCTTTTCCCTGGAAAACAAAACTGGCCTGCCAACTTTTTGATGGCAGATTGCAGGGGCCACTTGGTACTATCAAACCAGCCCGACTTGGCACTGGTGCCACCTTGGCTCTGGGAACCATGCTGCGTAACGTAAATTCTAAGGCGCCAGGCGGCCACTCCCAGCCACAGGGCCCCAAACACAAACAACGGCGCTTTTCCCTGGAAAACAAAACTCGCCTGCCAACTTTTTGATGGCAGATTGCAGGAGCCACTTGGTACTATCAAACCAGCCCAACTTGGCACTGCTGCCACCATGGGTCTGGTCACCATCCTGCCTATCGTAGCTTTTCAGGAGCCAGCCAGTCACTCCCAGCCATAGGCCCCCAGACAAAAACCTCGGCCCGTTTCCCTGGCAAACAAAAGTAAGCTGCCCCGCTTCTGGATGGCAGATTGCAGGAGTTATTTAGTACTATCAAACCAGCCAGACGTGGCACTGGTGCCACCTTGGATCTGGGAACCATCTTGCCTATCGTGGATTTTAAGGAGCCAGCCGGCCTCTCTCAGCCATATGCCCCCAAACACAAACCACGGCCCTTTTCTCTGGCAAACAAAACTCAACTGCCCCTCTTCTGGATGGCAGATTGCAGGAGCCACTTGATATTATCAAACCAGCCCTACTTGGCACTGGTGCCACCTTGGGTCTGGGAAGCATGCTGCGTATCATGGATTTTCAGGAGCCAGCCCGCCACTGCAAGCTACAGGCCCCCAAACACAAACAACAGCCTTTTTCTCTGGCAAACAAAATTCAGCTGCCCCGCTTCTGGATGGCAGATTGCAGGAGCAAATTGGCATCATCAAACCAGCCCGACTTGGCACTGGTGCCACCTCTGGTCTGGGAACCATCCTGCCTATCGTGGGTTCTAAGGAGCCAGCCGGCCACTCCCAGCCACAGGCCCCCAATCACAAACAACGGCGCTTTTCCCTGGAAAACAAAACTCGCCTGCTAGCTTTTTGATGGCAGAGTGCAGGAGCCACTTGGTACAATCAAACCAGCCCAACTTGGCACTGGTGCCACTATGGGTCTGGTCACCATCCTGCCTATCGTAGCATTTCAGGAGCCAGTCGGTCACTCCCAGCCGTAGGCCCCCAGACAAAAACCACGGCCCGTTTCCCTGGCAAACAAAATTAAGCTGCCCCGCTTCTGGATGGCCGATTGCAGGAGCCACTTGGTACTATCAAACCAGCCCAACTTGACACTGGTGCCACCTCTGGCCTGGGAGCCATCCTGCGTATCGTGGATTCTAAGCAGCCACCCGGCCACTCCGAGCCACAGGCCCCCAAACACAAACAACGGCGCTTTTCCCCGGAAAACAAAACTCGCCTGCCAACATTTTGATGGCAGATTGCAGGAGCCACTTGGTACTATCAAACCAGCCCAACTTGGCACTGGTGCCACCATGGGTCTGGTCACCATCCTGCCTAGCATAGCTTTTCAGGAGACAGGAGGTCACTCCCAGCCTTAGACCCACAGACAGAAACCTCGGCCCGCTTCCATGGAAAACAAAAGTAAGCTGCCCCGCTTCTGGATGGCAGATTGCAGGAGCCACTTGGTACTATCAAATTAGCCCAACTTGGCACTGGTGCCACCATGGGTCTGGTAAACATCCTGCCTATCGTAGCTTTTCAGGAGCCAGCCAGTCACTCCCTGCCATAGGGCCCCAGACAAATACCTCGGCCCGTTTCCCTGGCAAACAAAAGTAAGCTGCCCCGCTTCTGGATGGCAGATTGCAGGAGCCACTTGGTACTATCAAACCAGCCCGACTTGGCACTGGTGCCACCTTGGATTTGGGAACCATGCTGCGTAACGTGGATTCTAAGACGACAGGCGGCCACTCCCAGCCACAGGGCCCCAAACACAAACAACGGCGCTTTTCCCTGGAAAACAAAACTCGCCTGCCAACTTTTTGATGGCAGATTGCAGGAGCCACTTGGTACTATCAAATCAGCCCAACTTGGCACTGCTGCTACCATGGGTCTGGTAATCATCCTGCCTACTGTAGCTTTTCAGGAGCCAGCCGGTCACTCCCAGCCATAGGCCCCCAGAAAATAACCTCGGCCCGTTTCCCTGGCAAACAAAAGTAATCTACCCCGCTTCTGGATGGCAGATTGCAGGAGCCACTTTTCACCATCAAACTATCCCGACTTGGCACTGGTGCCACCTCGGGTCTGGGAACCATCCTGCGTATCGTGGATTCTAAGACGACAGGCGGCCACTCCCAGCCACAGGGCCCCAAACACAAACAACGGCGCTTTTCCCTGGAAAACAAAACTCGCCTGCCAACTTTTTGATGGCAGATTGCAGGAGCCACTTGGTGCTATCACAAAACCAGCCCAACTTGGCACTGGTGCCACCATGGGTCTGGTCACTATCCTGCCTACTGTAGCTTTTCAGGAGCCAGCCGGTCACTCCCAGCCACAGGACCCCAAACACAAACAACAGCGCTTTTCTCTGGCAAACAAAACTCAACTGCCCCTCTTCTGGATGGCAGATTGCAGGAGCCACTTGGTATTATCAAACCAGCCCTACTTGGCACTGGTGCCACCTTGGGTCTGGGAAGCATGCTGCGTATCATGGATTTTCAGGAGCCAGCCCGCCACTGCAAGCTACAGGCCCCCAAACACAAACAACAGCCTTTTTCTCTGGCAAACAAAATTCAGCTGCCCCGCTTCTGGATGGCAGATTGCAGGAGCCACTTGGTAGTATCAAACCAGCCCGACTTGGCACTGGTGCCACCTTGGGTCTGGGAACCATCCTGCGTATCGTGGATTCTAAGGAGCCAGCTGGCCACTCCCAGCCAAAGGCCCCCAAACACAAACAACGGTGCTTTTGCCTGGAAAACAAAACTGGCCTGCCAACTTTTTGATGGCAGATTGCAGGAGCCACTTGGTACTATCAAACCAGCCCGACTTGGCACTGGTGCCACCTTGGATTTGGGAACCATGCTGCGTAACGTGGATTCTAAGACGACAGGCGGCCACTCCCAGCCACAGGGCCCCAAACACAAACAACGGCGCTTTTCCCTGGAAAACAAAACTCGCCTGCCAACTTTTTGATGGCAGATTGCAGGAGCCACTTGGTACTATCAAATCAGCCCAACTTGGCACTGCTGCTACCATGGGTCTGGTAATCATCCTGCCTACTGTAGCTTTTCAGGAGCCAGCCGGTCACTCCCAGCCACAGGACCCCAAACACAAACAACAGCGCTTTTCTCTGGCAAACAAAACTCAGTTGCCCTGCTTTTGGATGGCAGATTGCAGGAGCCACTTGGTACTATCAAACCAGCCCGACTTGGCACTGGTGCCTCCATGAGTCTGGTAACCATCCTGCCTATCGTAGCTTTTCAGGAGCCAGCCGGTCACTCCCAGCCATAGGCCCCCAGACACAAAGCTCGGCCCGTTTCCCTGGCAAACAAAAGTAAGCTGCCCCGCTTCTGGATGGCAGATTGCAGGAACCACTTGGTACTATCAAACCAGCCCGACTTGGCACTGGTGCCACCTTGGGTCTGGGAACCATCCTGCGTATCGTGGATTCTAAGGAGCCAGCTGGCCACTCCCAGCCACAGGACCCCAAACACAAACAACAGCGCTTTTCTCTGGCAAACAAAACTCAGTTGCCCTGCTTTTGGATGGCAGATTGCAGGAGCCACTTGGTACTATCAAACCAGCCCAACTTGGCACTGGTGCCTCCATGAGTCTGGTAACCATCCTGCCTATCGTAGCTTTTCAGGAGCCAGCCGGTCACTCCCAGCCATAGGCCCCCAGACACAAAGCTCGGCCCGTTTCCCTGGCAAACAAAAGTAAGCTGCCCCGCTTCTGGATGGCAGATTGCAGGAGTTATTTAGTACTATCAAACCAGCCCGACTTGGCACTGGTGCCACCTGTGGTCTGGGAACCATCCTGCCTATCGTGGATTTTCAGGAGCCAGCCGGCCACTCTCAGCCATATGCCCCCAAACAAAAACCACGGCCCTTTTCTCTGGCAAACAAAACTCAACTGCCCCTCTTCTGGATGGCAAATATCAGGACGCAGTTGGTACTACGAAAACAGCCCGACTTGGCACTGATGCCACCTTGGGTCAGGGAACCATCCTGCGTATCGAGCTTTTTAAGGAGCCAGCCGGCCACGCCCAGCCATATACCGCCAAAAACAAACCACGGAACTTTTCTCCAGCAAACAAAAATCCGCTGCCCCGCGTCTGGATGGCAGATTGCAGGAGCCACTTTGCACCATCAAACCAGCCCGACTTGGCACTGGTGCCACCTCTGGTCTGGGAACCATCCTGCCTATCGTGGATTTTCAGGGGCCAGCCGGCCACTCTCCGCCATAGGCCCCCAAAAACAAACCACGGCACTTTACTCTGGTAAACAAAACTCAACTGCCCCTCTTCTGGACGGCAAATTGCAGGACGCACTTGGTACTACAAAAACAGCCCAACTTGGCACTGGTGCCACCTCTGGTCTGGGAACCATCCTGCGTGTCGTGGATTCTAAGGAGCCAGCCGGCCACTCCCAGCCACAGGTCCCCAAACACAAACAACGGCGCTTTTCCCTGGAAAACAAAACTCGCCTGCCAACTTTTTGATGGCAGATTGCAGGAGCCACTTTGTAACATAAAACCAGCCCGACTTGGCACTGGTCCCACCTTGGATCTCGGAACCATCCTGCCTATCGTGGATTTTCAGGGGCCAGCCGGCCACTCTCAGCCATGTACCCCCAAACAAAAACCACGGCCCTTTCCTCTGGCCAACAAAACTCAACTGCCCCTCTTCTGGATGGCAAATTGCAGGAGCCACGTGCTACTACAAAAGAGCCCAACTTGGCACTGGTGCCACCTTGGCTCTGGGAACCATGCTGCGTATCGTGGATTCTAATGAGCCAGCCGGCCACTCCCAGTCACAGGCGCCCAATAAAAACCAAAGACCTTTTCTCTTGCAAACAAAAATCGGCTACCCCGCTTCTGGATGGCAGATTGCAGGAGACACTTTGCACCATCAAAGCAGCCCGACTTGGCACTGGTGCCACCTTGGGTCTGGGAACCATGCTGCGTAATGTGGATTTTTAGGAGCCAGCCGGCCACTCTCAGCCATATGCCCTCAAGCACAAACCACGGCCCTTTTCTCTGGCAAACAAAACTCAATTGCCCCGCTTCTGGAGGGCAAATTGCAGGACGCACTTGGTACTACAAAAAGAGCCCAACTTGGCACTGGTGCCACCATGGGTCTGGTAACCATCCTGCCTATCGTAGCTTTTCAGGAGCCAGCCGGTCACTCCCAGCCATAGGCCCCCAGACAAAAACCTCGGCCCGTTTCCCTGGCAAACAAAAGTAAGCTGCCCCGCTTCTGGATGGCAAATTGCAGGACGCACTTGGTACTACAAAAACAGTCCAACTTGGCACTGGTGCCACCTTGGGTCTGGGAACCATCCTGCCTATCGAGCATTTTAAGGAGCCAGCCGGCCCCTCCCAGCCATATGCCCCCAAAAATGAACCACGGACTTGTTCTCTGGCAAACAAAAATCAGCTGCCCCGCGTTGGGATGGCAGATTGCAGGAGCCATTTTGCACCATCAAACCAGCCCGACTTGGCACTGGTGCCACCTTGGGTCTGGGAACCATTCTGCCTATCGTGGATTTTTAGGGGCCAGCCGGCCACTCTGAGCCATAGGCCCCCAAACAAAAACCACGGCCCTTTTCTCTGGCAAACAAAACTCAACAGCCCCTCTTCTGGATGGCAGATTGCAGGAGCCACATGGTACTATCAAACCAGCCCAACTTGGCACTGGTGCCTCCGTGGGTCTGGTAACCATCCTGCCTATCGTAGCTTTTCAGGAGCCAGCCGGTCACTCCCAGCCATGGGCGCCAGACACAAAGCTCGGCCCGTTTCCCTGGCAAACAAAAGTAAGCTATCACGCTTCTGGATGGCAGATTGCAGGAGACACTTTGCACCATCAAACCAGCCCGACTTGGCACTGGTGCCACCTCTGGTCTGGGAACCATCCTGCCTATCGTGGATTCTAAGGAGCCAGCTGGCCACTCCCAGCCACAGGCCCCCAAACAAAAACAACAGCGCTTTTCCCTGGAAAACAAAACTGGCCTGCAAACTTTTTGATGGCAGATTGCAGGAGCCACTTGGTACTATCAAACCAGCCCAACTTGGCACTGGTGCCTCCATGGGTCTGGTCACCATCCTGCGTATCGTAGCTTTTCAGGAGCCAGCCGGTCAGTCCCAGCCATAGGCCCCAGACACAAAGCTCTGCCCGTTTCCCTGGCAAACAAAAGTAAGCTACCTCGCTTCTGGATGGCAGATTGCAGGAGACACTTTGCACCATCAAACCAGCCCGACTTGGCACTGGTGCCACCTTGGATCTGGGAACCATCTTGCCTATCGTGGATTTTAAGGAGCCAGCCGGCCTCTCTCAGCCATATGCCCCCAAACACAAACCACGGCCCTTTTCTCTGGCAAACAAAACTCAACTGCCCCTCTTCTGGATGGCAGATTGCAGGAGCCACTTGGTATTATCAAACCAGCCCTACTTGGCACTGGTGCCACCTTGGGTCTGGGAAGCATGCTGCGTATCATGGATTTTCAGGAGCCAGCCCGCCACTGCAAGCTACAGGCCCCCAAACACAAACAACAGCCTTTTTCTCTGGCAAAAAAAATTCAGCTGCCCCGCTTCTGGATGGCAGATTGCAGGAGCCACTTGGTAGTATCAAACCAGCCCGACTTGGCACTGGTGCCACCTTGGGTCTGGGAACCATCCTGCGTATCGTGGATTCTAAGGAGCCAGCTGGCCACTCCCAGCCAAAGGCCCCCAAACACAAACAACGGTGCTTTTGCCTGGAAAACAAAACTGGCCTGCCAACTTTTTGATGGCAGATTGCAGGAGCCACTTGGTACTATCAAACCAGCCCGACTTGGCACTGGTGCCACCTTGGATTTGGGAACCATGCTGCGTAACGTGGATTCTAAGACGACAGGCAGCCACTCCCAGCCACAGGGCCCCAAACACAAACAACGGCGCTTTTCCCTGGAAAACAAAACTCGCCTGCCAACTTTTTGATGGCAGATTGCAGGAGCCACTTGGTACTATCAAATCAGCCCAACTTGGCACTGCTGCTACCATGGGTCTGGTAATCATCCTGCCTACTGTAGCTTTTCAGGAGCCAGCCGGTCACTCCCAGCCACAGGACCCCAAACACAAACAACAGCGCTTTTCTCTGGCAAACAAAACTCAGTTGCCCTGCTTTTGGATGGCAGATTGCAGGAGCCACTTGGTACTATCAAACCAGCCCAACTTGGCACTGGTGCCTCCATGAGTCTGGTAACCATCCTGCCTATCGTAGCTTTTCAGGAGCCAGCCGGTCACTCCCAGCCATAGGCCCCCAGACACAAAGCTCGGCCCGTTTCCCTGGCAAACAAAAGTAAGCTGCCCCGCTTCTGGATGGCAGATTGCAGGAACCACTTGGTACTATCAAACCAGCCCGACTTGGCACTGGTGCCACCTTGGGTCTGGGAACCATCCTGCGTATCGTGGATTCTAAGGAGCCAGCCGGCCACTCCCAGCCACAGGACCCCAAACACAAACAACAGCGCTTTTCTCTGGCAAACAAAACTCAGTTGCCCTGCTTTTGGATGGCAGATTGCAGGAGCCACTTGGTACTATCAAACCAGCCCAACTTGGCACTGGTGCCTCCATGAGTCTGGTAACCATCCTGCCTATCGTAGCTTTTCAGGAGCCAGCCGGTCACTCCCAGCCATAGGCCCCCAGACACAAAGCTCGGCCCGTTTCCCTGGCAAACAAAAGTAAGCTGCCCCGCTTCTGGATGGCAGATTGCAGGAGTTATTTAGTACTATCAAACCAGCCCGACTTGGCACTGGTGCCACCTGTGGTCTGGGAACCATCCTGCCTATCGTGGATTTTCAGGAGCCAGCCGGCCACTCTCAGCCATATGCCCCCAAACAAAAACCACGGCCCTTTTCTCTGGCAAACAAAACTCAACTGCCCCTCTTCTGGATGGCAAATATCAGGACGCAGTTGGTACTACGAAAACAGCCCGACTTGGCACTGATGCCACCTTGGGTCAGGGAACCATCCTGCGTATCGAGCTTTTTAAGGAGCCAGCCGGCCACGCCCAGCCATATACCGCCAAAAACAAACCACGGAACTTTTCTCCAGCAAACAAAAATCCGCTGCCCCGCGTCTGGATGGCAGATTGCAGGAGCCACTTTGCACCATCAAACCAGCCCGACTTGGCACTGGTGCCACCTCTGGTCTGGGAACCATCCTGCCTATCGTGGATTTTCAGGGGCCAGCCGGCCACTCTCCGCCATAGGCCCCCAAAAACAAACCACGGCACTTTACTCTGGTAAACAAAACTCAACTGCCCCTCTTCTGGACGGCAAATTGCAGGACGCACTTGGTACTACAAAAACAGCCCAACTTGGCACTGGTGCCACCTCTGGTCTGGGAACCATCCTGCGTGTCGTGGATTCTAAGGAGCCAGCCGGCCACTCCCAGCCACAGGTCCCCAAACACAAACAACGGCGCTTTTCCCTGGAAAACAAAACTCGCCTGCCAACTTTTTGATGGCAGATTGCAGGAGCCACTTTGTAACATAAAACCAGCCCGACTTGGCACTGGTCCCACCTTGGATCTCGGAACCATCCTGCCTATCGTGGATTTTCAGGGGCCAGCCGTCCACTCTCAGCCATGTACCCCCAAACAAAAACCACGGCCCTTTCCTCTGGCCAACAAAACTCAACTGCCCCTCTTCTGGATGGCAAATTGCAGGAGCCACGTGCTACTACAAAAGAGCCCAACTTGGCACTGGTGCCACCTTGGCTCTGGGAACCATGCTGCGTATCGTGGATTCTAATGAGCCAGCCGGCCACTCCCAGTCACAGGCGCCCAATAAAAACCAAATACCTTTTCTCTTGCAAACAAAAATCGGCTACCCCGCTTCTGGATGGCAGATTGCAGGAGACACTTTGCACCATCAAAGCAGCCCGACTTGGCACTGGTGCCACCTTGGGTCTGGGAACCATTCTGCCTATCGTGGATTTTTAGGGGCCAGCCGGCCACTCTGAGCCATAGGCCCCCAAACAAAAACCACGGCCCTTTTCTCTGGCAAACAAAACTCAACAGCCCCTCTTCTGGATGGCAGATTGCAGGAGCCACTTGGTACTATCAAACCAGCCCAACTTGGCACTGGTGCCTCCGTGGGTCTGGTAACCATCCTGCCTATCGTAGCTTTTCAGGAGCCAGCCGGTCACTCCCAGCCATGGGCGCCAGACACAAAGCTCGGCCCGTTTCCCTGGCAAACAAAAGTAAGCTATCACGCTTCTGGATGGCAGATTGCAGGAGACACTTTGCACCATCAAACCAGCCCGACTTGGCACTGGTGCCACCTCTGGTCTGGGAACCATCCTGCCTATCGTGGATTCTAAGGAGCCAGCTGGCCACTCCCAGCCACAGGCCCCCAAACAAAAACAACAGCGCTTTTCCCTGGAAAACAAAACTGGCCTGCAAACTTTTTGATGGCAGATTGCAGGAGCCACTTGGTACTATCAAACCAGCCCAACTTGGCACTGGTGCCTCCATGGGTCTGGTCACCATCCTGCGTATCGTAGCTTTTCAGGAGCCAGCCGGTCAGTCCCAGCCATAGGCCCCAGACACAAAGCTCTGCCCGTTTCCCTGGCAAACAAAAGTAAGCTACCTCGCTTCTGGATGGCAGATTGCAGGAGACACTTTGCACCATCAAACCAGCCCGACTTGGCACTGGTGCCACCTCTGGTCTGGAAACCATCCTGCGTATCGTGGATTCTTAGGAGCCAGCTGGCCACTCCCAGCCACAGGCCCCCAAACACAAACAACGGCGCTTTTCCCTGGAAAACAAAACTGGCCTGCCAACTTTTTGATAGCAGATTGCAGGAGCCACTTGGTACTATCAAACCAGCCCGACTTGGCACTGGTGCCACCTTGGCTCTGGGAACCATGATGCGTAACGTAAATTCTAAGGCGCCAGGCGGCCACTCCCAGCCACAGGCCCCCAAACACAAACAACGGCGCTTTTCCCTGGAAAACAAAACTCGCCTGCCAACTTTTTGATGGCAGATTGCAGGAGCCACTTGGTACTATCAAACCAGCCCAACTTGGCACTGGTGCCACCATGGGTCTGGTCACCATCCTGCCTATCGTAGCTTTTCAGGAGCCAGCCGGTCACTCCCAGCCATAGGCCCCCAGGATAAAACCTCGGCCCGTTTCCCTGGCAAACCAAAGTAAGCTGCCCCGCTTCTGGATGGCAGATTGCAGGAGTAATTTAGTACTATCAAACCAGCCAGACGTGGCACTGGTGCCACCTTGGATCTGGGAACCATCTTGCCTATCGTGGATTTTAAGGAGCCAGCCGGCCTCTCTCAGCCATATGCCCCCAAACACAAACCACGGCCCTTTTCTCTGGCAAACAAAACTCAACTGCCCCTCTTCTGGATGGCAGATTGCAGGAGCCACTTGGTATTATCAAACCAGCCCTACTTGGCACTGGTGCCACCTTGGGTCTGGGAAGCATGCTGCGTATCATGGATTTTCAGGAGCCAGCCCGCCACTGCAAGCTACAGGCCCCCAAACACAAACAACAGCCTTTTTCTCTGGCAAACAAAATTCAGCTGCCCCGCTTCTGGATGGCAGATTGCAGGAGCCACTTGGTAGTATCAAACCAGCCCGACTTGGCACTGGTGCCACCTTGGGTCTGGGAACCATCCTGCGTATCGTGGATTCTAAGTAGCCAGCTGGCCACTCCCAGCCACAGGCCCCCAAACACAAACAACGGTGCTTTTGCCTGGAAAACAAAACTGGCCTGCCAACTTTTTGATGGCAGATTGCAGGAGCCACTTGGTACTATCAAACCAGCCCAACTTGGCACTGGTGCCACCATGGGTCTGGTCACCATCCTGCCTATCGTAGCTTTTCAGGAGCCAGCCGGTCACTCCCAGCCATGGGCCCCCAGCCAAAAACCTCGGCCCGTTTCCCTGGCACACAAAAGTAAGCTACCCCGCTTCTGGATGGCAGATTGCAGGAGCAACTTGGCATCATCAAACCAGCCCGACTTGGCACTGGTGCCACCTCTGGTCTGGGAACCATCTTGCGTATCGTGGGTTCTAAGGAGCACGCCGGCCACTCCCAGCCACAGGCCCCCAATCACAAACAACGGCACTTTTCCCTGGAAAACAAAACTCGCCTGCTAGCTTTTTGATGGCAGAGTGCAGGAGCCACTTGGTACAATCAAACCAGCGCTACTTGGCACTGGTGCCACTATGGGTCTGGTCACCATCCTGCCTATCGTAGCATTTCAGGAGCCGTCGGTCACTCCCAGCCGTAGGCTTCCAGACACAAACAACGGCCCGTTTCCCTGGCAAACAGAATTAAGCTGCCCCGCTTCTGGATGGCCGATTGCAGGAGCCACTTGGTACTATCAAACCAGCCCAACTTGACACTGGTGCCACCTCTGGCCTGGGAGCCATCCTGCGTATCGTGGATTCTAAGCAGCCACCCGGCCACTCCGAGCCACAGGCCCCCAAACACAAACAACGGCGCTTTTTCCCGGAAAACAAAACTCGCCTGCCAACATTTTGATGGCAGATTGCAGGAGCCACTTGGTACTATCAAACCAGCCCAACTTGGCACTGGTGCCACCTCGGGTCTGGGAACCATCCTGCCTAGCATAGATTTTCAGGAGCCAGGAGGTCACTCCCAGCCATAGACCCCCAGACAGAAACCTCGGCCCGTTTCCATGGAAAACAAAAGTAAGCTGCCCCGCTTCTGGATGGCAGATTGCAGGAGCCACTTGGTACTATAAAATTAGCCCAACTTGGCACTGGTGCCACCATGGGTCTGGTAAACATCCTGCCTATCGTAGCTTTTCAGGAGCCAGCCAGTCACTCCCTGCCATAGGGCCCCAGACAAATACCTCGGCCCGTTTCCCTGGCAAACAAAAGTAAGCTGCCCCGCTTCTGGATGGCAGATTGCAGGAGCCACTTGGTACTATCAAACCAGCCCGACTTGGCATTGGTGCCACCTTGGATTTGGGAACCATGCTGCGTAACGTGGATTCTAAGACGACAGGCGGCCACTCCCAGCCACAGGGTCCCAAACACAAACAACGGCGCTTTTCCCTGGAAAACAAAACTCGCCTGCCAACTTTTTGATGGCAGATTGCAGGAGCCACTTGGTACTATCAAACCAGCCCAACTTGGCACTGCTGCTACCATGGGTCTGGTAATCATCCTGCCGACTGTAGCTTTTCAGGAGCCAGCCGGTCACTCCCAGCCATAGGCCCCCAGAAAAAAACCTCGGCCCGTTTCCCTGGCAAACAAAAGTAATCTACCCCGCTTCTGGATGGCAGATTGCAGGAGCCACTTTGCACCATCAAACTATCCCGACTTGGCACTGGTGCCACCTCGGGACTGGGAACCATCCTGCGTATCGTGGATTCTAAGGAGCCAGCCGGCCACTCCCAGCCACAGGACCCCAAACACAAACAACAGCGCTTTTCTCTGGTAAACAAAACTCAGTTGCCCTGCTTTTGGATGGCAGATTGCAGGAGCCACTTGGTACTATCAAACCAGCCCAACTTGGCACTGGTGCCTCCATGGGTCTGGTAACCATCCTGCCTATCGTAGCTTTTCAGGAGCCAGCCGGTCACTCCCAGCCATAGGCCCCCAGACACAAACCTCGGCCCGTTTCCCTGGCAAACAAAAGTAAGCTGCCCCGCTTCTGGATGGCAGATTGCAGGAGCTATTTATTACTATCAAACCAGCCCGACTTGGCACTGGTGCCACCTCTGGTCTGGGAACCATCCTGCCTATCGTGGATTTTCAGGAGCCAGCCGGCCACTCTCAGCCATATGCCCCCAAACACAAACCCCTGCCCTTTTCTCTGGCAAACAAAACTCAACTGCCCCTCTTCTGGATGGCAAATTGCAGGACGCAGTTGGTACTACGAAAACAGCCCGACTTGGCACTGATGCCACCTTGGGTCAGGGAACCATCCTGCGTATCGAGCTTTTTAAGGAGCCAGCCGGCCACGCCCAGCCATATACCGCCAAAAACAAACCACGGAACTTTTCTCCAACAAACAAAAATCCGCTGCCCCGCGTCTGGATGGCAGATTGCAGGAGCCACTTTGCACCATCAAACCAGCCCGACTTGGCACTGGTGCCACCTCTGGTCTGGGAACCATCCTGCGTATCGTGGATTCTAAGGAGCCAGCTGGCCTCTCCCAGCCACAGGCCCCCAAACAAAAACAACAGCGCTTTTCCCTGGAAAACAAAACTGGCCTGCAAACTTTTTGATGGCAGATTGCAGGAGCCACTTGGTACTATCAAACCAGCCCAACTTGGCACTGCTGGCACCATGGGTCTGGTAACCATCCTGCCTATTGTAGCTTTTCAGGACCTAGCCGGTCAATCTTAGCCATAGGCCGCCAGACACAAACCTCGGCCCGTTTCCCTGGCAAACCAAAGTAAGCTGCCCCGCTTCTAGATGGCAGATTGCAGGAGCCACTTGGTACTATCAAACCAGGCCGACTTGGCAGTGATGCCACCTTGGCTCTGGGAACCATCCTGCCTATTGTGGATTTTCAGGGGCCAGCCGGCCACTCTCTGCCATATGCCCTCAAACACAAACCACGGCCCTTTTCTCTGGCAAACAAAACTCAACTGCCCCTCTTCTGGATGGCAAATTGCAGGACGCACTTGGTACTACGAAAACAGCCCGACTTGGCACTGATGCCACCTTGGCTCTGGGAACCATCCTGCGTATCGAGCTTTTTAAGGAGCCAGCCGGCCACGCCCAGCCATATACCGCCAAAAACAAACCACGGAACTTTTCTCCAGCAAACAAAAATCCGCTGCCCCGCGTCTGGATGGCAGATTGCAGGAGCCACTTTGCACCATCAAACCAGCCCGACTTGGCACTGGTGCCACCTTGGATCTGGGAACCATCCTGCCTATCGTGGATTTTCAGGGGCCAGCCGGCCACTCTCAGCCATAGGCCCCCAAAAACAAACCACGGCACTTTACTCTGGTAAACAAAACTCAACTGCCCCTCTTCTGGATGGGAAATTGCAGGACGCAATTGGTACTACAAAAGCAGCCCGACTTGGCACTGGTACCACCTTGGGTCTGGTCACCATCCTGCGTATCGTGCATTTTAAGGAGCCAGCTGGCCACTCCCAGCCATAGGCCCCCAGACACAAAGCTCTGCCCGTTTCCCTGGCAAACAAAAGTAATCTACCCCGCTTCTGGATGGCAGATTGCAGGAGCCACTTTGCACCATCAAACCAGCCCGACTTGGCACTGGTGCCACCTTGGGTCTGGGAACCATCCTGCGTATCGTGGATTCTAAGGAGCCAGCCGGCCACTCCCAGCCACAGGCCCCCAAACAAAAACAACGGCGCTTTTCCCTGGAAAATTAAACTCGCCTGCCAACTTTTTGATGGCAGATTGCAGGAGCTATTTAGTACTATCAAACCAGCCCGACTTGGCACTGGTGCCACCTTGGCTCTGGGAACCATCCTGCCTATCGTGGATTTTCAGGGGCCAGCCGGCCACTCTCATCCATATGCCCCCAAACACAAACCACGGCCCTTTTCTCTGGCAAACAAAACTCAGCTGCCCCTCTTCTGGATGGCAAATTGCAGGACGCACTTGGTACTACGAAAACAGCCCGACTTGGCACTGGTGCCACCTCTGGCCTGGGAACCATCCTGCGTATCGAGCTTTTTAAGGAGCCAGCCGGCCACTCCCAGCCATATGCCCCCAAAAATGAACCACGGACTTGTTCTCTGGCAAACAAAAATCAGCTGCCCCGTGTCGGGATGGCAGATTGCAGGAGCCACTTTGCACCATCAAACCAGCCCAACTTGGCTCTGGTGCCACCTTGGGTCTGGGAACCATCCTGCCTATCGTGGATTTTCAGGGGCCAGCCGGCCACTCTGAGCCATAGGCCCCCAAAAAAAAACCACGGCCCTTTACTCTGGCAAACAAAACTCAGCTGCCCCGCTTCTGAATGGCAGATTGCAGGACGCACTTGGTACAATCAAACCAGCCCAACTTGGCACTGGTGCCACCTTGGGTCTGGGAACCATCATGCGTATTGTGGATTGTCAGGAGCCAGCCGACCACTCTCGGCCACAGACCCCAATCAAAAACAACGGCCCGATTCACAGGCAAAAAAATCTCAGCTGCCCCACTTGTGGATGGGAGATTGCAGGAGGCGCTTGACACTGTCAAACCAGCCCAACTTGGCACTGGTGCCAACTTGGGTCTGGGAACCATCCAGCGTATCATGGAATTTAAGGAGCCAGCCGGCCACTCCCAGCCACAGGACCCAAACACATACCACAGCCCTTTTCTTTGGCAAACAAAACTCAGCTGCCCTGCTTTTGGATGGCAGAGTGCAGGAGCAACTTGGTGCTATCAAACCAGCCCAACTTGGCACTGGTGCCACCATGGGTCTGGTCACCATCCTGCCTATCGTAGCTTTTCAGGAGCCAGCCGGTCACTCCCAGCCATAGGCCCCCAGACACAAAGCTCGGCCCGTTTCCCTGGCAAACAAAAGTAAGCTGCCCCGCTTCTGGATGGCAGATTGCAGGAGCTATTTATTACTATCAAACCAGCCCGACTTGGCACTGGTGCCACCTCTGGTCTGGGAACCATCCTGCCTATCGTGGATTTTCAGGGGCCAGCCGGCCACTCTCAGCCATATGCCCCCAAAGACAAACCACGCCCCTTTTCTCTGGCAAACAAAACTCAACTGCCCCTCTTCTGGATGGCAAATTGCAGGACGCACTTGGTACTACGAAAACAGCCCGACTTGGCACTGATGCCACCTTGGGTCAGGGAACCATCCTGCGTATCGAGCTTTTTAAGGAGCCAGCCGGCCACGCCCAGCCATATACCGCCAAAAACAAACCACGGAACTTTTCTCCAGCAAACAAAAATCCGCTGCCCCGCGTCTGGATGGCAGATTGCAGGAGCCACTTTGCACCATCAAACCAGCCCGACTTGGCACTGGTGCCACCTTGGATCTGGGAACCATCCTGCCTATTGTGGATTTTCAGGTGTCAGCTGGCCCCTCTCAGCCATAGGCCCCCAAACACAATCCACGGCACTTTACTCTGGTAAACAAAACTCAACTGCCCCTCTTCTGGAAGGCAAATTGCAGGACGCACTTGGTACTACAAAAACAGCCGAACTTGGCACTGGTGCCACCTCTGGCCTGGGAACCATCCTGCGTATCGAGCTTTTTAAGGAGCCAGCCGGCCACTCCCAGCCATATGCCCCCAAAAATGAACCACGGACTTGTTCTCTGGCAAACAAAAATCAGCTGCCCCGCGTCGGGATGGCAGATTGCAGTAGCCACTTTGCACCATCAAACCAGCCTGCCTTGGCTCTGGTGCCACCTTGGGTCTGGGAACCATTCTGCCTATCGTGGATTTTCAGGGGCCAGCCGGCCACTCTGAGCCATAGGCCCCCAAACAAAAACCACGGCCCTTTACTCTGGCAAACAAAACTCAGCTGCCCCGCTTCTGAATGGCAGATTGCAGGACGCACTTGGTACAATCAAACCAGCCCGACTTGGCACTGGTGCCACCTTGGGTCTGGGAACCATCCTGCGTATTGTGGATTGTCAGGAGCCAGCCGACCACTCTCGGCCACAGACCCCTATCAAAAACAACGGCCCGATTCACAGGCAAAAAAATCTCAGCTGCCCCACTTGTGGATGGGAGATTGCAGGAGGCGCTTGACACTGTCAAACCAGCCCAACTTGGCACTGGTGCCACCTTGGGTCTGGGAACGATGCTGCGTATCATGGAATTTAAGGAGCCAGCCGGCCACTCTGAGCCATAGGCCCCCAAACACATACCACAGCCCTTTTCTCTGGCAAACAAAACTCAACAGCCCCTCTTCTGGATGGCAGATTGCAGGAGCCACTTGGTACTATCAAACCAGCCCAACTTGGCACTGGTGCCTCCGTGGGTCTGGTAACCATCCTGCCTATCGTAGCTTTTCAGGAGCCAGCCGGTCACTCCCAGCCATGGGCGCCAGACACAAAGCTCGGCCCGTTTCCCTGGCAAACAAAAGTAAGCTATCACGCTTCTGGATGGCAGATTGCAGGAGACACTTTGCACCATCAAACCAGCCCGACTTGGCACTGGTGCCACCTCTGGTCTGGGAACCATCCTGCGTATCGTGGATTCTAAGGAGCCAGCTGGCCACTCCCAGCCACAGGCCCCCAAACAAAAACAACAGCGCTTTTCCCTGGAAAACAAAACTGGCCTGCAAACTTTTTGATGGCAGATTGCAGGAGCCACTTGGTACTATCAAACCAGCCCAACTTGGCACTGGTGCCACCATGGGTCTGGTAACCATCCTGCCTATTGTAGCTTTTCAGGACCGAGCCGGTCACTCTCAGCCATAGGCCGCCAGACAAAACCTCGGCCCGTTTCCCTGGCAAACAAAAGTAAGCTGCCCCGCTTCTAGATGGCAGATTGCAGGAGCCACTTGGTACTATCAAACCAGCCCGACTTGGCAGTGATGCCACCTTGGCTCTGGGAACCATCCTGCCTATCGTGGATTTTCAGGGGCCAGCCGGCCACTCTCAGCCATATGCCCTCAAACACAAACCACCCTCAAACACAAACTTGGCACTGGTGCCACCTTGGCTCTGGGAACCATGCTGCGTAACGTAAATTCTAAGGCGCCAGGCGGCCACTCCCAGCCACAGGCCCCCAAACACAAACAACGGTGCTTTTCCCTGGAAAACAAAACTGGCCTGCCAACTTTTTGATGGCAGATTGCAGGAGCCACTTGGTACTATCAAACCAGCCCAACTTGGCACTGGTGCCACCATGGGTCTGGTCACCATCCTGCCTATCGTAGCTTTTCAGGAGCCAGCCGGTCACTCCCAGCCATGGGCCCCCAGCCAAAAACCTCGGCCCGTTTCCCTGGCACACAAAAGTAAGCTACCCCGCTTCTGGATGGCAGATTGCAGGAGCAACTTGGCATCATCAAACCAGCCCGACTTGGCACTGGTGCCACCTTGGGTCTGGGAACCATCCTGCGTATCGTGGGTTCTAAGGAGCCAGCCGGCCACTCCCAGCCACAGGCCCCCAATCACAAACAACGGCGCTTTTCCCTGGAAAACAAAACTCGCCTGCTAGCTTTTTGATGGCAGAGTGCAGGAGCCACTTGGTACAATCAAACCAGCCCAACTTGGCACTGGTGCCACTATGGGTCTGGTCACCATCCTGCCTATCGTAGCATTTCAGGAGCCAGTCGGTCACTCCCAGCCGTAGGCCCCCAGACACAAACAACGGCCCGTTTCCCTGGCAAACAAAATTAAGCTGCCCCGCTTCTGGATGGCCGATTGCAGGAGCCACTTGGTACTATCAAACCAGCCCAACTTGACACTGGTGCCACCTCTGGCCTGGGAGCCATCCTGCGTATCGGGGATTCCAAGCAGCCACCCGGCCACTCCCAGCCACAGGACCCCAAACACAAACAACGGCGCTTTTCCCCGGAAAACAAAACTCGCCTGCCAACATTTTGATGGCAGATTGCAGGAGCCACTTGGTACTATCAAACCAGCCCAACTTGGCACTGGTGCCACCATGGGTCTGGTCACCATCCTGCCTAGCATAGCTTTTCAGGAGCCAGGAGGTCACTCCCAGCCATAGACCCCCAGACAGAAACCTCGGCCCGTTTCCATGGAAAACAAAAGTAAGCTGCCCCGCTTCTGGATGGCAGATTGCAGGAGCCACTTGGTACTATCAAATTAGCCCAACTTGGCACTGGTGCCACCATGGGTCTGGTAAACATCCTGCCTATCGTAGCTTTTCAGGAGCCAGCCAGTCACTCCCTGCCATAGGGCCCCAGACAAATACCTCGGCCCGTTTCCCTGGCAAACAAAAGTAAGCTGCCCCGCTTCTGGATGGCAGATTGCAGGAGCCACTTGGTACTATCAAACCAGCCCGACTTGGCACTGGTGCCACCTTGGATTTGGGAACCATGCTGCGTAACGTGGATTCTAAGACGACAGGCGGCCACTCCCAGCCACAGGCCCCCAAACACAAACAACGGCGCTTTTCCCTGGAAAACAAAACTCGCCTGCCAACTTTTTGATGGCAGATTGCAGGAGCCACTTGGTACTATCAAACCAGCCCGACTTGGCAGTGATGCCACCTTGGGTCTGGGAACCATCCTACCTATCGTGGATTTTCAGGGGCCAGACGGCCACTCTCTGCCATATGCCCCCAAACACAAACCACTGCCCTTTTCTCTGGCAAACAAAACTCAACTGCCCCTTTTCTGGATGGCAAATTGCAGGACGAAGTTGGTACTACGAAAACAGCCCGACTTGGCACTGATGCCACCTTGGGTCAGGGAACCATCCTGTGTATCGAGCTTTTTAAGGAGCCAGCCGGCCACGCCCAGCCATATACCGCCAAAAACAAACCACGGAACTTTTCCCCAGCAAACAAAAATCCGCTGCCCCGCGTCTGGATGGCAGATTGCAGGAGCCACTTTGCACCATCAAACCAGCCCGACTTGGCACTGGTGCCACCTTGGATCTGGGTACCATCCTGCCTATCGTGGATTTTCAGGGGCCAGCCGGCCACTCTCAGCAATAGGCCCCCAAAAACAAACCACGGCACTTTACTCTGGTAAACAAAACTCAACTGCCCCTCTTCTGGATGGGAAATTGCAGGACGCAATTGGTACTACAAAAGCAGCCCGACTTGGCACTGGTGCCACCTCTGGTCTTGTCATCATCCTGCGTATGGTGCATTTTAAGGAGCCAGCTGGCCACTCCCAGCCATTGGCCCCCAGACACAAAATTCTGCCCGTTTCCCTGGCAAACAAAAGTAATCTACCCCGCTTCTGGATGGCAGATTGCAGGAGCCACTTTGCACCATCAAACCAGCCCGACTTGGCACTGGTACCACCTTGGGTCTGGGAACCATCCTGCGTATCGTGGATTCTAAGGAGCCAGACGGACACTCCCAGGCACAGGCCCCCAAACAAAAACAACGGCGCTTTTCCCTGGAAAAGAAAACTCGCCTGCCAACTTTTTGATGGCAGATTGCAGGAGCTATTTAGTACTATCAAACCAGCCCGACTTGGCACTGGTGCCACCTTGGCTCTGGGAACCATCCTGCCTATTGTGGATTTTCAGATGTCAGCCGGCCACTCTCAGCCATATGCCCTCACACACAAACCACGGCCCTTTTCTCTGGCAAACAAAACTCAACTGCCCCTCTTCTGGAAGGCAAATTGCAGGACGCACTTGGTACTACAAAAACAGCCCAACTTGGCACTGGTGCCACCTCTGGCCTGGGAACCATCATGCGTATCGAGCTTTTTAAGGAGCCAGCCGGCCACTCCCAGCCATATGCCCCCAAAAATGAACCACGGACTTGTTCTCTGGCAAACAAAAATCAGCTGCCCCGCGTCGGGATGGCAGATTGCAGGAGCCACTTTGCACCATCAAACCAGCCCGACTTGGCTCTGGTGCCACCTTGGGTCTGGGAACCATTCTGCCTATCGTGGATTTTCAGGGGCCAGCCGGCCACTCTGAGCCATAGGCCCCCAAACAAAAACCACGGCCCTTTACTCTGGCAAAAAAAACTCAGCTGCCCTGCTTTTGGATGGCAGAGCGCAGGAGCCACTTGGTGCTATCAAAGCAGCCCATCTTGGCACTGGTGCCACCATGGGTCTGGTCACCATCCTGCCTATCGTAGCTTTTCAGGAGCCAGCCGGTCACTCCCAGCCGTAGGCCTCCAGACACAAAGCTCGGCCCGTTTCCCTGGCAAACAAAATTAAGCTGCCCCGCTTCTGGATGGCAGATTGCAGGAGCTATTTATTACTATCAAACCAGCCCGACTTGGCACTGGTGCCACCTCTGGTCTGGGAACCATCCTGCGTATCGAGCCTTTTAAGGAGCCAGCCGGCCACGCCCAGCCATATGCCGCCAAAAACAAACCACGGAACTTTTCTCCAGCAAACAAAAATCCGCTGCCCCGCGTCTGGATGGCAGATTGCAGGAGCCACTTTGCACCATCAAACCAGCCCGACTTGGCACTGGTGCCACCTTGGATCTGGGAACCATCCTGCCTATTGTGGATTTTCAGGTGTCAGCCGGCCCCTCTCAGCCATAGGCCCCCAAACACAAACCACGGCACTTTACTCTGGTAAACAAAACTCAACTGCCGCTCTTCTGGAAGACAAATTGCAGGACGCACTTGGTACTACAAAAACAGCCGAACTTGGCACTGGTGCCACCTCTGGCCTGGGAACCATCCTGCGTATCGAGCTTTTTAAGGAGCCAGCCGGCCACTCCCAGCCATATGCCCCCAAAAATGAACCACGGACTTGTTCTCTGGCAAACAAAAATCAGCTGCCCTGCGTCGGGATGGCAGATTGCAGGAGCCACTTTGCACCATCAAACCAGCCTGACTTGGCTCTGGTGCCACCTTGGGTCTGGGAACCATTCTGCCTATCGTGGATTTTCAGGGGCCAGCCGGCCACTCTGAGCCATAGGCCCCCAAACAAAAACCACGGCCCTTTACTCTGGCAAACAAAACTCAGCTGCCCTGCTTCTGGATGGCAGATTGCAGGAGCCACTTGGTACAATCAAACCAGCCCAACTTGGCACTGGTGCCACCTTGGGTCTGGGAACCATCCTGCGTATTGTGGATTGTCAGGAGCCAGCCGACCACTCTCGGCCACAGACCCCAATCAAAAACAACGGCCCGATTCACAGGCAAAAAAATCTCAGCTGCCCCACTTGTGGATGGGAGATTGCAGGAGGCGCTTGACACTGTCAAACCAGCCCAACTTGGCACTGATGCCACCTTGGGTCTGGGAACGATGCTGCGTATCATGGAATTTAAGGAGCCAGCCGGCCACTCCCAGCCACAGGACCCAAACACATACCACAGCCCTTTTCTTTGGCAAACAAAACTCAGCTGCCCTGCTTTTGGATGGCAGATTGCAGGAGCCACTTGGTACTATCAAACCAGCCCAACTTGGCACTGGTGCCTCCATGGGTCTGGTCACCATCCTGCCTATCGTAGCTTTTCAGGAGCCAGCCGGTCAGTCCCAGCCATAGGCCCCAGACACAAAGCTCTGCCCGTTTCCCTGGCAAACAAAAGTAAGTTAACCCGCTTCTGGATGGCAGATTGCAGGAGACACTTTGCACCATCAAACCAGCCCGACTTGGCACTGGTGCCACCTCTGGTCTGGAAACCATCCTGCGTATCGTGGATTCTAAGGAGCCAGCTGACCACTCCCAGCCACAGGCCCCCAAACACAAACAACGGCGCTTTTCCCTGGAAAACAAAACTGGCCTGCCAACTTTTTGATGGCAGATTGCAGGAGCCACTTGGTACTATCAAACCAGCCCGACTTGGCACTGGTGCCACCTTGGATCTGGGAACCATGCTGCGTAACGTAGATTCTAAGGCGCCAGGCGGCCACTCCCATCCACAGGCCCCCAAACACAAACAACGGCGCTTTTCCCTGGAAAACAAAACTCGCCTGCCAACTTTTTGATGGCAGATTGCAGGAGCCACTTGGTACTATCAAACCAGCCCAACTTGGCTCTGGTGCCACCATCGGTCTGGTCACCATCCTGCCTATCGTAGCTTTTCAGGAGCCAGCCGGTCACTCCCAGCCATAGGCCCCCAGACAAAAACCTCGGCCCGTTTCCCTGGCAAACAAAAGTAAGCTGCCCCGCTTCTGGATTGCAGATTGCAGGAGTTATTTAGTACTATCAAACCAGCCAGACGTGGCACTGGTGCCACCTTGGATCTGGGAACCATCTTGCCTATCGTGGATTTTAAGGAGCCAGCCGGCCTCTCTCAGCCATATGCCCCCAAACACAAACCACGGCCCTTTTCTCTGGCAAACAAAACTCAACTGCCCCTCTTCTGGATGGCAGATTGCAGGAGCCACTTGGTACTATCAAACCAGCCCTACTTGGCACTGGTGCCACCTTGGGTCTGGGAAGCATGCTGCGTATCATGGATTTTCAGGAGTCAGCCCGCCACTGCAAGGTACAGGCCCCCAAACGCA
This sequence comes from Melospiza georgiana, assembly GCF_028018845.1. Classification (NCBI taxonomy): domain Eukaryota; kingdom Metazoa; phylum Chordata; class Aves; order Passeriformes; family Passerellidae; genus Melospiza; species Melospiza georgiana. The sequence goes on from NC_080430.1 coordinate 56,663,411, forward strand.
AACAACAGCCTTTTTCTCTGGCAAACAAAATTCAGCTGCCCCGCTTCTGGATGGCAGATTGCAGGAGCCACTTGGTACTATCAAACCAGCCCGACTTGGCACTGGTGCCAACTTGGGTCTGGGAACCATCCAGCGTATCGTGGATTCTAAGTAGCCAGCTGGCCACTCCCAGCCACAGGCCCCCAAACACAAACAACGGTGCTTTTCCCTGGAAAACAAAACTCGCCTGCCAACTTTTTGATGGCAGATTGCAGGAGCCGCTTAGTACTATCAAACCAGCCCAACTTGGCACTGGTGCCACCATGGGTCTGGTCACCATCCTGCCTATCGTAGCTTTTCAGGAGCCAGCCGGTCACTCCCAGCCATAGGCCCCCAGACACAAACCTCGGCCCGTTTCCCTGGCAAACAAAAGTAAGCTACCCCGCTTCTGGATGGCAGATTGCAGGAGCCACTTTGCACCATCAAAGCAGCCCGACTTGGCACTGGTGCCACCTCTGGTCTGGGAACCATCCTGCGTATCGTGGATTCTAAGGAGCCAGCTGGCCACTCCCAGCCACAGGCCCCCAAACAAAATCAATGGCGCTTTTCCCTGGAAAACAAAACTGGCCTGCCAACTTTTTGATGGCAGATTGCAGGAGCCACTTGGTACTATCAAACCAGCCCAACTTGGCACTGGTGCCACCTTGGCTCTGGGAACCATCCTGCCTATCGTGGATTTTCAGGGGCCAGCCGGCCACTCTCTGCCATATGCCCCCAAACACAAATCACGGTTATTTTCTCTGGCAAACAAAACTCAACTGCCCAACTTCTGGACGGCAAATTGCAGGACGCACTTGGTACTACAAAAACAGCCCGACTTGGCACTGATGCCACATTGGGTCAGGGAACCATCCTGCGTATCGAGCTTTTTAAGGAGACAGCCGGCCACTCCCATCCATATACCGCCAAAAACAAACCACGGAACTATTCTCCAGCAAACAAAAATCCGCTGCCCCGCGTCTGGATGGCAGATTGCAGGAGCCACTTTGCACCATCAAACCAGCCCGACTTGGCACTGGTGCCACCTTGGATCTGGGAACCATCGTGCCTATTGTGGATTTTCAGGGGCCAGTCGGCCACTCTCAGCCATAGGCCCCCAAAAACAAACCACGGCACTTTACTCTGGTAAACAAAACTCGCCTGCCAACTTTTTGATGGCAGATTGCAGGAGCCACTTGGTACTATCAAACCAGCCCAACTTGGCACTGCTGCCACCATGGGTCTGGTCACCATCCTGCCTATCGTAGCATTTCAGGAGCCAGCCGGTCACTCCCAGCCGCAGGACCCCAGACACAAAGCTCTGCCCGTTTCCCTGACAAACAAAAGTAAGCTACCCCGCTTCTGGATGGCAGATATCAGGAGCTATTTAGTACTATCAAACCAGCCCGACTTGGCACTGGTGCCACCTTGGCTCTGGGAACCATCCTGCCTATTGTGGATTTTGTGGTGTCAGCCGGCCCCTCTCAGCCACTCTCAGCCATATGCCCTCAAACATAAACCACGGCCCTTTTCTCTGGCAAACAAAACTCAACTGCCCCTCTTCTGGAAGGCAAATTGCAGGACGCACTTGGTACTATAAAAACAGCCGAACTTGGCACTGGTGCCACCTCTGGTCTGGGTACCATCCTGCGTGTCGTGCATTTTAAGGAGCCAGTTGGCCACTCCAAGCCATAGGCCCCCAGACACAAATCTCTGCCCGTTTCCCTGGCAAACAAAAGTAAGCTACCCGGCTTCTGGATGGCAGATTAGAGGAGCCACTTTGCACCATCAAACCAGCCCAACTTGGCACTGGTCCCACCTTGGATCTCGGAACCATCCTGCCTATCGTGGATTTTCAGGGGCCAGCCGGCCACTCTCAGCCATGTACCCCCAAACAAAAACCACGGCCCTTTCCTCTGGCCAACAAAACTCAACTGCCCCTCTTCTGGATGGCAAATTGCAGGAGCCACGTGCTACTACAAAACCAGCCCAACTTGGCACTGGTGCCACCTTGGCTCTGGGAACCATGCTGCGTATCGTGGATTCTAATGAGCCAGCCGGCCACTCCCAGTCACAGGCGCCCAATAAAAACCAAAGACCTTTTCTCTTGCAAACAAAAATCGGCTACCTTGCTTCTGGATGGTAGATTGCAGGAGAAACTTTGCACCATCAAACCAGCCCGACTTGGCACTGATGCCACCTTGGGTCTGGGAACCATGCTGCGTAATGTGGCTTTTTAGGAGCCAGCCGGCCACTCTCAGCCATATGCCCTCAAGCACAAACCACGGCCCTTTTCTCTGGCAAACAAAACTCAACTGCCCCTCTTCTGGAGGGCAAATTGCAGGACGCACTTGGTACTACAAAAAGAGCCCAACTTGGCACTGGTGCCACCATGGGTCTGGTAACCATCCTGCCTATCGTAGCTTTTCAGGAGCCAGCCGGTCACTCCCAGCCATAGGCCCCCAGAAAAAAACCTCGGCCCGTTTCCCTGGCAAACAAAAGTAAGCTGCTCCGCTTCTGGATGGCATATTGCAGGAGCCACTTTGCACCATCAAACTGGCCCGACTTGGCACTGGTGCCACCTCTGGTCTGGGAACCTCCTGCGTATCGTGGATTCTAAGAAGCCAGCTGGCCACTCCCAGGCACAGGCCCCCAAACACAAACAACGGCGCTTTTCCCTGGAAAACAAAACTCGCCTGCCAACATTTTGATGGCAGATTGCAGGAGACACTTTGCAACATAAAACCAGCCCGACTCGGCACTGGTTCCACCTTGGATCTCCGAACCATCCTGCCTATCGTGGAACTTCAGGGGCCAGCCGGCCACTCTCAGCCATGTACCCCCAAACAAAAACCACGGCCCTTTCCTCTGGCAAACAAAACTCAACTGCCCCTCTTCTGGATGGCAAATTGCAGGAGCCACTTGCTATTACAAAACCAGCCCAACTTGGCACTGGTGCCACCTTGGCTCTGGGAACCATGCTGCGTATCGTGGATTCTAATGAGCCAGCCGGCCACTCCCAGCCACAGACGCCCAAAAAAATCCAAAGACTTTTCTCCAGCAAACAAAAATCGGCTACCCCGCTTCTGGATGGCAGATTGCAGGAGACACTTTGCACCATCAAACCAGCCCGACTTGGCACTGATGCCACCTTGGGTCTGGGAAGCATGCTGCCTAGCGTGGATTTTCAGGAGCCAGCCGGACACTCTCAGCCATATGCCCTCAAGCACAAACCACGGCCCTTTTCTCTTGCAAACAAAACTAAACTGCCCCTCTTCTGGAGGGCAAATTGCAGGACGCACTTGGTACTACAAAAACAGCCCAACTTGGCACTGGTGCCACCTTGGGTCTGGGAACCATCCTACCTATCGAGCATTTTAAGGAGCCAGCCGGCCCCTCCCAGCCATATGCCCCCAAAAACGAACCACGGACTTGTTCTCTGGCAAACAAAACTCAACTGCCCCTCTTCTGGAGGGCAAATTGCAGGACGCACTTGGTACTACAAAAACAGCCCAACTTGGCACTGGTGCCACCATGGGTCTGGTAACCATCCTGCCTATCGTAGCTTTTCAGGAGCCAGCCGGTCACTCCCAGCCATAGGCCCCCAGAAAAAAACCTCGGCCCGTTTCCCTGGCAAACAAAAGTAAGCTGCTCCGCTTCTGGATGGCAAATTGCAGGAGCCACTTTGCACCATCAAACTGGCCCGACTTGGCACTGGTGCCACCTCTGGTCTGGGAACCTCCTGCGTATCGTGGATTCTAAGAAGCCAGCTGGCCACTCCCAGGCACAGGCCCCCAAACACAAACAACGGCGCTTTTCCCTGGAAAACAAAACTCGCCTGCCAACATTTTGATGGCAGATTGCAGGAGACACTTTGCAACATAAAACCAGCCCGACTCGGCACTGGTTCCACCTTGGATCTCCGAACCATCCTGCCTATCGTGGAACTTCAGGGGCCAGCCGGCCACTCTCAGCCATGTACCCCCAAACAAAAACCACGGCCCTTTCCTCTGGCAAACAAAACTCAACTGCCCCTCTTCTGGATGGCAAATTGCAGGAGCCACTTGCTATTACAAAACCAGCCCAACTTGGCACTGGTGCCACCTTGGCTCTGGGAACCATGCTGCGTATCGTGGATTCTAATGAGCCAGCCGGCCACTCCCAGCCACAGACGCCCAAAAAAATCCAAAGACTTTTCTCCAGCAAACAAAAATCGGCTACCCCGCTTCTGGATGGCAGATTGCAGGAGACACTTTGCACCATCAAACCAGCCCGACTTGGCACTGATGCCACCTTGGGTCTGGGAAGCATGCTGCCTAGCGTGGATTTTCAGGAGCCAGCCGGACACTCTCAGCCATATGCCCTCAAGCACAAACCACGGCCCTTTTCTCTTGCAAACAAAACTAAACTGCCCCTCTTCTGGAGGGCAAATTGCAGGACGCACTTGGTACTACAAAAACAGCCCAACTTGGCACTGGTGCCACCTTGGGTCTGGGAACCATCCTACCTATCGAGCATTTTAAGGAGCCAGCCGGCCCCTCCCAGCCATATGCCCCCAAAAACGAACCACGGACTTGTTCTCTGGCAAACAAAAATCAGCTGCCCCGCGTTGGGATGGCAGATTGCAGGAGCCATTTTGCACCATCAAACCAGCCCGACTTGGCTCTGGTGCCACCTTGGGTCTGGGAACCATTCTGCCTATCGTGGATTTTCAGGGGCCAGCCGGCCACTCTGAGCCATAGGCCCCCAAACAAAAACCACGGCCCTTTTCTCTGGCAAACAAAACTCAACTGCCCCTCTTCTGGATGGCAGATTGCAGGAGCCACTTGGTACTATCAAACCAGCCCAACTTGGCACTGGTGCCTCCGTGGGTCTGGTAACCATCCTGCCTATCGTAGCTTTTCAGGAGCCAGCCGGTCACTCCCAGCCATGGGCGCCAGACACAAAGCTCGGCCCGTTTCCCTGGCAAACAAAAGTAAGCTATCACGCTTCTGGATGGCAGATTGCAGGAGACACTTTGCACCATCAAACCAGCCCGACTTGGCACTGGTGCCACCTCTGGTCTGGGAACCATCCTGCGTATCGTGGATTCTAAGGAGCCAGCTGGCCACTCCCAGCCACAGGCCCCCAAACAAAAACAACAGCGCTTTTCCCTGGAAAACAAAACTGGCCTGCAAACTTTTTGATGGCAGATTGCAGGAGCCACTTGGTACTATCAAACCAGCCCAACTTGGCACTGCTGCCACCATGGGTCTGGTAACCATCCTGCCTATTGTAGCTTTTCAGGACCTAGCCGGTCACTCTCAGCCATAGGCCGCCAGACAAAACCTCGGCCCGTTTCCCTGGCAAACAAAAGTAAGCTGCCCCGCTTCTAGATGGCAGATTGCAGGAGCCACTTGGTACTATCAAACCAGCCCGACTTGGCAGTGATGCCACCTTGGCTCTGGGAACCATCCTGCCTATTGTGGATTTTCAGGGGCCAGCCGGCCACTCTCAGCCATATGCCCCCAAACACAAACCACGGCCCTTTTCTCTGGCAAACAAAACCCAACTGCCCCTCTTCTGGATGGCAAATTGCAGGACGCACTTGGTACTACGAAAACAGCCCGACGTGGCACTGATGCCACCTTGGGTCAGGGAACCATCCTGCGTATCGAGCTTTTTAAGGAGCCAGCCGGCCACGCCCAGCCATATACCGCCAAAAACAAACCACGGAACTTTTCTCCAGCAAACAAAAATCCGCTGCCCCGCGTCTTGATGGCAGATTGCAGGAGCCACTTTGCACCATCAAACCAGCCCGACTTGGCACTGGTGCCACCTTGGATCTGGGAACCATCCTGCCTATCGTGGATTTTCAGGCGCCAGCCGGCCACTCTCAGCCATAGGCCCCCAAACACAAACCACGGCACTTTACTCTGGTAAACAAAACTCAACTGCCCCTCTTCTGGATGGCAAATTGCAGGACGCACTTGGTACTACAAAAGCAGCCCGACTTGGCACTGGTACCACCTTGGGTCTGGTCACCATCCTGCGTATCGTGCATTTTAAGGAGCCAGCTGGCCACTCCCAGCCATTGGCCCCCAGACACAAAATTCTGCCCGTTTCCCTGGCAAACAAAAGTAAGCTACCCCGCTTCTGGATGGCAGATTGCAGGAGCCACTTTGCACCATCAAACCAGCCCAACTTGGCACTGGTGCCACTTCTGGTCTGGGAACCATCCTGCGTATCGTGGATTCTAAGGAGCCAGCCGGCCACTCCCAGGCACAGGCCCCCAAACAAAAACAACGGCGCTTTTCCCTGGAAAACAAAACTCGCCTGCCAACTTTTTGATGGCAGATTGCAGGAGTTATTTAGTACTATCAAACCAGCCCGACTTGGCACTGGTGCCACCTTGGCTCTGGGAACCATCCTGCCTATTGTGGATTTTCAGGTGTCAGCCGGCCACTCTCAGCCATATGCCCTCAAACACAAACCACGGCCCTTTTCTCTGGCAAACAAAACTCAACTGCCCCTCTTCTGGAAGGCAAATTGCAGGACACACTTGGTACTACAAAAACAGCCCAACTTGGCACTGGTGCCACATCTGGCCTGGGAACCATCATGCGTATCGAGCTTTTTAAGGAGCCAGCCGGCCACTCCCAGCCATATGCCCCCAAAAATGAACCACGGACTTGTTCTCTGGCAAACAAAAATCAGCTGCCCCGCGTCGGGATGGCAGATTGCAGGAGCCACTTTGCACCATCAAACCAGCCTGACTTGGCTCTGGTGCCACCTTGGGTCTGGGAACCATCCTGCCTATCGTGGATTTTCAGGGGCCAGCCGGCCACTCTGAGCCATAGGCCCCCAAACAAAAACCACGGCCCTTTATTCTGGCAAACAAAACTCAGCTGCCCCGCTTCTGGATGGCAGATTGCAGGACGCACTTGGTAAAATCAAACCAGCCCAACTTGGCACTGGTGCCACCTTGGGTCTGGGAACCATCCTGCGTATTGTGGATTGTCAGGAGCCAGCCGACCACTCTCGGCCACAGACCCCAATCAAAAACAATGGCCCGATTCACAGGCAAAAAAATCTCAGCTGCCCCACTTGTGGATGGGAGATTGCAGGAGGCGCTTGACACTGTCAAACCAGCCCAACTTGGCACTGGTGCCACCTTGGGCCTGGGAACGATGCTGCGTATCATGGAATTTAAGGAGCCAGCCGGCCACTCCCAGCCACAGGACCCAAACACATACCACAGCCCTTTTCTTTGGCAAACAAAACTCAGCTGCCCTGCTTTTTGATGGCAGATTGCAGGAGCCACTTGGTACTATCAAACCAGCCCAACTTGGCACTGGTGCCTCCATGGGTCTGGTCACCATCCTGCGTATCGTAGCTTTTCAGGAGCCAGCCGGTCAGTCCCAGCCATAGGCCCCAGACACAAAGCTCTGCCCGTTTCCCTGGCAAACAAAAGTAAGCTACCCCGCTTCTGGATGGCAGATTGCAGGAGACACTTTGCACCATCAAACCAGCCCGACTTGGCACTGGTGCCACCTCTGGTCTGGAAACCATCCTGCGTATCGTGGATTCTTAGGAGCCAGCTGGCCACTCCCAGCCACAGGCCCCCAAACACAAACAACGGCGCTTTTCCCTGGAAAACAAAACTGGCCTGCCAACTTTTTGATGGCAGATTGCAGGAGCCACTTGGTACTATCAAACCAGCCCGACTTGGCACTGGTGCCACCTTGGCTCTGGGAACCATGCTGCGTAACGTAAATTCTAAGGCGCCAGGCGGCCACTCCCAGCCACAGGCCCCCAAACACAAACAACGGTGCTTTTCCCTGGAAAACAAAACTGGCCTGCCAACTTTTTGATGGCAGATTGCAGGAGCCACTTGGTACTATCAAACCAGCCCAACTTGGCACTGGTGCCACCATGGGTCTGGTCACCATCCTGCCTATCGTAGCTTTTCAGGAGCCAGCCGGTCACTCCCAGCCATGGGCCCCCAGCCAAAAACCTCGGCCCGTTTCCCTGGCACACAAAAGTAAGCTACCCCGCTTCTGGATGGCAGATTGCAGGAGCAACTTGGCATCATCAAACCAGCCCGACTTGGCACTGGTGCCACCTCTGGTCTGGGAACCATCCTGCGTATCGTGGGTTCTAAGGAGCCAGCCGGCCACTCCCAGCCACAGGCCCCCAATCACAAACAACGGCGCTTTTCCCTGGAAAACAAAACTCGCCTGCTAGCTTTTTGATGGCAGAGTGCAGGAGCCACTTGGTACAATCAAACCAGCCCAACTTGGCACTGGTGCCACTATGGGTCTGGTCACCATCCTGCCTATCGTAGCATTTCAGGAGCCAGTCGGTCACTCCCAGCCGTAGGCCCCCAGACACAAACAACGGCCCGTTTCCCTGGCAAACAAAATTAAGCTGCCCCGCTTCTGGATGGCCGATTGCAGGAGCCACTTGGTACTATCAAACCAGCCCAACTTGACACTGGTGCCACCTCTGGCCTGGGAGCCATCCTGCGTATCGGGGATTCTAAGCAGCCACCCGGCCACTCCGAGCCACAGGCCCCCAAACACAAACAACGGCGCTTTTCCCCGGAAAACAAAACTCGCCTGCCAACATTTTGATGGCAGATTGCAGGAGCCACTTGGTACTATCAAACCAGCCCAACTTGGCACTGGTGCCACCATGGGTCTGGTCACCATCCTGCCTAGCATAGCTTTTCAGGAGCCAGGAGGTCACTCCCAGCCATAGACCCCCAGACAGAAACCTCGGCCCGTTTCCATGGAAAACAAAAGTAAGCTGCCCCGCTTCTGGATGGCAGATTGCCGGAGCCACTTGGTACTATCAAATTAGCCCAACTTGGCACTGGTGCCACCATGGGTCTGGTAAACATTCTGCCTATCGTAGCTTTTCAGGAGCCAGCCAGTCACTCCCTGCCATAGGGCGCCAGACAAATACCTCGGCCCGTTTCCCTGGCAAACAAAAGTAAGCTGCCCCGCTTCTGGATGGCAGATTGCAGGAGCCACTTGGTACTATCAAACCAGCCCGACTTGGCACTGGTGCCACCTTGGATTTGGGAACCATGCTGCGTAACGTGGATTCTAAGACGACAGGAGGCCGCTCCCAGCCACAGGGCCCCAAACACAAACAACGGCGCTTTTCCCTGGAAAACAAAACTCGCCTGCCAACTTTTTGATGGCAGATTGCAGGAGCCACTTGGTACTATCAAACCAGCCCGACTTGGCAGTGATGCCACCTTGGGTCTGGGAACCATCCTGCCTATCGTGGATTTTCAGGGGCCAGCCGGCCACTCTCTGCCATATGCCCCCAAACACAAACCACTGCCCTTTTCTCTGGCAAACAAAACTCAACTGCCCCTTTTCTGGATGGCAAATTGCAGGACGAAGTTGGTACTACGAAAACAGCCCGACTTGGCACTGATGCCACCTTGGGTCAGGGAACCATCCTGTGTATCGAGCTTTTTAAGGAGCCAGCCGGCCACGCCCAGCCATATACCGCCAAAAACAAACCACGGAACTTTTCTCCGGCAAACAAAAATCCGCTGCCCCGCGTCTGGATGGCAGATTGCAGGAGCCACTTTGCACCATCAAACCAGCCCGACTTGGCACTGGTGCCACCTTGGATCTGGGTACCATCCTGCCTATTGTGGATTTTCAGGGGCCAGCCGGCCACTCTCAGCCATAGGCCCCCAAAAACAAACCACGGCACTTTACTCTGGTAAACAAAACTCAACTGCCCCTCTTCTGGATGGGAAATTGCAGGACGCAATTGGTACTACAAAAGCAGCCCGACTTGGCACTGGTGCCACCTCTGGTCTGGTCACCATCCTGCGTATGGTGCATTTTAAGGAGCCAGCTGGCCACTCCCAGCCATAGGCCCCCAGACACAAAATTCTGCCCGTTTCCCTGGCAAACAAAAGTAATCTACCCCGCTTCTGGATGGCAGATTGCAGGAGCCACTTTGCACCATCAAACCAGCCCGACTTGGCACTGGTACCACCTTGGGTCTGGGAACCATCCTGCGTATCGTGGATTCTAAGGAGCCAGCCGGACACTCCCAGGCACAGGCCCCCAAACAAAAACAACGGCGCTTTTCCCTGGAAAAGAAAACTCGCCTGCCAACTTTTTGATGGCAGATTGCAGGAGCTATTTAGTACTATCAAACCAGCCCGACTTGGCACTGGTGCCACCTTGGCTCTGGGAACCATCCTGCCTATTGTGGATTTTCAGGTGTCAGCCGGCCACTCTCAGCCATATGCCCTCACACACAAACCACGGCCCTTTTCTCTGGCAAACAAAACTCAACTGCCCCTCTTCTGGAAGGCAAATTGCAGGACACACTTGGTACTACAAAAACAGCCCAACTTGGCACTGGTGCCACCTCTGGCCTGGGAACCATCATGCGTATCGAGCTTTTTAAGGAGCCAGCCGGCCACTCCCAGCCATATGCCCCCAAAAATGAACCACGGACTTGTTCTCTGGCAAACAAAAATCAGCTGCCCCGCGTCGGGATGGCAGATTGCAGGAGCCACTTTGCACCATCAAACCAGCCCGACTTGGCTCTGGTGCCACCTTGGGTCTGGGAACCATTCTGCCTATCGTGGATTTTCAGGGGCCAGCCGGCCACTCTGAGCCATAGGCCCCCAAACAAAAACCACGGCCCTTTACTCTGGCAAACAAAACTCAGCTGCCCCGCTTCTGAATGGCAGATTGCAGGACGCACTTGGTACAATCAAACCAGCCCAACTTGGCACTGGTGCCACCTTGGCTCTGGGAACCATCCTGCGTATTGTGGATTGTCAGGAGCCAGCCGACCACTCTCGGCCACAGACCCCAATCAAAAACAACGGCCCGATTCACAGGCAAAAAAATCGCAGCTGCCCCACTTGTGGATGGGAGATTGCAGGAGGCGCTTGACACTGTCAAACCAGCCCAACTTGGCACTGGTGCCATCTTGGGTCTGGAAACGATGCTGCGTATCATGGAATTTAAGGAGCCAGCCGGCCACTCCGAGACACAGGACCCAAACACATACCACAGCCCTTTTCTTTGGCAAACAAAACTCAGCTGCCCTGCTTTTGGATGGCAGAGTGCAGGAGCCACTTGGTGCTATCAAACCAGCCCAACTTGGCACTGGTGCCTCCATGGGTCTGGTAACCATCCTGCCTATCGTAGCTTTTCAGGAGCCAGCCGGTCACTCCCAGCCATAGGCCCCCAGACACAAACCTCGGCCCGTTTCCCTGGCAAACAAAATTAAGCTGCCCCGCTTCTGGATGGCAGATTGCAGGAGCTATTTATTACTATCAAACCAGCCCGACTTGGCACTGGTGCCACCTCTGGTCTGGGAACCATCCTGCCTATTGTGGATTTTCAGGGGCCAGCCGGCCACTCTCAGCCATATGCCCCCAAACACAAACCACGGCCCTTTTCTCTGGCAAACAAAACTCAACTGCCCCTCTTCTGGATGGCAAATTGCAGGAGCCACTTGGTACTACGAAAACAGCCCGACTTGGCACTGATGCCACCTTGGGTCAGGGAACCATCCTGCGTATCGAGCCTTTTAAGGAGCCAGCCGGCCACGCCCAGCCATATGCCGCCAAAAACAAACCACGGAACTTTTCTCCAGCAAACAAAAATCCGCTGCCCCGCGTCTGGATGGCAGATTGCAGGAGCCACTTTGCACCATCAAACCAGCCCGACTTGGCACTGGTGCCACCTTGGATCTGGGAACCATCCTGCCTATTGTGGATTTTCAGGTGTCAGCCGGCCCCTCTCAGCCATAGGCCCCCAAACACAAACCACGGCACTTTACTCTGGTAAACAAAACTCAACTGCCGCTCTTCTGGAAGACAAATTGCAGGACGCACTTGGTACTACAAAAACAGCCAAACTTGGCACTGGTGCCACCTCTGGCCTGGGAACCATCCTGCGTATCGAGCTTTTTAAGGAGCCAGCCGGCCACTCCCAGCCATATGCCCCCAAAAATGAACCACGGACTTGTTCTCTGGCAAACAAAAATCAGCTGCCCTGCGTCGGGATGGCAGATTGCAGGAGCCACTTTGCACCATCAAACCAGCCTGACTTGGCTCTGGTGCCACCTTGGGTCTGGGAACCATTCTGCCTATCGTGGATTTTCAGGGGCCAGCCGGCCACTCTCAGCCATAGGCCCCCAAACAAAAACCACGGCCCTTTACTCTGGCAAACAAAACTCAGCTGCCCCGCTTCTGGATGGCAGATTGCAGGAGCCACTTGGTACAATCAAACCAGCCCAACTTGGCACTGGTGCCACCTTGGGTCTGGGAACCATCCTGCGTATTGTGGATTGTCAGGAGCCAGCCGACCACTCTCGGCCACAGACCCCAATCAAAAACAACGGCCCGATTCACAGGCAAAAAAATCTCAGCTGCCCCACTTGTGGATGGGAGATTGCAGGAGGCGCTTGACACTGTCAAACCAGCCCAACTTGGCACTGGTGCCACCTTGGGTCTGGGAACGATGCTGCGTATCATGGAATTTAAGGAGCCAGCCGGCCACTCCCAGCCACAGGACCCAAACACATACCACAGCCCTTTTCTTTGGCAAACAAAACTCAGCTGCCCTGCTTTTGGATGGCAGATTGCAGGAGCCACTTGGTACTATCAAACCAGCCCAACTTGGCACTGGTGCCTCCATGGGTCTGGTCACCATCCTGCCTATCGTAGCTTTTCAGGAGCCAGCCGGTCAGTCCCAGCCATAGGCCCCAGACACAAAGCTCTGCCCGTTTCCCTGGCAAACAAAAGTAAGTTAACCCGCTTCTGGATGGCAGATTGCAGGAGACACTTTGCACCATCAAACCAGCCCGACTTGGCACTGGTGCCACCTCTGGTCTGGAAACCATCCTGCGTATCGTGGATTCTAAGGAGCCAGCTGACCACTCCCAGCCACAGGCCCCCAAACACAAACAACGGCGCTTTTCCCTGGAAAACAAAATTCGCCTGCCAACTTTTTGATGGCAGATTGCAGGAGCCACTTGGTACTATCAAACCAGCCCGACTTGGCACTGGTGCCACCTTGGCTCTGGGAACCATGCTGCGTAACGTAGATTCTAAGGCGCCAGGCGGCCACTCCCAGCCACAGGCCCCCAAACACAAACAACGGCGCTTTTCCCTGGAAAACAAAACTCGCCTGCCAACTTTTTGATGGCAGATTGCAGGAGCCACTTGGTACTATCAAACCAGCCCAACTTGGCTCTGGTGCCACCATCGGTCTGGTCACCATCCTGCCTATCGTAGCTTTTCAGGAGCCAGCCGGTCACTCCCAGCCATAGGCCCCCAGACAAAAACCTCGGCCCGTTTCCCTGGCAAACAAAAGTAAGCTGCCCCGCTTCTGGATTGCAGATTGCAGGAGTTATTTAGTACTATCAAACCAGCCAGACGTGGCACTGGTGCCACCTTGGATCTGGGAACCATCTTGCCTATCGTGGATTTTAAGGAGCCAGCCGGCCTCTCTCAGCCATATGCCCCCAAACACAAACCACGGCCCTTTCCTCTGGCAAACAAAACTCAACTGCCCCTCTTCTGGATGGCAGATTGCAGGAGCCACTTGGTACTATCAAACCAGCCCTACTTGGCACTGGTGCCACCATGGGTCTGGGAAGCATGCTGCGTATCATGGATTTTCAGGAGTCAGCCCGCCACTGCAAGGTACAGGCCCCCAAACGCAAACAACAGCCTTTTTCTCTGGCAAACAAAATTCAGCTGCCCCGCTTCTGGATGGCAGATTGCAGGAGCCACTTGGTACTATCAAACCAGCCCGACTTGGCACTGGTGCCAACTTGGGTCTGGGAACCATCCAGCGTATCGTGGATTCTAAGTAGCCAGCTGGCCACTCCCAGCCACAGGCCCCCAAACACAAACAACGGTGCTTTTCCCTGGAAAACAAAACTGGCCTGCCAACTTTTTGATGGCAGATTGCAGGAGCCACTTGGTACTATCAAACCAGCCCAACTTGGCACTGGTGCCACCATGGGTCTGGTCAACATCCCGCCTATCGTAGCTTTTCAGGAGCCAGCCGGTCACTCCCAGCCATGGGCCCCCAGCCACAAACCTCGGCCCGTTTCCCTGGCACACAAAAGTAAGCTACCCCGCTTCTGGATGGCAGATTGCAGGAGCAACTTGGCATCATCAAACCAGCCCGACTTGGCACTGGTGCCACCTCTGGTCTGGGAACGATCCTGCGTATCGTGGATTCTAAGGAGCCAGCCAGCCACTCCCAGCCACAGGCCCCCAATCACAAACAACGGCGCTTTTCCCTGGAAAACAAAACTCGCCTGCTAGCTTTTTGATGGCAGAGTGCAGGAGCCACTTGGTACAATCAAACCAGCCCAACTTGGCACTGGTGCCACTATGGGTCTGGTCACCATCCTGCCTATCGTAGCATTTCAGGAGCCAGCCGGTCATTCCCAGCCGTAGGCCTCCAGACACAAACAACGGCCCGTTTCCCTGGCAAACAAAATTAAGCTGCCCCGCTTCTGGATGGCAGATTGCAGGAGCCACTTGGTACTATCAAACCAGCCCAACTTGGCACTGGTGCCACCTCTGGTCTGGAAACCATCCTGCCTATCGTAGCTTTTCAGGGGCCAGCCAGCCAGCCCCAGGCACTGGCCCCCAGACAAGAATTTCGGCCCATTTCCCTGGCAAACAAAAGTAAGCTACCCCGCTTCTGGATGGCAGATTGCAGGAGCCACTTGGTAATATCAAACCAGCCCAACTTGGCACTGGTGCCACCACTGGTCTGGGAACCATCCTGCGTATCGTGGATTCTAAGCAGCCTCCCGGCCACTCCGAGCCACAGGACCCCAAACACAAACAACGGCGCTTTTCCCCGGAAAACAAAACTCGCCTGCCACCATTTTGATGGCAGATTGCAGGAGCCACTTGGTACTATCAAACCAGCCCAACTTGGCACTGGTGCCACCATGGGTCTGGTCACCATCCTGCCTAGCATAGCTTTTCAGGAGCCAGGAGGTCACTCCCAGCCATAGACCCCCAGACAGAAACCTCGGCCCGTTTCCATGGAAAACAATAGTAAGCTGCCCCGCTTCTGGATGGCAGATTGCAGGAGCCACTTGGTACTATCAAATTAGCCCAACTTGGCACTGGTGCCACCATGGGTCTGGTAAACATCCTGCCTATCGTAGCTTTTCAGGAGCCAGCCAGTCACTCCCTGCCATAGGGCCCCAGACAAATACCTCGGCCCGTTTCCCTGGCAAACAAAAGTAAGCTGCCCCGCTTCTGGATGGCAGATTGCAGGAGCCACTTGGTACTATCAAACCAGCCCAACTTGGCACTGGTGCCACCTTGGATCTGGGAACCATGCTGCGTAACGTGGATTCTAAGACGACAGGCGGCCACTCCCAGCCACAGGGCCCCAAACACAAACAACGGCGCTTTTCCCTGTAAAACAAAACTCGCCTGCCAACTTTTTGATGGCAGATTGCAGGAGCCACTTGGTACTATCAAATCAGCCCAACTTGGCACTGCTGCTACCATGGATCTGGTAATCATTCTGCCTACTGTAGCTTTTCAGGAGCCAGCCGGTCACTCCCAGCCATAAGCCCCCAGAAAAAAACCTCGGCTCGTATCCCTGGCAAACAAAAGTAAGCTGCCCCACTTCTGGATGGCAGATTGCAGGAACCACTTGGTACTATCAAATCAGCCCGACTTGGTACTGGTGCCACCTCTGGTCTGGGAACCATCCTGCGTATCGTGGATTCTAAGGAGCCAGCAGGGCCACTCCCAGCTACAGGAACCCAAACACAAACAACAGCGTTTTTCTCTGGCAAACAAAACTCAGTTGCCCTGCTTTTGAATGGCAGATTGCAGGAGCGACTTGGTACTATCAAATCAGCCCATCTTGGCACTGGTGCCTCCATGGGTCTGGTAACCATCCTGCCTATCGTAGCTTTTCAGGAGCCAGCCGGTCACTCCCAGCCATAGGCCCCAGACACAAAGCTCTGCCCGTTTCCCTGGCAAACAAAAGTAAGGTACCCCGCTTCTGGATGGCAGATTGCAGGAGCCACTTTGGACCATCAAACCAGCCCGACTGGGCACTGGTGCCACCTCTGGTCTGGGAACCATCCTTCGTATCGTGGATTCTAAGGAGCCAGCTGGCCACTCCCAGCCACAGACCCCTAAACACAAACAACGGCGCTTTTCCCTGGAAAACAAAACTGGCCTGCCAACTTTTTGATGGCAGATTGCAGGAGCCACTTGGTACTATCAAACCAGCCCAACTTGGCACTGGTGCCACCATGGGTCTGGTCACCATCCTGCCTATCGTAGCTTTTCAGGAGCCAGCCGGTCACTCCCAGCCATAGGCCCCCAGACACAAAGCTCGGCCCGTTTCCCTGGCAAACAAAAGTAAGCTGCCCCGCTTCTGGATGGCAGATTGCAGGAGCTATTTATTACTATCAAACCAGCCCGACGTGGCACTGGTGCCACCTCTGGTCTGGGAACCATCCTGCCTATCGTGGATTTTCAGGGGCCAGCCGGCCACTCTCAGCCATATGCCCCCAAACACAAACCACGGCCCTTTTCTCTGGCAAACAAAACTCAACTGCCCCTCTTCTGGATGGCAAATTGCAGAACGCACTTGGTACTACGAAAACAGCCCGACTTGGCACTGATGCCACCTTCGGTCAGGGAACCATCCTGCGTATCGAGCTTTTTAAGGAGCCAGCCGGCCACGCCCAGCCGTATACCGCCAAAAACAAACCACGGAACTTTTCTCCAGCAAACAAAAATCCGCTGCCCCGCGTCTGGATGGCAGATTGCAGGAGCCACTTTGCACCATCAAACCAGCCCGACTTGGCACTGGTGCCACCTTGGATCTGGGAACCATCCTGCCTATCGTGGATTTTCAGGGGCCAGCCGGCCACTCTCAGCCATAGGCCCCCAAAAACAAACCACGGCACTTTACTCTGGTAAACAAAACTCAACTGCCCCTCTTCTGGATGGCAAATTGCAGGACGCACTTGGTACTACAAAAGCAGCCCGACTTGGCAATGGTGCCACCTTGGGTCTGGTCACCATCCGGCGTATCGTGCATTTTAAGGAGCCAGCTGGCCACTCCCAGCCATAGGCCCCCAGACACAAAATTCTGCCCGTTTCCCTGACAAACAAAAGTAAGCTACCCCGCTTCTGGGTGGCAGATTGCAGGAGCTATTTAGTACTATCAAACCAGCCCGACTTGGCACTGGTGCCACCTTGGCTCTGGGAACCATCCTGCCTATTGTGGATTTTGTGGGGTCAGCCGGCCACTCTCAGCCATATGCCCCCAAACACAAACCACGGCCCTTTTCTCTGGCAAACCAAACTCAACTGCCCCTCTTCTGGATGGCAAATTGCAGGACGCACTTGGTACTACGAAAACAGCCCGACTTGGCACTGATGCCACCTTCGGTCAGGGAACCATCCTGCGTATCGAGCTTTTTAAGGAGCCAGCCGGCGACGCCCAGCCGTATACCGCCAAAAACAAACCACGGAACTTTTCTCCAGCAAACAAAAATCCGCTGCCCCGCGTCTGGATGGCAGATTGCAGGAGCCACTTTGCACCATCAAACCAGCCCGACTTGGCACTGGTGCCACCTTGGCTCTGGGAACCATCCTGCCTATCGTGGATTTTCAGGGGCCAGCCGGCCACTCTCAGCCATAGGCCCCCAAAAACAAACCACGGCACTTTACTCTGGTAAACAAAACTCAACTGCCCCTCTTCTGGATGGCAAATTGCAGGACGCACTTGGTACTACAAAAGCAGCCCGACTTGGCAATGGTGCCACCTTGGGTCTGGTCACCATCCGGCGTATCGTGCATTTTAAGGAGCCAGCTGGCCACTCCCAGCCGTAGGCCCCCAGACACAAAATTCTGCCCGTTTCCCTGGAAAACAAAAGTAAGCTACCCCGCTTCTGGATGGCAGATTGCAGGAGCTATTTAGTACTATCAAACCAGCCCGACTTGGCACTGGTGCCACCTTGGGTCTGGGAACCATCCTGCCTATTGTGGATTTTGTGGGGTCAGCCGGCCACTCTCAGCCATATGCCCTCAAACACAAACCACGGCCCTTTTCTCTGGCAAACAAAACTCAACTGCCCCTCTTCTGGAAGGCAAATTGCAGGACGCACTTGGTACTACAAAAAGAGCCCAACTTGGCACTGGTGCCACCTCTGGCCTGGGAACCATCATGCGTATCGAGCTTTTTAAGGAGCCAACCGGCCACTCCCAGCCATATGCCCCCAAAAATGAACCACGGACTTGTTGTCTGGCAAACAAGAATCAGCTGCCCCGCGTCGGGATGGCAGATTGCAGGAGCCACTTTGCACCATCAAACCAGCCCGACTTGGCTCTGGTGCCACCTTGGGTCTGGGAACCATTCTGCCTATCGTGGATCTTCAGGGGCCAGCCGGCCACTCTGAGCCATAGGCCCCCAGACAAAAACCACGGCCCTTTTCTCTGGCAAACAAAACTCAGCTGCCCCGCTTCTGGATGGCAGATTGCAGGACGCACTTGGTACAATCAAACCAGCCCAACTTGGCACTGGTGCCACCTTGGCTCTGGGAACCATCCTGCGTATTGTGGATTGTCAGGAGCCAGCCGACCACTCTCGGCCACAGACCCAATCAAAAACAATGGCCCGATTCACAGGGAAAAAAATCTCAGCTGCCCCACTTGTGGATGGGAGATTGCAGGAGGCGCTTGACACTGTCAAACCAGCCCAACTTGGCACTGGTGCCACCTTGGGTCTGGGAACGATGCTGCGTATCATGGAATTTAAGGAGCCAGCCGGCCACTCCCAGCCACAGGACCCAAACACATACCACAGCCCTTTTCTTTGGCAAACAAAACTCAGCTGCCCTGCTTTTGGATGGCAGATTGCAGGAGCCACTTGGTACTATCAAACCAGCCCAACTTGGCACTGGTGCCTCCATGGGTCTGGTCACCATCCTGCCTATCGTAGCTTTTCAGGAGCCAGCCGGTCAGTCCCAGCCATAGGCCCCAGACACAAAGCTCTGCCCGTTTCCCTGGCAAACAAAAGTAAGCTACCCCGCTTCTGGATGGCAGATTGCAGGAGACACTTTGCACCATCAAACCAGCCCGACTTGGCACTGGTGCCACCTCTGGTCTGGAAACCATCCTGCGTATCGTGGATTCTTAGGAGCCAGCTGGCCACTCCCAGCCACAGGCCCCCAAACACAAACAACGGCGCTTTTCCCTGGAAAACAAAACTGGCCTGCCAACTTTTTGATGGCAGATTGCAGGAGCCACTTGGTACTATCAAACCAGCCCGACTTGGCACTGGTGCCACCTTGGCTCTGGGAACCATGCTGCGTAACGTAGATTCTAAGGCGCCAGGCGGCCACTCCCAGCCACAGGCCCCCAAACACAAACAACGGCGCTTTTCCCTGGAAAACAAAACTCGCCTGCCAACTTTTTGATGGCAGATTGCAGGAGCCACTTGGTACTATCAAACCAGCCCAACTTGGCACTGGTGCCACCATGGGTCTGGTCACCATCCTGCCTATTGTAGCTTTTCAGGAGCCAGCCAATCACTCCCAGCCATAGGCCCCCAGACAAAAACCTCGGCCCGTTTCCCTGGCAAACAAAAGTAACCTGCCCCGCTTCTGGATGGCAGATTGCAGGAGTTATTTAGTACTATCAAACCAGCCAGACGTGGCACTGGTGCCACCTTGTATCTGGGAACCATCTTGCCTATCGTGGATTTTAAGGAGCCAGCCGGCCTCTCTCAGACATATGCCCCCAAACAAAAACCACGGCCCTTTTCTCTGGCAAACAAAACTCAACTGCCCCTCTTCTGGATGGCAGATTGCAGGAGCCACTTGGTACTATCAAACCAGCCCTACTTGGCACTGGTGCCACCTTGGGTCTGGGAAGCATGCTGCGTATCATGGATTTTCAGGAGCCAGCCCGCCACTGCAAGCTACAGGCCCCCATGCACAAACAACAGCCTTTTTCTCTGGCAAACAAAATTCAGCTGCCCCGCTTCTGGATGGCAGATTGCAGGAGCCACTTGGTAGAATCAAACCAGCCCGACTTGGCACTGGTGCCAACTTGGGTCTGGGAACCATCCTGCGTATCGTAGCTTTTCAGCAGCCAGCCGGTCACTCCCAGCCATGGGCCCCCAGACACAAAATCTCGGCCCGTTTCCCTGGCAGGCAAAAGTAAGCTACCCCGCTTCTGGATGGCAGATTGCAGGAGCAACTTGGCATCATCAAACCAGCCCGACTTGGCACTGGTGCCACCTCTGGTCTGGGTACCATCCTGCGTATCGTGGGTTCTAAGGAGCCAGCCGGCCACTCCCAGCCACAGGCCCCCAATCACAAACAACGGCGCTTTTCCCTGGAAAACAAAACTCGCCTGCTAGCTTTTTGATGGCAGATTGCAGGAGCCACTTGGTACAATCAAACCAGCCCAACTTGGCACTGGTGCCACTATGGGTCTGGTCACCATCCTGCCTATCGTAGCATTTCAGGAGCCAGTCGGTCACTCCCAGCCATAGGCCCCCAGACACAAACCTCGGCCCGTTTCCCTGGCAAACAAAATTAAGCTGCCCCGCTTCTGGATGGCAGATTGCAGGAGCCACTTGGTACTATCAAACCAGCCCAACTTGGCACTGGTGCCACCATGAGTCTGGTCACCATCCTGCCTATCGTATCTTTTCAGGGGCCAGCCAGCCAGCCCCAGGCACTGGCCCCCAGACAAGAATTTCGGCCCGTTTCCCTGGCAAACAAAGGTAAGCTATCCCGCTTCTGGATGGCAGATTGCAGGAGCCACTTTGCACCATCAAACCAGCCCAACTTGACACTGGTGCCACCTCTGGCCTGGGAACCATCCTGCGTATCGTGGATTCCAAGGAGCCACCCGGCCACTCCGAGCCACAGGCGCCCAAACACAAACAACGGCGCTTTTCCCCGGAAAACAAAACTCGACTGCCAACATTTTGATGGCAGATTGCAGGAGCCACTTGGTACTATCAAACCAGCCCAACTTGGCACTGCTGCCATCATGGGTCTGGTCACCATCCTGCCTAGCATAGATTTTCAGGAGCCAGGAGGTCACTCCCAGCCATAGACCCCCAGACAGAAACCTCGGCCCGTTTCCATAGAAAACAAAAGTAAGCTGCCCCGCTTCTGGATGGCAGATTGCAGGAGCCACTTGGTACTATCAAATTAGCCCAACTTGGCACTGGTGCCACCATGGGTCTGGTAAACATCCTGCCTATCGTAGCTTTTCAGGAGCCAGCCAGTCACTCCCTGCCATAGGGCCCCTGACAAATACCTCGGCCCGTTTCCCTGGCAAACAAAAGTAAGCTGCCCAAATTCTGGATGGCAGATTGCAGGAGCCACTTGGTACTATCAAACCAGCCCGACTTGGCACTGGTGCCACCTTGGATCTGGGAACAATGCCGCGTAACGTGGATTCTAAGGATCCAGCCGGCCACTCTTAGCCACAGGCCCCAAAACACAAACAACGTCGCTTTTCCCTGGAAAACAAAACTCGCCTGCCAACATTTTGATGGCAGGTTGCAGGAGCCACTTGGTACTATCAAACCAGCCCAACTTGGCACTGGTGCCTCCATGGGTCTGGTAACCATCCTGCCTATCTTAGCTTTTCAGGAGCCAGCCGGTCAGTCGCAGCCATAGGCCCCAAACACAAAGCTCTGCCCGTTTCCCCGGCAAACAAAAGTAAGCTGCCCCGCTTCTGGATGGCAGATTGCAGGAGCCATTTTGAACCATCAAACCAGCCCGACTTGGCACTGGTGCCACCTTGGATCTCGGAACCATCCTGCCTATGGTGGATTTTCAGGGGCCAGCCGGCCACTCTCAGCCATGTACCCCCAAACAAAAACCACGGCCCTTTACTCTGGCCAACAAAACTCAACTGCCCCTCTTCTGGATGGCAAATTGCAGGAGCCACTTGGTACTACAAAACCAGCCCAACTTGGCACTGGTGCCACCTTGGGTCTAGTCACCATTCTGCATATCGTGCATTTTAAGGAGCCAGCTGGCCACTCCCAGCCATAGGCCCCCAGCCACAAACCTCGGCCCGTTTCCCTGACAAACAAATGTAAGCTACCGCGCTTCTGGATGGCAGATTGCAGGAGCCACTTTGCACCATCAAACCAGCCCAACTTGGCACTGGTGCCTCCTTGGGTCTGGGAACCATCCTGCGTATCGTGGATTCTAATTAGCCATCCGGCCTTTCCCAACCACAGCTCCCAAACACGAACACTGGCGCTTTTCCCTGGAAAACAAAACTCGCCTGCCAACTTTTTGATGGCAGATTGCAGGAGCCACTTGGTGCTATCAAACCAGCCCAACTTGGCACTGCTGCCACCATGGGTCTGGTCACCATCCTGCCTATCGTAGCTTTTCAGTAGCCAGCCGGTCACTCCCAGCCATAGGCCCCCAGACACAAAACCTCGACCCGTTTCCCTGGCAAACAAAAGTCAGCTGCCCCGCTTCTGGATGGCAGATTGCAGGAACCACTTGGTACTATCAAACCAGCCAGACTTGGAACTGGTGCCACCTTGGGCCTGGAAACCATCCTGCGTATCGTGGATTCTAAGGAGGCAGCCGGCCACTCCCAGCCACAGGGCCCCAAACACAAACAACAGCGCTTTTCCCTGGAAAACAAAACTCGCCTGCCAACTTTTTGACGGCAGATTGCAGGAGCCACTTGGTACTATCAAACCAGCCCGACTTGGCACTGGTGCCACCTCTGGTCTGGGAACCATGCTGCGTATCGTGGATTCCAAGGAGCCAGCCGGCCACTCTGAGCCATAGGCCCCCAAACAAAAACCACGGCCCTTTATTCTGGCAAACAAAACTCAGCTGCCCCGCTTCTGGATGGCAGATTGCAGGACGCACTTGGTAAAATCAAACCAGCCCAACTTGGCACTGGTGCCACCTTGGCTCTGGGAACCATCCTGCGTATTGTGGATTGTCAGGAGCCAGCCGACCACTCTCGGCCACAGACCCCAATCAAAAACAATGGCCCGATTCACAGGCAAAAAATTCTCAGCTGCCCCACTTGTGGATGGGAGATTGCAGGAGGCGCTTGACACTGTCAAACCAGCCCAACTTGGCACTGGTGCCACCTTGGGCCTGGGAACGATGCTGCGTATCATGGAATTTAAGGAGCCAGCCGGCCACTCCCAGCCACAGGACCCAAACACATACCACAGCCCTTTTCTTTGGCAAACAAAACTCAGCTGCCCTGCTTTTGGATGGCAGATTGCAGGAGCCACTTGGTACTATCAAACCAGCCCAACTTGGCACTGGTGCCTCCATGGGTCTGGTCACCATCCTGCGTATCGTAGCTTTTCAGGAGCCAGCCGGTCAGTCCCAGCCATAGGCCCCAGGCACAAAGCTCTGCCCGTTTCCCTGGCAAACAAAAGTCAGCTACCCCGCTTCTGGATGGCAGATTGCAGGAGACACTTTGCACCATCAAACCAGCCCGACTTGGCACTGGTGCCACCTCTGGTCTGGAAACCATCCTGCGTATCGTGGATTCTTAGGAGCCAGCTGGCCACTCCCAGCCACAGGCCCCCAAACACAAACAACGGCGCTTTTCCCTGGAAAACAAAACTGGCCTGCCAACTTTTTGATGGCAGATTGCAGGAGCCACTTGGTAAAATCAAACCAGCCCAACTTGGCACTGGTGCCACCATGGGTCTGGTCACCATCCTGCCTATCGTAGCTTTTCAGGAGCCAGCCGGTCACTCCCAGCCATGGGCCCCCAGCCAAAAACCTCGGCCCGTTTCCCTGGCACACAAAAGTAAGCTACCCCGCTTCTGGATGGCAGATTGCAGGAGCAACTTGGCATCATCAAACCAGCCCGACTTGGCACTGGTACCACCTTGGGTCTGGGAACCATCCTGCGTATCGTGGATTCTAAGGAGCCAGCCGGACACTCCCAGGCACAGGCCCCCAAACAAAAACAACGGCGCTTTTCCCTGGAAAAGAAAACTCGCCTGCCAACTTTTTGATGGCAGATTGCAGGAGCTATTTAGTACTATCAAACCAGCCCGACTTGGCACTGGTGCCACCTTGGCTCTGGGAACCATCCTGCCTATTGTGGATTTTCAGGTGTCAGCCGGCCACTCTCAGCCATATGCCCTCAAACACAAACCACGGCCCTTTTCTCTGGCAAACAAAACTCAACTGCCCCTCTTCTGGAAGGCAAATTGCAGGACACACTTGGTACTACAAAAACAGCCCAACTTGGCACTGGTGCCACATCTGGCCTGGGAACCATCATGCGTATCGAGCTTTTTAAGGAGCCAGCCGGCCACTCCCAGCCATATGCCCCCAAAAATGAACCACGGACTTGTTCTCTGGCAAACAAAAATCAGCTGCCCCGCGTCGGGATGGCAGATTGCAGGAGCCACTTTGCACCATCAAACCAGCCCGACTTGGCTCTGGTGCCACCTTGGGTCTGGGAACCATTCTGCCTATCGTGGATTTTCAGGGGCCAGCCGGCCACTCTCAGCCATAGGCCCCCAAACAAAAACCACGGCCCTTTACTCTGGCAAACAAAACTCAGCTGCCCCGCTTCTGAATGGCAGATTGCAGGACGCACTTGGTACAATCAAACCAGCCCAACTTGGCACTGGTGCCACCTTGGCTCTGGGAACCATCCTGCGTATTGTGGATTGTCAGGAGCCAGCCGACCACTCTCGGCCACAGACCCCAATCAAAAACAACGGCCCGATTCACAGGCAAAAAAATCTCAGCTGCCCCACTTGTGGATGGGAGATTGCAGGAGGCGCTTGACACTGTCAAACCAGCCCAACTTGGCACTGGTGCCACCTTGGGTCTGGGAACGATGCTGCGTATCATGGAATTTAAGGAGCCAGCCGGCCACTCCCAGACACAGGACCCAAACACATACCACAGCCATTTTCTTTGGCAAACAAAACTCAGCTGCCCTGCTTTTGGATGGCAGAGTGCAGGAGCCACTTGGTGCTATCAAACCAGCCCAACTTGGCACTGGTGCCACCATGGGTCTGGTCACCATCCTGCCTATTGTAGCTTTTCAGGAGCCAGCCGGTCACTCCCAGCCCTAGGCCCCCAGACACAAAGCTCGGCCCGTTTCCCTGGCAAACAAAATTAAGCTGCCCCGCTTCTGGATGGCAGATTGCAGGAGCTATTTATTACTATCAAACCAGCCCGACTTGGCACTGGTGCCACCTCTGGTCTGGGAACCATCCTGCCTATTGTGGATTTTCAGGGGCCAGCCGGCCACTCTCAGCCATATGCCCCCAAACACAAACCACGGCCCTTTTCTCTGGCAAACAAAACTCAACTGCCCCTCTTCAGGATGGCAAATTGCAGGACGCACTTGGTACTACGAAAACAGCCCGACTTGGCACTGATGCCACCTTGGGTCAGGGAACCATCCTGCGTATCGAGCCTTTTAAGGAGCCAGCCGGCCACGCCCAGCCATATGCCGCCAAAAACAAACCACGGAACTTTTCTCCAGCAAACAAAAATCCGCTGCCCGGCGTCTGGATGGCAGATTGCAGGAGCCACTTTGCACCATCAAACCAGCCCGACTTGGCACTGGTGCCACCTTGGATCTGGGAACCATCCTGCCTATTGTGGATTTTCAGGTGTCAGCCGGCCCCTCTCAGCCATAGGCCCCCAAACACAAACCACGGCACTTTACTCTGGTAAACAAAACTCAACTGCCGCTCTTCTGGAAGACAAATTGCAGGACGCACTTGGTACTACAAAAACAGCCAAACTTGGCACTGGTGCCACCTCTGGCCTGGGAACCATCCTGCGTATCGAGCTTTTTAAGGAGCCAGCCGGCCACTCCCAGCCATATGCCCCCAAAAATGAACCACGGACTTGTTCTCTGGCAAACAAAAATCAGCTGCCCTGCGTCGGGATGGCAGATTGCAGGAGCCACTTTGCACCATCAAACCAGCCTGACTTGGCTCTGGTGCCACCTTGAGTCTGGGAACCATTCTGCCTATCGTGGATTTTCAGGGGCCAGCCGGCCACTCTCAGCCATAGGCCCCCAAACAAAAACCACGGCCCTTTACTCTGGCAAACAAAACTCAGCTGCCCCGCTTCTGGATGGCAGATTGCAGGAGCCACTTGGTACAATCAAACCAGCCCAACTTGGCACTGGTGCCACCTTGGGTCTGGGAACCATCCTGCGTATTGTGGATTGTCAGGAGCCAGCCGACCACTCTCGGCCACAGACCCCAATCAAAAACAACGGCCCGATTCACAGGC
Organism: Melospiza georgiana; assembly: GCF_028018845.1. Taxonomy (NCBI): domain Eukaryota; kingdom Metazoa; phylum Chordata; class Aves; order Passeriformes; family Passerellidae; genus Melospiza; species Melospiza georgiana. The sequence goes on from NC_080430.1 coordinate 56,689,745, forward strand.
AAAAAAAACTCAGCTGCCCCACTTGTGGATGGGAGATTGCAGGAGGCGCTTGACACTGTCAAACCAGCCCAACTTGGCACTGGTGCCACCTTGGGTCTGGGAACGATGCTGCGTATCATGGAATTTAAGGAGCCAGCCGGCCACTCCCAGCCACAGGACCCAAACACATACCACAGCCCTTTTCTTTGGCAAACAAAACTCAGCTGCCCTGCTTTTGGATGGCAGATTGCAGGAGCCACTTGGTACTATCAAACCAGCCCAACTTGGCACTGGTGCCTCCATGGGTCTGGTCACCATCCTGCCTATCGTAGCTTTTCAGGAGCCAGCCGGTCAGTCCCAGCCATAGGCCCCAGACACAAAGCTCTGCCCGTTTCCCTGGCAAACAAAAGTAAGTTAACCCGCTTCTGGATGGCAGATTGCAGGAGACACTTTGCACCATCAAACCAGCCCGACTTGGCACTGGTGCCACCTCTGGTCTGGAAACCATCCTGCGTATCGTGGATTCTTAGGAGCCAGCTGACCACTCCCAGCCACAGGCCCCCAAACACAAACAACGGCGCTTTTCCCTGGAAAACAAAACTGGCCTGCCAACTTTTTGATGGCAGATTGCAGGAGCCACTTGGTACTATCAAACCAGCCCGACTTGGCACTGGTGCCACCTTGGCTCTGGGAACCATGCTGCGTAACGTAGATTCTAAGGCGCCAGGCGGCCACTCCCAGCCACAGGCCCCCAAACACAAACAACGGCGCTTTTCCCTGGAAAACAAAACTCGCCTGCCAACTTTTTGATGGCAGATTGCAGGAGCCACTTGGTACTATCAAACCAGCCCAACTTGGCTCTGGTGCCACCATCGGTCTGGTCACCATCCTGCCTATCGTAGCTTTTCAGGAGCCAGCCGGTCACTCCCAGCCATAGGCCCCCAGACAAAAACCTCGGCCCGTTTCCCTGGCAAACAAAAGTAAGCTGCCCCGCTTCTGGATGGCAGATTGCAGGAGTTATTTAGTACTATCAAACCAGCCAGACGTGGCACTGGTGCCACCTTGGATCTGGGAACCATCTTGCCTATCGTGGATTTTAAGGAGCCAGCCGGCCTCTCTCAGCCATATGCCCCCAAACACAAACCACGGCCCTTTTCTCTGGCAAACAAAACTCAACTGCCCCTCTTCTGGATGGCAGATTGCAGGAGCCACTTGGTACTATCAAACCAGCCCTACTTGGCACTGGTGCCACCTTGGGTCTGGGAAGCATGCTGCGTATCATGGATTTTCAGGAGTCAGCCCGCCACTGCAAGCTACAGGCCCCCAAACGCAAACAACAGCCTTTTTCTCTGGCAAACAAAATTCAGCTGCCCCGCTTCTGGATGGCAGATTGCAGGAGCCACTTGGTACTATCAAACCAGCCCGACTTGGCACTGGTGCCAACTTGGGTCTGGGAACCATCCAGCGTATCGTGGATTCTAAGTAGCCAGCTGGCCACTCCCAGCCACAGGCCCCCAAACACAAACAACGGCGCTTTTCCCTGGAAAACAAAACTGGCCTGCCAACTTTTTGATGGCAGATTGCAGGAGCCACTTGGTACTATCAAACCAGCCCGACTTGGCACTGGTGGCACCTTGGGTCTGGGAACCATCCTGCGTAACGTGGATTCTAAGGAGGCAGCCGGCCACTCCCAGCCACAGGCCCCCAGCCACAAACCTCGGCCCGTTTCCCTGGCACACAAAAGTAAGCTACCCCGCTTCTGGATGGCAGATTGCAGGAGCAACTTGGCATCATCAAACCAGCCCAACTTGGCACTGGTGCCACTATGGGTCTGGTCACCATCCTGCCTATCGTAGCATTTCAGGAGCCAGCCGGTCATTCCCAGCCGTAGGCCTCCAGACACAAACAACGGCCCGTTTCCCTGGCAAACAAAATTAAGCTGCCCCGCTTCTGGATGGCAGATTGCAGGACGCACTTGGTACTATCAAACCAGCCCAACTTGGCACTGGTGCCACCTCTAGTCTGGAAACCATCCTGCCTATCGTAGCTTTTCAGGGGCCAGCCAGCCAGCCCCAGGCACTGGCCCCCAGACAAGAATTTCGGCCCATTTCCCTGGCAAACAAAAGTAAGCTACCCCGCTTCTGGATGGCAGATTGCAGGAGCCACTTGGTAATATCAAACCAGCCCAACTTGGCACTGGTGCCACCACTGGTCTGGGAACCATCCTGCGTATCGTGGATTCTAAGCAGCCTCCCGGCCACTCCGAGCCACAGGACCCCAAACACAAACAACGGCGCTTTTCCCCGGAAAACAAAACTCGCCTGCCACCATTTTGATGGCAGATTGCAGGAGCCACTTGGTACTATCAAACCAGCCCAACTTGGCACTGGTGCCACCATGGGTCTGGTCACCATCCTGCCTAGCATAGCTTTTCAGGAGCCAGGAGGTCACTCCCAGCCATAGACCCCCAGACAGAAACCTCGGCCCGTTTCCATGGAAAACAATAGTAAGCTGCCCCGCTTCTGGATGGCAGATTGCAGGAGCCACTTGGTACTATCAAATTAGCCCAACTTGGCACTGGTGCCACCATGGGTCTGGTAAACATCCTGCCTATCGTAGCTTTTCAGGAGCCAGCCAGTCACTCCCTGCCATAGGGCCCCAGACAAATACCTCGGCCCGTTTCCCTGGCAAACAAAAGTAAGCTGCCCCGCTTCTGGATGGCAGATTGCAGGAGCCACTTGGTACTATCAAACCAGCCCAACTTGGCACTGGTGCCACCTTGGATCTGGGAACCATGCTGCGTAACGTGGATTCTAAGACGACAGGCGGCCACTCCCAGCCACAGGGCCCCAAACACAAACAACGGCGCTTTTCCCTGTAAAACAAAACTCGCCTGCCAACTTTTTGATGGCAGATTGCAGGAGCCACTTGGTACTATCAAATCAGCCAAACTTGGCACTGCTGCTACCATGGGTCTGGTAATCATTCTGCCTACTGTAGCTTTTCAGGAGCCAGCCGGTCACTCCCAGCCATAGGCCCCCAGAAAAAAACCTCGGCCCGTATCCCTGGCAAACAAAAGTAAGCTGCCCCGCTTCTGGATGGCAGATTGCAGGAACCACTTGGTACTATCAAATCAGCCCGACTTGGTACTGGTGCCACCTCTGGTCTGGGAACCATCCTGCGTATCGTGGATTCTAAGGAGCCAGCAGGGCCACTCCCAGCTACAGGAACCCAAACACAAACAACAGCGTTTTTCTCTGGCAAACAAAACTCAGTTGCCCTGCTTTTGAATGGCAGATTGCAGGAGCGACTTGGTACTATCAAATCAGCCCATCTTGGCACTGGTGCCTCCATGGGTCTGGTAACCATCCTGCCTATCGTAGCTTTTCAGGAGCCAGCCGGTCACTCCCAGCCATAGGCCCCAGACACAAAGCTCTGCCCGTTTCCCTGGCAAACAAAAGTAAGGTACCCCGCTTCTGGATGGCAGATTGCAGGAGCCACTTTGGACCATCAAACCAGCCCGACTGGGCACTGGTGCCACCTCTGGTCTGGGAACCATCCTGCGTATCGTGGATTCTAAGGAGCCAGCTGGCCACTCCCAGCCACAGGCCCCTAAACACAAACAACGGCGCTTTTCCCTGGAAAACAAAACTGGCCTGCCAACTTTTTGATGGCAGATTGCAGGAGCCACTTGGTACTATCAAACCAGCCCAACTTGGCACTGGTGCCAGCATGGGTCTGGTCACCATCCTGCCTATCGTAGCTTTTCAGGAGCCAGCCGGTCACTCCCAGCCATAGGCCCCCAGACACAAAGCTCGGCCCGTTTCCCTGGCAAACAAAAGTAAGCTGCCCCGCTTCTGGATGGCAGATTGCAGGAGCTATTTATTACTATCAAACCAGCCCGACGTGGCACTGGTGCCACCTCTGGTCTGGGAACCATCCTGCCTATCGTGGATTTTCAGGGGCCAGCCGGCCACTCTCAGCCATATGCCCCCAAACACAAACCACGGCCCTTTTCTCTGGCAAACAAAACTCAACTGCCCCTCTTCTGGATGGCAAATTGCAGAACGCACTTGGTACTACGAAAACAGCCCGACTTGGCACTGATGCCACCTTCGGTCAGGGAACCATCCTGCGTATCGAGCTTTTTAAGGAGCCAGCCGGCCACGCCCAGCCGTATACCGCCAAAAACAAACCACGGAACTTTTCTCCAGCAAACAAAAATCCGCTGCCCCGCGTCTGGATGGCAGATTGCAGGAGCCACTTTGCACCATCAAACCAGCCCGACTTGGCACTGGTGCCACCTTGGATCTGGGAACCATCCTGCCTATCGTGGATTTTCAGGGGCCAGCCGGCCACTCTCAGCCATAGGCCCCCAAAAACAAACCACGGCACTTTACTCTGGTAAACAAAACTCAACTGCCCCTCTTCTGGATGGGAAATTGCAGGACGCACTTGGTACTACAAAAGCAGCCCGACTTGGCAATGGTGCCACCTTGGGTCTGGTCACCATCCTGCCTATCGTGCATTTTAAGGAGCCAGCTGGCCACTCCCAGCCATAGGCCCCCAGACACAAAATTCTGCCCGTTTCCCTGACAAACAAAAGTAAGCTACCCCGCTTCTGGATGGCAGATTGCAGGAGCTATTTAGTACTATCAAACCAGCCCGACTTGGCACTGGTGCCACCTTGGCTCTGGGAACCATCCTGCCTATTGTGGATTTTGTGGGGTCAGCCGGCCACTCTCAGCCATATGCCCCCAAACACAAACCACGGCCCTTTTCTCTGGCAAACAAAACTCAACTGCCCCTCTTCTGGATGGCAAATTGCAGGACGCACTTGGTACTACGAAAACAGCCCGACTTGGCACTGATGCCACCTTCGGTCAGGGAACCATCCTGCGTATCGAGCTTTTTAAGGAGCCAGCCGGCGACGCCCAGCCGTATACCGCCAAAAACAAACCACGGAACTTTTCTCCAGCAAACAAAAATCCGCTGCCCCGCGTCTGGATGGCAGATTGCAGGAGCCACTTTGCACCATCAAACCAGCCCGACTTGGCACTGGTGCCACCTTGGCTCTGAGAACCATCTTGCCTATCGTGGATTTTCAGGGGCCAGCCGGCCACTCTCAGCCATAGGCCCCCAAAAACAAACCACGGCACTTTACTCTGGTAAACAAAACTCAACTGCCCCTCTTCTGGATGGCAAATTGCAGGACGCACTTGGTACTACAAAAGCAGCCCGACTTGGCAATGGTGCCACCTTGGGTCTGGTCACCATCCGGCGTATCGTGCATTTTAAGGAGCCAGCTGGCCACTCCCAGCCATAGGCCCCCAGACACAAAATTCTGCCCGTTTCCCTGGAAAACAAAATTAAGCTACCCCGCTTCTGGATGGCAGATTGCAGGAGCTATTTAGTACTATCAAACCAGCCCGACTTGGCACTGGTGCCACCTTGGGTCTGGGAACCATCCTGCCTATTGTGGATTTTGTGGGGTCACCCGGCCACTCTCAGCCATATGCCCTCACACACAAACCACGGCCCTTTTCTCTGGCAAGCAAAACTCAACTGCCCCTCTTCTGGAAGGCAAATTGCAGGACGCACTTGGTACTACAAAAACAGCCCAACTTGGCACTGGTGCCACCTCTGGCCTGGGAACCATCCTTCGTATTGTGGATTGTCAGGAGCCAGCCGACCACTCTCGGCCACAGACCCAATCAAAAACAATGGCCCGATTCACAGGCAAAAAAATCTCAGCTGCCCCACTTGTGGATGGGAGATTGCAGGAGGCGCTTGACACTGTCAAACCAGCCCAACTTGGCACTGGTGCCACCTTGGGTCTGGGAACGATGCTGCGTATAATGGAATTTAAGGAGCCAGCCGGCCACTCCCAGCCACAGGCCCCTAAACACATACCACAGCCCTTTTCTTTGGCAAACAAAACTCAGCTGCCCTGCTTTTGGATGGCAGATTGCAGGAGCCACTTGGTACTATCAAACCAGCCCAACTTGGCACTGGTGCCTCCATGGGTCTGGTCACCATCCTGCCTATCGTAGCTTTTCAGGAGCCAGCCGGTCAGTCCCAGCCATAGGCCCCAGACACAAAGCTCTGCCCGTTTCCCTGGCAAACAAAAGTAAGCTACCCCGCTTCTGGATGGCAGATTGCAGGAGACACTTTGCACCATCAAACCAGCCCGACTTGGCACTGGTGCCACCTCTGGTCTGGGTACCATCCTGCGTATCGTGGGTTCTAAGGAGCCAGCTGGCCACTCCCAGCCACAGGCCCCCAAACACAAACAACGGCGCTTTACCCTGGAAAACAAAACTGGCCTGCCAACTTTTTGATGGCAGATTGCAGGATCCACTTGGTACTATCAAACCAGCCCGACTTGGCACTGGTGCCACCTTGGCTCTGGGAACCATGCTGCGTAACGTAGATTCTAAGGCGCCAGGCGGCCACTCCCAGCCACAGGCCCCCAAACACAAACAACGGCGCTTTTCCCTGGAAAACAAAACTCGCCTGCCAACTTTTTGATGGCAGATTGCAGGAGCCACTTGGTACTATCAAACCAGCCCAACTTGGCACTGGTGCCACCATGGGTCTGGTCACCATCCTGCCTATTGTAGCTTTTCAGGAGCCAGCCAATCACTCCCAGCCATAGGCCCCCAGACAAAAACCTCGGCCCGTTTCCCTGGCAAACAAAAGTAACCTGCCCCGCTTCTGGATGGCAGATTGCAGGAGTTATTTAGTACTATCAAACCAGCCAGACGTGGCACTGGTGCCACCTTGTATCTGGGAACCATCTTGCCTATCGTGGATTTTAAGGAGCCAGCCGGCCTCTCTCAGACATATGCCCCCAAACAAAAACCACGGCCCTTTTCTCTGGCAAACAAAACTCAACTGCCCCTCTTCTGGATGGCAGATTGCAGGAGCCACTTGGTACTATCAAACCAGCCCTACTTGGCACTGGTGCCACCTTGGGTCTGGGAAGCATGCTGCGTATCATGGATTTTCAGGAGCCAGCCCGCCACTGCAAGCTACAGGCCCCCATACACAAACAACAGCCTTTTTCTCTGGCAAACAAAATTCAGCTGCCCCTCTTCTGGATGGCAGATTGCAGGAGCCACTTGGTACTATCAAACCAGCCCTACTTGGCACTGGTGCCAACTTGGGTCTGGGAACCATCCTGCGTATCGTAGCTTTTCAGGAGCCAGCCGGTCACTCCCAGCCATGGGCCCCCAGACACAAAATCTCGGCCCGTTTCCCTGGCAGGCAAAAGTAAGCTACCCCGCTTCTGGATGGCAGATTGCAGGAGCAACTTGGCATCATCAAACCAGCCCGGCTTGGCACTGGTGCCACCTCTGGTCTGGGTACCATCCTGCGTATCGTGGGTTCTAAGGAGCCAGCCGGCCACTCCCAGCCACAGGCCCCCAATCACAAACAACGGCGCTTTTCCCTGGAAAACAAAACTCGCCTGCTAGCTTTTTGATGGCAGATTGCAGGAGCCACTTGGTACAATCAAACCAGCCCAACTTGGCACTGGTGCCACTATGGGTCTGGTCACCATCCTGCCTATCGTAACATTTCAGGAGCCAGTCGGTCACTCCCAGCCATAGGCCCCCAGACACAAACCTCGGCCCGTTTCCCTGGCAAACAAAATTAAGCTGCCCCGCTTCTGGATGGCAGATTACAGGAGCCACTTGGTACTATCAAACCAGCCCAACTTGGCACTGGTGCCACCATGAGTCTGGTCACCATCCTGCCTATCGTATCTTTTCAGGGGCCAGCCAGCCAGCCCCAGGCACTGGCCCCCAGACAAGAATTTCGGCCCGTTTCCCTGGCAAACAAAGGTAAGCTATCCCGCTTCTGGATGGCAGATTGCAGGAGCCACTTTGCACCATCAAACCAGCCCAACTTGACACTGGTGCCACCTCTGGCCTGGGAACCATCCTGCGTATCGTGGATTCCAAGGAGCCACCCGGCCACTCCGAGCCACAGGCCCCCAAACACAAACAACGGCGCTTTTCCCCGGAAAACAAAACTCGACTGCCAACATTTTGATGGCAGATTGCAGGAGCCACTTGGTACTATCAAACCAGCCCAACTTGGCACTGCTGCCATCATGGGTCTGGTCACCATCCTGCCTAGCATAGATTTTCAGGAGCCAGGAGGTCACTCCCAGCCATAGACCCCCAGACAGAAACCTCGGCCCGTTTCCATAGAAAACAAAAGTAAGCTGCCCCGCTTCTGGATGGCAGATTGCAGGAGCCACTTGGTACTATCAAATTAGCCCAACTTGGCACTGGTGCCACCATGGGTCTGGTAAACATCCTGCCTATCGTAGCTTTTCAGGAGCCAGCCAGTCACTCCCTGCCATAGGGCCCCTGACAAATACCTCGGCCCGTTTCCCTGGCAAACAAAAGTAAGCTGCCCAAATTCTGGATGGCAGATTGCAGGAGCCACTTGGTACTATCAAACCAGCCCGACTTGGCACTGGTGCCACCTTGGATCTGGGAACAATGCCGCGTAACGTGGATTCTAAGGATCCAGCCGGCCACTCTTAGCCACAGGCCCCAAAACACAAACAACGTCGCTTTTCCCTGGAAAACAAAACTCGCCTGCCAACATTTTGATGGCAGGTTGCAGGAGCCACTTGGTACTATCAAACCAGCCCAACTTGGCACTGGTGCCTCCATGGGTCTGGTAACCATCCTGCCTATCTTAGCTTTTCAGGAGCCAGCCGGTCAGTCGCAGCCATAGGCCCCAAACACAAAGCTCTGCCCGTTTCCCCGGCAAACAAAAGTAAGCTGCCCCGCTTCTGGATGGCAGATTGCAGGAGCCATTTTGAACCATCAAACCAGCCCGACTTGGCACTGGTGCCACCTTGGATCTCGGAACCATCCTGCCTATGGTGGATTTTCAGGGGCCAGCCGGCCACTCTCAGCCATGTACCCCCAAACAAAAACCACGGCCCTTTACTCTGGCCAACAAAACTCAACTGCCCCTCTTCTGGATGGCAAATTGCAGGAGCCACTTGGTACTACAAAACCAGCCCAACTTGGCACTGGTGCCACCTTGGGTCTAGTCACCATTCTGCATATCGTGCATTTTAAGGAGCCAGCTGGCCACTCCCAGCCATAGGCCCCCAGCCACAAACCTCGGCCCGTTTCTCTGACAAACAAATGTAAGCTACCGCGCTTCTGGATGGCAGATTGCAGGAGCCACTTTGCACCATCAAACCAGCCCAACTTGGCACTGGTGCCACCGTGGGTCTGGGAACCATGCTGCGTAACGTAGATTCTAAGGCACCAGCGGGCCACTCCCAGCCACAGGCCCACAAACCCAAAAAACGGCGCTTTTCCCTGGAAAACAAAACTGGCCTGCCAACTTTTTGATGGCAGATTGCAGGAGCCACTTGGTACTATCAAACCACCCAACTTGGCACTGGTGCCACCATGGGTCTTGTCACCATACTGCCTATCGTAGCTTTTCAGGAGCCAGCCGGTCACTCGCAGCCAGAGGCGCCCAGACACAAATGTCGGCCCGTTTCCATGGTAAACAAAAGTAAGCTGCCCCGCTTCTGGATGGCAGATTGCAGGAGCCACTTGGTAGTATCAAACCAGCCCGACTTGGCACTGGTGCCTCCTTGGGTCTGGGAACCATCCTGCGTATCGTGGATTCTAATTAGCCATCCGGCCTTTCCCAACCACAGCTCCCAAACACGAACACTGGCGCTTTTCCCTGGAAAACAAAACTCGCCTGCCAACTTTTTGATGGCAGATTGCAGGAGCCACTTGGTGCTATCAAACCAGCCCAACTTGGCACTGCTGCCACCATGGGTCTGGTCACCATCCTGCCTATCGTAGCTTTTCAGTAGCCAGCCGGTCACTCCCAGCCATAGGCCCCCAGACACAAAACCTCGACCCGTTTCCCTGGCAAACAAAAGTCAGCTGCCCCGCTTCTGGATGGCAGATTGCAGGAACCACTTGGTACTATCAAACCAGCCAGACTTGGAACTGGTGCCACCTTGGGCCTGGAAACCATCCTGCGTATCGTGGATTCTAAGGAGGCAGCCGGCCACTCCCAGCCACAGCGCCCCAAACACAAACAACGGCGCTTTTCCCTGGAAAACAAAACTCGCCTGCCAACTTTTTGACGGCAGATTGCAGGAGCCACTTGGTACTATCAAACCAGCCCGACTTGGCACTGGTGCCACCATGGGTCTTGTAACCATCCTGCCTATCGTAGGTTTTCAGGAGCCAGCCGGTCACTCCGGGCCATAGCCCCCAGACACAAACCTCGGCCCGTTTCCCTGGCAAACAAAAGTAAGCTGCCCCGCTTCTGGATGGCAGATTGCAGGAGCCACTTGGTACTATCAAACCAGCCTAACTTGGCACTGGTGCCACCTCTGGTCTGGGAACCATGCTGCGTATCGTGGATTCCAAGGAGCCAGCCGGCCACTCCCAGCCACAGGCCCCCAAACACAATCAATGGCGCTTTTCCCTGGAAAACAAAACTCGCCTGCCAACTTTTTGATGGCAGATTGCAGGAGCCACTTGGTACTATCAAACCAGCCCAACTTGGCACTGGTGCCACCATGGGTCTGGTAACCATCCTGCCTATCGTAGCCTTTCATGAGCCAGCCGGTCACTCCCAGCCATAGGCCCCCAGCCACAAACCTCGGCCCGTTTCCCTGGCAAACAAAAGTAAGCTACCGCGCTTCTGGATGGCAGATTGCAGGAACCACTTTGCACCATCAAAGCAGCCCGACTTGGCACTGGTTCCACCTTTGGTCTGGGAATCATCCTGCGTATCGTGGATTCTAATTAGCCAGCCGGCCACTCCCAGCCACACGACCCAAACACAAACAACGGCGCTTTTCCCTGGAAAACAAATCTCGCCTGCCGATTCTTTGATGGCAGATTACAGGAGCCACTTGGTACTATCAAACCAGCCCAACTTGGCACTGGTGCCACCATGGGTCTGGTCACCATCCTGCCTAGCATAGCTTTTCAGGAGCCAGCCGGTCACTCCCAGCCATAGGCCCCCAGACACAAACCTCGGCCCGTTTCCCTGGCAAACAAAAGTAAGCTGCCCCGCTTCTGGATGGCAGATTGCAGGAGCCACTTGGTACTATCAAATTAGCCCAACTTGGCACTGGTGCCACCATGGGTCTGGTAAACATCCTGCCTATCGTAGCTTTTCAGGAGCCAGCCAGTCACTCCCTGCCTTAGGGCCCCAGACAAATACCTCGGCCCGTTTCCCTGGCAAACAAAAGTAAGCTGCCCCGCTTCTGGATGGCAGATTGCAGGAGCCACTTGGTACTATCAAACCAGCCCAACTTGGCACTGGTGCCACCTTGGATCTGGGAACCATGCTGCATAACGTGGATTCTAAGACGACAGGCGGCCACTCCCAGCCACAGGGCCCCAAACACAAACAACGGCGCTTTTCCCTGTAAAACAAAACTCGCCTGCCAACTTTTTGATGGCAGATTGCAGGAGCCACTTGGTACTATCAAATCAGCCCAACTTGGCACTGCTGCTACCATGGGTCTGGTAATCATTCTGCCTACTGTAGCTTTTCAGGAGCCAGCCGGTCACTCCCAGCCATAGGCCCCCGGAAAGATCCTCGGCCCGTATCCCTGGCAAACAAAAGTAAGCTGCCCCGCTTCTGGATGGCAGATTGCAGGAACCACTTGGTACTATCAAATCAGCCCGACTTGGTACTGGTGCCACCTCTGGTCTGGGAACCATCCTGCGTATCGTGGATTCTAAGGAGCCAGCAGGGCCACTCCCAGCTACAGGAACCCAAACACAAACAACAGCGTTTTTCTCTGGCAAACAAAACTCAGTTGCCCTGCTTTTGAATGGCAGATTGCAGGAGCGACTTGGTACTATCAAATCAGCCCATCTTGGCACTGGTGCCTCCATGGGTCTGGTAACCATCCTGCCTATCGTAGCTTTTCAGGAGCCAGCCGGTCACTCCCAGCCATAGGCCCCAGACACAAAGCTCTGCCCGTTTCCCTGGCAAACAAAAGTAAGGTACCCCGCTTCTGGATGGCAGATTGCAGGAGCCACTTTGGACCATCACACCAGCCCGACTGGGCACTGGTGCCACCTCTGGTCTGGGAACCATCCTGCGTATCGTGGATTCTAAGGAGCCAGCTGGCCACTCCCAGCCACAGGCCCCCAAACACAAACAACGGCGCTTTTCCCTGGAAAACAAAACTGGCCTGCCAACTTTTTGATGGCAGATTGCAGGAGCCACTTGGTACTATCAAACCAGCCCAACTTGGCACTGGTGCCACCATGGGTCTGGTCACCATCCTGCCTATCGTAGCTTTTCAGGAGCCAGCCGGTCACTCCCAGCCATAGGCCCCCAGACACAAAGCTCGGCCCGTTTCCCTGGCAAACAAAAGTAAGCTGCCCCGCTTCTGGATGGCAGATTGCAGGAGCTATTTATTACTATCAAACCAGCCCGACGTGGCACTGGTGCCACCTCTGGTCTGGGAACCATCCTGCCTATCGTGGATTTTCAGGGGCCAGCCGGCCACTCTCAGCCATATGCCCCCAAACACAAACCACGGCCCTTTTCTCTGGCAAACAAAACTCAACTGCCCCTCTTCTGGATGGCAAATTGCAGAACGCACTTGGTACTATGAAAACAGCCCGAATTGGCACTGATGCCACCTTCGGTCAGGGAACCATCCTGCGTATCGAGCTTTTTAAGGAGCCAGCCGGCCATGCCCAGCCGTATACCGCCAAAAACAAACCACGGAACTTTTCTCCAGCAAACAAAAATCCGCTGCCCCGCGTCTGGATGGCAGATTGCAGGAGCCACTTTGCACCATCAAACCAGCCCGACTTGGCACTGGTGCCACCTTGGATCTGGGAACCATCCTGCCTATCGTGGATTTTCAGGGGCCAGCCGGCCACTCTCAGCCATAGGCCCCCAAAAACAAACCACGGCACTTTACTCTGGTAAACAAAACTCAACTGCCCCTCTTCTGGATGGCAAATTGCAGGACGCACTTGGTACTACAAAAGCAGCCCGACTTGGCAATGGTGCCACCTTGGGTCTGGTCACCATCCGGCGTATCGTGCATTTTAAGGAGCCAGCTGGCCACTCCCAGCCATAGGCCCCCAGACACAAAATTCTGCCCGTTTCCCTGACAAACAAAAGTAAGCTACCCCGCTTCTGGGTGGCAGATTGCAGGAGCTATTTAGTACTATCAAACCAGCCCGACTTGGCACTGGTGCCACCTTGGCTCTGGGAACCATCCTGCCTATTGTGGATTTTGTGGGGTCAGCCGGCCACTCTCAGCCATATGCCCCCAAACACAAACCACGGCCCTTTTCTCTGGCAAACAAAACTCAACTGCCCCTCTTCTGGATGGCAAATTGCAAGACGCACTTGGTACTACGAAAACAGCCCGACTTGGCACTGATGCCACCTTCGGTCAGGGAACCATCCTGCGTATCGAGCTTTTTAAGGAGCCAGCCGGCCACGCCCAGCCGTATACCGCCAAAAACAAACCACGGAACTTTTCTCCAGCAAACAAAAATCCGCTGCCCCGCGTCTGGATGGCAGATTGCAGGAGCCACTTTGCACCATCAAACCAGCCCGACTTGGCACTGGTGCCACCTTGGATCTGGGAACCATCCTGCCTATCGTGGATTTTCAGGGGCCAGCCGGCCACTCTCAGCCATAGGCCCCCGAAAACAAACCACGGCACTTTACTCTGGTAAACAAAACTCAACAGCCCCTCTTCTGGATGGCAAATTGCAGGACGCACTTGGTACTACAAAAGCAGCCCGACTTGGCAATGGTGCCACCTTGGGTCTGGTCACCATCCGGCGTATCGTGCATTTTAAGGAGCCAGCTGGCCACTCCCAGCCATAGGCCCCCAGACACAAAATTCTGCCCGTTTCCCTGACAAACAAAATTAAGCTACCCCGCTTCTGGATGGCAGATTGCAGGAGCTATTTAGTACTATCAAACCAGCCCGACTTGGCACTGGTGCCACCTTGGGTCTGGGAACCATCCTGCCTATTGTGGATTTTGTGGGGTCAGCCGGCCACTCTCAGCCATATGCCCTCAAACACAAACCACGGCCCTTTTCTCTGGCAAACAAGACTCAACTGCCCCTCTTCTGGAAGGCAAATTGCAGGACGCACTTGGTACTACAAAAACAGCCCAACTTGGCACTGGTGCCACCTCTGGCCTGGGAACCATCATGCGTATCGAGCTTTTTTAAGGAGCCAACCGGCCACTCCCAGCCATATGCCCCCAAAAATGAACCACGGACTTGTTGTCTGGCAAACAAGAATCAGCTGCCCCGCGTCGGGATGGCAGATTGCAGGAGCCACTTTGCACCATCAAACCAGCCCGACTTGGCACTGGTGCCACCTTGGATCTGGGAACCATTCTGCCTATCGTGGATTTTCAGGGGCCAGCCGGCCACTCTGAGCCATAGGCCCCCAGACAAAAACCACGGCCCTTTTCTCTGGCAAACAAAACTCAGCTGCCCCGCTTCTGGATGGCAGATTGCAGGAGCCACTTGGTACAATCAAACCAGCCCAACTTGGCACTGGTGCCACCTTGGGTCTGGGAACCATCCTGCGTATTGTGGATTGTCAGGAGCCAGCCGACCACTCTCGGCCACAGACCCAATCAAAAACAATGGCCCGATTCACAGGGAAAAAAATCTCAGCTGCCCCACTTGTGGATGGGAGATTGCAGGAGGCGCTTGACACTGTCAAACCAGCCCAACTTGGCACTGGTGCCACCTTGGGTCTGGGAACGATGCTGCGTATCATGGAATTTAAGGAGCCAGCCGGCCACTCCCAGCCACAGGACCCAAACACATACCACAGCCCTTTTCTTTGGCAAACAAAACTCAGCTGCCCTGCTTTTGGATGGCAGATTGCAGGAGCCACTTGGTACTATCAAACCAGCCCAACTTGGCACTGGTGCCTCCATGGGTCTGGTCACCATCCTGCCTATCGTGGCTTTTCAGGAGCCAGCCGGTCAGTCCCAGCCATAGGCCCCAGACACAAAGCTCTGCCCGTTTCCCTGGCAAACAAAAGTAAGCTACCCCGCTTCTGGATGGCAGATTGCAGGAGACACTTTGCACCATCAAAGCAGCCCGACTTGGCACTGGTGCCACCTCTGGTCTGGAAACCATCCTGCGTATCGTGGATTCTTAGGAGCCAGCTGACCACTCCCAGCCACAGGCCCCCAAACACAAACAACGGCGCTTTTCCCTGGAAAACAAAACTGGCCTGCCAACTTTTTGATGGCAGATTGCAGGAGCCACTTGGTACTATCAAACCAGCCCGACTTGGCACTGGTGCCACCTTGGCTCTGGGAACCATGCTGCGTAACGTAGATTCTAAGGCGCCAGGCGGCCACTCCCAGCCACAGGCCCCCAAACACAAACAACGGCGCTTTTCCCTGGAAAACAAAACTCGCCTGCCAACTTTTTGATGGCAGATTGCAGGAGCCACTTGGTACTATCAAACCAGCCCAACTTGGCACTGGTGCCACCATGGGTCTGGTCACCATCCTGCCTATTGTAGCTTTTCAGGAGCCAGCCAATCACTCCCAGCCATAGGCCCCCAGACAAAAACCTCGGCCCGTTTCCCTGGCAAACAAAAGTAAGCTGCCCCGCTTCTGGATGGCAGATTGCAGGAGTTATTTAGTACTATCAAACCAGCCAGACGTGGCACTGGTGCCACCTTGTATCTGGGAACCATCTTGCCTATCGTGGATTTTAAGGAGCCAGCCGGCCTCTCTCAGACATATGCCCCCAAACACAAACCACGGCCCTTTTCTCTGGCAAACAAAACTCAACTGCCCCTCTTCTGGATGGCAGATTGCAGGAGCCACTTGGTACTATCAAACCAGCCCTACTTGGCACTGGTGCCACCTTGGGTCTGGGAAGCATGCTGCGTATCATGGATTCTAAGCAGCCACCCTGCCACTCCGAGCCACAGGCCCCCAAACACAAACAACGGCGCTTTTCCCCGGAAAACAAAACTCGACTGCCAACATTTTGATGGCAGATTGCAGGAGCCACTTGGCACTATCAAACCAGCCCAACTTGGCACTGCTGCCATCATGGGTCTGGTCACCATCCTGCCTAGCATAGATTTTCAGGAGCCAGGAGGTCACTCCCAGCCATAGACCCCCAGACAGAAACCTCGGCCCGTTTCCATAGAAAACAAAAGTAAGCTGCCCCGCTTCTGGATGGCAGATTGCAGGAGCCACTTGGTACTATCAAATTAGCCCAACTTGGCACTGGTGCCACCATGGGTCTGGTAAACATCCTGCCTATCGTAGCTTTTCAGGAGCCAGCCAGTCACTCCCTGCCATAGGGCCCCTGACAAATACCTCGGCCCGTTTCCCTGGCAAACAAAAGTAAGCTGCCCAAATTCTGGATGGCAGATTGCAGGAGCCACTTGGTACTATCAAACCAGCCCGACTTGGCACTGGTGCCACCTTGGATCTGGGAACAATGCCGCGTAACGTGGATTCTAAGGATCCAGCCGGCCACTCTTAGCCACAGGCCCCAAAACACAAACAACGTCGCTTTTCCCTGGAAAACAAAACTCGCCTGCCAACATTTTGATGGCAGGTTGCAGGAGCCACTTGGTACTATCAAACCAGCCCAACTTGGCACTGGTGCCTCCATGGGTCTGGTAACCATCCTGCCTATCTTAGCTTTTCAGGAGCCAGCCGGTCAGTCGCAGCCATAGGCCCCAAACACAAAGCTCTGCCCGTTTCCCCGGCAAACAAAAGTAAGCTGCCCCGCTTCTGGATGGCAGATTGCAGGAGCCATTTTGAACCATCAAACCAGCCCGACTTGGCACTGGTGCCACCTTGGATCTCGGAACCATCCTGCCTATGGTGGAATTTCAGGGGCCAGCCGGCCACTCTCAGCCATGTACCCCCAAACAAAAACCACGGCCCTTTACTCTGGCCAACAAAACTCAACTGCCCCTCTTCTGGATGGCAAATTGCAGGAGCCACTTGGTACTACAAAACCAGCCCAACTTGGCACTGGTGCCACCTTGGGTCTAGTCACCATTCTGCATATCGTGCATTTTAAGGAGCCAGCTGGCCACTCCCAGCCATAGGCACCCAGCCACAAACCTCGGCCCGTTTCCCTGGCAAACAAATGTAAGCTACCGCGCTTCTGGATGGCAGATTGCAGGAGCCACTTTGCACCATCAAACCAGCCCAACTTGGCACTGGTGCCACCGTGGGTCTGGGAACCATGCTGCGTAACGTAGATTCTAAGGCACCAGCGGGCCACTCCCAGCCACAGGCCCACAAACCCAAAAAACGGCGCTTTTCCCTGGAAAACAAAACTCGCCTGCCAACTTTTTGACGGCAGATTGCAGGAGCCACTTGGTACTATCAAACCAGCCCGACTTGGCACTGGTGCCACCATGGGTCTTGTAACCATCCTGCCTATCGTAGGTTTTCAGGAGCCAGCCGGTCACTCCGGGCCATAGCCCCCAGACACAAACCTCGGCCCGTTTCCCTGGCAAACAAAAGTAAGCTGCCCCGCTTCTGGATGGCAGATTGCAGGAGCCACTTGGTACTATCAAACCAGTCCAACTTGGCACTGGTGCCACCTCTGGTCTGGGAACCATGCTGCGTATCGTGGATTCCAAGGAGCCAGCCGGCCACTCCCAGCCACAGGCCCCCAAACACAATCAATGGCGCTTTTCCCTGGAAAACAAAACTCGCCTGCCAACTTTTTGATGGCAGATTGCAGGAGCCACTTGGTACTATCAAACCAGCCCAACTTGGCACTGGTGCCACCATGGGTCTGGTAACCATCCTGCCTATCGTAGCCTTTCATGAGCCAGCCGGTCACTCCCAGCCATAGGCCCCCAGAAAAAAACCTCGGCCCGTTTCCCTGGCAAACAAAAGTAAGCTACCGCGCTTCTGGATGGCAGATTGCAGGAACCACTTTGCACCATCAAATCAGCCCGACTTGGCACTGGTTCCACCCCTGGTCTGGGAACCATCCTGCGTATCGTGGATTCTAATTAGCCAGCCGGCCACTCCCAGCCACACGACCCAAACACAAACAACGGCGCTTTTCCCTGGAAAACAAATCTCGCCTGCCGATTCTTTGATGGCAGATTACAGGAGCCACTTGGTACTATCAAACCAGCCCAACTTGGCACTGGTGCCACCATGGGTCTGGTCACCATCCTGCCTATCGTAGCTTTTCAGGAGCCAGCCGGTCACTCCCAGCCATAGGCCCCCAGACACAAACCTCGGCCCGTTTCCCTGGCAAACAAAAGTAAGCTGCCCCGCTTCTGGATGGCAGATTGCAGGAGCCACTTGGTACTATCAAATTAGCCCAACTTGGCACTGGTGCCACCATGGGTCTGGTAAACATCCTGCCTATCGTAGCTTTTCAGGAGCCAGCCAGTCACTCCCTGCCATAGGGCCCCAGACAAATACCTCGGCCCGTTTCCCTGGCAAACAAAAGTAAGCTGCCCCGCTTCTGGATGGCAGATTGCAGGAGCCACTTGGTACTATCAAACCAGCCCAACTTGGCACTGGTGCCACCTTGGATCTGGGAACCATGCTGCGTAACGTGGATTCTAAGACGACAGGCGGCCACTCCCAGCCACAGGCCCCCAAACACAAACAACGGCGCTTTTCCCTGGAAAACAAAACTCGCCTGCCAACTTTTTGATGGCAGATTGCAGGAGCCACTTGGTACTATCAAATCAGCCCAACTTGGCACTGCTGCTACCATGGGTCTGGTAATCATTCTGCCTACTGTAGCTTTTCAGGAGCCAGCCGGTCACTTCCAGCCATAGGCCCCCAGAAAAAAACCTCGGCCCGTATCCCTGGCAAACAAAAGTAAGCTGCCCCGCTTCTGGATGGCAGATTGCAGGAACCACTTGGTACTATCAAATCAGCCCGACTTGGTACTGGTGCCACCTCTGGTCTGGGAACCATCCTGCGTATCGTGGATTCTAAGGAGCCAGCAGGGCCACTCCCAGCTACAGGAACCCAAACACAAACAACAGCGTTTTTCTCTGGCAAACAAAACTCAGTTGCCCTGCTTTTGAATGGCAGATTGCAGGAGCGACTTGGTACTATCAAATCAGCCCATCTTGGCACTGGTGCCTCCATGGGTCTGGTAACCATCCTGCCTATCGTAGCTTTTCAGGAGCCAGCCGGTCACTCCCAGCCATAGGCCCCAGACACAAAGCTCTGCCCGTTTCCCTGGCAAACAAAAGTAAGGTACCCCGCTTCTGGATGGCAGATTGCAGGAGCCACTTTGGACCATCAAACCAGCCCGACTGGGCACTGGTGCCACCTCTGGTCTGGGAACCATCCTGCGTATCGTGGATTCTAAGGAGCCAGCTGGCCACTCCCAGCCACAGACCCCTAAACACAAACAACGGCGCTTTTCCCTGGAAAACAAAACTGGCCTGCCAACTTTTTGATGGCAGATTGCAGGAGCCACTTGGTACTATCAAACCAGCCCAACTTGGCACTGGTGCCACCATGGGTCTGGTCACCATCCTGCCTATCGTAGCTTTTCAGGAGCCAGCCGGTCACTCCCAGCCATAGGCCCCCAGACACAAAGCTCGGCCCGTTTCCCTGGCAAACAAAAGTAAGCTGCCCCGCTTCTGGATGGCAGATTGCAGGAGCTATTTATTACTATCAAACCAGCCCGACGTGGCACTGGTGCCACCTCTGGTCTGGGAACCATCCTGCCTATCGTGGATTTTCAGGGGCCAGCCGGCCACTCTCAGCCATATGCCCCCAAACACAAACCACGGCCCTTTTCTCTGGCAAACAAAACTCAACTGCCCCTCTTCTGGATGACAAATTGCAGAACGCACTTGGTACTATGAAAACAGCCCGAATTGGCACTGATGCCACCTTCGGTCAGGGAACCATCCTGCGTATCGAGCTTTTTAAGGAGCCAGCCGGCCACGCCCAGCCGTATACCGCCAAAAACAAACCACGGAACTTTTCTCCAGCAAACAAAAATCCGCTGCCCCGCGTCTGGATGGCAGATTGCAGGAGCCACTTTGCACCATCAAACCAGCCCGACTTGGCACTGGTGCCACCTTGGATCTGGGAACCATCCTGCCTATCGTGGATTTTCAGGGGCCAGCCGGCCACTCTCAGCCATAGGCCCCCAAAAACAAACCACGGCACTTTACTCTGGTAAACAAAACTCAACTGCCCCTCTTCTGGATGGCAAATTGCAGGACGCACTTGGTACTACAAAAGCAGCCCGACTTGGCAATGGTGCCACCTTGGGTCTGGTCACCATCCGGCGTATCGTGCATTTTAAGGAGCCAGCTGGCCACTCCCAGCCATAGGCCCCCAGACACAAAATTCTGCCCGTTTCCCTGACAAACAAAAGTAAGCTACCCCGCTTCTGGGTGGCAGATTGCAGGAGCTATTTAGTACTATCAAACCAGCCCGACTTGGCACTGGTGCCACCTTGGCTCTGGGAACCATCCTGCCTATTGTGGATTTTGTGGGGTCAGCCGGCCACTCTCAGCCATATCCCCCCAAACACAAACCACGGCCCTTTTCTCTGGCAAACAAAACTCAACTGCCCCTCTTCTGGATGGCAAATTGCAGGACGCACTTGGTACTACGAAAACAGCCCGACTTGGCACTGATGCCACCTTCGGTCAGGGAACCATCCTGCGTATCGAGCTTTTTAAGGAGCCAGCCGGCGACGCCCAGCCGTATACCGCCAAAAACAAACCACGGAACTTTTCTCCAGCAAACAAAAATCCGCTGCCCCGCGTCTGGATGGCAGATTGCAGGAGCCACTTTGCACCATCAAACCAGCCCGACTTGGCACTGGTGCCACCTTGGATCTGGGAACCATCCTGCCTATCGTGGATTTTCAGGGGCCAGCCGGCCACTCTCTGCCATATGCCCCCAAACACAAATCACGGTCCTTTTCTCTGGTAAACAAAACTCAACTGCCCCTCTTCTGGATGGCAAATTGCAGGACGCACTTGGTACTACAAAAGCAGCCCGACTTGGCAATGGTGCCACCTTGGGTCTGGTCACCATCCGGCGTATCGTGCATTTTAAGGAGCCAGCTGGCCACTCCCAGCCATAGGCCCCCAGACACAAAATTCTGCCCGTTTCCCTGGAAAACAAAAGTAAGCTACCCCGCTTCTGGATGGCAGATTGCAGGAGCTATTTAGTACTATCAAACCAGCCCGACTTGGCACTGGTGCCACCTTGGCTCTGGGAACCATCCTGCCTATTGTGGATTTTGTGGGGTCAGCCGGCCACTCTCAGCTATATGCCCTCAAACACAAACCACGGCCCTTTTCTCTGGCAAACAAAACTCAACTGCCCCTCTTCTGGAAGGCAAATTGCAGGACGCACTTGGTACTACAAAAACAGCCCAACTTGGCACTGGAGCCACCTCTGGCCTGGGAACCATCATGCTTATCGAGCTTTTTAAGGAGCCAACCGGCCACTCCCAGCCATATACCGCCAAAAATGAACCACGGACTTGTTGTCTGGCAAACAAGAATCAGCTGCCCCGCGTCGGGATGGCAGATTGCAGGAGCCACTTTGCACCATCAAACCAGCCCGACTTGGCTCTGGTGCCACCTTGGGTCTGGGAACCATTCTGCCTATCGTGGATTTTCAGGGGCCAGCCGGCCACTCTGAGCCATAGGCCCCCAGACAAAAACCACGGCCCTTTTCTCTGGCAAACAAAACTCAGCTGCCCCGCTTCTGGATGGCAGATTGCAGGAGCCACTTGGTACAATCAAACCAGCCCAACTTGGCACTGGTGCCACCTTGGGTCTGGGAACCATCCTGCGTATTGTGGATTGTCAGGAGCCAGCCGACCACTCTCGGCCACAGACCCAATCAAAAACAATGGCCCGATTCACAGGGAAAAAAATCTCAGCTGCCCCACTTGTGGATGGGAGATTGCAGGAGGCGCTTGACACTGTCAAACCAGCCCAACTTGGCACTGGTGCCACCTTGGGTCTGGGAACGATGCTGCGTATCATGGAATTTAAGGAGCCAGCCGGCCACTCCCAGCCACAGGACCCAAACACATACCACAGCCCTTTTCTTTGGCAAACAAAACTCAGCTGCCCTGCTTTTGGATGGCAGATTGCAGGAGCCACTTGGTACTATCAAACCAGCCCAACTTGGCACTGGTGCCTCCATGGGTCTGGTCACCATCCTGCCTATCGTGGCTTTTCAGGAGCCAGCCGGTCAGTCCCAGCCATAGGCCCCAGACACAAAGCTCTGCCCGTTTCCCTGGCAAACAAAAGTAAGCTACCCCGCTTCTGGATGGCAGATTGCAGGAGACACTTTGCACCATCAAACCAGCCCGACTTGGCACTGGTGCCACCTCTGGTCTGGAAACCATCCTGCGTATCGTGGATTCTTAGGAGCCAGCTGACCACTCCCAGCCACAGGCCCCCAAACACAAACAACGGCGCTTTTCCCTGGAAAACAAAACTGGCCTGCCAACTTTTTGATGGCAGATTGCAGGAGCCACTTGGTACTATCAAACCAGCCCGACTTGGCACTGGTGCCACCTTGGCTCTGGGAACCATGCTGCGTAACGTAGATTCTAAGGCGCCAGGCGGCCACTCCCAGCCACAGGCCCCCAAACACAAACAACGGCGCTTTTCCCTGGAAAACAAAACTCGCCTGCCAACTTTTTGATGGCAGATTGCAGGAGCCACTTGGTACTATCAAACCAGCCCAACTTGGCACTGGTGCCACCATGGGTCTGGTCACCATCCTGCCTATTGTAGCTTTTCAGGAGCCAGCCAATCACTCCCAGCCATAGGCCCCCAGACAAAAACCTCGGCCCGTTTCCCTGGCAAACAAAAGTAAGCTGCCCCGCTTCTGGATGGCAGATTGCAGGAGTTATTTAGTACTATCAAACCAGCCAGACGTGGCACTGGTGCCACCTTGTATCTGGGAACCATCTTGCCTATCGTGGATTTTAAGGAGCCAGCCGGCCTCTCTCAGACATATGCCCCCAAACACAAACCACGGCCCTTTTCTCTGGCAAACAAAACTCAACTGCCCCTCTTCTGGATGGCAGATTGCAGGAGCCACTTGGTACTATCAAACCAGCCCTACTTGGCACTGGTGCCACCTTGGGTCTGGGAAGCATGCTGCGTATCATGGATTCTAAGCAGCCACCCTGCCACTCCGAGCCACAGGCCCCCAAACACAAACAACGGCGCTTTTCCCCGGAAAACAAAACTCGACTGCCAACATTTTGATGGCAGATTGCAGGAGCCACTTGGCACTATCAAACCAGCCCAACTTGGCACTGCTGCCATCATGGGTCTGGTCACCATCCTGCCTAGCATAGATTTTCAGGAGCCAGGAGGTCACTCCCAGCCATAGACCCCCAGACAGAAACCTCGGCCCGTTTCCATAGAAAACAAAAGTAAGCTGCCCCGCTTCTGGATGGCAGATTGCAGGAGCCACTTGGTACTATCAAATTAGCCCAACTTGGCACTGGTGCCACCATGGGTCTGGTAAACATCCTGCCTATCGTAGCTTTTCAGGAGCCAGCCAGTCACTCCCTGCCATAGGGCCCCTGACAAATACCTCGGCCCGTTTCCCTGGCAAACAAAAGTAAGCTGCCCAAATTCTGGATGGCAGATTGCAGGAGCCACTTGGTACTATCAAACCAGCCCGACTTGGCACTGGTGCCACCTTGGATCTGGGAACAATGCCGCGTAACGTGGATTCTAAGGATCCAGCCGGCCACTCTTAGCCACAGGCCCCAAAACACAAACAACGTCGCTTTTCCCTGGAAAACAAAACTCGCCTGCCAACATTTTGATGGCAGGTTGCAGGAGCCACTTGGTACTATCAAACCAGCCCAACTTGGCACTGGTGCCTCCATGGGTCTGGTAACCATCCTGCCTATCTTAGCTTTTCAGGAGCCAGCCGGTCAGTCGCAGCCATAGGCCCCAAACACAAAGCTCTGCCCGTTTCCCCGGCAAACAAAAGTAAGCTGCCCCGCTTCTGGATGGCAGATTGCAGGAGCCATTTTGAACCATCAAACCAGCCCGACTTGGCACTGGTGCCACCTTGGATCTCGGAACCATCCTGCCTATGGTGGAATTTCAGGGGCCAGCCGGCCACTCTCAGCCATGTACCCCCAAACAAAAACCACGGCCCTTTACTCTGGCCAACAAAACTCAACTGCCCCTCTTCTGGATGGCAAATTGCAGGAGCCACTTGGTACTACAAAACCAGCCCAACTTGGCACTGGTGCCACCTTGGGTCTAGTCACCATTCTGCATATCGTGCATTTTAAGGAGCCAGCTGGCCACTCCCAGCCATAGGCACCCAGCCACAAACCTCGGCCCGTTTCCCTGGCAAACAAATGTAAGCTACCGCGCTTCTGGATGGCAGATTGCAGGAGCCACTTTGCACCATCAAACCAGCCCAACTTGGCACTGGTGCCACCGTGGGTCTGGGAACCATGCTGCGTAACGTAGATTCTAAGGCACCAGCGGGCCACTCCCAGCCACAGGCCCACAAACCCAAAAAACGGCGCTTTTCCCTGGAAAACAAAACTGGCCTGCCAACTTTTTGATGGCAGATTGCAGGAGCCACTTGGTACTATCAAACCACCCAACTTGGCACTGGTGCCACCATGGGTCTTGTCACCATACTGCCTATCGTAGCTTTTCAGGAGCCAGCCGGTCACTCGCAGCCAGAGGCGCCCAGACACAAATGTCGGCCCGTTTCCATGGTAAACAAAAGTAAGCTGCCCCGCTTCTGGATGGCAGATTGCAGGAGCCACTTGGTAGTATCAAACCAGCCCGACTTGGCACTGGTGCCTCCTTGGGTCTGGGAACCATCCTGCGTATCGTGGATTCTAATTAGCCATCCGGCCTTTCCCAACCACAGCTCCCAAACACGAACACTGGCGCTTTTCCCTGGAAAACAAAACTCGCCTGCCAACTTTTTGATGGCAGATTGCAGGAGCCACTTGGTGCTATCAAACCAGCCCAACTTGGCACTGCTGCCACCATGGGTCTGGTCACCATCCTGCCTATCGTAGCTTTTCAGTAGCCAGCCGGTCACTCCCAGCCATAGGCCCCCAGACACAAAACCTCGACCCGTTTCCCTGGCAAACAAAAGTCAGCTGCCCCGCTTCTGGATGGCAGATTGCAGGAACCACTTGGTACTATCAAACCAGCCAGACTTGGAACTGGTGCCACCTTGGGCCTGGAAACCATCCTGCGTATCGTGGATTCTAAGGAGGCAGCCGGCCACTCCCAGCCACAGGGCCCCAAACACAAACAACGGCGCTTTTCCCTGGAAAACAAAACTCGCCTGCCAACTTTTTGACGGCAGATTGCAGGAGCCACTTGGTACTATCAAACCAGCCCGACTTGGCACTGGTGCCACCATGGGTCTTGTAACCATCCTGCCTATCGTAGGTTTTCAGGAGCCAGCCGGTCACTCCGGGCCATAGCCCCCAGACACAAACCTCGGCCCGTTTCCCTGGCAAACAAAAGTAAGCTGCCCCGCTTCTGGATGGCAGATTGCAGGAGCCACTTGGTACTATCAAACCAGTCCAACTTGGCACTGGTGCCACCTCTGGTCTGGGAACCATGCTGCGTATCGTGGATTCCAAGGAGCCAGCCGGCCACTCCCAGCCACAGGCCCCCAAACACAATCAATGGCGCTTTTCCCTGGAAAACAAAACTCGCCTGCCAACTTTTTGATGGCAGATTGCAGGAGCCACTTGGTACTATCAAACCAGCCCAACTTGGCACTGGTGCCACCATGGGTCTGGTAACCATCCTGCCTATCGTAGCCTTTCATGAGCCAGCCGGTCACTCCCAGCCATAGGCCCCCAGACAAAAACCTCGGCCCGTTTCCCTGGCAAACAAAAGTAAGCTACCGCGCTTCTGGATGGCAGATTGCAGGAACCACTTTGCACCATCAAATCAGCCCGACTTGGCACTGGTTCCACCCCTGGTCTGGGAACCATCCTGCGTATCGTGGATTCTAATTAGCCAGCCGGCCACTCCCAGCCACACGACCCAAACACAAACAACGGCGCTTTTCCCTGGAAAACAAATCTCGCCTGCCGATTCTTTGATGGCAGATTACAGGAGCCACTTGGTACTATCAAACCAGCCCAACTTGGCACTGGTGCCACCATGGGTCTGGTCACCATCCTGCCTATCGTAGCTTTTCAGGAGCCAGCCGGTCACTCCCAGCCATAGGCCCCCAGACACAAACCTCGGCCCGTTTCCCTGGCAAACAAAAGTAAGCTGCCCCGCTTCTGGATGGCAGATTGCAGGAGCCACTTGGTACTATCAAATTAGCCCAACTTGGCACTGGTGCCACCATGGGTCTGGTAAACATCCTGCCTATCGTAGCTTTTCAGGAGCCAGCCAGTCACTCCCTGCCATAGGGCCCCAGACAAATACCTCGGCCCGTTTCCCTGGCAAACAAAAGTAAGCTGCCCCGCTTCTGGATGGCAGATTGCAGGAGCCACTTGGTACTATCAAACCAGCCCAACTTGGCACTGGTGCCACCTTGGATCTGGGAACCATGCTGCGTAACGTGGATTCTAAGACGACAGGCGGCCACTCCCAGCCACAGGCCCCCAAACACAAACAACGGCGCTTTTCCCTGGAAAACAAAACTCGCCTGCCAACTTTTTGATGGCAGATTGCAGGAGCCACTTGGTACTATCAAATCAGCCCAACTTGGCACTGCTGCTACCATGGGTCTGGTAATCATTCTGCCTACTGTAGCTTTTCAGGAGCCAGCCGGTCACTTCCAGCCATAGGCCCCCAGAAAAAAACCTCGGCCCGTATCCCTGGCAAACAAAAGTAAGCTGCCCCGCTTCTGGATGGCAGATTGCAGGAACCACTTGGTACTATCAAATCAGCCCGACTTGGTACTGGTGCCACCTCTGGTCTGGGAACCATCCTGCGTATCGTGGATTCTAAGGAGCCAGCAGGGCCACTCCCAGCTACAGGAACCCAAACACAAACAACAGCGTTTTTCTCTGGCAAACAAAACTCAGTTGCCCTGCTTTTGAATGGCAGATTGCAGGAGCGACTTGGTACTATCAAATCAGCCCATCTTGGCACTGGTGCCTCCATGGGTCTGGTAACCATCCTGCCTATCGTAGCTTTTCAGGAGCCAGCCGGTCACTCCCAGCCATAGGCCCCAGACACAAAGCTCTGCCCGTTTCCCTGGCAAACAAAAGTAAGGTACCCCGCTTCTGGATGGCAGATTGCAGGAGCCACTTTGGACCATCAAACCAGCCCGACTGGGCACTGGTGCCACCTCTGGTCTGGGAACCATCCTGCGTATCGTGGATTCTAAGGAGCCAGCTGGCCACTCCCAGCCACAGACCCCTAAACACAAACAACGGCGCTTTTCCCTGGAAAACAAAACTGGCCTGCCAACTTTTTGATGGCAGATTGCAGGAGCCACTTGGTACTATCAAACCAGCCCAACTTGGCACTGGTGCCACCATGGGTCTGGTCACCATCCTGCCTATCGTAGCTTTTCAGGAGCCAGCCGGTCACTCCCAGCCATAGGCCCCCAGACACAAAGCTCGGCCCGTTTCCCTGGCAAACAAAAGTAAGCTGCCCCGCTTCTGGATGGCAGATTGCAGGAGCTATTTATTACTATCAAACCAGCCCGACGTGGCACTGGTGCCACCTCTGGTCTGGGAACCATCCTGCCTATCGTGGATTTTCAGGGGCCAGCCGGCCACTCTCAGCCATATGCCCCCAAACACAAACCACGGCCCTTTTCTCTGGCAAACAAAACTCAACTGCCCCTCTTCTGGATGGCAAATTGCAGAACGCACTTGGTACTATGAAAACAGCCCGAATTGGCACTGATGCCACCTTCGGTCAGGGAACCATCCTGCGTATCGAGCTTTTTAAGGAGCCAGCCGGCCACGCCCAGCCGTATACCGCCAAAAACAAACCACGGAACTTTTCTCCAGCAAACAAAAATCCGCTGCCCCGCGTCTGGATGGCAGATTGCAGGAGCCACTTTGCACCATCAAACCAGCCCGACTTGGCACTGGTGCCACCTTGGATCTGGGAACCATCCTGCCTATCGTGGATTTTCAGGGGCCAGCCGGCCACTCTCAGCCATAGGCCCCCAAAAACAAACCACGGCACTTTACTCTGGTAAACAAAACTCAACTGCCCCTCTTCTGGATGGCAAATTGCAGGACGCACTTGGTACTACAAAAGCAGCCCGACTTGGCAATGGTGCCACCTTGGGTCTGGTCACCATCCGGCGTATCGTGCATTTTAAGGAGCCAGCTGGCCACTCCCAGCCATAGGCCCCCAGACACAAAATTCTGCCCGTTTCCCTGACAAACAAAAGTAAGCTACCCCGCTTCTGGGTGGCAGATTGCAGGAGCTATTTAGTACTATCAAACCAGCCCGACTTGGCACTGGTGCCACCTTGGCTCTGGGAACCATCCTGCCTATTGTGGATTTTGTGGGGTCAGCCGGCCACTCTCAGCCATATCCCCCCAAACACAAACCACGGCCCTTTTCTCTGGCAAACAAAACTCAACTGCCCCTCTTCTGGATGGCAAATTGCAGGACGCACTTGGTACTACGAAAACAGCCCGACTTGGCACTGATGCCACCTTCGGTCAGGGAACCATCCTGCGTATCGAGCTTTTTAAGGAGCCAGCCGGCGACGCCCAGCCGTATACCGCCAAAAACAAACCACGGAACTTTTCTCCAGCAAACAAAAATCCGCTGCCCCGCGTCTGGATGGCAGATTGCAGGAGCCACTTTGCACCATCAAACCAGCCCGACTTGGCACTGGTGCCACCTTGGATCTGGGAACCATCCTGCCTATTGTGGATTTTCAGGGGCCAGCTGGCCACTCCCAGCCACAGGCCCCCAAAAACAAACCACGGCACTTTACTCTGGTAAACAAAACTCAACTGCCCCTCTTCTGGATGGCAAATTGCAGGACGCACTTGGTACTACAAAAGCAGCCCGACTTGGCAATGGTGCCACCTTGGGTCTGGTCACCATCCGGCGTATCGTGCATTTTAAGGAGCCAGCTGGCCACTCCCAGCCATAGGCCCCCAGACACAAAATTCTGCCCGTTTCCCTGGAAAACAAAAGTAAGCTACCCCGCTTCTGGATGGCAGATTGCAGGAGCTATTTAGTACTATCAAACCAGCCCGACTTGGCACTGGTGCCACCTTGGCTCTGGGAACCATCCTGCCTATTGTGGATTTTGTGGGGTCAGCCGGCCACTCTCAGCTATATGCCCTCAAACACAAACCACGGCCCTTTTCTCTGGCAAACAAAACTCAACTGCCCCTCTTCTGGATGGCAAATTGCAGGACGCACTTGGTACTACAAAAACAGCCCAACTTGGCACTGGAGCCACCTCTGGCCTGGGAACCATCATGCTTATCGAGCTTTTTAAGGAGCCAACCGGCCACTCCCAGCCATATACCGCCAAAAATGAACCACGGACTTGTTGTCTGGCAAACAAGAATCAGCTGCCCCGCGTCGGGATGGCAGATTGCAGGAGCCACTTTGCACCATCAAACCAGCCCGACTTGGCTCTGGTGCCACCTTGTGTCTGGGAACCATTCTGCCTATCGTGGATTTTCAGGGGCCAGCCGGCCACTCTGAGCCATAGGCCCCCAGACAAAAACCACGGCCCTTTTCTCTGGCAAACAAAAGTCAGCTGCCCCGCTTCTGGATGGCAGATTGCAGGAGCCACTTGGTACAATCAAACCAGCCCAACTTGGCACTGGTGCCACCTTGGGTCTGGGAACCATCCTGCGTATTGTGGATTGTCAGGAGCCAGCCGACCACTCTCGGCCACAGACCCAATCAAAAACAATGGCCCGATTCACAGGGAAAAAAATCTCAGCTGCCCCACTTGTGGATGGGAGATTGCAGGAGGCGCTTGACACTGTCAAACCAGCCCAACTTGGCACTGGTGCCACCTTGGGTCTGGGAACGATGCTGCGTATCATGGAATTTAAGGAGCCAGCCGGCCACTCCCAGCCACAGGACCCAAACACATACCACAGCCCTTTTCTTTGGCAAACAAAACTCAGCTGCCCTGCTTTTGGATGGCAGATTGCAGGAGCCACTTGGTACTATCAAACCAGCCCAACTTGGCACTGGTGCCTCCATGGGTCTGGTCACCATCCTGCCTATCGTGGCTTTTCAGGAGCCAGCCGGTCAGTCCCAGCCATAGGCCCCAGACACAAAGCTCTGCCCGTTTCCCTGGCAAACAAAAGTAAGCTACCCCGCTTCTGGATGGCAGATTGCAGGAGACACTTTGCACCATCAAACCAGCCCGACTTGGCACTGGTGCCACCTCTGGTCTGGAAACCATCCTGCGTATCGTGGATTCTTAGGAGCCAGCTGACCACTCCCAGCCACAGGCCCCCAAACACAAACAACGGCGCTTTTCCCTGGAAAACAAAACTGGCCTGCCAACTTTTTGATGGCAGATTGCAGGAGCCACTTGGTACTATCAAACCAGCCCGACTTGGCACTGGTGCCACCTTGGCTCTGGGAACCATGCTGCGTAACGTAGATTCTAAGGCGCCAGGCGGCCACTCCCAGCCACAGGCCCCTAAACACAAACAACGGCGCTTTTCCCTGGAAAACAAAACTCGCCTGCCAACTTTTTGATGGCAGATTGCAGGAGCCACTTGGTACTATCAAACCAGCCCAACTTGGCACTGGTGCCACCATGGGTCTGGTCACCATCCTGCCTATTGTAGCTTTTCAGGAGCCAGCCAATCACTCCCAGCCATAGGCCCCCAGACAAAAACCTCGGCCCGTTTCCCTGGCAAACAAAAGTAACCTGCCCCGCTTCTGGATGGCAGATTGCAGGAGTTATTTAGTACTATCAAACCAGCCAGACGTGGCACTGGTGCCACCTTGTATCTGGGAACCATCTTGCCTATCGTGGATTTTAAGGAGCCAGCCGGCCTCTCTCAGACATATGCCCCCAAACACAAACCACGGCCCTTTTCTCTGGCAAACAAAACTCAACTGCCCCTCTTCTGGATGGCAGATTGCAGGAGCCACTTGGTACTATCAAACCAGCCCTACTTGGCACTGGTGCCACCTTGGGTCTGGGAAGCATGCTGCGTATCATGGATTCTAAGCAGCCACCCTGCCACTCCGAGCCACAGGCCCCCAAACACAAACAACGGCGCTTTTCCCCGGAAAACAAAACTCGACTGCCAACATTTTGATGGCAGATTGCAGGAGCCACTTGGCACTATCAAACCAGCCCAACTTGGCACTGCTGCCATCATGGGTCTGGTCACCATCCTGCCTAGCATAGATTTTCAGGAGCCAGGAGGTCACTCCCAGCCATAGACCCCCAGACAGAAACCTCGGCCCGTTTCCATAGAAAACAAAAGTAAGCTGCCCCGCTTCTGGATGGCAGATTGCAGGAGCCACTTGGTACTATCAAATTAGCCCAACTTGGCACTGGTGCCACCATGGGTCTGGTAAACATCCTGCCTATCGTAGCTTTTCAGGAGCCAGCCAGTCACTCCCTGCCATAGGGCCCCTGACAAATACCTCGGCCCGTTTCCCTGGCAAACAAAAGTAAGCTGCCCAAATTCTGGATGGCAGATTGCAGGAGCCACTTGGTACTATCAAACCAGCCCGACTTGGCACTGGTGCCACCTTGGATCTGGGAACAATGCCGCGTAACGTGGATTCTAAGGATCCAGCCGGCCACTCTTAGCCACAGGCCCCAAAACACAAACAACGTCGCTTTTCCCTGGAAAACAAAACTCGCCTGCCAACATTTTGATGGCAGGTTGCAGGAGCCACTTGGTACTATCAAACCAGCCCAACTTGGCACTGGTGCCTCCATGGGTCTGGTAACCATCCTGCCTATCTTAGCTTTTCAGGAGCCAGCCGGTCAGTCGCAGCCATAGGCCCCAAACACAAAGCTCTGCCCGTTTCCCCGGCAAACAAAAGTAAGCTGCCCCGCTTCTGGATGGCAGATTGCAGGAGCCATTTTGAACCATCAAACCAGCCCGACTTGGCACTGGTGCCACCTTGGATCTCGGAACCATCCTGCCTATGGTGGAATTTCAGGGGCCAGCCGGCCACTCTCAGCCATGTACCCCCAAACAAAAACCACGGCCCTTTACTCTGGCCAACAAAACTCAACTGCCCCTCTTCTGGATGGCAAATTGCAGGAGCCACTTGGTACTACAAAACCAGCCCAACTTGGCACTGGTGCCACCTTGGGTCTAGTCACCATTCTGCATATCGTGCATTTTAAGGAGCCAGCTGGCCACTCCCAGCCATAGGCACCCAGCCACAAACCTCGGCCCGTTTCCCTGGCAAACAAATGTAAGCTACCGCGCTTCTGGATGGCAGATTGCAGGAGCCACTTTGCACCATCAAACCAGCCCAACTTGGCACTGGTGCCACCGTGGGTCTGGGAACCATGCTGCGTAACGTAGATTCTAAGGCACCAGCGGGCCACTCCCAGCCACAGGCCCACAAACCCAAAAAACGGCGCTTTTCCCTGGAAAACAAAACTGGCCTGCCAACTTTTTGATGGCAGATTGCAGGAGCCACTTGGTACTATCAAACCACCCAACTTGGCACTGGTGCCACCATGGGTCTTGTCACCATACTGCCTATCGTAGCTTTTCAGGAGCCAGCCGGTCACTCGCAGCCAGAGGCGCCCAGACACAAATGTCGGCCCGTTTCCATGGTAAACAAAAGTAAGCTGCCCCGCTTCTGGATGGCAGATTGCAGGAGCCACTTGGTAGTATCAAACCAGCCCGACTTGGCACTGGTGCCTCCTTGGGTCTGGGAACCATCCTGCGTATCGTGGATTCTAATTAGCCATCCGGCCTTTCCCAACCACAGCTCCCAAACACGAACACTGGCGCTTTTCCCTGGAAAACAAAACTCGCCTGCCAACTTTTTGATGGCAGATTGCAGGAGCCACTTGGTGCTATCAAACCAGCCCAACTTGGCACTGCTGCCACCATGGGTCTGGTCACCATCCTGCCTATCGTAGCTTTTCAGTAGCCAGCCGGTCACTCCCAGCCATAGGCCCCCAGACACAAAACCTCGACCCGTTTCCCTGGCAAACAAAAGTCAGCTGCCCCGCTTCTGGATGGCAGATTGCAGGAACCACTTGGTACTATCAAACCAGCCAGACTTGGAACTGGTGCCACCTTGGGCCTGGAAACCATCCTGCGTATCGTGGATTCTAAGGAGGCAGCCGGCCACTCCCAGCCACAGGGCCCCAAACACAAACAACGGCGCTTTTCCCTGGAAAACAAAACTCGCCTGCCAACTTTTTGACGGCAGATTGCAGGAGCCACTTGGTACTATCAAACCAGCCCGACTTGGCACTGGTGCCACCATGGGTCTTGTAACCATCCTGCCTATCGTAGGTTTTCAGGAGCCAGCCGGTCACTCCGGGCCATAGCCCCCAGACACAAACCTCGGCCCGTTTCCCTGGCAAACAAAAGTAAGCTGCCCCGCTTCTGGATGGCAGATTGCAGGAGCCACTTGGTACTATCAAACCAGTCCAACTTGGCACTGGTGCCACCTCTGGTCTGGGAACCATGCTGCGTATCGTGGATTCCAAGGAGCCAGCCGGCCACTCCCAGCCACAGGCCCCCAAACACAATCAATGGCGCTTTTCCCTGGAAAACAAAACTCGCCTGCCAACTTTTTGATGGCAGATTGCAGGAGCCACTTGGTACTATCAAACCAGCCCAACTTGGCACTGGTGCCACCATGGGTCTGGTAACCATCCTGCCTATCGTAGCCTTTCATGAGCCAGCCGGTCACTCCCAGCCATAGGCCCCCAGACAAAAACCTCGGCCCGTTTCCCTGGCAAACAAAAGTAAGCTACCGCGCTTCTGGATGGCAGATTGCAGGAACCACTTTGCACCATCAAATCAGCCCGACTTGGCACTGGTTCCACCCCTGGTCTGGGAACCATCCTGCGTATCGTGGATTCTAATTAGCCAGCCGGCCACTCCCAGCCACACGACCCAAACACAAACAACGGCGCTTTTCCCTGGAAAACAAATCTCGCCTGCCGATTCTTTGATGGCAGATTACAGGAGCCACTTGGTACTATCAAACCAGCCCAACTTGGCACTGGTGCCACCATGGGTCTGGTCACCATCCTGCCTATCGTAGCTTTTCAGGAGCCAGCCGGTCACTCCCAGCCATAGGCCCCCAGACACAAACCTCGGCCCGTTTCCCTGGCAAACAAAAGTAAGCTGCCCCGCTTCTGGATGGCAGATTGCAGGAGCCACTTGGTACTATCAAATTAGCCCAACTTGGCACTGGTGCCACCATGGGTCTGGTAAACATCCTGCCTATCGTAGCTTTTCAGGAGCCAGCCAGTCACTCCCTGCCATAGGGCCCCAGACAAATACCTCGGCCCGTTTCCCTGGCAAACAAAAGTAAGCTGCCCCGCTTCTGGATGGCAGATTGCAGGAGCCACTTGGTACTATCAAACCAGCCCAACTTGGCACTGGTGCCACCTTGGATCTGGGAACCATGCTGCGTAACGTGGATTCTAAGACGACAGGCGGCCACTCCCAGCCACAGGCCCCCAAACACAAACAACGGCGCTTTTCCCTGGAAAACAAAACTCGCCTGCCAACTTTTTGATGGCAGATTGCAGGAGCCACTTGGTACTATCAAATCAGCCCAACTTGGCACTGCTGCTACCATGGGTCTGGTAATCATTCTGCCTACTGTAGCTTTTCAGGAGCCAGCCGGTCACTTCCAGCCATAGGCCCCCAGAAAAAAACCTCGGCCCGTATCCCTGGCAAACAAAAGTAAGCTGCCCCGCTTCTGGATGGCAGATTGCAGGAACCACTTGGTACTATCAAATCAGCCCGACTTGGTACTGGTGCCACCTCTGGTCTGGGAACCATCCTGCGTATCGTGGATTCTAAGGAGCCAGCAGGGCCACTCCCAGCTACAGGAACCCAAACACAAACAACAGCGTTTTTCTCTGGCAAACAAAACTCAGTTGCCCTGCTTTTGAATGGCAGATTGCAGGAGCGACTTGGTACTATCAAATCAGCCCATCTTGGCACTGGTGCCTCCATGGGTCTGGTAACCATCCTGCCTATCGTAGCTTTTCAGGAGCCAGCCGGTCACTCCCAGCCATAGGCCCCAGACACAAAGCTCTGCCCGTTTCCCTGGCAAACAAAAGTAAGGTACCCCGCTTCTGGATGGCAGATTGCAGGAGCCACTTTGGACCATCAAACCAGCCCGACTGGGCACTGGTGCCACCTCTGGTCTGGGAACCATCCTGCGTATCGTGGATTCTAAGGAGCCAGCTGGCCACTCCCAGCCACAGACCCCTAAACACAAACAACGGCGCTTTTCCCTGGAAAACAAAACTGGCCTGCCAACTTTTTGATGGCAGATTGCAGGAGCCACTTGGTACTATCAAACCAGCCCAACTTGGCACTGGTGCCACCATGGGTCTGGTCACCATCCTGCCTATCGTAGCTTTTCAGGAGCCAGCCGGTCACTCCCAGCCATAGGCCCCCAGACACAAAGCTCGGCCCGTTTCCCTGGCAAACAAAAGTAAGCTGCCCCGCTTCTGGATGGCAGATTGCAGGAGCTATTTATTACTATCAAACCAGCCCGACGTGGCACTGGTGCCACCTCTGGTCTGGGAACCATCCTGCCTATCGTGGATTTTCAGGGGCCAGCCGGCCACTCTCAGCCATATGCCCCCAAACACAAACCACGGCCCTTTTCTCTGGCAAACAAAACTCAACTGCCCCTCTTCTGGATGGCAAATTGCAGAACGCACTTGGTACTATGAAAACAGCCCGAATTGGCACTGATGCCACCTTCGGTCAGGGAACCATCCTGCGTATCGAGCTTTTTAAGGAGCCAGCCGGCCACGCCCAGCCGTATACCGCCAAAAACAAACCACGGAACTTTTCTCCAGCAAACAAAAATCCGCTGCCCCGCGTCTGGATGGCAGATTGCAGGAGCCACTTTGCACCATCAAACCAGCCCGACTTGGCACTGGTGCCACCTTGGATCTGGGAACCATCCTGCCTATCGTGGATTTTCAGGGGCCAGCCGGCCACTCTCAGCCATAGGCCCCCAAAAACAAACCACGGCACTTTACTCTGGTAAACAAAACTCAACTGCCCCTCTTCTGGATGGCAAATTGCAGGACGCACTTGGTACTACAAAAGCAGCCCGACTTGGCAATGGTGCCACCTTGGGTCTGGTCACCATCCGGCGTATCGTGCATTTTAAGGAGCCAGCTGGCCACTCCCAGCCATAGGCCCCCAGACACAAAATTCTGCCCGTTTCCCTGACAAACAAAAGTAAGCTACCCCGCTTCTGGGTGGCAGATTGCAGGAGCTATTTAGTACTATCAAACCAGCCCGACTTGGCACTGGTGCCACCTTGGCTCTGGGAACCATCCTGCCTATTGTGGATTTTGTGGGGTCAGCCGGCCACTCTCAGCCATATCCCCCCAAACACAAACCACGGCCCTTTTCTCTGGCAAACAAAACTCAACTGCCCCTCTTCTGGATGGCAAATTGCAGGACGCACTTGGTACTACGAAAACAGCCCGACTTGGCACTGATGCCACCTTCGGTCAGGGAACCATCCTGCGTATCGAGCTTTTTAAGGAGCCAGCCGGCGACGCCCAGCCGTATACCGCCAAAAACAAACCACGGAACTTTTCTCCAGCAAACAAAAATCCGCTGCCCCGCGTCTGGATGGCAGATTGCAGGA
This sequence comes from Melospiza georgiana, assembly GCF_028018845.1. NCBI lineage: Eukaryota > Metazoa > Chordata > Aves > Passeriformes > Passerellidae > Melospiza > Melospiza georgiana. Next base: position 56,726,572 of record NC_080430.1, read on the forward strand.
GCCACTTTGCACCATCAAACCAGCCCGACTTGGCACTGGTGCCACCTTGGATCTGGGAACCATCCTGCCTATTGTGGATTTTCAGGGGCCAGCTGGCCACTCCCAGCCACAGGCCCCCAAAAACAAACCACGGCACTTTACTCTGGTAAACAAAACTCAACTGCCCCTCTTCTGGATGGCAAATTGCAGGACGCACTTGGTACTACAAAAGCAGCCCGACTTGGCAATGGTGCCACCTTGGGTCTGGTCACCATCCGGCGTATCGTGCATTTTAAGGAGCCAGCTGGCCACTCCCAGCCATAGGCCCCCAGACACAAAATTCTGCCCGTTTCCCTGGAAAACAAAAGTAAGCTACCCCGCTTCTGGATGGCAGATTGCAGGAGCTATTTAGTACTATCAAACCAGCCCGACTTGGCACTGGTGCCACCTTGGCTCTGGGAACCATCCTGCCTATTGTGGATTTTGTGGGGTCAGCCGGCCACTCTCAGCTATATGCCCTCAAACACAAACCACGGCCCTTTTCTCTGGCAAACAAAACTCAACTGCCCCTCTTCTGGAAGGCAAATTGCAGGACGCACTTGGTACTACAAAAACAGCCCAACTTGGCACTGGAGCCACCTCTGGCCTGGGAACCATCATGCTTATCGAGCTTTTTAAGGAGCCAACCGGCCACTCCCAGCCATATACCGCCAAAAATGAACCACGGACTTGTTGTCTGGCAAACAAGAATCAGCTGCCCCGCGTCGGGATGGCAGATTGCAGGAGCCACTTTGCACCATCAAACCAGCCCGACTTGGCTCTGGTGCCACCTTGTGTCTGGGAACCATTCTGCCTATCGTGGATTTTCAGGGGCCAGCCGGCCACTCTGAGCCATAGGCCCCCAGACAAAAACCACGGCCCTTTTCTCTGGCAAACAAAAGTCAGCTGCCCCGCTTCTGGATGGCAGATTGCAGGAGCCACTTGGTACAATCAAACCAGCCCAACTTGGCACTGGTGCCACCTTGGGTCTGGGAACCATCCTGCGTATTGTGGATTGTCAGGAGCCAGCCGACCACTCTCGGCCACAGACCCAATCAAAAACAATGGCCCGATTCACAGGGAAAAAAATCTCAGCTGCCCCACTTGTGGATGGGAGATTGCAGGAGGCGCTTGACACTGTCAAACCAGCCCAACTTGGCACTGGTGCCACCTTGGGTCTGGGAACGATGCTGCGTATCATGGAATTTAAGGAGCCAGCCGGCCACTCCCAGCCACAGGACCCAAACACATACCACAGCCCTTTTCTTTGGCAAACAAAACTCAGCTGCCCTGCTTTTGGATGGCAGATTGCAGGAGCCACTTGGTACTATCAAACCAGCCCAACTTGGCACTGGTGCCTCCATGGGTCTGGTCACCATCCTGCCTATCGTGGCTTTTCAGGAGCCAGCCGGTCAGTCCCAGCCATAGGCCCCAGACACAAAGCTCTGCCCGTTTCCCTGGCAAACAAAAGTAAGCTACCCCGCTTCTGGATGGCAGATTGCAGGAGACACTTTGCACCATCAAACCAGCCCGACTTGGCACTGGTGCCACCTCTGGTCTGGAAACCATCCTGCGTATCGTGGATTCTTAGGAGCCAGCTGACCACTCCCAGCCACAGGCCCCCAAACACAAACAACGGCGCTTTTCCCTGGAAAACAAAACTGGCCTGCCAACTTTTTGATGGCAGATTGCAGGAGCCACTTGGTACTATCAAACCAGCCCGACTTGGCACTGGTGCCACCTTGGCTCTGGGAACCATGCTGCGTAACGTAGATTCTAAGGCGCCAGGCGGCCACTCCCAGCCACAGGCCCCTAAACACAAACAACGGCGCTTTTCCCTGGAAAACAAAACTCGCCTGCCAACTTTTTGATGGCAGATTGCAGGAGCCACTTGGTACTATCAAACCAGCCCAACTTGGCACTGGTGCCACCATGGGTCTGGTCACCATCCTGCCTATTGTAGCTTTTCAGGAGCCAGCCAATCACTCCCAGCCATAGGCCCCCAGACAAAAACCTCGGCCCGTTTCCCTGGCAAACAAAAGTAACCTGCCCCGCTTCTGGATGGCAGATTGCAGGAGTTATTTAGTACTATCAAACCAGCCAGACGTGGCACTGGTGCCACCTTGTATCTGGGAACCATCTTGCCTATCGTGGATTTTAAGGAGCCAGCCGGCCTCTCTCAGACATATGCCCCCAAACACAAACCACGGCCCTTTTCTCTGGCAAACAAAACTCAACTGCCCCTCTTCTGGATGGCAGATTGCAGGAGCCACTTGGTACTATCAAACCAGCCCTACTTGGCACTGGTGCCACCTTGGGTCTGGGAAGCATGCTGCGTATCATGGATTCTAAGCAGCCACCCTGCCACTCCGAGCCACAGGCCCCCAAACACAAACAACGGCGCTTTTCCCCGGAAAACAAAACTCGACTGCCAACATTTTGATGGCAGATTGCAGGAGCCACTTGGCACTATCAAACCAGCCCAACTTGGCACTGCTGCCATCATGGGTCTGGTCACCATCCTGCCTATCATAGATTTTCAGGAGCCAGGAGGTCACTCCCAGCCATAGACCCCCAGACAGAAACCTCGGCCCGTTTCCATAGAAAACAAAAGTAAGCTGCCCCGCTTCTGGATGGCAGATTGCAGGAGCCACTTGGTACTATCAAATTAGCCCAACTTGGCACTGGTGCCACCATGGGTCTGGTAAACATCCTGCCTATCGTAGCTTTTCAGGAGCCAGCCAGTCACTCCCTGCCATAGGGCCCCTGACAAATACCTCGGCCCGTTTCCCTGGCAAACAAAAGTAAGCTGCCCAAATTCTGGATGGCAGATTGCAGGAGCCACTTGGTACTATCAAACCAGCCCGACTTGGCACTGGTGCCACCTTGGATCTGGGAACAATGCCGCGTAACGTGGATTCTAAGGATCCAGCCGGCCACTCTTAGCCACAGGCCCCAAAACACAAACAACGTCGCTTTTCCCTGGAAAACAAAACTCGCCTGCCAACATTTTGATGGCAGGTTGCAGGAGCCACTTGGTACTATCAAACCAGCCCAACTTGGCACTGGTGCCTCCATGGGTCTGGTAACCATCCTGCCTATCTTAGCTTTTCAGGAGCCAGCCGGTCAGTCGCAGCCATAGGCCCCAAACACAAAGCTCTGCCCGTTTCCCCGGCAAACAAAAGTAAGCTGCCCCGCTTCTGGATGGCAGATTGCAGGAGCCATTTTGAACCATCAAACCAGCCCGACTTGGCACTGGTGCCACCTTGGATCTCGGAACCATCCTGCCTATGGTGGAATTTCAGGGGCCAGCCGGCCACTCTCAGCCATGTACCCCCAAACAAAAACCACGGCCCTTTACTCTGGCCAACAAAACTCAACTGCCCCTCTTCTGGATGGCAAATTGCAGGAGCCACTTGGTACTACAAAACCAGCCCAACTTGGCACTGGTGCCACCTTGGGTCTAGTCACCATTCTGCATATCGTGCATTTTAAGGAGCCAGCTGGCCACTCCCAGCCATAGGCACCCAGCCACAAACCTCGGCCCGTTTCCCTGGCAAACAAATGTAAGCTACCGCGCTTCTGGATGGCAGATTGCAGGAGCCACTTTGCACCATCAAACCAGCCCAACTTGGCACTGGTGCCACCGTGGGTCTGGGAACCATGCTGCGTAACGTAGATTCTAAGGCACCAGCGGGCCACTCCCAGCCACAGACCCACAAACCCAAAAAACGGCGCTTTTCCCTGGAAAACAAAACTGGCCTGCCAACTTTTTGATGGCAGATTGCAGGAGCCACTTGGTACTATCAAACCACCCAACTTGGCACTGGTGCCACCATGGGTCTTGTCACCATACTGCCTATCGTAGCTTTTCAGGAGCCAGCCGGTCACTCGCAGCCAGAGGCGCCCAGACACAAATGTCGGCCCGTTTCCATGGTAAACAAAAGTAAGCTGCCCCGCTTCTGGATGGCAGATTGCAGGAGCCACTTGGTAGTATCAAACCAGCCCGACTTGGCACTGGTGCCTCCTTGGGTCTGGGAACCATCCTGCGTATCGTGGATTCTAATTAGCCATCCGGCCTTTCCCAACCACAGCTCCCAAACACGAACACTGGCGCTTTTCCCTGGAAAACAAAACTCGCCTGCCAACTTTTTGATGGCAGATTGCAGGAGCCACTTGGTGCTATCAAACCAGCCCAACTTGGCACTGCTGCCACCATGGGTCTGGTCACCATCCTGCCTATCGTAGCTTTTCAGTAGCCAGCCGGTCACTCCCAGCCATAGGCCCCCAGACACAAAACCTCGACCCGTTTCCCTGGCAAACAAAAGTCAGCTGCCCCGCTTCTGGATGGCAGATTGCAGGAACCACTTGGTACTATCAAACCAGCCAGACTTGGCACTGGTGCCACCTTGGGCCTGGAAACCATCCTGCGTATCGTGGATTCTAAGGAGGCAGCCGGCCACTCCCAGCCACAGGGCCCCAAACACAAACAACGGCGCTTTTCCCTGGAAAACAAAACTCGCCTGCCAACTTTTTGACGGCAGATTGCAGGAGCCACTTGGTACTATCAAACCAGCCCGACTTGGCACTGGTGCCACCATGGGTCTTGTAACCATCCTGCCTATCGTAGGTTTTCAGGAGCCAGCCGGTCACTCCGGGCCATAGCCCCCAGACACAAACCTCGGCCCGTTTCCCTGGCAAACAAAAGTAAGCTGCCCCGCTTCTGGATGGCAGATTGCAGGAGCCACTTGGTACTATCAAACCAGCCCAACTTGGCACTGGTGCCACCTCTGGTCTGGGAACCATGCTGCGTATCGTGGATTCCAAGGAGCCAGCCGGCCACTCCCAGCCACAGGCCCCCAAACACAATCAATGGCGCTTTTCCCTGGAAAACAAAACTCGCCTGCCAACTTTTTGATGGCAGATTGCAGGAGCCACTTGGTACTATCAAACCAGCCCAACTTGGCACTGGTGCCACCATGGGTCTGGTAACCATCCTGCCTATCGTAGCCTTTCATGAGCCAGCCGGTCACTCCCAGCCATAGGCCCCCAGAAAAAAACCTCGGCCCGTTTCCCTGGCAAACAAAAGTAAGCTACCGCGCTTCTGGATGGCAGATTGCAGGAACCACTTTGCACCATCAAATCAGCCCGACTTGGCACTGGTTCCACCCCTGGTCTGGGAACCATCCTGCGTATCGTGGATTCTAATTAGCCAGCCGGCCACTCCCAGCCACACGACCCAAACACAAACAACGGCGCTTTTCCCTGGAAAACAAATCTCGCCTGCCGATTCTTTGATGGCAGATTACAGGAGCCACTTGGTACTATCAAACCAGCCCAACTTGGCACTGGTGCCACCATGGGTCTGGTCACCATCCTGCCTATCGTAGCTTTTCAGGAGCCAGCCGGTCACTCCCAGCCATAGGCCCCCAGACACAAACCTCGGCCCGTTTCCCTGGCAAACAAAAGTAAGCTGCCCCGCTTCTGGATGGCAGATTGCAGGAGCCACTTGGTACTATCAAATTAGCCCAACTTGGCACTGGTGCCACCATGGGTCTGGTAAACATCCTGCCTATCGTAGCTTTTCAGGAGCCAGCCAGTCACTCCCTGCCATAGGGCCCCAGACAAATACCTCGGCCCGTTTCCCTGGCAAACAAAAGTAAGCTGCCCCGCTTCTGGATGGCAGATTGCAGGAGCCACTTGGTACTATCAAACCAGCCCAACTTGGCACTGGTGCCACCTTGGATCTGGGAACCATGCTGCGTAACGTGGATTCTAAGACGACAGGCGGCCACTCCCAGCCACAGGCCCCCAAACACAAACAACGGCGCTTTTCCCTGGAAAACAAAACTCGCCTGCCAACTTTTTGATGGCAGATTGCAGGAGCCACTTGGTACTATCAAATCAGCCCAACTTGGCACTGCTGCTACCATGGGTCTGGTAATCATTCTGCCTACTGTAGCTTTTCAGGAGCCAGCCGGTCACTTCCAGCCATAGGCCCCCAGAAAAAAACCTCGGCCCGTATCCCTGGCAAACAAAAGTAAGCTGCCCCGCTTCTGGATGGCAGATTGCAGGAACCACTTGGTACTATCAAATCAGCCCGACTTGGCACTGGTGCCACCTCTGGTCTGGGAACCATCCTGCGTATCGTGGATTCTAAGGAGCCAGCAGGGCCACTCCCAGCTACAGGAACCCAAACACAAACAACAGCGTTTTTCTCTGGCAAACAAAACTCAGTTGCCCTGCTTTTGAATGGCAGATTGCAGGAGCGACTTGGTACTATCAAATCAGCCCATCTTGGCACTGGTGCCTCCATGGGTCTGGTAACCATCCTGCCTATCGTAGCTTTTCAGGAGCCAGCCGGTCACTCCCAGCCATAGGCCCCAGACACAAAGCTCTGCCCATTTCCCTGGCAAACAAAAGTAAGGTACCCCGCTTCTGGATGGCAGATTGCAGGAGCCACTTTGGACCATCAAACCAGCCCGACTGGGCACTGGTGCCACCTCTGGTCTGGGAACCATCCTGCGTATCGTGGATTCTAAGGAGCCAGCTGGCCACTCCCAGCCACAGACCCCTAAACACAAACAACGGCGCTTTTCCCTGGAAAACAAAACTGGCCTGCCAACTTTTTGATGGCAGATTGCAGGAGCCACTTGGTACTATCAAACCAGCCCAACTTGGCACTGGTGCCACCATGGGTCTGGTCACCATCCTGCCTATGGTGGATTTTCAGGGGCCAGCCGGCCACTCTAAGCCATGTACCCCCAAACAAAAACCACGGCCCTTTCCTCTGGCCAACAAAACTCAACTGCCCCTCTTCTGGATGGCAAATTGCAGGACGCACTTGGTACTACAAAAGCAGCCCGACTTGGCAATGGTGCCACCTTGGGTCTGGTCACCATCCGGCGTATCGTGCATTTTAAGGAGCCAGCTGGCCACTCCCAGCCATAGGCCCCCAGACACAAAATTCTGCCCGTTTCCCTGACAAACAAAAGTAAGCTACCCCGCTTCTGGGTGGCAGATTGCAGGAGCTATTTAGTACTATCAAACCAGCCCGACTTGGCACTGGTGCCACCTTGGCTCTGGGAACCATCCTGCCTATTGTGGATTTTGTGGGGTCAGCCGGCCACTCTCAGCCATATGCCCCCAAACACAAACCACGGCCCTTTTCTCTGGCAAACAAAACTCAACTGCCCCTCTTCTGGATGGCAAATTGCAGGACGCACTTGGTACTACGAAAACAGCCCGACTTGGCACTGATGCCACCTTCGGTCAGGGAACCATCCTGCGTATCGAGCTTTTTAAGGAGCCAGCCGGCGACGCCCAGCCGTATACCGCCAAAAACAAACCACGGAACTTTTCTCCAGCAAACAAAAATCCGCTGCCCCGCGTCTGGATGGCAGATTGCAGGAGCCACTTTGCACCATCAAACCAGCCCGACTTGGCACTGGTGCCACCTTGGATCTGGGAACCATCCTGCCTATTGTGGATTTTCAGGGGCCAGCTGGCCACTCCCAGCCACAGGCCCCCAAAAACAAACCACGGCACTTTACTCTGGTAAACAAAACTCAACTGCCCCTCTTCTGGATGGCAAATTGCAGGACGCACTTGGTACTACAAAAGCAGCCCGACTTGGCAATGGTGCCACCTTGGGTCTGGTCACCATCCGGCGTATCGTGCATTTTAAGGAGCCAGCTGGCCACTCCCAGCCATAGGCCCCCAGACACAAAATTCTGCCCGTTTCCCTGGAAAACAAAAGTAAGCTACCCCGCTTCTGGATGGCAGATTGCAGGAGCTATTTAGTACTATCAAACCAGCCCGACTTGGCACTGGTGCCACCTTGGCTCTGGGAACCATCCTGCCTATTGTGGATTTTGTGGGGTCAGCCGGCCACTCTCAGCTATATGCCCTCAAACACAAACCACGGCCCTTTTCTCTGGCAAACAAAACTCAACTGCCCCTCTTCTGGAAGGCAAATTGCAGGACGCACTTGGTACTACAAAAACAGCCCAACTTGGCACTGGAGCCACCTCTGGCCTGGGAACCATCATGCTTATCGAGCTTTTTAAGGAGCCAACCGGCCACTCCCAGCCATATACCGCCAAAAATGAACCACGGACTTGTTGTCTGGCAAACAAGAATCAGCTGCCCCGCGTCGGGATGGCAGATTGCAGGAGCCACTTTGCACCATCAAACCAGCCCGACTTGGCTCTGGTGCCACCTTGTGTCTGGGAACCATTCTGCCTATCGTGGATTTTCAGGGGCCAGCCGGCCACTCTGAGCCATAGGCCCCCAGACAAAAACCACGGCCCTTTTCTCTGGCAAACAAAACTCAGCTGCCCCGCTTCTGGATGGCAGATTGCAGGAGCCACTTGGTACAATCAAACCAGCCCAACTTGGCACTGGTGCCACCTTGGGTCTGGGAACCATCCTGCGTATTGTGGATTGTCAGGAGCCAGCCGACCACTCTCGGCCACAGACCCAATCAAAAACAATGGCCCGATTCACAGGGAAAAAAATCTCAGCTGCCCCACTTGTGGATGGGAGATTGCAGGAGGCGCTTGACACTGTCAAACCAGCCCAACTTGGCACTGGTGCCACCTTGGGTCTGGGAACGATGCTGCGTATCATGGAATTTAAGGAGCCAGCCGGCCACTCCCAGCCACAGGACCCAAACACATACCACAGCCCTTTTCTTTGGCAAACAAAACTCAGCTGCCCTGCTTTTGGATGGCAGATTGCAGGAGCCACTTGGTACTATCAAACCAGCCCAACTTGGCACTGGTGCCTCCATGGGTCTGGTCACCATCCTGCCTATCGTAGCTTTTCAGGAGCCAGCCGGTCAGTCCCAGCCATAGGCCCCAGACACAAAGCTCTGCCCGTTTCCCTGGCAAACAAAAGTAAGCTACCCCGCTTCTGGATGGCAGATTGCAGGAGACACTTTGCACCATCAAACCAGCCTGACTTGGCACTGGTGCCACCTCTGGTCTGGAAACCATCCTGCGTATCGTGGATTCTTAGGAGCCAGCTGGCCACTCCCAGCCACAGGCCCCCAAACACAAACAACGGCGCTTTTCCCTGGAAAACAAAACTGGCCTGCCAACTTTTTGATGGCAGATTGCAGGAGCCACTTGGTACTATCAAACCAGCCCGACTTGGCACTGGTGCCACCTTGGCTCTGGGAACCATGCTGCGTAACGTAGATTCTAAGGCGCCAGGCGGCCACTCCCAGCCACAGGCCCCCAAACACAAACAACGGCGCTTTTCCCTGGAAAACAAAACTCGCCTGCCAACTTTTTGATGGCAGATTGCAGGAGCCACTTGGTACTATCAAACCAGCCCAACTTGGCACTGGTGCCACCATGGGTCTGGTCACCATCCTGCCTATTGTAGCTTTTCAGGAGCCAGCCAATCACTCCCAGCCATAGGCCCCCAGACAAAAACCTCGGCCCGTTTCCCTGGCAAACAAAAGTAACCTGCCCCGCTTCTGGATGGCAGATTGCAGGAGTTATTTAGTACTATCAAACCAGCCAGACGTGGCACTGGTGCCACCTTGTATCTGGGAACCATCTTGCCTATCGTGGATTTTAAGGAGCCAGCCGGCCTCTCTCAGACATATGCCCCCAAACACAAACCACGGCCCTTTTCTCTGGCAAACAAAACTCAACTGCCCCTCTTCTGGATGGCAGATTGCAGGAGCCACTTGGTACTATCAAACCAGCCCTACTTGGCACTGGTGCCACCTTGGGTCTGGGAAGCATGCTGCGTATCATGGATTTTCAGGAGCCAGCCCGCCACTGCAAGCTACAGGCCCCCATACACAAACAACAGCCTTTTTCTCTGGCAAACAAAATTCAGCTGCCCCGCTTCTGGATGGCAGATTGCAGGAGCCACTTGGTAGAATCAAACCAGCCCGACTTGGCACTGGTGCCAACTTGGGTCTGGGAACCATCCTGCGTATCGTAGCTTTTCAGGAGCCAGCCGGTCACTCCCAGCCATGGGCCCCCAGACACAAAATCTCGGCCCGTTTCCCTGGCAGGCAAAAGTAAGCTACCCCGCTTCTGGATGGCAGATTGCAGGAGCAACTTGGCATCATCAAACCAGCCCGACTTGGCACTGGTGCCACCTCTGGTCTGGGTACCATCCTGCGTATCGTGGGTTCTAAGGAGCCAGCCGGCCACTCCCAGCCACAGGCCCCCAATCACAAACAACGGCGCTTTTCCCTGGAAAACAAAACTCGCCTGCTAGCTTTTTGATGGCAGATTGCAGGAGCCACTTGGTACAATCAAACCAGCCCAACTTGGCACTGGTGCCACTATGGGTCTGGTCACCATCCTGCCTATCGTAGCATTTCAGGAGCCAGTCGGTCACTCCCAGCCATAGGCCCCCAGACACAAACCTCGGCCCGTTTCCCTGGCAAACAAAATTAAGCTGCCCCGCTTCTGGATGGCAGATTGCAGGAGCCACTTGGTACTATCAAACCAGCCCAACTTGGCACTGGTGCCACCATGGGTCTGGTCACCATCCTGCCTATCGTATCTTTTCAGGGGCCAGCCAGCCAGCCCCAGGCACTGGCCCCCAGACAAGAATTTCGGCCCGTTTCCCTGCCAAACAAAGGTAAGCTATCCCGCTTCTGGATGGCAGATTGCAGGAGCCACTTTGCACCATCAAACCAGCCCAACTTGACACTGGTGCCACCTCTGGCCTGGGAACCATCCTGCGTATCGTGGATTCTAAGCAGCCACCCGGCCACTCCGAGCCACAGGCCCCCAAACACAAACAACGGCGCTTTTCCCCGGAAAACAAAACTCGACTGCCAACATTTTGATGGCAGATTGCAGGAGCCACTTGGTACTATCAAACCAGCCCAACTTGGCACTGCTGCCATCATGGGTCTGGTCACCATCCTGCCTAGCATAGATTTTCAGGAGCCAGGAGGTCACTCCCAGCCATAGACCCCCAGACAGAAACCTCGGCCCGTTTCCATAGAAAACAAAAGTAAGCTGCCCCGCTTCTGGATGGAAGATTGCAGGAGCCACTTGGTACTATCAAATTAGCCCAACTTGGCACTGGTGCCACCATGGGTCTGGTAAACATCCTGCCTATCGTAGCTTTTCAGGAGCCAGCCGGTCACTCCCTGCCATAGGGCCCCTGACAAATACCTCGGCCCGTTTCCCTGGCAAACAAAAGTAAGCTGCCCAAATTCTGGATGGCAGATTGCAGGAGCCACTTGGTACTATCAAACCAGCCCGACTTGGCACTGGTGCCACCTTGGATCTGGGAACAATGCCGCGTAACGTGGATTCTAAGGATCCAGCCGGCCACTCTTAGCCACAGGCCCCAAAACACAAAAAACGTCGCTTTTCCCTGGAAAACAAAACTCGCCTGCCAACATTTTGATGGCAGGTTGCAGGAGCCACTTGGTACTATCAAACCAGCCCAACTTGGCACTGGTGCCTCCATGGGTCTGGTAACCATCCTGCCTATCTTAGCTTTTCAGGAGCCAGCCGGTCAGTCGCAGCCATAGGCCCCAAACACAAAGCTCTGCCCGTTTCCCCGGCAAACAAAAGTAAGCTGCCCCGCTTCTGGATGGCAGATTGCAGGAGCCATTTTGAACCATCAAACCAGCCCGACTTGGCACTGGTGCCACCTTGGATCTCGGAACCATCCTGCCTATGGTGGATTTTCAGGGGCCAGCCGGCCTCTCTCAGCCATGTACCCCCAAACAAAAACCACGGCCCTTTCCTCTGGCCAACAAAACTCAACTGCCCCTCTTCTGGATGGCAAATTGCAGGAGCCACTTGGTACTACAAAACCAGCCCAACTTGGCACTGGTGCCACCTTGGGTCTAGTCACCATTCTGCATATCGTGCATTTTAAGGAGCCAGCTGGCCACTCCCAGCCATAGGCCCCCAGCCACAAACCTCGGCCCGTTTCTCTGACAAACAAATGTAAGCTACCGCGCTTCTGGATGGCAGATTGCAGGAGCCACTTTGCACCATCAAACCAGCCCAACTTGGCACTGGTGCCACCGTGGGACTGGGAACCATGCTGCGTAACGTAGATTCTAAGGCGCCAGCAGGCCACTCCCAGCCACAGGCCCACAAACCCAAAAAACGGCGCTTTTCCCTGGAAAACAAAACTGGCCTGCCAACTTTTTGATGGCAGATTGCAGGAGCCACTTGGTACTATCAAACCACCCAACTTGGCACTGGTGCCACCATGGGTCTTGTCACCATACTGCCTATCGTAGCTTTTCAGGAGCCAGCCGGTCACTCGCAGCCAGAGGCGCCCAGACACAAATGTCGGCCCGTTTCCATGGTAAACAAAAGTAAGCTGCCCCGCTTCTGGATGGCAGATTGCAGGAGCCACTTGGTAGTATCAAACCAGCCCAACTTGGCACTGGTGCCTCCTTGGGTCTGGGAACCATCCTGCGTATCGTGGATTCTAATTAGCCATCCGGCCTTTCCCAACCACAGCTCCCAAACACGAACACTGGCGCTTTTCCCTGGAAAACAAAACTCGCCTGCCAACTTTTTGATGGCAGATTGCAGGAGCCACTTGGTGCTATCAAACCAGCCCAACTTGGCACTGCTGCCACCATGGGTCTGGTCACCATCCTGCCTATCGTAGCTTTTCAGTAGCCAGCCGGTCACTCCCAGCCATAGGCCCCCAGACACAAAACCTCGACCCGTTTCCCTGGCAAACAAAAGTAATCTGCCCCGCTTCTGGATGGCAGATTGCAGGAGCCACTTGGTACTATCAAACCAGCCCGACTTGGCACTGGTGCCACCTTGGATCTGGGAACAATGCCGCGTAACGTGGATTCTAAGGATCCAGCCGGCCACTCTTAGCCACAGGCCCCAAAACACAAACAACGTCGCTTTTCCCTGGAAAACAAAACTCGCCTGCCAACATTTTGACGGCAGGTTGCAGGAGCCACTTGGTACTATCAAACCAGCCCAACTTGGCACTGGTGCCTCCATGGGTCTGGTAACCATCCTGCCTATCTTAGCTTTTCAGGAGCCAGCCGGTCAGTCGCAGCCATAGGCCCCAAACACAAAGCTCTGCCCGTTTCCCCGGCAAACAAAAGTAAGCTGCCCCGCTTCTGGATGGCAGATTGCAGGAGCCACTTGGTACTATCAAACCAGCCCAACTTGGCACTGGTGCCACCTTGGGTCTGGGAACCATGCTGCGTATCGTGCATTCCAAGGAGCCAGCCGGCCACTCCCAGCCACAGGCCCCCAAACACAATCAATGGCGCTTTTCCCTGGAAAACAAAACTCGCCTGCCAACTTTTTGATGGCAGATTGCAGGAGCCACTTGGTACTATCAAACCAGCCCAACTTGGCACTGGTGCCACCTCTGGTCTGGTCACCATCCTGCCTATCGTAGCCTTTCATGAGCCAGCCGGTCACTCCCAGCCATAGGCCCCCAGCCACAAACCTCGGCCCGTTTCCCTGGCAAACAAAAGTAAGCTACCGCGCTTCTGGATGGCAGATTGCAGGAACCACTTTGCACCATCAAAGCAGCCCGACTTGGCACTGGTTCCACCCCTGGTCTGGGAACCATCCTGCGTATCGTGGATTCTAATTAGCCAGCCGGCCACTCCCAGCCACACGACCCAAACACAAACAACGGCGCTTTTCCCTGGAAAACAAATCTCGCCTGCCGATTCTTTGATGGCAGATTACAGGAGCCACTTGGTACTATCAAACCAGCCCAACTTGGCACTGGTGCCACCATGGGTCTGGTCACCATCCTGCCTATCGTAGCTTTTCAGGAGCCAGCCGGTCACTCCCAGCCATAGGCCCCCAGACACAAACCTCGGCCCGTTTCCCTGGCAAACAAAAGTAAGCTGCCCCGCTTCTGGATGGCAGATTGCAGGAGCCACTTGGTACTATCAAATTAGCCCAACTTGGCACTGGTGCCACCATGGGTCTGGTAAACATCCTGCCTATCGTAGCTTTTCAGGAGCCAGCCAGTCACTCCCTGCCATAGGGCCCCAGACAAATACCTCGGCCCGTTTCCCTGGCAAACAAAAGTAAGCTGCCCCGCTTCTGGATGGCAGATTGCAGGAGCCACTTGGTACTATCAAACCAGCCCAACTTGGCACTGGTGCCACCTTGGATCTGGGAACCATGCTGCGTAAGGTGGATTCTAAGACGACAGGCGGCCACTCCCAGCCACAGGGCCCCAAACACAAACAACGGCGCTTTTCCCTGGAAAACAAAACTCGCCTGCCAACTTTTTGATGGCAGATTGCAGGAGCCACTTGGTACTATCAAATCAGCCCAACTTGGCACTGCTGCTACCATGGGTCTGGTAATCATTCTGCCTACTGTAGCTTTTCAGGAGCCAGCCGGTCACTCCCAGCCATAGGCCCCCAGAAAAAAACCTCGGCCCGTATCCCTGGCAAACAAAAGTAAGCTGCCCCGCTTCTGGATGGCAGATTGCAGGAACCACTTGGTACTATCAAATCAGCCCGACTTGGTACTGGTGCCACCTCTGGTCTGGGAACCATCCTGCGTATCGTGGATTCTAAGGAGCCAGCAGGGCCACTCCCAGCTACAGGAACCCAAACACAAACAACAGCGTTTTTCTCTGGCAAACAAAACTCAGTTGCCCTGCTTTTGAATGGCAGATTGCAGGAGCGACTTGGTACTATCAAATCAGCCCATCTTGGCACTGGTGCCTCCATGGGTCTGGTAACCATCCTGCCTATCGTAGCTTTTCAGGAGCCAGCCGGTCACTCCCAGCCATAGGCCCCAGACACAAAGCTCTGCCCGTTTCCCTGGCAAACAAAAGTAAGGTACCCCGCTTCTGGATGGCAGATTGCAGGAGCCACTTTGGACAATCAAACCAGCCCGACTGGGCACTGGTGCCACCTCTGGTCTGGGAACCATCCTGCGTATCGTGGATTCTAAGGAGCCAGCTGGCCACTCCCAGCCACAGGCCCCCAAACACAAACAACGGCGCTTTTCCCTGGAAAACAAAACTGGCCTGCCAACTTTTTGATGGCAGATTGCAGGAGCCACTTGGTACTATCAAACCAGCCCAACTTGGCACTGGTGCCACCATGGGTCTGGTCACCATCCTGCCTATCGTAGCTTTTCAGGAGCCAGCCGGTCACTCCCAGCCATAGGCCCCCAGACACAAAGCTCGGCCCGTTTCCCTGGCAAACAAAAGTAAGCTGCCCCGCTTCTGGATGGCAGATTGCAGGAGCTATTTATTACTATCAAACCAGCCCGACGTGGCACTGGTGCCACCTCTGGTCTGGGAACCATCCTGCCTATCGTGGATTTTCAGGGGCCAGCCGGCCACTCTCAGCCATATGCCCCCAAACACAAACCACGGCCCTTTTCTCTGGCAAACAAAACTCAACTGCCCCTCTTCTGGATGGCAAATTGCAGAACGCACTTGGTACTACGAAAACAGCCCGAATTGGCACTGATGCCACCTTCGGTCAGGGAACCATCCTGCGTATCGAGCTTTTTAAGGAGCCAGCCGGCCACGCCCAGCCGTATACCGCCAAAAACAAACCACGGAACTTTTCTCCAGCAAACAAAAATCCGCTGCCCCGCGTCTGGATGGCAGATTGCAGGAGCCACTTTGCACCATCAAACCAGCCCGACTTGGCACTGGTGCCACCTTGGATCTGGGAACCATCCTGCCTATCGTGGATTTTCAGGGGCCAGCCGGCCACTCTCAGCCATAGGCCCCCAAAAACAAACCACGGCACTTTACTCTGGTAAACAAAACTCAACTGCCCCTCTTCTGGATGGCAAATTGCAGGACGCACTTGGTACTACAAAAGCAGCCCGACTTGGCAATGGTGCCACCTTGGGTCTGGTCACCATCCGGCGTATCGTGCATTTTAAGGAGCCAGCTGGCCTCTCCCAGCCATAGGCCCCCAGACACAAAATTCTGCCCGTTTCCCTGACAAACAAAAGTAAGCTACCCCGCTTCTGGGTGGCAGATTGCAGGAGCTATTTAGTACTATCAAACCAGCCCGACTTGGCACTGGTGCCACCTTGGCTCTGGGAACCATCCTGCCTATTGTGGATTTTGTGGGGTCAGCCGGCCACTCTCAGCCATATGCCCCCAAACACAAACCACGGCCCTTTTCTCTGGCAAACAAAACTCAACTGCCCCTCTTCTGGATGGCAAATTGCAGGACGCACTTGGTACTACAAAAAGAGCCCAACTTGGCACTGGTGCCACCTCTGGCCTGGGAACCATCATGCGTATCGAGCTTTTTAAGGAGCCAACCGGCCACTCCCAGCCATATGCCCCCAAAAATGAACCACGGACTTGTTGTCTGGCAAACAAGAATCAGCTGCCCCGCGTCGGGATGGCAGATTGCAGGAGCCACTTTGCACCATCAAACCAGCCCGACTTGGCTCTGGTGCCACCTTGGGTCTGGGAACCATTCTGCCTATCGTGGATTTTCAGGGGCCAGCCGGCCACTCTGAGCCATAGGCCCCCAGACAAAAACCACGGCCCTTTTCTCTGGCAAACAAAACTCAGCTGCCCCGCTTCTGGATGGCAGATTGCAGGAGCCACTTGGTACAATCAAACCAGCCCAACTTGGCACTGGTGCCACCTTGGCTCTGGGAACCATCCTGCGTATTGTGGATTGTCAGGAGCCAGCCGACCACTCTCGGCCACAGACCCAATCAAAAACAATGGCCCGATTCACAGGGAAAAAAATCTCAGCTGCCCCACTTGTGGATGGGAGATTGCAGGAGGCGCTTGACACTGTCAAACCAGCCCAACTTGGCACTGGTGCCACCTTGGGTCTGGGAACGATGCTGCGTATCATGGAATTTAAGGAGCCAGCCGGCCACTCCCAGCCACAGGACCCAAACACATACCACAGCCCTTTTCTTTGGCAAACAAAACTCAGCTGCCCTGCTTTTGGATGGCAGATTGCAGGAGCCACTTGGTACTATCAAACCAGCCCAACTTGGCACTGGTGCCTCCATGGGTCTGGTCACCATCCTGCCTATCGTAGCTTTTCAGGAGCCAGCCGGTCAGTCCCAGCCATAGGCCCCAGACACAAAGCTCTGCCCGTTTCCCTGGCAAACAAAAGTAAGCTACCCCGCTTCTGGATGGCAGATTGCAGGAGACACTTTGCACCATCAAACCAGCCCGACTTGGCACTGGTGCCACCTCTGGTCTGGAAACCATCCTGCGTATCGTGGATTCTTAGGAGCCAGCTGGCCACTCCCAGCCACAGGCCCCCAAACACAAACAACGGCGCTTTTCCCTGGAAAACAAAACTGGCCTGCCAACTTTTTGATGGCAGATTGCAGGAGCCACTTGGTACTATCAAACCAGCCCGACTTGGCACTGGTGCCACCTTGGCTCTGGGAACCATGCTGCGTAACGTAGATTCTAAGGTGCCAGGCGGCCACTCCCAGCCACAGGCCCCCAAACACAAACAACGGCGCTTTTCCCTGGAAAACAAAACTCGCCTGCCAATTTTTGATGGCAGATTGCAGGAGCCACTTGGTACTATCAAACCAGCCCAACTTGGCACTGGTGCCACCATGGGTCTGGTCACCATCCTGCCTATTGTAGCTTTTCAGGAGCCAGCCAATCACTCCCAGCCATAGGCCCCCAGACAAAAACCTCGGCCCGTTTCCCTGGCAAACAAAAGTAAGCTGCCCCGCTTCTGGATGGCAGATTGCAGGAGTTATTTAGTACTATCAAACCAGCCAGACGTGGCACTGGTGCCACCTTGTATCTGGGAACCATCTTGCCTATCGTGGATTTTAAGGAGCCAGCCGGCCTCTCTCAGACATATGCCCCCAAACACAAACCACGGCCCTTTTCTCTGGCAAACAAAACTCAACTGCCCCTCTTCTGGATGGCAGATTGCAGGAGCCACTTGGTACTATCAAACCAGCCCTACTTGGCACTGGTGCCACCTTGGGTCTGGGAAGCATGCTGCGTATCATGGATTTTCAGGAGCCAGCCCGCCACTGCAAGCTACAGGCCCCCATACACAAACAACAGCCTTTTTCTCTGGCAAACAAAATTCAGCTGCCCCGCTTCTGGATGGCAGATTGCAGGAGCCACTTGGTAGAATCAAACCAGCCCGACTTGGCACTGGTGCCAACTTGGGTCTGGGAACCATCCTGCGTATCGTAGCTTTTCAGGAGCCAGCCGGTCACTCCCAGCCATGGGCCCCCAGACACAAAATCTCGGCCCGTTTCCCTGGCAGGCAAAAGTAAGCTACCCCGCTTCTGGATGGCAGATTGCAGGAGCAACTTGGCATCATCAAACCAGCCCGACTTGGCACTGGTGCCACCTCTGGTCTGGGAACCATCCTGCGTATCCTGGGTTCTAAGGAGCCAGCCGGCCACTCCCAGCCACAGGCCCCCAATCACAAACAACGGCGCTTTTCCCTGGAAAACAAAACTCGCCTGCTAGCTTTTTGATGGCAGATTGCAGGAGCCACTTGGTACAATCAAACCAGCCCAACTTGGCACTGGTGCCACTATGGGTCTGGTCACCATCCTGCCTATCGTAGCATTTCAGGAGCCAGTCGGTCACTCCCAGCCATAGGCCTCCAGACACAAACCTCGGCCCGTTTCCCTGGCAAACAAAATTAAGCTGCCCCGCTTCTGGATGGCAGATTGCAGGAGCCACTTGGTACTATCAAACCAGCCCAACTTGGCACTGGTGCCACCATGGGTCTGGTCACCATCCTGCCTATCGTATCTTTTCAGGGGCCAGCCAGCCAGCCCCAGGCACTGGCCCCCAGACAAGAATTTCCTCCCGTTTCCCGGGCAAACAAAGGTAAGCTATCCCGCTTCTGGATGGCAGATTGCAGGAGCCACTTTGCACCATCAAACCAGCCCAACTTGACACTGGTGCCACCTCTGGCCTGGGAACCATCCTGCGTATCGTGGATTCTAAGCAGCCACCCGGCCACTCCGAGCCACAGGCCCCCAAACACAAACAACGGCGCTTTTCCCCGGAAAACAAAACTCGACTGCCAACATTTTGATGGCAGATTGCAGGAGCCACTTGGTACTATCAAACCAGCCCAACTTGGCACTGCTGCCATCATGGGTCTGGTCACCATCCTGCCTAGCATAGATTTTCAGGAGCCAGGAGGTCACTCCCAGCCATAGACCCCCAGACAGAAACCTCGGCCCGTTTCCATAGAAAACAAAAGTAAGCTGCCCCGCTTCTGGATGGCAGATTGCAGGAGCCACTTGGTACTATCAAATTAGCCCAACTTGGCACTGGTGCCACCATGGGTCTGGTAAACATCCTGCCTATCGTAGCTTTTCAGGAGCCAGCCAGTCACTCCCTGCCATAGGGCCCCTGACAAATACCTCGGCCCGTTTCCCTGGCAAACAAAAGTAAGCTGCCCCGCTTCTGGATGGCAGATTGCAGGAGCCACTTGGTACTATCAAACCAGCCCGACTTGGCACTGGTGCCACCTTGGATCTGGGAACAATGCCGCGTAACGTGGATTCTAAGGATCCAGCCGGCCACTCTTAGCCACAGGCCCCAAAACACAAACAACGTCGCTTTTCCCTGGAAAACAAAACTCGCCTGCCAACATTTTGATGGCAGGTTGCAGGAGCCACTTGGTACTATCAAACCAGCCCAACTTGGCACTGGTGCCTCCATGGGTCTGGTAACCATCCTGCCTATCTTAGCTTTTCAGGAGCCAGCCGGTCAGTCGCAGCCATAGGCCCCAAACACAAAGCTCTCCCCTTTTCCCCGGCAAACAAAAGTAAGCTGCCCCGCTTCTGGATGGCAGATTGCAGGAGCCACTTCGTACTATCAAACCAGCTCGACTTGGCACTGGTGCCACCTTGGGTCTAGGTACCATCCTGCGTATCCTGGGTTCAAAGGAGCCAGCCGGCCACTCCCAGCCACAGGCCTCCAAACAACAACAAAGGCGCTTTTCATTGGAAAACAAAACTCGCCTGCCAAATTTTTGATGGCAGATTGCAGGAGCCACTTGGTACTATCAAACCAGCCCAACTTGGCACTGGTGCCACCATGGGTCTGGTAACCATCCTGCCTATCGTAGCTTTTCAGGAGCCAGCCTGTCACTCCCAGCCATAGGCCCCGAGACACAAAGCTCTGCCCGTTTCCCTGGCAAACAAAAGTAAGCATCCCTGCTTCTGGATGGCAGATTGCAGGAGCTATTAATACTATCAAACGAGCCTGACTTGGCCCTGGTGCCACCTTGGCTCTGGGAGCCATCCTGCCTATCGTGGATTTTCAGGGGCCAGCCGGCCACTCCCAGCCATAGGCCACCAAACACAAACAACGGCCCTTTACTCTGGTAAACAAAACTCAACTGCCCCTCTTCTGGATGGCAAATTGCAGGACGCACTTGGTAGTACAAAACCAGCCCGACTTGGCACTGGTGCCACCTTGGGTCTGGTCACCATACTGCCTATCGTAGCTTTTCAGGAGCCAGCCGGTCACTCCCAGCCATAGGCCCCCAGACACAAAGCTCGGCCCGTTTCCCTGGCAAAAAAAATTAAGATACCCCGCTTCTGGATGGCAGATTGCAGGAGCCACATGGTACTATCAAACCAGCCCAACTTGGCACTTGTGCCACCTCTGGTCTGGGCACCATCCTGCCTATCGTAGCTTTTCAGGAGCCAGCCGGTCATTCCCAGCCACAGGCCCCCAAACACAAACAACGGCGCTTTTCCCTGGAAAACAAAACTGGCCTGCCAACATTTGATGGTAGATTGCAGGAGACACTTTGAAACATAAAACCAGCCCGACTTGGCACTGCTGCCACGTTGGATCTGGGAACCATCCTGCCTATCGTGGATTTTCAGGAGCCAGCCGGCCACTCCCAGCCATAGACCCCCAAACACAATCAACAGCGCTTTTCCCTGGAAAACCAAACTCGCCTGCCAGCTTTATGATGGCAGATTGCAGGAGCCACTTTGCACCATCAAACTAACCCAACTTGGCACTGGTGCCACCTCTGGCCTGGGAACCATCCTGCGTATCCCGGATTCTATGCAGCCCACCGGCCACTCCCAGCCACAGGCCCACAAACACAAACAACGGCGCTTTTCCCTGGAAAACTAAACTCGCCTGCCAACATTTGATGGCAGATTGCAGGAGCCACTTGGTACTATCAAACCAGCCCAACTTGGCACTGATGCCACCTTGGGTCTGGTCACCATCCTGCCTATCGTAGCTTTTCAGGAGCCAGACGGTCATTCCCAACCATAGACCCCCACACACAAACCTCGGCCCGTTTCCCTGGCAAACAAAAGTAAGCTGCCCCGCTTCTGGATGGCAGATTGCAGGAGCCACTTTGTGCTATCAAACCAGCCAGACTTGGCACTGGTGCCACCTTGGCTCTGGGAACCATGCTGCGTAAGGTAGATTCTGAGACGACAGGCGGCCACTCCCAGCCACAGGTCTCCAAACAAAATCAATGGCGATTTTCCCTGGAAAACAAAACTCGCCTGCCAACTTTTTGATGGCAGATTGCAGGAGCCACTTGGTACTATCAAACCAGTCCAACTTGGCACTGGTGCCACCATGGGTCTGGTCACCATCCTGCCTATCATAGCTTTTCAGGAGCCAGCCGGTCACTCGCAGCCATGGGCGCCCAGAAAAAATATTGGCCCATTTCCCTGGCAAACAAAAGTAAGCTACCCCGCTTCTGGATGGCAAATTGCAGGACGCACTTGGTACTACAAAACCAGCCCGACTTGGCACTGGTGCCACCTTGGGTCTGGTCACCATACTGCCTATCGTAGCTTTTCAGGAGCCAGCCGGTCACTCCCAGCCATAGGCCCCCAGACACAAACCTCGGCCCGTTTCCCTGGCAAAAAAAATTAAGATACCCCGCTTCTGGATGGCAGATTGCAGGAGCCACATGGTACTATCAAACCAGCCCAACTTGGCACTTGTGCCACCTCTGGTCTGGGCACCATCCTGCCTATCGTAGCTTTTCAGGAGCCAGCCGGTCATTCCCAGCCACAGGCCCCCAAACACAAACAACGGCGCTTTTCCCTGGAAAACAAAACTGGCCTGCCAACATTTGATGGTAGATTGCAGGAGACACTTTGAAACATAAAACCAGCCCGACTTGGCACTGCTGCCACGTTGGATCTGGGAACCATCCTGCCTATCGTGGATTTTCAGGAGCCAGCCGGCCACTCCCAGCCACATGCCCCAAACACAATCAACAGCGCTTTTCCCTGGAAAACCAAACTCGCCTGCCAGCTTTATGATGGCAGATTGCAGGAGTCACTTTGCACCATCAAACTAACCCAACTTGGCACTGGTGCCACCTCTGGCCTGGAAACCATCCTGCGTATCCCGGATTCTATGCAGCCCACCGGCCACTCCCAGCCACAGGCCCACAAACACAAACAACGGCGCTTTTCCCTGGAAAACAAAAGTCGCCTGCCAACTTTTTGATGGCAGATTGCAGGAGCCACTTGGTACTATCAAACCAGCCCAACTTGGCACTGATGCCACCTTGGGTCTGGTCACCATCCTGCCTATCGTAGCTTTTCAGGAGCCAGACGGTCATTCCCAACCATAGACCCCCACACACAAACCTCGGCCCGTTTCCCTGGCAAACAAAAGTAAGCTGCCCCGCGTCTGGATGGCAGATTGCAGGAGCCACTTGGTGCTATCAAACCAGCCAGACTTGGCACTGGTGCCACCTTGGCTCTGGGAACCATGCTGCGTAAGGTAGATTCTGAGACGACAGGCGGCCACTCCCAGCCACAGGCCTCCAAACAAAATCAATGGCGATTTTCCCTGGAAAACAAAACTCGCCTGCCAACTTTTTGATGGCAGATTGCGGGAGCCACTTGGTACTATCAAACCAGCCCAACTTGGCACTGGTGCCACCATGGGTCTGGTCACCATCCTGCCTATCATAGCTTTTCAGGAGCCAGCCGGTCACTCGCAGCCATGGGCGCCCAGAAAAAATTTTGGCCCATTTCCCTGGCAAACAAAAGTAAGCTACCCCGCTTCTGGATGGCAAATTGCAGGACGCACTTGGTACTACAAAACCAGCCCGACTTGGCACTGGTGCCACCTTGGGTCAGGTCACCATACTGCCTATCGTAGCTTTTCAGGAGCCAGCCGGTCACTCCCAGCCATAGACCCCCAGACACAAACCTCGGCCCGTTTCCCTGGCAAACAAAATTAAGATACCCCGCTTCTGGATGGCAGATTGCAGGAGCCACATGGTACTATCAAACCAGCCCAACTTGGCACTTGTGCCACCTCTGGTCTGGGCACCATCCTGCCTATCGTAGCTTTTCAGGATCCAGCCGGTCATTCCCAGCCACAGGCCCCCAGACACAAACAACGGCGCTTTTCCCTGGAAAACAAAACTGGCCTGCCAACATTTGATGGTAGATTGCAGGAGACACTTTGCAACATAAAACCAGCCCGACTTGGCACTGCTGCCACGTTGGATCTGGGAACCATCCTGCCTATCGTGGATTTTCAGGAGCCAGTCGGACACTCCCAGCCACATGCCCCAAACACAAACAACAGCGCTTTTCCCTGGAAAACCAAACTCGCCTGCCAGCTTTATGATGGCAGATTGCAGGAGCCACTTTGCACCATCAAACTAACCCAACTTGGCACTGGTGCCATCTCTGGCCTGGGAACCATCCTGCGTATCGTGGATTCTATGCAGCCCACCGGACACTCCCAGCCACAGGCCCCCAAAGAAAAACAACGGCGCTTTTCCCTGGAAAACAAAACTCGCCTGCCAACTTTTTGATGGCAGATTGCAGGAGCCACTTGGTACTATCAAACCAGCCCAACTTGGCACTGGTGCCACCATGGGTCTGGTCACCATCCTGCCTATCGTAGCTTTTCAGGAGCCAGCCGGTCATTCCCAGCCGAAGACCCCCACACACAAACCTCGGCCCGTTTCCCTGGCAAATAAAAGTAACCTACCCCGCTTCTGGATGGCAGATTGCAGGAGCCACTTTGAACCATCAAACCAGCCCGACTTTGCACTGGTGCCACCTTGGGTCTGGTCACCATCCTGCCTATCGTAGCTTTTCAGGAGCCAGCCGGTCATTCGCAGCCATGGACCCCCACACACAAACCTCGGCCCGTTTCCCTGGCAAATAAAAGTAAGCTGCCCCGCTTCTGGATGGCAGATTGGAGGAGCCACTTTGAACCATCAAACCAGCCCGACTTGGCACTGGTGCCATCTTGGCTGTGGGAACCATGCTGCGTATCGTGGATTCTAAGGAGCCAGCCGGCCACTCCCAGCCACAGGGCCCCAAACACAAACAACGGCGCTTTTCCCTGGAAAACAAAACTCGCCTGCCAACTTTTTGATGGCAGATTGCAGGAGCCACTTGGTACTATCAAACCAGCCCGACTTGGCACTGGTGCCACCATGGGTCTTGTAACCATCCTGCCTATCGTAGGTTTTCAGGAGCCAGCCGGTCACTCCCAGCCATAGGCCCCAGACACAAACCTCGGCCCGTTTCCCTGGCAAACAGAAGTAAGCTGCCCCGCTTCTGGATGGCAGATTGCAGGAGCCACTTGGTACTATCAAACCAGCCCAACTAGGCACTGGTGCCACCTTGGGTCTGGGAACCATGATGCGTATCGTGGATTCCAAGGAGCCAGCCGGCCACTCCCAGCCACAGGCCCCCAAACACAATCAATGGCGCTTTTCCCTGGAAAACAAAACTCGCCTGCCAACTTTTTGATGGCAGATTGCAGGAGCCACTTGGTACTATCAAACCAGCCCAACTTGGCACTGGTGCCACCATGGGTCTGGTAACCATCCTGCCTATCGTAGCCTTTCATGAGCCAGCCGGTCACTCCCAGCCATAGGCCCCCAGCCACAAACCTCGGCCCGTTTCCCTGGCAAACAAAAGTAAGCTACCGCGCTTCTGGATGGCAGATTGCAGGAACCACTTTGCACCATCAAAGCAGCCCGACTTGGCACTGGTTCCACCCCTGGTCTGGGAACCATCCTGCGTATCGTGGATTCTAATTAGCCAGCCGGCCACTCCCAGCCACACGACCCAAACAGAAACAACGGCACTTTTCCCTGGAAAACAAATCTCGCCTGCCGATTTTTTGATGGCAGATTACAGGAGCCACTTGGTACTATCAAACCAGCCCAACTTGGCACTGGTGCCACCATGGGTCTGGTCACCATCCTGCCTATCGTAGCTTTTCAGGAGCCAGCCGGTCACTCCCAGCCATAGGCCCCCAGACAAAAATTTCGTCCCGTTTCCCTGGCAAACAAAAGTAAGCTGCCCCGCTTCTGGATGGCAGATTGCAGGACGCACTTGGTACTACGAAAACAGCCCGACTTGGCACTGATGCCACCTTGGGTCAGGGAACCATCCTGCGTATCGAGCTTTTTATGGAGCCAGCCGGCCACGCCCAGCCATATACCCCCAAAAACAAACCACGGAACTTTTCTCCAGCAAAAAAAAATCCGCTGCCCCGCGTCTGGATGGCAGATTGTAGGAGCCACTTTGCACCATCAAACCAGCCCGTCTTGGCACTGGTGCCACCTCTGGTCTGGGAACCATCCTGCGTATCGTGGATTCTAATTAGCCAGTCGGTCACTCCCACCCACACGCCCCCAAATACAAACAACGGCGCTTTTCCCTGGAAAACAAATCTCGCCTGCCAACTTTTTGATGGCAGATTACAGGAGCCACTTGGTACTATCAAACCAGCCCAACTTGGCACTGGTGCCACCATGGTTCTGGTCACCATCCTGCCTATCGTAGCTTTTCAGGAGCCAGCCGGTCACTCCCAGCCATAGGCCCCCAGACACAAACCTCGGCCCTTTTCCCTGGCAAACAAAAGTAAGCTGCCCCGCTTCTGGATGGCAGATTGCAGGAGCCACTTGGTAGTATTAAACCAGGCCAACTTGGCACTGGTGCCACCTTGGGTCTGGGAACCATGCTGCGTATCGTGGATTCCAAGGAGCCAGCCGGCCACTCCCAGCCACAGGCCCCCAAACACAATCAATGGCGCTTTTCCCTGGAAAACAAAACTCGCCTGCCAACTTTTTGATGGCAGATTGCAGGAGCCACTTGGTACTATCAAACCAGCCCAACTTGGCACTGGTGCCACCATGGGTCTGGTCACCATCCTGCCTATCGTAGCCTTTCATGAGCCAGCCGGTCACTCCCAGCCATAGGCCCCCAGCCACAAACCTCGGCCCGTTTCCCTGGCAAACAAAAGTAAGCTACCGCGCTTCTGGATGGCAGATTGCAGGAACCACTTTGCACCATCAAAGCAGCCCGACTTGGCACTGGTTCCACCCCTGGTCTGGGAACCATCCTGCGTATCGTGGATTCTAATTAGCCAGCCGGCCACTCCCAGCCACACGACCCAAACACAAACAACGGCGCTTTTCCCTGGAAAACAAATCTCGCCTGCCGATTCTTTGATGGCAGATTACAGGAGCCACTTGGTACTATCAAACCAGCCCAACTTGGCACTGGTGCCACCATGGGTCTGGTCACCATCCTGCCTATCGTAGCTTTTCAGGAGCCAGCCGGTCACTCCCAGCCATAGGCCCCCAGACACAAACCTCGGCCCGTTTCCCTGGCAAACAAAAGTAAGCTGCCCCGCTTCTGGATGGCAGATTGCAGGAGCCACTTGGTACTATCAAATTAGCCCAACTTGGCACTGGTGCCACCATGGGTCTGGTAAACATCCTGCCTATCGTAGCTTTTCAGGAGCCAGCCAGTCACTCCCTGCCATAGGGCCCCAGACAAATACCTCGGCCCGTTTCCCTGGCAAACAAAAGTAAGCTGCCCCGCTTCTGGATGGCAGATTGCAGGAGCCACTTGGTACTATCAAACCAGCCCAACTTGGCACTGGTGCCACCTTGGATCTGGGAACCATGCTGCGTAAGGTGGATTCTAAGACGACAGGCGGCCACTCCCAGCCACAGGGCCCCAAACACAAACAACGGCGCTTTTCCCTGGAAAACAAAACTCGCCTGCCAACTTTTTGATGGCAGATTGCAGGAGCCACTTGGTACTATCAAATCAGCCCAACTTGGCACTGCTGCTACCATGGGTCTGGTAATCATTCTGCCTACTGTAGCTTTTCAGGAGCCAGCCGGTCACTCCCAGCCATAGGCCCCCAGAAAAAAACCTCGGCCCGTATCCCTGGCAAACAAAAGTAAGCTGCCCCGCTTCTGGATGGCAGATTGCAGGAACCACTTGGTACTATCAAATCAGCCCGACTTGGTACTGGTGCCACCTCTGGTCTGGGAACCATCCTGCGTATCGTGGATTCTAAGGAGCCAGCAGGGCCACTCCCAGCTACAGGAACCCAAACACAAACAACAGCGTTTTTCTCTGGCAAACAAAACTCAGTTGCCCTGCTTTTGAATGGCAGATTGCAGGAGCGACTTGGTACTATCAAATCAGCCCATCTTGGCACTGGTGCCTCCATGGGTCTGGTAACCATCCTGCCTATCGTAGCTTTTCAGGAGCCAGCCGGTCACTCCCAGCCATAGGCCCCAGACACAAAGCTCTGCCCGTTTCCCTGGCAAACAAAAGTAAGGTACCCCGCTTCTGGATGGCAGATTGCAGGAGCCACTTTGGACAATCAAACCAGCCCGACTGGGCACTGGTGCCACCTCTGGTCTGGGAACCATCCTGCGTATCGTGGATTCTAAGGAGCCAGCTGGCCACTCCCAGCCACAGGCCCCCAAACACAAACAACGGCGCTTTTCCCTGGAAAACAAAACTGGCCTGCCAACTTTTTGATGGCAGATTGCAGGAGCCACTTGGTACTATCAAACCAGCCCAACTTGGCACTGGTGCCACCATGGGTCTGGTCACCATCCTGCCTATCGTAGCTTTTCAGGAGCCAGCCGGTCACTCCCAGCCATAGGCCCCCAGACACAAAGCTCGGCCCGTTTCCCTGGCAAACAAAAGTAAGCTGCCCCGCTTCTGGATGGCAGATTGCAGGAGCTATTTATTACTATCAAACCAGCCCGACGTGGCACTGGTGCCACCTCTGGTCTGGGAACCATCCTGCCTATCGTGGATTTTCAGGGGCCAGCCGGCCACTCTCAGCCATATGCCCCCAAACACAAACCACGGCCCTTTTCTCTGGCAAACAAAACTCAACTGCCCCTCTTCTGGATGGCAAATTGCAGAACGCACTTGGTACTACGAAAACAGCCCGAATTGGCACTGATGCCACCTTCGGTCAGGGAACCATCCTGCGTATCGAGCTTTTTAAGGAGCCAGCCGGCCACGCCCAGCCGTATACCGCCAAAAACAAACCACGGAACTTTTCTCCAGCAAACAAAAATCCGCTGCCCCGCGTCTGGATGGCAGATTGCAGGAGCCACTTTGCACCATCAAACCAGCCCGACTTGGCACTGGTGCCACCTTGGATCTGGGAACCATCCTGCCTATCGTGGATTTTCAGGGGCCAGCCGGCCACTCTCAGCCATAGGCCCCCAAAAACAAACCACGGCACTTTACTCTGGTAAACAAAACTCAACTGCCCCTCTTCTGGATGGCAAATTGCAGGACGCACTTGGTACTACAAAAGCAGCCCGACTTGGCAATGGTGCCACCTTGGGTCTGGTCACCATCCGGCGTATCGTGCATTTTAAGGAGCCAGCTGGCCTCTCCCAGCCATAGGCCCCCAGACACAAAATTCTGCCCGTTTCCCTGACAAACAAAAGTAAGCTACCCCGCTTCTGGGTGGCAGATTGCAGGAGCTATTTAGTACTATCAAACCAGCCCGACTTGGCACTGGTGCCACCTTGGCTCTGGGAACCATCCTGCCTATTGTGGATTTTGTGGGGTCAGCCGGCCACTCTCAGCCATATGCCCCCAAACACAAACCACGGCCCTTTTCTCTGGCAAACAAAACTCAACTGCCCCTCTTCTGGATGGCAAATTGCAGGACGCACTTGGTACTACAAAAAGAGCCCAACTTGGCACTGGTGCCACCTCTGGCCTGGGAACCATCATGCGTATCGAGCTTTTTAAGGAGCCAACCGGCCACTCCCAGCCATATGCCCCCAAAAATGAACCACGGACTTGTTGTCTGGCAAACAAGAATCAGCTGCCCCGCGTCGGGATGGCAGATTGCAGGAGCCACTTTGCACCATCAAACCAGCCCGACTTGGCTCTGGTGCCACCTTGGGTCTGGGAACCATTCTGCCTATCGTGGATTTTCAGGGGCCAGCCGGCCACTCTGAGCCATAGGCCCCCAGACAAAAACCACGGCCCTTTTCTCTGGCAAACAAAACTCAGCTGCCCCGCTTCTGGATGGCAGATTGCAGGAGCCACTTGGTACAATCAAACCAGCCCAACTTGGCACTGGTGCCACCTTGGCTCTGGGAACCATCCTGCGTATTGTGGATTGTCAGGAGCCAGCCGACCACTCTCGGCCACAGACCCAATCAAAAACAATGGCCCGATTCACAGGGAAAAAAATCTCAGCTGCCCCACTTGTGGATGGGAGATTGCAGGAGGCGCTTGACACTGTCAAACCAGCCCAACTTGGCACTGGTGCCACCTTGGGTCTGGGAACGATGCTGCGTATCATGGAATTTAAGGAGCCAGCCGGCCACTCCCAGCCACAGGACCCAAACACATACCACAGCCCTTTTCTTTGGCAAACAAAACTCAGCTGCCCTGCTTTTGGATGGCAGATTGCAGGAGCCACTTGGTACTATCAAACCAGCCCAACTTGGCACTGGTGCCTCCATGGGTCTGGTCACCATCCTGCCTATCGTAGCTTTTCAGGAGCCAGCCGGTCAGTCCCAGCCATAGGCCCCAGACACAAAGCTCTGCCCGTTTCCCTGGCAAACAAAAGTAAGCTACCCCGCTTCTGGATGGCAGATTGCAGGAGACACTTTGCACCATCAAACCAGCCCGACTTGGCACTGGTGCCACCTCTGGTCTGGAAACCATCCTGCGTATCGTGGATTCTTAGGAGCCAGCTGGCCACTCCCAGCCACAGGCCCCCAAACACAAACAACGGCGCTTTTCCCTGGAAAACAAAACTGGCCTGCCAACTTTTTGATGGCAGATTGCAGGAGCCACTTGGTACTATCAAACCAGCCCGACTTGGCACTGGTGCCACCTTGGCTCTGGGAACCATGCTGCGTAACGTAGATTCTAAGGTGCCAGGCGGCCACTCCCAGCCACAGGCCCCCAAACACAAACAACGGCGCTTCTCCCTGGAAAACAAAACTCGCCTGCCAACTTTTTGATGGCAGATTGCAGGAGCCACTTGGTACTATCAAACCAGCCCAACTTGGCACTGGTGCCACCATGGGTCTGGTCACCATCCTGCCTATTGTAGCTTTTCAGGAGCCAGCCAATCACTCCCAGCCATAGGCCCCCAGACAAAAACCTCGGCCCGTTTCCCTGGCAAACAAAAGTAAGCTGCCCCGCTTCTGGATGGCAGATTGCAGGAGTTATTTAGTACTATCAAACCAGCCAGACGTGGCACTGGTGCCACCTTGTATCTGGGAACCATCTTGCCTATCGTGGATTTTAAGGAGCCAGCCGGCCTCTCTCAGACATATGCCCCCAAACACAAACCACGGCCCTTTTCTCTGGCAAACAAAACTCAACTGCCCCTCTTCTGGATGGCAGATTGCAGGAGCCACTTGGTACTATCAAACCAGCCCTACTTGGCACTGGTGCCACCTTGGGTCTGGGAAGCATGCTGCGTATCATGGATTTTCAGGAGCCAGCCCGCCACTGCAAGCTACAGGCCCCCATACACAAACAACAGCCTTTTTCTCTGGCAAACAAAATTCAGCTGCCCCGCTTCTGGATGGCAGATTGCAGGAGCCACTTGGTAGAATCAAACCAGCCCGACTTGGCACTGGTGCCAACTTGGGTCTGGGAACCATCCTGCGTATCGTAGCTTTTCAGGAGCCAGCCGGTCACTCCCAGCCATGGGCCCCCAGACACAAAATCTCGGCCCGTTTCCCTGGCAGGCAAAAGTAAGCTACCCCGCTTCTGGATGGCAGATTGCAGGAGCAACTTGGCATCATCAAACCAGCCCGACTTGGCACTGGTGCCACCTCTGGTCTGGGAACCATCCTGCGTATCCTGGGTTCTAAGGAGCCAGCCGGCCACTCCCAGCCACAGGCCCCCAATCACAAACAACGGCGCTTTTCCCTGGAAAACAAAACTCGCCTGCTAGCTTTTTGATGGCAGATTGCAGGAGCCACTTGGTACAATCAAACCAGCCCAACTTGGCACTGGTGCCACTATGGGTCTGGTCACCATCCTGCCTATCGTAGCATTTCAGGAGCCAGTCGGTCACTCCCAGCCATAGGCCTCCAGACACAAACCTCGGCCCGTTTCCCTGGCAAACAAAATTAAGCTGCCCCGCTTCTGGATGGCAGATTGCAGGAGCCACTTGGTACTATCAAACCAGCCCAACTTGGCACTGGTGCCACCATGGGTCTGGTCACCATCCTGCCTATCGTATCTTTTCAGGGGCCAGCCAGCCAGCCCCAGGCACTGGCCCCCAGACAAGAATTTCCTCCCGTTTCCCGGGCAAACAAAGGTAAGCTATCCCGCTTCTGGATGGCAGATTGCAGGAGCCACTTTGCACCATCAAACCAGCCCAACTTGACACTGGTGCCACCTCTGGCCTGGGAACCATCCTGCGTATCGTGGATTCTAAGCAGCCACCCGGCCACTCCGAGCCACAGGCCCCCAAACACAAACAACGGCGCTTTTCCCCGGAAAACAAAACTCGACTGCCAACATTTTGATGGCAGATTGCAGGAGCCACTTGGTACTATCAAACCAGCCCAACTTGGCACTGCTGCCATCATGGGTCTGGTCACCATCCTGCCTAGCATAGATTTTCAGGAGCCAGGAGGTCACTCCCAGCCATAGACCCCCAGACAGAAACCTCGGCCCGTTTCCATAGAAAACAAAAGTAAGCTGCCCCGCTTCTGGATGGCAGATTGCAGGAGCCACTTGGTACTATCAAATTAGCCCAACTTGGCACTGGTGCCACCATGGGTCTGGTAAACATCCTGCCTATCGTAGCTTTTCAGGAGCCAGCCAGTCACTCCCTGCCATAGGGCCCCTGACAAATACCTCGGCCCGTTTCCCTGGCAAACAAAAGTAAGCTGCCCAAATTCTGGATGGCAGATTGCAGGAGCCACTTGGTACTATCAAACCAGCCCGACTTGGCACTGGTGCCACCTTGGATCTGGGAACAATGCCGCGTAACGTGGATTCTAAGGATCCAGCCGGCCACTCTTAGCCACAGGCCCCAAAACACAAACAACGTCGCTTTTCCCTGGAAAACAAAACTCGCCTGCCAACATTTTGATGGCAGGTTGCAGGAGCCACTTGGTACTATCAAACCAGCCCAACTTGGCACTGGTGCCTCCATGGGTCTGGTAACTATCCTGCCTATCTTAGCTTTTCAGGAGCCAGCCGGTCAGTCGCAGCCATAGGCCCCAAACACAAAGCTCTCCCCTTTTCCCCGGCAAACAAAAGTAAGCTGCCCCGCTTCTGGATGGCAGATTGCAGGAGCCACTTCGTACTATCAAACCAGCTCGACTTGGCACTGGTGCCACCTTGGGTCTAGGTACCATCCTGCGTATCCTGGGTTCAAAGGAGCCAGCCGGCCACTCCCAGCCACAGGCCTCCAAACAACAACAAAGGCGCTTTTCATTGGAAAACAAAACTCGCCTGCCAAATTTTTGATGGCAGATTGCAGGAGCCACTTGGTACTATCAAACCAGCCCAACTTGGCACTGGTGCCACCATGGGTCTGGTAACCATCCTGCCTATCGTAGCTTTTCAGGAGCCAGCCTGTCACTCCCAGCCATAGGCCCCGAGACACAAAGCTCTGCCCGTTTCCCTGGCAAACAAAAGTAAGCATCCCTGCTTCTGGATGGCAGATTGCAGGAGCTATTAATACTATCAAACGAGCCTGACTTGGCCCTGGTGCCACCTTGGCTCTGGGAACCATCCTGCCTATCGTGGATTTTCAGGGGCCAGCCGGCCACTCCCAGCCATAGGCCACCAAACACAAACAACGGCCCTTTACTCTGGTAAACAAAACTCAACTGCCCCTCTTCTGGATGGCAAATTGCAGGACGCACTTGGTAGTACAAAACCA
This sequence comes from Melospiza georgiana, assembly GCF_028018845.1. Classification (NCBI taxonomy): domain Eukaryota; kingdom Metazoa; phylum Chordata; class Aves; order Passeriformes; family Passerellidae; genus Melospiza; species Melospiza georgiana. The sequence goes on from NC_080430.1 coordinate 56,759,737, forward strand.
GCCCGACTTGGCACTGGTGCCACCTTGGGTCTGGTCACCATACTGCCTATCGTAGCTTTTCAGGAGCCAGCCGGTCACTCCCAGCCATAGGCCCCCAGACACAAAGCTCGGCCCGTTTCCCTGGCAAAAAAAATTAAGATACCCCGCTTCTGGATGGCAGATTGCAGGAGCCACATGGTACTATCAAACCAGCCCAACTTGGCACTTGTGCCACCTCTGGTCTGGGCACCATCCTGCCTATCGTAGCTTTTCAGGAGCCAGCCGGTCATTCCCAGCCACAGGCCCCCAAACACAAACAACGGCGCTTTTCCCTGGAAAACAAAACTGGCCTGCCAACATTTGATGGTAGATTGCAGGAGACACTTTGAAACATAAAACCAGCCCGACTTGGCACTGCTGCCACGTTGGATCTGGGAACCATCCTGCCTATCGTGGATTTTCAGGAGCCAGCCGGCCACTCCCAGCCATAGACCCCCAAACACAATCAACAGCGCTTTTCCCTGGAAAACCAAACTCGCCTGCCAGCTTTATGATGGCAGATTGCAGGAGCCACTTTGCACCATCAAACTAACCCAACTTGGCACTGGTGCCACCTCTGGCCTGGGAACCATCCTGCGTATCCCGGATTCTATGCAGCCCACCGGCCACTCCCAGCCACAGGCCCACAAACACAAACAACGGCGCTTTTCCCTGGAAAACTAAACTCGCCTGCCAACATTTGATGGCAGATTGCAGGAGCCACTTGGTACTATCAAACCAGCCCAACTTGGCACTGATGCCACCTTGGGTCTGGTCACCATCCTGCCTATCGTAGCTTTTCAGGAGCCAGACGGTCATTCCCAACCATAGACCCCCACACACAAACCTCGGCCCGTTTCCCTGGCAAACAAAAGTAAGCTGCCCCGCTTCTGGATGGCAGATTGCAGGAGCCACTTTGTGCTATCAAACCAGCCAGACTTGGCACTGGTGCCACCTTGGCTCTGGGAACCATGCTGCGTAAGGTAGATTCTGAGACGACAGGCGGCCACTCCCAGCCACAGGTCTCCAAACAAAATCAATGGCGATTTTCCCTGGAAAACAAAACTCGCCTGCCAACTTTTTGATGGCAGATTGCAGGAGCCACTTGGTACTATCAAACCAGTCCAACTTGGCACTGGTGCCACCATGGGTCTGGTCACCATCCTGCCTATCATAGCTTTTCAGGAGCCAGCCGGTCACTCGCAGCCATGGGCGCCCAGAAAAAATATTGGCCCATTTCCCTGGCAAACAAAAGTAAGCTACCCCGCTTCTGGATGGCAAATTGCAGGACGCACTTGGTACTACAAAACCAGCCCGACTTGGCACTGGTGCCACCTTGGGTCTGGTCACCATACTGCCTATCGTAGCTTTTCAGGAGCCAGCCGGTCACTCCCAGCCATAGGCCCCCAGACACAAACCTCGGCCCGTTTCCCTGGCAAAAAAAATTAAGATACCCCGCTTCTGGATGGCAGATTGCAGGAGCCACATGGTACTATCAAACCAGCCCAACTTGGCACTTGTGCCACCTCTGGTCTGGGCACCATCCTGCCTATCGTAGCTTTTCAGGAGCCAGCCGGTCATTCCCAGCCACAGGCCCCCAAACACAAACAACGGCGCTTTTCCCTGGAAAACAAAACTGGCCTGCCAACATTTGATGGTAGATTGCAGGAGACACTTTGAAACATAAAACCAGCCCGACTTGGCACTGCTGCCACGTTGGATCTGGGAACCATCCTGCCTATCGTGGATTTTCAGGAGCCAGCCGGCCACTCCCAGCCACATGCCCCAAACACAATCAACAGCGCTTTTCCCTGGAAAACCAAACTCGCCTGCCAGCTTTATGATGGCAGATTGCAGGAGTCACTTTGCACCATCAAACTAACCCAACTTGGCACTGGTGCCACCTCTGGCCTGGAAACCATCCTGCGTATCCCGGATTCTATGCAGCCCACCGGCCACTCCCAGCCACAGGCCCACAAACACAAACAACGGCGCTTTTCCCTGGAAAACAAAAGTCGCCTGCCAACTTTTTGATGGCAGATTGCAGGAGCCACTTGGTACTATCAAACCAGCCCAACTTGGCACTGATGCCACCTTGGGTCTGGTCACCATCCTGCCTATCGTAGCTTTTCAGGAGCCAGACGGTCATTCCCAACCATAGACCCCCACACACAAACCTCGGCCCGTTTCCCTGGCAAACAAAAGTAAGCTGCCCCGCGTCTGGATGGCAGATTGCAGGAGCCACTTGGTGCTATCAAACCAGCCAGACTTGGCACTGGTGCCACCTTGGCTCTGGGAACCATGCTGCGTAAGGTAGATTCTGAGACGACAGGCGGCCACTCCCAGCCACAGGCCTCCAAACAAAATCAATGGCGATTTTCCCTGGAAAACAAAACTCGCCTGCCAACTTTTTGATGGCAGATTGCGGGAGCCACTTGGTACTATCAAACCAGCCCAACTTGGCACTGGTGCCACCATGGGTCTGGTCACCATCCTGCCTATCATAGCTTTTCAGGAGCCAGCCGGTCACTCGCAGCCATGGGCGCCCAGAAAAAATTTTGGCCCATTTCCCTGGCAAACAAAAGTAAGCTACCCCGCTTCTGGATGGCAAATTGCAGGACGCACTTGGTACTACAAAACCAGCCCGACTTGGCACTGGTGCCACCTTGGGTCAGGTCACCATACTGCCTATCGTAGCTTTTCAGGAGCCAGCCGGTCACTCCCAGCCATAGACCCCCAGACACAAACCTCGGCCCGTTTCCCTGGCAAACAAAATTAAGATACCCCGCTTCTGGATGGCAGATTGCAGGAGCCACATGGTACTATCAAACCAGCCCAACTTGGCACTTGTGCCACCTCTGGTCTGGGCACCATCCTGCCTATCGTAGCTTTTCAGGATCCAGCCGGTCATTCCCAGCCACAGGCCCCCAGACACAAACAACGGCGCTTTTCCCTGGAAAACAAAACTGGCCTGCCAACATTTGATGGTAGATTGCAGGAGACACTTTGCAACATAAAACCAGCCCGACTTGGCACTGCTGCCACGTTGGATCTGGGAACCATCCTGCCTATCGTGGATTTTCAGGAGCCAGTCGGACACTCCCAGCCACATGCCCCAAACACAAACAACAGCGCTTTTCCCTGGAAAACCAAACTCGCCTGCCAGCTTTATGATGGCAGATTGCAGGAGCCACTTTGCACCATCAAACTAACCCAACTTGGCACTGGTGCCATCTCTGGCCTGGGAACCATCCTGCGTATCGTGGATTCTATGCAGCCCACCGGACACTCCCAGCCACAGGCCCCCAAAGAAAAACAACGGCGCTTTTCCCTGGAAAACAAAACTCGCCTGCCAACTTTTTGATGGCAGATTGCAGGAGCCACTTGGTACTATCAAACCAGCCCAACTTGGCACTGGTGCCACCATGGGTCTGGTCACCATCCTGCCTATCGTAGCTTTTCAGGAGCCAGCCGGTCATTCCCAGCCGAAGACCCCCACACACAAACCTCGGCCCGTTTCCCTGGCAAATAAAAGTAACCTACCCCGCTTCTGGATGGCAGATTGCAGGAGCCACTTTGAACCATCAAACCAGCCCGACTTGGCACTGGTGCCACCTTGGGTCTGGTCACCATCCTGCCTATCGTAGCTTTTCAGGAGCCAGCCGGTCATTCGCAGCCATGGACCCCCACACACAAACCTCGGCCCGTTTCCCTGGCAAATAAAAGTAAGCTGCCCCGCTTCTGGATGGCAGATTGGAGGAGCCACTTTGAACCATCAAACCAGCCCGACTTGGCACTGGTGCCATCTTGGCTGTGGGAACCATGCTGCGTATCGTGGATTCTAAGGAGCCAGCCGGCCACTCCCAGCCACAGGGCCCCAAACACAAACAACGGCGCTTTTCCCTGGAAAACAAAACTCGCCTGCCAACTTTTTGATGGCAGATTGCAGGAGCCACTTGGTACTATCAAACCAGCCCGACTTGGCACTGGTGCCACCATGGGTCTTGTAACCATCCTGCCTATCGTAGGTTTTCAGGAGCCAGCCGGTCACTCCCAGCCATAGGCCCCAGACACAAACCTCGGCCCGTTTCCCTGGCAAACAGAAGTAAGCTGCCCCGCTTCTGGATGGCAGATTGCAGGAGCCACTTGGTACTATCAAACCAGCCCAACTAGGCACTGGTGCCACCTTGGGTCTGGGAACCATGATGCGTATCGTGGATTCCAAGGAGCCAGCCGGCCACTCCCAGCCACAGGCCCCCAAACACAATCAATGGCGCTTTTCCCTGGAAAACAAAACTCGCCTGCCAACTTTTTGATGGCAGATTGCAGGAGCCACTTGGTACTATCAAACCAGCCCAACTTGGCACTGGTGCCACCATGGGTCTGGTAACCATCCTGCCTATCGTAGCCTTTCATGAGCCAGCCGGTCACTCCCAGCCATAGGCCCCCAGCCACAAACCTCGGCCCGTTTCCCTGGCAAACAAAAGTAAGCTACCGCGCTTCTGGATGGCAGATTGCAGGAACCACTTTGCACCATCAAAGCAGCCCGACTTGGCACTGGTTCCACCCCTGGTCTGGGAACCATGCTGCGTATCGTGGATTCTAATTAGCCAGCCGGCCACTCCCAGCCACACGACCCAAACACAAACAACGGCACTTTTCCCTGGAAAACAAATCTCGCCTGCCGATTTTTTGATGGCAGATTACAGGAGCCACTTGGTACTATCAAACCAGCCCAACTTGGCACTGGTGCCACCATGGGTCTGGTCACCATCCTGCCTATCGTAGCTTTTCAGGAGCCAGCCGGTCACTCCCAGCCATAGGCCCCCAGACAAAAATTTCGTCCCGTTTCCCTGGCAAACAAAAGTAAGCTGCCCCGCTTCTGGATGGCAGATTGCAGGACGCACTTGGTACTACGAAAACAGCCCGACTTGGCACTGATGCCACCTTGGGTCAGGGAACCATCCTGCGTATCGAGCTTTTTATGGAGCCAGCCGGCCACGCCCAGCCATATACCCCCAAAAACAAACCACGGAACTTTTCTCCAGCAAAAAAAAATCCGCTGCCCCGCGTCTGGATGGCAGATTGTAGGAGCCACTTTGCACCATCAAACCAGCCCGTCTTGGCACTGGTGCCACCTCTGGTCTGGGAACCATCCTGCGTATCGTGGATTCTAATTAGCCAGTCGGTCACTCCCACCCACACGCCCCCAAATACAAACAACGGCGCTTTTCCCTGGAAAACAAATCTCGCCTGCCAACTTTTTGATGGCAGATTACAGGAGCCACTTGGTACTATCAAACCAGCCCAACTTGGCACTGGTGCCACCATGGTTCTGGTCACCATCCTGCCTATCGTAGCTTTTCAGGAGCCAGCCGGTCACTCCCAGCCATAGGCCCCCAGACACAAAGCTCTGCCCGTTTCCCTGGCAAACAAAAGTAAGCTGCCCCGCTTCTGGATGGCAGATTGCAGGAGCCACTTGGTAGTATTAAACCAGGCCAACTTGGCACTGGTGCCACCTTGGGTCTGGGAACAATGCTGCGTATCGTGGGTTCTGAGGAGCCAGCCGGCCACACCAAGCCACAGGCCCCCAAACACAAACAACGGCGCTTTTCCCTGGAAAACAAAACTGGCCTGCCAACTTTTTCATGGCAGATTGCAGGAGCCACTTGGTGCTATCAAACCAGCCCAACTTGGCACTGGTGCCACCATGGGTCTGGTAAACATCCTGCCTATCGTAGCTTTTCAGGAGCCAGCCGGTCACTCCCAGCCATAGGCCTCCAGAAAAAAACCTCGGCCCGTTTCCCTGGCAAACAAAAGTAAGCTGCCCCGATTCTGGATGGCAGATTGCAGGAGCCACTTCGTACTATCTAATCAGCCCGACTTGGCACTGGTGCCACCTCTGGTCTGGGAACCATCCTGCGTATCGTGGATACTAAGGAGCCAGCCGGCCACTCCCAGCCACAGGCCCCCAAACACAAACAACGGCGCTTTTCCCTGGAAAACAAAACTCGCCTGCCAACGTTTTGATGGCAGATTGCAGGAGCCAGTTGGTACTATCAAATCAGCCCAACTTGGCACTGGTGCCACCATGGGTCTGGTCACCATCCTGCCTATCGTAGCTTTTCAGGAGCCAGACACTCACTCCCAGCCATAGGCCCCCAGACAAAAACCTCTGCCCGTTTCGCTGGTAAACAAAAGTTAACTGCCCCGCCTCTGGATGGCAGATTGCCGGAACCACTTGGTACTGTCAAACCAGCCTGACTTGGCACTGGTGCCACCTTGGGTCTGGGAACCATCCTGCTTTTCGTGGATTCTAAGGAGGCAGCCGGCCACTCCCAGCCACAGGCCCCCAATCACGAAAAACGGCGCTTTTCCCTGGAAAACAAAACTCGCCTGCCAACTTTTTGATGGCAGATTGCAGGAGCCACTTGGTACTATCAAACCAGCCCGACTTGGCACTGCTGCCACCATGGGTCTGGTCACCATCCTGCCTATCGTAGCTTTTCTGGACCTAGCCGGTCAGTCCCAGCCATAGGCCCCCAGACACAAACCTCTGCCCGTTTCCCTGGCAAACAAAAGTAAGCTGCCCCGCTTCTGGATGGCAGATTGCAGGAGCCACTTCGTACTATCAAACCAGCTCGACTTGGCACTGGTGCCACCTTGGGTCTAGGTACCATCCTGCGTATCCTGGGTTCAAAGGAGCCAGCCGGCCACTCCCAGCCACAGGCCTCCAAACAACAACAAAGGCGCTTTTCATTGGAAAACAAAACTCGCCTGCCAAATTTTTGATGGCAGATTGCAGGAGCCACTTGGTACTATCAAACCAGCCCAACTTGGCACTGGTGCCACCATGGGTCTGGTAACCATCCTGCCTATCGTAGCTTTTCAGGAGCCAGCCTGTCACTCCCAGCCATAGGCCCCGAGACACAAAGCTCTGCCCGTTTCCCTGGCAAACAAAAGTAAGCATCCCTGCTTCTGGATGGCAGATTGCAGGAGCTATTAATACTATCAAACGAGCCTGACTTGGCCCTGGTGCCACCTCGGGTCTGGGAGCCATCCTGCCTATCGTGGATTTTCAGGGGCCAGCCGGCCACTCTCAGCCATATGCCCCCAAACACAAACCACGGCGCTTTACTCTGGCAAACAAAACTCAACTGCCCCTCTTCTTGATGGCAAATTGCAGGACGCACTTGGTACTACAAAAACAGCCCGACTTGGCACTGGTGCCACCTTGGGTCTGGTCACCATCGTGCGTATCCCGCTTCTTAAGGAGCCAGCCGGCCACTCTCAGCCATAGGCCACCAAACACAAACAACGGCCCTTTACTCTGGTAAACAAAACTCAACTGCCCCTCTTCTGGATGGCAAATTGCAGGACGCACTTGGTAGTACAAAACCAGCCCGACTTGGCACTGGTGCCACCTTGGGTCTGGTCACCATACTGCCTATCGTAGCTTTTCAGGAGCCAGCCGGTCACTCCCAGCCATAGGCCCCCAGACACAAAGCTCGGCCCGTTTCCCTGGCAAACAAAATTAAGATACCCCGCTTCTGGATGGCAGATTGCAGGAGCCACATGGTACTATCAAACCAGCCCAACTTGGCACTTGTGCCACCTCTGGTCTGGGCACCATCCTGCCTATCGTAGCTTTTCAGGAGCCAGCCGGTCATTCCCAGCCACAGGCCCCCAAACACAAACAACGGCGCTTTTCCCTGGAAAACAAAACTGGCCTGCCAACATTTGATGGTAGATTGCAGGAGACACTTTGAAACATAAAACCAGCCCGACTTGGCACTGCTGCCACGTTGGATCTGGGAACCATCCTGCCTATCGTGGATTTTCAGGAGCCAGCCGGCCACTCCCAGCCATAGACCCCCAAACACAATCAACAGCGCTTTTCCCTGGAAAACCAAACTCGCCTGCCAGCTTTATGATGGCAGATTGCAGGAGCCACTTTGCACCATCAAACTAACCCAACTTGGCACTGGTGCCACCTCTGGCCTGGGAACCATCCTGCGTATCCCGGATTCTATGCAGCCCACCGGCCACTCCCAGCCACAGGCCCACAAACACAAACAACGGCGCTTTTCCCTGGAAAACTAAACTCGCCTGCCAACTTTTTGATGGCAGATTGCAGGAGCCACTTGGTACTATCAAACCAGCCCAACTTGGCACTGATGCCACCATGGGTCTGGTCACCATCCTGCCTATCGTAGCTTTTCAGGAGCCAGCCGGTCATTCCCAACCATAGACCCCCACACACAAACCTCGGCCCGTTTCCCTGGCAAACAAAAGTAAGCTGCCCCGCTTCTGGATGGCAGATTGCAGGAGCCACTTGGTGCTATCAAACCAGCCAGACTTGGCACTGGTGCCACCTTGGCTCTGGGAACCATGCTGCGTAAGGTAGATTCTGAGACGACAGGCGGCCACTCCCATCCACAGGCCTCCAAACAAAATCAATGGCGATTTTCCCTGGAAAACAAAACTCGCCTGCCAACTTTTTGATGGCAGATTGCAGGAGCCACTTGGTACTATCAAACCAGTCCAACTTGGCACTGGTGCCACCATGGGTCTGGTCACCATCCTGCCTATCATAGCTTTTCAGGAGCCAGCCGGTCACTCGCAGCCATGGGCGCCCAGAAAAAATTTTGGCCCATTTCCCTGGCAAACAAAAGTAAGCTACCCCGCTTCTGGATGGCAAATTGCAGGACGCACTTGGTACTACAAAACCAGCCCGACTTGGCACTGGTGCCACCTTGGGTCTGGTCACCATACTGCCTATCGTAGCTTTTCAGGAGCCAGCCGGTCACTCCCAGCCATAGGCCCCCAGACACAAACCTCGGCCCGTTTCCCTGGCAAAAAAAATTAAGATACCCCGCTTCTGGATGGCAGATTGCAGGAGCCACATGGTACTATCAAACCAGCCCAACTTGGCACTTGTGACACCTCTGGTCTGGGCACCATCCTGCCTATCGTAGCTTTTCAGGAGCCAGCCGGTCATTCCCAGCCACAGGCCCCCAAACACAAACAACGGCGCTTTTCCCTGGAAAACAAAACTGGCCTGCCAACATTTGATGGTAGATTGCAGGAGACACTTTGAAACATAAAACCAGCCCGACTTGGCACTGCTGCCACGTTGGATCTGGGAACCATCCTGCCTATCGTGGATTTTCAGGAGCCAGCCGGCCACTCCCAGCCACATGCCCCAAACACAATCAACAGCGCTTTTCCCTGGAAAACCAAACTCGCCTGCCAGCTTTATGATGGCAGATTGCAGGAGTCACTTTGCACCATCAAACTAACCCAACTTGGCACTGGTGCCACCTCTGGCCTGGAAACCATCCTGCGTATCCCGGATTCTATGCAGCCCACCGGCCACTCCCAGCCACAGGCCCACAAACACAAACAACGGCGCTTTTCCCTGGAAAACAAAAGTCGCCTGCCAACTTTTTGATGGCAGATTGCAGGAGCCACTTGGTACTATCAAACCAGCCCAACTTGGCACTGATGCCACCTTGGGTCTGGTCACCATCCTGCCTATCGTAGCTTTTCAGGAGCCAGACGGTCATTCCCAACCATAGACCCCCACACACAAACCTCGGCCCGTTTCCCTGGCAAACAAAAGTAAGCTGCCCCGCTTCTGGATGGCAGATTGCAGGAGCCACTTGGTGCTATCAAACCAGCCAGACTTGGCACTGGTGCCACCTTGGCTCTGGGAACCATGCTGCGTAAGGTAGATTCTGAGACGACAGGCGGCCACTCCCAGCCACAGGCCTCCAAACAAAATCAATGGCGATTTTCCCTGGAAAACAAAACTCGCCTGCCAACTTTTTGATGGCAGATTGCAGGAGCCACTTGGTACTATCAAACCAGCCCAACTTGGCACTGGTGCCACCATGGGTCTGGTCACCATCCTGCCTATCATAGCTTTTCAGGAGCCAGCCGGTCACTCGCAGCCATGGGCGCCCAGAAAAAATTTTGGCCCATTTCCCTGGCAAACAAAAGTAAGCTACCCCGCTTCTGGATGGCAAATTGCAGGACGCACTTGGTACTACAAAACCAGCCCGACTTGGCACTGGTGCCACCTTGGGTCAGGTCACCATACTGCCTATCGTAGCTTTTCAGGAGCCAGCCGGTCACTCCCAGCCATAGACCCCCAGACACAAACCTCGGCCCGTTTCCCTGGCAAACAAAATTAAGATACCCCGCTTCTGGATGGCAGATTGCAGGAGCCACATGGTACTATCAAACCAGCCCAACTTGGCACTTGTGCCACCTCTGGTCTGGGCACCATCCTGCCTATCGTAGCTTTTCAGGATCCAGCCGGTCATTCCCAGCCACAGGCCCCCAAACACAAACAACGGCGCTTTTCCCTGGAAAACAAAACTGGCCTGCCAACATTTGATGGTAGATTGCAGGAGACACTTTGCAACATAAAACCAGCCCGACTTGGCACTGCTGCCACGTTGGATCTGGGAACCATCCTGCCTATCGTGGATTTTCAGGAGCCAGTCGGACACTCCCAGCCACATGCCCCAAACACAAACAACAGCGCTTTTCCCTGGAAAACCAAACTCGCCTGCCAGCTTTATGATGGCAGATTGCAGGAGCCACTTTGCACCATCAAACTAACCCAACTTGGCACTGGTGCCATCTCTGGCCTGGGAACCATCCTGCGTATCGTGGATTCTATGCAGCCCACCGGACACTCCCAGCCACAGGCCCCCAAAGAAATACAACGGCGCTTTTCCCTGGAAAACAAAACTCGCCTGCCAACTTTTTGATGGCAGATTGCAGGAGCCACTTGGTACTATCAAACCAGCCCAACTTGGCACTGGTGCCACCATGGGTCTGGTCACCATCCTGCCTATCGTAGCTTTTCAGGAGCCAGCCGGTCATTCCCAGCCGAAGACCCCCACACACAAACCTCGGCCCGTTTCCCTGGCAAATAAAAGTAACCTACCCCGCTTCTGGATGGCAGATTGCAGGAGCCACTTTGAACCATCAAACCAGCCCGACTTGGCACTGGTGCCACCTTGGGTCTGGTCACCATCCTGCCTATCGTAGCTTTTCAGGAGCCAGCCGGTCATTCGCAGCCATGGACCCCCATACACAAACCTCGGCCCGTTTCCCTGGCAAATAAAAGTAAGCTGCCCCGCTTCTGGATGGCAGATTGGAGGAGCCACTTTGAACCATCAAACCAGCCCGACTTGGCACTGGTGCCATCTTGGCTGTGGGAACCATGCTGCGTATCGTGGATTATAAGGAGCCAGCCGGCCACTCCCAGCCACAGGCCCCCAAACAAAACAATGGCGCTTTTCCCTGGAAAACAAAACTCGCCTGCCAACTTTTTGATGGCAGATTGCAGGAGCCACTTGGTACTATCAAACCAGCCCAACTTGGCACTGGTGCCACCATGGGTCTTGTCAACATCCTGCCTATCGTAGCTTTTCAGGAGCCGGCCGGTCACTCCCAGCCATAGCGCCCCAGACAAAAACCTCGGCCCGTTTCCCTGGCAAACAAAAGTAAGCTACCCCGCTTCTGGATGGCAGATTGCAGGAGCCACTTTGCACCATCAAACCAGCCCGACTTGGCACTGGTGCCACCTCTGGTCTGGGAACCATCCTGCGTATCGTGGATTTTCAGGAGCCAGCTGGCCACTCCCAGCCACAGGCCCCCAAACACAAACAACGGCGCTTTTCCCTGGAAAACAAAACTCGCCTGCCAACATTTTGATGGCAGATTGCAGAAACCACTTGGTACTATCAAACCAGCCCAACTTGGCACTGGTGCCACCATGGGTCTGGTCACCATCCTGCCTATCGTAGCTTTTCAGGAGCCAGCCGGTAACTCCCAGCCCTAGGCCGCCAGACACAAAGCTCTGCCCGTTTCCCTGGCAAACAAAAGTAAGCTGCCCCGCTTCTGGATGGCAGATTGCAGGAACCACTTGGTACTATCAAACCAGCCCGACTTGGCACTGGTGCCACCTCTGGTCTGGGAACCATCCTGCGTATCGTGTGTTCTAATGATCCGGCCGGCCACTCCCAGCCACAGGCCCCCAAACACAAACAAAGGCGCTTTTCCCTGGAAAACAAAACTCACCTGCCAACTTTTTGATGGCAGATTGCAGGAGCCACTTGGTACTATCAAACCAGCCCAACTTGGCACTGGTGCCACCATGGGTCTAGTCACCATCCTGCCTATCGTAGCTTTTCAGGAGCCAGCCGGTCACTCCCAGCCATAGGCCCCGAGACACAAACCTCGGCCCGTTTCCCTGGCAAACAAAAGTAAGCTACCCCGCTTCTGGATGGCAGATTGCAGGAGCCACTTTGAACCATCAAACCAGCCCGACTTGGCACTGGTGCCACCTCTGGTCTGGGAACCATCCTGCGTATCGTGGATTCTAAGGAGCCAGCCGGCCACTCCCAGCCACAGGCCCCCAAACACAAACAACGGCGCTTTTCCCTGGAAAACAAAACTGGCCTGCCAACTTTTTGATGACAGATTGCAGGAGCCACTTGGTACTATCAAACCAGCCCAACTTGGCACTGGTGCCACCATGGGTCTGGTAACCATCCTGCCTATCGTAGCTTTTCAGGAGCCAGCCGGTCACTCCCAGCCATAGGCACCCAGACACAAACCTCGGCCCGTTTCCCTGGCAAACAAAAGTAAGCTGCCCCGCTTCTGGATGGCAGATTGCAGGAGCCACTTGGTGCTATCAAACCAGCCAGACTTGGCACTGGTGCCACCTTGGCTCTGGGAACCATGCTGCGTAAGGTAGATTCTGAGACGACAGGCGGCCACTCCCAGCCACAGGCCTCCAAACAAAATCAATGGCGATTTTCCCTGGAAAACAAAACTCGCCTGCCAACTTTTTGATGGCAGATTGCAGGAGCCACTTGGTACTATCAAACCAGCCCAACTTGGCACTGGTGCCACCATGGGTCTGGTCACCATCCTGCCTATCATAGCTTTTCAGGAGCCAGCCGGTCACTCGCAGCCATGGGCGCCCAGAAAAAATTTTGGCCCATTTCCCTGGCAAACAAAAGTAAGCTACCCCGCTTCTGGATGGCAAATTGCAGGACGCACTTGGTACTACAAAACCAGCCCGACTTGGCACTGGTGCCACCTTGGGTCAGGTCACCATACTGCCTATCGTAGCTTTTCAGGAGCCAGCCGGTCACTCCCAGCCATAGACCCCCAGACACAAACCTCGGCCCGTTTCCCTGGCAAACAAAATTAAGATACCCCGCTTCTGGATGGCAGATTGCAGGAGCCACATGGTACTATCAAACCAGCCCAACTTGGCACTTGTGCCACCTCTGGTCTGGGCACCATCCTGCCTATCGTAGCTTTTCAGGATCCAGCCGGTCATTCCCAGCCACAGGCCCCCAAACACAAACAACGGCGCTTTTCCCTGGAAAACAAAACTGGCCTGCCAACATTTGATGGTAGATTGCAGGAGACACTTTGCAACATAAAACCAGCCCGACTTGGCACTGCTGCCACGTTGGATCTGGGAACCATCCTGCCTATCGTGGATTTTCAGGAGCCAGTCGGACACTCCCAGCCACATGCCCCAAACACAAACAACAGCGCTTTTCCCTGGAAAACCAAACTCGCCTGCCAGCTTTATGATGGCAGATTGCAGGAGCCACTTTGCACCATCAAACTAACCCAACTTGGCACTGGTGCCATCTCTGGCCTGGGAACCATCCTGCGTATCGTGGATTCTATGCAGCCCACCGGACACTCCCAGCCACAGGCCCCCAAAGAAATACAACGGCGCTTTTCCCTGGAAAACAAAACTCGCCTGCCAACTTTTTGATGGCAGATTGCAGGAGCCACTTGGTACTATCAAACCAGCCCAACTTGGCACTGGTGCCACCATGGGTCTGGTCACCATCCTGCCTATCGTAGCTTTTCAGGAGCCAGCCGGTCATTCCCAGCCGAAGACCCCCACACACAAACCTCGGCCCGTTTCCCTGGCAAATAAAAGTAACCTACCCCGCTTCTGGATGGCAGATTGCAGGAGCCACTTTGAACCATCAAACCAGCCCGACTTGGCACTGGTGCCACCTTGGGTCTGGTCACCATCCTGCCTATCGTAGCTTTTCAGGAGCCAGCCGGTCATTCGCAGCCATGGACCCCCATACACAAACCTCGGCCCGTTTCCCTGGCAAATAAAAGTAAGCTGCCCCGCTTCTGGATGGCAGATTGGAGGAGCCACTTTGAACCATCAAACCAGCCCGACTTGGCACTGGTGCCATCTTGGCTGTGGGAACCATGCTGCGTATCGTGGATTATAAGGAGCCAGCCGGCCACTCCCAGCCACAGGCCCCCAAACAAAACAATGGCGCTTTTCCCTGGAAAACAAAACTCGCCTGCCAACTTTTTGATGGCAGATTGCAGGAGCCACTTGGTACTATCAAACCAGCCCAACTTGGCACTGGTGCCACCATGGGTCTTGTCAACATCCTGCCTATCGTAGCTTTTCAGGAGCCGGCCGGTCACTCCCAGCCATAGCGCCCCAGACAAAAACCTCGGCCCGTTTCCCTGGCAAACAAAAGTAAGCTACCCCGCTTCTGGATGGCAGATTGCAGGAGCCACTTTGCACCATCAAACCAGCCCGACTTGGCACTGGTGCCACCTCTGGTCTGGGAACCATCCTGCGTATCGTGGATTTTCAGGAGCCAGCTGGCCACTCCCAGCCACAGGCCCCCAAACACAAACAACGGCGCTTTTCCCTGGAAAACAAAACTCGCCTGCCAACATTTTGATGGCAGATTGCAGAAACCACTTGGTACTATCAAACCAGCCCAACTTGGCACTGGTGCCACCATGGGTCTGGTCACCATCCTGCCTATCGTAGCTTTTCAGGAGCCAGCCGGTAACTCCCAGCCCTAGGCCGCCAGACACAAAGCTCTGCCCGTTTCCCTGGCAAACAAAAGTAAGCTGCCCCGCTTCTGGATGGCAGATTGCAGGAACCACTTGGTACTATCAAACCAGCCCGACTTGGCACTGGTGCCACCTCTGGTCTGGGAACCATCCTGCGTATCGTGTGTTCTAATGATCCGGCCGGCCACTCCCAGCCACAGGCCCCCAAACACAAACAAAGGCGCTTTTCCCTGGAAAACAAAACTCACCTGCCAACTTTTTGATGGCAGATTGCAGGAGCCACTTGGTACTATCAAACCAGCCCAACTTGGCACTGGTGCCACCATGGGTCTAGTCACCATCCTGCCTATCGTAGCTTTTCAGGAGCCAGCCGGTCACTCCCAGCCATAGGCCCCGAGACACAAACCTCGGCCCGTTTCCCTGGCAAACAAAAGTAAGCTACCCCGCTTCTGGATGGCAGATTGCAGGAGCCACTTTGAACCATCAAACCAGCCCGACTTGGCACTGGTGCCACCTCTGGTCTGGGAACCATCCTGCGTATCGTGGATTCTAAGGAGCCAGCCGGCCACTCCCAGCCACAGGCCCCCAAACACAAACAACGGCGCTTTTCCCTGGAAAACAAAACTGGCCTGCCAACTTTTTGATGACAGATTGCAGGAGCCACTTGGTACTATCAAACCAGCCCAACTTGGCACTGGTGCCACCATGGGTCTGGTAACCATCCTGCCTATCGTAGCTTTTCAGGAGCCAGCCGGTCACTCCCAGCCATAGGCACCCAGACACAAACCTCGGCCCGTTTCCCTGGCAAACAAAAGTAAGCTGCCCCGCTTCTGGATGGCAGATTGCAGGAGCCACTTGGTGCTATCAAACCAGCCAGACTTGGCACTGGTGCCACCTTGGCTCTGGGAACCATGCTGCGTAAGGTAGATTCTGAGACGACAGGCGGCCACTCCCAGCCACAGGCCTCCAAACAAAATCAATGGCGATTTTCCCTGGAAAACAAAACTCGCCTGCCAACTTTTTGATGGCAGATTGCAGGAGCCACTTGGTACTATCAAATCAGCCCAACTTGGCACTGGTGCCACCATGGGTCTGGTCACCATCCTGCCTATCATAGCTTTTCAGGAGCCAGCCGGTCACTCGCAGCCATGGGCGCCCAGAAAAAATTTTGGCCCATTTCCCTGGCAAACAAAAGTAAGCTACCCCGCTTCTGGATGGCAAATTGCAGGACGCACTTGGTACTACAAAACCAGCCCGACTTGGCACTGGTGCCACCTTGGGTCAGGTCACCATACTGCCTATCGTAGCTTTTCAGGAGCCAGCCGGTCACTCCCAGCCATAGACCCCCAGACACAAACCTCGGCCCGTTTCCCTGGCAAACAAAATTAAGATACCCCGCTTCTGGATGGCAGATTGCAGGAGCCACATGGTACTATCAAACCAGCCCAACTTGGCACTTGTGCCACCTCTGGTCTGGGCACCATCCTGCCTATCGTAGCTTTTCAGGATCCAGCCGGTCATTCCCAGCCACAGGCCCCCAGACACAAACAACGGCGCTTTTCCCTGGAAAACAAAACTGGCCTGCCAACATTTGATGGCAGATTGCAGGAGACACTTTGCAACATAAAACCAGCCCGACTTGGCACTGCTGCCACGTTGGATCTGGGAACCATCCTGCCTATCGTGGATTTTCAGGAGCCAGTCGGACACTCCCAGCCACATGCCCCAAACACAAACAACAGCGCTTTTCCCTGGAAAACCAAACTCGCCTGCCAGCTTTATGATGGCAGATTGCAGGAGCCACTTTGCACCATCAAACTAACCCAACTTGGCACTGGTGCCATCTCTGGCCTGGGAACCATCCTGCGTATCGTGGATTCTATGCAGCCCACCGGACACTCCCAGCCACAGGCCCCCAAAGAAAAACAACGGCGCTTTTCCCTGGAAAACAAAACTCGCCTGCCAACTTTTTGATGGCAGATTGCAGGAGCCACTTGGTACTATCAAACCAGCCCAACTTGGCACTGGTGCCACCATGGGTCTGGTCACCATCCTGCCTATCGTAGCTTTTCAGGAGCCAGCCGGTCATTCCCAGCCGAAGACCCCCACACACAAACCTCGGCCCGTTTCCCTGGCAAATAAAAGTAACCTACCCCGCTTCTGGATGGCAGATTGCAGGAGCCACTTTGAACCATCAAACCAGCCCGACTTGGCACTGGTGCCACCTTGGGTCTGGTCACCATCCTGCCTATCGTACCTTTTCAGGAGCCAGCCGGTCATTCGCAGCCATGGACCCCCATACACAAACCTCGGCCCGTTTCCCTGGCAAATAAAAGTAAGCTGCCCCGCTTCTGGATGGCAGATTGGAGGAGCCACTTTGAACCATCAAACCAGCCCGACTTGGCACTGGTGCCATCTTGGCTGTGGGAACCATGCTGCGTATCGTGGATTATAAGGAGCCAGCCGGCCACTCCCAGCCACAGGCCCCCAAACAAAACAATGGCGCTTTTCCCTGGAAAACAAAACTCGCCTGCCAACTTTTTGATGGCAGATTGCAGGAGCCACTTGGTACTATCAAACCAGCCCAACTTGGCACTGGTGCCACCATGGGTCTTGTCAACATCCTGCCTATCGTAGCTTTTCAGGAGCCGGCCGGTCACTCCCAGCCATAGCGCCCCAGACAAAAACCTCGGCCCGTTTCCCTGGCAAACAAAAGTAAGCTACCCCGCTTCTGGATGGCAGATTGCAGGAGCCACTTTGCACCATCAAACCAGCCCGACTTGGCACTGGTGCCACCTCTGGTCTGGGAACCATCCTGCGTATCGTGGATTTTCAGGAGCCAGCTGGCCACTCCCAGCCACAGGCCCCCAAACACAAACAACGGCGCTTTTCCCTGGAAAACAAAACTCGCCTGCCAACATTTTGATGGCAGATTGCAGAAACCACTTGGTACTATCAAACCAGCCCAACTTGGCACTGGTGCCACCATGGGTCTGGTCACCATCCTGCCTATCGTAGCTTTTCAGGAGCCAGCCGGTCACTCCCAGCCATAGGCCGCCAGACACAAAGCTCTGCCCGTTTCCCTGGCAAACAAAAGTAAGCTGCCCCGCTTCTGGATGGCAGATTGCAGGAACCACTTGGTACTATCAAACCAGCCCGACTTGGCACTGGTGCCACCTCTGGTCTGGGAACCATCCTGCGTATCGTGTGTTCTAATGATCCGGCCGGCCACTCCCAGCCACAGGCCCCCAAACACAAACAAAGGCGCTTTTCCCTGGAAAACAAAACTCACCTGCCAACTTTTTGATGGCAGATTGCAGGAGCCACTTGGTACTATCAAACCAGCCCAACTTGGCACTGGTGCCACCATGGGTCTAGTCACCATCCTGCCTATCGTATCTTTTCAGGAGCCAGCCGGTCACTCCCAGCCATAGGCCCCGAGACACAAACCTCGGCCCGTTTCCCTGGCAAACAAAAGTAAGCTACCCCGCTTCTGGATGGCAGATTGCAGGAGCCACTTTGAACCATCAAACCAGCCCGACTTGGCACTGGTGCCACCTCTGGTCTGGGAACCATCCTGCGTATCGTGGATTCTAAGGAGCCAGCCGGCCACTCCCAGCCACAGGCCCCCAAACACAAACAACGGCGCTTTTCCCTGGAAAACAAAACTGGCCTGCCAACTTTTTGATGACAGATTGCAGGAGCCACTTGGTACTATCAAACCAGCCCAACTTGGCACTGGTGCCACCATGGGTCTGGTAACCATCCTGCCTATCGTAGCTTTTCAGGAGCCAGCCGGTCACTCCCAGCCATAGGCACCCAGACACAAACCTCGGCCCGTTTCCCTGGCAAACAAAAGTAAGCTGCCCCGCTTCTGGATGGCAGATTGCAGGAGCCACTTGGTACTATCAAACCAGCCCGACTTGGCACTGGTGCCACCTTGGCTCTGGGAACCATCCTGCCTATCGTGGATTTTCAGGGGCCAGCCGGCCACTCTCAGCCATATGCCCCCAAACACAAACCACGGCCCTTTTCTCTGGCAAACAAAACTCAACTGCCCCTCTTCTGGATGGCAAATTGCAGGACGCACTTAGTACTACGAAAACCGCCCGACTTGGCACTGATGCCACCTTGGGTCAGGGAACCATCCTGCGTATCGGGCTTTTTAAGGAGCCAGCCGGCCACGCCCAGCCATATACCCCCAAAAACAACCACGGAACTTTTCTCCAGCAAACAAAAATCTGCTGCCCCGCGTCTGGATGGCAGATTGCAGGAGCCACTTTGCACCATCAACCCAGCCCAACTTGGCACTGGTGCCACCTTGGATCTGGGAACCATTCTGCCTATCGTGGATTTTCAGGGCCCAGCCGGCCACTCTCAGCCATAGGCCACCAAACACAAACCACGGCCCTTTACTCTGGTAAACAAAACTCCACTGCCCCTCTTCTGGATGGCAAATTGAAGGACGCACTTGGTACTACAAAACCAGCCCGACTTGGCACTGCTGCCACCTTGGGTCTGGTCACCATACTGCCTATCGTAGCTTTTCAGGAGCCAGCCGGTCACTCCCAGCCATAGGCCCCCAGACACAAACCTCGGCCCGTTCCCCTGGCAAGCAAAATTAAGATACCCCGCTTCTGGATGGCAAATTGCAGGAGGCACATGGTACTATCAAACCAGCCCAACTTGGCACTTGTGCCACCTCTGGTCTGGGCACCATCCTGCCTATCGTAGCTTTTCAGGAGCCAGCCGGTCATTCCCAGCCACAGGCCCCCAAACACAAACAACGGCGCTTTTCCCTGGAAAATAAAACTGACCTGCCAACATTTGATGGCAGATTGCAGGAGACACTTTGAAACATAAAACCAGCCCGACTTGGCACTGCTGCCACGTTGGATCTGGGAACCATCCTGCCTATCGTGGATTTTCAGGAGCCAGCCGGTCACTCCCAGCCATAGCCCCCCAGACAAAATCCTCGGCCCGTTTCCCTGGCAAACAAAAGTAAGCTACCCCGCTTCTGGATGGCAGATTGCAGGACACACTTGGTACTATCAAACCAGCCCAACTTGGCACTTGTGCCACCTTGGGTCTGGGAACCATCCTGCGTATCGTGGATTCTAATTAGCCAGCCGGTCACTCCCAGCCACAGGCCCCCAAACACAAACAACGGCGCTTTTCCCTGGAAAACAAAACTCGCCTGCCAACTTTTTGATGGCAGATTGCAGGAGCCACTTGGTACTATCAAACCAGCCCGACTTGGCACTGCTGCCACGTTGGATCTGGGAACCATCCTGCCTATCGTGGATTTTCAGGAGCCAGCCGGCCACTCCCAGCCACATGCCCCAAACACAAACAACAGCGCTTTTCCCTGGAAAACCAAACTCGCCTGCCAGCTTTATGATGGCAGATTGCAGGAGCCACTTTGCACCATCAAACTAACCCAACTTGGCACTGGTGCCACCTCTGGCCTGGGAACCATCCTGCGTATCGTGGATTCTATGCAGCCCACCGGCCACTCCCAGCCACAGGCCCCCAAAGAAAAAGAACGGCGCTTTTCCCTGGAAAACAAAACTCGCCTGCCAACTTTTTGATGGCAGATTGCAGGAGCCACTTTGAACCATCAAACCAGCCCAACTTGGCACTGGTGCCACCATGGGTCTGGTCACCATCCTGCCTATCGTAGCTTTTCAGGAGCCAGCCGGTCATTCCCAGCCATAGACCCCCAGACACAAAGCTCTGCCCGTTTCCCTGGCAAATAAAAGTAAGCTGCCCCGCTTCTGGATGGCAGATTGCAGGAGCCACTTTGAACCATCAAACCAGCCCAACTTGGCACTGGTGCCACCTTGGGTCTGGTCACCATCCTGCCTATCGTAGCTTTTCAGGAGCCAGCCGGTCATTCCCAGCCATAGACCCCCAGACACAAACCTCGGCCCGTTTCCCTGGCAAATAAATGTACGCTGCCCCGCTTCTGGATGGCAGATTGGAGGAGCCACTTTGAACCATCAAACCAGCCCGACTTGGCACTGGTGCCACCTTGGGTCTGGGAACCATGCTGCGTATCGTGGATTCTAAGGAGCCAGCCGGCCACTCCCAGCCACAGGCCCCCAAACAAAATCAATGGCGCTTTTCCCTGGAAAACAAAACTCGCCTGCCAACTTTTTGATGGCAGATTGCAGGAGCCACTTGGTACTATCAAACCAGCCCGACTTGGCACTGGTGCCACCTTGGGTCTGGTCACCATCCTGCCTATTGTAGCTTTTCAGGAGCCAGCCGGTCACTCCCAGCCATAGCCCCCCAGACAAAAACCTCGGCCCGTTTCCCCGGCAAACAAAAGTAAGCTACCCCGCTTCTGGATGGCAGATTACAGGACGCACTTGGTACTATCAAACCAGCCCAACTTGGCACTGGTGCCACCTTGGGTCTGGGAACCATCCTGCGTATCGTGGATTCTAATTAGCCAGCCGGTCACTCCCAGCCACAGGCCCCCAAACACAAACAACGGCACTTTTCCCTGGAAAACAAAACTCGCCTGCCAACTTTTTGATGGCAGATTGCAGGAGCCACTTGGTACTATCAAACCAGCCCAACTTGGCACTGGTGCCACCATGGGTCTGGTCACCATCCTGCCTATCGTAGCTTTTCAGGAGCCAGCCGGTCACTCCAAGCCATAGGCCCCGAGACACAAACCTCGGCCCGTTTCCCTGGCAAAGAAATGTAAGCTACCCCGCTTCTGGATGGCAGATTGCAGGAGCCACTTTGCACCATCAAACCAGCCCGACTTGGCACTGGTGCCACCTCTGGTCTGGGAACCATCCTGCGTATCGTGGATTCTAAGGAGCCAGCTGGCCACTCCCAGCCACAGGCCCCCAAACACAAACAACGGCGCTTTTCCCTGGAAAACAAAACTGGCCTGCCAACTTTTTGATGGCAGATTGCAGGAGCCACTTGGTACTATCAAACCAGCCCAACTTGGCACTGGTGCCACCATGGGTCTGGTCACCATCCTGCCTATCGTAGCTTTTCAGGAGCCAGCCGGTAACTCCCAGCCATAGGCCGCCAGACACAAAGCTCGGCCCGTTTCCCTGGCAAACAAAAGTAAGCTTCCCCGCTTCTGGATGGCAGATTGCAGGAGCCACTTGGTACTATCAAACCAGCCCGACTTGGCACTGGTGCCACCTCTGGTCTGGGAACCATCCTGCGTATCGTGTGTTCTAATGATCCGGCCGGCCACTCCCAGCCACAGGCCCCCAAACACAAACAAAGGCGCTTTTCCCTGGAAAACAAAACTCACCTGCCAACTTTTTGATGGCAGATTGCAGGAGCCACTTGGTACTATCAAACCAGCCCAACTTGGCACTGGTGCCACCATGGGTCTGGTCACCATCCTGCCTATCGTAGCTTTTCAGGAGCCAGCCGGTCACTCCCAGCCATAGGCCCCGAGACACAAACCTCGGCCCGTTTCCCTGGCAAACAAAAGTAAGCTACCCCGCTTCTGGATGGCAGATTGCAGGAGCCACTTTGCACCATCAAACCAGCCCGACTGGGCACTGGTGCCACCTCTGGTCTGGGAACCATCCTGCGTATCGTGGATTCTAAGGAGCAAGCCGGCCACTCCCGGTCACAGGACCCCAAAAACAAACCACGGCGCTTTTCCCTGGAAAACAAAACTGGCCTGCCAACTTTTTGATGGCAGATTGCAGGAGCCACTTGGTACTATCAAACCAGCCCGACTTGGCACTGGTGCCACCATGGGTCTGGTCACCATCCTGCCTATCGTAGCTTTTCAGGAGCCAGCCGGTCACTCCCAGCCATAGGCCCCCAGACACAAACCTCGGCCCGTTTCCCTGGCAAACAAAAGTAAGCTGCCCCGCTTCTGGATGGCAGATTGCAGGAGCCACTTGGTACTATCAAACCAGCCCGACTTGGCACTGGTGCCACCTTGGGTCTAGGAACCATGCTGCGTAACGTAGATTCTAAGGCGCCAGCCGCCCACTCCCAGCCACATGCCCCCAAACACAAACAACGGCGCTTTTCCCTGGAAAACAAAACTCGCCTGCCAACTTTTTGATGGCAGATTGCAGGAGCCACTTGGTACTATCAAACCAGCCCAACTTGGCACTGGTGCCACCATGGGTCTTGTCACCATCCTGCCTATCGTAGCTTTTCAGGAGCCAGCCGGTCACGCCCAGCCATAGGCACCCAGACACAAATCTCGGCCCGTTTCCCTGGCAAACTAAAGTAAGCTGCCCCGCTTCTGGATGGCAGATTGCAGGAGCCACTTGGTACTATCAAACCAGCCCGACTTGGCACTGGTGCCACCTTGGCTCTGGGAACCATCCTGCCTATCGTGGATTTTCAGGGGCCAGCCGGCCACTCTCAGCCATATGCCCCCAAACACAAACCACGGTCCTTTTCTCTGGCAAACAAAACTCAACTGCCCCTCTTCTGGATGGCAAATTGCAGGACGCACTTAGTACTACGAAAACCGCCCGACTTGGCACTGATGCCACCTTGGGTCAGGGAACCATCCTGCGTATCGGGCTTTTTAAGGAGCCAGCCGGCCACGCCCAGCCATATACCCCCAAAAAAACCACGGAACTTTTCTCCAGCAAACAAAAATCTGCTGCCCCGCGTCTGGATGGCAGATTGCAGGAGCCACTTTGCACCATCAACCCAGCCCAACTTGGCACTGGTGCCACCTTGGATCTGGGAACCATTCTGCCTATCGTGGATTTTCAGGGGCCAGCCGGCCACTCTCAGCCATAGGCCACCAAACACAAACCACGGCCCTTTACTCTGGTAAACAAAACTCCACTGCCCCTCTTCTGGATGGCAAATTGAAGGACGCACTTGGTACTACAAAACCAGCCCGACTTGGCACTGCTGCCACCTTGGGTCTGGTCACCATACTGCCTATCGTAGCTTTTCAGGAGCCAGCCGGTCACTCCCAGCCATAGGCCCCCAGACACAAACCTCGGCCCGTTCCCCTGGCAAGCAAAATTAAGATACCCCGCTTCTGGATGGCAAATTGCAGGAGGCACATGGTACTATCAAACCAGCCCAACTTGGCACTTGTGCCACCTCTGGTCTGGGCACCATCCTGCCTATCGTAGCTTTTCAGGAGCCAGCCGGTCATTCCCAGCCACAGACCCCCAAACACAAACAACGGCGCTTTTCCCTGGAAAATAAAACTGACCTGCCAACATTTGATGGCAGATTGCAGGAGACACTTTGCAACATAAAACCAGCCCGACTTGGCACTGCTGCCACGTTGGATCTGGGAACCATCCTGCCTATCGTGGATTTTCAGGAGCCAGCCGGTCACTCCCAGCCATAGCCCCCCAGACAAAAACCTCGGCCCGTTTCCCTGGCAAACAAAAGTAAGCTACCCCGCTTCTGGATGGCAGATTGCAGGAGCCACTTGGTACAATCAAACCAGCCCAACTTGGCACTGGTGCCACCTTGGGTCTGGGAACCATCCTGCGTATCGTGGATTCTAATTAGTCAGCCGGTCACTCCCAGCCACAGGCCCCCAAACACAAACAACGGCGCTTTTCCCTGGAAAACAAAACTCGCCTGCCAACTTTTTGATGGCAGATTGCAGGAGCCACTTGGTACTATCAAACCAGCCCGACTTGGCACTGCTGCCACGTTGGATCTGGGAACCATCCTGCCTATCATGGATTTTCAGGAGCCAGCCGGCCACTCCCAGCCACATGCCCCAAACACAAACAACAGCGCTTTTCCCTGGAAAACCAAACTCGCCTGCCAGCTTTATGATGGCAGATTGGAGGAGCCACTTTGCACCATCAAACTAACCCAACTTGGCACTGGTGCCACCTCTGGCCTGGGAACCATCCTGCGTATCGTGGATTCTATGCAGCCCACCGGCCACTCCCAGCCACAGGCCCCCAAACACAAACAACGGCGCTTTTCCCTGGAAAACAAAACTCGCCTGCCAACTTTTTGATGGCAGATTGCAGGAGCCACTTGGTACTATCAAACCAGCCCAACTTGGCACTGGTGCCACCATGGGTCTGGTCACCATCCTGCCTATCGTAGCTTTTCAGGAGCCAGCCGGTCATTTCCAGCCATAGACCCCCAGACACAAAGCTCGGCCCGTTTCCCTGGCAAATAAAAGTAAGCTGCCCCGCTTCTGGATGGCAGATTGCAGGAGCCACTTTGAACCATCAAACCAGCCCGACTTGGCACTGGTGCCACCTTGGGTCTGGTCACCATACTGCCTATCGTAGCTTTTCAGGAGCCAGCCGGTCATTCCCAGCCATAGACCCCCAGACACAAACCTCGGCCCGTTTCCCTGGCAAATAAATGTACGCTGCCCCGCTTCTGGATGGCAGATTGGAGGAGCCACTTTGAACCATCAAACCAGCCCGACTTGGCACTGGTGCCACCTTGGGTCTGGGAACCATGCTGCGTATCGTGGATTCTAAGGAGCCAGCCGGCCACTCCCAGCCACAGGCCCCCAAACAAAATCAATGGCGCTTTTCCCTGGAAAACAAAACTCGCCTGCCAACTTTTTGATGGCAGATTGCAGGAGCCACTTGGTACTATCAAACCAGCCCAACTTGGCACTGGTGCCACCATGGGTCTGGTCACCATCCTGCCTATTGTAGCTTTTCAGGAGCCAGCCGGTCACTCCCAGCCATAGCCCCCCAGACAAAAACCTCGGCCCGTTTCCCTGGCAAACAAAAGTAAGCTACCCCGCTTCTGGATGGCAGATTGCAGGAACCACTTGGTACTATCAAACCAGCCCGACTTGGCACTGGTGCCACCTTGGATCTGGGAACCATCCTGCGTATCGTGGATTCTAATTAGCCAGCCCGTCACTTCCAGCCACAGGCCCCCAAACACAAACAACGGCACTTTTCCCTGGAAAACAAAACTCGCCTGCCAACTTTTTGATGGCAGATTGCAGGAGCCACTTGGTACTATCAAACCAGCCCAACTTGGCACTGGTGCCACCATGGGTCTAGTCACCATCCTGCCTATCGTAGCTTTTCAGGAGCCAGCCGGTCACTCCCAGCCATAGGCCCCGAGACACAAACCTCGGCCCGTTTCCCTGGCAAAGAAAAGTAAGCTACCCCGCTTCTGGATGGCAGATTGCAGGAGACACTTTGCACCATCAAACCAGCCCGACTTGGCACTGGTGCCACCTCTGGTCTGGGAACCATCCTGCGTATCGTGGATTCTAAGGAGCCAGCTGGCCACTCCTAGCCACAGGCCCCCAAACACAAACAACGGCGCTTTTCCCTGGAAAACAAAACTGGCCTGCCAACTTTTTGATGGCAGATTGCAGAAACCACTTGGTACTATCAAACCAGCCCAACTTGGCACTGGTGCCACCATGGCTCTGGTCACCATCCTGCCTATCGTAGCTTTTCAGGAGCCAGCCGGTCACTCCCAGCCATAGGCCGCCAGACACAAAGCTCTGCCCGTTTCCCTGGCAAACAAAAGTAAGCTTCCCCGCTTCTGGATGGCAGATTGCAGGAACCACTTGGTACTATCAAACCAGCCCGACTTGGCACTGGTGCCACCTCTGGTCTGGGAACCATCCTGCGTATCGTCTGTTCTAATGATCCGGCCGGCCACTCCCAGCCACAGGCCCCCAAACAAAATCAAAGGCGCTTTTCCCTGGAAAACAAAACTCACCTGCCAACTTTTTGATGGCAGATTGCAGGAGCCACTTGGTACTATCAAACCAGCCCAACTTGGCACTGGTGCCACCATGGGTCTGGTCACCATCCTGCCTATCGTAGCTTTTCAGGAGCCAGCCGGTCCCTCCCAGCCATAGGCCCCGAGACACAAACCTCGGCCCGTTTCCCTGGCAAACAAAAGTAAGCTACCCCGCTTCTGGATGGCAGATTGCAGGAGCCACTTTGCACCATCAAACCAGCCCGACTGGGCACTGGTGCCACCTCTGGTCTGGGAACCATCCTGCGTATCGTGGATTCTAAGGAGCCAGCCGGCCACTCCCGGTCACAGGACCCCAAACACAAACCACGGCGCTTTTCCCTGGAAAACAAAACTGGCCTGCCAATTTTTTGATTGCAGATTGCAGGAGCCACTTGGTACTATCAAACCAGCCCGACTTGGCACTGGTGCCACCATGGGTCTGGTCACCATCCTGCCTATCGTAGCTTTTCAGGAGCCAGCCGGTCACTCCCAGCCATAGGCCCGCAGACACAATCCTCGGCCCGTTTCCCTGGCAAACAAAAGTAAGCTGCCCCGCTTCTGGATGGCAGATTGCAGGAGCCAATTGGTACTATCAAACCAGCCCGACTTGGCACTGGTGCCACCTTGGGTCTAGGAACCATGCTGCGTAACGTAGATTCTAAGGCGCCAGCCGCCCACTCCCAGCCACATGCCCCCAAACACAAACAACGGCGCTTTTCCCTGGAAAACAAAACTCGCCTGCCAACTTTTTGATGGCAGATTGCAGGAGCCACTTGGTACTATCAAACCAGCCCAACTTGGCACTGGTGCCACCATGGGTCTTGTCACCATCCTGCCTATCGTAGCTTTTCAGGAGCCAGCCGGTCACGCCCAGCCATAGGCACCCAGACACAAAGCTCGGCCCGTTTCCCTGGCAAACAAAAGTAAGCTGCCCCGCTTCTGGATGGCAGATTGCAGGAGCCACTTGGTACTATCAAACCAGCCCGACTTGGCACTGGTGCCACCTTGGCTCTGGGAACCATCCTGCCTATCGTGGATTTTCAGGGGCCAGCCGGCCACTCTCAGCCATATGCCCCCAAACACAAACCACGGTCCTTTTCTCTGGCAAACAAAACTCAACTGCCCCTCTTCTGGATGGCAAATTGCAGGACGCACTTAGTACTACGAAAACCGCCCGACTTGGCACTGATGCCACCTTGGGTCAGGGAACCATCCTGCGTATCGGGCTTTTTAAGGAGCCAGCCGGCCACGCCCAGCCATATACCCCCAAAAAAAACCACGGAACTTTTCTCCAGCAAACAAAAATCTGCTGCCCCGCGTCTGGATGGCAGATTGCAGGAGCCACTTTGCACCATCAACCCAGCCCAACTTGGCACTGGTGCCACCTTGGATCTGGGAACCACTCTGCCTATCGTGGATTTTCAGGGCCCAGCCGGCCACTCTCAGCCATAGGCCACCAAACACAAACCACGGCCCTTTACTCTGGTAAACAAAACTCCACTGCCCCTCTTCTGGATGGCAAATTGAAGGACGCACTTGGTACTACAAAACCAGCCCGACTTGGCACTGCTGCCACCTTGGGTCTGGTCACCATACTGCCTATCGTAGCTTTTCAGGAGCCAGCCGGTCACTCCCAGCCATAGGCCCCCAGACACAAACCTCGGCCCGTTCCCCTGGCAAGCAAAATTAAGATACCCCGCTTCTGGATGGCAAATTGCAGGAGCCACTTCGTACTATCAAACCAGCCCAACTTGGCACTTGTGCCACCTCTGGTCTGGGCACCATCCTGCCTATCGTAGCTTTTCAGGAGCCAGCCGGTCATTCCCAGCCTCAGGCCTCCAAACACAAACAACGGCGCTTTTCCCTGGAAAATAAAACTGACCTGCCAACATTTGATGGCAGATTGCAGGAGACACTTTGCAACATAAAACCAGCCCGACTTGGCACTGCTGCCACGTTGGATCTGGGAACCATCCTGCCTATCGTGGATTTTCAGGAGCCAGCCGGTCACTCCCAGCCATAACCCCCCAGACAAAAACCTCGGCCCGTTTCCCTGGCAAACAAAAGTAAGCTACCCCGCTTCTGGATGGCAGATTGCAGGACGCACTTGGTACTATCAAACCAGCCCAACTTGGCACTGGTGCCACCTTGGGTCTGGGAACCATCCTGCCTATCGTGGATTCTAATGATCCGGCCGGTCACTCCCAGCCACAGGCCCCCAAACACAAACAACGGTGCTTTTCCCTGGAAAACAAAACTCGCCTGCCAGTTTTTTGATGGCAGATTGCAGGAGCCACTTGGTACTATCAAACCAGCCCAACTTGGCACTGCTGCAACCATGGGTCTGGTCACCATCCTGCCTATCGTAGCTTTTCAGGAGCCAGCCGGTCACTCCTAGCCATAGGCCGCCAGACACAAAGCTCGGCCCGTTTCCCTGGCAAACAAAAGTAAGCTGCCCCGCTTCTGGATGGCAGATTGCAGGAGCCACTTGGTACTATCAAACCAGCCCGACTTGGCACTGGTGCCACCTTGGCTCTGGGAACCATGCTGCGTAACGTAGATTCTAAGGCGCCAGCCGCCCGCTCCCAGCCACATGCCCCCAAAGACAAACAACGGCGCTTTTCCCTGGAAAACAAAACTCGCCTGCCAACTTTTTGATGGCAGATTGCAGGAGCCACTTGGTACTATCAAACCAGCCCAACTTGGCACTGGTGCCACCATGGGTCTGGTCACCATCCTGCCTATCGTAGCTTTTCAGGAGCCAGCCGGTCACTCCCAGCCATAGGCCCCCAGACACAAACCTCGGCCCGTTTCCCTGGCAAACAAAAGTAAGCTACCCCACTTCTGGATGGCAGATTGCAGGAGACACTTGGGACTATCAAACCAGCCCGACTTGGCACTGGTGCCACCTTGGCTCTGGGAACCATCCTGCCTATCGTGGATTTTCAGGGGCCAGCCGGCCACTCTCAGCCATATGCCCCCAAACACAAACCACGGCCCTTTTCTCTGGCAAACAAAACTCAACTGCCCCTCTTCTGGATGGCAAATTGCAGGACGCACTTAGCACTACGAAAACCGCCCGACTTGGCACTGATGCCACCTTGGGTCAGGGAACCCTCTTGCGTATCGGGCTTTTTAAGGAGCCAGCCGGCCACGCCCAGCCATATACCCCCCAAAAAAAACCACGGAACTTTTCTCCAGCAAACAAAAATCTGCTGCCCCGCGTCTGGATGGCAGATTGCAGGAGCCACTTTGCACCATCAACCCAGCCCAACTTGGCACTGGTGCCACCTTGGATCTGGGAACCATTCTGCCTATCGTGGATTTTCAGGGGCCAGCCGGCCACTCTCAGCCATAGGCCACCAAACACAAACCACGGCCCTTTACTCTGGTAAACAAAACTCCACTGCCCCTCTTCTGGATGGCAAATTGAAGGACGCACTTGGTACTACAAAACCAGCCCGACTTGGCACTGGTGCCACCTTGGGTCTAGTCACCATCCTGCCTATAGTAGCTTTTCAGGAGCCAGCCGATCACTCCCAGCCATAGGCCGCCAGACACAAAGCTCTGCCCGTTTCCCTGGCAAACAAAAGTAAGCTGCCCCGCTTCTGGATGGCAGATTGCAGGAACCACTTGGTACTATCAAACCAGACCAACTTGGCACTGGTGCCACCACTGGTCTGGGAACCATGCTGCGTATCGTGTGTTCTAATGATCCGGCCGGCCACTCCCAGCCACAGGCCCCCAAACACAAACAAAGGCGCTTTTCCCTGGAAAACAAAACTCGCCTGCCAACTTTTTGATGGCAGATTGCAGGAGCCACTTGGTACTATCAAACCAGCCCAACTTGGCACTGGTGCCACCATGGGTCTGGTCACCATCCTGCCTATCGTAGCTTTTCAGGAGCCAGCCGGTCACTCCCAGCCATAGGCCCCGAGACACAAACCTCGGACCGTTTCCCTGGCAAACAAAAGTAAGCTACCCCGCTTCTGGATGGCAGATTGCAGGAGCCACATGGTACTATCAAACCAGCCCAACTTGGCACTTGTGCCACCTCTGGTCTGGGCACCATCCTGCCTATCGTAGCTTTTCAGGAGCCAGCCGGTCATTCCCAGCCACAGGCCCCCAAACACAAACAACGGCGCTTTTCCCTGGAAAACAAAACTGACCTGCCAACATTTGATGGCAGATTGCAGGAGACACTTTGCAACTTAAAACCAGCCCGACTTGGCACTGGTGCCACCTTGGCTCTGGGAACCATGCTGCGTAACGTAGATTCTGAGACGACAGGCGGCCACTCCCAGCCACAGGCCCCCAAACACAAACAACGGTGCTTTTCCCTGGAAAACAAACCTCGCCTGCCAACTTTTTGATGGCAGATTACAGGAGCCACTTGGTACTATCAAACCAGCCCAAAATGGCACTGGTGCCACCATGGGTCTGGTCACCATCCTGCCTATCGTAGCTTTTCAGGAGCCAGCCGGTCACTCCCAACCATAGGCCCTCAGACACAAAGCTCGGCCGTTACCCTGGCAAACAAAAGTAAGCTGCCCCGCTTCTGGATGGCAGATTTCCGGAACCACTTGGTACTATCAAACCAGCCCGACTTGGCGCTGGTGCCACCTTGGGTCTGGGAACCATCCTGCGTATCGTAGATTCTAAGGAGGCAGCCGGCCACTCCCAGCCACAGGCCCCCAAACACAAACAACGGCGCTTTTCCCTGGAAAACAAAACTCGCCTGCCAACTTTTTGATGGCAGATTGCAGGAGCCACTTGGTACTATCAAACCAGCCCAACTTGGCACTGCTGCCACCATGGGTCTGGTCACCATCCTGCCTATCGTAGCTTTTCTGGACCTAGCCGGTCACTCCCAGCCATAGGCCCCCAGACACAAACCTCGGCCCGTCTCCCTGGCAAACAAACGTAAGCTGCCCCGCTTCTGGATGGCAGATTGCAGGAACCACTTGGTACTATCAAACCAGCCCAACTTGGCACTGGTGCCACCTCTGGTCTGGGAACCATCCTGCGTATCGTGGATTCTAAGGAGCCAGCTGGCCACTCCCAGCCACAGGCCCCCAAACACAAACAACGGTGCTTTTCCCTGGAAAACAAAACTGGCCTGCCAACTTTTTGATGGCAGATTGCAGAAACCACTTGGTACTATCAAACCAGCCCAACTTGGCACTGGTGCCACCATGGGTCTGGTCACCATCCTGCCTATCGTAGCTTTTCAGGAGCCAGCCGGTCACTCCCAGCCATAGGCCCCGAGACACAAACCTCGGCCCGTTTCCCTGGCAAACAAAAGTAAGCTACCCCGCTTCTGGATGGCAGATTGCAGGAGCCACTTTGCACCATCAAACCAGCCCGACTGGGCACTGGTGCCACCTCTGGTCTGGGAACCATCCTGCGTATCGTGGATTCTAAGGAGCCAGCCGGCCACTCCCGGTCACAGGACCCCAAACACAAACCACGGCGCTTTTCCCTGGAAAACAAAACTGGCCTGCCAATTTTTTGATTGCAGATTGCAGGAGCCACTTGGTACTATCAAACCAGCCCGACTTGGCACTGGTGCCACCATGGGTCTGGTCACCATCCTGCCTATCGTAGCTTTTCAGGGGCCAGCCGGTCACTCCCAGCCATAGGCCCGCAGACACAATCCTCGGCCCGTTTCCCTGGCAAACAAAAGTAAGCTGCCCCGCTTCTGGATGGCAGATTGCAGGAGCCAATTGGTACTATCAAACCAGCCCGACTTGGCACTGGTGCCACCTTGGCTCTGGGAACCATGCTGCGTAACGTAGATTCTGAGACGACAGGCGGCCACTCCCAGCCACAGGCCCCCAAACACAAACAATGGCGCTTTTCCCTTGAAAACAAAACTCGCCTGCCAACTTTTTGATGGCAGATTGCAGGAGCCACTTGGTACTATCAAATCAGCCCAACTTGGCACTGGTGCCACCATGGGTCTGGCCACCATCCTGCCTATCGTGGCTTTTCAGGAGCCAGCCAGTCATTCCCAGCCTCAGGCCCCAAGAGAAAAACCTCGGCCCGTTTCCCTGGCAAACAAAAGTAAGCTGCCCCGCTTCTGGATGGCAGATTGCAGCAGCCACTTTGCACCATCAAACTGGCCCGACTTGTCACTGGTGCCACCTCAGGTCTGGGAACCATCCTGCGTATCGTGGATTCTAAGGATCCAGCCGGCCACTCCCAGCCACAGGCCACCAAACACAAACAACGGTGCTTTTCCCTGGAAAACAAACCTCGCCTGCCAACTTTTTGATGGCAGATTACAGGAGCCACTTGGTACTATCAAACCAGCCCAAAATGGCACTGGTGCCACCATGGGTCTGGTCACCATCCTGCCTATCGTAGCTTTTCAGGAGCCAGCCGGTCACTCCCAACCATAGGCCCTCAGACACAAAGCTCGGCCGTTACCCTGGCAAACAAAAGTAAGCTGCCCCGCTTCTGGATGGCAGATTTCCGGAACCACTTGGTACTATCAAACCAGCCCGACTTGGCGCTGGTGCCACCTTGGGTCTGGGAACCATCCTGCCTATCGTAGATTCTAAGGAGGCAGCCGGCCACTCCCAGCCACAGGCCCCCAAACACAAACAACGGCGCTTTTCCCTGGAAAACAAAACTCGCCTGCCAACTTTTTGATGGCAGATTGCAGGAGCCACTTGGTACTATCAAACCAGCCCAACTTGGCACTGCTGCCACCATGGGTCTGGTCACCATCCTGCCTATCGTAGCTTTTCTGGACCTAGCCGGTCACTCCCAGCCATAGGCCCCCAGACACAAACCTCGGCCCGTCTCCCTGGCAAACAAACGTAAGCTGCCCCGCTTCTGGATGGCAGATTGCAGGAACCACTTGGTACTATCAAACCAGCCCAACTTGGCACTGGTGCCACCTCTGGTCTGGGAACCATCCTGCGTATCGTGGATTCTAAGGAGCCAGCTGGCCACTCCCAGCCACAGGCCCCCAAACACAAACAACGGTGCTTTTCCCTGGAAAACAAAACTGGCCTGCCAACTTTTTGATGGCAGATTGCAGAAACCACTTGGTACTATCAAACCAGCCCAACTTGGCACTGGTGCCACCATGGGTCTGGTCACCATCCTGCCTATCGTAGCTTTTCAGGAGCCAGCCGGTCACTCCCAGCCATAGGCCCCCAGACACAAACCTCGGCCCGTTTCCCTGGCAAACAAAAGTAAGCTACCCCGCTTCTGGATGGCAGATTGCAGGAGCCACTTTGCACCATCAAACCAGCCCGACTGGGCACTGGTGCCACCTCTGGTCTGGGAACCATCCTGCGTATCGTGGATTCTAAGGAGCCAGCCGGCCACTCCCGGTCACAGGACCCCAAACACAAACCACGGCGCTTTTCCCTGGAAAACAAAACTGGCCTGCCAATTTTTTGATTGCAGATTGCAGGAGCCACTTGGTACTATCAAACCAGCCCGACTTGGCACTGGTGCCACCATGGGTCTGGTCACCATCCTGCCTATCGTAGCTTTTCAGGGGCCAGCCGGTCACTCCCAGCCATAGGCCCGCAGACACAAACCTCGGCCCGTTTCCCTGGCAAACAAAAGTAAGCTACCCCACTTCTGGATGGCAGATTGCAGGAGACACTTGGGACTATCAAACCAGCCCGACTTGGCACTGGTGCCACCTTGGCTCTGGGAACCATCCTGCCTATCGTGGATTTTCAGGGGCCAGCCGGCCACTCTCAGCCATATGCCCCCAAACACAAACCACGGCCCTTTTCTCTGGCAAACAAAACTCAACTGCCCCTCTTCTGGATGGCAAATTGCAGGACGCACTTAGCACTACGAAAACCGCCCGACTTGGCACTGATGCCACCTTGGGTCAGGGAACCCTCTTGCGTATCGGGCTTTTTAAGGAGCCAGCCGGCCACGCCCAGCCATATACCCCCCAAAAAAAACCACGGAACTTTTCTCCAGCAAACAAAAATCTGCTGCCCCGCGTCTGGATGGCAGATTGCAGGAGCCACTTTGCACCATCAACCCAGCCCAACTTGGCACTGGTGCCACCTTGGATCTGGGAACCATTCTGCCTATCGTGGATTTTCAGGGGCCAGCCGGCCACTCTCAGCCATAGGCCACCAAACACAAACCACGGCCCTTTACTCTGGTAAACAAAACTCCACTGCCCCTCTTCTGGATGGCAAATTGAAGGACGCACTTGGTACTACAAAACCAGCCCGACTTGGCACTGGTGCCACCTTGGGTCTAGTCACCATCCTGCCTATAGTAGCTTTTCAGGAGCCAGCCGATCACTCCCAGCCATAGGCCGCCAGACACAAAGCTCTGCCCGTTTCCCTGGCAAACAAAAGTAAGCTGCCCCGCTTCTGGATGGCAGATTGCAGGAACCACTTGGTACTATCAAACCAGACCAACTTGGCACTGGTGCCACCACTGGTCTGGGAACCATGCTGCGTATCGTGTGTTCTAATGATCCGGCCGGCCACTCCCAGCCACAGGCCCCCAAACACAAACAAAGGCGCTTTTCCCTGGAAAACAAAACTCGCCTGCCAACTTTTTGATGGCAGATTGCAGGAGCCACTTGGTACTATCAAACCAGCCCAACTTGGCACTGGTGCCACCATGGGTCTGGTCACCATCCTGCCTATCGTAGCTTTTCAGGAGCCAGCCGGTCACTCCCAGCCATAGGCCCCGAGACACAAACCTCGGACCGTTTCCCTGGCAAACAAAAGTAAGCTACCCCGCTTCTGGATGGCAGATTGCAGGAGCCACATGGTACTATCAAACCAGCCCAACTTGGCACTTGTGCCACCTCTGGTCTGGGCACCATCCTGCCTATCGTAGCTTTTCAGGAGCCAGCCGGTCATTCCCAGCCACAGGCCCCCAAACACAAACAACGGCGCTTTTCCCTGGAAAACAAAACTGACCTGCCAACATTTGATGGCAGATTGCAGGAGACACTTTGCAACTTAAAACCAGCCCGACTTGGCACTGGTGCCACCTTGGCTCTGGGAACCATGCTGCGTAACGTAGATTCTGAGACGACAGGCGGCCACTCCCAGCCACAGGCCCCCAAACACAAACAACGGTGCTTTTCCCTGGAAAACAAACCTCGCCTGCCAACTTTTTGATGGCAGATTACAGGAGCCACTTGGTACTATCAAACCAGCCCAAAATGGCACTGGTGCCACCATGGGTCTGGTCACCATCCTGCCTATCGTAGCTTTTCAGGAGCCAGCCGGTCACTCCCAACCATAGGCCCTCAGACACAAAGCTCGGCCGTTACCCTGGCAAACAAAAGTAAGCTGCCCCGCTTCTGGATGGCAGATTTCCGGAACCACTTGGTACTATCAAACCAGCCCGACTTGGCGCTGGTGCCACCTTGGGTCTGGGAACCATCCTGCGTATCGTAGATTCTAAGGAGGCAGCCGGCCACTCCCAGCCACAGGCCCCCAAACACAAACAACGGCGCTTTTCCCTGGAAAACAAAACTCGCCTGCCAACTTTTTGATGGCAGATTGCAGGAGCCACTTGGTACTATCAAACCAGCCCAACTTGGCACTGCTGCCACCATGGGTCTGGTCACCATCCTGCCTATCGTAGCTTTTCTGGACCTAGCCGGTCACTCCCAGCCATAGGCCCCCAGACACAAACCTCGGCCCGTCTCCCTGGCAAACAAACGTAAGCTGCCCCGCTTCTGGATGGCAGATTGCAGGAACCACTTGGTACTATCAAACCAGCCCAACTTGGCACTGGTGCCACCTCTGGTCTGGGAACCATCCTGCGTATCGTGGATTCTAAGGAGCCAGCTGGCCACTCCCAGCCACAGGCCCCCAAACACAAACAACGGTGCTTTTCCCTGGAAAACAAAACTGGCCTGCCAACTTTTTGATGGCAGATTGCAGAAACCACTTGGTACTATCAAACCAGCCCAACTTGGCACTGGTGCCACCATGGGTCTGGTCACCATCCTGCCTATCGTAGCTTTTCAGGAGCCAGCCGGTCACTCCCAGCCATAGGCCCCGAGACACAAACCTCGGCCCGTTTCCCTGGCAAACAAAAGTAAGCTACCCCGCTTCTGGATGGCAGATTGCAGGAGCCACTTTGCACCATCAAACCAGCCCGACTGGGCACTGGTGCCACCTCTGGTCTGGGAACCATCCTGCGTATCGTGGATTCTAAGGAGCCAGCCGGCCACTCCCGGTCACAGGACCCCAAACACAAACCACGGCGCTTTTCCCTGGAAAACAAAACTGGCCTGCCAATTTTTTGATTGCAGATTGCAGGAGCCACTTGGTACTATCAAACCAGCCCGACTTGGCACTGGTGCCACCATGGGTCTGGTCACCATCCTGCCTATCGTAGCTTTTCAGGGGCCAGCCGGTCACTCCCAGCTATAGGCCCGCAGACACAATCCTCGGCCCGTTTCCCTGGCAAACAAAAGTAAGCTGCCCCGCTTCTGGATGGCAGATTGCAGGAGCCAATTGGTACTATCAAACCAGCCCGACTTGGCACTGGTGCCACCTTGGCTCTGGGAACCATGCTGCGTAACGTAGATTCTGAGACGACAGGCGGCCACTCCCAGCCACAGGCCCCCAAACACAAACAATGGCGCTTTTCCCTTGAAAACAAAACTCGCCTGCCAACTTTTTGATGGCAGATTGCAGGAGCCACTTGGTACTATCAAATCAGCCCAACTTGGCACTGGTGCCACCATGGGTCTGGCCACCATCCTGCCTATCGTGGCTTTTCAGGAGCCAGCCAGTCATTCCCAGCCTCAGGCCCCAAGAGAAAAACCTCGGCCCGTTTCCCTGGCAAACAAAAGTAAGCTGCCCCGCTTCTGGATGGCAGATTGCAGCAGCCACTTTGCACCATCAAACTGGCCCGACTTGTCACTGGTGCCACCTCAGGTCTGGGAACCATCCTGCGTATCGTGGATTCTAAGGATCCAGCCGGCCACTCCCAGCCACAGGCCACCAAACACAAACAACGGTGCTTTTCCCTGGAAAACAAACCTCGCCTGCCAACTTTTTGATGGCAGATTACAGGAGCCACTTGGTACTATCAAACCAGCCCAAAATGGCACTGGTGCCACCATGGGTCTGGTCACCATCCTGCCTATCGTAGCTTTTCAGGAGCCAGCCGGTCACTCCCAACCATAGGCCCTCAGACACAAAGCTCGGCCGTTACCCTGGCAAACAAAAGTAAGCTGCCCCGCTTCTGGATGGCAGATTTCCGGAACCACTTGGTACTATCAAACCAGCCCGACTTGGCGCTGGTGCCACCTTGGGTCTGGGAACCATCCTGCGTATCGTAGATTCTAAGGAGGCAGCCGGCCACTCCCAGCCACAGGCCCCCAAACACAAACAACGGCGCTTTTCCCTGGAAAACAAAACTCGCCTGCCAACTTTTTGATGGCAGATTGCAGGAGCCACTTGGTACTATCAAACCAGCCCAACTTGGCACTGCTGCCACCATGGGTCTGGTCACCATCCTGCCTATCGTAGCTTTTCTGGACCTAGCCGGTCACTCCCAGCCATAGGCCCCCAGACACAAACCTCGGCCCGTCTCCCTGGCAAACAAACGTAAGCTGCCCCGCTTCTGGATGGCAGATTGCAGGAACCACTTGGTACTATCAAACCAGCCCAACTTGGCACTGGTGCCACCTCTGGTCTGGGAACCATCCTGCGTATCGTGGATTCTAAGGAGCCAGCTGGCCACTCCCAGCCACAGGCCCCCAAACACAAACAACGGTGCTTTTCCCTGGAAAACAAAACTGGCCTGCCAACTTTTTGATGGCAGATTGCAGAAACCACTTGGTACTATCAAACCAGCCCAACTTGGCACTGGTGCCACCATGGGTCTGGTCACCATCCTGCCTATCGTAGCTTTTCAGGAGCCAGCCGGTCACTCCCAGCCATAGGCCCCCAGACACAAACCTCGGCCCGTTTCCCTGGCAAACAAAAGTAAGCTACCCCGCTTCTGGATGGCAGATTGCAGGAGCCACTTTGCACCATCAAACCAGCCCGACTGGGCACTGGTGCCACCTCTGGTCTGGGAACCATCCTGCGTATCGTGGATTCTAAGGAGCCAGCCGGCCACTCCCGGTCACAGGACCCCAAACACAAACCACGGCGCTTTTCCCTGGAAAACAAAACTGGCCTGCCAATTTTTTGATTGCAGATTGCAGGAGCCACTTGGTACTATCAAACCAGCCCGACTTGGCACTGGTGCCACCATGGGTCTGGTCACCATCCTGCCTATCGTAGCTTTTCAGGGGCCAGCCGGTCACTCCCAGCCATAGGCCCGCAGACACAATCCTCGGCCCGTTTCCCTGGCAAACAAAAGTAAGCTGCCCCGCTTCTGGATGGCAGATTGCAGGAGCCAATTGGTACTATCAAACCAGCCCGACTTGGCACTGGTGCCACCTTGGGTCTAGGAACCATGCTGCGTAACGTAGATTCTAAGGCGCCAGCCGCCCACTCCCAGCCACATGCCCCCAAACACAAACAACGGCGCTTTTCCCTGGAAAACAAAACTCGCCTGCCAACTTTTTGATGGCAGATTGCAGGAGCCACTTGGTACTATCAAACCAGCCCAACTTGGCACTGGTGCCACCATGGGTCTTGTCACCATCCTGCCTATCGTAGCTTTTCAGGAGCCAGCCGGTCACGCCCAGCCATAGGCACCCAGACACAAAGCTCGGCCCGTTTCCCTGGCAAACAAAAGTAAGCTGCCCCGCTTCTGGATGGCAGATTGCAGGAGCCACTTGGTACTATCAAACCAGCCCGACTTGGCACTGGTGCCACCTTGGCTCTGGGAACCATCCTGCCTATCGTGGATTTTCAGGGGCCAGCCGGCCACTCTCAGCCATATGCCCCCAAACACAAACCACGGTCCTTTTCTCTGGCAAACAAAACTCAACTGCCCCTCTTCTGGATGGCAAATTGCAGGACGCACTTAGTACTACGAAAACCGCCCGACTTGGCACTGATGCCACCTTGGGTCAGGGAACCATCCTGCGTATCGGGCTTTTTAAGGAGCCAGCCGGCCACGCCCAGCCATATACCCCCAAAAAAAACCACGGAACTTTTCTCCAGCAAACAAAAATCTGCTGCCCCGCGTCTGGATGGCAGATTGCAGGAGCCACTTGGTACTATCAAACCAGCCCAAAATGGCACTGGTGCCACCATGGGTCTGGTCACCATCCTGCCTATCGTAGCTTTTCAGGAGCCAGCCGGTCACTCCCAACCATAGGCCCTCAGACACAAAGCTCGGCCGTTACCCTGGCAAACAAAAGTAAGCTGCCCCGCTTCTGGATGGCAGATTTCCGGAACCACTTGGTACTATCAAACCAGCCCGACTTGGCGCTGGTGCCACCTTGGGTCTGGGAACCATCCTGCGTATCGTAGATTCTAAGGAGGCAGCCGGCCACTCCCAGCCACAGGCCCCCAAACACAAACAACGGCGCTTTTCCCTGGAAAACAAAACTCGCCTGCCAACTTTTTGATGGCAGATTGCAGGAGCCACTTGGTACTATCAAACCAGCCCAACTTGGCACTGCTGCCACCATGGGTCTGGTCACCATCCTGCCTATCGTAGCTTTTCTGGACCTAGCCGGTCACTCCCAGCCATAGGCCCCCAGACACAAACCTCGGCCCGTCTCCCTGGCAAACAAACGTAAGCTGCCCCGCTTCTGGATGGCAGATTGCAGGAACCACTTGGTACTATCAAACCAGCCCAACTTGGCACTGGTGCCACCTCTGGTCTGGGAACCATCCTGCGTATCGTGGATTCTAAGGAGCCAGCTGGCCACTCCCAGCCACAGGCCCCCAAACACAAACAACGGTGCTTTTCCCTGGAAAACAAAACTGGCCTGCCAACTTTTTGATGGCAGATTGCAGAAACCACTTGGTACTATCAAACCAGCCCAACTTGGCACTGGTGCCACCATGGGTCTGGTCACCATCCTGCCTATCGTAGCTTTTCAGGAGCCAGCCGGTCACTCCCAGCCATAGGCCCCGAGACACAAACCTCGGCCCGTTTCCCTGGCAAACAAAAGTAAGCTACCCCGCTTCTGGATGGCAGATTGCAGGAGCCACTTTGCACCATCAAACCAGCCCGACTGGGCACTGGTGCCACCTCTGGTCTGGGAACCATCCTGCGTATCGTGGATTCTAAGGAGCCAGCCGGCCACTCCCGGTCACAGGACCCCAAACACAAACCACGGCGCTTTTCCCTGGAAAACAAAACTGGCCTGCCAATTTTTTGATTGCAGATTGCAGGAGCCACTTGGTACTATCAAACCAGCCCGACTTGGCACTGGTGCCACCATGGGTCTGGTCACCATCCTGCCTATCGTAGCTTTTCAGGGGCCAGCCGGTCACTCCCAGCCATAGGCCCGCAGACACAATCCTCGGCCCGTTTCCCTGGCAAACAAAAGTAAGCTGCCCCGCTTCTGGATGGCAGATTGCAGGAGCCAATTGGTACTATCAAACCAGCCCGACTTGGCACTGGTGCCACCTTGGCTCTGGGAACCATGCTGCGTAACGTAGATTCTGAGACGACAGGCGGCCACTCCCAGCCACAGGCCCCCAAACACAAACAATGGCGCTTTTCCCTTGAAAACAAAACTCGCCTGCCAACTTTTTGATGGCAGATTGCAGGAGCCACTTGGTACTATCAAATCAGCCCAACTTGGCACTGGTGCCACCATGGGTCTGGCCACCATCCTGCCTATCGTGGCTTTTCAGGAGCCAGCCAGTCATTCCCAGCCTCAGGCCCCAAGAGAAAAACCTCGGCCCGTTTCCCTGGCAAACAAAAGTAAGCTGCCCCGCTTCTGGATGGCAGATTGCAGCAGCCACTTTGCACCATCAAACTGGCCCGACTTGTCACTGGTGCCACCTCAGGTCTGGGAACCATCCTGCGTATCGTGGATTCTAAGGATCCAGCCGGCCACTCCCAGCCACAGGCCACCAAACACAAACAACGGTGCTTTTCCCTGGAAAACAAACCTCGCCTGCCAACTTTTTGATGGCAGATTACAGGAGCCACTTGGTACTATCAAACCAGCCCAAAATGGCACTGGTGCCACCATGGGTCTGGTCACCATCCTGCCTATCGTAGCTTTTCAGGAGCCAGCCGGTCACTCCCAACCATAGGCCCTCAGACACAAAGCTCGGCCGTTACCCTGGCAAACAAAAGTAAGCTGCCCCGCTTCTGGATGGCAGATTTCCGGAACCACTTGGTACTATCAAACCAGCCCGACTTGGCGCTGGTGCCACCTTGGGTCTGGGAACCATCCTGCCTATCGTGGATTTTCAGGGGCCAGCCGGCCACTCTCAGCCAT
Organism: Melospiza georgiana; assembly: GCF_028018845.1. Classification (NCBI taxonomy): domain Eukaryota; kingdom Metazoa; phylum Chordata; class Aves; order Passeriformes; family Passerellidae; genus Melospiza; species Melospiza georgiana. The sequence continues at coordinate 56,801,699 of NC_080430.1, forward strand.
AGGCCACCAAACACAAACCACGGCCCTTTACTCTGGTAAACAAAACTCCACTGCCCCTCTTCTGGATGGCAAATTGAAGGACGCACTTGGTACTACAAAACCAGCCCGACTTGGCACTGCTGCCACCTTGGGTCTGGTCACCATACTGCCTATCGTAGCTTTTCAGGAGCCAGCCGGTCACTCCCAGCCATAGGCCCCCAGACACAAACCTCGGCCCGTTCCCCTGGCAAGCAAAATTAAGATACCCCGCTTCTGGATGGCAAATTGCAGGAGGCACATGGTACTATCAAACCAGCCCAACTTGGCACTTGTGCCACCTCTGGTCTGGGCACCATCCTGCCTATCGTAGCTTTTCAGGAGCCAGCCGGTCATTCCCAGCCACAGACCCCCAAACACAAACAACGGCGCTTTTCCCTGGAAAATAAAACTGACCTGCCAACATTTGATGGCAGATTGCAGGAGACACTTTGCAACATAAAACCAGCCCGACTTGGCACTGCTGCCACGTTGGATCTGGGAACCATCCTGCCTATCGTGGATTTTCAGGAGCCAGCCGGTCACTCCCAGCCATAGCCCCCCAGACAAAAACCTCGGCCCGTTTCCCTGGCAAACAAAAGTAAGCTACCCCGCTTCTGGATGGCAGATTGCAGGAGCCACTTGGTACAATCAAACCAGCCCAACTTGGCACTGGTGCCACCTTGGGTCTGGGAACCATCCTGCGTATCGTGGATTCTAATTAGTCAGCCGGTCACTCCCAGCCACAGGCCCCCAAACACAAACAACGGCGCTTTTCCCTGGAAAACAAAACTCGCCTGCCAACTTTTTGATGGCAGATTGCAGGAGCCACTTGGTACTATCAAACCAGCCCGACTTGGCACTGCTGCCACGTTGGATCTGGGAACCATCCTGCCTATCATGGATTTTCAGGAGCCAGCCGGCCACTCCCAGCCACATGCCCCAAACACAAACAACAGCGCTTTTCCCTGGAAAACCAAACTCGCCTGCCAGCTTTATGATGGCAGATTGGAGGAGCCACTTTGCACCATCAAACTAACCCAACTTGGCACTGGTGCCACCTCTGGCCTGGGAACCATCCTGCGTATCGTGGATTCTATGCAGCCCACCGGCCACTCCCAGCCACAGGCCCCCAAACACAAACAACGGCGCTTTTCCCTGGAAAACAAAACTCGCCTGCCAACTTTTTGATGGCAGATTGCAGGAGCCACTTGGTACTATCAAACCAGCCCAACTTGGCACTGGTGCCACCATGGGTCTGGTCACCATCCTGCCTATCGTAGCTTTTCAGGAGCCAGCCGGTCATTTCCAGCCATAGACCCCCAGACACAAAGCTCGGCCCGTTTCCCTGGCAAATAAAAGTAAGCTGCCCCGCTTCTGGATGGCAGATTGCAGGAGCCACTTTGAACCATCAAACCAGCCCGACTTGGCACTGGTGCCACCTTGGGTCTGGTCACCATACTGCCTATCGTAGCTTTTCAGGAGCCAGCCGGTCATTCCCAGCCGTAGACCCCCAGACACAAACCTCGGCCCGTTTCCCTGGCAAATAAATGTACGCTGCCCCGCTTCTGGATGGCAGATTGGAGGAGCCACTTTGAACCATCAAACCAGCCCGACTTGGCACTGGTGCCACCTTGGGTCTGGGAACCATGCTGCGTATCGTGGATTCTAAGGAGCCAGCCGGCCACTCCCAGCCACAGGCCCCCAAACAAAATCAATGGCGCTTTTCCCTGGAAAACAAAACTCGCCTGCCAACTTTTTGATGGCAGATTGCAGGAGCCACTTGGTACTATCAAACCAGCCCAACTTGGCACTGGTGCCACCATGGGTCTGGTCACCATCCTGCCTATTGTAGCTTTTCAGGAGCCAGCCGGTCACTCCCAGCCATAGCCCCCCAGACAAAAACCTCGGCCCGTTTCCCTGGCAAACAAAAGTAAGCTACCCCGCTTCTGGATGGCAGATTGCAGGAACCACTTGGTACTATCAAACCAGCCCGACTTGGCACTGGTGCCACCTTGGATCTGGGAACCATCCTGCGTATCGTGGATTCTAATTAGCCAGCCCGTCACTTCCAGCCACAGGCCCCCAAACACAAACAACGGCACTTTTCCCTGGAAAACAAAACTCGCCTGCCAACTTTTTGATGGCAGATTGCAGGAGCCACTTGGTACTATCAAACCAGCCCAACTTGGCACTGGTGCCACCATGGGTCTAGTCACCATCCTGCCTATCGTAGCTTTTCAGGAGCCAGCCGGTCACTCCCAGCCATAGGCCCCGAGACACAAACCTCGGCCCGTTTCCCTGGCAAAGAAAAGTAAGCTACCCCGCTTCTGGATGGCAGATTGCAGGAGCCACTTTGCACCATCAAACCAGCCCGACTTGGCACTGGTGCCACCTCTGGTCTGGGAACCATCCTGCGTATCGTGGATTCTAAGGAGCCAGCTGGCCACTCCCAGCCACAGGCCCCCAAACACAAACAACGGCGCTTTTCCCTGGAAAACAAAACTGGCCTGCCAACTTTTTGATGGCAGATTGCAGAAACCACTTGGTACTATCAAACCAGCCCAACTTGGCACTGGTGCCACCATGGCTCTGGTCACCATCCTGCCTATCGTAGCTTTTCAGGAGCCAGCCGGTCACTCCCAGCCATAGGCCGCCAGACACAAAGCTCTGCCCGTTTCCCTGGCAAACAAAAGTAAGCTTCCCCGCTTCTGGATGGCAGATTGCAGGAACCACTTGGTACTATCAAACCAGCCCGACTTGGCACTGGTGCCACCTCTGGTCTGGGAACCATCCTGCGTATCGTCTGTTCTAATGATCCGGCCGGCCACTCCCAGCCACAGGCCCCCAAACAAAATCAAAGGCGCTTTTCCCTGGAAAACAAAACTCACCTGCCAACTTTTTGATGGCAGATTGCAGGAGCCACTTGGTACTATCAAACCAGCCCAACTTGGCACTGGTGCCACCATGGGTCTGGTCACCATCCTGCCTATCGTAGCTTTTCAGGAGCCAGCCGGTCCCTCCCAGCCATAGGCCCCGAGACACAAACCTCGGCCCGTTTCCCTGGCAAACAAAAGTAAGCTACCCCGCTTCTGGATGGCAGATTGCAGGAGCCACTTTGCACCATCAAACCAGCCCGACTGGGCACTGGTGCCACCTCTGGTCTGGGAACCATCCTGCGTATCGTGGATTCTAAGGAGCCAGCCGGCCACTCCCGGTCACAGGACCCCAAACACAAACCACGGCGCTTTTCCCTGGAAAACAAAACTGGCCTGCCAATTTTTTGATTGCAGATTGCAGGAGCCACTTGGTACTATCAAACCAGCCCGACTTGGCACTGGTGCCACCATGGGTCTGGTCACCATCCTGCCTATCGTAGCTTTTCAGGAGCCAGCCGGTCACTCCCAGCCATAGGCCCGCAGACACAATCCTCGGCCCGTTTCCCTGGCAAACAAAAGTAAGCTGCCCCGCTTCTGGATGGCAGATTGCAGGAGCCAATTGGTACTATCAAACCAGCCCGACTTGGCACTGGTGCCACCTTGGGTCTAGGAACCATGCTGCGTAACGTAGATTCTAAGGCGCCAGCCGCCCACTCCCAGCCACATGCCCCCAAACACAAACAACGGCGCTTTTCCCTGGAAAACAAAACTCGCCTGCCAACTTTTTGATGGCAGATTGCAGGAGCCACTTGGTACTATCAAACCAGCCCAACTTGGCACTGGTGCCACCATGGGTCTTGTCACCATCCTGCCTATCGTAGCTTTTCAGGAGCCAGCCGGTCACGCCCAGCCATAGGCACCCAGACACAAAGCTCGGCCCGTTTCCCTGGCAAACAAAAGTAAGCTGCCCCGCTTCTGGATGGCAGATTGCAGGAGCCACTTGGTACTATCAAACCAGCCCGACTTGGCACTGGTGCCACCTTGGCTCTGGGAACCATCCTGCCTATCGTGGATTTTCAGGGGCCAGCCGGCCACTCTCAGCCATATGCCCCCAAACACAAACCACGGTCCTTTTCTCTGGCAAACAAAACTCAACTGCCCCTCTTCTGGATGGCAAATTGCAGGACGCACTTAGTACTACGAAAACCGCCCGACTTGGCACTGATGCCACCTTGGGTCAGGGAACCATCCTGCGTATCGGGCTTTTTAAGGAGCCAGCCGGCCACGCCCAGCCATATACCCCCAAAAAAAACCACGGAACTTTTCTCCAGCAAACAAAAATCTGCTGCCCCGCGTCTGGATGGCAGATTGCAGGAGCCACTTTGCACCATCAACCCAGCCAAACTTGGCACTGGTGCCACCTTGGATCTGGGAACCACTCTGCCTATCGTGGATTTTCAGGGCCCAGCCGGCCACTCTCAGCCATAGGCCACCAAACACAAACCACGGCCCTTTACTCTGGTAAACAAAACTCCACTGCCCCTCTTCTGGATGGCAAATTGAAGGACGCACTTGGTACTACAAAACCAGCCCGACTTGGCACTGCTGCCACCTTGGGTCTGGTCACCATACTGCCTATCGTAGCTTTTCAGGAGCCAGCCGGTCACTCCCAGCCATAGGCCCCCAGACACAAACCTCGGCCCGTTCCCCTGGCAAGCAAAATTAAGATACCCCGCTTCTGGATGGCAAATTGCAGGAGCCACTTCGTACTATCAAACCAGCCCAACTTGGCACTTGTGCCACCTCTGGTCTGGGCACCATCCTGCCTATCGTAGCTTTTCAGGAGCCAGCCGGTCATTCCCAGCCTCAGGCCTCCAAACACAAACAACGGCGCTTTTCCCTGGAAAATAAAACTGACCTGCCAACATTTGATGGCAGATTGCAGGAGACACTTTGCAACATAAAACCAGCCCGACTTGGCACTGCTGCCACGTTGGATCTGGGAACCATCCTGCCTATCGTGGATTTTCAGGAGCCAGCCGGTCACTCCCAGCCATAACCCCCCAGACAAAAACCTCGGCCCGTTTCCCTGGCAAACAAAAGTAAGCTACCCCGCTTCTGGATGGCAGATTGCAGGACGCACTTGGTACTATCAAACCAGCCCAACTTGGCACTGGTGCCACCTTGGGTCTGGGAACCATCCTGCCTATCGTGGATTCTAATGATCCGGCCGGTCACTCCCAGCCACAGGCCCCCAAACACAAACAACGGTGCTTTTCCCTGGAAAACAAAACTCGCCTGCCAGTTTTTTGATGGCAGATTGCAGGAGCCACTTGGTACTATCAAACCAGCCCAACTTGGCACTGCTGCAACCATGGGTCTGGTCACCATCCTGCCTATCGTAGCTTTTCAGGAGCCAGCCGGTCACTCCTAGCCATAGGCCGCCAGACACAAAGCTCGGCCCGTTTCCCTGGCAAACAAAAGTAAGCTGCCCCGCTTCTGGATGGCAGATTGCAGGAGCCACTTGGTACTATCAAACCAGCCCGACTTGGCACTGGTGCCACCTTGGCTCTGGGAACCATGCTGCGTAACGTAGATTCTAAGGCGCCAGCCGCCCGCTCCCAGCCACATGCCCCCAAAGACAAACAACGGCGCTTTTCCCTGGAAAACAAAACTCGCCTGCCAACTTTTTGATGGCAGATTGCAGGAGCCACTTGGTACTATCAAACCAGCCCAACTTGGCACTGGTGCCACCATGGGTCTGGTCACCATCCTGCCTATCGTAGCTTTTCAGGAGCCAGCCGGTCACTCCCAGCCATAGGCCCCCAGACACAAACCTCGGCCCGTTTCCCTGGCAAACAAAAGTAAGCTACCCCACTTCTGGATGGCAGATTGCAGGAGACACTTGGGACTATCAAACCAGCCCGACTTGGCACTGGTGCCACCTTGGCTCTGGGAACCATCCTGCCTATCGTGGATTTTCAGGGGCCAGCCGGCCACTCTCAGCCATATGCCCCCAAACACAAACCACGGCCCTTTTCTCTGGCAAACAAAACTCAACTGCCCCTCTTCTGGATGGCAAATTGCAGGACGCACTTAGCACTACGAAAACCGCCCGACTTGGCACTGATGCCACCTTGGGTCAGGGAACCCTCTTGCGTATCGGGCTTTTTAAGGAGCCAGCCGGCCACGCCCAGCCATATACCCCCCAAAAAAAACCACGGAACTTTTCTCCAGCAAACAAAAATCTGCTGCCCCGCGTCTGGATGGCAGATTGCAGGAGCCACTTTGCACCATCAACCCAGCCCAACTTGGCACTGGTGCCACCTTGGATCTGGGAACCATTCTGCCTATCGTGGATTTTCAGGGGCCAGCCGGCCACTCTCAGCCATAGGCCACCAAACACAAACCACGGCCCTTTACTCTGGTAAACAAAACTCCACTGCCCCTCTTCTGGATGGCAAATTGAAGGACGCACTTGGTACTACAAAACCAGCCCGACTTGGCACTGGTGCCACCTTGGGTCTAGTCACCATCCTGCCTATAGTAGCTTTTCAGGAGCCAGCCGATCACTCCCAGCCATAGGCCGCCAGACACAAAGCTCTGCCCGTTTCCCTGGCAAACAAAAGTAAGCTGCCCCGCTTCTGGATGGCAGATTGCAGGAACCACTTGGTACTATCAAACCAGACCAACTTGGCACTGGTGCCACCACTGGTCTGGGAACCATGCTGCGTATCGTGTGTTCTAATGATCCGGCCGGCCACTCCCAGCCACAGGCCCCCAAACACAAACAAAGGCGCTTTTCCCTGGAAAACAAAACTCGCCTGCCAACTTTTTGATGGCAGATTGCAGGAGCCACTTGGTACTATCAAACCAGCCCAACTTGGCACTGGTGCCACCATGGGTCTGGTCACCATCCTGCCTATCGTAGCTTTTCAGGAGCCAGCCGGTCACTCCCAGCCATAGGCCCCGAGACACAAACCTCGGACCGTTTCCCTGGCAAACAAAAGTAAGCTACCCCGCTTCTGGATGGCAGATTGCAGGAGCCACATGGTACTATCAAACCAGCCCAACTTGGCACTTGTGCCACCTCTGGTCTGGGCACCATCCTGCCTATCGTAGCTTTTCAGGAGCCAGCCGGTCATTCCCAGCCACAGGCCCCCAAACACAAACAACGGCGCTTTTCCCTGGAAAACAAAACTGACCTGCCAACATTTGATGGCAGATTGCAGGAGACACTTTGCAACTTAAAACCAGCCCGACTTGGCACTGGTGCCACCTTGGCTCTGGGAACCATGCTGCGTAACGTAGATTCTGAGACGACAGGCGGCCACTCCCAGCCACAGGCCCCCAAACACAAACAACGGTGCTTTTCCCTGGAAAACAAACCTCGCCTGCCAACTTTTTGATGGCAGATTACAGGAGCCACTTGGTACTATCAAACCAGCCCAAAATGGCACTGGTGCCACCATGGGTCTGGTCACCATCCTGCCTATCGTAGCTTTTCAGGAGCCAGCCGGTCACTCCCAACCATAGGCCCTCAGACACAAAGCTCGGCCGTTACCCTGGCAAACAAAAGTAAGCTGCCCCGCTTCTGGATGGCAGATTTCCGGAACCACTTGGTACTATCAAACCAGCCCGACTTGGCGCTGGTGCCACCTTGGGTCTGGGAACCATCCTGCCTATCGTAGATTCTAAGGAGGCAGCCGGCCACTCCCAGCCACAGGCCCCCAAACACAAACAACGGCGCTTTTCCCTGGAAAACAAAACTCGCCTGCCAACTTTTTGATGGCAGATTGCAGGAGCCACTTGGTACTATCAAACCAGCCCAACTTGGCACTGCTGCCACCATGGGTCTGGTCACCATCCTGCCTATCGTAGCTTTTCTGGACCTAGCCGGTCACTCCCAGCCATAGGCCCCCAGACACAAACCTCGGCCCGTCTCCCTGGCAAACAAACGTAAGCTGCCCCGCTTCTGGATGGCAGATTGCAGGAACCACTTGGTACTATCAAACCAGCCCAACTTGGCACTGGTGCCACCTCTGGTCTGGGAACCATCCTGCGTATCGTGGATTCTAAGGAGCCAGCTGGCCACTCCCAGCCACAGGCCCCCAAACACAAACAACGGTGCTTTTCCCTGGAAAACAAAACTGGCCTGCCAACTTTTTGATGGCAGATTGCAGAAACCACTTGGTACTATCAAACCAGCCCAACTTGGCACTGGTGCCACCATGGGTCTGGTCACCATCCTGCCTATCGTAGCTTTTCAGGAGCCAGCCGGTCACTCCCAGCCATAGGCCCCGAGACACAAACCTCGGCCCGTTTCCCTGGCAAACAAAAGTAAGCTACCCCGCTTCTGGATGGCAGATTGCAGGAGCCACTTTGCACCATCAAACCAGCCCGACTGGGCACTGGTGCCACCTCTGGTCTGGGAACCATCCTGCGTATCGTGGATTCTAAGGAGCCAGCCGGCCACTCCCGGTCACAGGACCCCAAACACAAACCACGGCGCTTTTCCCTGGAAAACAAAACTGGCCTGCCAATTTTTTGATTGCAGATTGCAGGAGCCACTTGGTACTATCAAACCAGCCCGACTTGGCACTGGTGCCACCATGGGTCTGGTCACCATCCTGCCTATCGTAGCTTTTCAGGGGCCAGCCGGTCACTCCCAGCCATAGGCCCGCAGACACAATCCTCGGCCCGTTTCCCTGGCAAACAAAAGTAAGCTGCCCCGCTTCTGGATGGCAGATTGCAGGAGCCAATTGGTACTATCAAACCAGCCCGACTTGGCACTGGTGCCACCTTGGCTCTGGGAACCATGCTGCGTAACGTAGATTCTGAGACGACAGGCGGCCACTCCCAGCCACAGGCCCCCAAACACAAACAATGGCGCTTTTCCCTTGAAAACAAAACTCGCCTGCCAACTTTTTGATGGCAGATTGCAGGAGCCACTTGGTACTATCAAATCAGCCCAACTTGGCACTGGTGCCACCATGGGTCTGGCCACCATCCTGCCTATCGTGGCTTTTCAGGAGCCAGCCAGTCATTCCCAGCCTCAGGCCCCAAGAGAAAAACCTCGGCCCGTTTCCCTGGCAAACAAAAGTAAGCTGCCCCGCTTCTGGATGGCAGATTGCAGCAGCCACTTTGCACCATCAAACTGGCCCGACTTGTCACTGGTGCCACCTCAGGTCTGGGAACCATCCTGCGTATCGTGGATTCTAAGGATCCAGCCGGCCACTCCCAGCCACAGGCCACCAAACACAAACAACGGTGCTTTTCCCTGGAAAACAAACCTCGCCTGCCAACTTTTTGATGGCAGATTACAGGAGCCACTTGGTACTATCAAACCAGCCCAAAATGGCACTGGTGCCACCATGGGTCTGGTCACCATCCTGCCTATCGTAGCTTTTCAGGAGCCAGCCGGTCACTCCCAACCATAGGCCCTCAGACACAAAGCTCGGCCGTTACCCTGGCAAACAAAAGTAAGCTGCCCCGCTTCTGGATGGCAGATTTCCGGAACCACTTGGTACTATCAAACCAGCCCGACTTGGCGCTGGTGCCACCTTGGGTCTGGGAACCATCCTGCCTATCGTAGATTCTAAGGAGGCAGCCGGCCACTCCCAGCCACAGGCCCCCAAACACAAACAACGGCGCTTTTCCCTGGAAAACAAAACTCGCCTGCCAACTTTTTGATGGCAGATTGCAGGAGCCACTTGGTACTATCAAACCAGCCCAACTTGGCACTGCTGCCACCATGGGTCTGGTCACCATCCTGCCTATCGTAGCTTTTCTGGACCTAGCCGGTCACTCCCAGCCATAGGCCCCCAGACACAAACCTCGGCCCGTCTCCCTGGCAAACAAACGTAAGCTGCCCCGCTTCTGGATGGCAGATTGCAGGAACCACTTGGTACTATCAAACCAGCCCAACTTGGCACTGGTGCCACCTCTGGTCTGGGAACCATCCTGCGTATCGTGGATTCTAAGGAGCCAGCTGGCCACTCCCAGCCACAGGCCCCCAAACACAAACAACGGTGCTTTTCCCTGGAAAACAAAACTGGCCTGCCAACTTTTTGATGGCAGATTGCAGAAACCACTTGGTACTATCAAACCAGCCCAACTTGGCACTGGTGCCACCATGGGTCTGGTCACCATCCTGCCTATCGTAGCTTTTCAGGAGCCAGCCGGTCACTCCCAGCCATAGGCCCCCAGACACAAACCTCGGCCCGTTTCCCTGGCAAACAAAAGTAAGCTACCCCGCTTCTGGATGGCAGATTGCAGGAGCCACTTTGCACCATCAAACCAGCCCGACTGGGCACTGGTGCCACCTCTGGTCTGGGAACCATCCTGCGTATCGTGGATTCTAAGGAGCCAGCCGGCCACTCCCGGTCACAGGACCCCAAACACAAACCACGGCGCTTTTCCCTGGAAAACAAAACTGGCCTGCCAATTTTTTGATTGCAGATTGCAGGAGCCACTTGGTACTATCAAACCAGCCCGACTTGGCACTGGTGCCACCATGGGTCTGGTCACCATCCTGCCTATCGTAGCTTTTCAGGGGCCAGCCGGTCACTCCCAGCCATAGGCCCGCAGACACAAACCTCGGCCCGTTTCCCTGGCAAACAAAAGTAAGCTACCCCACTTCTGGATGGCAGATTGCAGGAGACACTTGGGACTATCAAACCAGCCCGACTTGGCACTGGTGCCACCTTGGCTCTGGGAACCATCCTGCCTATCGTGGATTTTCAGGGGCCAGCCGGCCACTCTCAGCCATATGCCCCCAAACACAAACCACGGCCCTTTTCTCTGGCAAACAAAACTCAACTGCCCCTCTTCTGGATGGCAAATTGCAGGACGCACTTAGCACTACGAAAACCGCCCGACTTGGCACTGATGCCACCTTGGGTCAGGGAACCCTCTTGCGTATCGGGCTTTTTAAGGAGCCAGCCGGCCACGCCCAGCCATATACCCCCCAAAAAAAACCACGGAACTTTTCTCCAGCAAACAAAAATCTGCTGCCCCGCGTCTGGATGGCAGATTGCAGGAGCCACTTTGCACCATCAACCCAGCCCAACTTGGCACTGGTGCCACCTTGGATCTGGGAACCATTCTGCCTATCGTGGATTTTCAGGGGCCAGCCGGCCACTCTCAGCCATAGGCCACCAAACACAAACCACGGCCCTTTACTCTGGTAAACAAAACTCCACTGCCCCTCTTCTGGATGGCAAATTGAAGGACGCACTTGGTACTACAAAACCAGCCCGACTTGGCACTGGTGCCACCTTGGGTCTAGTCACCATCCTGCCTATAGTAGCTTTTCAGGAGCCAGCCGATCACTCCCAGCCATAGGCCGCCAGACACAAAGCTCTGCCCGTTTCCCTGGCAAACAAAAGTAAGCTGCCCCGCTTCTGGATGGCAGATTGCAGGAACCACTTGGTACTATCAAACCAGACCAACTTGGCACTGGTGCCACCACTGGTCTGGGAACCATGCTGCGTATCGTGTGTTCTAATGATCCGGCCGGCCACTCCCAGCCACAGGCCCCCAAACACAAACAAAGGCGCTTTTCCCTGGAAAACAAAACTCGCCTGCCAACTTTTTGATGGCAGATTGCAGGAGCCACTTGGTACTATCAAACCAGCCCAACTTGGCACTGGTGCCACCATGGGTCTGGTCACCATCCTGCCTATCGTAGCTTTTCAGGAGCCAGCCGGTCACTCCCAGCCATAGGCCCCGAGACACAAACCTCGGACCGTTTCCCTGGCAAACAAAAGTAAGCTACCCCGCTTCTGGATGGCAGATTGCAGGAGCCACATGGTACTATCAAACCAGCCCAACTTGGCACTTGTGCCACCTCTGGTCTGGGCACCATCCTGCCTATCGTAGCTTTTCAGGAGCCAGCCGGTCATTCCCAGCCACAGGCCCCCAAACACAAACAACGGCGCTTTTCCCTGGAAAACAAAACTGACCTGCCAACATTTGATGGCAGATTGCAGGAGACACTTTGCAACTTAAAACCAGCCCGACTTGGCACTGGTGCCACCTTGGCTCTGGGAACCATGCTGCGTAACGTAGATTCTGAGACGACAGGCGGCCACTCCCAGCCACAGGCCACCAAACACAAACAACGGTGCTTTTCCCTGGAAAACAAACCTCGCCTGCCAACTTTTTGATGGCAGATTACAGGAGCCACTTGGTACTATCAAACCAGCCCAAAATGGCACTGGTGCCACCATGGGTCTGGTCACCATCCTGCCTATCGTAGCTTTTCAGGAGCCAGCCGGTCACTCCCAACCATAGGCCCTCAGACACAAAGCTCGGCCGTTACCCTGGCAAACAAAAGTAAGCTGCCCCGCTTCTGGATGGCAGATTTCCGGAACCACTTGGTACTATCAAACCAGCCCGACTTGGCGCTGGTGCCACCTTGGGTCTGGGAACCATCCTGCGTATCGTAGATTCTAAGGAGGCAGCCGGCCACTCCCAGCCACAGGCCCCCAAACACAAACAACGGCGCTTTTCCCTGGAAAACAAAACTCGCCTGCCAACTTTTTGATGGCAGATTGCAGGAGCCACTTGGTACTATCAAACCAGCCCAACTTGGCACTGCTGCCACCATGGGTCTGGTCACCATCCTGCCTATCGTAGCTTTTCTGGACCTAGCCGGTCACTCCCAGCCATAGGCCCCCAGACACAAACCTCGGCCCGTCTCCCTGGCAAACAAACGTAAGCTGCCCCGCTTCTGGATGGCAGATTGCAGGAACCACTTGGTACTATCAAACCAGCCCAACTTGGCACTGGTGCCACCTCTGGTCTGGGAACCATCCTGCGTATCGTGGATTCTAAGGAGCCAGCTGGCCACTCCCAGCCACAGGCCCCCAAACACAAACAACGGTGCTTTTCCCTGGAAAACAAAACTGGCCTGCCAACTTTTTGATGGCAGATTGCAGAAACCACTTGGTACTATCAAACCAGCCCAACTTGGCACTGGTGCCACCATGGGTCTGGTCACCATCCTGCCTATCGTAGCTTTTCAGGAGCCAGCCGGTCACTCCCAGCCATAGGCCCCGAGACACAAACCTCGGCCCGTTTCCCTGGCAAACAAAAGTAAGCTACCCCGCTTCTGGATGGCAGATTGCAGGAGCCACTTTGCACCATCAAACCAGCCCGACTGGGCACTGGTGCCACCTCTGGTCTGGGAACCATCCTGCGTATCGTGGATTCTAAGGAGCCAGCCGGCCACTCCCGGTCACAGGACCCCAAACACAAACCACGGCGCTTTTCCCTGGAAAACAAAACTGGCCTGCCAATTTTTTGATTGCAGATTGCAGGAGCCACTTGGTACTATCAAACCAGCCCGACTTGGCACTGGTGCCACCATGGGTCTGGTCACCATCCTGCCTATCGTAGCTTTTCAGGGGCCAGCCGGTCACTCCCAGCCATAGGCCCGCAGACACAATCCTCGGCCCGTTTCCCTGGCAAACAAAAGTAAGCTGCCCCGCTTCTGGATGGCAGATTGCAGGAGCCAATTGGTACTATCAAACCAGCCCGACTTGGCACTGGTGCCACCTTGGCTCTGGGAACCATGCTGCGTAACGTAGATTCTGAGACGACAGGCGGCCACTCCCAGCCACAGGCCCCCAAACACAAACAATGGCGCTTTTCCCTTGAAAACAAAACTCGCCTGCCAACTTTTTGATGGCAGATTGCAGGAGCCACTTGGTACTATCAAATCAGCCCAACTTGGCACTGGTGCCACCATGGGTCTGGCCACCATCCTGCCTATCGTGGCTTTTCAGGAGCCAGCCAGTCATTCCCAGCCTCAGGCCCCAAGAGAAAAACCTCGGCCCGTTTCCCTGGCAAACAAAAGTAAGCTGCCCCGCTTCTGGATGGCAGATTGCAGCAGCCACTTTGCACCATCAAACTGGCCCGACTTGTCACTGGTGCCACCTCAGGTCTGGGAACCATCCTGCGTATCGTGGATTCTAAGGATCCAGCCGGCCACTCCCAGCCACAGGCCACCAAACACAAACAACGGTGCTTTTCCCTGGAAAACAAACCTCGCCTGCCAACTTTTTGATGGCAGATTACAGGAGCCACTTGGTACTATCAAACCAGCCCAAAATGGCACTGGTGCCACCATGGGTCTGGTCACCATCCTGCCTATCGTAGCTTTTCAGGAGCCAGCCGGTCACTCCCAACCATAGGCCCTCAGACACAAAGCTCGGCCGTTACCCTGGCAAACAAAAGTAAGCTGCCCCGCTTCTGGATGGCAGATTTCCGGAACCACTTGGTACTATCAAACCAGCCCGACTTGGCGCTGGTGCCACCTTGGGTCTGGGAACCATCCTGCCTATCGTAGATTCTAAGGAGGCAGCCGGCCACTCCCAGCCACAGGCCCCCAAACACAAACAACGGCGCTTTTCCCTGGAAAACAAAACTCGCCTGCCAACTTTTTGATGGCAGATTGCAGGAGCCACTTGGTACTATCAAACCAGCCCAACTTGGCACTGCTGCCACCATGGGTCTGGTCACCATCCTGCCTATCGTAGCTTTTCTGGACCTAGCCGGTCACTCCCAGCCATAGGCCCCCAGACACAAACCTCGGCCCGTCTCCCTGGCAAACAAACGTAAGCTGCCCCGCTTCTGGATGGCAGATTGCAGGAACCACTTGGTACTATCAAACCAGCCCAACTTGGCACTGGTGCCACCTCTGGTCTGGGAACCATCCTGCGTATCGTGGATTCTAAGGAGCCAGCTGGCCACTCCCAGCCACAGGCCCCCAAACACAAACAACGGTGCTTTTCCCTGGAAAACAAAACTGGCCTGCCAACTTTTTGATGGCAGATTGCAGAAACCACTTGGTACTATCAAACCAGCCCAACTTGGCACTGGTGCCACCATGGGTCTGGTCACCATCCTGCCTATCGTAGCTTTTCAGGAGCCAGCCGGTCACTCCCAGCCATAGGCCCCCAGACACAAACCTCGGCCCGTTTCCCTGGCAAACAAAAGTAAGCTACCCCGCTTCTGGATGGCAGATTGCAGGAGCCACTTTGCACCATCAAACCAGCCCGACTGGGCACTGGTGCCACCTCTGGTCTGGGAACCATCCTGCGTATCGTGGATTCTAAGGAGCCAGCCGGCCACTCCCGGTCACAGGACCCCAAACACAAACCACGGCGCTTTTCCCTGGAAAACAAAACTGGCCTGCCAATTTTTTGATTGCAGATTGCAGGAGCCACTTGGTACTATCAAACCAGCCCGACTTGGCACTGGTGCCACCATGGGTCTGGTCACCATCCTGCCTATCGTAGCTTTTCAGGGGCCAGCCGGTCACTCCCAGCCATAGGCCCGCAGACACAATCCTCGGCCCGTTTCCCTGGCAAACAAAAGTAAGCTGCCCCGCTTCTGGATGGCAGATTGCAGGAGCCAATTGGTACTATCAAACCAGCCCGACTTGGCACTGGTGCCACCTTGGGTCTAGGAACCATGCTGCGTAACGTAGATTCTAAGGCGCCAGCCGCCCACTCCCAGCCACATGCCCCCAAACACAAACAACGGCGCTTTTCCCTGGAAAACAAAACTCGCCTGCCAACTTTTTGATGGCAGATTGCAGGAGCCACTTGGTACTATCAAACCAGCCCAACTTGGCACTGGTGCCACCATGGGTCTTGTCACCATCCTGCCTATCGTAGCTTTTCAGGAGCCAGCCGGTCACGCCCAGCCATAGGCACCCAGACACAAAGCTCGGCCCGTTTCCCTGGCAAACAAAAGTAAGCTGCCCCGCTTCTGGATGGCAGATTGCAGGAGCCACTTGGTACTATCAAACCAGCCCGACTTGGCACTGGTGCCACCTTGGCTCTGGGAACCATCCTGCCTATCGTGGATTTTCAGGGGCCAGCCGGCCACTCTCAGCCATATGCCCCCAAACACAAACCACGGTCCTTTTCTCTGGCAAACAAAACTCAACTGCCCCTCTTCTGGATGGCAAATTGCAGGACGCACTTAGTACTACGAAAACCGCCCGACTTGGCACTGATGCCACCTTGGGTCAGGGAACCATCCTGCGTATCGGGCTTTTTAAGGAGCCAGCCGGCCACGCCCAGCCATATACCCCCAAAAAAAACCACGGAACTTTTCTCCAGCAAACAAAAATCTGCTGCCCCGCGTCTGGATGGCAGATTGCAGGAGCCACTTGGTACTATCAAACCAGCCCAAAATGGCACTGGTGCCACCATGGGTCTGGTCACCATCCTGCCTATCGTAGCTTTTCAGGAGCCAGCCGGTCACTCCCAACCATAGGCCCTCAGACACAAAGCTCGGCCGTTACCCTGGCAAACAAAAGTAAGCTGCCCCGCTTCTGGATGGCAGATTTCCGGAACCACTTGGTACTATCAAACCAGCCCGACTTGGCGCTGGTGCCACCTTGGGTCTGGGAACCATCCTGCGTATCGTAGATTCTAAGGAGGCAGCCGGCCACTCCCAGCCACAGGCCCCCAAACACAAACAACGGCGCTTTTCCCTGGAAAACAAAACTCGCCTGCCAACTTTTTGATGGCAGATTGCAGGAGCCACTTGGTACTATCAAACCAGCCCAACTTGGCACTGCTGCCACCATGGGTCTGGTCACCATCCTGCCTATCGTAGCTTTTCTGGACCTAGCCGGTCACTCCCAGCCATAGGCCCCCAGACACAAACCTCGGCCCGTCTCCCTGGCAAACAAACGTAAGCTGCCCCGCTTCTGGATGGCAGATTGCAGGAACCACTTGGTACTATCAAACCAGCCCAACTTGGCACTGGTGCCACCTCTGGTCTGGGAACCATCCTGCGTATCGTGGATTCTAAGGAGCCAGCTGGCCACTCCCAGCCACAGGCCCCCAAACACAAACAACGGTGCTTTTCCCTGGAAAACAAAACTGGCCTGCCAACTTTTTGATGGCAGATTGCAGAAACCACTTGGTACTATCAAACCAGCCCAACTTGGCACTGGTGCCACCATGGGTCTGGTCACCATCCTGCCTATCGTAGCTTTTCAGGAGCCAGCCGGTCACTCCCAGCCATAGGCCCCGAGACACAAACCTCGGCCCGTTTCCCTGGCAAACAAAAGTAAGCTACCCCGCTTCTGGATGGCAGATTGCAGGAGCCACTTTGCACCATCAAACCAGCCCGACTGGGCACTGGTGCCACCTCTGGTCTGGGAACCATCCTGCGTATCGTGGATTCTAAGGAGCCAGCCGGCCACTCCCGGTCACAGGACCCCAAACACAAACCACGGCGCTTTTCCCTGGAAAACAAAACTGGCCTGCCAATTTTTTGATTGCAGATTGCAGGAGCCACTTGGTACTATCAAACCAGCCCGACTTGGCACTGGTGCCACCATGGGTCTGGTCACCATCCTGCCTATCGTAGCTTTTCAGGGGCCAGCCGGTCACTCCCAGCCATAGGCCCGCAGACACAATCCTCGGCCCGTTTCCCTGGCAAACAAAAGTAAGCTGCCCCGCTTCTGGATGGCAGATTGCAGGAGCCAATTGGTACTATCAAACCAGCCCGACTTGGCACTGGTGCCACCTTGGCTCTGGGAACCATGCTGCGTAACGTAGATTCTGAGACGACAGGCGGCCACTCCCAGCCACAGGCCCCCAAACACAAACAATGGCGCTTTTCCCTTGAAAACAAAACTCGCCTGCCAACTTTTTGATGGCAGATTGCAGGAGCCACTTGGTACTATCAAATCAGCCCAACTTGGCACTGGTGCCACCATGGGTCTGGCCACCATCCTGCCTATCGTGGCTTTTCAGGAGCCAGCCAGTCATTCCCAGCCTCAGGCCCCAAGAGAAAAACCTCGGCCCGTTTCCCTGGCAAACAAAAGTAAGCTGCCCCGCTTCTGGATGGCAGATTGCAGCAGCCACTTTGCACCATCAAACTGGCCCGACTTGTCACTGGTGCCACCTCAGGTCTGGGAACCATCCTGCGTATCGTGGATTCTAAGGATCCAGCCGGCCACTCCCAGCCACAGGCCACCAAACACAAACAACGGTGCTTTTCCCTGGAAAACAAACCTCGCCTGCCAACTTTTTGATGGCAGATTACAGGAGCCACTTGGTACTATCAAACCAGCCCAAAATGGCACTGGTGCCACCATGGGTCTGGTCACCATCCTGCCTATCGTAGCTTTTCAGGAGCCAGCCGGTCACTCCCAACCATAGGCCCTCAGACACAAAGCTCGGCCGTTACCCTGGCAAACAAAAGTAAGCTGCCCCGCTTCTGGATGGCAGATTTCCGGAACCACTTGGTACTATCAAACCAGCCCGACTTGGCGCTGGTGCCACCTTGGGTCTGGGAACCATCCTGCCTATCGTAGATTCTAAGGAGGCAGCCGGCCACTCCCAGCCACAGGCCCCCAAACACAAACAACGGCGCTTTTCCCTGGAAAACAAAACTCGCCTGCCAACTTTTTGATGGCAGATTGCAGGAGCCACTTGGTACTATCAAACCAGCCCAACTTGGCACTGCTGCCACCATGGGTCTGGTCACCATCCTGCCTATCGTAGCTTTTCTGGACCTAGCCGGTCACTCCCAGCCATAGGCCCCCAGACACAAACCTCGGCCCGTCTCCCTGGCAAACAAACGTAAGCTGCCCCGCTTCTGGATGGCAGATTGCAGGAACCACTTGGTACTATCAAACCAGCCCAACTTGGCACTGGTGCCACCTCTGGTCTGGGAACCATCCTGCGTATCGTGGATTCTAAGGAGCCAGCTGGCCACTCCCAGCCACAGGCCCCCAAACACAAACAACGGTGCTTTTCCCTGGAAAACAAAACTGGCCTGCCAACTTTTTGATGGCAGATTGCAGAAACCACTTGGTACTATCAAACCAGCCCAACTTGGCACTGGTGCCACCATGGGTCTGGTCACCATCCTGCCTATCGTAGCTTTTCAGGAGCCAGCCGGTCACTCCCAGCCATAGGCCCCCAGACACAAACCTCGGCCCGTTTCCCTGGCAAACAAAAGTAAGCTACCCCGCTTCTGGATGGCAGATTGCAGGAGCCACTTTGCACCATCAAACCAGCCCGACTGGGCACTGGTGCCACCTCTGGTCTGGGAACCATCCTGCGTATCGTGGATTCTAAGGAGCCAGCCGGCCACTCCCGGTCACAGGACCCCAAACACAAACCACGGCGCTTTTCCCTGGAAAACAAAACTGGCCTGCCAATTTTTTGATTGCAGATTGCAGGAGCCACTTGGTACTATCAAACCAGCCCGACTTGGCACTGGTGCCACCATGGGTCTGGTCACCATCCTGCCTATCGTAGCTTTTCAGGGGCCAGCCGGTCACTCCCAGCCATAGGCCCGCAGACACAATCCTCGGCCCGTTTCCCTGGCAAACAAAAGTAAGCTGCCCCGCTTCTGGATGGCAGATTGCAGGAGCCAATTGGTACTATCAAACCAGCCCGACTTGGCACTGGTGCCACCTTGGGTCTAGGAACCATGCTGCGTAACGTAGATTCTAAGGCGCCAGCCGCCCACTCCCAGCCACATGCCCCCAAACACAAACAACGGCGCTTTTCCCTGGAAAACAAAACTCGCCTGCCAACTTTTTGATGGCAGATTGCAGGAGCCACTTGGTACTATCAAACCAGCCCAACTTGGCACTGGTGCCACCATGGGTCTTGTCACCATCCTGCCTATCGTAGCTTTTCAGGAGCCAGCCGGTCACGCCCAGCCATAGGCACCCAGACACAAAGCTCGGCCCGTTTCCCTGGCAAACAAAAGTAAGCTGCCCCGCTTCTGGATGGCAGATTGCAGGAGCCACTTGGTACTATCAAACCAGCCCGACTTGGCACTGGTGCCACCTTGGCTCTGGGAACCATCCTGCCTATCGTGGATTTTCAGGGGCCAGCCGGCCACTCTCAGCCATATGCCCCCAAACACAAACCACGGTCCTTTTCTCTGGCAAACAAAACTCAACTGCCCCTCTTCTGGATGGCAAATTGCAGGACGCACTTAGTACTACGAAAACCGCCCGACTTGGCACTGATGCCACCTTGGGTCAGGGAACCATCCTGCGTATCGGGCTTTTTAAGGAGCCAGCCGGCCACGCCCAGCCATATACCCCCAAAAAAAACCACGGAACTTTTCTCCAGCAAACAAAAATCTGCTGCCCCGCGTCTGGATGGCAGATTGCAGGAGCCACTTGGTACTATCAAACCAGCCCAAAATGGCACTGGTGCCACCATGGGTCTGGTCACCATCCTGCCTATCGTAGCTTTTCAGGAGCCAGCCGGTCACTCCCAACCATAGGCCCTCAGACACAAAGCTCGGCCGTTACCCTGGCAAACAAAAGTAAGCTGCCCCGCTTCTGGATGGCAGATTTCCGGAACCACTTGGTACTATCAAACCAGCCCGACTTGGCGCTGGTGCCACCTTGGGTCTGGGAACCATCCTGCGTATCGTAGATTCTAAGGAGGCAGCCGGCCACTCCCAGCCACAGGCCCCCAAACACAAACAACGGCGCTTTTCCCTGGAAAACAAAACTCGCCTGCCAACTTTTTGATGGCAGATTGCAGGAGCCACTTGGTACTATCAAACCAGCCCAACTTGGCACTGCTGCCACCATGGGTCTGGTCACCATCCTGCCTATCGTAGCTTTTCTGGACCTAGCCGGTCACTCCCAGCCATAGGCCCCCAGACACAAACCTCGGCCCGTCTCCCTGGCAAACAAACGTAAGCTGCCCCGCTTCTGGATGGCAGATTGCAGGAACCACTTGGTACTATCAAACCAGCCCAACTTGGCACTGGTGCCACCTCTGGTCTGGGAACCATCCTGCGTATCGTGGATTCTAAGGAGCCAGCTGGCCACTCCCAGCCACAGGCCCCCAAACACAAACAACGGTGCTTTTCCCTGGAAAACAAAACTGGCCTGCCAACTTTTTGATGGCAGATTGCAGAAACCACTTGGTACTATCAAACCAGCCCAACTTGGCACTGGTGCCACCATGGGTCTGGTCACCATCCTGCCTATCGTAGCTTTTCAGGAGCCAGCCGGTCACTCCCAGCCATAGGCCCCGAGACACAAACCTCGGCCCGTTTCCCTGGCAAACAAAAGTAAGCTACCCCGCTTCTGGATGGCAGATTGCAGGAGCCACTTTGCACCATCAAACCAGCCCGACTGGGCACTGGTGCCACCTCTGGTCTGGGAACCATCCTGCGTATCGTGGATTCTAAGGAGCCAGCCGGCCACTCCCGGTCACAGGACCCCAAACACAAACCACGGCGCTTTTCCCTGGAAAACAAAACTGGCCTGCCAATTTTTTGATTGCAGATTGCAGGAGCCACTTGGTACTATCAAACCAGCCCGACTTGGCACTGGTGCCACCATGGGTCTGGTCACCATCCTGCCTATCGTAGCTTTTCAGGGGCCAGCCGGTCACTCCCAGCCATAGGCCCGCAGACACAATCCTCGGCCCGTTTCCCTGGCAAACAAAAGTAAGCTGCCCCGCTTCTGGATGGCAGATTGCAGGAGCCAATTGGTACTATCAAACCAGCCCGACTTGGCACTGGTGCCACCTTGGCTCTGGGAACCATGCTGCGTAACGTAGATTCTGAGACGACAGGCGGCCACTCCCAGCCACAGGCCCCCAAACACAAACAATGGCGCTTTTCCCTTGAAAACAAAACTCGCCTGCCAACTTTTTGATGGCAGATTGCAGGAGCCACTTGGTACTATCAAATCAGCCCAACTTGGCACTGGTGCCACCATGGGTCTGGCCACCATCCTGCCTATCGTGGCTTTTCAGGAGCCAGCCAGTCATTCCCAGCCTCAGGCCCCAAGAGAAAAACCTCGGCCCGTTTCCCTGGCAAACAAAAGTAAGCTGCCCCGCTTCTGGATGGCAGATTGCAGCAGCCACTTTGCACCATCAAACTGGCCCGACTTGTCACTGGTGCCACCTCAGGTCTGGGAACCATCCTGCGTATCGTGGATTCTAAGGATCCAGCCGGCCACTCCCAGCCACAGGCCACCAAACACAAACAACGGTGCTTTTCCCTGGAAAACAAACCTCGCCTGCCAACTTTTTGATGGCAGATTACAGGAGCCACTTGGTACTATCAAACCAGCCCAAAATGGCACTGGTGCCACCATGGGTCTGGTCACCATCCTGCCTATCGTAGCTTTTCAGGAGCCAGCCGGTCACTCCCAACCATAGGCCCTCAGACACAAAGCTCGGCCGTTACCCTGGCAAACAAAAGTAAGCTGCCCCGCTTCTGGATGGCAGATTTCCGGAACCACTTGGTACTATCAAACCAGCCCGACTTGGCGCTGGTGCCACCTTGGGTCTGGGAACCATCCTGCCTATCGTAGATTCTAAGGAGGCAGCCGGCCACTCCCAGCCACAGGCCCCCAAACACAAACAACGGCGCTTTTCCCTGGAAAACAAAACTCGCCTGCCAACTTTTTGATGGCAGATTGCAGGAGCCACTTGGTACTATCAAACCAGCCCAACTTGGCACTGCTGCCACCATGGGTCTGGTCACCATCCTGCCTATCGTAGCTTTTCTGGACCTAGCCGGTCACTCCCAGCCATAGGCCCCCAGACACAAACCTCGGCCCGTCTCCCTGGCAAACAAACGTAAGCTGCCCCGCTTCTGGATGGCAGATTGCAGGAACCACTTGGTACTATCAAACCAGCCCAACTTGGCACTGGTGCCACCTCTGGTCTGGGAACCATCCTGCGTATCGTGGATTCTAAGGAGCCAGCTGGCCACTCCCAGCCACAGGCCCCCAAACACAAACAACGGTGCTTTTCCCTGGAAAACAAAACTGGCCTGCCAACTTTTTGATGGCAGATTGCAGAAACCACTTGGTACTATCAAACCAGCCCAACTTGGCACTGGTGCCACCATGGGTCTGGTCACCATCCTGCCTATCGTAGCTTTTCAGGAGCCAGCCGGTCACTCCCAGCCATAGGCCCCCAGACACAAACCTCGGCCCGTTTCCCTGGCAAACAAAAGTAAGCTACCCCGCTTCTGGATGGCAGATTGCAGGAGCCACTTTGCACCATCAAACCAGCCCGACTGGGCACTGGTGCCACCTCTGGTCTGGGAACCATCCTGCGTATCGTGGATTCTAAGGAGCCAGCCGGCCACTCCCGGTCACAGGACCCCAAACACAAACCACGGCGCTTTTCCCTGGAAAACAAAACTGGCCTGCCAATTTTTTGATTGCAGATTGCAGGAGCCACTTGGTACTATCAAACCAGCCCGACTTGGCACTGGTGCCACCATGGGTCTGGTCACCATCCTGCCTATCGTAGCTTTTCAGGGGCCAGCCGGTCACTCCCAGCCATAGGCCCGCAGACACAATCCTCGGCCCGTTTCCCTGGCAAACAAAAGTAAGCTGCCCCGCTTCTGGATGGCAGATTGCAGGAGCCAATTGGTACTATCAAACCAGCCCGACTTGGCACTGGTGCCACCTTGGGTCTAGGAACCATGCTGCGTAACGTAGATTCTAAGGCGCCAGCCGCCCACTCCCAGCCACATGCCCCCAAACACAAACAACGGCGCTTTTCCCTGGAAAACAAAACTCGCCTGCCAACTTTTTGATGGCAGATTGCAGGAGCCACTTGGTACTATCAAACCAGCCCAACTTGGCACTGGTGCCACCATGGGTCTTGTCACCATCCTGCCTATCGTAGCTTTTCAGGAGCCAGCCGGTCACGCCCAGCCATAGGCACCCAGACACAAAGCTCGGCCCGTTTCCCTGGCAAACAAAAGTAAGCTGCCCCGCTTCTGGATGGCAGATTGCAGGAGCCACTTGGTACTATCAAACCAGCCCGACTTGGCACTGGTGCCACCTTGGCTCTGGGAACCATCCTGCCTATCGTGGATTTTCAGGGGCCAGCCGGCCACTCTCAGCCATATGCCCCCAAACACAAACCACGGTCCTTTTCTCTGGCAAACAAAACTCAACTGCCCCTCTTCTGGATGGCAAATTGCAGGACGCACTTAGTACTACGAAAACCGCCCGACTTGGCACTGATGCCACCTTGGGTCAGGGAACCATCCTGCGTATCGGGCTTTTTAAGGAGCCAGCCGGCCACGCCCAGCCATATACCCCCAAAAAAAACCACGGAACTTTTCTCCAGCAAACAAAAATCTGCTGCCCCGCGTCTGGATGGCAGATTGCAGGAGCCACTTTGCACCATCAACCCAGCCCAACTTGGCACTGGTGCCACCTTGGATCTGGGAACCACTCTGCCTATCGTGGATTTTCAGGGCCCAGCCGGCCACTCTCAGCCATAGGCCACCAAACACAAACCACGGCCCTTTACTCTGGTAAACAAAACTCCACTGCCCCTCTTCTGGATGGCAAATTGAAGGACGCACTTGGTACTACAAAACCAGCCCGACTTGGCACTGCTGCCACCTTGGGTCTGGTCACCATACTGCCTATCGTAGCTTTTCAGGAGCCAGCCGGTCACTCCCAGCCATAGGCCCCCAGACACAAACCTCGGCCCGTTCCCCTGGCAAGCAAAATTAAGATACCCCGCTTCTGGATGGCAAATTGCAGGAGCCACTTCGTACTATCAAACCAGCCCAACTTGGCACTTGTGCCACCTCTGGTCTGGGCACCATCCTGCCTATCGTAGCTTTTCAGGAGCCAGCCGGTCATTCCCAGCCTCAGGCCTCCAAACACAAACAACGGCGCTTTTCCCTGGAAAATAAAACTGACCTGCCAACATTTGATGGCAGATTGCAGGAGACACTTTGCAACATAAAACCAGCCCGACTTGGCACTGCTGCCACGTTGGATCTGGGAACCATCCTGCCTATCGTAGCTTTTCAGGAGCCAGCCGGTCACTCCCAGCCATAACCCCCCAGACAAATCCTCGGCCCGTTTCCCTGGCAAATAAAAGTAAGCTACCCCGCTTCTGGATGGCAGATTGCAGGACGCACTTGGTACTATCAAACCAGCCCAACTTGGCACTGGTGCCACCTTGGGTCTGGGAACCATCCTGCGTATCGTGTGTTCTAATGATCCGGCCGGCCACTCCCAGCCACAGGCCCCCAAACACAAACAAAGGCGCTTTTCCCTGGAAAACAAAACTCGCCTGCCAACTTTTTGATGGCAGATTGCAGGAGCCACTTGGTACTATCAAACCAGCCCAACTTGGCACTGGTGCCACCATGGGTCTGGTCACCATCCTGCCTATCGTATCTTTTCAGGAGCCAGCCGGTCACTCCCAGCCATAGGCCCCGAGACACAAACCTCGGCCCGTTTCCCTGGCAAACAAAAGTAAGCTACCCCGCTTCTGGATGGCAGATTGCAGGAGCCACTTGGTACTATCAAACCAGCCCAACTTGCCACTGGTGCCACCATGGGTCATGTCACCATCCTGCCTATCGTAGCTTTTCAGGAGCCAGCCGGTCACTATCAGCCATAGGCCCCCAGACACAAACCTCGGCCCGTTCCCCTGGCAAGGAAAATTAAGATACCCCGCTTCTGGATGGCAAATGGCAGGAGCCACATGGTACTATCAAACCAGCCCAACTTGGCACTGGTGCCACCTCTGGTCTGGGCACCATCCTGCCTATCGTAGCTTTTCAGGAGCCAGCCGGTCATTCCCAGCCACAGGCCCCCAAACACAAACAACGGCGCTTTTCCCTGGAAAACAAAACTGACCTGCCAACATTTGATGGCAGATTGCAGGAGACACTTTGCAACTTAAAACCAGCCCGACTTGGCACTGGTGCCACCTTGGCTCTGGGAACCATGCTGCGTAACGTAGATTCTGAGACGACAGGCGGCCACTCCCAGCCACAGGCCCCCAAACACAAACAACGGCGCTTTTCCCTGGAAAACAAAACTCGCCTGCCAACTTTTTGATGGCAGATTGCAGGAGCCACTTGGTACTATCAAATCAGCCCAACTTGGCACTGGTGCCACCATGGGTCTGGCCACCATCCTGCCTATCGTAGCTTTTCAGGAGCCAGCCGGTCATTCCCAGCCTCAGGCCCCAAGAGAAAAACCTCGGCCCGTTTCCCTGGCAAACAAAAGTAAGCTGCCCCGCTTCTGGATGGCAGATTGCAGCAGCCACTTTGCACCATCAAACTGGCCCGACTTGTCACTGGTGCCACCTCAGGTCTGGGAACCATCCTGCGTATCGTGGATTCTAAGGATCCAGCCGGCCACTCCCAGCCACAGGCCACCAAACACAAACAACGGTGCTTTTCCCTGGAAAACAAACCTCGCCTGCCAACTTTTTGATGGCAGATTACAGGAGCCACTTGGTACTATCAAACCAGCCCAAAATGGCACTGGTGCCACCATGGGTCTGGTCACCATCCTGCCTATCGTAGCTTTTCAGGAGCCAGCCGGTCACTCCCAGCCATAGGCCCTCAGACACAAAGCTCGGCCGTTACCCTGGCAAACAAAAGTAAGCTGCCCCGCTTCTGGATGGCAGATTTCCGGAACCACTTGGTACTATCAAACCAGCCCGACTTGGCGCTGGTGCCACCTTGTGTCTGGGAACCATCCTGCGTATCGTGGATTCTAAGGAGGCAGCCGGCCACTCCCAGCCACAGGCCCCCAAACACAAACAAGGGCGCTTTTCCCTGGAAAACAAAACTCGCCTGCCAACTTTTTGATGGCAGATTGCAGGAGCCACTTGGTACTATCAAACCAGCCCAACTTGGCACTGCTGCCACCATGGGTCTGGTCACCATCCTGCCTATCGTAGCTTTTCTGGACCTAGCCGGTCACTCCCAGCCATAGGCCCCCAGACACAAACCTCGGCCCGTCTCCCTGGCAAACAAACGTAAGCTGCCCCGCTTCTGGATGGCAGATTGCAGGAACCACTTGGTACTATCAAACCAGCCCAACTTAGCACTGGTGCCACCTCTGGTCTGGGAACCATCCTGCGTATCCTGGGTTCAAAGGAGCCAGCCGGCCACTCCCAGCCACAGGCTTCCAAACACAAACAAAGGCGCTTTTCCCAGGAAAACAAAACTCGTCTGCCAAATTTTTGATGGCAGATTGCAGGAGCCACTTGGTACTATCAAACCAGCCCAACTTCGCACTGGTGCCACCTCTGGTCTGGGAACCATCCTGACTAACGTAGCTTTTCAGGAGCCAGCCGGTCACTCCCAGCCATAGGCCCCGAGACACAAAGCTCGGCCCGATTCCCTGGCAAACAAAAGTAAGCTGCCCCGCTTCTGGATGGCAGATTGCTGGAGCTATTAATACTATCAAACCAGCCCGACTTGGAACTGGTGCCACCTTGGCTCTGGGAAACATCCTGCCTATCGTGGATTTTCAGGGGCCAGCTGGCCACTCTCAGCCATATGCCCCCAAACACAAACCTCGGCCCGTTTCCCTGGCAAACAAAAGTAAGCTGCCCCGCTTCTGGATGGCAGATTGCAGGAGCCATTTGGTACTATCAAATCAGCCCGACTTGGCACTGGTGCCACCTCTGGTCTGGGAACCATCCTGCGTATCGTGGATTCTAAGGAGCCAGCCGGCCACTCCCAGCCACAGGCCACCAAACACAAACAACGGCGCTTTTCCCCGGAAAACAAAACTCGCCTGCCAACTTTTTGATGGCAGATTGCAGGAGCCACTTGGTACTATCAAACCAGCCAACTTGGCACTGCAGCCACCATGGGTCTGGTCACAATCCTGCCTATCGTAGCTTTCCAGGAGCCAGCCGGTCACTCCCAGCCATAGGCGCCCCGACACAAATCTCGGCCAATTTCCATGGTAAACAAAATTAAGCTGCCCCGCTTCTGGATGGCAGATTGCAGGAACCACTTGGTAATATCAAACCAGCCCGACTTGGCACTGATGCCACCATGGGTCTGGGAACCATCCTGCGTATCGTGGATTCTAAGGAGCCAGCCGGCCACTCCCAGCCACAGGAACCCAAACACAAACAACGGCGCTTTTCTCTGGAAACAAAACTCAGTTGCCCTGCTTTTGGATGGCAGATTGCGGGAGCCACTTGGTACTATCAAACCAGCCCAACTTGGCACTGGTGCCTCCATGGGTCTGGTCACCATCCTGCCTATCGTAGCTTTTCAGGAGCCAGCCGGTCACTCCCAGCCATAGGCCCCCAGACACAAAGCTCGGCCCGTTTCCCTGGCAAACAAAAGTAAGCTGCCCCGCTTCTGGATGGCAGATTGCAGGAGCTTTTTATTACTATCAAACCAGCCCGACTTGGCACTGGTGCCACCTCTGGTCTGGGAACCATCCTGCCTATCGTGGATTTTCAGGGGCCAGCCGGCCACTCTCAGCCATATGCCCCCAAACACAAACCACGGCCCTTTTCTCTGGCAAACAAAACTCAACTGCCCCTCTTCTGGATGGCAAATTGCAGGACGCACTTGGTACTACGAAAACAGCCCGACTTGGCACTGATGCCACCTTGGGTCAGGGAACCATCCTGCGTATCGATCTTTTTAAGGAGCCAGCCGGCCACGCCCAGCCATATACCGCCAAAAACGAACCACGGATTGTTCTCTGGCAAACAAAAATGAGCTGCCCCGCGTCGGGATGGCAGATTGCAGGAGCCACTTTGGACCATCAAACCAGCCCGACTTGGCACTGGTGCCACCTTGGATCTGGGAACCATCCTGCCTATCGTGGATTTTAAGGGGCCAGCCGGCCACTCTCAGCCATAGGCCCCCAAACACAAACCACGGCACTTTACTCTGGTAAACAAAACTCAACTGCCCCTCTTCGGGATGGCAAATTGCAGGACGCACTTGGTACTAAAAAACCAGCCCGACTTGGCACTGCTGCCGCCTTGGGTCTGGGAACCATGCTGCGTAACGTAGATTCTAATGCGCCAGGCGGCCACTCCCAGCCACAGGCCCCCAAACACAAACAACGGCGCTTTTCCCTGGAAAACAAAACTCGCCTGCCAACTTTTTGATGGCAGATTGCAGGAGCCACTTGGTACTATCAAACCAGCCCAACTTGGCACTGGTGCCACCATGGGTCTGGTCACCATCCTGCCTATCGTAGCTTTTCAGGAGCCAGCCGGTCACTCCCAGCCATAGGCCCCCAGACACAAACCTCGGCCCGTTTCCCTGGCAAACAAAAGTAAGCTGCCCCACTTCTGGATGGCAGATTGCAGGAGCTATTTATTACTATCAAACCAGCCCGACTTGGCACTGGTGCCACCTTGGCTCTGGGAACCATCCTGCCTATTGTGGATTTTCAGGGGCCAGCCGGTCACTCTCAGTCATATGCCCCCAAACACAAACCACGGCCCTTTTCTCTGGCAAACAAAACTCAACTGCCCCTCTTCTGGATGGCAAATTGCAGGACGCACTTGGTACTACGAAAACAGCCCGACTTGGCACTGATGCCACCTTGGGTCAGGGAACCATCCTGCGTATCGAGCTTTTTTAAGGAGCCAACCGGCCACGCCCAGCCATTTACCCGCAAAAACAAACCACGGAACTTTTCTCCAGCAAACAAAAATCAACTGCCCCGCGTCTTGATGGCAGATTGCAGGAGCCACTTTGCACCATCAAACCAGCCCGACTTGGCACTGGTGCCACCTTGGGTCTGGGAACCATCCTGCGTATCGTGGATTCTAAGGAGCCAGCCGGCCACGCCCAGCCATATACCGCCAAAAACAAACCACGGAACTTTTCTCCAGCAAACAAAAATCCGCTGCCCCGCGTCTGGATGGCAGATTGCAGGAGGCACTTTGCACCATCAAACCAGTCCGACTTGGCACTGGTGCCACCTCTGGTCTGGGAACCATTCTGCCTATCGTGGATTTTCAGGAGCCAGCCGGCCACTCTCAGCCATAGGCCACCAAACACAAACTACGGCCCTTTTCTCTGGCAAACAAAACTCAGCTGCCCCACTTGTGGATGGGAGATTGCAGGAGGCGCTTGACACTGTCAAACCAGCCCTACTTGGCACTGGTGCCTCCTTGGGTCTGGGAACGATGCTGCGTATCATGGAATTTAAGGAGCCAGCCGGCCACTGCCAGCCACAGGACCCAAACACATACCACAGCCCTTTTCTCTGGCAAACATAACTCAGTTGCACTGCTTCTGGATGGCCGATTGCAGGAGCCACTTGGTACTATCAAACCAGCCCGACTTGGATCTGGTGCCACCTTGGGTCTGGGAACCATGCTGCGTAACGTAGATTCTCAAGCGCCAGGCGGCCATTCCCAGCCACAGGCCCCCAAACACAAACAACGGCGCTTTTCCCTGGAAAACAAAACTCGCCTGCCAACTTTTTGATGGCAGATTGCAGGAGCCACTTGGTACTATCAAACCAGCCCAACTTGGCACTGGTGCCACCATGGGTCTGGTCACCATCCTGCCTATCGTATCTTTTCAGGAGCCAGCCGGTCACTCCCAGCCATAGACCCCCAGACACAAGCCTGGGCCCGTTTCCCTGGCAAACAAAAGTAAGCTGCCCCGCTTCTGGATGGCAGATTGCAGGAGCCACTTGGTACTATCAAACCAGCCCGACTTGGCACTGGTGCCACCTTGGGTCTGGGAACCATGCTGCGTAACGTAGATTCTAAGGCGCCAGCCGGCCACTCCCAGCCACAGGCCCCCAAACACAAACAACGGCGCTTTTCCCTGGAAAACAAAACTCGCCTGCCAACTTTTTGATGGCAGATTGCAGGAGCCACTTGGTACTATCAAACCAGCCCAACTTGGCACTGGTGCCACCATGGGTCTGGTCACCATCCTGCCTATCGTATCTTTTCAGGAGCCAGCCGGTCACTCCCAGCCATAGGCCCCCAGACACAAAGCTCTGCCCGTTTCCCTGGCAAACAAACGTAAGCTGCCCCACTTCTGGATGGCAGATTGCAGGACGCACTTGGTACTACGAAAACAGCCTGACTTGGCGCTGATGCCACATTGGGTCAGGGAACCATCCTGCGTATCGAGCTTTTTAAGGAGACAGCCGGCCACTCCCAGCCATATACCGCCAAAAACAAACCACGGAACTTTTCTCCAGCAAACAAAAATGAGCTGCCCCGTGTCTGGATGGCAGATTGCAGGAGCCACTTTGCACCATCAAACCAGCCCGACTTGGCACTGGTGCCACCTTGGGTCTGGGAACCATCCTGCGTATCGTGCATTTTAAGGAGCCAGCCGGCCACTCCCAGCCATAGGCCCCCAAACACAAACAACGGCGCTTTTCCCTGGAAAACAAAACTCGCCGGCCAACTTTTTGATGGCTGATTGCAGGAGCCACTTTGCAACATAAAACCAGCCCGTCTTGGCACTGGTGCCACCTTGGATCTCGGAATCATCCTGCCTATCGTCGATTTTCTGGGGCCAGCCGGCCACTCTCAGCCATGTACCCCCAAACAAAACCCACGGCCCTTTACTCTGGCAAACAAAACTCAACTGCCCCTCTTCTGGATGGCAAATTGCAGGAGCCACTTGCTACTACAAAACCAGCCCGATTTGGCACTGGTGCCACCTATGGTCTGGGAACCATGCTGCGTATCGTGGATTCTAAGTAGCCAGCCGGCCACTCCCAGACACAGGCCCCGAAAAATAACCAAAGACCTTTTCTCTTGCAAACAAATATCGGCTACCCCGCTTCTGGATGGCAGATTGCAGGAGACACTTTGCACCATCAAACCAGCCCGACTTGGCACTGGTGCCCCCTTGGGTCTGGTAACCATGCTGCCTAGCGTGGATTTTCAGGAGCCAGCCGGTCACTCGCAGCCATAGGCCCTCAGACACAAACCTCGGCCCGTTTCCCTGGGAAACAAAATTAAGCTGCCCCGCTTCTGGATGGCAGATTGCAGGAGCTATTTAGTACTCTCAAACCAGCCCGACTTGGCACTGGTGCCACCTTGGCTCTGGGAACCATCCTGCCTATCGTGGATTTTCAGGGGTCAGCCGGCCACTCTCAGCCATATGCCCTCAAACACAAACCAGGGCCCTTTCCTCTGGCAAATAAAACTCAATTACCCCTCTTCTGGACGGCAAATTGCAGGACGCACTTGGTACTACAAAAACAGCCCAACTTGGCACTGGTGCCACCTTGGGTCTGGGAACCATCCTGCGTATCGAGCTTTTTAAGGAGCCAGCCGGCCACTCCCAGCCACATGCCCCCAAAAACGAACCACGGACTTGTTCTCTGGCAAACAAAAATGAGCTGCCCCGCGTCGGGATGGCAGATTGCCGGAGCCACTTTGCACCATCAAACCACTCCGACTTGGCACTGGTGCCACCTTGGGTCTGGGAACCATTCTGCCTATCGTGGCTTTTCAGGGGCCAGCCGGCCACTCTGAGCCATAGGCCCCCAAAAAAAAACCACGGCCCTTTTCTCTGGCAAACAAAACTCAGCTGCCCCGCTTCTGGATGGCAGATTGCAGGACGCACTTGGTACAGTCAAACCAGCCCAACTTGGCACTGGTGCCACCTTGGGTCTGGTCACCATACTGCCTATCGTAGCTTTTCAGGAGCCAGCCGGTCACTCCCAGCCATAGGCCCCCAGACACAAACCTCGGCCCGTTCCCCTGGCAAGCAAAATTAAGATACCCCGCTTCTGGATGGCAAATTGCAGGAGCCACTTCGTACTATCAAACCAGCCCAACTTGGCACTTGTGCCACCTCTGGTCTGGGCACCATCCTGCCTATCGTAGCTTTTCAGGAGCCAGCCGGTCATTCCCAGCCACAGGCCCCCAAACACAAACAACGGCGCTTTTCCCTGGAAAATAAAACTGACCTGCCAACATTTGATGGCAGATTGCAGGAGACACGTTGCAATATAAAACCAGCCCGACTTGGCACTGCTGCCACGTTGGATCTGGGAACCATCCTGCCTATCGTGGATTTTCAGGAGCCAGCCGGTCACTCCCAGCCATAGCCCCCCAGACAAAAACCTCGGCCCGTTTCCCTGGCAAACAAAAGTAAGCTACCCCGCTTCTGGATGGCAGATTGCAGGACGCACTTGGTACTATCAAACCAGCCCAACTTGGCACTGGTGCCACCTTGGGTCTGGGAACCATCCTGCGTATCGTGGATTCTAATTAGCCAGCCGGTCACTCCCAGCCACAGGCCCCCAAACACAAACAACCGTGCTTTTCCCTGGAAAACAAAACTCGCCTGCCAGTTTTTTGATGGCAGATTGCAGGAGCCACTTGGTACTATCAAACCAGCCCAACTTGGCACTGCTGCAACCATGGGTCTTGTCACCATCCTGCCTATCGTAGCTTTTCAGGAGCCAGCCGGTCACTCCCAGCCATAGGCCCCCAGACACAAAGCTCGGCCCGTTTCCCTGGCAAACAAAAGTAAGCTGCCCCGCTTCTGGATGGCAGATTGCAGGAGCCACTTGGTACTATCAAACCAGCCCGACTTGGCACTGGTGCCACCTTGGGTCTGGGAACCATGCTGCGTAACGTAGATTCTAAGGCGCCAGCCGCCCGCTCCCAGCCACATGCCCCCAAAGACAAACAACGGCGCTTTTCCCTGGAAAACAAAACTCGCCTGCCAATTTTTTGATGGCAGATTGCAGGAGCCACTTGGTACTATCAAACCAGCCCAACTTGGCACTGGTGCCACCATGGGTCTGGTCACCACCCTGCCTATCGTAGCTTTTCAGGAGCCAGCCGGTCACTACCAGCCATAGGCCCCCAGACACAAAGCTCGGCCCGTTTCCCTGGCAAACAAAAGTAAGCTGCCCCACTTCTGGATGGCAGATTGCAGGAGACACTTGGGACTATCAAACCAGCCCGACTTGGCACTGGTGCCACCTTGGCTCTGGGAACCATCCTGCCTATCGTGGATTTTCAGGGGCCAGCCGGCCACTCTCAGCCATATGCCCCCAAACACAAACCACGGCCCTTTTCTCTGGCAAACAAAACTCAACTGCCCCTCTTCTGGATGGCAAATTGCAGGACGCACTTAGTCTACAAAAACCGCCCGACTTGGCACTGATGCCACCTTGGGTCAGGGAACCATCCTGCGTATCGGGCTTTTTAAGGAGCCAGCCGGCCACGCCCAGCCATATACCCCCAAAAACAACCACGGAACTTTTCTCCAGCAAAGAAAAATCTGCTGCCCCGCGTCTGGATGGCAGATTGCAGGAGCCACTTTGCACCATCAACCCAGCCCAACTTGGCACTGGTGCCACCTTGGATCTGGGAACCATTCTGCCTATCGTGGATTTTCAGGGGCCAGCCGGCCACTCTCAGCCATAGGCCACCAAACACAAACCACGGCACTTTACTCTGGTAAACAAAACTCCACTGCCCCTCTTCTGGATGGCAAATTGAAGGACGCACTTGGTACTACAAAACCAGCCCGACTTGGCACTGCTGCCACCTTGGGTCTGGTCACCATACTGCCTATCGTAGCTTTTCAGGAGCCAGCCGGTCACTCCCAGCCATAGGCCCCCAGACACAAAACTCGGCCCGTTCCCCTGGCAAGCAAAATTAAGATTCTGGATGGCAAATTGCAGGAGCCACATGGTACTCTCAAACCAGCCCAACTTGGCACTTGTGCCACCTCTGGTCTGGGCACCATCCTGCCTATCGTAGCTTTTCAGGAGACAGCCGGTCATTCCCAGCCACAGGCCCCCAAACACAAACAACGGCGCTTTTCCCTGGAAAATAAAACTGACCTGCCAACATTTGATGGCAGATTGCAGGAGACACTTTGCAATATAAAACCAGCCCGACTTGGCACTGCTGCCACGTTTGATCTGGGAACCATCCTGCCTATCGTGGATTTTCAGGGGTCAGCCGGCCACTCTCAGCCATATGCCCTCAAACACAAACCAGGGCCCTTTTCTCTGGCAAACAAAACTCAATTACCCCTCTTCTGGACGGCAAATTGCAGGACGCACTTGGTACTACAAAAACAGCCCAACTTGGCACTGGTGCCACCTTGGGTCTGGGAACCATCCTGCGTATCGAGCTTTTTAA
Organism: Melospiza georgiana; assembly: GCF_028018845.1. Classification (NCBI taxonomy): domain Eukaryota; kingdom Metazoa; phylum Chordata; class Aves; order Passeriformes; family Passerellidae; genus Melospiza; species Melospiza georgiana. The sequence goes on from NC_080430.1 coordinate 56,836,518, forward strand.
GGAGCCAGCCGGCCACTCCCAGCCACATGCCCCCAAAAACGAACCACGGACTTGTTGTCTGGCAAACAAAAATGAGCTGCCCCGCGTCGGGATGGCAGATTGCAGGAGCCACTTTGCACCATCAAATCACTCCGACTTGGCACTGGTGCCACCTTGGGTCTGGGAACCATTCTGCCTATCGTGGCTTTTCAGGGGCCAGCCGGCCACTCTGAGCCATAGGCCCCCAAAAAAAAACCACGGCCCTTTTCTCTGGCAAACAAAACTCAGCTGCCCCGCTTCTGGATGGCAGATTGCAGGACGCACTTGGTACAGTCAAACCAGCCCAACTTGGCACTGGTGCCACCTTGGGTCTGGTCACCATACTGCCTATCGTAGCTTTTCAGGAGCCAGCCGGTCACTCCCAGCCATAGGCCCCCAGACACAAACCTCGGCCTGTTCCCCTGGCAAGCAAAATTAAGATACCCCGCTTCTGGATGGCAAATTGCAGGAGCCACTTCGTACTATCAAACCAGCCCAACTTGGCACTTGTGCCACCTCTGGTCTGGGCACCATCCTGCCTATCGTAGCTTTTCAGGAGCCAGCCGGTCATTCCCAGCCACAGGCCCCCAAACACAAACAACGGCGCTTTTCCCTGGAAAATAAAACTGACCTGCCAACATTTGATGGCAGATTGCAGGAGCCACTTGGTACTATCAAACCAGCCCAACTTGGCACTGCTGCCGCCTTGGGTCTGGGAACCATCCTGCGTATCGTGGATTCTAATTAGCCAGCCGGTCACTCCCAGCCACAGGCCCCCAAACACAAACAACGGTGCTTTTCCCTGGAAAACAAAACTCGCCTGCCAGTTTTTTGGTGGCAGATTGCAGGAGCCACTTGGTACTATTAAACCAGCCCAACTTGGCACTGCTGCAACCATGGGTCTGGTCACCATCCTGCCTATCGTAGCTTTTCAGGAGCCAGCCGGTCACTCATAGCCATAGGCCGCCAGACAGAAACCTCGGCCCGTTTCCCTGGCAAACAAAAGTAAGCTGCCCCGCTTCTGGATGGCAGATTGCAGGAGCCACTTGGTACTATCAAACCAGCCCGACTTGGCACTGGTGCCACCTTGGGTCTGGGAACCATGCTGCGTAACGTAGATTCTAAGGCGCCAGCCGCCCGCTCCCAGCCACATGCCCCCAAAGACAAACAACGGCGCTTTTCCCTGGAAAACAAAACTCGCCTGCCAACTTTTTGATGGCAGATTGCAGGAGCCACTTGGTACTATCAAACCAGCCCAACTTGGCACTGGTGCCACCATGGGTCTGGTCACCATCCTGCCTATCGTAGCTTTTCAGGAGCCAGCCGGTCACTCCCAGCCATAGGCCCCCAGACACAAACCTCGGCCCGTTACCCTGGCAAACAAAAGTAAGCTGCCCCACTTCTGGATGGCAGATTGCAGGAGACACTTGGGACTATCAAACCAGCCCGACTTGGCACTGGTGCCACCTTGGCTCTGGGAACCATCCTGCCTATCGTGGATTTTCAGGGGCCAGCCGGCCACTCTCAGCCATATGCCCCCAAACACAAACCACGGCCCTTTTCTCTGGCAAACAAAACTCAACTGCCCCTCTTCTGGATGGCAAATTGCAGGACGCACTTAGTCTACAAAAACCACCCGACTTGGCACTGATGCCACCTTGGGTCAGGGAACCATCTTGCGTATCGGGCTTTTCAGGGGCCAGCCGGCCACTCTGAGCCATAGGCCCCCAAAAAAAAACCACGGCCCTTTTCTCTGGCAAACAAAACTCAGCTGCCCCGCTTCTGGATGGCAGATTGCAGGACGCACTTGGTACAGTCAAACCAGCCCAACTTGGCACTGGTGCCACCTTGGGTCTGGTCACCATACTGCCTATCGTAGCTTTTCAGGAGCCAGCCGGTCACTCCCAGCCATAGGCCCCCAGACACAAACCTCGGCCCGTTCCCCTGGCAAGCAAAATTAAGATACCCCGCTTCTGGATGGCAAATTGCAGGACCCACTTCGTACTATCAAACCAGCCCAACTTGGCACTTGTGCCACCTCTGGTCTGGGCACCATCCTGCCTATCGTAGCTTTTCAGGAGCCAGCCGGTCATTCCCAGCCACAGGCCCCCAAACACAAACAACGGCGCTTTTCCCTGGAAAATAAAACTGACCTGCCAACATTTGATGGCAGATTGCAGGAGACACTTTGCAATATAAAACCAGCCCGACTTGGCACTGCTGCCACGTTGGATCTGGGAACCATCCTGCCTATCGTGGATTTTCAGGAGCCAGCCGGTCACTCCCAGCCATAGCCCCCCAGACACAAACCTCGGCCCGTTTCCCTGGCAAACAAAAGTTCGCTACCCCGCTTCTGGATGGCAGATTGCAGGACGCACTTGGTACTATCAAACCAGCCCAACTTGGCACTGGTGCCACCTTGGGTCTGGGAACCATCCTGCGTATCGTGGATTCTAATTAGCCAGCCGGTCACTCCCAGCCACAGGCCCCCAAACACAAACAACGGTGCTTTTCCCTGGAAAACAAAACTCGCCTGCCAGTTTTTTGATGGCAGATTGCAGGAGCCACTTGGTACTATCAAACCAGCCCAACTTGGCACTGCTGCAACCATGGGTCTGGTCACCATCCTGCCTATCGTAGCTTTTCAGGAGCCAGCCGGTCACTCATAGCCATAGGCCGCCAGACAGAAACCTCGGCCCGTTTCCCTGGCAAACAAAAGTAAGCTGCCCCGCTTCTGGATGGCAGATTGCAGGAGCCACTTGGTACTATCAAACCAGCCCGACTTGGCACTGGTGCCACCTTGGGTCTGGGAACCATGCTGCGTAACGTAGATTCTAAGGCGCCAGCCGCCCGCTCCCAGCCACATGCCCCCAAAGACAAACAACGGCGCTTTTCCCTGGAAAACAAAACTCGCCTGCCAACTTTTTGATGGCAGATTGCAGGAGCCACTTGGTACTATCAAACCAGCCCAACTTGGCACTGGTGCCACCATGGGTCTGGTCACCATCCTGCCTATCGTAGCTTTTCAGGAGCCAGCCGGTCACTACCAGCCATAGGCCCCCAGACACAAACCTCGGCCCGTTTCCCTGGCAAACAAAAGTAAGCTGCCCCACTTCTGGATGGCAGATTGCAGGAGACACTTGGGACTATCAAACCAGCCCGACTTGGCACTGGTGCCACCTTGGCTCTGGGAACCATCCTGCCTATCGTGGATTTTCAGGGGCCAGCCGGCCACTCTCAGCCATATGCCCCCAAACACAAACCACGGCCCTTTTCTCTAGCAAACAAAACTCAACTGCCCCTCTTCTGGATGGCAAATTGAAGGACGCACTTAGTCTACAAAAACCGCCCGACTTGGCACTGATGCCACCTTGGGTCAGGGAACCATCTTGCGTATCGGGCTTTTTAAGGAGCCAGCCGGCCACGCCCAGCCATATACCCCCAAAAACAACCACGGAACTTTTCTCCAGCAAACAAAAATCTGCTCCCCCGCGTCTGGATGGCAGATTGCAGGAGCCACTTTGCACCATCAACCCAGCCCAACTTGGCACTGGTGCCACCTTGGCTCTGGGAACCATTCTGCCTATCGTGGATTTTCAGGGGCCAGCCGGCCACTCTCAGCCATAGGCCACCAAACACAAACCACGGCCCTTTACTCTGGTAAACAAAACTCCACTGCCCCTCTTCTGGATGGCAAATTGAAGGACGCACTTGGTACTACAAAACCAGCCCGACTTGGCACTGGTGCCACCTTGGGTCTGGTCACCATACTGCCTATCGTAGCTTTTCAGGAGCCAGCCGGTCACTCCCAGCCATAGGCCCCCAGACACAAAACTCGGCCCGTTCCCCTGGCAAGCAAAATTAAGATTCTGGATGGCAAATTGCAGGAGCCACATGGTACTATCAAACCAGCCAAACTTGGCACTTGTGCCACCTCTGGTCTGGGCACCATCCTGCCTATCGTAGCTTTTCAGGAGCCAGCCGGTCATTCCCAGCCACAGGCCCCCAAACACAAACAACGGTGCTTTTCCCTGGAAAACAAAACTGACCTGCCAACATTTGATGGCAGATTGCAGGAGACACTTTGCAACATAAAACCAGCCCGACTTGGCACTGCTGCCACGTTGGATCTGGGAACCATCCTGCCTATCGTGGATTTTCAGGAGCCAGCCGGTCACTCCCAGCCATAGCCCCCCAGACAAAAACCTCGGCCCGTTTCCCTGGCAAACAAAAGTAAGCTACCCCGCTTCTGGATGGCAGATTGCAGGACGCACTTGGTACTATCAAACCAGCCCAACTTGGCACTGGTGCCACCATGGGTCTGGTCACCATCCTGCCTATCGTAGCTTTTCAGGAGCCAGCCGGTCACTCACAGCCATAGGACCCGAGACACAAACCTCGGCCCGTTTCCCTGGCAAACAAAAGTAAGCTACCCCGCTTCTGGGTGGCAGATTGCAGGAGCCACATTGCACCATCAAACCAGCCCGACTTGGCACTGGTGCCACCTCTGGTCTGGGAACCATCCTGCGTATCGTGGATTCTAAGGAGCCAGCTGGCCACTCCCAGCCACAGGCCCCCAAACACAAACAACGGCGCTTTTCCCTGGAAAACAAAACTGGCCTGCCAACTTTTTGATGGCAGATTGCAGGAGCCACTTGGTACTATCAAACCAGCCCAACTTGGCACTGGTGCCACCATGGGTCTGGTCACCATCCTGCCTATCGTAGCTTTTCAGGAGCCAGCCGGTCACTCCCAGCCATAGGCCGCCAGACACAAAGCTCTGCCCGTTTCCCTGGCAAACAAAAGTAAGCTGCCTCGCTTCTGGATGGCAGATTGCAGGAACCACTTGGTACTATCAAACCAGACCAACTTGGCACTGGTGCCACCTCTGGTCTGGGAACCATCCTGCGTATCGTGTGTTTTAATGATCCGGCCGGCCACTCCCAGCCACAGGCCCCCAAACAAAAACAAAGGCTCTTTTCCCTGGAAAACAAAACTCGCCTGCCAACTTTTTGATGGCAGATTGCAGGAGCCACTTGGTACTATCAAACCAGCCCAACTTGGCACTGGTGCCACCATGGGTCTGGTCACCATCCTGCCTATCGTAGCTTTTCAGGAGCCAGCCGGTCACTCCCAGCCATAGGCCCCGAGACACAAACCTCGGCCCGTTTCCCTGGCAAACAAAAGTAAACTACCCCGCTTCTGGATGGCAGATTGCAGGAGCCACTTTGCACCATCAAACCAGCCCGACTTGGCACTGGTGCCACCTCTGGTCTGGGAACCATCCTGCGTATCGTGGATTCTAAGGAGCCAGCTGGCCACTCCCAGCCACAGGCCCCCAAACACAAACAACGACGCTTTTCCCTGGAAAACAAAACTGGCCTGCCAAATTTTTGATGGCAGATTGCAGGAGCAACTTGGTACTATCAAACCAGCCCAACTTGGCACTGGTGCCACCATGGGTCTGGTCACCATCCTGCCTATCGTAGCTTTTCAGGAGCCAGGCGGCCACTCCCAGCCATAGGCCGCCAGACACAAAGCTCTGCCCGTTTCCCTGGCAAACAAAAGTAAGCTACCCCGCTTCTGGATGGCAGATTGCAGGAGCCACTTGGTACTATCAAACCAGCCCAACTTGCCACTGGTGCCACCATGGGTCATGTCATCATCCTGCCTATCGTAGCTTTTCAGGAGCCAGCCGGTCACTCCCAGCCATAGGCCCCGAGACACAAAGCTCGGCCCGTTCCCCTGGCAAGCAAAATTAAGATACCCCGCTTCTGGATGGCAAATGGCAGGAGCCACATGGTACTATCAAACCAGCCCAACTTGGCACTTGTGCCACCTCTGGTCTGGGCACCATCCTGCCTATCGTAGCTTTTCAGGAGCCAGCCGGTCATTCCCAGCCACAGGCCCCCAAACACAATCAACGGCGCTTTTCCCTGGAAAACAAAACTGGCCTGCCAACATTTGATGGCAGATTGCAGGAGACACTTTGCAACTTAAAACCAGCCCGACTTGGCACTGCTGCCACGTTGGATCTGGGAACCATCCTGCCTATCGTGGATTTTAAGGAGCCAGCCGGCCACTCCCAGCCACATGCCCCAAACACAAACAACAGCGCTTTTCCCTTGAAAACAAAACTCGCCTGCCAGCTTTTTGATGGCAGATTGCAGGAGCCACTTGGTACTATCAAACCAGCCCGACTTGGCACTGGTGCCACCATGGGTCTGGGAACCATCCTGCGTATCGAGCTTTTTAAGGAGCCAGCCGGCCACTCCCAGCCACATGCCCCCAAAAACGAACCACGGACTTGTTCTCTGGCAAACAAAAATGAGCTGCCCCGCGTCGGGATGGCAGATTGCAGGAGCCACTTTGCACCATCAAACCACTCCGACTTGGCACTGGTGCCACCTTGGGTCTGGGAACCATTCTGCCTATCGTGGCTTTTCAGGGGCCAGCCGGCCACTCTGAGCCATAGGCCCCCAAAAAAAAACCACGGCCCTTTTCTCTGGCAAACAAAACTCAGCTGCCCCGCTTCTGGATGGCAGATTGCAGGACGCACTTGGTACAATCAAACCAGCCCAACTTGGCACTGGTGCCACCTTGGGTCTGGTCACCATACTGCCTATCGTAGCTTTTCAGGAGCCAGCCGGTCACTCCCAGCCATAGGCCCCCAGACACAAACCTCGGCCTGTTCCCCTGGCAAGCAAAATTAAGATACCCCGCTTCTGGATGGCAAATTGCAGGAGCCACTTCGTACTATCAAACCAGCCCAACTTGGCACTTGTGCCACCTCTGGTCTGGGCACCATCCTGCCTATCGTAGCTTTTCAGGAGCCAGCCGGTCATTCCCAGCCACAGGCCCCCAAACACAAACAACGGCGCTTTTCCCTGGAAAATAAAACTGACCTGCCAACATTTGATGGCAGATTGCAGGAGCCACTTGGTACTATCAAACCAGCCCAACTTGGCACTGGTGCCACCTTGGGTCTGGGAACCATCCTGCGTATCGTGGATTCTAATTAGCCAGCCGGTCACTCCCAGCCACAGGCCCCCAAACACAAACAAAGGCGCTTTTCCCTGGAAAACAAAACTCGCCTGCCAGTTTTTTGATGGCAGATTGCAGGAGCCACTTGGTACTATCAAACCAGCCCAACTTGGCACTGCTGCAACCATGGGTCTGGTCACCATCCTGCCTATCGTAGCTTTTCAGGAGCCAGCCGGTCACTCATAGCCATAGGCCGCCAGACAGAAACCTCGGCCCGTTTCCCTGGCAAACAAAAGTAAGCTGCCCCGCTTCTGGATGGCAGATTGCAGGAGCCACTTGGTACTATCAAACCAGCCCGACTTGGCACTGGTGCCACCTTGGGTCTGGGAACCATGCTGCGTAACGTAGATTCTAAGGCGCCAGCCGCCCGCTCCCAGCCACATGCCCCCAAAGACAAACAACGGCGCTTTTCCCTGGAAAACAAAACTCGCCTTCCAACTTTTTGATGGCAGATTGCAGGAGCCACTTGGTACTATCAAACCAGCCCAACTTGGCACTGGTGCCACCATGGGTCTGGTCACCATCCTGCCTATCGTAGCTTTTCAGGAGCCAGCCGGTCACTCCCAGCCATAGGCCCCCAGACACAAACCTCGGCCCGTTTCCCTGGCAAACAAAAGTAAGCTGCCCCACTTCTGGATGGCAGATTGCAGGAGACACTTGGGACTATCAAACCAGCCCGACTTGGCACTGGTGCCACCTTGGCTCTGGGAACCATCCTGCCTATCGTGGATTTTCAGGGGCCAGCTGGCCACTCTCAGCCATATGCCCCCAAACACAAACCACGGCCCTTTTCTCTGGCAAACAAAACTCAACTGCCCCTCTTCTGGATGGCAAATTGCAGGACGCACTTAGTCTACAAAAACCAGCCCGACTTGGCACTGATGCCACCTTGGGTCAGGGAACCATCTTGCGTATCGGGCTTTTCAGGGGCCAGCCGGCCACTCTGAGCCATAGGCCCCCAAAAAAAAACCACGGCCCTTTTCTCTGGCAAACAAAACTCAGCTGCCCCGCTTCTGGATGGCAGATTGCAGGACGCACTTGGTACAGTCAAACCAGCCCAACTTGGCATTGGTGCCACCTTGGGTCTGGTCACCATACTGCCTATCGTAGCTTTTCAGGAGCCAGCCGGTCACTCCCAGCCATAGGCCCCCAGACACAAACCTCGGCCCGTTCCCCTGGCAAGCAAAATTAAGATACCCCGCTTCTGGATGGCAAATTGCAGGAGCCACTTCGTACTATCAAACCAGCCCAACTTGGCACTTGTGCCACCTCTGGTCTGGGCACCATCCTGCCTATCGTAGCTTTTCAGGAGCCAGCCGGTCATTCCCAGCCACAGGCCCCCAAACACAAACAACGGCGCTTTTCCCTGGAAAATAAAACTGACCTGCCAACATTTGATGGCAGATTGCAGGAGACACTTTGCAATATAAAACCAGCCCGACTTGGCACTGCTGCCACGTTGGATCTGGGAACCATCCTGCCTATCGTGGATTTTCAGGAGCCAGCCGGTCACTCCCAGCCATAGCCCCCCAGACAAAAACCTCGGCCCGTTTCCCTGGCAAACAAAAGTAAGCTACCCCGCTTCTGGATGGCAGATTGCAGGACGCACTTGGTACTATCAAACCAGCCCAACTTGGCACTGGTGCCACCTTGGGTCTGGGAACCATCCTGCGTATCGTGTGTTCTAATTAGCCAGCCGGTCACTCCCAGCCACAGGCCCCCAAACACAAACAACGGTGCTTTTCCCTGGAAAACAAAACTCGCCTGCCTGTTTTTGATGGCAGATTGCAGGAGCCACTTGGTACTATCAAACCAGCCCAACTTGGCACTGCTGCAACCATGGGTCTGGTCACCATCCTGCCTATCGTAGCTTTTCAGGAGCCAGCCGGTCACTCATAGCCATAGGCCGCCAGACAGAAACCTCGGCCCGTTTCCCTGGCAAACAAAAGTAAGCTGCCCCGCTTCTGGATGGCAGATTGCAGGAGCCACTTGGTACTATCAAACCAGCCCGACTTGGCACTGGTGCCACCTTGGCTCTGGGAACCATCCTGCCTATCGTGGATTTTCAGGGGCCAGCCGGCCACTCTCAGCCATATGCCCCCAAACACAAACCACGGCCCTTTTCTCTGGCAAACAAAACTCAACTGCCCCTCTTCTGGATGGCAAATTGAAGGACGCACTTAGTCTACAAAAACCGCCCGACTTGGCACTGATGCCACCTTGGGTCAGGGAACCATCTTGCGTATCGAGCTTTTTAAGGAGCCAGCCGGCCACGCCCAGCCATATACCCCCAAAAACAACCACGGAACTTTTCTCCAGCAAACAAAAATCTGCTCCCCCGCGTCTGGATGGCAGATTGCAGGAGCCACTTTGCACCATCAACCCAGCCCAACTTGGCACTGGTGCCACCTTGGCTCTGGGAACCATTCTGCCTATCGTGGATTTTCAGGGGCCAGCCGGCCACTCTCAGCCATAGGCCACCAAACACAAACCACGGCCCTTTACTCTGGTAAACAAAACTCCACTGCCCCTCTTCTGGATGGCAAATTGAAGGACGCACTTGGTACTACAAAACCAGCCCGACTTGGCACTGGTGCCACCTTGGGTCTGGTAACCATACTGCCTATCGTAGCTTTTCAGGAGCCAGCCGGTCACTCCCAGCTATAGGCCCCCAGACACAAAACTCGGCCCGTTCCCCTGGCAAGCAAAATTAAGATTCTGGATGGCAAATTGCAGGAGCCACATGGTACTATCAAACCAGCCAAACTTGGCACTTGTGCCACCTCTGGTCTGGGCACCATCCTGCCTATCGTAGCTTTTCAGGAGCCAGCCGGTCATTCCCAGACACAGGCCCCCAAACACAAACAACGGCGCTTTTCCCTGGAAAACAAAACTGACCTGCCAACATTTGATGGCAGATTGCAGGAGACACTTTGCAACTTAAAACCAGCCCGACTTGGCACTGCTGCCACGTTGGATCTGGGAACCATCCTGCCTATCGTGGATTTTCAGGAGCCAGCCGGCCACTCCCAGCCACATGCCCCAAACACAAACAACAGCGCTTTTCCCTTGAAAACAAAACTCGCCTGCCAGCTTTTTGATGGCAGATTGCAGGAGCCACTTGGTACTATCAAACCAGCCCGACTTGGCACTGGTGCCACCATGGGTCTGGTAACCCTCCTGCCTATCGTAGCTTTTCAGGAGCCAGCCAGTCACTCCCAGCCATAGGCCCCCAGACACAAACCTCGGCCTGTTTCCCTGGCAAACAAAATTAAGATACCCCGCTTCTGGATGGCAGATTGCAGGAGCCGCTTTGCACCATCAAAATAACCCAACTTGGCACTGGTGCCACCTCTGGCCTGGGAACCATCCTGCGTATCGTGGATTCTATGCATCCCACCGGCCACTCCTAGCCACAGGCCCCCAAACACAAACAAGGGCGCTTTTCCCTGGAAAACAAAACTCGCCTGCCAACTTTTTGATGGCAGATTGCAGGAGCCACTTGGTACTATCAAACCAGCCCAACTTGGCACTGGTGCCACCATGGGTCTGGTCACCATCCTGCCTATCGTAGTTTTTCAGGAGCCAGCCGGTCATTCCCAGCCATAGACCCCCAGACACAAAGCTCGGCCCGTTTCCCTGGCAAACAAAAGTAAGCTGCCCCGCTTCTGGATGGCAGATTGCAGGCGCCACTTTGCGCTATCAAACCAGCCCGACTTGGCACTGGTGCCACCTTGGCTCTGGGAACCATGCTGCGTAACGTAGATTCTGAGACGACAGGCGGCCACTCCCAGCCACAGGCCCCCAAACACAAACAACGGCGCTTTTCCCTGGAAAACAAAACTCGCCTGCCAACTTTTTGATGGCAGATTGCAGGAGCCACTTGGTACTATCAAATCAGCCCAACTTGGCACTGGTGCCACCATGGGTCTGGCCACCATCCTGCCTATCGTAGCTTTTCAGGAGCCAGCCGGTCATTCCCAGCCTCAGGCCCCAAGAGAAAAACCTCGGCCCGTTTCCCTGGCAAACAAAAGTAAGCTGCCCCGCTTCTGGATGGCAGATTGCAGGAGCCACTTTGCACCATCAAACTGGCCCGACTTGTCACTGGTGCCACCTCAGGTCTGGGAACCATCCTGCGTATCGTGGATTCTAAGGATCCAGCCGGCCACTCCCAGCCACAGGCCCCCAAACACAAACAACGGTGCTTTTCCGTGGAAAACAAACCTCGCCTGCCAACTTTTTGATGGCAGATTACAGGAGCCACTTGGTACTATCAAACCAGCCCAAATTGGCACTGGTGCCACCATGGGTCTGGTGACAATCCTGCCTATCGTAGCTTTTCAGGAGCCAGCCGGTCACTCCCAGCCATAGGCCCCCAGACACAAAACTCGGCCGTTTCCCTGGCAAACAAAAGTAAGCTGCCCCGCTTCTGGATGGCAGATTTCCGGAACCACTTGGTACTATCAAACCAGCCCGACTTGGCGCTGGTGCCACCTTGGGTCCGGGAACCATCCTGCGTATCGTGGATTCTAAGGAGGCAGCCGGCCACTCCCAGCCACAGGCCCCCAAACACAAACAACGACGCTTTTCCCTGGAAAACAAAACTCGCCTGCCAACTTTTTGATGGCAGATTGCAGGAGCCACTTGGTACTATCAAACCAGCCCAACTTGGCACTGCTGCCACCATGGGTCTGGTCACCATCCTGCCTATCGTAGCTTTTCTGGACCTAGCCGGTCACTCCCAGCCATACGCCCCCAGACACAAACCTCGGCCCGTTTCCCTGGCAAACAAAAGTAAGCTGCCCCGCTTCTGGATGGCAGATTGCAGGAACCACTTGGTACTATCAAACCAGACCAACTTGGCACTGGTGCCACCTCTGGTCTGGGAACCATCCTGCGTATCCTGGGTTCAAAGGAGCCAGCCGGCCACTCCCAGTTACAGGCTTCCAAACACAAACAAAGGCGCTTTTCCCAGGAAAACAAAACTCGTCTGCCAAATTTTTGATGGCAGATTGCAGGAGCCACTTAGTACTATCAAACCAGCCCAACTTCGCACTGGTGCCACCTCTGGTCTGGGAACCATCCTGCCTAACGTAGCTTTTCAGGAGCCAGCCGGTCACTCCCAGCCATAGGCCCCGAGACACAAAGCTCGGCCCGATTCCCTGGCAAACAAAAGTAAGCTGCCCCGCTTCTGGATGGCAGATTGCTGGAGCTATTAATACTATCAAACCAGCCCGACTTGGCACTGGTGCCACCTTGGCTCTGGGAACCATCCTGCCTATCGTGGATTTTCAGGGCCCAGCCGGCCACTCTCAGCCATAGGCCACCAAACACAAACCACGGCCCTTTACTCTGGTAAACAAAACTCCACTGCCCCTCTTCTGGATGGCAAATTGAAGGACGCACTTGGTACTACAAAACCAGCCCGACTTGGCACTGGTGCCTCCTTGGGTCTGGTCACCATACTGCCTATCGTAGCTTTTCAGGAGCCAGCCGGTCACTCCCAGCCATAGGCCCCCAGACAAAAACCTCTGCCAGTTTCCCTGGTAAACAAAAGTAAGCTGCCCCGCCTCTGGATGGCAGATTGCCGGAACCACTTGGTACTATCAAACCAGCCCGACTTGGCACTGGTGCCACCTCTGGTCTGGGAACCATCCTGCGTATCGTGGATTCTAAGGAGCCAGCTAGCCACTCCGAGCCACAGGCCCCCAAACACAAACAACGGCGCTTTTCCCTGGAAAACAAAACTGGCCTGCCAACTTTTTGATGGCAGATTGCAGGAGCCACTTGGTACTATCAAACCAGCCCAACTTGGCACTGGTGCCACCATGGGTCTGGTCACCATCCTGCCTATCGTAGCTTTTCAGGAGCCAGCCGGTAACTCCCAGCCATAGGCCGCCAGACACAAAGCTCTGCCCGTTTCCCTGACAAAAAAAAGAAAGCTGCCCCGCTTCTGGATGGCAGATTGCAGGAGACACTTGGGACTATCAAACCAGCCCGACTTGGCACTGGTGCCACCTTGGCTCTGGGAACCATCCTGCCTATCGTGGATTTTCAGGGGCCAGCCGGCCACTCTCAGCCATATGCCCCCAAACAAAAACCACGGTCCTTTTCTCTGGCAAACAAAACTCAACTGCCCCTCTTCTGGATGGCAAATTGCAGGACGCACTTAGTACTACGAAAACCGCCCAACTTGGCACTGATGCCACCTTGGGTCAGGGAACCATCCTGCGTATCGGGCTTTTTAAGGAGCCAGCCGGCCACGCCCAGCCATATACCCCCAAAAAAAACCACGGAACTTTTCTCCAGCAAACAAAAATCTGCTGCCCCGCGTCTGGATGGCAGATTGCAGGAGCCACTTTGCACCACCAACCCAGCCCAACTTGGCACTGGTGCCACCTTGGATCTGGGAACCATTCTGCCTATCGTGGATTTTCAGGGGCTAGCCGGCCACTCTCAGCCATAGGCCACCAAACACAAACCACGGCACTTTACTCTGGTAAACAAAACTCCACTGCCCCTCTTCTGGATGGCAAATTGAAGGACGCACTTGGTACTACAAAACCAGCCAGACTTGGCACTGGTGCCACCTTGGGTCTGGTCACCATACTGCCTATCGTAGCTTTTCAGGAGCCAGCCGGTCACTCCCAGCCATAGGCCCCCAGACACAAACCTCGGCCCGTTCCCCTGGCAAGCAAAATTAAGATACCCCGCTTCTGGATGGCAAATTGCAGGAGCCACATGGTACTATCAAACCAGCCCAACTTGGCACTTGTGCCACCTCTGGTCTGGGCACCATCCTGCCTATCGTAGCTTTTCAGGAGCCAGCCGGTCATTCCCAGCCACAGGCCCCCAAACACAAACAACGGCGCTTTTCCCTGGAAAATAAAACTGACCTGCCAACATTTGATGGCAGATTGCAGGAGACACTTTGCAACATAAAACCAGCCCGACTTGGCACTGCTGCCACGTTGGATCTGGGAACCATCCTGCCTATCGTGGATTTTCAGGAGCCAGCCGGTCACTCCCAGCCATAGCCCCCCAGACAAAAACCTCGGCCCGTTTCCCTGGCAAACAAAAGTAAGCTACCCCGCTTCTGGATGGCAGATTGCAGGATGCACTTGGTACTATCAAACCAGCCCAACTTGGCACTGGTGCCACCTTGGGTCTGTGAACCATCCTGCGTATCGTGGATTCTAATTAGCCAGCCGGTCACTCCCAGCCACAGGCCCCCAAACACAAACAACGGTGCTTTTCCCTGGAAAACAAAACTCGCCTGCCATTTTTTTGATGGCAGATTGCAGGAGCCACTTGGTACTATCAAACCAGCCCAACTTGGCACTGCTGCAACCATGGGTCTGGTCACCATCCTGCCTATCGTAGCTTTTCAGGAGCCAGCCGGTCACTCCCAGCCATGGGCCGCCAGACACAAAGCTCGGCCCGTTTCCCTGGCAAACAAAAGTAAGCTGCCCCGCTTCTGGATGGCAGATTGCAGGAGCCACTTGGTACTATCAAACCAGCCCGACTTGGCACTGGTGCCACCTTGGGTCTGGGAACCATGCTGCGTAACGTAGATTCTAAGGCGCCAGCCGCCCGCTCCCAGCCACATGCCCCCAAAGACAAACAACGGCGCTTTTCCCTGGAAAACAAAACTCGCCTGCCAACTTTTTGATGGCAGATTGCAGAAGCCACTTGGTACTATCAAACCAGCCCAACTTGGCACTGGTGCCACCATGGGTCTGGTCACCATCCTGCCTATCGTAGCTTTTCAGGAGCCAGCCGGTCACTCCCAGCCATAGGCCTCCAGACACAAACCTCGGCCCGTTTCCCTGGCAAACAAAAGTAAGCTGCCCCACTTCTGGATGGCAGATTGCAGGAGCCACTTTGCACCATCAAACCAGCCCGACTTGGCACTGGTGCCACCTTGGGTCTGGGAACCATGCTGCGTATCATGGATTCTAAGGAGCCAGCTGGCCACTCCCAGCCACATGCCGCCAAGCACAAACAACGGCCCTTTTCCCTGGAAAACAAAACTCGCCTGCCAACTTTTTGATTGCAGATTGCAGGAGCCACTTGTTACTATCAAACCAGCCCGTCTTGGCACTGGTGCCACCTTGGCTCTGGGAACCATGGTGCGTAAGGTAGATTCTAAGATGCCAGGGGGCCACTCCCAGCCACAGGCCCCCAAACACAAACAACAGCGCTTTTCCCTGGAAAACAAAACTGGCCTGCCAAATTTTTGATGGCAGATTGCAGGAGCCACTTGGTACTATCAAACCAGCCCAACTTGTCACTGGTGCCACCATGGGTCTGGTCACCATCCTGCCTATCGTAGCTTTTCAGGAGCCAGCCGGTCACTCCCTGCCATAGGCCCCCAGACACAAACCTCGGCCTGTTTCCCTGGCAAACAAAAGTAAGCTACCCCGCTTCTGGATGGCAGATTGCAGGAACCATTTTGCACCATCAAACTAGCCCGACTTTGCACTGGTGCCACCTTGGATCTGGGAACCATGATGCGTATCGTGGATTCTAATTAGCCAGCCGGCCACTCCCAGCCACAGGCCCCCAAACACAAATAACGGCGTTTTTAATCCTGGAAAACAAAAGTCGCCTGCCAACATTTTGATGGCAGATTGCAGGATCCACTTGGTACTATCAAACCAGCCCAACTTGGCACTGGTTCCACCATGAGTCTGGTCACCATCCTTCCTATCGTGGATTTTCAGGAGCCAGCCTGTCATTCCCAGCCATAGCCCCCCACACACAAACCTCGGCCCGTTTCCCTGGCAAACAAAAGTAAGCTGCCCCGCTTCTGGATGGCAGATTGCAGGAGGCACTTGGTGCTATCAAACCAGCCCGACTTGGCACTGGTGCCACTTTGGCTCTGGGAACCATCCTGCGTAACGTAGATTGTGAGACGACCGGCGGCCACTCCCAGCCACAGGCCTCCAAACAAAATCAATGGCGATTTTCCCGGGAAAATTAAACTCGCCTGCCAAATTTTTGATGGCAGATTGCAGGAGCCACTTGGTACTATCAAACCAGCCCGTCTTTGCATTGGTGCCACCTTGGAACTGGGAACCATGCTGCGTAACGTAGATTCTAAGACGCCAGGGGGCCACTCGCAGCCACAGGCCCCCAAACCAAAAACAACGGCGCTTTTCCCTGGAAAACAAAACTCGCCTGCCAACTTTTTGATGGCAGATTGCAGGAGCCACTTGGTACTATCAAATCAGCCAAACTTGGCACTGGTGCCACCATTGGTCTGGTAACCATCCTGCCTATCGTAGCTTTTCAGGAGCCAGCCGGTCACTCCCAGCCATAGGCCCCCAGACAAAAACCTCGGCCAGTTTCCCTGGCAAACAAAAGTCAGCTAACCCGCTTCTGGATGGCAGATTGCAGGAGCTACTTTGCACCATCAAACCGGCCCGACTTGGCACTGGTGCCACCTCAGGTCTAGGAACCATGCTGCGTATCGTGGATTCTAATTAGCCAGCCGGCCACTCCGAGCCACAGGCCCCCAAACAGAAACAACGGCGCTTTTCCCTGGAAAACAAAACTGGCCTGCCAACTTTTTGATGACAGATTGCAGGAGCCACTTGGTACTATCAAACCAGCCCGACTTGGCACTGGTTCCACCATGGGTCTGGTCACCATCCTGCCTATCGTAGCTTTTCAGGAGCCAGCCGGTCACTCCCAGCCATAGGCTCCCAGACAAAAATCTCGGACCGTTTCCCTGGCAAACAAAAGTAAGCTGCCCCGCTTCTGGATGGCAGATTGCAGGAGCCACTTTGCACCATCAAACCAGCCCGAGTTGGCACTGGTGCCACCTTGGATCAGGGAACCATCCTGCCTATTGTGGATTTTCAGGGGCCAGCCAGCCAGCCCCAGGCACTGGCACCCAGACAAGAACCTCGGCCCGTTTCCCTGGCAAACCAAAGTAAGCTACCCCGCTTATGGATGACAGATTGCAGGAGCCACTTTGCACCATCAAACCAGCCCAACTTGACACTGGTGCCACCTCTGGCCTGGGAACCATCCTGCGTATCGTGGATTCTAAGCAGCCACCCGGCCACTCCGAGCCACAGGCCCCCAAACACAAACAACGGCGTTTTTCCCCAGAAAACAAAACTCGCCTGCCAACATTTTGATGGCAGATTGCAGGAGCCACTTGGTACTATCAAACCAGCCCAACATGGCACTGGTGCCACCATGGGTCTGGTCACCATCCTGCCTAGCATAGCTTTTCAGGAGCCAGGAGGTCACTCCCAGCCATAGACCCCCAGACAGAAACCTCGGCCCGTTTCCATGGAAAACAAAAGTAAGCTGCCCCGCTTCTGGATGGCAGATTGCAGGAGCCACTTGGTACTATCAAATTAGCCCAACTTGGCACTGGTGCCACCATGGGTCTGGTAAACATCCTGCCTATCGTAGCTTTTCAGGAGCCAGCCAGTCACTCCCTGCCATAGGGCCCCAGACAAATACCTCGGCCCGTTTCCCTGGCAAACAAAAGTAAGCTGCCCCGCTTCTGGATGGCAGATTGCAGGAGCCACTTGGTATTATCAAACCAGCCCGACTTGGCACTGGTGCCACCTTGGATCTGGGAACCATGCTGCGTAACGTGGATTCTAAGACAACAGGCGGCCACTCCCAGCCACAGAGCCCCAAACAACAACAACGGCGCTTTTCCCTGGAAAACAAAACTCGCCTGCCAACATTTTGATGGCAGATTGCAGGAGCCACTTGGTACTATCAAATCAGCCCAACTTGGCACTGCTGCTACTATGGGTCTGGTAATCATCCTGCCTACTGTAGCTTTTCAGGAGCCAGCCGGTCACTCCCAACCATAGGCCCCCAGAAAAAAACCTCGGCCCGTTTCCCTGGCAAACAAAAGTAAGCTAACCCGCTTCTGGATGGCAGATTGCAGGAGCCACTTTGCACCATCAAACTATCCCGACTTGGCACTGGTGCCACCTCGGGTCTGGGAACCATCCTGCGTATCGTGGATTCTAATTAGCCAGCCGGCCACTCCCAGCCACAGGCCCCCAAACACAAACAACGGCGCTTTTCCCTGGAAAACAAAACTCGCCTGCCAACTTTTTGATGGCAGATTGCAGGAGCCACTTGGTACTATCAAACCAGCCCAACTTGGCACTGGTGCCACCACTGGTCTGGGAACCATCCTGCGTATTGTGGATTCTAAGGAGCCAGCCGGCCACTCCCAGCCACAGGACCCCAGACACAAAGCTCTGCCCGTTTCCCTGACAAACAAAATTAAGCTACCCCGCTTCTGGATGGCAGATTGCAGGAGCTATTTAGTACTATCAAACCAGCCCAACTTGGCACTGGTGTCACCATGGGCCTGGTCACCATCCTACCTATCGTAGCTTTTCAGGAGCCAGCCGGTCACTCCCAGCCATAGGCCCCCAGACACAAACCTCGGCCCGTTTCCCTGGCAAACAAAAGTAAGCTGCCCCGCTTCTGGATGGCAGATTGCAGGAGCCATTTGGTACTATCAAATCAGCCCGACTTGGCACTGGTGCCACCTCTGGTCTGGGAACCATCCTGCGTATCGTGGATTCTAAGGAGCCAGCCGGCCACTCCCAGCCACAGGACCCCATTCACAAAGCTCTGCCCGTTTCCCTGACAAACAAAATTAAGCTACCCCGCTTCTGGATGGCAGATTGCAGGAGCTATTTAGTACTATCAAACCAGCCCGACTTGGCGCTTGTGCCACCTTGGCTCTGGGAACCATTCTGCCTATTGTTGATTTTCAGGGGCCAGCCGGCCACTCTGAGCCATAGTTCCCAAACAAAAACCACGGCCCTTTTCCCTGGAAAACAAAACTCAGCTGCCCCACTTCTGCATGGCAGATTGCAGGAGCCACTTGGTACTATCAAACCAGCCCAACTTGGCACTGGTGTCACCATGGGCCTGGTCACCATCCTGCCTATCGTAGCCTTTCAGGAGCCAGCCGGTTACTCCCAGCCATAGGCCCCCAGACACAAACCTCGGCCCGTTTCCCTGGCAAACAAAAGTAAGCTGCCCCGCTTCTGGATGGCAGATTGCAGGAGCCACTTGGTACTATCAAATCAGCCCGACTTGGCACTGGTGCCACCTCGGGTCTGGGAACCATCCTGCGTATCGTGGATTCTAAGGAGCCAGCCGGCCACTCCCAGCCACAGGCCCACAAACACAAACAACGGGGCTTTTCCCTGGAAAACAAAACTCGCCTGCCAACTTTTTGATGGCAGATTGCATGAGCCACTTGGTGCTATCAAACCAGCCAACTTGGCACTGGTGCCACCATGGGTCTGGTCACAATCCTGCCTATCGTAGCTTTTCAGGAGCCAGCCGGTCACTCCCAGCCATAGGCGCCCAGACACAAAGCTCGGCCCATTTCCATGGTAAACAAAAGTAAGCTGCCCCGCTTCTGGATGGCAGATTGCAGGAACCACTTGGTATTATCAAACCAGCCCGACTTGGCACTGGTGCCACCTCAGGTCTGGGAACCATCCTGCGTATCGTGGATTCTAAGGAGCCAGCCGGCCACTCCCAGCCACAGGACCCCAAACACAAACAACAGCGCATTTCTCTGGCAAACAAAATTCAGTTGCCCTGCTTTTGGATGGCAGATTGCAGGAGCGACTTGGTACTATCAGACCAGCCCAACTTGGCACTGGTGCCTCCATGGGTCTGGTAACCATCCTGCCTATCGTAGCTTTTCAGGAGCCAGCCGGTCACTCCCAGCCAGAGGCCCCAGACACAAAGCTCTGCCCGTTTCCCTGGCAAACAAAAGTAAGCTACCCCGCTTCTGGATGGCAGATTGCAGGAGCCACTTTGAACCATCAAACCAGCCCGACTTGGCACTGGTGCCACCTCTGGTCTGGGAACCATCCTGCGTATCGTGGATTCTAAGGAGCCAGCTGGCCACTCCCAGCCACAGGCCCCCAAACACAAACAACGGCGCTGTTCCCTGGAAAACAAAACTCGCCTGCCAACTTTTTGATGGCAGATTGCAGGAGCCACTTGGTACTATGAAACTAGCCAAACTTGGCACTGCTGCCACCATGGGTCTGGTCAGCATCCGGCCTATCGGAGCTTTTCAGGATCCAGGAGGTCACTCCCGGCCATAGGCCGCCAGACACAAACCTCGGCCCGTTTCCCTGGCAAACAAAAGTAAGCTGCCCCGCTTCTGGATGGCAGATTGCAGGAGCCACATGATGCTATCAAACCAGCCCAACTTGGCACTGGTGCCACCATGGGTCTGGTAACCATCCTGCCTATCGTAGCTTTTCAGGAGCCAGCCGGTCACTCCCAGCCATAGGCCCCAGACACAAAGCTCTGCCCGTTTCCCTGGCAAACAAAAGTAAGCTACCCCGCTTCTGGATGACAGATTGCAGGAGCCACTTTGAACCATCAAACCAGCCCGACTTGGCACTGGTGCCACCTCTGGTCTGGGAACCATCCTGCGTATCGTGAATTCTAAGGAGCCAGCTGGCCACTCCCAGCCACAGGCCCCCAAACACAAACAACGGCGCTTTTCCCTGGAAAACAAAACTCGCCTGCCATCTTTTTGATGGCAGATTGCAGGAGACACTTGGTACTATGATACCAGCCCAACTTGGCACTGCTGCCACCATGGGTCTGGTCAGCATACTGCCTATCGGAGCTTTTCAGGAGCCCGGAGGTCACTGCCGGCCATAGGCCGCCAGACACAAACCTCGGCCCGTTTCCCTGGCAAACAAAAGTAAGCTGCCCCGCTTCTGGATGGCAGATTGCAGGAGCCACATGGTGCTATCAAAGCAGTCCAACTTGGCACTGGTGCCTCCATGGGTCTGGTAACCATCCTGCCTATCGTAGCTTTTCAGGAGCCAGCCGGTCAGTCCCAGCCATAGGCCCCAGACAAACAACGGCGCTTTTCCCCGGAAAACAAAACTCGCCTGCCAACATTTTGATGGCAGATTGCAGGAGCCACTTGGTACTATCAAACCAGCCCAACTTGGCACTGGTGCCACCATGGGTCTGGTCACCATCCTGCCTATCATAGCTTTTCAGGAGCCAGGAGGTCACTCCCAGCCATAGACCCCCAGACAGAAACCTCGGCCCGCTTCCATGGAAAACAAAAGTAAGCTGCCCCGCTTCTGGATGGCAGATTGCAGGAGCAACTTGATACTATCAAATTAGCCCAACTTGGCACTGGTGCCACCATGGGTCTGGTAAACATCCGGCCTATCGTAGCTTTTCAGGAGCCAGCCAGTCACTCCCTGCCATAGGCCCCAAGACACAAAGCTCGGCCCGTTTCCCTGGCAAACAAAAGTAAGCTGCGCCGCTTCTAGATGGCAGATTGCAGGAGCCACTTGGTACTATCAAACCAGCCCGACTTGGCACTGGTGCCACCTTGGATCTGGGAACCATGATGCATAACGTGGATTCTAAGACGACAGCCGGCCACTCCCAGCCACAGGGCCCCAAACACAAACAACGGCGCTTTTCCCTGGAAAACAAAACTCGCCTGCCAACTTTTTGATGGCAGATTGCAGGACCCACTTGGTACTATCAAACCAGCCCAACTTGGCACTGGTGCCACCACTGGTCTGGGAACCATCCTGCGTATCGTGGATTCTAAGGAGCCAGCCGGCCACTCCCAGCCACAGGACCCCAGACACAAAGCTCTGCCCGTTTCCCTGACAAACAAAAGTAAGCTACCCCGCTTCTGGATGGCAGATTGCAGGAGCTATTTAGTACTATCAAACCAGCCCGACTTGGCACTGGTGCCACCTTGGCTCTGGGAACCATCCTGCCTATTGTGGATTTTGTGGGGTCAGCCGGCCACTCTCAGCCATATGCCCTCAAACACAAACCACGGCCCTTTTCTCTGGCAAACAAAACTCAACTGCCCCTCTTCTGGAAGGCAAATTGCAGGACGCACTTGGTACTACAAAAACAGCCCAACTTGGCACTGGTGCCACCTCTGGTCTGGGAACCATCCTGCGTATCGTGGATTCTAAGGAGCCAGCCGGCCACTCCCAGCCACAGGCCCCCAAACACAAACAACGGCTCTTTTCCCTGGAAAACAAATCTCGCCTGCCAAGTTTTTGATGGCAGATTGCAGGAGCCACTTGGTGCTATCAAACCAGCCCAACTTGGCACTGGTGCCACCATGGGTCTTGTCACAATCCTGCCTATCGTAGCTTTTCAGGAGCCAGCCGGTCACTTCCAGCCGTAGGCGCCCAGACACAAAGCTCGGCCCATTTCCATGGTAAATAAAAGTAAGCTGCCCCGCTTCTGCATGGCAGATTGCAGGAACCACTTGGTACTATCAAACCAGCCCAACTTGGCACTGGTGCCTCCATGGGTCTGGTAACCATCCTGCCTATCGCAGCTTTTCAGGAGCCAGCCGGTCAGTCCCAGCCATAGGCCCCAGACACAAAGCTCTGCCCGATACTCTGGCAAACAAAAGTAAGGTACCCCGCTTCTGGATGGCAGAGTGCAGGAGCCACTTTGAACCATCAAACTATCCCGACTTGGCACTGGTGCCACCTCTGGTCTGGGAACCATCCTGCGTATCGTGGATTCTAAGGAGCCAGCTGGCCAGTCCCAGCCACAGGCCCACAAACACAAACAACGGCGCTTTTCCCTGGAAAACAAAACTCGCCTGCCAGATTTTTGATGGCAGATTGCAGGAGCCACTTGGTACTATCAAACCAGCCCAACTTGGCACTGGTGCCACCATGGGTCTGGTCACCATCCTGCCTATCGTAGCTTTTCAGGAGCCAGCCGGTCACTCCCAGCCATAGGCCCCCAGACACAAACCTCGGCCCGTTTCCCTGGCAAACAAAAGTAAGCTGCCCCGCTTCTGGATGGCAGATTGCAGGAGCCACTTGGTACTATCAAACCAGCCCGACTTGGCACTGGTGCCACCTTGGGTCTGGGAACCATGCTGCGTAACGTAGATTCTAAGGCGCCAGCCGGCCACTCCCAGCCGCAGGCCCCCAAAGACAAACAACGGCGCTTTTCCCTGGAAAACAAAACTCGCCTGCCAAATTTTTGATGGCAGATTGCAGGAGCCACTTGGTACTATCAAATCAGCCCAACTTGGCACTGGTGCCACCATGGGTCTGGTCACCATCCTGCCTATCGTAGCTTTTCAGGAGCCAGCCGGTCACTCCCAGCCATAGGCCCCCAGACACAAACCTCGGCCCGTTTCCCTGGCAAACAAAGGGAAGCTGCCCCGCTTCTAGATGGCAGATTGCAGGAGCTATTTATTACTATCAAACCAGCCCGACTTGGCACTGATGCCACCTTGGCTCTGGGAACCATCCTGCCTATCGTGGATTTTCAGGGGCCAGCCGGCCACTCTCAGGCATATGCCCCCAAACACAAACCACGGCCCTTTTCTCTGGCAAACAAAACTCAACTGCCCTTCTTCTGGACGGCAAATTGCAGGACGCACTTGGTACTACGAAAACAGCCCGACTTGGCACTGGTGCCACCTCTGGCCTGGGAACCATCCTGCGTATTGTGGATTCTAAGCAGCCACCCGGCCACTCCGAGCCACAGGCCCCCAAACACAAACAACGGCACTTTACCCCGGAAAACAAAACTCGCCTGCCAACATTTTGATGGCAGATTGCAGGAGCCACTTGGTACTATCAAACCAGCCCAACTTGGCACTGGTGCCACCATGGGTCTGGTCATCATCCTGCCTAGCATAGCTTTTCAGGAGCCAGGAGGTCACTCCCAGCCATAGACCCCCAGACAGAAACCTCGGCCCGTTTCCATGGAAAACAAAAGTAAGCTGCCCCGCTTCTGGATGGCAGATTGCAGGAGCCACTTGGTACTATGAAATTAGCCCAACTTGGCACTGGTGCCACCATGGGTCTGGTAAACATCCTGCCTATCGTAGCTTTTCAGGAGCCAGCCAGTCACTCCCTGCCATAGGGCCCCAGACAAATACCTCGGCCCGTTTCCCTGGCAAACAAAAGTAAGCTGCCCCGCTTCTGGATGGCAGATTGCAGGAGCCACTTGGTACTATCAAACCAGCCCTACTTGGCACTGGTGCCACCTTGGATCTGGGAACCATGCTGCGTAACGTGGATTCTAAGACGACAGGCGGCCACTCCCAGCCACAGGGCCCCAAACACAAACAACGGCGCTTTTCCCTGGAAAACAAAACTCGCCTGCCAACATTTTGATGGCAGATTGCAGGAGCCACTTGGTACTATCAAATCAGCCCAACTTGGCACTGGTGCCACCATGGGTCTGGTAATCATCCTGCCTACTGTAGCTTTTCAGGAGCCAGCCGATCACTCCCAACCATAGGCCCCCAGAAAAAAACCTCGGCCCGTTTCCCTGGCAAACAAAAGTAAGCTACCCCGCTTCTGGATGGCAGATTGCAGGAGGCACGTTGCACCATCAAACTATCCCGACTTGGCACTGGTGCCACCTCGGGTCTGGGAACCATCCTGCGTATCGTGGATTCTAATTAGCCGGCCGGCCACTCCCAGCCACAGGCCCCCAAACACAAACAACGGCGCTTTTCCCTGGAAAACAAAACTCGCCTGCCAACTTTTTGATGGCAGATTGCAGGAGCCACTTGGTACTATCAAACCAGCCCAACTTGGCACTGGTGCCACCACTGGTCTGGGAACCATCCTGCGTATCGTGGATTCTAAGGAGCCAGCCGGCCACTCCCAGCCACAGGACCCCAGACACAAAGCTCTGCACGTTTCCCTGACAAACAAAATTAAGATACCCCGCTTCTGGATGGCAGATTGCAGGAGCCACTTGGTACTATCAAACCAGCCCGACTTGGCACTGGTGCCACCTTGGCTCTGGGAACCATCCTGCCTATCGTGGATTTTCAGGGGTCAGCCGGCCACTCTCAGCCATATGCCCTCAAACACAAACCACGGCCCTTTTCTCTGGCAAACAAAACTCAACTGCCCCTCTTCTGGAAGGCAAATTGCAGGACGCACTTGGTACTACAAAAACAGCCCAACTTGGCACTGGTGCCACCTCGGGTCTGGGAACCATCCTGCGTATCGTGGATTCTAAGGAGCACGCCGGCCACTCCCAGCCACAGGCCGCCAAACACAAACAACGGCTCTTTTCCCTGGAAAACAAAATTCGCCTGCCAACTTTTTGATGGCAGATTGCAGGAGCCACTTGGTGCTATCAAACCAGCCCAACATGGCACTGGTGCCACCATGGGTCTGGTCACCATCCTGCCTATCGTAGCTTTTCAGGAGCCAGCCGGTCACTTCCAGCCATAGGCGCCCAGACACAAAGCTCGGCCCGATTCCCTGGCAAACAAAAGTAAGCTGCCCCGCTTCTGCATGGCAGATTGCAGGAGCCACTTGGTACTATCAAATCAGCCCAACTTGGCACTGGTGCCACCATGGGTCTGGTAACCATCCTGCCTATGGTAGCTTTTCAGGAGCCAGCCGGTCACTCCCAGCCATAGGCCCCAGACACAAACCTCTGCCCGATTCCCTGGCAAACAAAAGTAAGCTACCCCGCTTCTGGATGGCAGATTGCAGGAGCCACGTTGAACCATCAAACTATCCCGACTTGGCACTGGTGCCACCTCTGGTCTGGGAACCATCCTGCGTATCGTGGATTCTAAGGAGCCAGCTGGCCAGTCCCAGCCACAGGCCCACAAACACAAACAACGGCGCTTTTCTCTGGAAAACAAAACTGGCCTGCCAACTTTTTGATGGCAGATTGCAGGAGCCACTTGGTACTATCAAACCAGCCCAACTTGGCACTGGTGCCACCATTGGTCTGGTCACCATCCTGCCTATCGTAGCTTTTCAGGAGCCAGCCGGTCACTCCCAGCAATAGGCCACCAGACACAAACCTCGGCCCGTTTCCCTGGAAAACAAAAGTAAGCTGCCCCGCTTCTGGATGGCAGATTGCAGGAGCCACTTGGTACTATCAAACCAGCCCGACTTAGCTCTGGTGCCTCCATGGGTCTGGTAACCATCCTGCCTATCGTAGCTTTTCAGGAGCCAGCCGATCAGTCCCAGCCATAGGCCCCAAACACAAATCTCTGCCCGTTTCTCCGCCAAACAAATGTAAGCTACCCCGCTTCTGGATGGCAGATTGCAGGAGCCACTTTGAACCATCAAACCAGCCCGACTTGGCACTGGTGCCACCTCGGGTCTGGGAACCATCCTGCGTATCGTGGATTCTAAGGAGCCAGCCGGCCACTCCCAGCCACAGGCCCCCAAACACAAACAACGGCGCTTGTCCCTGGCAAACAAAACTCGCCTGCCAACTTTTTGATGGCAGATTGCAGGAGCCGCTTAGTACTATCAAACCAGCCCAACTTGGCACTGGTGCCACCATGGGTCTGGTCACCATCCTGCCTATCGTGGCTTTTCAGGAGCCAGCCGGTCACTCCCAGCCATAGGCCCCCAGTCACAAACCTCGGCCCGTTTCCCTGGCAAACAAAAGTAAGCTGCCCCGCTTCTGGATGGCAGATTGCAGGAGCCACTTGGTACTATCAAACCAGCCCGACTTGGCACTGCTGCCACCTTAGGTCTGGGAACCATGCTGCGTAACGTAGATTCTTAGGCGAAGGCGGACACTCCCAGCCACAGGCCCCCAAACACAAACAACGGCGCTTTACCCTGGAAAACAAAATTACCCTGACAACTTTTTGATGGCAGATTGCAGGAGCCACTTGGTACTATCAAACCAGCCCAACTTGGCACTGCTGCCACCATGGGTCTGGTCACCATCCTGCCTATCGTAGCTTTTCAGGAGCCAGCCGGTCACTCCCAGCCATAGGCCCCCAGACACAAACCTCGGCCTGTTTCCCTGGCAAACAAAAGTAAGCTGCCCGGCTTCTAGATGGCAGATTGCAGGAGCCGCTTGGTACTATCAAACCAGCCCGACTTGGCACTGGTGCCACCTTGGGTCTCGGAACCATGCTGCGTAACGTAGATTCTAAGGCGCCAGCCGGCCACTCCCAGCCGCAGGCCCCCAAACACAAACAACGGCGCTTTTCCCTGGAAAACAAAACTCGCCTGCCAACTTTTTGATGGCAGATTGCAGGAGCCACTTGGTACTATCAAACCAGCCCAACTTGGCACTGGTGCCACCATGGGTCTGGTAACCATCCTGCCTATCGTAGTTTTCAGGAGCCAGCCGGTCACTCCCAGCCATAGGCCCCCAGACACAAACCTCTGCCCGTTTCCCTGGCAAACAAAAGTAAGCTGCCCCGCTTCTGGATGGCAGATTGCAGGAGCTATTTATTACTATCAAACCAGCCCGACTTGGCACTGGTGCCACCTTGGCTCTGGGAACCATCCTGCCTATCGTGGATTTTCAGAGGCCAGCCGGCCACTCTCAGCCATATGCCCCCAAACACAAACCACGGCCCTTTTCTTTGGCAAACAAAACTCAACTGCCCCTCTTCTGGACGGCAAATTGCAGGACGCACTTGGTACTACGAAAACAGCCCCACTTGGCGCTGATGCCACATTGGGTCAGGGAACCATCCTGCGTATCGAGCTTTTTAAGGAGCCAGCCGGCCACTCCCATCCATAGACCGCCAAAAACAAACCACGGAACTTTTCTCCAGCAAACAAAAATCCGCTGCCCCGCGTCTGGATGGCAGATTGCAGGAGCCACTTTGCACCATCAAACAAGCCCGACTTGGCACTGGTGCCACCTTGGATCTGGGAACCATCCTGCCTATCGTGGATTTTCAGGGGCCAGCCGGCCACTCTCAGCCATAGGCCCCCAAACACAAACCACGGCACTTTACTCTGGTAAACAAAACTCAACTGCCCCTCTTCTGGATGGCAAATTGCAGGACGCACTTGGTACTACAAAACCAGCCCGACTTGGCGCTGGTGCCACCTTGGGTCTGGTCACCATCCTGCGTATCGTGCATTTTAAGGAGCCACTTGGCCACTCCAAGCCATAGGCCCCCAGACACAAAGCTCTGCCCGTTTCCCTGGCAAACAAAAGTAAGCTACCCCGCTTCTGG
Source organism: Melospiza georgiana (assembly GCF_028018845.1). Taxonomy (NCBI): domain Eukaryota; kingdom Metazoa; phylum Chordata; class Aves; order Passeriformes; family Passerellidae; genus Melospiza; species Melospiza georgiana. The sequence goes on from NC_080430.1 coordinate 56,864,587, forward strand.
ATGGCAGATTAGAGGAGCCACTTTGCACCATCAAACCAGCCCAACTTGGCACTGGTGCCACCTTGGCTCTGGGAACCATGCTGCGTATCGTGGATTCTAATGAGCCAGCCGGCCACTGCCAGCCACAGGCGCCCAAAAAAAACCACGGACCTTTCTCTTGCAAACTAAAATCGGCTACCCCGCTTCTGGATGGCAGATTGCAGGAGACACTTTGCACCATCAAACCAGCCCGATTTGGCACTGCTGCCACTTTGGGTCTGGGAACCATGCTGCCTAGCGTGGATTTTTAGGAGCCAGCCGGCCACTCTCAGCCATAGGCCCTCAAGCACAAACCACGGCCCTTTTCTCTGGCAAACAAAACTCAACTGCCCCTCTTCTGGAGGGCAAATTGCAGGACGCAATTGGTACTACAAAAACAGCACAACTTGGCACTGGTGCCACCATGGGTCTGGTAACCATCCTGCCTATCGTAGTTTTCAGGAGCCAGCCGGTCCCTCCCAGCCATAGGCCCCCAGACAAAAACCTCGGCCCGTTTCCCTGGCAAACAAAAGTAAGCTACCCCGCTTCTGGATGGCAAATTGCAGGAGCCACTTTGCACCATCAAACTGGCCCGACTTGGCACTGGTGCCACCTCTGGTCTGGGAACCATCCTGCGTTTTGTGGATTCTAAGGAGCCAGCCGGCCACTCCCAGCCACAGGCCCCCAAACACAAACAAAGGCGCTTTTCCCTGGAAAACAAAACTCGCCTGCCAACTTTTTGATGGCAGATTGCAGGAGCCTGAAAACTACGATAGGCAGGATGGTGACCAGAGCCATGGTTGCACCAGCGCCAAGTTGGGCTGGTTTGATAGTACAAAGCGCGTCCTGCAATGTGCCATCCAGAAGCGGGGCAGCTTACTTTTGTTTGCCAGGGAAACGGGCCGAGCTTTGTGTCTGGCGGCCTATGGCCGGGAGTGACCGTCTAGGTCGTGAAAAGCTACGATAGGCAGGATGGTGACCAGACCCATGGTGGCACCAGTGCCAAGTTGGGCTGATTTGATAGTACCAAGTGGCTCCTGCAATCTGCCATCAAAAATTTGGCAGGCGAGTTTTGTTTTCCGGGGAAAAGCGCCGTTGTTTTTGTTTGGGGCCCTGTGGCTGGGAGTGGCCCCCTTGCGTCTTGGAATCATCGATACGCAGGATGGTTCCCAGACCCAAGGTGGCACCAGTGCCAAGTCGGACTGGTTTGATAGTACCAAGTGGCTCCTGCAATCTGCCATCCAGAAGCTGGGCAGCTTACTTTTGTTTGCCAAGGAAAAGGGCCGAGGTTTTGTCTGGGGTTCTATGGCTGGGAGTGACCGGCTGGCTCCTGAAAAGCTACGATAGGCAGGATGGTTACCAGACACATTGTGGCACCAGTGCCAAGTTGGGCTGCTTTGATAGTACCAAGTGGCTCCTGCAATCTGCCATCAAAATGTTGGCAGGCGAGTTTTGTTTTCCAGGGAAAATCGCCGTTGTTTGTGTTTGGCGGCATGTGGCTGGGAGTGGCCAGCCGGCTCCTTAGAATCCACGATACGCAGCATGGATCCCAGAGCCAAGGTGGCACCAGTGCCAAATCGGGCTGGTTTAATGGTGCAAAGTGTCTCCTTCAATCTGCCATCCAGAAGCGGGGTAGCTTACTTGTGTTTGCCAAGGAAACGGGCCGAGGTTTGTGTGTCGATGCCTATGGCTGGGAGTGACCGGCTGGCTCCTGAAAAGCTACGATAGGCAGGATGGTGACCAGACCCATGGTGGCACCAGTGCCAAGTTGGGCTGATTTGATTGTACCAAGTGGCTCCTGCAATCTGCCATCAAAAAGTTGGCAGGCGAGTTTTGTTTTCCAGGGAAAAGCGCCGTTGTTTGTGTTTGGGGTCGGGTGGCTCGGAGTGGCCGGCTGGCTAATTAGAATCCACGATACGCAGGATGGTTCCCAGACCCAAGGAGGCACCAGTGCCAATTCGGTCTAGTTTGATGGTGCAAAGTGGCTCCTGCAATCTGCCATCCAGAAGCGGGGTACCTTACTTTTGTTTGCAAGGGAAACGGGCCGAGGTTTGTGTCTGTGGGCCTAAGGCTGGGAGTGACCGACTGGCTCCTGAAAAGCTACGATAGGCAGGATGGTTACCAGACCCATGGTGGCACCAGTGCCAAGTTGGGCTGGTTTGATAGTACCAAGTGGCTCCTGCAATCTGCCATCAAAATGTTGGCAGGCGAGTTTTGTTTTCCAGGGAAAAGCGCCGTTGTTTGTGTTTGGCGGCATGTGGCTGGGAGTGGCCAGCTGGCTCCTTAGAATCCACGATACGCAGCATCGTTCCCAGAGCCAAGGTGGCACCAGTGCCAAGTCGGGCTGGTTTGATGGTGCAAAGTAGTTCCTGCAATCTGCCATCCAGAAGCGGGGTAGCTTACTTGTGTTTGCCAAGGAAACGTGCCGATGTTTGTATCTCGAGGCCTATGGCTGGGACTGACCGGCTGTCTCCTGAAAAGCTACGATAGGCAGGATGGTGACCAGACCCATGGTGGCACCAGTGCCAAGTTGGGCTGATTTGATAGTACCAAGTGGCTCCTGCAATCTGCTCACAAAAAGTTGGCAGGCGAGTTTAGTTTTCCAGGGAAAGGCGCCGTTGTTTGTGTTTGGGGTCCTGTGGCTGGGAGTGGCCGGCTGACTAATTAGAATCCACGATACGCAGGATGGTTCCCAGACCAGAGGTGGCACCAGTGCCAAGTCGGGCTAGTTTGATGGTGCAAAGTGGCTCCTGCAATCTGCCATCCAGAAGCGCGGTAGCTTACTTTTGTTTGCCAGGGAAACAGGCCGAGCTTTGTGTCTGGCGGCCTATGGCTGGGAGTGACCGGCTGGCTCCTGAAAAGCTACGATAGGCAGGATGGTTACCAGACCCATGGTGGCACCAGTGCCAAGTTGGGCTGATTTGATAGTACCAAGTGGCTCCTCCAATCTGCCATCCAGAAGCAGGGCAGCTTACTTTTGCTTGCCAGGGAAACGGACAGAGTTTTGTGTCTGGGGCCCTGTGGCTGGGAGTGGCCCGCTGGCTAATTAGAATCAACGATACGCAGGATGTTTTCCAGACCAGTGGTGGCACCAGTGCCAAGTCGGGCTGGTTTCATAGTACCAAGTGCGTCCTGCAATCTGCCATCCAGAAGCGGGGCAGCTTACTTTTGTTTGCCAGGGAAACGGGCCCAGGCTTGTGTCTGGGGGCCTATCGCTGGGAGTGACTGGCTGGCTCCTGAAAAGCTACGATAGGCAGTATGGTGACCAGACCCATGGTGGCACCAGTGCCAAGTTGGGCTGATTTGATAGTACCAAGTGGCTCCTGCAATCTGCAATCAAAAAGTTGGCAGGCGAGTTTTGTTTTCCAGGGAAAAGCAACGTTGTTTGTGTTTGGGGGCCTGTGGCTAAGAGTGGCCGGCTGGATCCTTAGAATCCACGATACGCAGGATGGTTCCCAGACAAGAGGTGGCACCAGTGACAAGTTGGGCTGGTTTGATACTACCAAGTGGTTCCTGCAATCTGCCATCCAGAAGCGGGGCAGCTTGCTTTTGTTTGCCAGGGAAACGGGCCGTTGTTTTTGTTTGGGGGCCTGTGCCTGGGAGTGGCCGGCTGGCTCCTTAGAATCCACGATACGCAGGATGGTTGCCAGACCAGAGGTGGCACCAGTGCCAAGTCGTGCTGGTTTGATACTACCAAGTGGTTCCTGCAATCTGCCATCCAGAATTGGGGCAGCTTACTTTTGTTTGCCAGGGAAACGGGCAGAGCTTTGTGTCTGGGGGCCTATGGCTGGGAGTGACCAGCTGGCTCCTGAGAAGCTACGATAGGCAGGATGGTGACCAGACCCATGGTGGCAGCAGTGCGAAGTTGGGCTGGTTTGATAGTAGCAAGTGGCTCCTGCAATCTGCCATCCAGAAGAGGGGTAGTTTAATTTTTTTTCCAGGGAAAAGCGCCGTTGTTTGTGTTTGGGGGCCTGAGGCTGGGAGTAGCCGGCTGGCTAATTAGAATATACGATACGCAGGATGGTTCCCAGACCAGAGGTGGCACCAGTGCCATGTCGGGCTAGTTTGATGGTGCAAAGTGGCTCCTGCAATCTGCCATCCAGAAGCGGGGTAGCTTACTTTTGTTGCCAGGGAAACGGGCCGAGGTTTGTGGCTGGGGCCATATGGCTGGGAGTGACCGGCTGGCTCCTGAAAAGCTACGATAGGCAGGATGTTTACCAGACCCATGGTGGCATCAGTGCCAAGTTGGGCTGGTTTGATAGTACCAAGTGGCTCCTGCAATCTGCCGTCAAAAATTTGGCAGGCGAGTTTTGTTTTCCAGGGAAAAGCGCCATTGATTTTGTTTGGGGGCCAGTGGCTGGGAGTGGCCGGCTGGCTCCATTGAATCCACGATACGCAGCATGGTTCCCAGACCCAAGGTGGCACCAGTGCCAAGTTGGGCTGGTTTGATAGTACCAAGTGGCTCCTGCAATCTGCCATCCAGAAGCGGGGCTGCTTACTTTTGTTTGCCCGGGAAACGGGCCGAGGTTTGTGTCTGGGGGCTATGGCTGGGAGTGACCGGCTGGCTCCTGAAAAGCTACGATAGGCAGGATGGTGACCAGACCAATGGTGGCACCAGTGCCAAGTTGGGCTGGTTTAATAGTACCAAGTGGCTCCTGCAATCTGCCATCAAAAAGTTGGCAGGCGAATTTTGTTTTCCAGGGAAAAGCGCCGTTGTTTTTGTTTGGGGGCCTGTGGCTGGGAGTGGCCGGCTGGCTCCTTAGAATCCACAAAACACAGGATGGTTCCCAGACCCAAGGTGGCACCAGTGCCAAGTCGAGCTGGTTTGATGGTGCTAAGTGGCTCCTGCAATCTGCCATCCAGAAGCGGGGCAGCCGATTTTTGTTTGCAAGAGAAAAGGCCTTTGGTATTTTTTGGGGGCCTGTGGCTGGGAGTGGCCGGCTGGCTCCTTAGAATCCACGATACGCATCATGGTTCCCAGAGCCTATGTGGCACCAGTGCCAAGTCGGGCTGGTTTTGTAGTAGCAAGTGGCTCCTGCAATTTGCCATCCAGTAGAGGGGCAGTTGAGTTTTGTTTGCCAGAGGAAAGGGCCGTGGTTTTTGTTTGGGGGTACATGGCTGAGAGTGGCCGGCTGGCCCCTGAAAATCCACGATAGGCAGGATGGTTCCCTGATCCAAGGTGGAACCAGTGCCAACTCGGGCTGGTTTGATGGTGCAAAGTGGCTCCTGCAATCTGCCATCCAGAAGCGGGGCAGCTTACTTTTGTTTGCCAGGGAAACGGTCCGAGATTTTTGTCTGGGAGCCTATGGCTGGGAGTGACCGGCTGGCTCCTGAAAAGCTACGATAGGCAGGATGGTGACCAGACCCATGGTGGCACCAGTGCGAAGTTGGGCTGGTTTGATAGTACCAAGTGGCTCCTGCAATCTGTCATCAAAAAGTTGGCAGGCCAGTTTTGTTTTCCAGGGAAAAGCGCCGTTGTTTCTGTTTGGGGGCCTGTGGCTCGGAGTGGCCGGCTGGCTAATTAGAATCCACGATACGCAGCATGGTTCCTAGACCTGAGGTGGCACCAGTGCCAAGTCGGGCTGGTTTGATGGTGCAAAGTGGCTCCTGCAATCTGCCATCCAGAAGCGGGTTAGCTGACTTTTGTTTGCCAGGGAAACGGGCCGAGGTTTTTGTCTGGGGGCCTATGGCTGGGAGTGACCGGCTGGCTCCTGAAAAGCTACGATAGGCAGGATGGTGACCAGACCAATGGTGGCACCAGTGCCAAGTTTGGCTGATTTGATAGTACCAAGTGGCTCCTGCAATCTGCCATCAAAAAGTTGGCAGGCGAGTTTTGTTTTCCAGGGAAAAGCGCCGTTGTTTTTGGTTTGGGGGCCTGTGGCTGCGAGTGGCCCCCTGGCGTCTTAGAATCTACGTTACGCAGCATGGTTCCCAGTTCCAAGGTGGCACCAATGCAAAGACGGGCTGGTTTGATAGTACCAAGTGGCTCCTGCAATCTGCCATCAAAAATTTGGCAGGCGAGTTTTATTTTCCCGGGAAAATCGCCATTGATTTTGTTTGGAGGCCTGTGGCTGGGAGTGGCCGCCGGTCGTCTCACAATCTACGTTACGCAGGATGGTTCCCAGAGCCAAAGTGGCACCAGTGCCAAGTCGGGCTGGTTTGATAGCACCAAGTGCCTCCTGCAATCTGCCATCCAGAAGCGGGGCAGCTTACTTTTGTTTGCCAGGGAAACGGGCCGAGGTTTGTGTGTGGGGGTCTATGGCTGGGAATGACAGGCTGGCTCCTGAAAAGCTACGATAGGCAGGATGGTGACCAGACTCATGGTGGAACCAGTGCCAAGTTGGGCTGGTTTGATAGTACCAAGTGGATCCTGCAATCTGCCATCAAAATGTTGGCAGGCGACTTTTGTTTTCCAGGATTAAAAACGCCGTTATTTGTGTTTGGGGGCCTGTGGCTGGGAGTGGCCCCCTGGCATCTTAGAATCTACCTTACGCACCATGGTTCCCAGAGCCAAGGTGGCACCAGTGCCAAGACGGGCTGGTTTGATAGTACCAAGTGGCTCCTGCAATCTGCAATCAAAAAGTTGGCAGGCGAGTTTTGTTTTCCAGGGAAAAGGGCCGTTGTTTGTGCTTGGCGGCATGTGGCTGGGAGTGGCCAGCTGGCTCCTTAGAATCCATGATACGCAGCATGGTTCCCAGACCCAAGGTGGCAGCAGTGCCAAGTCGGGCTGGTTTGATGGTGCAAAGTGGCTCCTGCAATCTGCCATCCAGAAGTGGGGCAGCTTACTTTTGTTTGCCAGGGAAACGGGCAGAGCTTTGTGTCTGGGGGCCTATGGCTGGGAGTGACCGGCTGGCTCCTGAAAAGCTACGATAGGCAGGATGGTGACCAGACCCATGGTGGCACCAGTGCCAAGTTGGGCTGGTTTGATAGTACCAAGTGGCTTCTGCAATCTGCCATCAAAAAGTTGGCAGGCGAGTTTTGTTTTCCAGGGAAAAGCGCCGTTGTTTGTCTTTGGGGGCATGTGGCTGGGAGCGGGCGGCTGGCGCCTTAGAATCTACGTTACGCAGCATGGTTCCCAGACCCAAGGTGGCACCAGTGCCAAGTCGGGCTGGTTTGATAGTACCAAGTGGCTCCTGCAATCTGCCATCCAGAAGCGGGGCAGCTTACTTTTGTTTGCCAGGGAAACGGGCCGAGCTTTGTGTCTGGCGACCTATGGCTGGGAGTGACCGGCTGGCTCCTGAAAAGCTACGATAGGCAGGATGGTGACCAGACCCATGGTTGCAGCAGTGCCAAGTTGGGCTGGTTTGATAGTACCAAGTGGCTCCTGCAATCTGCCATCAAAAAAATGGCAGGCGAGTTTTGTTTTCCAGGGAAAAGCACCGTTGTTTGTGTTTGGGGGCCTGTGGCTGGGAGTGACCGGCTGGCTAATTAGAATCCACGATACGCAGGATGGTTCACAGACCCAAGGTGGCACCAGTGCCAAGTTGGGCTGGTTTGATAGTACCAAGTGCATCCTGCAATCTGCCATCCAGAAGCGGGGTAGCTTACTTTTGTTTGCCAGGGAAACGGGCCGAGGTTTTTGTCTGGGGGGCTATGGCTGGGAGTGACCGGCTGGCTCCTGAAAATCCACGATAGGCAGGATGGTTCCCAGATCCAACTTGGCAGCAGTGCCAAGTCGGGCTGGTTTTATGTTGCAAAGTGTCTCCTGCAATCTGCCATCAAATGTTGGCAGGTCAGTTTTATTTTCCAGGGAAAAGCGCCGTTGTTTGTGTTTGGGGGCCTGTGGCTGGGAATGACCGGCTGGCTCCTGAAAAGCTACGATAGGCAGGATGGTGCCCAGACCAGAGGTGGCACAAGTGCCAAGGTTGGCTGGTTTGATAGTACGAAGTGGCTCCTGCAATTTGCCATCCAGAAGCGGGGTATCTTAATTTTGCTTGCCAGGGGAACGGGCCGAGGTTTGTGTCTGGGGGCCTATGGCTGGGAGTGACCGGCTGGCTCCTGAAAAGCTACGATAGGCAGTATGGTGACCAGACCCAAGGTGGCATCAGTGCCAAGTTGGGCGGTTTTCGTAGTACTAAGTGCGTCCTGCAATTTGCCATCCAGAAGAGGGGCAGTTGAGTTTTGTTTGCCAGAGAAAAGGACCGTGGTTTGTGTTTGGGGGCATATGGCTGAGAGTGGCCGGCTGGCCCCTGAAAATCCACGATAGGCAGGATGGTTCCCAGAGCCAAGGTGGCACCAGTGCCAAGTCGGGCTGGTTTGATAGTACCAAGTGGTTCCTGCAATCTGCCATCCAGAAGCGGGGCAGCTTTCTTTTGTTTGTCAGGGAAACGGGCAGAGCTTTGTGTCTGGCGGCCTATGGCTGGGAGTTACCGGCTGGATCCTGAAAAGCTACGATAGGCAGGATGGTGACCAGACCCATGGTGGCACCAGTGCCAAGTTGGGCTGGTTTGATAGTACCAAGTGGTTTCTGCAATCTGCCATCAAAAAGTTGGCAGGCCAGTTTTGTTTTCCAGGGAAAAGCGCCGTTGTTTGTGTTTGGGGACCTGTGGCTGGGAGTGGCCAGCTGGCTCCTTAGAATCCACGATACGCAGGATGGTTCCCAGACCAGAGGTGGCACCAGTGCCAAGTCGGGCTGGTTGATAGTACCAAGTGGTTCCGGCAATCTGCCATCCAGAGGCGGGGCAGCTTACTTTTGTTTACCAGGGAAACTGGCAGAGGTTTTTGTCTGGGGGCCTATGGCTGGGAGTGACCGGCTGGCTCCTGAAAAGCTACGATAGGCAGTATGGTGACCAGACCCAAGGTGGCACCAGTGCCAAGTTGGGCTGGTTTTGTAGTACCAAGTGCGTCCTTCAATTTGCCATCCAGAAGAGGGGCAGTGGAGTTTTGTTTACCAGAGTAAAGGGCCGTGGTTTGTGTTTGGTGGCCTATGGCTGAGAGTGGCTGGCTGGGCCCTGAAAATCCACGATAGGCAGGATGGTTCCCAGACCCAAGGTGGCACCAGTGCCAAGTCGGGCTGGTTTGATAGTATTAATAGCTCCAGCAATCTGCCATCCAGAAGCGGGGCAGCTTACTTTTGTTTGCCAGGGAATCGGGCCGAGCTTTGTGTCTCGGGGCCTATGGCTGGGAGTGACCGGCTGGCTCCTGAAAAGCTACGTTAGGCAGGATGGTTCCCAGACCAGAGGTGGCACCAGTGCGAAGTTGGGCTGGTTTGATAGTACCAAGTGGCTCCTGCAATCTGCCATCAAAAATTTGGCAGACGAGTTTTGTTTTCCTGGGAAAAGCGCCTTTGTTTGTGTTTGGAAGCCTGTGGCTGGGAGTGGCCGGCTGGCTCCTTTGAACCCAGGATACGCAGGATGGTTCCCAGACCAGAGGTGGCACCAGTGCCAAGTTGGTCTGGTTTGATAGTACCAAGTGGTTCCTGCAATCTGCCATCCAGAAGCGGGGCAGCTTACTTTTGTTTGCCAGGGAAACGGGCCGAGGTTTGTGTCTGGGGGCCTATGGCTGGGAGTGACCGGCTAGGTCCAGAAAAGCTACGATAGGCAGGATGGTGACCAGACCCATGGTGGCAGCAGTGCCAAGTTGGGCTGGTTTGATAGTACCAAGTGGCTCCTGCAATCTGCCATCAAAAAGTTGGCAGGCGAGTTTTATTTTCCAGGGAAAAGCGTCGTTGTTTGTGTTTGGTGGCCTGTGGCTGGGAGTGGCCGGCTGGATCCTTAGAATCCACGATACGCTGGATGGTTCCCGGACCCAAGGTGGTACCACTGACAAGTCGGGCCAGTTTGATGGTGCAAAGTGGCTCCTGCAATCTGCCATCCAGAAGCGGGGCAGCTTACTTTTGTTTGCCAGGGAAACGGGCCGAGGTTTTTCTCTTGGGGCCTGAGGATGGGAATGACCGGCTGGCTCCTGAAAAGCTACGATAGGCAGGATGGTGGCCAGACCCATGGTGGCACCAGTGCCAAGTTGGGCTGATTTGATAGTACCAAGTGGCTCCTGCAATCTGCCATCAAAAAGTTGGCAGGCGAGTTTTGTTTTCCAGGGAAAAGCGCCGTTGTTTGTGTTTGGGGGCCTGTGGCTGGGAGTGGCCGCCTGTCGTCTCAGAATCTACGTTACGCAGCATGGTTCCCAGAGCCAAGGTGGCACCAGTGCCAAGTCGGGCTGGTTTGATAGCGCAAAGTGGCTCCTGCAATCTGCCATCCAGAAGCGGGGCAGCTTACATTTGTTTGCCAGGGAAACGGGCCGAGCTTTGTGTCTGGGGGTCTATGGCTGGGAATGACCGGCTGGCTCCTGGAAAACTACGATAGGCAGGATGGTGACCAGACCCATGGTGGCACCAGTGCCAAGTTGGGCTGGTTTGATAGTACCAAGTGGCTCCTGCAATCTGCCATCAAAAAGTTGGCAGGCGAGTTTTGTTTTCCAGGGAAAAGCGCCCTTGTTTGTGTTTGGGGGCCTGTGGCTAGGAGTGGCCGGTGGGATGCATAGAATCCACGATACGCAGGATGGTTCCCAGGCCAGAGGTGGCACCAGTGCCAAGTTGGGTTATTTTCATGGTGCAAAGTGGCTCCTGCAATCTGCCATCCAGAAGCGGGGTATCTTAATTTTGTTTGCCAGGGAAACAGGCCGAGGTTTGTGTCTGGGGGCCTATGGCTGGGAGTGTCTGGCTGGCTCCTGAAAAGCTACGATAGGCAGGATGGTTACCAGACCCATGGTGGCACCAGTGCCAAGTCGGGCTGGTTTGATAGCACCAAGTGGCTCCTGCAATCTGCCATCAAAAAGTTGGCAGGCGAGTTTTGTTTTCAAGGGAAAAGCGCTGTTGTTTGTGTTTGGGGCATGTGGCTGGGAGTGGCCGGCTGGCTCCTGAAAATCCACGATAGGCAGGATGGTTCCCAGATCCAACGTGGCAGCAGTGCCAAGTCGGGCTGGTTTTAAGTTGCAAAGTGTCTCCTGCAATCTGCCATCAAATGTTGGCAGGTCAGTTTTGTTTTCCAGGGAAAAGCGCCGTTGTTTGTGTTTGGGGGCCTGTGGCTGGGAATGACCGGCTGGCTCCTGAAAAGCTACGATAGGCAAGATGGTGCCCAGACCAGAGGTGGCACAAGTTCCAAGTTGGGCTGGTTTGATAGTACCATGTGGCTCCTGCCATTTGCCATCCAGAAGCGGGGTATCTTAATTTTGCTTGCCAGGGGAACGGGCCGAGGTTTGTGTCTGGGGGCCTATGGCTGGGAGTGACAGGCTGGCTCCTGAAAAGCTACGATAGGCAGGATGATGACATGACCCATGGTGGCACCAGTGGCAAGTTGGGCTGGTTTGATAGTACCAAGTGGCTCCTGCAATCTGCCATCCAGAAGCGGGGTAGCTTACTTTTGTTTGCCAGGGAAAGGGGCCGAGGTTTGTGTCTCGGGGCCTATGGCTGGAAGTGACCGGCTGGCTCCTGAAAAGATACGATAGGCAGGATGGTGACCAGACCCATGGTGGCACCAGTGCCAAGTTGGGCTGGTTTGATAGTACCAAGTGGCTCCTGCAATCTGCCATCAAAATGGTGGCAGGCGAGTTTTGTTTTCCAGGGAAAAGCGCCTTTGTTTGTGTTTGGGGGCCTGTGGCTGGGAGTGGCCGGCCGGATCATTAGAACACACGATACGCAGCATGGTTCCCAGACCAGAGGTGGCACCAGTGCCAAGTTGGTCTGGTTTGATAGTACCAAGTGGTTCCTGCAATCTGCCATCCAGAAGCGGGGTAGCTTACTTTTGTTTGCCAGGGAAACGGGCAGAGCTTTGTGTCTGGCGGCCTATGGCTGGGAGTGGCCGGCTGGCTCCTTAAAAGCTACGATAGGCAGGATGGTGACCAGACCCATGGTGGCACCAGTGCCAAGTTGGGCTGGTTTGATAGTACCAAGTGGCTCCTGCAATCTGCCATCAAAAAGTTGGCAGGCCAGTTTTGTTTTCCAGGGAAAAGCGCCGTTGTTTGTGTTTGGGGGCCTGTGGCTGGGAGTGGCCAGCTGGCTCCTTAGAATCCACGATACGCAGGATGGTTCCCAGACCAGAGGTGGCACCAGTGCCAAGTCGGGCTGGTTTGATGGTGCAAAGTGGCTCCTGCAATCTGCCATCCAGAAGCGGGGTAGTTTACTTTTGTTTGCCAGGGAAACGGGCCGAGGTTTGTGTCTCGGGGCCTATGGCTGGGAGTGACCGGCTGGCTCCTGAAAAGCTACGATAGGCAGGATGGTGACCAGACCCATGGTGGCACCAGTGCCAAGTTGGGCTGGTTTGATAGTACCAAGTGGCTCCTGCAATCTGCCATCAAAAAGTTGGCAGGCGAGTTTTGTTTTCCAGGGAAAGGAGCCTTTGTTTGTGTTTGGGGGCCTGTGGCTGGGAGTGGCCGGCCGGATCATTAAAACACACGATACGCAGGATGGTTCCCAGACCAGAGGTGGCACCAGTGCCAAGTTGGTCTGGTTTGATAGTACCAAGTGGTTCCTGCAATCTGCCATCCAGAAGCGAGGCAGCTTACTTTTGTTTGCCAGGGAAACGGGCCGAGGTTTTTGTCTGGGGGCCTATGGCTGGGAGTGACCGGCTGGCTCCTGAAAAGCTACGATAGGCAGGATGATGACATGACCCATGGTGGCACCAGTGGCAAGTTGGGCTGGTTTGATAGTACCAAGTGGCTCCTGCAATCTGCCATCCAGAAGCGGGGTAGCTTACTTTTGTTTGCCAGGGAAAGGGGCCGAGGTTTGTGTCTGGGGGCCTATGGCTGGAAGTGACCGGCTGGCTCCTGAAAAGATACGATAGGCAGGATGGTGACCAGACCCATGGTGGCACCAGTGCCAAGTTGGGCTGGTTTGATAGTACCAAGTGGCTCCTGCAATCTGCCATCAAAAAGTTGGCAGGCGAGTTTTGTTTTCCAGGGAAAAGCGCCTTTGTTTGTGTTTGGGGGCCTGTGGCTGGGAGTGGCCGGCCGCATCATTAGAACACACGATACGCAGCATGGTTCCCAGACCAGAGGTGGCACCAGTGCCAAGTTGGTCTGGTTTGATAGTACCAAGTGGTTCCTGCAATCTGCCATCCAGAAGCGAGGCAGCTTACTTTTGTTTGCCAGGGAAACGGGCCGAGGTTTTTGTCTGGGGGCCTATGGCTGGGAGTGACAGGCTGGCTCCTGAAAAGCTACGATAGGCAGGATGATGACATGACCCATGGTGGCACCAGTGGCAAGTTGGGCTGGTTTGATAGTACCAAGTGGCTCCTGCAATCTGCCATCCAGAAGCGGGGTAGCTTACTTTTGTTTGCCAGGGAAAGGGGCCGAGGTTTGTGTCTGGGGGCCTATGGCTGGAAGTGACCGGCTGGCTCCTGAAAAGATACGATAGGCAGGATGGTGACCAGACCCATGGTGGCACCAGTGCCAAGTTGGGCTGGTTTGATAGTACCAAGTGGCTCCTGCAATCTGCCATCAAAAAGTTGGCAGGCGAGTTTTGTTTTCCAGGGAAAAGCGCCTTTGTTTGTGTTTGGGGGCCTGTGGCTGGGAGTGGCCGGCCGCATCATTAGAACACACGATACGCAGCATGGTTCCCAGACCAGAGGTGGCACCAGTGCCAAGTTGGTCTGGTTTGATAGTACCAAGTGGTTCCTGCAATCTGCCATCCAGAAGCGGGGTAGCTTACTTTTGTTTGCCAGGGAAACGGGCAGAGCTTTGTGTCTGGCGGCCTATGGCTGGGAGTGGCCGGCTGGCTCCTGAAAAGCTACGATAGGCAGGATGGTGACCAGACCCATGGTGGCACCAGTGCCAAGTTGGGCTGGTTTGATAGTACCAAGTGGCTCCTGCAATCTGCCATCAAAAAGTTGGCAGGCCAGTTTTGTTTTCCAGGGAAAAGCGCCGTTGTTTGTGTTTGGGGGCCTGTGGCTGGGAGTGGCCAGCTGGCTCCTTAGAATCCACGATACGCAGGATGGTTCCCAGACCAGAGGTGGCACCAGTGCCAAGTCGGGCTGGTTTGATGGTGCAAAGTGGCTCCTGCAATCTGCCATCCAGAAGCGGGGTAGTTTACTTTTGTTTGCCAGGGAAACGGGCCGAGGATTGTGTCTCGGGGCCTATGGCTGGGAGTGACCGGCTGGCTCCTGAAAAGCTACGATAGGCAGGATGGTGACCAGACCCATGGTGGCACCAGTGCCAAGTTGGGCTGGTTTGATAGTACCAAGTGGCTCCTGCAATCTGCCATCAAAAAGTTGGCAGGCGAGTTTTGTTTTCCAGGGAAAAGAGCCTTTGTTTGTGTTTGGGGGCCTGTGGCTGGGAGTGGCCGGCCGGATCATTAAAACACACGATACGCAGGATGGTTCCCAGACCAGAGGTGGCACCAGTGCCAAGTTGGTCTGGTTTGATAGTACCAAGTGGTTCCTGCAATCTGCCATCCAGAAGCGAGGCAGCTTACTTTTGTTTGCCAGGGAAACGGGCAGAGCTTTGTGTCTGGCGGCCTATGGCTGGGAGTGACCGGCTGGCTCCTGAAAAGCTACGATAGGCAGGATGGTGACCAGACCCATGGTGGCACCAGTGCCAAGTTGGGCTGGTTTGATAGTACCAAGTGGCTCCTGCAATCTGCCATCAAAAAGTTGGCAGGCCAGTTTTGTTTTCCAGGGAAAAGCGCCGTTGTTTGTGTTTGGGGGCCTGTGGCTGGGAGTGGCCAGCTGGCTCCTTAGAATCCACGATACGCAGGATGGTTCCCAGACCAGAGGTGGCACCAGTGCCAAGTCGGGCTGGTTTGATGGTGCAATGTGGCTCCTGCAATCTGCCATCCAGAAGCGGGGTAGCTTACTTTTGTTTGCCAGGGAAACGGGCCGAGGTTTGTGTCTCGGGTCCTATGGCTGTGAGTGACCGGCTGGCTCCTGAAAAGCTACGATAGGCAGGATGGTGACCAGACCCATGGTGGCACCAGTGCCAAGTTGGGCTGGTTTGATAGTACCAAGTGCGTCCTGCAATCTGCCATCCAGAAGCGGGGTAGCTTACTTTTGTTTGCCAGGGAAACGGGCCGAGGTTTTTGTCTGGGGGGGTTATGGCTGGGAGTGACCGGCTGGCTCCTGAAAATCCACGATAGGCAGGATGGTTCCCAGATCCAACGTGGCAGCAGTGCCAAGTCGGGCTGGTTTTATGTTGCAAAGTGTCTCCTGCAATCTGCCATCAAATGTTGGCAGGTCAGTTTTGTTTTCCAGGGAAAAGCGCCGTTGTTTGTGTTTGGGGGCCTGTGGCTGGGAATGACCTGCTGGCTCCTGAAAAGCTACGATAGGCAGGATGGTGCCCAGACCAGAGGTGGCACAAGTGCCAAGTTGGGCTGGTTTGATAGTACCATGTGGCTCCTGCAATTTGCCATCCAGAATCTTAATTTTGCTTGCCAGGGGAACGGGCCGAGTTTTGTGTCTGGGGGCCTATGGCTGGGAGTGACCGGCTGGCTCCTGAAAAGCTACGATAGGCAGTATGGTGACCAGACCCAAGGTGGCACCAGTGCCAAGTCGGGCTGGTTTTGTAGTACCAAGTGCGTCCTTCAATTTGCCATCCAGAAGAGGGGCAGTGGAGTTTTGTTTACCAGAGTAAAGGGCCGTGGTTTGTGTTTGGTGGCCTATGGCTGAGAGTGGCCAGCTGGCCCCTGAAAATCCACGATAGGCAGAATGGTTCCCAGATCCAAGGTGGCACCAGTGCCAAGTTGGGCTGGGTTGATGGTGCAAAGTGGCTCCTGCAATCTGCCATCCAGACGCGGGGGAGCAGATTTTTCTTTGCTGGAGAAAAGTTCCGTGGTTGTTTTTGGGGGTATATGGCTGGGCGTGGCCGGCTGGCTCCTTAAAAAGCCCGATACGCAAGATGGTTCCCTGACCCAAGGTGGCATCAGTGCCAAGTCGGGCGGTTTTTGTAGACTAAGTGCGTCCTGCAATTTGCCATCCAGAAGAGGGGCAGTTGAGTTTTGTTTGCCAGAGAAAAGGGCGGTGGTTTGTGTTTGGGGGCATATGGCTGAGAGTGGCCGGCTGGCCCCTGAAAATCCACGATAGGCAGGATGGTTCCCAGAGCCAAGGTGGCACCAGTGCCAAGTCGGGCTGGTTTGATAGTCCCAAGTGTCTCCTGCAATCTGCCATCCAGAAGTGGGGCAGCTTACTTTTGTTTGCCAGGGAAACGGGCCGAGGTTTGTGTCTGGGGGCCTATGGCTGGGAGTGACCGGCTGGCTCCTGAAAAGCTACGATAGGCAGGATGGTGACCAGACCCATGGTGGCACCAGTGCCAAGTTGGGCTGGTTTGATAGTACCAAGTGGCTCCTGCAATCTGCCATCAAAAAGTTGGCAGGCGAGTTTTGTTTTCCAGGGAAAAGCGCCATTGTTTGTCTTTGGGGGCATGTGGCTGGGAGCGGGCGGCTGGCGCCTTAGAATCTACGTTACGCAGCATGGTTCCCAGACCCAAGGTGGCACCAGTGCCAAGTCGGGCTGGTTTGATAGTACCAAGTGGCTCCTGCAATCTGCCATCCAGAAGCGGGGCAGCTTACTTTTGTTTGCCAGGGAAACGGGCCGAGGTTTCTGTCTGGCGGCCTATGGCTATGAGTGACCGGCTGGCTCCTGAAAAGCTACGATAGGCAGGATGGTGACCAGACCCATGGTTGCAGCAGTGCCAAGTTGGGCTGGTTTGATAGTACCAAGTGGCTCCTGCAATCTGCCATCAAAACCTGGCAGGCGAGTTTTGTTTTCCAGGGAAAAGCACCGTTGTTTTTGTTTGGGGGCCTGTGGCTGGGAGTGACCGGCTGGCTAATTAGAATCCACGATACGCAGGATGGTTCCCAGACCCAAGGTGGCACCAGTGCCAAGTTGGGCTGGTTTGATAGTACCAAGTGCGTCCTGCAATCTGCCATCCAGAAGCGGGGTAGCTTACTTTTGTTTGCCAGGGAAACGGGCCGAGGTTTTTGTCTGGGGGGCTATGGCTGGGAGTGACCGGCTGGCTCCTGAAAATCCACGATAGGCAGGATGGTTCCCAGATCCAACGTGGCAGCAGTGCCAAGTCGGGCTGGTTTTATATTGCAAAGTGTCTCCTACAATCTGCCATCAAATGTTGGCAGGTCAGTTTTATTTTCCAGGGAAAAGCGCCGTTGTTTGTGTTTGGGGGCATGTGGCTGGGAATGACCGGCTGGCTCCTGAAAAGCTACGATAGGCAGGATGGTGCCCAGACCAGAGGTGGCACAAGTGCCAAGTTGGGCTGGTTTGATAGTACGAAGTGGCTCCTGCAATTTGCCATCCAGAAGCGGGGTATCTTAATTTTGCTTGCCAGGGGAACGGGCCGAGGTTTGTGTCTGGGGGCCTATGGCTGGGAGTGACCGGCTGGCTCCTGAAAAGCTACGATAGGCAGTATGGTGACCAGACCCAAGGTGGCACCAGTGCCATGTTGGGCTGGTTTGACTGTACCAAGTGCGTCCTGCAATCTGCCATCCAGAAGCGGGGCAGCTGAGTTTTGTTTGCCAGAGAAAAGGGCCGTGGTTTTTTTTTGGGGGCCTATGGCTCAGAGTGGCCGGCTGGCCCCTGAAAAGCCACGATAGGCAGAATGGTTCCCAGACCCAAGGTGGCACCAGTGCCAAGTCGGAGTGGTTTGATGGTGCAAAGTGGCTCCTGCAATCTGCCATCCCGACGCGGGGCAGCTCATTTTTGTTTGCCAGAGAACAAGTCCGTGGTTCGTTTTTGGGGGCATATGGCTGGGAGTGGCCGGCTGGCTCCTTAAAAAGCTCGATACGCAGGATGGTTCCCAGACCCAAGGTGGCACCAGTGCCAAGTTGGGCTGTTTTTGTAGTACCAAGTGCGTCCTGCAATTTGCCGTCCAGAAGAGCGGTAATTGAGTTTTGTTTGCCAGAGGAAAGGGCCCTGGTTTGTGTTTGAGGGCATATGGCTGAGAGTGGCCGGCTGACCCCTGAAAATCCACAATAGGCAGGATGGTTCCCAGAGCCAAGGTGGCACCAGTGCCAAGTCGGGCTGGTTTGAGAGTACTAAATAGCTCCTGCAATCTGCCATCCAGAAGCGGGGCAGCTTAATTTTGTTTCCCAGGGAAACGGGCCGAGGTTTGTGTCTGAGGGCCTATGGCTGGGAGTGACCGGCTGGCTCCTGAAAATCCACGCTAGGCAGCATGGTTACCAGACCCAAGGGGGCACCAGTGCCAAGTCGGGCTGGTTTGATGGTGCAAAGTGGCTCCTGCAATCTGCCATCCAGAAGCGGGGTAGCCGATTTTTGTTTGCAAGAGAAAAGGTCTTTGGTTATTTTTCGGGGCCTGTGTCTGGGAGTGGCCGGCTGGCTCCTTAGAATCCACGATACGCAGCATGGTTCCCAGACCATAGGTGGCACCAGTGCCAAATCGGGCTGGTTTTGTAGTAGCAAGTGGCTCCTGCAATTTGCCATCCAGAAGAGGGGCAGTTGAGTTTTGTTTGCCAGAGTAAAGGGCCGTGGGTTTTGTTTGGGGGTACATGGCTGAGAGTGGCCGGCTGGCCCCAGAAAATCGACGATAGGCAGGATGATTCCGAGATCCAAGGTGGCACCAGTGCCAAGACGGGCTGGTTTTATGTTGCGAAGTGGCTCCTGCAATCAGCCATCAAAAAGTTGGCCGGCGAGTTTTGTTTTCCAGGGAAAAGCGCCGTTGTTTGTGTTTGGGGGCCTATGGCTGGGAGTGGCCGGCTGGCTCCTTAAAATGCACGATACGCAGGATGGTTCCCAGACCCAAGGTGGCACCAGTGCCAAGTCGGGCTGGTTTGATGGTGCAAAGTGGCTCCTGCAATCTGCCATCCAGACACGGGGCAGCTCATTTTGGTTTGCTGGAGAAAAGTTCCGTGGTTTCTTTTTGGCGGTATATGGCTGGGAGTGGCCGGCTGTCTCCTTAAAAAGCTCGATACGCAGGATGGTTCCCTGACCCAATGTGGCATCAGCGCCAAGTCAGGCTGTTTTCGTAGTACCAAGTGCGTCCTGCAATCTGCCATCCAGAAGTGGGGCAGGTTACGTTTGTTTGCCAGGGAAACGGGCAGAGCTTTGTGTCTGGGGGCCTATGGCTGGGAGTGACCGGCTGGCTCCTGAAAAGATACGATAGGCAGGATGGTGACCAGACCCATGGTGGCACCAGTGCCAAGTTGGGCTGGTTTGATAGTACCAAGTGGCTCCTGCAATCTGCCATCAAAAAGTTGGCAGGCGAGTTTTGTTTTCCAGGGAAAAGCGCCGTTGTTTGTGTTTGGGGGCCTGTGTCTGGGAGTGGCCGGCTGGCGCCTTAGAATCTACGTTACGCAGCATGGTTCTTAGACCCAAGGTGGCACCACTGCCAAGTCGGGCTGGTTTGATAGTACCAAGTGGCTCCTGCAATCTGCCATCCAGAAGCGGGGCAGCTTACTTTTGTTTGCCAGGGAAACGGGCCCAGGCTTGTGTCTGGGGGTCTATGGCTGGGAGTGACCGGCTGGCTCCTGAAAAGGTACGATAGGCAGGATGGTGACCAGACCCATGGTGGCACCAGTGCCAAGTTGGGCTGGTTTGATAGTACCAAGTGGCTCCTGCAATCTGCCATCAAAAAGTTGGCAGGCGAGTTTTGTTTTCCAGGGAAAAGCGCCGTTGTTTGTGTTTGGGGGCCTGTGGCTGGGAATGGCCGCCTGGCGCTTGAGAATCTACGTTACGCAGCATGGTTCCCAGACCAAGGTGGCACCAGATCCAAGTCGGGCTGGTTTGATAGTACCAAGTGGCTCCTGCAATCGGCCATCCAGAAGCAGTGCAACTGAGTTATGTTTGCCAGAGAAAAGGGCTGTGGTATGTGTTTGGGTCCTGTGGATGGCAGTGGCCGGCTGGCTCCTTAAATTCCATGATACGCAGCATCGTTCCCAGACCCAAGGTGGCACCAGTGCCATGTTGGGCTGGTTTGACAGTGTCAAACGCCTCCTGCAATCTCCCATCCACAAGTGGGGCAGCTGAGATTTTTTTGCCTGGGAATCGGGCCGTTGTTTTTGATTGGGGTCTGTGGCCGAGAGTGGTCGGCTGGCTCCTGACAATCCACAATACGCAGGATGGTTCCCAGACCCAAGGTGGCACCAGTGCCAAGTCAGGCTGGTTTGATTGTACCAAGTGCGTCCTGCAATCTGCCATCCAGAAGCGGGGCAGCTGAGTTTTGTTTGCCAGAGAAAAGGGCCGTGGTTTTTGTTTGGGGGCCTATGGCTCAGAGTGGCCGGCTGGCCCCTGAAAATCCACGATAGGCAGAATGGTTCCCAGACCAGAGGTGGCACCAGTGCCAAGTCGGACTGGTTTGATGGTGCAAAGTGGCTCCTGCAATCTGCCATCCAGACGCGGGGCAGCGGATTTTTGTTTGCTGGAGAAAAGTTCCGTGGTTTGTTTTTGGCGGTATATGGCTGGGCGTGGCCGGCTGGCTCCTTAGAATCCACGATACGCAGGATGGTTCCCAGACCCAAGGTGGCACCAGTGCCAAGTCGGGCTGGTTTGATGGTGCAAAGTGGCTCCTGCAATCTGCCATCAAGACGCGGGGCAGTTGATTTTTGTTTGCTGGAGAAAAGTTCCGTGGTTTGTTTTTGGCGGTAAATGGCTGGGCGTGGCCGGTTGGCTCCTTAAAAAAGCTCGATACGCAGGATGGTTCCCTGACCCAAGGTGGCATCAGTGCCAAGTCGGGCTGTTTTCGTAGTACCAAGTGCGTCCTGCAATTTGCCATCCAGAAGAGGGGCAGTTGAGTTTTGTTTGCCAGAGAAAAGGGCGGTGGTTTGTGTTTGGGGGCATATGACTGAGAGTGGCCGGCTGGCCCCTGAAAATCCACAATAGGCAGGATGGTTCCCAGAGCCAAGGTGGCACCAGTGCCAAGTCGGGCTGGTTTGATAGTAATAAATAGCTCCTGCAATCTGCCATCCAGAAGTGGGGCAGCTTACTTTTGTTTGCCAGGGAAACGGGCCGAGGTTTGTGTCTGGGGGCCTATGGCTGGGAGTGACCGGCTGGCTCCTGAAAAGATACGATAGGCAGGATGGTGACCAGACCCATGGTGGCACCAGTGCCAAGTTGGGCTGGTTTGATAGTACCAAGTGGCTCCTGCAATCTGCCATCAAAAAGTTGGCAGGCCAGTTTTTTTTCCCAGGGAAAACTGCCGTTGTTTGTGTTTGGGGGCCTGTGGCTGGGAGTGGCCCGCTGTCTCCTTAGAATCCACGAAAAGCAGGATGGTTCCCAGACCAGAGGTGGCACCAGTGCCAAGTCGGGCTGGTTTGATGATGCAAAGTGGCTCCTGCAATCTGCCATCCGGAAGCGGGGTAGCTTACTTTTGTTTGCCAGGGAAATTGGCCGAGGTTTGTGTCTGGGGGCCTATGGCTGGGAGTGACCGGCTGGCTCCTGAAAAGCTACGATAGGCAGGATGGTGTCCAGACCCATGGTGGCACCAGTGCCAAGTTGGGCTGGTTTGATAGTACCAAGTGGCTCCTGCAATCTGCCATCAAAAAGTTGGCAGGCGAGTTTTGTTTTCCAGGGAAAAGTGCCGTTGTTTGTGTTTGGGGGCCTGTGGCTGGGAGTGGCCGCCTGGCGCATTAGAATCTACGTTACGCAGCATGGTTCCCAGACCCAAGGCGGCAGCAGTGCCAAGTCGGGCTGGTTTTTTAGTACCAAGTGCGTCCTGCAATTTGCCATCCCGAAGAGGGGCAGTTGAGTTTTGTTTACCAGAGTAAAGTGCCGTGGTTTGTGTTTGGGGGCCTATGGCTGAGAGTGGCCGGCTGGCCCCTGAAAATCCACGATAGGCAGGATGGTTCCCAGATCCAAGGTGGCACCAGTGCCAAGTCGGGCTGGTTTGATGGTGCAAAGTGGCTCCTGCAATCTGCCATCCCGACGCGGGGCAGCTCATTTTTGTTTGCCAGAGAACAAGTCCGTGGTTCGTTTTTGGCTGTATATGGCTGGGCGTGGCCGGCTGGCTCCTTAAAAAGATCGATACGCAGGATGGTTCCCTGACCCAAGGTGGCATCAGTGCCAAGTCGGGCTGTTTTCGTAGTACCAAGTGCGTCCTGCAATTTGCCATCCAGAAGAGGGGCAGTTGAGTTTTGTTTGCCAGAGAAAAGGGCCGTGGTTTGTGTTTGGGGGCATATGGCTGAGAGTGGCCGGCTGGCCCCTGAAAATCCACGATAGGCAGGATGGTTCCCAGACCAGAGGTGGCACCAGTGCCAAGTCGGGCTGGTTTGATAGTAATAAAAAGCTCCTGCAATCTGCCATCCAGAAGCGGGGCAGCTTACTTTTGTTTGCCAGGGAAACGGGCCGAGGTTTGTGTCTGGGGGCCTATGGCTGGGGGTGACCGGCTGGCTCCTGAAAAGCTACGATAGGCAGGATGGTGACCAGACCCATGGAGGCACCAGTGCCAAGTTGGGCTGATTTGATAGTACCAAGTGGCTCCTGCAATCTGCCATCCAAAAGCAGGGCAACTGAGTTTTGCTTCCAGAGAAAAGCGCCGTTGTTTGTGTTTGGGTTCCTGTGGCTGGGAGTGGCCGGCTGGCTCCTTAGAATCCACGATACGCAGGATGGTTCCCAGAGCCAAGGTGGCACCAGTGCCAAGTCGGGCTGGTTTGATATTACCAAGTGGTTCCTGCAATCTGCCATCCAGAAGCGGGGCAGCTTAATTTTGTTTACCATGGAAATTGGCCGAGATTTGTGTCTGGGCGCCTATGGCTGGGAGTGACCGGCTGGCTCCTGGAAAGCTACGATAGGCAGGATTGTGACCAGACCCATGGTGGCTGCAGTGCCAAGTTGGCTGGTTTGATAGTACCAAGTGGCTCCTGCAATCTGCCATCAAAAAGTTGGCAGGCGAGTTTTGTTTTCCGGGGAAAAGCGCCGTTGTTTGTGTTTGGTGGCCTGTGGCTGGGAGTGGCCGGCTGGCGCCTTAGAATCTACGTTACGCAGCATGGTTCTTAGACCCAAGGTGGCACCACTGCCAAGTCGGGCTGGTTTGATAGTACCAAGTGGCTCCTGCAATCTGCCATCCAGAAGCGGGGCAGCTTACTTTTGTTTGCCAGGGAAACGGGCCCAGGCTTGTGTCTGGGGGTCTATGGCTGGGAGTGACCGGCTGGCTCCTGAAAAGGTACGATAGGCAGGATGGTGACCAGACCCATGGTGGCACCAGTGCCAAGTTGGGCTGGTTTGATAGTACCAAGTGGCTCCTGCAATCTGCCATCAAAAAGTTGGCAGGCGAGTTTTGTTTTCCAGGGAAAAGCGCCGTTGTTTGTGTTTGGGGGCCTGTGGCTGGGAATGGCCGCCTGGCGCTTGAGAATCTACGTTACGCAGCATGGTTCCCAGACCAAGGTGGCACCAGATCCAAGTCGGGCTGGTTTGATAGTACCAAGTGGCTCCTGCAATCGGCCATCCAGAAGCAGTGCAACTGAGTTATGTTTGCCAGAGAAAAGGGCTGTGGTATGTGTTTGGGTCCTGTGGATGGCAGTGGCCGGCTGGCTCCTTAAATTCCATGATACGCAGCATCGTTCCCAGACCCAAGGTGGCACCAGTGCCATGTTGGGCTGGTTTGACAGTGTCAAACGCCTCCTGCAATCTCCCATCCACAAGTGGGGCAGCTGAGATTTTTTTGCCTGGGAATCGGGCCGTTGTTTTTGATTGGGGTCTGTGGCCGAGAGTGGTCGGCTGGCTCCTGACAATCCACAATACGCAGGATGGTTCCCAGACCCAAGGTGGCACCAGTGCCAAGTCAGGCTGGTTTGATTGTACCAAGTGCGTCCTGCAATCTGCCATCCAGAAGCGGGGCAGCTGAGTTTTGTTTGCCAGAGAAAAGGGCCGTGGTTTTTGTTTGGGGGCCTATGGCTCAGAGTGGCCGGCTGGCCCCTGAAAATCCACGATAGGCAGAATGGTTCCCAGACCAGAGGTGGCACCAGTGCCAAGTCGGACTGGTTTGATGGTGCAAAGTGGCTCCTGCAATCTGCCATCCAGACGCGGGGCAGCGGATTTTTGTTTGCTGGAGAAAAGTTCCGTGGTTTGTTTTTGGCGGTATATGGCTGGGCGTGGCCGGCTGGCTCCTTAGAATCCACGATACGCAGGATGGTTCCCAGACCCAAGGTGGCACCAGTGCCAAGTCGGGCTGGTTTGATGGTGCAAAGTGGCTCCTGCAATCTGCCATCAAGACGCGGGGCAGTTGATTTTTGTTTGCTGGAGAAAAGTTCCGTGGTTTGTTTTTGGCGGTAAATGGCTGGGCGTGGCCGGTTGGCTCCTTAAAAAAGCTCGATACGCAGGATGGTTCCCTGACCCAAGGTGGCATCAGTGCCAAGTCGGGCTGTTTTCGTAGTACCAAGTGCGTCCTGCAATTTGCCATCCAGAAGAGGGGCAGTTGAGTTTTGTTTGCCAGAGAAAAGGGCGGTGGTTTGTGTTTGGGGGCATATGACTGAGAGTGGCCGGCTGGCCCCTGAAAATCCACAATAGGCAGGATGGTTCCCAGAGCCAAGGTGGCACCAGTGCCAAGTCGGGCTGGTTTGATAGTAATAAATAGCTCCTGCAATCTGCCATCCAGAAGTGGGGCAGCTTACTTTTGTTTGCCAGGGAAACGGGCCGAGGTTTGTGTCTGGGGGCCTATGGCTGGGAGTGACCGGCTGGCTCCTGAAAAGATACGATAGGCAGGATGGTGACCAGACCCATGGTGGCACCAGTGCCAAGTTGGGCTGGTTTGATAGTACCAAGTGGCTCCTGCAATCTGCCATCAAAAAGTTGGCAGGCCAGTTTTTTTTCCCAGGGAAAACTGCCGTTGTTTGTGTTTGGGGGCCTGTGGCTGGGAGTGGCCCGCTGTCTCCTTAGAATCCACGAAAAGCAGGATGGTTCCCAGACCAGAGGTGGCACCAGTGCCAAGTCGGGCTGGTTTGATGATGCAAAGTGGCTCCTGCAATCTGCCATCCGGAAGCGGGGTAGCTTACTTTTGTTTGCCAGGGAAATTGGCCGAGGTTTGTGTCTGGGGGCCTATGGCTGGGAGTGACCGGCTGGCTCCTGAAAAGCTACGATAGGCAGGATGGTGTCCAGACCCATGGTGGCACCAGTGCCAAGTTGGGCTGGTTTGATAGTACCAAGTGGCTCCTGCAATCTGCCATCAAAAAGTTGGCAGGCGAGTTTTGTTTTCCAGGGAAAAGTGCCGTTGTTTGTGTTTGGGGGCCTGTGGCTGGGAGTGGCCGCCTGGCGCATTAGAATCTACGTTACGCAGCATGGTTCCCAGACCCAAGGCGGCAGCAGTGCCAAGTCGGGCTGGTTTTTTAGTACCAAGTGCGTCCTGCAATTTGCCATCCCGAAGAGGGGCAGTTGAGTTTTGTTTACCAGAGTAAAGTGCCGTGGTTTGTGTTTGGGGGCCTATGGCTGAGAGTGGCCGGCTGGCCCCTGAAAATCCACGATAGGCAGGATGGTTCCCAGATCCAAGGTGGCACCAGTGCCAAGTCGGGCTGGTTTGATGGTGCAAAGTGGCTCCTGCAATCTGCCATCCCGACGCGGGGCAGCTCATTTTTGTTTGCCAGAGAACAAGTCCGTGGTTCGTTTTTGGCTGTATATGGCTGGGCGTGGCCGGCTGGCTCCTTAAAAAGATCGATACGCAGGATGGTTCCCTGACCCAAGGTGGCATCAGTGCCAAGTCGGGCTGTTTTCGTAGTACCAAGTGCGTCCTGCAATTTGCCATCCAGAAGAGGGGCAGTTGAGTTTTGTTTGCCAGAGAAAAGGGCCGTGGTTTGTGTTTGGGGGCATATGGCTGAGAGTGGCCGGCTGGCCCCTGAAAATCCACGATAGGCAGGATGGTTCCCAGACCAGAGGTGGCACCAGTGCCAAGTCGGGCTGGTTTGATAGTAATAAAAAGCTCCTGCAATCTGCCATCCAGAAGCGGGGCAGCTTACTTTTGTTTGCCAGGGAAACGGGCCGAGGTTTGTGTCTGGGGGCCTATGGCTGGGGGTGACCGGCTGGCTCCTGAAAAGCTACGATAGGCAGGATGGTGACCAGACCCATGGAGGCACCAGTGCCAAGTTGGGCTGATTTGATAGTACCAAGTGGCTCCTGCAATCTGCCATCCAAAAGCAGGGCAACTGAGTTTTGCTTCCAGAGAAAAGCGCCGTTGTTTGTGTTTGGGTTCCTGTGGCTGGGAGTGGCCGGCTGGCTCCTTAGAATCCACGATACGCAGGATGGTTCCCAGAGCCAAGGTGGCACCAGTGCCAAGTCGGGCTGGTTTGATATTACCAAGTGGTTCCTGCAATCTGCCATCCAGAAGCGGGGCAGCTTAATTTTGTTTACCATGGAAATTGGCCGAGATTTGTGTCTGGGCGCCTATGGCTGGGAGTGACCGGCTGGCTCCTGGAAAGCTACGATAGGCAGGATTGTGACCAGACCCATGGTGGCTGCAGTGCCAAGTTGGCTGGTTTGATAGTACCAAGTGGCTCCTGCAATCTGCCATCAAAAAGTTGGCAGGCGAGTTTTGTTTTCCGGGGAAAAGCGCCGTTGTTTGTGTTTGGTGGCCTGTGGCTGGGAGTGGCCGGCTGGCTCCTTAGAATCCACGATACGCAGGATGGTTCCCAGACCAGAGGAGGCACCAGTGCCAAGTCGGGCTGGTTTGATAGTACCAAGTGGCTCCTGCAATCTGCCATCCAGAAGCGGGGTAGCTTACTTTTGTTTGCCAGGGAAACGGGCCGAGGTTTGTGTTTGGGGGCATATGGCTGAGAGTGGCCGGCTGGCCCCTGAAAATCCACGATAGGCAGGATGGTTCCCAGAGCCAAGGTGGCACCAGTGCCAAGTCGGGCTGGTTTGATAGTGTTAATAGCTCCAGCAATCTGCCATCCAGAAGCGGGGCAGCTTACTTTTGTTTGCCAGGGAATCGGGCCGAGGTTTGTGTCTCGGGGCCTATGGCTGGGAGTGACCGGCTGGCTCCTGAAAAGCTACGTTAGGCAGGATGGTTCCCAGACCAGAGTTGGCACCAGTGCGAAGTTGGGCTGGTTTGATAGTACCAAGTGGCTCCTGCAATCTGCCATCAAAAATTTGGCAGACGAGTTTTGTTTTCCTGGAAAAAGCGCCTTTGTTTGTGTTTGGAAGCCTGTGGCTCGGAGTGGCCGGCTGGCTCCTTTGAACCCAGGATACGCAGGATGGTTCCCAGACCAGAGGTGGCACCAGTGCCAAGTTGGGCTGGTTTGATAGTACCAAGTGGTTCCTGCAATCTGCCATCCAGAAGCGGGGCAGCTTACGTTTGTTTGTCAGGGAGACGGGCCGAGGTTTGTGTCTGGGGGCCTATGGCTGGGAGTGACCGGCTAGGTCCAGAAAAGCTACGATAGGCAGGATGGTGACCAGACCCATGGTGGCAGCAGTGCCAAGTTGGGCTGGTTTGATAGTACCAAGTGGCTCCTGCAATCTGCCATCAAAAAGTTGGCAGGCAAGTTTTGTTTTCCAGGGAAAAGCGCCGTTGTTTGTGTTTGGGGGCCTGTGGCTGGGAGTGGCCGGCTGCCTCCTTAGAATCCACGATACGCAGGATGGTTCCCAGACCCAAGGTGGCACCAGCGCCAAGTCGGGCTGGTTTGATAGTACCAAGTGGCTCCTGCAATCTGCCATCCAGAAGCGGGGCAGCTTACTTTTGTTTGCCAGGGTAACGGCCGAGCTTTGTGTCTGAGGGCCTATGGCTGGGAGTGACCGGCTGGCTCCAGAAAAGCTACGATAGGCAGGATGGTGACCAGACCCATGGTGGCACCAGTGCCATTTTGGGCTTGTTTGATAGTACCAAGTGGCTCCTGTAATCTGCCATCAAAAAGTTGGCAGGCGAGGTTTGTTTTCCAGGGAAAAGCACCGTTGTTTGTGTTTGGTGGCCTGTGGCTGGGAGTGGCCGGCTGGATCCTTAGAATCCACGATACGCAGGATGGTTCCCAGACCTGAGGTGGCACCAGTGACAAGTCGGGCCAGTTTGATGGTGCAAAGTGGCTCCTGCAATCTGCCATCCAGAAGCGGGGCAGCTTACTTTTGTTTGCCAGGGAAACGGGCCGAGGTTTTTCTCTTGGGGCCTGAGGCTGGGAATGACCGGCTGGCTCCTGAAAAGCTACGATAGGCAGGATGGTGGCCAGACCCATGGTGGCACCAGTGCCAAGTTGGGCTGATTTGATAGTACCAAGTGGCTCCTGCAATCTGCCATCAAAAAGTTGGCAGGCGAGTTTTGTTTTCCAGGGAAAAGCGCCGTTGTTTGTGTTTGGGGGCCTGTGGCTGGGAGTGGCCGCCTGTCGTCTCAGAATCTACGTTACGCAGCATGGTTCCCAGAGCCAAGGTGGCACCAGTGCCAAGTCGGGCTGGTTTGATAGCGCAAAGTGGCTCCTGCAATCTGCCATCCAGAAGCGGGGCAGCTTACTTTTGTTTGCCAGGGAAACGGGCCGAGGTTTGTGTGTGGGGGTCTATGGCTGGGAATGACCGGCTGGCTCCTGAAAAGCTACGATAGGCAGGATGGTGACCAGACCCATGGTGGCACCAGTGCCAAGTTGGGCTGGTTTGATAGTACCAAGTGGCTCCTGCAATCTGCCATCAAAAAGTTGGCAGGCGAGTTTTGTTTTCCAGGGAAAAGCGCCGTTGTTTGTGTTTGGGGGCCTGTGGATGGGAGTGGCCGGCTGGCGCCTTAGAATCTACGTTACGCAGCATGGTTCCCAGACCAGAGGTGGCACCAGTGCCAAGTCGGGCTGGTTTTTTAGTACCAAGTGGCTCCCGCAATCTGCCATCCAGAAGCGGGGCAGCTTACTTTTGTTTGCCAGGGAAACGGGCCGAGGTTTTTGTCTGGGGGCCTATGGCTGGGAGTGACCGGCTGGCTCCTGAAAAGCTACGATAGGCAGGATGGTGACCAGACCCATGGTGGCACCAGTGCCAATTTGGGCTGGTTTGATAGTACCAAGTGGCTCCTGCAATCTGCCATCAAAAAGTTGGCAGGCGAGTTTTGTTTTCCAGGGAAAAGCGCCGTTGTTTGTGTTTGGGGGCCTGTGGTTGGGAGTGGCCGCCTGGCGCCTTAGAATCTACGTTACGCAGCATGGTTCCCAGAGCCAAGGTGGCACCAGTGCCAAGTCGGGCTGGTTTGATAGTACCAAGTCGTTCCTGCAATCTGCCATCCAGAAGCGGGGCAGCTTACTTTTGTTTGCCAGGGAAACGGGCCGAGGTTTGTGTCTGGCGGCCTATGGCTGGGAGTGACCGGCTGGCTCCTGAAAAGCTACGATAGGCAGGATGCTGACCAGACCCATGGTGGCAGCAGCGCCAAGTTGGGCTGGTTTCATAGTACCAAGTGGCTCCTGCAATCTGCCATCAAAAAGTTGGCAGGCAAGTTTTGTTTTCCAGGGAAAAGCGCCGTTGTTTGTGTTTGGCGGCCTGTGGCTGGGAGTGGCCGCCTGGCGCCTTAGAATCTACGTTAGGCAGCATGGTTACCAGACCCATGGAGGCACCAGTGCCAAGTCGGGCTGGTTTGATAGTACCAAGTGGCTCCTGCAATCTGCCATCCAGAAGCGGGGCAGCTTACTTTTGTTTGCCAGGGAAACGGGCCGAGGTTTGTGTCTGGGGGCCTATGGCTGGGAGTGACCGGCTGGCTCCTGAAAAGCTACGATAGGCAGGATGGTGACCAGACCCATGGTGGCACCAGCGCCAAGTTGGGCTGGTTTGATAGTACCAAGTGGCTCCTGCAATCTGCCATCAAAAATTTGGCAGGCGAGTTTTGTTTTCCAGGGAAAAGCGCCGTTTTTTGTATTTGGGGGCCTATGGCTGGGAGTGACCGGCTGGCTCCGGAAAAGCTACGATAGGCAGTATGGTGACAAGACCCATGGTGGCACCAGTGCCAAGTTGGGCTCGTTTGATAGTACCAAGTGGCTCCTGCAATCTGCCATCAAAAATTGGCAGGCGTGTTTTGTTTTCCAGGGAAAAGCA
The DNA here is from genome assembly GCF_028018845.1 of Melospiza georgiana. NCBI lineage: Eukaryota > Metazoa > Chordata > Aves > Passeriformes > Passerellidae > Melospiza > Melospiza georgiana. The sequence continues at coordinate 56,894,454 of NC_080430.1, forward strand.
CCGTTGTTTGTGTTTGGGGGCCTGTGGCTGAGAGTGGCCAGCTGGCTCCTTAGAATCCACGATACGCAGGATGGTTCCCAGACCCAAGGTGGCACCAGTGCCAAGTCGGGCTGGTTTGATGGTGCAAAGTGGCTCCTGCAATCTGCCATCCAGAAGCGGGGTAGCTTACATTTGTTTGCCAGGGAAACGGGCAGAGCTTTGTGTCTGGGGGCCTATGGCTGGGAGTGGCCAGCTGGCTCCTTAAAATGCACGATTTGCAGAATGGTGACCAGACCCAAGGTGGCACCAGTGCCAAGTCGGGCTGGTTTTGTAGTACCAAGTGTGTCCTGCAATTTGCCATCCAGAAGAGGGGCAGTTGAGTTTTGTTTACCAGAGTAAAGTGCCGTGGTTTGTGTTTGGGGGCCTATGGCTGAGATTTGCCGGCTGGCCCCTGAAAATCCACGATAGGCAGGATGGTTCCCAGATCCAAGGTGGCGCCAGTGCCAAGTTGGGCTGGTTTGATGGTGCAAAGTGGCTCCTGCAATCTGCCATCCAGACGCGCGGCAGCGGATTTTTGTTTGCTGGAGAAAAGTTCCGTGGTTTGTTTTTTGCGGTATATGGCTGGGCGTGACCGGCTGGCTCCTTAAAAAGCTCGATACGCAGGATGGTTCCCTGACCCAAGGTGGCACCAGTGCCAAGTCGGGCTGGTTTGATAGTACCAAGTGGCTCCTGCAATCTGCCATCCAGAAGCGGGGCAGCTTACTTTTGTTTGCCAGGGAAATGGGCCGAGGTATTTGTCTGGGGCCCTATGGCAGGGAGTGACTGGCTGGCTCCTGAAAAGCTACGATAGGCAGGATGTTTACCAGACCCATGGTGGCACCAGAGCCAAGTTGGGCTAATTTGATAGTACCAAGTGGCTCCTGCAATCTGCCATCCAGAAGCGGGGCAGCTTACTTTTGTTTTCCATGGAAACGGGCCGAGGTTTCTGTCTGGGGGTCTATGGCTGGGAGTGGCCTCCTGGCTCCTGAAAAGCTATGCTAGGCAGGATGGTGACCAGACCCATGGTGGCACCAGTGCCAAGTTGGGCTGGTTTGATAGTACCAAGTGGCTCCTGCAATCTGCCATCAAAATGTTGGCAGGCGAGTTTTGTTTTCCGGGGAAACGCGCCGTTGTTTGTGTTTGGGGGCCTGAGGCTCGGAGTGGCCGGGTGGCTGCTTAGAGTCCACAATACGCAGGATGGTTCCCAGGCCAGAGGTGGCACCAGTGTCAAGTTGGGCTGGTTTGATGGTGCAAAGTGGCTCCTGCAATCTGCCATCCAGAAGCGGGGCAGCTTACTTTTGTTTGCCTGGGAAACGGAACCAAACTCTTGTCTGGGGGCCAGTGCCTGGGGCTGGCTGGCTGGCCCCTGAAAATCTACAATAGGCAGGATGGTGACCAGACCCATGGTGGCACCAGTGCCAAGTTGGGCTGGTTTGATAGTACCAAGTGGCTCCTGCAATCTGCCATCCAGAAGCGGGGCAGCTTAATTTTGTTTGCCAGGGAAACGGGCCGTTGTTTGTGTCTGGGGGCCTATGGCTGGGAGTGACCGACTGGCTCCTGAAAAGCTACGATAGGCAGGATGGTGACCAGACCCATAGTGGCACCAGTGCCAAGTTGCGCTGGTTTGATTGTACCAAGTGGCTCCTGCACTCTGCCATCAAAAAGCTAGCAGGCGAGTTTTGTTTTCCAGGGAAAAGCGCCGTTGTTTGTGAGTGGGGGCCTGTGGCTGGGAGTGGCCGGCAGGCTCCTTACAACCCACGATACGCAGGATGGTTCTCAGACCAGAGGTGGCACCAGTGCCAAGTCGGGCTGGTTTGATGATGCCAATTTGCTCCTGCAATCTGCCATCCAGAAGCGGGGTAGCTTACTTTTGTGTGCCAGGGAAACGGGCCGAGGTTTGTGGCTGGGTGCCTATGGCTGGGAGTGACCGGCTGGCTCCTGAAAAGCTACGATAGGCAGGATGGTGACCAGACCCATGGTGGCACCAGTGCCAAGTTGGGCTGGTTTGATAGTACCAAGTGGCTCCTGCAATCTGCCATCAAAAAGTTGCCAGGCCAGTTTTGTTTTCCAGGGAAAAGCACCGTTGTTTGTGTTTGGGGGCCTGTGGCTGGGACTGGCCAGCTGGCTACTTAGAATCCACGATAGGCAGGATGGTTCCCAGACCCAAGTTGGCACCAGTGCCAAGTCGGGCTGGTTTGATAGTACCAAGTGGCTCCTGCAATCTGCCATCCAGAAGAGGGGCAGTTGAGTTTTGTTTGCCAGAGAAAAGGGCCGTGGTTTGTGTTTGGGGGCATATGGCTGAGAGAGGCCGGCTGGCTCCTGAAAATCCACGATAGGCAAGATGGTTCCCAGATCCAAGGTGGCACCAGTGCCACGTCTGGCTGGTTTGATAGTACTAAATAACTCCTGCAATCTGCCATCCAGAAGCGGGGCAGCTTACTTTTGTTTGGCAGGGAAACGGGCCGAGGTTTTTGTCTGGGGGCCTATGGCTGGAGTGACCAGCTGGCTCCTGAAAAGCTACGATAGGCAGGATGGTGACCAGACCCATGGTGGCACCAGAGCCAAGTTGGGCTGGTTTGATAGTACCAAGTGGCTCCTGCAATCTGCCATCAAAAAGTTGGCAGGCGAGTTTTGTTTTCCAGGGAAAAGCGCCGTTGTTTGTGTTTGTGGGCCTGTGGCTGGGAGTGGCCGCCTGGCGCCTTAGAATCTACGTTACGCAGCATGGTTCCCAGAGCCAAGGTGGCACCAGTGCCAAGTCGGGCTGGTTTGATAGTACCAAGTGGTTCCTGCAATCTGCCATCAAAAAGTTGGCAGGCGAGTTTTGTTTTCCACGGAAAAGCGCCGTTGTTTTTGTTTGGGGACCTGTGCCTGGGAGTGGCCGGCTGGCTCATTTGAATCCACGATACGCAGGATGGTTCCCAGACCCAAGGTGGCACCAGCGCCAAGTTGGGCTGGTTTCATGGTGCAAAGTGGCTTCTGCAATCTGCCATCCAGACGCGGGCAGCGGATTTTTGTTTGCTGGAGAAAAGTTCCGTGGTTTGTTTTTGGCGGTATATGGCTGGGCGTCGCCAGCTTGCTCCTTAAAAAGCTCGATACGCAGGATGCTTCCCTGACCCAAGGTGGCATCAGTGCCAAGTCGGACTGTTTTCGTAGTACCAAGTGCGTCCTGCAATTTGCCATCCAGAAGAGGGGCAGTTGAGTTCTGTTTGCCAGAGAAAAAGGCTGTTGTTTGTGTTTGGGGGCCTGTAGCTTGCAGTGGCGGGCTGGCTCCTGAAAATCCATGATACGCAGCATGCTTCCCAGACCCAAGGTGGCACCAGTGCCAAGTAGGGCTGGTTTGATAGTACCAAGTGGCTCCTGCAATCTGCCATCCAGAAGCGGGGCAGTTGAGTTTTGTTTGCCAGGGAAACGGGCCGAGGTTTTTTTCTGGGGGCCTATGGCTGGGAGTGACCGGCTGGCTCCTGAAAAGCTACCATAGGCAGGATGGTGACCAGACCCATGGTGGCACCAGTGCCAAGTTGGGCTGGTTTGATAGTACCAAGTGGCTCCTGCAATCTGCCATCCAGAAGCGGGGCAGCTTACTTTTGTTTGCCAGGGAAACGGGCCGAGGTTTTTGTCTGGGGGCCTATGGCTGGGAGTGACCGGCTGGCTCCTAAGAATCCACGATACGCAGCATGGTTTCCAGAAGAGAGGTGGCACCAGTGCCAAGTCGGGCTGGTTTGATGGTGCAAAGTGTCTCCTGCAATCTGCCATCCAGAAGCGGGGTAGCTTACTTTTGTTTGCCAGGGAAACGGGCAGAGCTTTGTGTCTGGGGCCTATGGCTGGGACTGACCGGCTGGCTCCTGAAAAGCTACGATACGCAGGATGGTGACCAGACCCATGGAGGCACCAGTGCCAAGTTGGGCTGGTTTGATAGTACCAAGTGGCTCCTGCAATCTGCCATCCAAAAGCAGGGCAGCTGAGTTTTGTTTGCCAAAGAAAAGGGCTGTGGTATGTGTTTGGGTCCTGTGGATGGCAGTGGCCGGCTGGCTCCTTAAATTCCATGATACGCAGCATCGTTCCCAGACCCAAGGTGGCACCAGTGCCAAGTTAGGCTGCTTTGACAGTGTCAAGCGCTTCCTGCAATCTCCCATCCACAAGTGGGGCAGCTGAGATTTTTTTGCCTGTGAATCGGGCCGTTGTTTTTGATTGGGGTCTGTGGCCGAGAGTGGTCGGCTGGCTCCTGACAATCCACAATACGCAGGATGGTTCCCAGACCCAAGGTGGCACCAGTGCCAAGTTGGGCTGGTTTGATTGTACCAAGTGCGTCCTGCAATCTGCCATCCAGAAGAGGGGCAGTTGAGTTTTGTTTGCCAGAGGAAAGGGCCGTGGTTTTTGTTTGGGGGCCTATGGCTCAGAGTGGCCGGCTGGCCCCTGAAAATCCACGATACGCAGAATGGTTCCCAGACCCAAGGTGGCACCAGTGCCAAGTCGGGCTGGTTTGATGGTGCAAAGTGGCTCCTGCAATCTGCCATCCCAACGCGGGGCAGCTGATTTTTGTTTGCCAGAGAACAAGTCCGTGCTTCGTTTTTGGGGGCATCTGGCTGGGAGGGGCCGGCTGGCTACTTAAAATGCTCGATACGCAGGATGGTTCCCAGACCCAAGGTGGCATCAGTGCCAAGTTGGGCTGTTTTTGTAGTACCAAGTGCGTCCTGCAATTTGCCCTCCATAAGAGGGGCAGTTGAGTTTTGTTTGCCAGAGAAAAGGGCCGTGGTTTCTGCTTGAGGACATATGGCTGAGAGTGGCCGGCTGGCTCCTGAAAATCCACGCTAGGCAGCATAGTTCCCTGACCAAAGGTGGCACCAGTGCCAAGTCGGGCTGGTTTGATGGTGCAAAGTGTCTCCTGCAATCTGCCATCCAGAAGCGGGGTAGTCGATTTTTGTTTGCAAGAGAAAAGTCTTTGTTTTTTTTTGGGCGCCTGTGGCTGGGAGTGGCCGGCTGGCTCATTAGAATCCACGATACGCAGCATGGTTCCCAGAGCCAAGGTGGCACCAGTGCCAAGTTGGGCTGGTTTTGTAGTAGCAAGTGGCTCCTGCAATTTGCCATCCAGAAGAGGGGCAGTTGAGTTTTGTTTGCCAGAGTAAAGGGCCGTGGTTTTTGTTTTGGGGTACATGGCTGAGAGTGGCCGCCTGGCCCCTGAAAATCCACGATAGGCAGGATGGTTCGGAGATCCAAGGTGGAACCAGTGCCGAGTCGAGCTGGTTTTATGTTGCAAAGTGGCTCCTGCAATCTGCCATCGAAAAGTGGGTAGGCGAGTTTTGTTTTCCAGGGAAAAGCGCCGTTGTTTGTGTTTGGGTGCCTGTGGCTGGGAGTGGCCAGCTGGCTCATTTGAATCCACGATACGCAGGATGGTTCCCAGACCAGAGGTGGCACCAGTGCCAAGTCGGGCCAGTTTGATTCTGCAAAGTGGCTCCTGCAATTTGCCATCCAGAAGCGGGGTAGCTTACTATTGTTTGCCAGGGAAACGGGCCGGGGTTTGTGTCTGGGGGCCTATGGCTGGGAGTGACCGGCTGGCTCCTGAAAAGCTACGATAGGCAGGATTGTTACCAGACCCATGGTGGCACCAGTGCCAAGTTGGGCTGTTTTTGTAGTACCAATTGCGTCCTGCAATTTGCCATCCAGAAGAGGGGCAGTTGAGTTTTGTTTGCCAGAGAAAAGGGCCGTGGTTTGTGTTTGGGGGCATATGGCTGGGAGTGGCCGGCTGGCCCCTGAAAATCCACGATAGGCAGGATGGTTCCCAGAGCCAAGGTGGCACCAGTGCCAAGTCGTGTTGGTTTGATAGTAATAAATAGCTCCTGCAATCTGCCATCCAGAAGCGGGGCAGCTTACTTTTGTTTGCCAGGGAAACTGGCCGAGATTTCTGTCTGGGGGCCTATGGCTAGGAGTGACCGGCTGGCTCCTGAAAAGCTACTATAGGCAGGATGGTGACCAGACCCATGGTGGCACCAGAGCCAAGTTGGGCTGGTTTGATAGTACCAAGTGGCTCCTGCAATCTGCCATCAAAAAGTTGGCAGTTGAGTTTTGTTTTCCAGGGAAAAGCGCCGTTGTTTGTGTTTGGGGGCCTGCGGCTGGGAGTGGCCGGCTGGCGCCTTAGAATCTACGTTACGCAGCATGGTTCCCAGACCCAAGGTGGCACCAGTGCCAAGTCGGGCTGGTTTGATAGTACCAAGTGGCTCCTGCAATCTGCCATCCAGAAGCGGGGCAGCTTACTTTTGTTTGCCAGGGAAACGGGCCGAGGTTTGTGACTGGGGGCCTATGGCTGGGAGTGACCGGCTGGCTCCTGAAAAGCTCCGATAGGCAGGATGGTGACCAGACCCATGGTGGCACCAGTGCCAAGTTGGGCTGGTTTGATAGTACTAAGCGGCTCCTGCAATCTGCCATCAAAAGATTGGCAGGCGAGTTTTGTTTGCCAGGGACAAGCGCCGTTGTTTGTGTTTGGGGGCCTGTGGCTGGTAGTGGCCGGCTGGCTAATTAGAATCCACGATACGCAGGATGGTTCCCAGACCCGAGGTGGCACCAGTGCCAAGTCGGGCTGGTTTGATGGTTCAAAGTGGCTCCTGCAATCTGCCATCCAGAAGCGGGGTAGCTTACTTTTGTTTGCCGGGGAAACGGGCACAGATTTTTGTTTGGGGCCTATGGCTGGGACTGATCGGCTGGCTCCTGAAAAGCTACGATAGGCAGGATTGTTACCAGACCCATGGAGGCACAAGTGCCAAGTCGGGCTGGTTTGATAGTACCAAGTGCCTCCTGCAATCTGCCATCCAGAAGCGGGGCAGCTTACTTTTGTTTGCCAGGGAAACGGGCCGAGGTTTGTGTCTGGCGGCCTATGGCTGGGAGTGACCGGCTGGCTCCTAAAAAGCTACGATAGGCAGGATGCTGACCAGACCCATGGTGGCACCAGTGCCAAGTTGGGCTGGTTTCATAGTACCAAGTGGCTCCTGCAATCTGCCATCAAAAAGTTGGCAGGCGAGTTTTGTTTTCCAGGGAAAAGCGCCGTTGTTTGTGTTTGGCGGCCTGTGGATGGGAGTGGCCGGCTGGCGCCTTAGAATCTACGTTACGCAGCATGGTTCCCAGACCAGAGGTGGCACCAGTGCCAAGTCGGGCTGGTTTGATAGTACCAAGTGGCTCCTGCAATCTGCCATCCAGAAGCGGGGCAGCTTACTTTTGTTTGCCAGGGAAACGGGCCGAGGTTTTTGTCTGGGGGCCTATGGCTGGGAGTGACCGGCTGGCTCCTGAAAAGCTACGATAGGCAAGATGGTGACCAGACCAATGGTGGCACCAGTGCCAATTTGGGCTGGTTTGATAGTACCAAGTGGCTCCTGCAATCTGCCATCCAGAAGCGGGGCAGCTTACTTTTGTTTGCCAGGGAAACGGGCCGAGGTTTGTGACTGGGGGCCTATGGCTGGGAGTGACCAGCTGGCTCCTGAAAAGCTCCGATAGGCAGGATGGTGACCAGACCCATGGTGGCACCAGTGCCAAGTTGGGCTGGTTTGATAGTACTAAGCGGCTCCTGCAATCTGCCATCAAAAGGTTGGCAGGCGAGTTTTGTTTGCCAGGGACAAGCGCCGTTGTTTGTGTTTGGGGGCCTGTGGCTGGGAGTGGCCGGCTGGCTAATTAGAATCCACGATACGCAGGATGGTTCCCAGACCCGAGGTGGCACCAGTGCCAAGTCGGGCTGGTTTGATGGTTCAAAGTGGCTCCTGCAATCTGCCATCCAGAAGCGGGGTAGCTTACTTTTGTTTGCCGGGGAAACGGGCACAGATTTGTGTTTGGGGCCTATGGCTGGGACTGATCGGCTGGCTCCTGAAAAGCCACGATAGGCAGGATGGTTACCAGACCCATGGAGGCACCAGTGCCAAGTCGGGCTGGTTTGATAGTACCAAGTGGCTCCTGCAATCTGCCATCCAGAAGCGGGGCAGCTTACTTTTGTTTGCCAGGGAAACGGGCCGAGGTTTGTGTCTGGCGGCCTATGGCTGGGAGTGACCGGCTGGCTCCTGAAAAGCTCCGATAGGCAGGATGCTGACCAGACCCATGGTGGCAGCAGTGCCAAGTTGGGCTGGTTTCATAGTACCAAGTGGCTCCTGCAATCTGCCATCAAAAAGTTGGCAGGCCAGTTTTGTTTTCCAGGGAAAAGCGCCGTTGTTTGTGTTTGGGGGCCTGTGGATGGGAGTGGCCGGCTGGCGCCTTAGAATCTACGTTACGCAGCATGGTTCCCAGACCAGAGGTGACACCAGTGCCAAGTCGGGCTGGTTTGATAGTACCAAGTGGCTCCCGCAATCTGCCATCCAGAAGCGGGGCAGCTTACTTTTGTTTGCCAGGGAAACGGGCCGAGGTTTTTGTCTGGGGGCCTATGGCTGGGAGTGACCGGCTGGCTCCTGAAAAGCTACGATAGGCAGGATGCTGACCAGACCCATGGTGGCAGCAGCGCCAAGTTGGGCTGGTTTCATAGTACCAAGTGGCTCCTGCAATCTGCCATCAAAAAGTTGGCAGGCAAGTTTTGTTTTCCAGGGAAAAGCGCCGTTGTTTGTGTTTGGCGGCCTGTGGCTGGGAGTGGCCGCCTGGCGCCTTAGAATCTACGTTAGGACGCATGGTTACCAGACCCATGGAGGCACCAGTGCCAAGTCGGGCTGGTTTGATAGTACCAAGTGGCTCCTGCAATCTGCCATCCAGAAGCTGGGCAGCTTAATTTTGTTTGCCAGGGAAACGGGCCGAGGTTTGTGTCTGGGGGCCTATGGCTGGGAGTGACCGGCTGGCTCCTGAAAAGCTACGATAGGCAGGATGGTGACCAGACCCATGGTGGCACCAGTGCCAAGTTGGGCTGGTTTGATAGTACCAAGTGGCTCCTGCAATCTGCCATCAAAAATTTGGCAGGCGAGTTTTGTTTTCCAGGGAAAAGCGCCGTTTTGTGTATTTGGGGGCCTATGGCTGGGAGTGACCGGCTGGCTCCGGAAAAGCTACGATAGGCAGTATGGTGACAAGACCCATGGTGGCACCAGTGCCAAGTTGGGCTGGTTTGATAGTACCAAGTGGCTCCTGCAATCTGCCATCAAAAATTGGCAGGCGAGATTTGTTTTCCAGGGAAAAGCGCCGTTGTTTGTGTTTGGGGGCCTGTGGCTGAGAGTGGCCAGCTGGCTCCTTAGAATCCACGATACGCAGGATGGTTCCCAGACCCAAGGTGGCACCAGTGCCAAGTCGGGCTGGTTTGATGGTGCAAAGTGGCTCCTGCAATCTGCCATCCAGAAGCGGGGTAGCTTACATTTGTTTGCCAGGGAAACGGGCCGAGGTTTGTGACTGGGGGCCTATGGCTGGGAGTGGCCAGCTGGCTCCTTAAAATGCACGATTTGCAGAATGGTGACCAGACCCAAGGTGGCACCAGTGCCAAGTCGGGCTGGTGTTGTAGTACCAAGTGTGTCCTGCAATTTGCCATCCAGAAGAGGGGCAGTTGAGTTTTGTTTACCAGAGTAAAGTGCCGTGGTTTGTGTTTGGGGGCCTATGGCTGAGATTTGCCGGCTGGCCCCTGAAAATCCACGATAGGCAGGATGGTTCCCAGATCCAAGGTGGCGCCAGTGCCAAGTTGGGCTGGTTTGATGGTGCAAAGTGGCTCCTGCAATCTGCCATCCAGACGCGCGGCAGCGGATTTTTGTTTGCTGGAGAAAAGTTCCGTGGTTTGTTTTTGGGGGTATATGGCTGGGCGTGACCGGCTGGCTCCTTAAAAAGCTCGATACGCAGGATGGTTCCCTGACCCAAGGTGGCATCAGTGCCAAGTCGGGCTGTTTTCGTAATACCAAGTGCGTCCTGCAATCTGCCATCCAGAAGCGGGGCAGCTTACTTTTGTTTGCCAGGGAAACGGGCCGAAATTTTTGTCTGGGGGCCTACGGCTGGGGGTGACTGGCTGGCTCCTGAAAAGCTACGATAGGCAGGATGGTTACCAGCCCCATGGTGGCACCAGTTCCAAGTTGGGCTGGTTTGATAGTACCAAGTGGCTCCTGCAATCTGCCATCAAAAAGTTGGCAGGCGAGTTTTGTTTTCCAGGGAAAAGCGCCGTTGTTTGTGTTTGGGGGCCTGTGGCTGGGAGTGGCCAGCTGGCTCCTAAGAATCCACGATACGCAGGATGGTTTCCAGACCAGAGGTGGCACCAGTGCCAAGTCGGGCTGGTTTGATGGTGCAAAGTGTCTCCTGCAATCTGCCATCCAGAAGCGGGGTAGCTTACTTTTGTTTGCCAGGGAAACGGGCAGAGCTTTGTGTCTGGGGCCTATGGCTGGGACTGACCGGCTGGCTCCTGAAAAGCTACGATAGGCAGGATGGTGACCAGACCCATGGAGGCACCAGTGCCAAGTTGGGCTGGTTTGATAGTACCAAGTGGCTCCTGCAATCTGCCATCCAAAAGCAGGGCAGCTGAGTTTTGTTTGCCAAAGAAAAGGGCTGTGGTATGTGTTTGGGTCCTGTGGCTGGGAGTGGCCGGCTGGCTCCTTAAATTCCATGATAGGCAGCATCGTTCCCAGACCCAAGGTGGCACCAGTGCCAAGTTAGGCTGGTTTGACAGTGTCAAGCGCTTCCTGCAATCTCCCATCCACAAGTGGGGCAGCTGAGATTTTTTTGCCTGTGAATCGGGCCGTTGTTTTTGATTGGGGTCTGTGGCCGAGAGTGGTTGGCTGGCTCCTGACAATCCACAATACGCAGGATGGTTCCCAGACCCAAGGTGGCACCAGTGCCAAGTCGGGCTGGTTTGATGGTGCAAAGTGGCTCCTGCAATCTGCCATCCCAACGCGGGGCAGCTGATTTTTGTTTGCCAGAGAACAAGTCCGTGCTTCGTTTTTGGGGGCATATGGCTGGGAGGGGCCGGCTGGCTCCTTAAAATGCTCGATACGCAGGATGGTTCCCAGACCCAAGGTGGCACCAGTGCCAAGTTGGGCTGTTTTTGTAGTACCAAGTGCGTCCTGCAATTTGCCCTCCATAAGAGGGGCAGTTGAGTTTTGTTTGCCAGAGAAAAGGGCCGTGGTTTCTGCTTGAGGGCATATGGCTGATAGTGGCCGGCTGGCTCCTGAAAATCCACGCTAGGCAGCATGGTTCCCAGACCAAAGTTGGCACCAGTGCCAAGTCGGGCTGGTTTGATGGTGCAAAGTGTCTCCTGCAATCTGCCATCCAGAAGCGGGGTAGCCGATTTTTGTTTGCAAGAGAAAAGGTCTTTGGTTTTTTTTAGGCGCCTGTGGCGGGGAGTGGCCGGCTGGCTCATTAGAATCCACGATACGCAGCATGGTTCCCAGAGCCAAGGTGGCACCAGTGCCAAGTTGGGCTGGTTTTGTAGTAGCAAGTGGCTCCTGCAATTTGCCATCCAGAAGAGGGTCAGTTGAGTTTTGTTGGCCAGAGGAAAGGGCCGTGGTTTTTGTTTGGGGGTACATGGCTGAGAGTGGCCGGCTGGCCCCTGAAAATCCACGATACGCAGGATGGTTCCGAGATCCAAGGTGGGACCAGTGCCAAGACGGGCTGGTTTTATGTTGCAAAGTGGCTCCTGCAATCTGCCATCAAAAAGTTGGCAGGCGAGTTTTGTTTTCCAGGGAAAAGCGCCGTTGTTTGTGTTTGGGGACCTGTGACTGGGAGTGGCCGGCTGGCTCCTTAGAATCCACGATACGCAGGATGGTTCCCAGACCCAAGGTGGCAGCAGTGCCCAGTTAGGCTGGTTTGATGGCGCAAAGTGGCTCCTCTAATCTGCCATCCAGAAGCGGGGTAGCTTACTTTTGTTTGCAGGGAAACGTGCAGAGATTTGTGTCTGGGGGCCTATGGCTTGGAGTGGCCAACTGGCTCCTTAAAATGCACGATACGCAGGATGGTGACCAGACCCAAGTTGGCACCAGTGCCAAGTCGGGCTGGTTTTGTAGTGCCAAGTGCGTCCTGCAATTTGCCATCCAGAAGAGGGGCAGTTGAGTTTTGTTTACCAGAGTAAAGTGCCGTGGTTTGTGTTTGGGGGCCTATGGCTGAGAGTGGCCGGCTGGCCCCTGAAAATCCACGATAGGCAGGATGGTTCCCAGGCCAGAGGTGGCACCAGTGCCAAGTCGGGCTTGTTTGATGGTGCAAAGTGGCTCCTGCAATCTGCCATCCAGACGCGGGGCAGCGGATTTTTGTTTGCTGGAGAAAAGTTCCGTGGTTTGTTTTTGTGGGTATATGGATGGGAGTGGCCGGCTGTCTCCTTAAAAAGCTCGATACGCAGGATGGTTCCCTGACCCAAGGTGGCATCAGCGCCAAGTCGGGCTGTTTTCGTAGTACCAAGTGCGTCCTGCAATTTGCCGTCCAGAGGAGGGGCAGTTGAGTTTTGTTTGCCAGAGAAAAGGGCCGTGGTTTGTGTTTGGGGGCATATGGCTGAGAGTGGCCGGCTGGCCCCTGAAAATCCACGATAGGCAGGATGGTTCCCAGAGCCAAGGTGGCACCAGTGCCAAGTCGGGCTGGTTTGATAGTAATAAAAAACTCCTGCAATCTGCCATCCAGAAGCGGGGTAGCTTACTTTTGTTTGCCAGGGAATCGGGCCGAGCTTTGTGTCTGGGGGCCTATGGCTGAGAGTGACCGGCTGGCTCCTGAAAAGCTACGATAGGCAGGATGGTGACCAGACCCATGGTGGCACCAGTGCCAAGTTGGGCTGGTTTGATAGTACCAAGTGGCTCCTGCAATCTGCCATCAAAAAGTTGGCAGGCGAGTTTTGTTTTCCAGGGAAAAGCGCCGTTGTTGGTGTTTGGGGGCCTGCGGCTGGGAGTGGCCGCCTGGCGCCTTAGAATCTACGTTACGCAGCATGGTTCCCAGACCCAAGGTGGCACCAGTGCCAAGTCGGGCTGGTTTGATAGTACCAAGTGGCTCCTGCAATCTGCCATCCAGAAGCGGGGCAGCTTACTTTTGTTTGCCAGGGAAACAGGCCGAGGTTTGTGACTGGGGGCCTATGGCTGGGAGTGACCGGCTGGCTCCTGAAAAGCGCCGATAGGCAGGATGGTGACCAGACCCATGGTGGCACCAGTGCCAAGTTGGGCTGGTTTGATAGTACTAAGCGGCTCCTGCAATCTGCCATCAAAAGGTTGGCAGGCGAGTTTTGTTTTCCAGGGACAAGCGCCGTTGTTTGTGTTTGGGGGCCTGTGGCTGGGAGAGGCCGGCTGGCTAATTAGAATCCACGATACGCAGGATGGTTCCCAGACCCGAGGTGGCACCAGTGCCAAGTCGGGCTGGTTTGATGGTTCAAAGTGGCTCCTGCAATCTGCCATCCAGAAGCGGGGTAGCTTACTTTTGTTTGCCAGGGAAACAGGCCGAGGATTTTGTCTGGGGGCCTATGGCTGGGAGTGACCGGCTGGCTCCTGAAAAGCTACGATAGGCAGTATGGTGACCAGACCCATGGTGGCACCAGTGCCAAGTTGGGCTGGTTTGATAGTACCAAGTGGTTCCTGCAATCTGCCATCAAAAACTTGGCAGGCGAGTTTTGTTTTCCAGGGAAAAGCGCCGTTGTTTGTGTTTGGGGGCCTGTGGCTGAGAGTGGCCGACTGGCTCCTTAGAATCCACGATACGCAGGATGGTTCCCAGACCCAAGGTGGCACCAGTGCCAAGTCGGGCTGGTTTGATGGTGCAAAGTGGCTCCTGCAATCTGCCATCCAGAAGCGGGGTAGCTTACTTTTGTTTGCCAGGGAAACGGGCAGAGCTTTGTGTCTGGGGGCCTAACGCTGGGAGTGGCCAGCTGGCTTCTAAAAATGCACGATATGCAGAATGGTGACCAGACCCAAGGTGGCACCAGTTCCAAGTCGGGCTGGTTTTGTAGTACCAAGTGTGTCCTGCAATTTGCCATCCAGAAGAGGGGCAGTTGAGTTTTGTTTACCAGAGTAAAGTGCCGTGGTTTGTGTTTGGGGGCCTATGGCTGAGAGTTGCCGGCTGGCCCCTGAAAATCCACGATAGGCAGGATGGTTCCCAGATCCAAGGTGGCACCAGTGCCAAGTCGGGCTGGTTTGATGGTGCAAAGTGGCTCCTGCAATCTGCCATCCAGACGCGGGGCAGCGGATTTTTGTTTGATGGAGAAAAGTTCCGTGGTTTGTTTTTGAGGGTATATGGCTGGGCGTGACCGGCTGTCTCCTTAAAAAGCTCGATACGCAGCATGGTTCCCTGACCGAAGGTGGCATCAGTGCCAAGTCGGGCTGTTTTCGTAGTACCAAGTGCGTCCTGCAATCTGCCATCCAGAAGCGGGGCAGCTTACTTTTGTTTGCCAGGGAAACGGGCCGAAATTTTTCTCTGGGGGCCTACGGCTGGGGGTGACTGGCTGGCTCCTGAAAAGCTACGATAGGCAGGATGGTTACCAGCCCCATGGTGGCACCAGTTCCAAGTTGGGCTGGTTTGATAGTACCAAGTGGCTCCTGCAATCTGCCATCAAAAAGTTGGCAGGCCAGTTTTGTTTTCCAGGGAAAAGCGCCGTTGTTTGTGTTTGGGGACATGTGGCTGGGAGTGGCCGGCTGGCTCCTGAAAATCCACGATAGGCAGGATGGTTCCCAGATCCAAGGTGGCACCAGTGCCAAGTCGGGCTGGTTTTATGTTGCAAAGTGGCTCCTGCAATCTGCCATCAAAAAGTTGGCAGGCGAGTTTTGTTTTCCAGGGAAAAGCGCCGTTGTTTGTGTTTGGGGGCCTGTGGCTGGGAGTGGCCGGCTGGCTCCTTAGAATCCACGATACGCAGCATGGTTCTCAGACCAGAGGTGGCACCAGTGCCAAGTTGGGCCAGTTTGATGGTGAAAAGTGGCTCCTGGAATCTGGCATCCAGAAGCGGGGTAGCTTACTTTTGTTTGCCAGGGAAACGGGCCGAGGTTTGTGTCTGGGGGCCTATGGCTGGGAGTGACCGGCTGGCTCCTGAAAAGCTACCATAGGCAGGATGGTGACCAGACCCATGGTGGCACCAGTGCCAAGTTGGGCTGGTTTGATAGTACCAAGTGGCTCCTGCAATCTGCCATCCAGAAGCGGGGCAGCTTACTTTTGTTTGCCAGGGAAACGGGCCGAGGTTTGTGTCTGGGGCCTATGGCTGGGAGTGACCGGCTGGCTCCTGAAAACCTACGATAGGCAGGATGGTTACAAGACCCATGGTGGCACCAGTGCCAAGTCGGGCTGGTTTGATAGTACCAAGTGGCTCCTGCAATCTGCCGTCAAAAAGTTGGCAGGCGAGTTTTGTTTTCCAGGGAAAAGCGCCGTTGTTTGTGTTTGGGGCCCTGTGGCTGGGAGTGGCCGGCTGCCTCCTTAGAATCCACGATACGCAGGATGGTTTCCAGGCCCAAGGTGGCACCAGTTCCAAGTCTGGCTGGTTTGATAGTACCAAGTGGTTCCTGCAATCTGCCATCCAGAAGCGGGGCAGATTACTTTTGTTTGCCCGGGAAACGGGTCGAGGTTTTGTGTCTGGGGGCCTATGGCTGGGAGTGACCGGCTGGCTACTGAAAAGCTACGATAGGCAGGATGGTGACCAGACCCATGGTGGCAGCAGTGCCAAGTTGGGCTGGTTTGATAGCACCAAGTGGCTCCTGCAATCTGCCATCAAAAAGTTGGCAGGCGAGTTTTGTTTTCCAGGGAAAAGCGCCAGTGTTCGTGTTTGGGAGCTGTGGTTGGGAAAGGCCGGATGGCTAATTAGAATCCACGATACGCAGGATGGTTCCCAGACCCAAGGAGGCACCAGTGCCAAGTCGGGCTGGTTTGATACTACCAAGTGGCTCCTGCAATCTGCCATCCAGAAGCGGGGCAGCTTACTTTTGTTTACCATGGAAACGGGCCGACATTTGTGTCTGGGCGCCTCTGGCTGCGAGTGACCGGCTGGCTCCTGAAAAGCTACGATAGGCAGTATGGTGACAAGACCCATGGTGGCACCAGTGCCAAGTTGGGTGGTTTGATAGTACCAAGTGGCTCCTGCAATCTGCCATCAAAAAGTTGGCAGGCCAGTTTTGTTTTCCAGGGAAAAGCGCCGTTTTTTGGGTTTGTGGGCCTGTGGCTGGGAGTGGCCCGCTGGCGCCTTAGAATCTACGTTAC
The DNA here is from genome assembly GCF_028018845.1 of Melospiza georgiana. Classification (NCBI taxonomy): domain Eukaryota; kingdom Metazoa; phylum Chordata; class Aves; order Passeriformes; family Passerellidae; genus Melospiza; species Melospiza georgiana. The sequence goes on from NC_080430.1 coordinate 56,910,522, forward strand.
GCAGCATGGTTCCCAGTCCCACGGTGGCACCAGTGCCAAGTTGGGCTGGTTTGATGGTGCAAAGTGGCTCCTGCAATCTGCCATCCAGAAGCGCGGTAGCTTACATTTGTTTGTCAGAGAAACGGGCCGAGGTTTGTGGCTGGGGGCCTATGGCTGGGAGTGGCCAGCTGGCTCCTTAAAATGCACGATATGCAGAATGGTGACTAGACCCAAGGTGGCACCAGTGCCAAGTTGGGCTGGTTTTGTAGTACCAAGTGCGTCCTGCAATTTGCCATCCAGAAAAGGGGCAGTTGAGTTTTGTTGGCCAGAGGAAAGAGCCGTGGTTTTTGTTTGGGGGTACATGGCTGAGAGAGGCCGGCTGGCCCCTGAAAATCCACCATAGGCAGGATGGTTCCGAGATCCAAGGTGGCACCAGTGCCAAGTCGGGCTGGTTTGATGGTTCAAAATGGCTCCTGCAATCTGCCATCCAGAAGCGGGGCAGCTTACTTTTGTTTGCCGGGAAAACGGGCAGAGCTTTGTGTTTGGGGCCTATGGCTGCGACTGACCGGCTGGCTCCTGAAAAGCTAAGATAGGCAGGATGGTTACCAGACCCATGGAGGCACCAGTGCCAAGTTGGGCTGGTTTGATAGTACCAAGTGGCTCCTGCAACCTGCCATCAAAATGTTGGCAGGCGAGTTTTGTTTTCCAGGGAAAAGCGACGTTGTTTGTGTTTTGGGGCCTGTGGCTAAGAGTGGCCGGCTGGATCCTTAGAATCCACGTTACGCGGCATTGTTCCCAGATCCAAGGTGGCACCAGTGCCAAGTCGGGCTGGTTTGATAGTACCAAGTGGCTCCTGCAATCTGCCATCCAGAATTTGGGCAGCTTACTTTTGTTTGCCAGGGAAACGGGCCGAGGTATTTGTCAGGGGCCCTATGGCAGGGAGTGACTGGCTGGCTCCTGAAAAGCTACGATAGGCAGGATGTTTACCAGACCCATGGTGGCACCAGTGCCAAGTTGGGCTAATTTGATAGTACCAAGTGGCTCCTGCAATCTTCCATCCAGAAGCGGGGCAGCTTACTTTTGTTTTCTATGGAAACGGGCCGAGGTTTCTGTCTGGGGGTCTATGGCTGGGAGTGACCTCCTGGCTCCTGAAAATCTATGCTAGGCAGGATGGTGACCAGACCCATGATGGCAGCAGTGCCAAGTTGGGCTGGTTTGATAGTACCAAGTGGCTCCTGCAATCTGCCATCAAAATGTTGGCAGTCGAGTTTTGTTTTCCGGGGAAAAGCACCGTTGTTGGTGTTTGGGGGCCTGTGGCTCGGAGTGGCCGGGTGGCTGCTTAGAATCCCCGATACGCAGGATGGTTCCCAGGCCAGAGGTGGCACCAGTGTCAAGTTGGGCTGGTTTGATGGTGCAAAGTGGCTCCTGCAATCTGCCATCCAGAAGCGGGGCAGCTGAATTTTGTTTGCCAGAGAAAAAGGCTGTTGTTTGTGTATGGGGGCCTGTAGCTTGCAGTGGCGGGCTGGCTCCTGAATATCCATGATACGCAGCATGCTTCCCAGACCCAAGGTGGCACCAGTGCCAAGTAGGGCTGGTTTGATAGTACCAAGTGGCTCCTGCAATCTGCCATCCAGAAGAGGGGCAGTTGAGTTTTGTTTGCCAGAGAAAAGGGCCGTGGTTTGTGTTTGGGGGCATATGTCTGAGAGAGGCCGGCTGGCTCCTTAAAATCCACGATAGGCAAGATGGTTCCCAGATACAAGGTGGCACCAGTGCCACGTCTGGCTGGTTTGATAGTACTAAATAACTCCTGCAATCTGCCATCCAGAAGCGGGGCAGCTTACTTTTGTTTGCCAGGGAAACGGGCCGAGGTTTTTGTCTGGGGGCCTATGGCTGGGAGTGATTGGCTGGCTCCTGAAAAGCTACAATAGGCAGGATGGTGACCAGACCCATGGTGGCACCAGTGCCAAGTTGGGCTGGTTTGATAGTACCAAGTGGCTCCTGCAATCTGCCATCAAAAAGTTGGCAGGCGAGTTTTGTTTTCCAGGGAAAAGCGCCGTTGTTTGTGTTTGGGGGCCTGTGGCTGGGAGTGGCCGCCTGGCGCCTTAGAATCTACGTTACGCAGCATGGTTCCCAGAGCCAAGGTGGCACCAGTGCCAAGTCGGGCTGGTTTGATAGTACCAAGTGGCTCCTGCAATCTGCCATCAAAAAGTTGGCAGGCCAGTTTTGTTTTCCAGGGAAAAGCGCCGTTGTTTGTGTTTGGGGGCCTGTGGCTGGGAGTGGTCAGCTGGCTCCTAAGAATCCACGATACGCAGGATGGTTTCCAGACCAGAGGTGGCACCAGTGCCAAGTCGGGCTGGTTTGATGGTGCAAAGTGTCTCCTGCAATCTGCCATCCAGAAGCGGGGTAGCTTACTTTTGTTTGCCAGGGAAACGGGCAGAGCTTTGTGTCTGGGGCCTATGGCTGGGACTGACCGGCTGGCTCCTGAAAAGCCACGATAGGCAGGATGGTGACCAGACCCATGGAGGCACCAGTGCCAAGTTGGGCTGGTTTGATAGTACCAAGTGGCTCCTGCAATCTGCCATCCAAAAGCAGGGCAGCTGAGTTTTGTTTGCCAAAGAAAAGGGCTGTGGTATGTGTTTGGGTCCTGTGGCTGGGAGTGGCCGGCTGGCTCCTTAAATTCCATGATACGCAGCATCGTTCCCAGACCCAAGGTGGCACCAGTGCCAAGTTGGGCTGGTTTGACAGTGTCAAGCGCCTCCTGCAAACTCCCATCCACAAGTGGGGCAGATGAGATTTTTTTCCCTGTGAATCGGGCCATTGTTTTTGATTGGGTCTGTGGCCGAGAGTGGTTGGCTGGCTCCTGACAATCCACAATACGCAGGATGGTTCCCAGACCCAAGGTGGCACCAGTGCCAAGTTGGGCTGGTTTGATTGTACCAAGTGGCTCCTGCAATCTGCCATCCAGAAGCGGGGCAGCTGAGTTTTGTTTGCCAGAGAAAAGGGACGTGGTTTTTGTCTGGGGGCCTATGGCTCAGAGTGGCCGGCTGGCCCCTGAAAATCCACGATAGGCAGAATGGTTCCCAGATCCAAGGTGGCACCAGTGCCAAGTCGGGCTGGTTTGATGGTGCAAAGTGGCTCCTGCAATCTGCCATCCCGACGCGGGGCAGCTGATTCTTGTTTGCCAGACAACAGGTCCGTGGTTCATTTTTGGGGGCATATGGCTGGGAGTGGCCGGTTGGCTCCTTAAAAAGCTCGATACGCATGATGGTTCCCAGGCCAGAGGTGGCACCAGTGCCAAGTTGGGCTGTTTTTGTAGTACCAAGTGCGTCCTGCAATTTGCCTTCCAGAAGAGGGGCAGTTGAGTTTTGTTTGCCAGAGAAAAGGGCCGTGGTTTGTGTTTGAGGGCATATGGCTGAGAGTGGCCGGCTGACCCCACAAAATCCACAATAGGCAGGATGGTTCCCAGACCCAAGGTGGCACCAGTGCCAAGTCGGGCTGGTTTGATAGTACTAAATAGCTCCTGCAATCTGCCATCCAGAAGCGGGGTAGCTTAATTTTGTTTGTCAGGGAAACGGGCAGAATTTTGTGTCTGGGGGCCTATGGCTGGGAGTGGCCAGCTGGCTCCTTAAAATGCACGATACGCCGGATGGTGACCAGACCCAAGGTGGCACCATTGCCAAGTCGGGCTGCTTTTGTAGTACCAAGTGCGTCCTGCAATTTGCCATCCAGAAGAGGGGCTGTTGAGTTTTGTTTACCAGAGTAAAGTGCCGTGGTTTGTTTTTGGGGGCCTATGGCTGAGAGTGGCCGGCTGGCCCCTGAAAATCCACGATAGGCAGGATGGTTCCCAGATCCAAGGTGGCACCAGTGCCAAGTCGGGCTGGTTTGATGGTGCAAAGTGGCTCCTGCAATCTGCCATCCAGACGCGGGGCAGCGGATTTTTGTTTGCTGGAGAAAAGTTCCGTGGTTTGTTTTTGGCGGTATACGGCTGGGCGTGGCCGGCTGGCTCCTTAAAAAGCTCGATACGCAGGATGGTTCCCTGACCGAAGGTGGCATCAGTGCCAAGTCGGGCTGTTTTCGTAGTACCAAGTGCGTCCTGCAATTTGCCATCCAGAAGAGGGGCAGTTGAGTTTTGTTTGCCAGAGAAAAGGGCCGTGGTTTGTGTTTGGGGGCATATGGCTGAGAGTGGCCGGCTGACCCCACAAAATCCACAATAGGCAGGATGGTTCCCAGAGCCAAGGTGGCACCAGTGCCAAGTCGGGCTGGTTTGATAGTACTAAATAGCTCCTGCAATCTGCCACCCAGAAGCGGGGTAGCTTACTTTTGTTTGTCAGGGAAACGGGCAGAATTTTGTGTCTGGGGGCCTATGGCTGGGAGTGGCCAGCTGGCTCCTTAAAATGCACGATACGCCGGATGGTGACCAGACCCAAGGTGGCACCATTGCCAAGTCGGGCTGCTTTTGTAGTACCAAGTGCGTCCTGCAATTTGCCATCCAGAAGAGGGGCAGTTGAGTTTTGTTTACCAGAGTAAAATGCCGTGGTTTGTTTTTGGGGGCCTATGGCTGAGAGTGGCCGGCTGGCCCCTGAAAATCCACGATAGGCAGGATGGTTCCCAGATCCAAGGTGGCACCAGTGCCAAGTCGGGCTGGTTTGATGGTGCAAAGTGGCTCCTGCAATCTGCCATCCAGACGCGGGGCAGCGGATTTTTGTTTGCTGGAGAAAAGTTCCGTGGTTTGTTTTTGGCGGTATACGGCTGGGCGTGGCCGGCTGGCTCCTTAAAAAGCACGATACGCAGGATGGTTCCCTGACCGAAGGTGGCATCAGTGCCAATTCAGGCTGTTTTCGTAGTACCAAGTGCGTTCTGCAATTTGCCATCCAGAAGAGGGGCAGTTGAGTTTTGTTTGCCAGAGAAAAGGGCCGTGGTTTGTGTTTGGGGGCATATGGCTGAGAGTGGCCGGCTGGCCCCTGAAAATCCACGATAGGCAGGATGGTTCCCAGACCAGAGGTGGCACCAGTGCCACGTCGGGCTGGTTTGATAGTAATAAATAGCTCCTGCAATCTGCCATCCAGAAGCGGGGCAGCTTACTTTTGTTTGCCAGGGAAACGGGCCGAGCTTTGTGTCTGGGGGCCTATGGCTGGGAGTGACCGGCTGGCTCCTGAAAAGCTACGATAGGCAGGATGGTGACCAGACCCATGGTGGCACCAGTGCCAAGTTGGGCTGGTTTGATAGTACCAAGTGGCTCCTGCAATCTGCCATCAAAAAGTTGGCAGGCCAGTTTTGTTTTCCAGGGAAAAGCGCCGTTGTTTGTGTTTGGGGGCCTGTGGCTGGGAGTGGCCAGCTGGCTCCTTAGAATCCACGATACGCAGGATGGTTCCCAGACCAGAGGTGGCACCAGTGCCCAGTCGGGCTGGTTTGATGGTCCAAAGTGGCTCCTGCAATCTGCCATCCAGAAGCGGGGTACCTTACTTTTGTTTGCCAGGGAAACGGGCAGAGCTTTGTGTCTGGGGCCTATGGCTGGGAGTGACCGGCTGGCTCCTGAAAAGCTACGATAGGCAGGATGGTTACCAGACCCATGGAGGCACCAGTGCCAAGATGGGCTGATTTGATAGTACCAAGTCGCTCCTGCAATCTGCCATTCAAAAGCAGGGCAACTGAGTTTTGTTTGCCAGAGAAAAACGCTGTTGTTTGTGTTTGGGTTCCTGTAGCTGGGAGTGGCCCTGCTGGCTCCTTAGAATCCACGATACGCAGGATGGTTCCCAGACCAGAGGTGGCACCAGTACCAAGTCGGGCTGATTTGATAGTACCAAGTGGTTCCTGCAATCTGCCATCCAGAAGCGGGGCAGCTTACTTTTGTTTGCCAGGGAAACGGGCCGAGGTTTTTTTCTGGGGGCCTATGGCTGGGAGTGACCGGCTGGCTCCTGAAAAGCTACAGTAGGCAGAATGATTACCAGACCCATGGTAGCAGCAGTGCCAAGTTGGGCTGATTTGATAGTACCAAGTGGCTCCTGCAATCTGCCATCAAAAAGTTGGCAGGCGAGTTTTGTTTTACAGGGAAAAGCGCCGTTGTTTGTGTTTGGGGCCCTGTGGCTGGGAGTGGCCGCCTGTCGTCTTAGAATCCACGTTATGCAGCATGGTTCCCAGATCCAAGGTGGCACCAGTGCCAAGTTGGGCTGGTTTGATAGTACCAAGTGGCTCCTGCAATCTGCCATCCAGAAGCGGGGCAGCTTACTTTTGTTTGCCAGGGAAACGGGCCGAGGTATTTGTCTGGGGCCCTATGGCAGGGAGTGACTGGCTGGCTCCTGAAAAGCTACGATAGGCAGGATGTTTACCAGATCCATGGTGGCACCAGTGCCAAGTTGGGCTAATTTGATAGTACCAAGTGGCTCCTGCAATCTGCCATCCAGAAGCGGGGCAGCTTACTTTTGTTTGCCAGGGAAACGGGCCGAGGTTTGTGTCTGGGGGCCTATGGCTGGGAGTGACCGGCTGGCTCCTGAAAAGCTATGCTAGGCAGGATGGTGACCAGACCCATGGTGGCACCAGTGCCAAGTTGGGCTGGTTTGATAGTACCAAGTGGCTCCTGTAATCTGCCATCAAAGAATCGGCAGGCGAGATTTGTTTTCCAGGGAAAAGCGCCGTTGTTTGTGTTTGGGTCGTGTGGCTGGGAGTGGCCGGCTGGCTAATTAGAATCCACGATACGCAGGATGGTTCCCAGACCAGGGGTGGAACCAGTGCCAAGTCGGGCTGCTTTGATGGTGCAAAGTGGTTCCTGCAATCTGCCATCCAGAAGCGCGGTAGCTTACTTTTGTTTGCCAGGGAAACGGGCCGAGGTTTGTGGCTGGGGGCCTATGGCTGGGAGTGACCGGCTGGCTCATGAAAGGCTACGATAGGCAGGATGGTTACCAGACCCATGGTGGCACCATTGCCAAGTTGGGCTGGTTTGATAGTACCAAGTGGCTCCTGTAATCTGCCATCAAAGAATCGGCAGGCGAGTTTTGTTTTCCAGGGAAAAGCGCCATTGATTGTGTTTGGGGGCCTGTGGCTGGGAGTGGCCGGCTGGCTCCTTGGAATCCACGATACGCAGCATGGTTCCCAGACCAGAGGTGGCACCAGTGCCAAGTTGGGCTGGTTTGATAGTACCAAGTGGCTCCTGCAATCTGCCATCCAGAAGCGGGGCAGCTTACTTTTGTTTGCCAGGGAAACGGGCCGAGGTTTGTGTCTGGGGGCTATGGCCCGGAGTGACCGGCTGACTCCTGAAAACCTACGATAGGCAGGATGGTTACAAGACCCATGGTGGCACCAGTGCCAAGTCGGGCTGGTTTGATAGTACCAAGTGGCTCCTGCAATCTGCCGTCAAAAAGTTGGCAGGCGAGTTTTGTTTTCCAGGGAAAAGCGCCGTTGTTTGTGTTTGGGGCCCTGTGGCTGGGAGTGGCCGGCTGCCTCCTTAGAATCCACGATACGCAGGATGGTTTCCAGGCCCAAGGTGGCACCAGTTCCAAGTCTGGCTGGTTTGATAGTACCAAGTGGTTCCTGCAATCTGCCATCCAGAAGCGGGGCAGCTGACTTTTGTTTGCCAGGGAAACGGGTCGAGGTTTTGTGTCTGGGGGCCTATGGCTGGGAGTGACCGGCTGGCTACTGAAAAGCTACGATAGGCAGGATGGTGACCAGACCCATGGTGGCAGCAGTGCCAAGTTGGGCTGGTTTGATAGCACCAAGTGGCTCCTGCAATCTGCCATCAAAAAGTTGGCAGGCGAGTTTTGTTTTCCAGGGAAAAGCGCCAGTGTTCGTGTTTGTGAGCTGTGGTTGGGAAAGGCCGGATGGCTAATTAGAATCCACGATACGCAGGATGGTTCCCAGACCCAAGGAGGCACCAGTGCCAAGTCGGGCTGGTTTGATACTACCAAGTGGCTCCTGCAATCTGCCATCCAGAAGCGGGGCAGCTTACTTTTGTTTACCATGGAAACGGGCCGACATTTGTGTCTGGGCGCCTCTGGCTGCGAGTGACCGGCTGGCTCCTGAAAAGCTACGATAGGCAGTATGGTGACAAGACCCATGGTGGCACCAGTGCCAAGTTGGGTGGTTTGATAGTACCAAGTGGCTCCTGCAATCTGCCATCAAAAAGTTGGCAGGCCAGTTTTGTTTTCCAGGGAAAAGCGCCGTTTTTTGGGTTTGTGGGCCTGTGGCTGGGAGTGGCCCGCTGGTGCCTTAGAATCTACGTTACGCAGCATGGTTCCCAGACCCACGGTGGCACCAGTGCCAAGTTGGGCTGGTTTGATGGTGCAAAGTGGCTCCTGCAATCTGCCATCCAGAAGCGCGGTAGCTTACATTTGTTTGCCAGGGAAACGGGCCGAGGTTTGTGGCTGGGGGCCTATGGCTGGGAGTGGCCAGCTGGCTCCTTAAAATGCACGATATGCAGAATGGTGACTAGACCCAAGGTGGCACCAGTGCCAAGTTGGGCTGGTTTTGTAGTACCAAGTGGCTCCTGCAATTTGCCATCCAGAAGAGGGGCAGTTGAGTTTTGTTGGCCAGAGTAAAGGGCCGTGGTTTTTGTTTGGGGGTACATGGCTGAGAGTGGCCGGCTGGCCCCGGAAAATCCACCATAGGCAGGATGGTTCCGAGATCCAAGGTGGCACCAGTGCCAAGTCGGGCTGGTTTGATGGTTCAAAATGGCTCCTGCAATCTGCCATCCAGAAGCGGGGCAGCTTACTTTTGTTTGCCGGGGAAACGGGCAGAGATTTGTGTTTGGGGCCTATGGCTGCGACTGACCGGCTGGCTCCTGAAAAGCTAAGATAGGCAGGATGGTTACCAGACCCATGGAGGCACCAGTGCCAAGTTGGGCTGGTTTGATAGTACCAAGTGGCTCCTGCAACCTGCCATCAAAATGTTGGCAGGCGAGTTTTGTTTTCCAGGGAAAAGCGACGTTGTTTGTGTTTTGGGGCCTGTGGCTAAGAGTGGCCGGCTGGATCCTTAGAATCCACGTTACGCGGCATTGTTCCCAGATCCAAGGTGGCACCAGTGCCAAGTCGGGCTGGTTTGATAGTACCAAGTGGCTCCTGCAATCTGCCATCCAGAAGCGGGGCAGCTTACTTTTGTTTGCCAGGGAAACGGCCCGAGGTATTTGTCAGGGGCCCTATGGCAGGGAGTGACTGGCTGGCTCCTGAAAAGCTACGATAGGCAGGATGTTTACCAGACCCATGGTGGCACCAGTGCCAAGTTGGGCTAATTTGATAGTACCAAGTGGCTCCTGCAATCTGCCATCCAGAAGCGGGGCAGCTTACTTTTGTTTTCTATGGAAACGGGCCGAGGTTTCTGTCTGGGGGTCTATGGCTGGGAGTGACCTCCTGGCTCCTGAAAATCTATGCTAGGCAGGATGGTGACCAGACCCATGATGGCAGCAGTGCCAAGTTGGGCTGGTTTGATAGTACCAAGTGGCTCCTGCAATCTGCCATCAAAATGTTGGCAGTCGAGTTTTGTTTTCCGGGGAAAAGCGCCGTTGTTTGTGTTTGGGGGCCTGTGGCTCGGAGTGGCCGGGTGGCTCCTTGGAATCCACGATACGCAGGATGGTTCCCAGGCCAGAGGTGGCACCAGTGTCAAGTTGGGCTGGTTTGATGGTGCAAAGTGGCTCCTGCAATCTGCCATCCAGAAGCGGGATAGCTTACCTTTGTTTGCCAGGGAAACGGGCCGAAATTCTTGTCTAGGGGCCAGTGCCTGGGGCTGGCTGGCTGGCCCCTGAAAAGATACGTTAGGCAGGATGGTGACCAGACTCATGGTGGCACCAGTGCCAAGTTGGGCTGGTTTGATAGTACCAAGTGGCTCCTGTAATCTGCCATCCAGAAGCGGGGCAGCTTAATTTTGTTTGCCAGGGAAACGGGCCGAGGTTTGTGTCTGGGGGCCTATGGCTGGGAGTGACCGACTGGCTCCTGAAATGTTACGATAGGCAGGATGGTGACCAGACCCATAGTGGCACCAGTGCCAAGTTGGGCTGGTTTGATTGTACCAAGTGGCTCCTGCAATCTGCCATCAAAAAGCTAGCAGGCGAGTTTTGTTTTCCAGGGAAAAGCGCCGTTGTTTGTGATTGGGGGCCTGTGGCTGGGAGTGGCCGGCTGGCTCCTTAGAACCCACGATACGCAGGATGGTACCCAGACCAGAGGTGGCACCAGTGCCAAGTCGGGCTGGTTTGATGATGCCAAGTTGCTCCTGCAATCTGCCATCCAGAAGCGGGGTAGCTTACTTTTGCCTGCCAGGGAAACGGGCCGAGATTTTGTGTCTGGGGGCCCATGGCTGGGAGTGACCGGCTGGCTCCTGAAAAGCTACGATACGCAGGATGGTTCCCAGACCCAAGTTGGCACCAGTGCCAAGTCGGACTGGTTTGATACTACCAAGTGGCTCCTGCAATCTGCCATCCAGAAGAGGGGCAGCTGAATTTTGTTTGCCAGAGAAAAAGGCTGTTGTTTGTGTATGGGGGCCTGTAGCTTGCAGTGGCGGGCTGGCTCCTGAAAATCCATGATACGCAGCATGCTTCCCAGACCCAAGGTGGCACCAGTGCCAAGTAGGGCTGGTTTGATAGTACCAAGTGGCTCCTGCAATCTGCCATCCAGAAGAGGGGCAGTTGAGTTTTGTTTGCCAGAGAAAAGGGCTGTGGTTTTTGTTTGGGGGCATATGTCTGAGAGAGGCCGGCTGGCTCCTTAAAATCCACGATAGGCAAGATGGTTCCCAGATACAAGGTGGCACCAGTGCCACGTCTGGCTGGTTTGATAGTACTAAATAACTCCTGCAATCTGCCATCCAGAAGCGGGGCAGGTTACTTTTGTTTGCCAGGGAAACGGGCCGAGGTTTTTGTCTGGGGGCCTATGGCTGGGAGTGATTGGCTGGCTCCTGAAAAGCTACAATAGGCAGGATGGTGACCAGACCCATGGTGGCACCAGTGCCAAGTTGGGCTGGTTTGATAGTACCAAGTGGCTCCTGCAATCTGCCATCAAAAAGTTGGCAGGCGAGTTTTGTTTTCCAGGGAAAAGCGCCGTTGTTTGTGTTTGGGGGCCTGTGGCTGGGAGTGGCCGCCTGGCGCCTTAGAATCTACGTTAGGCAGCATGGTTCCCAGAGCCAAGGTGGCACCAGTGCCAAGTCGGGCTGGTTTGATAGTACCAAGTGGCTCCTGCAATCTGCCATCAAAAAGTTGGCAGGCCAGTTTTGTTTTCCAGGGAAAAGCGCCGTTGTTTGTGTTTGGGGGCCTGTGGCTGGGAGTGGCCAGCTGGCTCCTTAGAACCCACGATACGCAGGATGGTACCCAGACCAGAGGTGGCACCAGTGCCAAGTCGGGCTGGTTTGATGGTGCAAAGTGTCTCCTGCAATCTGCCATCCAGAAGCGGGGTAGCTTACTTTTGTTTGCCAGGGAAACGGGCAGAGCTTTGTGTCTGGGGCCTATGGCTGGGACTGACCGGCTGGCTCCTGAAAAGCTACGATAGGCAGGATGGTGACCAGACCCATGGAGGCACCAGTGCCAAGTTGGGCTGGTTTGATAGTACCAAGTGGCTCCTGCAATCTGCCATCCAAAAGCAGGGCAGCTGAGTTTTCTTTGCCAAAGAAAAGGGCTGTGGTATGTGTTTGGGTCCTGTGGCTGGGAGTGGCCGGCTGGCTCCTTAAATTCCATGATACGCAGCATCGTTCCCAGACCCAAGGTGGCACCAGTGCAAGTTGGGCTGGTTTGACAGTGTCAAGCGCCTCCTGCAATCTCCCATCCACAAGTGGGGCAGCTGAGATTTTTTTCCCTGTGAATCGGGCCATTGTTTTTGATTGGGTCTGTGGCCGAGAGTGGTCGGCTGGCTCCTGACAATCCACAATACGCAGGATGGTTCCCAGGCCAGAGGTGGCACCAGTGCCAAGTTGGGCTGTTTTTGTAGTACCAAGTGCGTCCTGCAATTTGCCTTCCAGAAGAGGGGCAGTTGAGTTTTGTTTGCCAGAGAAAAGGGCCGTGGTTTGTGTGTGAGGGCATATGGCTGAGAGTGGCCGGCTGACCCCACAAAATCCACAATAGGCAGGATGGTTCCCAGACCCAAGGTGGCACCAGTGCCAAGTCGGGCTGGTTTGATAGTACTAAATAGCTCCTGCAATCTGCCACCCAGAAGCGGGGTAGCTTACTTTTGTTTTCCAGGGAAACGGGCAGAATTTTTTGTCTGGGGGCCTATGGCTGGGAGTGGCCAGCTGGCTCCTTAAAATGCACGATACGCCGGATGGTGACCAGACCCAAGGTGGCACCATTGCCAAGTCGGGCTGCTTTTGTAGTACCAAGTGCGTCCTGCAATTTGCCATCCAGAAGAGGGGCAGTTGAGTTTTGTTTACCAGAGTAAAGTGCCGTGGTTTGTTTTTGGGGGCCTATGGCTGAGAGTGGCCGGCTGGCCCCTGAAAATCCACGATAGGCAGGATGGTTCCCAGAGCCAAGGTGGCACCAGTGCCAAGTCGGGCTGGTTTGATGGTGCAAAGTGGCTCCTGCAATCTGCCATCCAGACGCGGGGCAGCGGATTTTTGTTTGCTGGAGAAAAGTTCCGTGGTTTGTTTTTGGCGGTATACGGCTGGGCGTCGCCGGCTGGCTCCTTAAAAAGCTCGATACGCAGGATGGTTCCCTGACCGAAGGTGGCATCAGTGCCAAGTCGGGCTGTTTTTGTAGTACCAAGTGCGTCCTGCAATTTGCCATCCAGAAGAGGGGCAGTTGAGTTTTGTTTGCCAGAGAAAAGGGCCGTGGTTTGTGTTTGGGGGCATATGGCTGAGAGTGGCCGGCTGACCCCACAAAATCCACAATAGGCAGGATGGTTCCCAGAGCCAAGGTGGCACTAGTGCCAAGTCGGGCTGGTTTGATAGTACTAAATAGCTCCTGCAATCTGCCACCCAGAAGCGGGGTAGCTTACTTTTTTTTGTCAGGGAAACGGGCAGAATTTTGTGTCTGGGGGCCTATGGCTGGGAGTGGCCAGCTGGCTCCTTAAAATGCACGATAGGCAGGATGGTGACCAGACCCAAGGTGGCACCATTGCCAAGTCGGGCTGCTTTTGTAGTACCAAGTGCGTCCTGCAATTTCCCATCCAGAAGAGGGGCAGTTGAGTTTTGTTTACCAGAGTAAAGTGCCGTGGTTTGTTTTTGGGGGCCTATGGCTGAGAGTGGCCGGCTGGCCCCTGAAAATCCACGATAGGCAGGATGGTTCCCAGATCCAAGGTGGCACCAGTGCCAAGTCGGGCTGGTTTGATGGTGCAAAGTGGCTCCTGCAATCTGCCATCCAGACGCGGGGCAGCGGATTTTTGTTTGCTGGAGAAAAGTTCCGTGGTTTGTTTTTGGCGGTATACGGCTGGGCGTGGCCGGCTGGCTCCTTAAAAAGCTCGATACGCAGGATGGTTCCCTGACCGAAGGTGGCATCAGTGCCAAGTCGGGCTGTTTTCGTAGTACCAAGTGCGTTCTGCAATTTGCCATCCAGAAGAGGGGCAGTTGAGTTTTGTTTGCCAGAGAAAAGGGCCGTGGTTTGTGTTTGGGGGCATATGGCTGAGAGTGGCCGCCTGGCCCCTGAAAATCCACGATAGGCAGGATGGTTCCCAGACCAGAGGTGGCACCAGTGCCACGTCGGGCTGGTTTGATAGTAATAAATAGCTCCTGCAATCTGCCATCCAGAAGCGGGGCAGCTTACTTTTGTTTGCCAGGGAAACGGGCCGAGCTTTGTGTCTGGGGGCCTATGGCTGGGAGTGACCGGCTGGCTCCTGAAAAGCTACGATAGGCAGGATGGTGACCAGACCCATGGAGGCACCAGTGCCAAGTTGGGCTGGTTTGATAGTACCAAGTGGCTCCTGCAATCTGCCATCAAAAAGTTGGCAGGCCAGTTTTGTTTTCCAGGGAAAAGCGCCGTTGTTTGTGTTTAGGGGCCTGTGGCTGGGAGTGGCCAGCTGGCTCCTTAGAATCCACGATACGCAGGATGGTTCCCAGACCAGAGGTGGCACCAGTGCCCAGTCGGGCTGGTTTGATGGTCCAAAGTGGCTCCTGCAATCTGCCATCCAGAAGCGGGGTACCTTACTTTTGTTTGCCAGGGAAACGGGCAGAGCTTTGTGTCTGGGGCCTATGGCTGGGAGTGACCGGCTGGCTCCTGAAAAGCTACGATAGGCAGGATGGTTACCAGACCCATGGAGGCACCAGTGCCAAGATGGGCTGATTTGATAGTACCAAGTCGCTCCTGCAATCTGCCATTCAAAAGCAGGGCAACTGAGTTTTGTTTGCCAGAGAAAAACGCTGTTGTTTGTGTTTGGGTTCCTGTAGCTGGGAGTGGCCCTGCTGGCTCCTTAGAATCCACGATACGCAGGATGGTTCCCAGACCAGAGGTGGCACCAGTACCAAGTCGGGCTGATTTGATAGTACCAAGTGGTTCCTGCAATCTGCCATCCAGAAGCGGGGCAGCTTACTTTTGTTTGCCAGGGATACGGGCCGAGGTTTTTTTCTGGGGGCCTATGGCTGGGAGTGACCGGCTGGCTCCTGAAAAGCTACAGTAGGCAGAATGATTACCAGACCCATGGTAGCAGCAGTGCCAAGTTGGGCTGATTTGATAGTACCAAGTGGCTCCTGCAATCTGCCATCAAAATGTTGGCAGGCGAGTTTTGTTTTCCAGGGAAAAGCGCCGTTGTTTGTGTTTGGGGCCCTGTGGCTGGGAGTGGCCGCCTGTCGTCTTAGAATCCACGTTACGCAGCATGGTTCCCAGATCCAAGGTGGCACCAGTGCCAAGTTGGGCTGGTTTGATAGTACCAAGTGGCTCCTGCAATCTGCCATCCAGAAGCGGGGCAGCTTACTTTTGTTTGCCAGGGAAACGGGCCGAGGTATTTGTCTGGGGCCCTATGGCAGGGAGTGACTGGCTGGCTCCTGAAAAGCTACGATAGGCAGGATGTTTACCAGACCCATGGTGGCACCAGTGCCAAGTTGGGCTAATTTGATAGTACCAAGTGGCTCCTGCAATCTGCCATCCAGAAGCGGGGCAGCTTACTATTGTTTTCCATGGAAACGGGCCGAGGTTTGTGTCTGGGGGTCTATGGCTGGGAGTGACCTCCTGGCTCCTGAAAAGCTATGCTAGGCAGGATGGTGACCAGACCCATGGTGGCACCAGTGCCAAGTTGGGCTGGTTTGATAGTACCAAGTGGCTCCTGCAATCTGCCATCAAAATGTTGGCAGGCGAGTTTTGTTTTCCGGGGAAAAGCGCCGTTGTTTGTGTTTGGGGTCCTGTGGCTCGGAGTGGCCGGGAGGCTGCTTAGAATCCACGATACGCAGGATGGTTCCCAGACCAGTGGTGGCACCAGTGCCAAGTTGGGCTGGTTTGATATTACCAAGTGGCTCCTGCAATCTGCCATCCAGAAGCGGGGTAGCTTACTTTTGTTTGCCAGGGAAATGGGCCGAAATTCTTGTCTGGGGGCCAGTGCCTGGGGCTGGCTGGCTGGCCCCTGAAAAGCTACGATAGGCAGGATGGTTTCCAGACTAGAGGTGGCACCAGTGCCAAGTTGGGCTGGTTTGATAGTACCAAGTGGCTCCTGCAATCTGCCATCCAGAAGCGGGGCAGCTTAATTTTGTTTGCCAGGGAAACGGGCCGTTGTTTGTGTCTGGAGGCCTACGGCTGGGAATGACCGGCTGGCTCCTGAAATGCTACGATAGGCAGGATGGTGACCAGACCCATAGTGGCACCAGTGCCAAGTTGGGCTGGTTTGATTGTACCAAGTGGCTCCTGCACTCTGCCATCAAAAAGCTAGCAGGCGAGTTTTGTTTTCCAGGGAAAAGCGCCGTTGTTTGTGATTGGTGGCCTGTGGCTGGGAGTGGCTGGCTGGCTCCTTAGAATCCACGATACGCAGGATGGTTCCCAGACCAGAGGTGGCACCAGTGCCAAGTAGGGCTGGTTTGATGATGCCAAGTTGCTCCTGCAATCTGCCATCCAGAAGCGGGGTAGCTTACTTTTGTGTGCCAGGGAAACGGGCCGAGGTTTGTGGCTGGGGGCCCATGGCTGGGAGTGACCGGCTGGCTCCTGAAAAGCTACGATAGGCGGGATGTTGACCAGACCCATGGTGGCACCAGTGCCAAGTTGGGCTGGTTTCATAGTACCAAGTGGCTCCTGCAATCTGCCATCAAAAAGTTGGCAGGCCAGTTTTGTTTTCCAGGGAAAAGCACCGTTGTTTGTGTTTGGGGGCCTGTGGCTGGGAGTGGCCAGCTGGCTACTTAGAATCCACGATACGCTGGATGGTTCCCAGACCCAAGTTGGCACCAGTGCCAAGTCGGGCTGGTTTGATAGTACCAAGTGGCTCCTGCAATCTGCCATCCAGAAGCGGGGCAGCTGAATTTTGTTTGCCAGAGAAAAAGGCTGTTGTTTGCGTTTGGGGGCCTGTACCTTGCAGTGGCGGGCTGACTCCTGAAAATCCATGATACGCAGCATGCTTCCCAGACCCAAGGTGGCACCAGTGCCAAGTAGGGCTGGTTTGATAGTACCAAGTGGCTCCTGCAATCTGCCATCCAGAAGAGGGGCAGTTGAGTTTTGTTTGCCAGAGAAAAGGGCCGTGGTTTGTGTTTGGGGGCATATGGCTGAGAGAGGCCGGCTGGCTCCTTAAAATCCACGATAGGCAAGATGGTTCCCAGATCCAAGGTGGCACCAGTGCCACGTCTGGCTGGTTTGATAGTACTAAATAACTCCTGCAATCTGCAATCCAGAAGCGGGGCAGCTTACTTTTGTTTGCCAGGGAAACGGGCCGAGGTTTTTGTCTGGGGGCCTATGGCTGGGAGTGACCGGCTGGCTCCTGAAAAGCTACGATAGGCAGGATGGTGACCAGACCGATGGTGGCACCAGAGCCAAGTTGGGCTGGTTTGATAGTACCAAGTGGCTCCTGCAATCTGCCATCAAAAAGTTGGCAGGCGAGTTTTGTTTTCCAGGGAAAAGCGCCGTTGTTTGTGTTTGGGGGCCTGTGGCTGGGAGTGGCCGCCTGGCGCCTTAGAATCTACGTTACGCAGCATGGTTCCCAGAGCCAAGGTGGCACCAGTGCCAAGTCGGGCTGGTTTGATAGTACCAAGTGGCTCCTGCAATCTGCCATCCAGAAGCGGGTTAACTTACTTTTGTTTGCCAGGGAAACGGGCAGAGCTTTGTGTCTGGGGCCTATGGCTGGGACTGACCGGCTGGCTCCTGAAAAGCTACGATAGGCAGGATGGTGACCAGACCCATGGAGGCACCAGTGCCAAGTTGGGCTGGTTTGATAGTACCAAGTGGCTCCTGCAATCTGCCATCCAAAAGCAGGGCAGCTGAGTTTTGTTTGCCAAAGAAAAGGGCTGTGGTATGTGTTTGGGTCCTGTGGCTGGGAGTGGCCGGCTGGCTCCTTAAATTCCATGATACGCAGCATCGTTCCCAGACCCAAGGTGGCACCAGAGCCAAGTCAGGCTGGTTTGATGGTGCAAAGTGGCTCCTGCAATCTGCCATCCCGACGCAGGGCAGCTGATTTTTGTTTGCCAGAGAACAAGTCCGTGGTTCATTTTTGGGGGCATATGGCTGGGAGTGGCCGGCTGGCTCCTTAAAAAGCTCGATACGCAGGATGGTTCCCAGGCCAGAGGTGGCACCAGTGCCAAGTTCGGCTGTTTTTGTAGTACCAAGTGCGTGCTGCAATTTGTCTTCCAGAAGAGCGGCAGTTGAGTTTTGTTTACCAGAGTAAAGTGCCGTGGTTTGTGTTTGGGGGCCTATGGCTGAGAGGGGCCGGCTGACACCTGAAAATCCACAATAGGCAGGATGGTTCCCAGATCCAAGGTGGCACCAGTGCCAAGTCGGGCTGGTTTGATGGTGCAAAGTGGCTCCTGCAATCTGCCATCCAGACGCGGGGCAGCGGATTTTTGTTTGCTGGAGAAAAGTTCCGTGGTTTGTTTTTGGCGGCATATGGCTGGGCGTGGCCGGCTGGCTCCTTAAAAGGCTCGATACGCAGGATGGTTCCCTGACCCAAGGTGGCATCAGTGCCAAGTCGGGCTGTTTTCGTAGTACCAAGTGCGTCCTGCAATTTGCCATCCTGAAGAGGGGCAGTTGAGTTTTGTTTGCCAGAGAAAAGGGCCGTGGTTTGTGTTTGGGGGCATATGGCTGAGAGTGGCCAGCTGGCCCCTGAAAAACCACAATAGGCAGGATGGTTCCCAGACCAGAGGTGGCACCAGTGCCAAGTCGGGCTGGTTTGATAGTAATAAATAGCTCCTGCAATCTGCCATCCAGAAGCGGGGCAGCTTAATTTTGTTTGCCAGGGAAACGGGCCGAGCTTTGTGTCTGGGGGCCTAGGGCTGGGAGTGACCGGCTGGCTCCTGAAAAGCTACGATAGGCAGGATGGTGACCAGACCCATGGTGGCACCAGTGCCAAGTTGGGCTGGTTTGATAGCACCAAGTGGCTCCTGCACTCTGCCATCCAAAAGCAGGGCAGCTGAGTTTTGTTTGCCAAAGAAAAGGGCTGTGGTATGTGTTTGGGTCCTGTGGCTGGGAGTGGCCGGCTGGCTCCTTAAATTCCATGATACGCAGCATCGTTCCCAGACCCAAGGTGGCACCAGTGCCAAGTTGGGCTGGTTTGACAGTGTCAAGCGCCTCCTGCAATCTCCCATCCACAAGTGGGGCAGCTGCGATTTTTTTGCCTGTGAATCGGGCCGTTGTTTTTGATTGGGGTCTGTGGCCGAGAGTGGTCGGCTGGCTCCTGACAATCCACAATACGCAGGATGGTTCCCAGAGCCAAGGTGGCACCAGTGCCAAGTTGGGCTGGTTTGATTGTACCAAGTGGCTCCTGCAATCTGCCATCCAGAAGCGGGGCAGCTTACTTTTGTTTCCAGGGAAACGGGCCGAGGTTTGTGTCTGGGGGCTATGGCCCGGAGTGACCGGCTGACTCCTGAAAACCTACGATAGGCAGGATGGTTACAAGACCCATGGTGGCACCAGTGCCAAGTCGGGCTGGTTTGATAGTACCAAGTGGCTCCTGCAATCTGCCGTCAAAAAGTTGGCAGGCGAGTTTTGTTTTCCAGGGAAAAGCGCCGTTGTTTGTGTTTGGGGCCCTGTGGCTGGGAGTGGCCGGCTGCCTCCTTAGAATCCACGATACGCAGGATGGTTTCCAGGCCCAAGGTGGCACCAGTTCCAAGTCTGGCTGGTTTGATAGTACCAAGTGGTTCCTGCAATCTGCCATCCAGAAGCGGGGCAGCTGACTTTTGTTTGCCAGGGAAACGGGTCGAGGTTTTGTGTCTGGGGGCCTATGGCTGGGAGTGACCGGCTGGCTACTGAAAAGCTACGATAGGCAGGATGGTGACCAGACCCATGGTGGCAGCAGTGCCAAGTTGGGCTGGTTTGATAGCACCAAGTGGCTCCTGCAATCTGCCATCAAAAAGTTGGCAGGCGAGTTTTGTTTTCCAGGGAAAAGCGCCAGTGTTCGTGTTTGTGAGCTGTGGTTGGGAAAGGCCGGATGGCTAATTAGAATCCACGATACGCAGGATGGTTCCCAGACCCAAGGAGGCACCAGTGCCAAGTCGGGCTGGTTTGATACTACCAAGTGGCTCCTGCAATCTGCCATCCAGAAGCGGGGCAGCTTACTTTTGTTTACCATGGAAACGGGCCGACATTTGTGTCTGGGCGCCTCTGGCTGCGAGTGACCGGCTGGCTCCTGAAAAGCTACGATAGGCAGTATGGTGACAAGACCCATGGTGGCACCAGTGCCAAGTTGGGTGGTTTGATAGTACCAAGTGGCTCCTGCAATCTGCCATCAAAAAGTTGGCAGGCCAGTTTTGTTTTCCAGGGAAAAGCGCCGTTTTTTGGGTTTGTGGGCCTGTGGCTGGGAGTGGCCCGCTGGTGCCTTAGAATCTACGTTACGCAGCATGGTTCCCAGACCCACGGTGGCACCAGTGCCAAGTTGGGCTGGTTTGATGGTGCAAAGTGGCTCCTGCAATCTGCCATCCAGAAGCGCGGTAGCTTACATTTGTTTGCCAGGGAAACGGGCCGAGGTTTGTGGCTGGGGGCCTATGGCTGGGAGTGGCCAGCTGGCTCCTTAAAATGCACGATATGCAGAATGGTGACTAGACCCAAGGTGGCACCAGTGCCAAGTTGGGCTGGTTTTGTAGTACCAAGTGGCTCCTGCAATTTGCCATCCAGAAGAGGGGCAGTTGAGTTTTGTTGGCCAGAGTAAAGGGCCGTGGTTTTTGTTTGGGGGTACATGGCTGAGAGTGGCCGGCTGGCCCCGGAAAATCCACCATAGGCAGGATGGTTCCGAGATCCAAGGTGGCACCAGTGCCAAGTCGGGCTGGTTTGATGGTTCAAAATGGCTCCTGCAATCTGCCATCCAGAAGCGGGGCAGCTTACTTTTGTTTGCCGGGGAAACGGGCAGAGATTTGTGTTTGGGGCCTATGGCTGCGACTGACCGGCTGGCTCCTGAAAAGCTAAGATAGGCAGGATGGTTACCAGACCCATGGAGGCACCAGTGCCAAGTTGGGCTGGTTTGATAGTACCAAGTGGCTCCTGCAACCTGCCATCAAAATGTTGGCAGGCGAGTTTTGTTTTCCAGGGAAAAGCGACGTTGTTTGTGTTTTGGGGCCTGTGGCTAAGAGTGGCCGGCTGGATCCTTAGAATCCACGTTACGCGGCATTGTTCCCAGATCCAAGGTGGCACCAGTGCCAAGTCGGGCTGGTTTGATAGTACCAAGTGGCTCCTGCAATCTGCCATCCAGAAGCGGGGCAGCTTACTTTTGTTTGCCAGGGAAACGGCCCGAGGTATTTGTCAGGGGCCCTATGGCAGGGAGTGACTGGCTGGCTCCTGAAAAGCTACGATAGGCAGGATGTTTACCAGACCCATGGTGGCACCAGTGCCAAGTTGGGCTAATTTGATAGTACCAAGTGGCTCCTGCAATCTGCCATCCAGAAGCGGGGCAGCTTACTTTTGTTTTCTATGGAAACGGGCCGAGGTTTCTGTCTGGGGGTCTATGGCTGGGAGTGACCTCCTGGCTCCTGAAAATCTATGCTAGGCAGGATGGTGACCAGACCCATGATGGCAGCAGTGCCAAGTTGGGCTGGTTTGATAGTACCAAGTGGCTCCTGCAATCTGCCATCAAAATGTTGGCAGTCGAGTTTTGTTTTCCGGGGAAAAGCGCCGTTGTTTGTGTTTGGGGGCCTGTGGCTCGGAGTGGCCGGGTGGCTCCTTGGAATCCACGATACGCAGGATGGTTCCCAGGCCAGAGGTGGCACCAGTGTCAAGTTGGGCTGGTTTGATGGTGCAAAGTGGCTCCTGCAATCTGCCATCCAGAAGCGGGATAGCTTACCTTTGTTTGCCAGGGAAACGGGCCGAAATTCTTGTCTAGGGGCCAGTGCCTGGGGCTGGCTGGCTGGCCCCTGAAAAGATACGTTAGGCAGGATGGTGACCAGACTCATGGTGGCACCAGTGCCAAGTTGGGCTGGTTTGATAGTACCAAGTGGCTCCTGTAATCTGCCATCCAGAAGCGGGGCAGCTTAATTTTGTTTGCCAGGGAAACGGGCCGAGGTTTGTGTCTGGGGGCCTATGGCTGGGAGTGACCGACTGGCTCCTGAAATGTTACGATAGGCAGGATGGTGACCAGACCCATAGTGGCACCAGTGCCAAGTTGGGCTGGTTTGATTGTACCAAGTGGCTCCTGCAATCTGCCATCAAAAAGCTAGCAGGCGAGTTTTGTTTTCCAGGGAAAAGCGCCGTTGTTTGTGATTGGGGGCCTGTGGCTGGGAGTGGCCGGCTGGCTCCTTAGAACCCACGATACGCAGGATGGTACCCAGACCAGAGGTGGCACCAGTGCCAAGTCGGGCTGGTTTGATGATGCCAAGTTGCTCCTGCAATCTGCCATCCAGAAGCGGGGTAGCTTACTTTTGCCTGCCAGGGAAACGGGCCGAGATTTTGTGTCTGGGGGCCCATGGCTGGGAGTGACCGGCTGGCTCCTGAAAAGCTACGATACGCAGGATGGTTCCCAGACCCAAGTTGGCACCAGTGCCAAGTCGGACTGGTTTGATACTACCAAGTGGCTCCTGCAATCTGCCATCCAGAAGAGGGGCAGCTGAATTTTGTTTGCCAGAGAAAAAGGCTGTTGTTTGTGTATGGGGGCCTGTAGCTTGCAGTGGCGGGCTGGCTCCTGAAAATCCATGATACGCAGCATGCTTCCCAGACCCAAGGTGGCACCAGTGCCAAGTAGGGCTGGTTTGATAGTACCAAGTGGCTCCTGCAATCTGCCATCCAGAAGAGGGGCAGTTGAGTTTTGTTTGCCAGAGAAAAGGGCTGTGGTTTTTGTTTGGGGGCATATGTCTGAGAGAGGCCGGCTGGCTCCTTAAAATCCACGATAGGCAAGATGGTTCCCAGATACAAGGTGGCACCAGTGCCACGTCTGGCTGGTTTGATAGTACTAAATAACTCCTGCAATCTGCCATCCAGAAGCGGGGCAGGTTACTTTTGTTTGCCAGGGAAACGGGCCGAGGTTTTTGTCTGGGGGCCTATGGCTGGGAGTGATTGGCTGGCTCCTGAAAAGCTACAATAGGCAGGATGGTGACCAGACCCATGGTGGCACCAGTGCCAAGTTGGGCTGGTTTGATAGTACCAAGTGGCTCCTGCAATCTGCCATCAAAAAGTTGGCAGGCGAGTTTTGTTTTCCAGGGAAAAGCGCCGTTGTTTGTGTTTGGGGGCCTGTGGCTGGGAGTGGCCGCCTGGCGCCTTAGAATCTACGTTAGGCAGCATGGTTCCCAGAGCCAAGGTGGCACCAGTGCCAAGTCGGGCTGGTTTGATAGTACCAAGTCGCTCCTGCAATCTGCCATTCAAAAGCAGGGCAACTGAGTTTTGTTTGCCAGAGAAAAACGCTGTTGTTTGTGTTTGGGTTCCTGTAGCTGGGAGTGGCCCTGCTGGCTCCTTAGAATCCACGATACGCAGGATGGTTCCCAGACCAGAGGTGGCACCAGTACCAAGTCGGGCTGATTTGATAGTACCAAGTGGTTCCTGCAATCTGCCATCCAGAAGCGGGGCAGCTTACTTTTGTTTGCCAGGGATACGGGCCGAGGTTTTTTTCTGGGGGCCTATGGCTGGGAGTGACCGGCTGGCTCCTGAAAAGCTACAGTAGGCAGAATGATTACCAGACCCATGGTAGCAGCAGTGCCAAGTTGGGCTGATTTGATAGTACCAAGTGGCTCCTGCAATCTGCCATCAAAATGTTGGCAGGCGAGTTTTGTTTTCCAGGGAAAAGCGCCGTTGTTTGTGTTTGGGGCCCTGTGGCTGGGAGTGGCCGCCTGTCGTCTTAGAATCCACGTTACGCAGCATGGTTCCCAGATCCAAGGTGGCACCAGTGCCAAGTTGGGCTGGTTTGATAGTACCAAGTGGCTCCTGCAATCTGCCATCCAGAAGCGGGGCAGCTTACTTTTGTTTGCCAGGGAAACGGGCCGAGGTATTTGTCTGGGGCCCTATGGCAGGGAGTGACTGGCTGGCTCCTGAAAAGCTACGATAGGCAGGATGTTTACCAGACCCATGGTGGCACCAGTGCCAAGTTGGGCTAATTTGATAGTACCAAGTGGCTCCTGCAATCTGCCATCCAGAAGCGGGGCAGCTTACTATTGTTTTCCATGGAAACGGGCCGAGGTTTGTGTCTGGGGGTCTATGGCTGGGAGTGACCTCCTGGCTCCTGAAAAGCTATGCTAGGCAGGATGGTGACCAGACCCATGGTGGCACCAGTGCCAAGTTGGGCTGGTTTGATAGTACCAAGTGGCTCCTGCAATCTGCCATCAAAATGTTGGCAGGCGAGTTTTGTTTTCCGGGGAAAAGCGCCGTTGTTTGTGTTTGGGGTCCTGTGGCTCGGAGTGGCCGGGTGGCTGCTTAGAATCCACGATACGCAGGATGGTTCCCAGACCAGTGGTGGCACCAGTGCCAAGTTGGGCTGGTTTGATATTACCAAGTGGCTCCTGCAATCTGCCATCCAGAAGCGGGGTAGCTTACTTTTGTTTGCCAGGGAAATGGGCCGAAATTCTTGTCTGGGGGCCAGTGCCTGGGGCTGGCTGGCTGGCCCCTGAAAAGCTACGATAGGCAGGATGGTTTCCAGACTAGAGGTGGCACCAGTGCCAAGTTGGGCTGGTTTGATAGTACCAAGTGGCTCCTGCAATCTGCCATCCAGAAGCGGGGCAGCTTAATTTTGTTTGCCAGGGAAACGGGCCGTTGTTTGTGTCTGGAGGCCTACGGCTGGGAATGACCGGCTGGCTCCTGAAATGCTACGATAGGCAGGATGGTGACCAGACCCATAGTGGCACCAGTGCCAAGTTGGGCTGGTTTGATTGTACCAAGTGGCTCCTGCACTCTGCCATCAAAAAGCTAGCAGGCGAGTTTTGTTTTCCAGGGAAAAGCGCCGTTGTTTGTGATTGGTGGCCTGTGGCTGGGAGTGGCTGGCTGGCTCCTTAGAATCCACGATACGCAGGATGGTTCCCAGACCAGAGGTGGCACCAGTGCCAAGTAGGGCTGGTTTGATGATGCCAAGTTGCTCCTGCAATCTGCCATCCAGAAGCGGGGTAGCTTACTTTTGTGTGCCAGGGAAACGGGCCGAGGTTTGTGGCTGGGGGCCCATGGCTGGGAGTGACCGGCTGGCTCCTGAAAAGCTACGATAGGCGGGATGTTGACCAGACCCATGCTGGCACCAGTGCCAAGTTGGGCTGGTTTGATAGTACCAAGTGGCTCCTGCAATCTGCCATCAAAAAGTTGGCAGGCCAGTTTTGTTTTCCAGGGAAAAGCGCCGTTGTTTGTGTTTAGGGGCCTGTGGCTGGGAGTGGCCAGCTGGCTCCTTAGAATCCACGATACGCAGGATGGTTCCCAGACCAGAGGTGGCACCAGTGCCCAGTCGGGCTGGTTTGATGGTCCAAAGTGGCTCCTGCAATCTGCCATCCAGAAGCGGGGTACCTTACTTTTGTTTGCCAGGGAAACGGGCAGAGCTTTGTGTCTGGGGCCTATGGCTGGGAGTGACCGGCTGGCTCCTGAAAAGCTACGATAGGCAGGATGGTTACCAGACCCATGGAGGCACCAGTGCCAAGATGGGCTGATTTGATAGTACCAAGTCGCTCCTGCAATCTGCCATTCAAAAGCAGGGCAACTGAGTTTTGTTTGCCAGAGAAAAACGCTGTTGTTTGTGTTTGGGTTCCTGTAGCTGGGAGTGGCCCTGCTGGCTCCTTAGAATCCACGATACGCAGGATGGTTCCCAGACCAGAGGTGGCACCAGTACCAAGTCGGGCTGATTTGATAGTACCAAGTGGTTCCTGCAATCTGCCATCCAGAAGCGGGGCAGCTTACTTTTGTTTGCCAGGGATACGGGCCGAGGTTTTTTTCTGGGGGCCTATGGCTGGGAGTGACCGGCTGGCTCCTGAAAAGCTACAGTAGGCAGAATGATTACCAGACCCATGGTAGCAGCAGTGCCAAGTTGGGCTGATTTGATAGTACCAAGTGGCTCCTGCAATCTGCCATCAAAATGTTGGCAGGCGAGTTTTGTTTTCCAGGGAAAAGCGCCGTTGTTTGTGTTTGGGGCCCTGTGGCTGGGAGTGGCCGCCTGTCGTCTTAGAATCCACGTTACGCAGCATGGTTCCCAGATCCAAGGTGGCACCAGTGCCAAGTTGGGCTGGTTTGATAGTACCAAGTGGCTCCTGCAATCTGCCATCCAGAAGCGGGGCAGCTTACTTTTGTTTGCCAGGGAAACGGGCCGAGGTATTTGTCTGGGGCCCTATGGCAGGGAGTGACTGGCTGGCTCCTGAAAAGCTACGATAGGCAGGATGTTTACCAGACCCATGGTGGCACCAGTGCCAAGTTGGGCTAATTTGATAGTACCAAGTGGCTCCTGCAATCTGCCATCCAGAAGCGGGGCAGCTTACTATTGTTTTCCATGGAAACGGGCCGAGGTTTGTGTCTGGGGGTCTATGGCTGGGAGTGACCTCCTGGCTCCTGAAAAGCTATGCTAGGCAGGATGGTGACCAGACCCATGGTGGCACCAGTGCCAAGTTGGGCTGGTTTGATAGTACCAAGTGGCTCCTGCAATCTGCCATCAAAATGTTGGCAGGCGAGTTTTGTTTTCCGGGGAAAAGCGCCGTTGTTTGTGTTTGGGGTCCTGTGGCTCGGAGTGGCCGGGAGGCTGCTTAGAATCCACGATACGCAGGATGGTTCCCAGACCAGTGGTGGCACCAGTGCCAAGTTGGGCTGGTTTGATATTACCAAGTGGCTCCTGCAATCTGCCATCCAGAAGCGGGGTAGCTTACTTTTGTTTGCCAGGGAAATGGGCCGAAATTCTTGTCTGGGGGCCAGTGCCTGGGGCTGGCTGGCTGGCCCCTGAAAAGCTACGATAGGCAGGATGGTTTCCAGACTAGAGGTGGCACCAGTGCCAAGTTGGGCTGGTTTGATAGTACCAAGTGGCTCCTGCAATCTGCCATCCAGAAGCGGGGCAGCTTAATTTTGTTTGCCAGGGAAACGGGCCGTTGTTTGTGTCTGGAGGCCTACGGCTGGGAATGACCGGCTGGCTCCTGAAATGCTACGATAGGCAGGATGGTGACCAGACCCATAGTGGCACCAGTGCCAAGTTGGGCTGGTTTGATTGTACCAAGTGGCTCCTGCACTCTGCCATCAAAAAGCTAGCAGGCGAGTTTTGTTTTCCAGGGAAAAGCGCCGTTGTTTGTGATTGGTGGCCTGTGGCTGGGAGTGGCTGGCTGGCTCCTTAGAATCCACGATACGCAGGATGGTTCCCAGACCAGAGGTGGCACCAGTGCCAAGTAGGGCTGGTTTGATGATGCCAAGTTGCTCCTGCAATCTGCCATCCAGAAGCGGGGTAGCTTACTTTTGTGTGCCAGGGAAACGGGCCGAGGTTTGTGGCTGGGGGCCCATGGCTGGGAGTGACCGGCTGGCTCCTGAAAAGCTACGATAGGCGGGATGTTGACCAGACCCATGGTGGCACCAGTGCCAAGTTGGGCTGGTTTCATAGTACCAAGTGGCTCCTGCAATCTGCCATCAAAAAGTTGGCAGGCCAGTTTTGTTTTCCAGGGAAAAGCACCGTTGTTTGTGTTTGGGGGCCTGTGGCTGGGAGTGGCCAGCTGGCTACTTAGAATCCACGATACGCTGGATGGTTCCCAGACCCAAGTTGGCACCAGTGCCAAGTCGGGCTGGTTTGATAGTACCAAGTGGCTCCTGCAATCTGCCATCCAGAAGCGGGGCAGCTGAATTTTGTTTGCCAGAGAAAAAGGCTGTTGTTTGCGTTTGGGGGCCTGTACCTTGCAGTGGCGGGCTGACTCCTGAAAATCCATGATACGCAGCATGCTTCCCAGACCCAAGGTGGCACCAGTGCCAAGTAGGGCTGGTTTGATAGTACCAAGTGGCTCCTGCAATCTGCCATCCAGAAGAGGGGCAGTTGAGTTTTGTTTGCCAGAGAAAAGGGCCGTGGTTTGTGTTTGGGGGCATATGGCTGAGAGAGGCCGGCTGGCTCCTTAAAATCCACGATAGGCAAGATGGTTCCCAGATCCAAGGTGGCACCAGTGCCACGTCTGGCTGGTTTGATAGTACTAAATAACTCCTGCAATCTGCAATCCAGAAGCGGGGCAGCTTACTTTTGTTTGCCAGGGAAACGGGCCGAGGTTTTTGTCTGGGGGCCTATGGCTGGGAGTGACCGGCTGGCTCCTGAAAAGCTACGATAGGCAGGATGGTGACCAGACCGATGGTGGCACCAGAGCCAAGTTGGGCTGGTTTGATAGTACCAAGTGGCTCCTGCAATCTGCCATCAAAAAGTTGGCAGGCGAGTTTTGTTTTCCAGGGAAAAGCGCCGTTGTTTGTGTTTGGGGGCCTGTGGCTGGGAGTGGCCGCCTGGCGCCTTAGAATCTACGTTACGCAGCATGGTTCCCAGAGCCAAGGTGGCACCAGTGCCAAGTCGGGCTGGTTTGATAGTACCAAGTGGCTCCTGCAATCTGCCATCCAGAAGCGGGTTAACTTACTTTTGTTTGCCAGGGAAACGGGCAGAGCTTTGTGTCTGGGGCCTATGGCTGGGACTGACCGGCTGGCTCCTGAAAAGCTACGATAGGCAGGATGGTGACCAGACCCATGGAGGCACCAGTGCCAAGTTGGGCTGGTTTGATAGTACCAAGTGGCTCCTGCAATCTGCCATCCAAAAGCAGGGCAGCTGAGTTTTGTTTGCCAAAGAAAAGGGCTGTGGTATGTGTTTGGGTCCTGTGGCTGGGAGTGGCCGGCTGGCTCCTTAAATTCCATGATACGCAGCATCGTTCCCAGACCCAAGGTGGCACCAGAGCCAAGTCAGGCTGGTTTGATGGTGCAAAGTGGCTCCTGCAATCTGCCATCCCGACGCAGGGCAGCTGATTTTTGTTTGCCAGAGAACAAGTCCGTGGTTCATTTTTGGGGGCATATGGCTGGGAGTGGCCGGCTGGCTCCTTAAAAAGCTCGATACGCAGGATGGTTCCCAGGCCAGAGGTGGCACCAGTGCCAAGTTCGGCTGTTTTTGTAGTACCAAGTGCGTGCTGCAATTTGTCTTCCAGAAGAGCGGCAGTTGAGTTTTGTTTACCAGAGTAAAGTGCCGTGGTTTGTGTTTGGGGGCCTATGGCTGAGAGGGGCCGGCTGACACCTGAAAATCCACAATAGGCAGGATGGTTCCCAGATCCAAGGTGGCACCAGTGCCAAGTCGGGCTGGTTTGATGGTGCAAAGTGGCTCCTGCAATCTGCCATCCAGACGCGGGGCAGCGGATTTTTGTTTGCTGGAGAAAAGTTCCGTGGTTTGTTTTTGGCGGCATATGGCTGGGCGTGGCCGGCTGGCTCCTTAAAAGGCTCGATACGCAGGATGGTTCCCTGACCCAAGGTGGCATCAGTGCCAAGTCGGGCTGTTTTCGTAGTACCAAGTGCGTCCTGCAATTTGCCATCCTGAAGAGGGGCAGTTGAGTTTTGTTTGCCAGAGAAAAGGGCCGTGGTTTGTGTTTGGGGGCATATGGCTGAGAGTGGCCAGCTGGCCCCTGAAAAACCACAATAGGCAGGATGGTTCCCAGACCAGAGGTGGCACCAGTGCCAAGTCGGGCTGGTTTGATAGTAATAAATAGCTCCTGCAATCTGCCATCCAGAAGCGGGGCAGCTTAATTTTGTTTGCCAGGGAAACGGGCCGAGCTTTGTGTCTGGGGGCCTAGGGCTGGGAGTGACCGGCTGGCTCCTGAAAAGCTACGATAGGCAGGATGGTGACCAGACCCAAGTTGGCACCAGTGCCAAGTCGGGCTGGTTTGATAGTACCAAGTGGCTCCTGCAATCTGCCATCCAGAAGCGGGGCAGCTGAATTTTGTTTGCCAGAGAAAAAGGCTGTTGTTTGCGTTTGGGGGCCTGTACCTTGCAGTGGCGGGCTGACTCCTGAAAATCCATGATACGCAGCATGCTTCCCAGACCCAAGGTGGCACCAGTGCCAAGTAGGGCTGGTTTGATAGTACCAAGTGGCTCCTGCAATCTGCCATCCAGAAGAGGGGCAGTTGAGTTTTGTTTGCCAGAGAAAAGGGCCGTGGTTTGTGTTTGGGGGCATATGGCTGAGAGAGGCCGGCTGGCTCCTTAAAATCCACGATAGGCAAGATGGTTCCCAGATCCAAGGTGGCACCAGTGCCACGTCTGGCTGGTTTGATAGTACTAAATAACTCCTGCAATCTGCAATCCAGAAGCGGGGCAGCTTACTTTTGTTTGCCAGGGAAACGGGCCGAGGTTTTTGTCTGGGGGCCTATGGCTGGGAGTGACCGGCTGGCTCCTGAAAAGCTACGATAGGCAGGATGGTGACCAGACCGATGGTGGCACCAGAGCCAAGTTGGGCTGGTTTGATAGTACCAAGTGGCTCCTGCAATCTGCCATCAAAAAGTTGGCAGGCGAGTTTTGTTTTCCAGGGAAAAGCGCCGTTGTTTGTGTTTGGGGGCCTGTGGCTGGGAGTGGCCGCCTGGCGCCTTAGAATCTACGTTACGCAGCATGGTTCCCAGAGCCAAGGTGGCACCAGTGCCAAGTCGGGCTGGTTTGATAGTACCAAGTGGCTCCTGCAATCTGCCATCCAGAAGCGGGTTAACTTACTTTTGTTTGCCAGGGAAACGGGCAGAGCTTTGTGTCTGGGGCCTATGGCTGGGACTGACCGGCTGGCTCCTGAAAAGCTACGATAGGCAGGATGGTGACCAGACCCATGGAGGCACCAGTGCCAAGTTGGGCTGGTTTGATAGTACCAAGTGGCTCCTGCAATCTGCCATCCAAAAGCAGGGCAGCTGAGTTTTGTTTGCCAAAGAAAAGGGCTGTGGTATGTGTTTGGGTCCTGTGGCTGGGAGTGGCCGGCTGGCTCCTTAAATTCCATGATACGCAGCATCGTTCCCAGACCCAAGGTGGCACCAGAGCCAAGTCAGGCTGGTTTGATGGTGCAAAGTGGCTCCTGCAATCTGCCATCCCGACGCAGGGCAGCTGATTTTTGTTTGCCAGAGAACAAGTCCGTGGTTCATTTTTGGGGGCATATGGCTGGGAGTGGCCGGCTGGCTCCTTAAAAAGCTCGATACGCAGGATGGTTCCCAGGCCAGAGGTGGCACCAGTGCCAAGTTCGGCTGTTTTTGTAGTACCAAGTGCGTGCTGCAATTTGTCTTCCAGAAGAGCGGCAGTTGAGTTTTGTTTACCAGAGTAAAGTGCCGTGGTTTGTGTTTGGGGGCCTATGGCTGAGAGGGGCCGGCTGACACCTGAAAATCCACAATAGGCAGGATGGTTCCCAGATCCAAGGTGGCACCAGTGCCAAGTCGGGCTGGTTTGATGGTGCAAAGTGGCTCCTGCAATCTGCCATCCAGACGCGGGGCAGCGGATTTTTGTTTGCTGGAGAAAAGTTCCGTGGTTTGTTTTTGGCGGCATATGGCTGGGCGTGGCCGGCTGGCTCCTTAAAAGGCTCGATACGCAGGATGGTTCCCTGACCCAAGGTGGCATCAGTGCCAAGTCGGGCTGTTTTCGTAGTACCAAGTGCGTCCTGCAATTTGCCATCCTGAAGAGGGGCAGTTGAGTTTTGTTTGCCAGAGAAAAGGGCCGTGGTTTGTGTTTGGGGGCATATGGCTGAGAGTGGCCAGCTGGCCCCTGAAAAACCACAATAGGCAGGATGGTTCCCAGACCAGAGGTGGCACCAGTGCCAAGTCGGGCTGGTTTGATAGTAATAAATAGCTCCTGCAATCTGCCATCCAGAAGCGGGGCAGCTTAATTTTGTTTGCCAGGGAAACGGGCCGAGCTTTGTGTCTGGGGGCCTAGGGCTGGGAGTGACCGGCTGGCTCCTGAAAAGCTACGATAGGCAGGATGGTGACCAGACCCATGGTGGCACCAGTGCCAAGTTGGGCTGGTTTGATAGCACCAAGTGGCTCCTGCACTCTGCCATCCAAAAGCAGGGCAGCTGAGTTTTGTTTGCCAAAGAAAAGGGCTGTGGTATGTGTTTGGGTCCTGTGGCTGGGAGTGGCCGGCTGGCTCCTTAAATTCCATGATACGCAGCATCGTTCCCAGACCCAAGGTGGCACCAGTGCCAAGTTGGGCTGGTTTGACAGTGTCAAGCGCCTCCTGCAATCTCCCATCCACAAGTGGGGCAGCTGCGATTTTTTTGCCTGTGAATCGGGCCGTTGTTTTTGATTGGGGTCTGTGGCCGAGAGTGGTCGGCTGGCTCCTGACAATCCACAATACGCAGGATGGTTCCCAGAGCCAAGGTGGCACCAGTGCCAAGTTGGGCTGGTTTGATTGTACCAAGTGCGTCCTGCAATCTGCCATTCAGAAGCGGGGCAGCTGAGTTTTGTTTGCCAGAGTAAAGGGCCGTGGTTTTTGTTTGGGGGCCTATGGCTCAGAGTGGCCGGCTGGCCCCTGAAAATCCACGATAGGCAGAATGGTTCCCAGACCCAAGGTGGCACCAGAGCCAAGTCGGGCTGGTTTGATGGTGCAAAGTGGCTCCTGCAATCTGCCATCCCGACGCGGGGCAGCTGATTTTTGTTTGCCAGAGAACAAGTCCGTGGTTCATTTTTGGGGGCATATGGCTGGGAGTGGCCGGCTGGCTCCTTAAAAAGCTCGATACGCATGATGGTTCCCAGGCCAGATGTGGCACCAGTGCCAAGTTGGGCTGTTTTTGTAGTACCAAGTGTGTCCTGCAATTTGCCTTCCAGAAGAGGGGCAGTTGAGTTTTGTTTGCCAGAGAAAAGGGCCGTGGTTTGTGTTTGAGGGCATATGGCTGAGAGTGGCCGGCTGACACCTGAAAATCCACAATAGGCAGGATGGTTCCCAGATCAGAGGTGGCACCAGTGCCAAGTCGGGCTGGTTTGATAGTACTAAATAGCTCCTGCAATCTGCCATCAAAAAGTTGGCAGGCGAGTTTTCTTTTCCAGGGAAAAGCGCCGTTGTTTTTGTTTGGGGGCCTGTGCCTGGAAGTGTCCGGCTGGCTCCTTAGAATCCACGATACGCAGGATGGTTCCCAGACCCAAGGTGGTACCAGTGCCAAGTCGGGCTGGTTTGATGGTGCAAAGTGGCTCCTGCAATCTGCCATCCAGAAGCGGGGTAGATTACTTTTGTTTGCCAGGGAAACGGGCAGAGCTTTGTGTCTGGGGGCCTATGGCTGGGAGTGGCCAGCTGGCTCCTTAAAATGCACCATACGCAGGATGATGACCAGACCAGAGGTGGCACCAGTGCCAAGTCGGGCTGCTTTTGTAGTACCAATTGCGTCCTGCAATTTCCCATCCAGAAGAGGGGCAGTTGAGTTTTGTTTACCAGAGTAAAGTGCCGTGGTTTGTTTTTGGGGGCCTATGGCTGAGAGTGGCCGGCTGGCCCCTGAAAATCCACGATAGGCAGGATGGTTCCCAGATCCAAGGTGGCACCAGTGCCAAGTCGGGCTGGTTTGATGGTGCAAAGTGGCTCCTGCAATCTGCCATCCAGACGCGGGGCAGCGGATTTTTGTTTGCTGGAGAAAAGTTCCGTGGTTTGTTTTTGGCGGTATATGGCTGGGCGTGGCCGGCTGGCTCCTTAAAAAGCTCGATACACAGGATGGTTCCCTGACCCAAGGTGGCATCAGTGCCAAGTCGGGCTGTTTTCGTAGTACCAACTTCGTCCTGCAATTTGCCATCCAGAAAAGGGGCAGTTGAGTTTTGTTTGCCAGAGAAAAGGGCAGTGGTTTGTGTTTGGGGGCATATGGCAGAGAGTGGCCGGCTGGCCCCTGAAAATCCACGATAGGCAGGATGGTTCCCAGAGCCAAGGTGGCACCAGTGCCAAGTCGAGCTGGTTTGATGGTTCAAAATGGCTCCTGCAATCTGCCATCCAGAAGCGGGGCAGCTTACTTTTGTTTGCCGGGGAAACGGGCAGAGCTTTGTGTTTGGGGCCTATGGCTGCGACTGACCGGCTGGCTCCTGAAAAGCTAAGATAGGCAGGATGGTTACCAGACCCATGGAGGCACCAGTGCCAAGTTGGGCTGGTTTGATAGTACCAAGTGGCTCCTGCAACCTGCCATCAAAATGTTGGCAGGCGAGTTTTGTTTTCCAGGGAAAAGCGACGTTGTTTGTGTTTTGGGGCCTGTGGCTAAGAGTGGCCGGCTGGATCCTTAGAATCCACGTTACGCGGCATTGTTCCCAGATCCAAGGTGGCACCAGTGCCAAGTCGGGCTGGTTTGATAGTACCAAGTGGCTCCTGCAATCTGCCATCCAGAATTTGGGCAGCTTACTTTTGTTTGCCAGGGAAACGGCCCGAGGTATTTGTCAGGGGCCCTAAGGCAGGGAGTGACTGGCTGGCTCCTGAAAAGCTACGATAGGCAGGATGTTTACCAGACCCATGGTGGCACCAGTGCCAAGTTGGGCTAATTTGATAGTACCAAGTGGCTCCTGCAATCTGCCATCCAGAAGCGGGGCAGCTTACTTTTGTTTTCTATGGAAACGGGCCGAGGTTTCTGTCTGGGGGTCTATGGCTGGGAGTGACCTCCTGGCTCCTGAAAATCTATGCTAGGCAGGATGGTGACCAGACCCATGATGGCAGCAGTGCCAAGTTGGGCTGGTTTGATAGTACCAAGTGGCTCCTGCAATCTGCCATCAAAATGTTGGCAGTCGAGTTTTGTTTTCCGGGGAAAAGCGCCGTTGTTTGTGTTTGGGGGCCTGTGGCTCGGAGTGGCCGGGTGGCTGCTTAGAATCCACGATACGCAGGATGGTTCCCAGGCCAGAGGTGGCACCAGTGTCAAGTTGGGCTGGTTTGATGGTGCAAAGTGGCTCCTGCAATCTGCCATCCAGAAGCGGGATAGCTTACCTTTGTTTGGCAGGGAAACGGGCCGAAATTCTTGTCTGGGGGCCAGTGCCTGGGGCTGGCTGGCTGGCCCCTGAAAAGATACGATAGGCAGGATGGTGACCAGACTCATGGTGGCACCAGTGCCAAGTTGGGCTGGTTTGATAGTACCAAGTGGCTCCTGCAATCTGCCATCCAGAAGCGGGGCAGCTTAATTTTGTTTGCCAGGGAAACGGGCCGAGGTTTGTGTCTGGGGGCCTATGGCTGGGAGTGACCGACTGGCTCCTGAAATGCTACGATAGGCAGGATGGTGACCAGACCCATAGTGGCACCAGTGCCAAGTTGGACTGGTTTGATTGTACCAAGTGGCTCCTGCAATCTGCCATCAAAAACTAGCAGGCGAGTTTTGTTTTCCAGGGAAAAGCGCCGTTGTTTGTGATTGGGGGCCTGTGGCTGGGAGTGGCTGGCTGGCTCCTTAGAATCCACGATACGCAGGATGGTTCCCAGACCAGAGGTGGCACCAGTGCCAAGTAGGGCTGGTTTGATGATGCCAAGTTGCTCCTGCAATCTGCCATCCAGAAGCGGGGTAGCTTACTTTTGCCTGCCAGGGAAACGGGCCGAGATTTTGTGTCTGGGGGCCCATGGCTGGGAGTGACCGGCTGGCTCCTGAAAAGCTACGATACGCAGGATGGTTCCCAGACCCAAGTTGGCACCAGTGCCAAGTCGGGCTGGTTTGATTCTACCAAGTGGCTCCTGCAATCTGCCATCCAGAAGCGGGGCAGCTGAATTTTGTTTGCCAGAGAAAAAGGCTGTTGTTTGTGCATGGGGGCCTGTAGCTTGCAGTGGCGGGCTGGCTCCTGAAAATCCATGATACGCAGCATGCTTCCCAGACCCAAGGTGGCACCAGTGCCAAGTAGGGCTGGTTTGATAGTACCAAGTGGCTCCTGCAATCTGCCATCCAGAAGAGGGGCAGTTGAGTTTTGTTTGCCAGAGAAAAGGGCCGTGGTTTTTGTTTGGGGGCATATGTCTGAGAGAGGCCGGCTGGCTCCTTAAAATCCACGATAAGCAAGATGGTTCCCAGATCCAAGGTGGCACCAGTGCCACGTCTGGCTGGTTTGATAGTACTAAATAACTCCTGCAATCTGCCATCCAGAAGCGGGGCAGGTTACTTTTGTTTGCCAGGGAAACGGGCCGAGGTTTTTGTCTGGGGGCCTATGGCTGGGAGTGATTGGCTGGCTCCTGAAAAGCTACAATAGGCAGGATGGTGACCAGACCCATGGTGGCACCAGTGCCAAGTTGGGCTGGTTTGATAGTACCAAGTGGCTCCTGCAATCTGCCATCAAAAAGTTGGCAGGCGAGTTTTGTTTTCCAGGGAAAAGCGCCGTTGTTTGTGTTTGGGGGCCTGTGGCTGGGAGTGGCCGCCTGGCGCCTTAGAATCTACGTTACGCAGCATGGTTCCCAGAGCCAAGGTGGCACCAGTGCCAAGTCGGGCTGGTTTGATGGTGCAAAGTGGCTCCTGCAATCTGCCATCCCGACGCGGGGCAGCTGATTCTTGTTTGCCAGACAACAAGTCCGTGGTTCATTTTTGGGGGCATATGGCTGGGAGTGGCCGGTTGGCTCCTTAAAAAGCTCGATACGCATGATGGTTCCCAGGCCAGAGGTGGCACCAGTGCCAAGTTGGGCTGTTTTTGTAGTACCAAGTGCGTCCTGCAATTTGCCTTCCAGAAGAGGGGCAGTTGAGTTTTGTTTGCCAGAGAAAAGGGCCGTGGTTTGTGTTTGAGGGCATATGGCTGAGAGTGGCTGGCTGACCCCACAAAATCCACAATAGGCAGGATGGTTCCCAGAGCCAAGGTGGCACCAGTGCCAAGTCGGGCTGGTTTGATAGTACTAAATAGCTCCTGCAATCTGCCATCCAGAAGCGGGGTAGCTTACTTTTGTTTTCCAGGGAAACGGGCAGAATTTTGTGTCTGGGGGCCTATGGCTGGGAGTGGCCAGCTGGCTCCTTAAAATGCACGATACGCCGGATGGTGACCAGACCCAAGGTGGCACCATTGCCAAGTCGGGCTGCTTTTGTAGTACCAAGTGCGTCCTGCAATTTGCCATCCAGAAGAGGGGCAGTTGAGTTTTGTTTACCAGAGTAAAGTGCCGTGGTTTGTTTTTGGGGGCCTATGGCTGAGAGTGGCCGGCTGGCCCCTGAAAATCCACGATAGGCAGGATGGTTCCCAGATCCAAGGTGGCACCAGTGCCAAGTCGGGCTGGTTTGATGGTGCAAAGTGGCTCCTGCAATCTGCCATCCAGACGCGGGGCAGCGGATTTTTGTTTGCTGGAGAAAAGTTCCGTGGTTTGTTTTTGGCGGTATACGGCTGGGCGTCGCCGGCTGGCTCCTTAAAAAGCTCGATACGCAGGATGGTTCCCTGACCGAAGGTGGCATCAGTGCCAAGTCGGGCTGTTTTCGTAGTACCAAGTGCGTCCTGCAATTTGCCATCCAGAAGAGGGGCAGTTGAGTTTTGTTTGCCAGAGAAAAGGGCCGTGGTTTGTGTTTGGGGGCATATGGCTGAGAGTGGCCGGCTGACCCCACAAAATCCACGATAGGCAGGATGGTTCCCAGAGCCAAGGTGGCACCAGTGCCAAGTCGGGCTGGTTTGATAGTACTAAATAGCTCCTGCAATCTGCCACCCAGAAGCGGGGTAGCTTACTTTTGTTTGTCAGGGAAACGGGCAGAATTTTGTGTCTGGGGGCCTATGGCTGGGAGTGGCCAGCTGGCTCCTTAAAATGCACGATACGCCGGATGGTGACCAGACCCAAGGTGGCACCATTGCCAAGTCGGGCTGCTTTTGTAGTACCAAGTGCGTCCTGCAATTTGCCATCCAGAAGAGGGGCAGTTGAGTTTTGTTTACCAGAGTAAAGTGCCGTGGTTTGTTTTTGGGGGCCTATGGCTGAGAGTGGCCGGCTGGCCCCTGAAAATCCACGATAGGCAGGATGGTTCCCAGAGCCAAGGTGGCACCAGTGCCAAGTCGGGCTGGTTTGATGGTGCAAAGTGGCTCCTGCAATCTGCCATCCAGACGCGGGGCAGCGGATTTTTGTTTGCTGGAGAAAAGTTCCGTGGTTTGTTTTTGGCGGTATACGGCTGGGCGTGGCCGGCTGGCTCCTTAAAAAGCTCGATACGCAGGATGGTTCCCTGACCCAAGGTGGCATCAGTGCCAAGTCGGGCTGTTTTCGTAGTACCAAGTGCGTTCTGCAATTTGCCATCCAGAAGAGGGGCAGTTGAGTTTTGTTTGCCAGAGAAAAGGGCCGTGGTTTGTGTTTGGGGGCATATGGCTGAGAGTGGCCGGCTGGCCCCTGAAAATCCACGATAGGCAGGATGGTTCCCAGATCCAAGGTGGCACCAGTGCCACGTCGGGCTGGTTTGATAGTAATAAATAGCTCCTGCAATCTGCCATCCAGAAGCGGGGCAGCTTACTTTTGTTTGCCAGGGAAACGGGCCGAGCTTTGTGTCTGGGGGCCTATGGCTGGGAGTGACCGGCTGGCTCCTGAAAAGCTACGATAGGCAGGATGGTGACCAGACCCATGCTGGCACCAGTGCCAAGTTGGGCTGGTTTGATAGTACCAAGTGGCTCCTGCAATCTGCCATCAAAAAGTTGGCAGGCCAGTTTTGTTTTCCAGGGAAAAGCGCCGTTGTTTGTGTTTAGGGGTCTGTGGCTGGGAGTGGCCAGCTGGCTCCTTAGAATCCACGATACGCAGGATGGTTCCCAGACCAGAGGTGGCACCAGTGCCCAGTCGGGCTGGTTTGATGGTCCAAAGTGGCTCCTGCAATCTGCCATCCAGAAGCGGGGTACCTTACTTTTGTTTGCCAGGGAAACGGGCAGAGCTTTGTGTCTGGGGCCTATGGCTGGGAGTGACCGGCTGGCTCCTGAAAAGCTACGATAGGCAGGATGGTTACCAGACCCATGGAGGCACCAGTGCCAAGATGGGCTGATTTGATAGTACCAAGTCGCTCCTGCAATCTGCCATTCAAAAGCAGGGCAACTGAGTTTTGTTTGCCAGAGAAAAACGCTGTTGTTTGTGTTTGGGTTCCTGTAGCTGGGAGTGGCCCTGCTGGCTCCTTAGAATCCACGATACGCAGGATGGTTCCCAGACCAGAGGTGGCACCAGTACCAAGTCGGGCTGATTTGATAGTACCAAGTGGTTCCTGCAATCTGCCATCCAGAAGCGGGGCAGCTTACTTTTGTTTGCCAGGGATACGGGCCGAGGTTTTTTTCTGGGGGCCTATGGCTGGGAGTGACCGGCTGGCTCCTGAAAAGCTACAGTAGGCAGAATGATTACCAGATCCATGGTAGCAGCAGTGCCAAGTTGGGCTGATTTGATAGTACCAAGTGGCTCCTGCAATCTGCCATCAAAAAGTTGGCAGGCGAGTTTTGTTTTACAGGGAAAAGCGCCGTTGTTTGTGTTTGGGGCCCTGTGGCTGGGAGTGGCCGCCTGTCGTCTTAGAATCCATGTTACGCAGCATGGTTCCCAGATCCAAGGTGGCACCAGTGCCAAGTTGGGCTGGTTTGATAGTAGCAAGTGGCTCCTGCAATCTGCCATCCAGAAGCGGGGCAGCTTACTTTTGTTTGCCAGGGAAACGGGCCGAGGTATTTGTCTGGGGCCCTATGGCAGGGAGTGACTGGCTGGCTCCTGAAAAGCTACGATAGGCAGGATGTTTACCAGACCCATGGTGGCACCAGTGCCAAGTTGGGCTAATTTGATAGTACCAAGTGGCTCCTGCAATCTGCCATCCAGAAGCGGGGCAGCTTACTATTGTTTTCCATGGAAACGGGCCGAGGTTTCTGTCTGGGGGTCTATGGCTGGGAGTGACCTCCTGGCTCCTGAAAAGCTATGCTAGGCAGGATGGTGACCAGACCCATGGTGGCACCAGTGCCAAGTTGGGCTGGTTTGATAGTACCAAGTGGCTCCTGCAATCTGCCATCAAAATGTTGGCAGGCGAGTTTTGTTTTCCGGGGAAAAGCGCCGTTGTTTGTGTTTGGGGTCCTGTGGCTCGGAGTGGCCGGGAGGCTGCTTAGAATCCACGATACGCAGGATGGTTCCCAGACCAGTGGTGGCACCAGTGCCAAGTTGGGCTGGTTTGATATTACCAAGTGGCTCCTGCAATCTGCCATCCAGAAGCGGGGTAGCTTACTTTTGTTTGCCAGGGAAATGGGCCGAAATTCTTGTCTGGGGGCCAGTGCCTGGGGCTGGCTGGCTGGCCCCTGAAAAGCTACGATAGGCAGGATGGTTTCCAGACCAGAGGTGGCACCAGTGCCAAGTTGGGCTGGTTTGATAGTACCAAGTGGCTCCTGCAATCTGCCATCCAGAAGCGGGGCAGCTTAATTTTGTTTGCCAGGGAAACGGGCCGTTGTTTGTGTCTGGAGGCCTACGGCTGGGAATGACCGGCTGGCTCCTGAAATGCTACGATAGGCAGGATGGTGACCAGACCCATAGTGGCACCAGTGCCAAGTTGGGCTGGTTTGATTGTACCAAGTGGCTCCTGCACTCTGCCATCAAAAAGCTAGCAGGCGAGTTTTGTTTTCCAGGGAAAAGCGCCGTTGTTTGTGATTGGGGGCCTGTGGCTGGGAGTGGCTGGCTGGCTCCTTAGAATCCACGATACGCAGGATCGTTCCCAGACCAGAGGTGGCACCAGTGCCAAGTCGGGCTGGTTTGATGACGCCAAGTTGCTCCTGCAATCTGCCATCCAGAAGCGGGGTAGCTTACTTTTGTGTGCCAGGGAAACGGGCCGAGGTTTGTGGCTGGGGGCCCATGGCTGGGAGTGACCGGCTGGCTCCTGAAAAGCTACGATAGGCGGGATGTTGACCAGACCCATGGTGGCACCAGTGCCAAGTTGGGCTGGTTTGATAGTACCAAGTGGCTCCTGCAATCTGCCATCAAAAAGTTGGGAGGCCAGTTTTGTTTTCCAGGGAAAAGCACCGTTGTTTGTGTTTGGGGGCCTGTGGCTGGGAGTGGCCAGCTGGCTACTTAGAATCCACGATACGCTGGATGGTTCCCAGACCCAAGTTGGCACCAGTGCCAAGTCGGGCTGGTTTGATAGTACCAAGTGGCTCCTGCAATCTGCCATCCAGAAGCGGGGCAGCTGAATTTTTTTTTGCCAGAGAAAAAGGCTGTTGTTTGCGTTTGGGGGCCTGTACCTTGCAGTGGCGGGCTGACTCCTGAAAATCCATGATACGCAGCATGCTTCCCAGACCCAAGGTGGCACCAGTGCCAAGTAGGGCTGGTTTGATAGTACCAAGTGGCTCCTGCAATCTGCCATCCAGAAGAGGGGCAGTTGAGTTTTGTTTGCCAGAGAAAAGGGCCGTGGTTTGTGTTTGGGGGCATATGGCTGAGAGAGGCCGGCTGGCTCCTTAAAATCCACGATAGGCAAGATGGTTCCCAGATCCAAGGTGGCACCAGTGCCACGTCTGGCTGGTTTGATAGTACTAAATAACTCCTGCAATCTGCAATCCAGAAGCGGGGCAGCTTACTTTTGTTTGCCAGGGAAACGGGCCGAGGTTTTTGTCTGGGGGCCTATGGCTGGGAGTGACCGGCTGGCTCCTGAAAAGCTACGATAGGCAGGATGGTGACCAGACCGATGGTGGCACCAGAGCCAAGTTGGGCTGGTTTGATAGTACCAAGTGGCTCCTGCAATCTGCCATCAAAAAGTTGGCAGGCGAGTTTTGTTTTCCAGGGAAAAGCGCCGTTGTTTGTGTTTGGGGGCCTGTGGCTGGGAGTGGCCGCCTGGCGCCTTAGAATCTACGTTACGCAGCATGGTTCCCAGAGCCAAGGTGGCACCAGTGCCAAGTCGGGCTGGTTTGATAGTACCAAGTGGCTCCTGCAATCTGCCATCAAAAAGTTGGCAGGCCAGTTTTGTTTTCCAGGGAAAAGCGCCGTTGTTTTTGTTTGGGGGCCTGTGGCTGGGAGTGGTCAGCTGGCTCCTAAGAATCCACGATACGCAGGATGGTTTCCAGACCAGAGGTGGCACCAGTGCCAAGTCGGGCTGGTTTGATGGTTCAAAGTGTCTCCTGCAATCTGCCATCCAGAAGCGGGTTAACTTACTTTTGTTTGCCAGGGAAACGGGCAGAGCTTTGTGTCTGGGGCCTATGGCTGGGACTGACCGGCTGGCTCCTGAAAAGCTACGATAGGCAGGATGGTGACCAGACCCATGGAGGCACCAGTGCCAAGTTGGGCTGGTTTGATAGTACCAAGTGGCTCCTGCAATCTGCCGTCCAAAAGCAGGGCAGCTGAGTTTTGTTTGCCAAAGAAAAGGGCTGTGGTATGTGTTTGGGTCCTGTGGCTGGGAGTGGCCGGCTGGCTCCTTAAATTCCATGATACGCAGCATCGTTCCCAGACCCAAGGTGGCACCAGTGCCAAGTTGGGCTGGTTTGACAGTGTCAAGCGCCTCCTGCAATCTCCCATCCACAAGTGGGGCAGCTGAGATTTTTTTGCCTGTGAATCGGGCCGTTGTTTTTGATTGGGGTCTGTGGCCGAGAGTGGTCGGCTGGCTCCTGACAATCCACAATACGCAGGATGGTGACCAGACCCAAGGTGGCACCAGTGCCAAGTAGGGCTGGTTTGATAGTACTAAATAGCTCCTGCAATCTGCCATCAAAAAGTTGGCAGGCGAGTTTTGTTTTCCAGGGAAAAGCGCCGTTGTTTGTGTTTGGGGGCCTGTGGCTGGGAGTGGCCGCCTGTCGTCTTAGAATCCACGTTACGCAGCATGGTTCCCAAATCCAAGGTGGCACCAGTGCCAAGTCGGGCTGGTTTGATAGTACCAAGTGGCTCCTGCAATCTGCCATCCAGAAGCGGGGCAGCTTACTTTTGTTTGCCAGGGAAACGGGCCGAGGTATTTGTCTGGGGCCCTATGGCAGGGAGTGACTGGCTGGCTCCTGAAAAGCTACGATAGGCAGGATGTTTACCAGACCCATGGTGGCACCAGTGCCAAGTTGGGCTAATTTGATAGTACCAAGTGGCTCCTGCAATCTGCCATCCAGAAGCGGGGCAGCTTACTTTTGTTTTCCATGGAAACGGGCCGAGGATTCTGTCTGGGGGTCTATGGCTGGGAGTGACCTCCTGGCTCCTGAAAAGCTATGCTAGGCAGGATGGTGACCAGACCCATGGTGGCACCAGTGCCAAGTTGGGCTGGTTTGATAGTACCAAGTGGCTCCTGCAATCTGCCATCAAAATGTTGGCAGGCGAGTTTTGTTTTCCGGGGAAAAGCGCCGTTGTTTGTGTTTGGGGTCCTGTGGCTGGGAGTGGCCGGGTGGCTGCTTGGAATCCCCGATACGCAGGATGGCTCCCAGGCCAGAGGTGGCACCAGTGTCAAGTTGGGCTGGTTTGATAGTACCAAGTGGCTCCTGCAATCGGCCATCCAGAAGCGGGGCAGCTTAATTTTGTTTGCCAGGGAAACGGGCCGTTGTTTGTGTCTGGGGGCCTACGGCTGGGAGTGACCGACTGGCTCCTGAAATGCTACGATAGGCAGGATGGTGACCAGACCCATAGTGGCACCAGTGCCAAGTTGGGCTGGTTTGATTGTACCAAGTGGCTCCTGCACTCTGCCATCAAAAAGCTAGCAGGCGAGTTTTGTTTTCCAGGGAAAAGCGCCGTTGTTTGTGATTGGGGGCCTGTGGCTGGGAGTGGCCGGCTGGCTCCTTAGAACCCACGATACGCAGGATGGTTCCCAGACCCAAGGTGGCACCAGTGCCAAGTCGGGCTGGTTTGATGATGCCAAGTTGCTCCTGCAATCTGCCATCCAGAAGCGGGGTAGCTTACTTTTGTGTGCCAGGGAAACGGGCAGAGCTTTGTGTCTGGGGCCTATGGCTGGGACTGACCGGCTGGCTCCTGAAAAGCTACGATAGGCAGGATGGTGACCAGACCCATGGAGGCACCAGTGCCAAGTTGGGCTGGTTTGATAGTACCAAGTGGCTCCTGCAATCTGCCATCCAAAAGCAGGGCAGCTGAGTTTTGTTTGCCAAAGAAAAGGGCTGTGGTATGTGTTTGGGTCCTGTGGCTGGGAGTGGCCGGCTGGCTCCTTAAATTCCATGATACGCAGCATCGTTCCCAGGCCCAAGGTGGCACCAGTGCCAAGTTGGGCTGGTTTGACAGTGTCAAGCGCCTCCTGCAATCTCCCATCCACAAGTGGGGCAGCTGAGATTTTTTTGCCTGTGAATCGGGCCATTGTTTTTGATTGGGGTCTGTGGCCGAGAGTGGTCGGCTGGCTCCTGACAATCCACAATACGCAGGATGGTTCCCAGACCCAAGGTGGCACCAGTGCCAAGTTGGGCTGGTTTGATTTTACCAAGTGCGTCCTGCAATCTGCCATCCAGAAGCGGGGCAGCTGAGTTTTGTTTGCCAGAATAAAGGGCCGTGGTTTTTGTTTGGGGGCCTATGGCTCAGAGTGGCCGGCTGGCCCCTGAAAATCCACGATAGGCAGGATGGTTCCCAGACCCAAGGTGGCACCAGAGCCAAGTCGGGCTGGTTTGATGGTGCAAAGTGGCTCCTGCAATCTGCCATCCCGACGCGGGGCAGCTGATTTTTGTTTGCCAGAGAACAAGTCCGTGGTTCATTTTTGGGGGCATATGGCTGGGAGTGGCCGGCTGGCTCCTTAAAAAGCTCGATACGCATGATGGTTCCCAGGCCAGATGTGGCACCAGTGCCAAGTTGGGCTGTTTTTGTAGTACCAAGTGCGTCCTGCAATTTGCCTTCCAGAAGAGGGGCAGTTGAGTTTTGTTTGCCAGAGAAAAGGGCCGTGGTTTGTGTTTGAGGGCATATGGCTGAGAGTGGCCGGCTGACACCTGAAAATCCACAATAGGCAGGATGGTTCCCAGAGCCAAGGTGGCACCAGTGCCAAGTCGGGCTGGTTTGATAGTACTAAATAACTCCTGCAATCTGCCATCAAAAAGTTGGCAGGCGAGTTTTGTTTTCCAGGGAAAAGCGCCGTTGTTTTTGTTTGGGGGCCTGTGCCTGGGAGTGGCCGGCTGGCTCCTTAGAATCCACGATACGCAGGATGGTTCCCAGACCAGAAGTGGCACCAGTGCCAAGTTGGGCTGGTTTGATGGTGCAAAGTGGCTCCTGCAATCTGCCATCCAGAAGCGGGGTAGCTTACTTTTGTTTGCCAGGGAAACGGGCAGAATTTTGTGTCTGGGGGCCAATGGCTGGGAGTGGCCAGCTGGCTCCTTAAAATGCACGATACGCAGGATGGTGACCAGACCCAAGGTGGTACCAGTGCCAAGTCGGGCTGCTTTTGTAGTACCAAGTGCGTCCTGCAATTTGCCATCCAGAAGAGGGGCAGTTGAGTTTTGTTTACCAGAGTAAAGTGCCGTGGTTTGTGTTTGGGGGCCTATGGCTGAGAGTGGCCGGCTGGCCCCTGAAAATCCACGATAGGCAGGATGGTTCCCAGATCCAAGGTGGCACCAGTGCCAAGTCGGGCTGGTTTGATGGTGCAAAGTGGCTCCTGCAATCTGCCATCCAGACGCGGGGCAGCGGATTTTTGTTTGCTGGAGAAAAGTTCCGTGGTTCATTTTTGGCGGTATATGGCTGGGCGTGGCCGGCTGGCTCCTTAAAAAGCTCGATA
Organism: Melospiza georgiana; assembly: GCF_028018845.1. NCBI lineage: Eukaryota > Metazoa > Chordata > Aves > Passeriformes > Passerellidae > Melospiza > Melospiza georgiana. The sequence goes on from NC_080430.1 coordinate 56,955,320, forward strand.
CGCAGGATGGTTCCCTGACCCAAGGTGGCATCAGTGCCACGTCGGGCTGTTTTCGTAGTACCAAGTGCGTCCTGCAATTTGCCATCCAGAAGAGGGGCAGTTGGGTTTTGTTTGCCAGAGAAAAGGGCCGTGGTTTGTGTTTGGGGGCATATGGCTGAGAGTGGCCGGCTGGCCCCTGAAAATCCACGATAGGCAGGATGGTTCCCAGAGCCAAGGTGGCATCACTGCCAAGTCGGGCTGGTTTGATAGTACCAAGTGGCTCCTGCAATCTGCCATCTAGAAGCGGGGCAGCTTACTTTTGTTTGCCAGGGAAACGGGCCGAGGTTTTGTCTGGCGGCCTATGGCTGAGAGTGACCGGCTAGGTCCTGAAAAGCTACAATAGGCAGGATGGTGACCAGACCCATGGAGGCACCAGTGCCAAGTTGGGCTGGTTTGATAGTACCAAGTGGCTCCTGCAATCTGCCATCAAAAAGTTTGCAGGCCAGTTTTGTTTTCCAGGGAAAAGCGCTGTTGTTTTTGTTTGGGGGCCTGTGGCTGGGAGTGGCCAGCTGGCTCCTTAGAATCCACGATACGCAGGATGGTTCCCAGACCAGAGGTGGCACCAGTGCCAAGTCGGGCTGGTTTGATGGTGCAAAGTGTCTCCTACAATCTGCCATCCAGAAGCGTGATAGCTTACTTTTGTTTGCCAGGGAAACGGGCCGAGCTTTGTGTCTGGCGCCCATGGCTGGGAGTGACCGGCTGGCTCCTGAAAAGCTACGATAGGCAGGATGGTTACCAGACCCACGGAGGCACCAGTGCCAAGTTGGGCTGGTTTGATAGTACCAAGTGGCTCCTGCAATCTGCCATCCAGAAGAGGGGCAGTTGAGTTTTGTTTGCCAGAGAAAAGGGCCGTGGTTTTTGTTTGGGGGCCTATGGCTCAGAGTGGCCGGCTGGCCCCTGAAAATCCACGATAGGCAGAATGGTTCCCAGACCCAAGGTGGCACCAGAGCCAAGTCGGGCTGGTTTGATGGTGCAAAATGGCTCCTGCAATCTGCCATCCCAACGCGGGGCAGCTGATTTTTGTTTGCCAGAGAACAAGTCCGTGGTTCGTTTTTGGGGGCATATGGCTGGGAGGGGCCGGCTGGCTCCTTAAAATGCTCGATAGGTAGGATGGTTCCCAGACCCAAGGTGGCACCAGTGCCAAGTTGGGCTGTTTTTGTAGTACCAAGTGCGTCCTGCAATTTGCCCTCCAGAAGAGGGGCAGTTTAGTTTTGTTTGCAAGAGAAAAGGGCCGTGGTTTGTGCTTGAGGGCCTATGGCTGAGAGTGTCCGGCTGGCTCCTGAAAATCCACGCTAGGCAGCATGCTTCCCAGACCCAAGGTGGCATCAGTGCCAAGTCGGGCTGGTTTGATGGTGCAAAGTGTCTCCTGCAATCTGCCATCCAGAAGCGGGGTAGCCGATTTTTGTTTGCTGGAGAAAAGTCTTTGGATTTTTTTGGGCGTCTGTGGCTGGGAGTGGCCGGCTGGCTCATTAGAATCCACGATACGCAGCATGGTTCCCAGAGCCAAGGTGGCACCAGTGCCAAGTTGGGCTGGTTTTGTAGTAGCAAGTGGCTCCTGCAATTTGCCATCCAGAAGAGGGGCAGTTGAGTTTTGTTTGCCAGAGGAAAGGGCCGTGGTTTTTGTTTGGGGGTACATGGCTGAGAGTGGCCGGCTGGCCCCTGAAAATCCACGATAGGCAGGATGGTTCGGAGATCCAAGGTGGAACCAGTGCCGAGTCGGGCTGGTTTTATGTTGCAAAGTGTCTCCTGCAATCTGCCATCAAAATGTTGGCAGGCGAGTTTTGTTTTCCAGGGAAAAGCGCCGTTGTTTGTGTTTGGGGGCCTGTGCCTGGGAGTGGCCAGCTGGCTTCTTAGAATCCACGATACGCAGGATGGTTCCCAGACCAGAGGTGGCACCAGTGCCAAGTCGGGCCAGTTTGATGGTGCAAAGTGGCTCCTGCAATTTGCCATCCAGAAGCGGGGCAGCTTACTTTTGTTTGCCAGGGAAACGGGCCGAGGTTTTTTTCTGGGGGCCTATGGCTGGGAGTGACCGGCTGGCTCCTGAAAAGCTACGATAGGCAGGATGGTTACCAGACCCATGGTGGCACCAGTGCCAAGTTGGGCTGTTTTTGTAGTACCAAGTGCGTCCTGCAATTTGCCCTCCAGAAGAGGGGCAGTTGAGTTTTGTTTGCCAGAGAAAAGGGCCGTGGTTTGTGCTTGAGGGCATATGGCTGAGAGTGGCCGGCTGGCTCCTAAAAAGCCACATTACGCAGCATGGTTCCCAGACCCAAGGTGGCACCAGTGCCAAGTCGGGCTGGTTTGATGGTGCAAAGTTTCTCCTGCAATCTACCATCCAGAAGCAAGGTAGCCGATTTTTGTTTGCAAGAGAAAAGGTCTTTGGTTTTTATTGGGCGCCTGTGACTGGGAGTGGCCGGCTGGCTCATTAGAATCCACGATACGCAGCAGGGTTCCCAGAGCCAAGGTGGCACCAGTGCCAAGTTGGGCTGGTTTTGTAGTAGCACGTGGCTCCTGCAATTTGCCATCCAGAAGAGGGGCAGTTGAGTTTTGTTGGCCAGAGGAAAGGGCCGTGGTTTTTGTTTGGGGGTACATGGCTGAGAGTGGCCGGCTGGCCCCTGAAAATCCACGATAGGCAGGATGGTTCCGAGATCCAAGGTGGGACCAGTGCCAAGTTGGGATGGTTTGATGGTGCAAAGTGGCTCCTGCAATCTGCCATCCAGAAGCGGGGCAGCTTACTTTTGTTTGCCAGGGAAACGGGCAGAGATTTGTGTCTGGGGGCCTATGGCTTGGAGTGGCCAACTGGCTCCTTAAAATGCACGACACGCAGGATGGTTCCCAGACCAGAGGTGGCACCAGTGCCAAGTTCGGCTGTTTTTGTAGTACCAAGTGCGTCCTGCAATTTGCCTTCCAGAAGAGGGGCAGTTGAGTTTTGTTTGCCAGAGAAAAGGGCCGTGGTTTATGTTTGAGGGCATATGGCTGAGAGTGGCTGAGAGGGGCCGGCTGACACCACAAAATCCACAATAGGCAGGATGGTTCCCAGAGCCAAGGTGGCACCAGTGCCAAGTCGGGCTGGTTTGATAGTACTAAATAGCTCCTGCAATCTGCCATCCAGAAGCGGGGTAGCTTACTTTTGTTTGTCAGGGAAACGGGCAGAGCTTTGTGTCTGGGGTCCTGTGGCTGGGAGTGACCGGCTGGCTCCTGAAATGCTACGATAGGCAGGATGGTGACCAGACCCATGGTGGCAGCAGTGCCAAGTTGGGCTGGTTTGATAGTACCAAGTGGCTCCTGCAATCTGCCATCAAAAAGCTGGCAGGCGAGTTTTGTTTACCAGAGTAAAGTGCCGTGGTTTGTTTTTGGGGGCCTATGGCTGAGAGTGGCCGACTGGCCCCTGAAAATCCACGATAGGCAGGATGGTTCCCAGATCCAAGGTGGCACCAGTGCCAAGTCGGGCTGGTTTGATGGTGCAAAGTGGCTCCTGCAATCTGCCATCCAGACGCGGGGCAGCGGATTATTGTTTGCTGGAGAATAGTTCCGTGGTTTGTTTTTGGCGGTATATGGATGGGAGTGGCCGGCTGTCTCCTTAAAAAGCTCGATACGCATGATGGTTCCCTGACCCAATGTGGCATCAGTGCCAAGTCGGGCTGTTTTCGTAGTACCAAGTGCGTCCTGCAATTTGCCGTCCAGAAGTTGGGCAGTTGAGTTTTGTTTGCCAGAGAAAATAACCGTGATTTGTGTTTGGAGGCATATGGCAGAGAGTGGCCGGCTGGCCCCTGAAAATCCACGATAGGCAGGATGGTTCCCAGAGCCAAGGTGGCACCAGTGCCAAGTTGGGCTGGTTTGATAGTACCAAGTGGCTCCTGCAATCTGCCATCAAAAAGTTGGCAGGCCAGTTTTGTTTTCCAGGGAAAAGTGCCATTGATTTTGTTTGGGGGCCTGTGGCTGGGAGTGGCCAGCTGGCTCCTTAGAATCCACGATACGCAGGATGGTTCCCAGACCAGAGGTGGCACCAGTGCCAAGTCGGGCTGGTTTGATAGTACCAAGTGGCTCCTGCAATCTGCCATCCAGAAGCGGGGTAGCTTACTTTTGTTTGCCAGGGAAACGGGCCGAGCTTTGTGTCTGGGGGCCTATGGCTGGGAGTGACCGGCTGGCTCCTGAAAAGCTACGATAGGCAGGATGGTGACCAGACCCATGGTGGCACCAGTGCCAAGTTGGGCTGGTTTGATAGTACTAAGCGGCTCCTGCAATCTGCCATCAAAAAGTTGGCAGGCGAGTTTTGTTTTCCAGGGAAAAGCGCCGTTGTTTGTGTTTGGGGTCCTGTGGCTGGGAGTGGCCGGCTGGCTCCTTAGAATCCACGATACGCAGGATGGTTCCCAGACCAGAGGTGGCACCAATACCAAGTCGGGCTGATTTGATAGTACCAAGTGGTTCCTGCAATCTGCCATCCAGAAGCGGGGTAGCTTACTTTTGCCTGCCAGGGATACGGGCCGAGGTTTTTTTCTGGGGGCCTATGGCTGGGAGTGACCGGCGGGCTCCTGAAAAGCTACGATAGGCAGGATGGTGACCAGACCGATGGTGGCACCAGAGCCAAGTTGGGCTGGTTTGATAGTACCAAGTGGCTCCTGCAATCTGCCATCAAAAAGTTGGCAGGCGAGTTTTGTTTTCCAGGGAAAAGCGCCGTTGTTTGTGTTTGGGGCCCTGTGGCTGGGAGTGGCCGCCTGTCGTCTTAGAATCCACGTTACGCAGCATGGTTCCCAGATCCAAGGTGGCACCAGTGCCAAGTCGGGCTGGTTTGATAGTAGCAAGTGGCTCCTGCAATCTGCCATCCAGAAGCGGGGCAGCTTACTTTTGTTTGCCAGGGAAACGGGCCGAGGTATTTGTCTGGGGCCCTATGGCAGGGAGTGACTGGCAGGCTCCTGAAAAGCTACGATAGGCAGGATGTTTACCAGACCCATGGTGGCACCAGTGCCAAGTTGGGCTAATTTGATAGTACCAAGTGGCTCCTGCAATCTGCCATCCAGAAGCGGGGCAGCTTACTTTTGTTTTCCATGGAAACGGGCCGAGGTTTCTGTCTGGGGGTCTATGGCTGGGAGTGACCCCCTGGCTCCTGAAAAGCTATGCTAGGCAGGATGGTGACCAGACCCATGGAGGCACCAGTGCCAAGTTGGGCTGGTTTGATAGTACCAAGTGGCTCCTGCAATCTGCCATCAAAATGTTGGCAGGCGAGTTTTGTTTTCCGGGGAAAAGCGCCGTTGTTTGTGTTTGGAGTCCTATGGATCGGAGTGGCCGGGAGGCTGCTTAGAATCCACGATACGCAGGATGGTTCCCAGACCAGTGGTGGCACCAGTGCCAAGTTGGGCTGGTTTGATAGTACCAAGTGGCTCCTGCAATCTGCCATCCAGAAGCGGGGTAGCTTACTTTTGTTTGCCAGGGAAATGGGCCGAAATTCTTGTCTGGGGGCCAGTGCCTGGGGCTGGCTGGCTGGCCCCGGAAAAGCTACGATAGGCAGGATGGTTTACCAGACCCATGGTGGCACCCGTGCCAAGTTGGGCTGGTTTGATAGTACCAAGTGGCTCCTGCAATCTGCCATCCAGAAGAGGGGCAGCTTAATTTTGTTTGCCAGGGAAACGGGCCGAGGTTTGTGTCTGGAGGCCTACGGCTGGGAATGACCGGCTGGCTCCTGAAATGCTACGATAGGCAGGATGGTGACCAGATCCATAGTGGCACCAGTGCCAAGTTGGGCTGGTTTGATTGTACCAAGTGGCTCCTGCACTCTGCCATCAAAAAGCTAGCAGGCGTGTTTTGTTTTCCAGGGAAAAGCGCCGTTGTTTTTGATTGGGGGCCTGTGGCTGGGAGTGGCTGGCTGGCTCCTTAGAATCCACGATACGCAGGATGGTTCCCAGACCAGAGGTGGCACCAGTGCCAAGTCGGGCTGGTTTGATGATGCCAAGTTGCTCCTGCAATCTGCCATCCAGAAGCGGGGTAGCTTACTTTTGTGTGCCAGGGAAACGGGCCGAGGTTTGTGGCTGGGGGCCCATGGCTGGGAGTGACCGGCTGGCTCCTGAAAAGCTACGATAGGCAGGATGGTGACCAGACCCATGGTGGCACCAGTGCCAAGTTGGGCTGGTTTGATAGTACCAAGTGGCTCCTGCAATCTGCCATCAAAAAGTTGGCAGGCCAGTTTTGTTTTCCAGGGAAAAGCACCGTTGTTTTTGTTTGGGGGCCTGTGGCTGGGAGTGGCCAGCTGGCTACTTAGAATCCACGATACGCTGGATGGTTCCCAGACCCAAGTTGGCACCAGTGCCAAGTCGGGCTGGTTTGATACTACCAAGTGGCTCCTGCAATCTGCCATCCAGAAGCGGGGCAGGCTGAATTTTGTTTGCCAGAGAAAAAGGCTGTTGTTTGCGTTTGGGGGCCTGTAGCTTGCAGTGGCGGGCTGGCTCCTGAAAATCCATGATACGCAGCATGCTTCCCTGACCCAATGTGGCACCAGTGCCAAGTAGGGCTGGTTTGATAGTACCAAGTGGCTCCTGCAATCTGCCATCCAGAAGAGGGGCAGTTGAGTTTTGTTTGCCAGAGAAAAGGGCCGTGGTTTGTGTTTGGGGGCATATGGCTGAGAGTGGCCGGCTGGCTCCTTAAAATCCACGATAGGCGGGATGGTTCCCAGATCCAAGGTGGCACCAGTGCCACGTCTGGCTGGTTTGATAGTACTAAATAACTCCTGCAATCTGCCATCCAGAAGCGGGGTAGCTTACTTTTGTTTGCCCGGGAAACGGGCCGAGGTTTTTGTCTGGGGGCCTATGGCTGAGAGTGACCGGCTGGCTCCTGAAAAGCTACGATAGGCAGGATGGTGACCAGACCGATGGTGGCACCAGAGCCAAGTTGGGCTGGTTTGATAGTACCAAGTGGCTCCTGCAATCTGCCATCAAAAAGTTGGCAGGCGAGTTTTGTTTTCCAGGGAAAAGCGCCGTTGTTTGTGTTTGGGGGCCTGTGGCTGGGAGTGGCCGCCTGGCGCCTTAGAATCTACGTTACGCAGCATGGTTCCCAGAGCCAAGGTGGCACCAGTGCCAAGTCGGGCTGGTTTGATAGTACCAAGTGGCTCCTGCAATCTGCCATCAAAAAGTTGGCAGGCCAGTTTTGTTTTCCAGGGAAAAGCGCCGTTGTTTGTGTTTGGGGGCCTGTGGATGGGAGTGGCCGGCTGGCGCCTTAGAATCTACGTTACGCAGCATGGTTCCCAGACCAGAGGTGGCACCAGTGCCAAGTCGGGCTGGATTGATGGTGCAAAGTGTCTCCTGCAATCTGCCATCCAGAAGCGGGGTAGATTACTTTTGTTTGCCAGGGAAACGGGCAGAGCTTTGTGTCTGGGGCCTATGGCTGGGACTGACCGGCTGGCTCCTGAAAAGCTACGATAGGCAGGATGGTGACCAGACCCATGGAGGCACCAGTGCCAAGTTGGGCTGGTTTGATAGTACCAAGTGGCTCCTGCAATCTGCCATCCAAAAGCAGGGCAGCTGAGTTTTGTTTGCCAAAGAAAAGGGCTGTGGTATGTGTTTGGGTCCTGTGGCTGGGAGTGGCCGGCTGGCTCCTTAAATTCCATGATACGCAGCATGGTTCCCAGACCCAAGGTGGCACCAGTGCCAAGTTGGGCTGGTTTGACAGTGTCAAGCGCCTCCTGCAATCTCCCATCCACAAGTGGGGCAGCTGAGATTGTTTTGCCTGTGAATCGGGCCGTTGTTTTTGATTGGGGTCTGTGGCCGAGAGTGGTCGGCTGGCTCCTGACAATCCACAATACGCAGGATGGTTCCCAGACCCAAGGTGGCACCAGTGCCAAGTCGGGCTGGTTTGATTGTACCAAGTGCGTCCTGCAATCTGCCATTCAGAAGCGGGGCAGCTGAGTTTTGTTTGCCAGAGTAAAGGGCCGTGGTTTTTGTTTGGGGGCCTATGGCTCAGAGTGGCCGGCTGGCCCCTGAAAATCCACGATAGACAGAATGGTTCCCAGACCCAAGGTGGCACCAGAGCCAAGTTGGGCTGGTTTGATGGTGCAAAGTGGCTCCTGCAATCTGCCATCCCGACGCGGGGCAGCTGATTTTTGTTTGCCAGAGAACAAGTCCGTGGTTCATTTTTGGGGGCATATGGCTGGGAGTGGCCGGCTGGCTCCTTAAAAAGCTCGATACGCAGGATGGTTCCCAGGCCAGAGGTGGCACCAGTGCCAAGTTCGGCTGTTTTTGTAGTACCAAGTGCGTCCTGCAATTTGCCTTCCAGAAGAGGGGCAGTTGAGTTTTGTTTACCAGAGTAAAGTGCCGTGGATTGTGTTTGGGGGCCTATGGCTGAGAGGGGCCAGCTGACACCTGAAAATCCACAATAGGCAGGATGGTTCCCAGATCCAAGGTGGCACCAGTGCCAAGTCGGGCTGGTTTGATGGTGCAAAGTGGCTCCTGCAATCTGCCATCCAGACGCGGGGCAGCGGATTTTTGTTTGCTGGAGAAAAGTTCCGTGGTTTGTTTTTGGCGGTATATGGCTGGGCGTGGCCGGCTGGCTCCTTAAAAAGCTCGATACGCAGGATGGTTCCCTGACCCAAGGTGGCATCAGTGCCAAGTCGGGCTGTTTTCGTAGTACCAAGTGCGTCCTGCAATTTGCCATCCAGAAGAGGGGCAGTTGAGTTTTGTTTGCCAGAGAAAAGGGGCGTGGTTTGTCTTTGGGGGCATATGGCTGAGAGTGGCCGGCTGGCCCCTGAAAATCCACGATAGGCAGGATGGTTCCCAGACCAGAGGTGGCACCAGTGCCAAGTCGGGCTGGTTTGATAGTAATAAATAGCTCCTGCAATCTGCCATCCAGAAGCGGGGTAGCTTACTTTTGTTTGCCAGGGAAACGGGCCGAGGTTTGTGTCTGGGGGCCTATGGCTGGGAGTGACCGGCTGGCTCCTGAAAAGCTACGATAGGCAGGATGGTGTCCAGACCCATGGTGGCACCAGTGCCAAGTTGGGCTGGTTTGATAGCACCAAGTGGCTCCTGCACTCTGCCATCCAAAAGCAGGGCAGCTGAGTTTTGTTTGCCAAAGAAAAGGGCTGTGGTATGTGTTTGGGTCCTGTGGCTGGGAGTGGCCGGCTGGCTCCTTAAATTCCATGATACGCTGGATGGTTCCCAGACCCAAGTTGGCACCAGTGCCAAGTTGGGCTGGTTTGACAGTGTCACGCGCCTGCTGCAATCTCCCATCCACAAGTGGGGCAGCTGAGATTGTTTTGCCTGTGAATCGGGCCGTTGTTTTTGATTGGGGTCTGTGGCCGAGAGTGGTCGGCTGGCTCCTGACAATCCACAATACGCAGGATGGTTCCCAGACCCAAGGTGGCACCAGTGCCAAGTCGGGCTGGTTTGATTGTACCAAGTGCGTCCTGCAATCTGCCATTCAGAAGCGGGGCAGCTGAGTTTTGTTTGCCAGAGTAAAGGGCCGTGGTTTTTGTTTGGGGGCCTATGGCTCAGAGTGGCCGGCTGGCCCCTGAAAATCCACGATAGGCAGGATGGTTCCCAGATCCAAGGTGGCACCAGAGCCAAGTTGGGCTGGTTTGATGGTGCAAAGTGGCTCCTGCAATCTGCCATCCCGACGCGGGGCAGCTGATTTTTGTTTGCCAGAGAACAAGTCCGTGGTTCATTTTTGGGGGCATATGGCTGGGAGTGGCCGGCTGGCTCCTTAAAAAGCTCGATACGCATGATGGTTCCCAGGCCAGAGGTGGCACCAGTGCCAAGTCGGGCTGTTTTCGTAGTACCAAGTGCGTCCTGCAATTTGCCATCCAGAAGAGGGGCAGCTGAGTTTTGTTTGCCAGAGAAAAGGGCCGTGGTTTGTGTTTGGGGGCATATGGATGAGAGTGGCCGGCTGGCCCCTGAAAATCCACGATAGGCAGGATGGTTCCCAGAGCCAAGGTGGCACCAGTGCCAAGTCGGGCTGGTTTGATAGTCCTAAATAGCTCCTGCAATCTGCCATCAAAAAGTTGGCAGGCGAGTTTAATTTTCCAGGGAAAAGCGCCGTTGTTTTTGTTTGGGGGCCTGTGGCTGGGAGTGGCCGGCTGGCTCCTTAGAATCCACGATACGCAGGATGGTTCCCAGACCCAAGGTGGCACCAGTGCCAAGTCGGGCTGGTTTGATGGTGCAAAGTGGCTCCTGCAATCTGCCATCCAGAAGCGGGGTAGATTACTTTTGTTTGCCAGGGAAACGGGCAGAGCTTTGTGTCTGGGGGCCTATGGCTGGGAGTGGCCAGCTGGCTCCTTAAAATGCACGATACGCAGGATGGTTCCCTGACCCAAGGTGGCACCAGTGCCAAGTCGGGCTGTTTTCGTAGTACCAACTGCGTCCTGCAATTTGCCATCCAGAAGAGGGGCAGTTGAGTTTTGTTTGCCAGAGAAAAGGGCAGGGGTTTGTGTTTGGGGGCATATGGCTGAGAGTGGCCGGCTGGCTCCTGAAAATCCACGATAGGCAGGATGGTTCCCAGACCAGAGGTGGCACCAGTGCCAAGTCGGGCTGGTTTGATAGTAATAAATAGCTCCTGCAATCTGCCATCCAGAAGCGGGGCAGCTTACTTTTGTTTGCCAGGGAAACGGGCCGAGGTTTGTGTCTGGGGGCCTATGGCTGGGAGTGACCGGCTGGCTCCTGAAAAGCTACGATAGGCAGGATGGTTACCAGACCCATGGAGGCACCAGTGCCAAGTTGGGCTGGTTTGATAGTACCAAGTCGCTCCTGCAATCTGCCATCCAAAAGCAGGGCAACTGAGTTTTGTTTTCCAGAGAAAAGCGCTGTTGTTTGTGTTTGGGGTCCTGTGGCTGGGAGTGGCCGGCTGGCTCCTTAGAATCCACGATACGCAGGATGGTTCCCAGACCCGAGGTGGCACCAGTGCCAAGTCGGGATAGTTTGATGGTGCAAAGTGGCTCCTGCAATCTGCCATCCAGAAGCGGGGCAGCTTACTTTTGTTTGCCAGGGAAACGGGCCGAGGTATTTGTCTGGGGCCCTATGGCAGGGAGTGACTGGCTGGCTCCTGAAAAGCTACGATAGGCCGGATGTTTACCAGACCCATGGTGGCACCAGTGCCAAGTTGGGCTAATTTGATAGTACCAAGTGGCTCCTGCAATCTGCCATCCAGAAGCGGGGCAGCTTACTTTTGTTTTCCATGGAAACGGGCCGAGGTTTCTGTCTGGGGGTCTATGGCTGGGAGTGACCTCCTGGCTCCTGAAAAGCTATGCTAGGCAGGATGGTTCCCAGACCCGAGGTGGCACCAGTGCCAAGTTGGGCTGGTTTGATAGTACCAAGTGGCTCCTGCAATCTGCCATCAAAATGTTGGCAGGCGAGTTTTGTTTTCCGGGAAAAAGCGCCGTTGTTTGTGTTTGGGGGCCTGTGGCTCGGAGTGGCCGGGTGGCTGCTTAGAATCCACAATACGCAGGATGGCTCCCAGGCCAGAGGTGGCACCAGTGTCAAGTTGGGCTGGTTTGATAGTACCAAGTGGCTCCTGCAATCGGCCATCCAGAAGCGGGGCAGCTTAATTTTGTTTGCCAGGGAAACGGGCCGTTGTTTGTGTCTGGAAGCCTACGGCTGGGAGTGACCGACTGGCTCCTGAAATGCTACGATAGGCAGGATGGTGACCAGACCCATAGTGGCACCAGTGCCAAGTTGCGCTGGTTTGATTGTACCAAGTGGCTCCTGCACTCTGCCATCAAAAAGCTAGCAGGCGAGTTTTGTTTTCCAGGGAAAAGCGCCGTTGTTTGTGATTGGGGGCCTGTGGCTGGGAGTGGCCGGCGTGCTCCTTAGAACCCAGGATACGCAGGATGGTTCCCAGACCAGAGGTGGCACCAGTGCCAAGTCGGGCTGGTTTGATGATGCCAATTAGCTCCTGCAATCTGCCATCCAGAAGCGGGGTAGCTTACTTTTGTGTGCCAGGGAAACGGGCCGAGGTTTTTGGCTGGGGGCCCATGGCTGGGAGTGACCGGCTGGCTCCTGAAAAGCTACGATAGGCAGGATGGTGACCAGACCCATGGTGGCACCAGTGCCAAGTTGGGCTGGTTTGATAGTACCAAGTGGCTCCTGCAATCTGCCATCAAAAAGTTGGCAGGCCAGTTTTGTTTTCCAGGCAAAAGCACCGTTGTTTGTGTTTGGGGGCCTGTGGCTGGGAGTGGCCAGCTGGCTCCTGAAAAGCTACGATACGCAGGATGGTTCCCAGACCCAAGGTGGCACCAGTGCCAAGTCGGGCTGGTTTGATACTACCAAGTGGCTCCTGCAATCTGCCATCCAGAAGCGGGGCAGCTGAATTTTGTTTGCCAGAGAAAAAGGCTGTTGTTTGTGTTTGGGGGCCTGTAGCTTGCAGTGGCGGGCTGGCTCCTGAAAATCCATGATACTCAGCATGCTTCCCAGACCCAAGGTGGCACCAGTGCCAAGTAGGGCTGGTTTGATAATACCAAGTGTCTCCTGCAATCTGCCATCCAGAAGAGGGGCAGTTGAGTTTTGTTTGCCAGAGAAAAGGGCCGTGGTTTGTGTTTGGGGGCATATGGCTGAGAGAGGCCGGCTGGCTCCTTAAAATCCACGATAGGCAAGATGGTTCCCAGATCCAAGGTGGCACCAGTGCCACGTCTGGCTGGTTTGATAGTACTAAATAACTCCTGCAATCTGCCATCCAGAAGCGAGGCAGCTTACTTTTGTTTGCCAGGGAAACGGGCCAAGGTTTTTGTCTGGGGGCCTATGGCTGGGAGTGACCGGCTGGCTCCTGAAAAGCTACGATAGGCAGGATGGTGACCAGACCCATGGTGGCAGCAGTGCCAAGTTGGGCTGGTTTGATAGTACCAAGTGGCTCCTGCAATCTGCCATCAAAAAGTTGGCAGGCGAGTTTTGTTTTCCAGGGAAAAGCGCCGTTGTTTGTGTTTGGGGGCCTGTGGCTGGGAGTGGCCGCCTGGCGCCTTAGAATTTACGTTACGCAGCATGGTTCCCAGAGCCAAGGTGGCACCAGTGCCAAGTCGGGCTGGTTTGATAGTACCAAGTGGCTCCTGCAATCTGCTATCAAAAAGTTGGCAGGCCAGTTTTGTTTTCCAGGGAAAAGCGCCGTTGTTTGTGTTTGGGGGCCTGTGGCTGGGAGTGGCCAGCTGGCTCCTAAGAATCCACGATACGCAGGATGGTTTCCAGACCAGAGGTGGCACCAGTGCCAAGTCGGGCTGGTTTGATGGTGCAAAGTGTCTCCTGCAATCTGCCATCCAGAAGCGAGGTAGCTTACTTTTGTTTGCCAGGGAAACGGGCCGAGCTTTGTGTCTGGGGCCTATGGCTGGGACTGACCGGCTGGCTCCTGAAAAGCTACGATACGCAGGATGGTGACCAGACCCATGGAGGCACCAGTGCCAAGTTGGGCTGGTTTGATAGTACCAAGTGGCTCCTGCAATCTGCCATCAAAAAGTTTGCAGGCCAGTTTTGTTTTCCAGGGAAAAGCGCTGTTGTTTTTGTTTGGGGGCCTGTGGCTGGGAGTGGCCAGCTGGCTCCTTAGAATCCACGATACGCAGGATGGTTCCCAGACCAGAGGTGGCACCAGTGCCAAGTCGGGCTGGTTTGATGGTGCAAAGTGTCTCCTGCAATCTGCCATCCAGAAGCGTGATAGCTTACTTTTGTTTGCCAGGGAAACGGGCCGAGCTTTGTGTCTGGCGCCCATGGCTGGGAGTGACCGGCTGGCTCCTGAAAAGCTACGATAGGCAGGATGGTTACCAGACCCACGGAGGCACCAGTGCCAAGTTGGGCTGGTTTGATAGTACCAAGTGGCTCCTGCAATCTGCCATCCAGAAGAGGGGCTGTTGAGTTTTGTTTGCCAGAGAAAAGGGCCGTGGTTTTTGTTTGGGGGCCTATGGCTCAGAGTGGCCGGCTGGCCCCTAAAAATCCACGATAGGCAGAATGGTTCCCAGACCCAAGGTGGCACCAGTGCCAAGTCGGGCTGGTTTGATGGTGCAAAATGGCTCCTGCAATCTGCCATCCCAACGCGGGGCAGCTGATTTTTGTTTGCCAGAGAACAAGTCCGTGGTTCATTTTTGGGGGCATATGGCTGGGAGGGGCCGGCTGGCTCCTTAAAATGCTCGATAGGCAGGATGGTTCCCAGACCCAAGGTGGCACCAGTGCCAAGTTGGGCTGTTTTTGTAGTACCAAGTGCGTCCTGCAATTTGCCATCCAGAAGCGGGGCAGCTTACTTTTGTTTGCCAGGGAAACGGGCCGAGGTTTTTGTCTGGGGGCCTATGGCTGGGAGTGACCGGCTGGCTCCTGAAAAGCTACGATAGGCAGGATGGTTACCAGACCCATGGTGGCACCAGTGCCAAGTTGGGCTCTTTTTGTAGTACCAAGTGCGTCCTGCAATTTGCCCTCCAGAAGCGGGGCAGTTGAGTTTTGTTTGCCAGAGAAAAGGGCCGTGGTTTGTGCTTGAGGGCATATGGCTGAGAGTGGCCGGCTGGCTCCTAAAAATCCACATTACGCAGCATGGTTCCCAGACCCAAGGTGGCACCAGTGCCAAGTCGGGCTGGTTTGATGGTGCAAAGTGTCTCCTGCAATCTGCCATCCAGAAGCGGGGTAGCCGATTTTTGTTTGCAAGAGAAAAGGTCTTTGGTTTTTATTGGGCGCCTGTGACTGGGAGTGGCCGGCTGGCTCATTAGAATCCACGATACGCAGCATGGTTCCCAGAGCCAAGGTGGCACCAGTGCCAAGTAGGGCTCTTTTGTAGTAGCACGTGGCTCCTGCAATTTGCCATCCAGAAGAGGGGCAGTTGAGTTTTGTTGGCCAGAGGAAAGGGCCGTGGTTTTTGTTTGGGGGTACATGGCTGAGAGTGGACGGCTGGCCCCTGAAAATCCACGATAGGCAGGATAGTTCCGAGATCCAAGGTGGAACCAGTGCCAAGTTGGGCTGGTTTGATACTACCAAGTGGCTCCTGCAATCTGCCATCAAAAAGTTGGCAGGCGAGTTTTGTTTTCCAGGGAAAAGCGCCGTTGTTTGTGTTTGGGGACCTGTGGCTGGGAGTGGCCGGCTGGCTCCTTAGAATCCACGACACGCAGGATGGTTCCCAGACCAGAGGTGGCACCAGTGCCAAGTTGGGCTGTTTTTGTAGTACCAAGTGCGTCCTGCAATTTGCCGTCCAGAAGAGGGGCAGTTGAGTTTTGTTTACCAGAGTAAAGTGCCGTGGTTTGTTTTTGGGGGCCTATGGCGGAGAGTGGCCGGCTGGCCCCTGAAAATCCACGATAGGCAGGATGGTTCCCAGACCAGAGGTGGCACCAGTGCCAAGTCGGGCTGGTTTGATGGTGCAAAGTGGCTCCTGCAATCTGCCATCCAGACGCGGGGCAGCGGATTTTTGTTTGCTGGAGAAAAGTTCCGTGGTTTGTTTTTGGCGGTATATGGCTGGGCGTGGCCGGCTGGCTCCTTAAAAAGCTCGATACGCAGGATGGTTCCCTGACCCAAGGTGGCATCAGTGCCAAGTCGGGCTGTTTTCGTAGTACCAACTGCGTCCTGATATTTGCCATCCAGAAGAGGGGCAGTTGAGTTTTGTTTGCCAGAGAAAAGGGCCGTGGTTTTTGTTTGGGGGCATATGGCTGAGAGTGGCCGGCTGGCTCCTGAAAATCCACGATAGGCAGGATGGTTCCCAGATCCAAGGTGGCACCAGTGCCAAGTCGGGCTGGTTTGATAGTACTAAATAACTCCTGCAATCTGCCATCCAGAAGCGGGGCAGCTTACTTTTGTTTGCCAGGGAAACGGGCCAAGGTTTTTGTCTGGGGGCCTATGGCTGGGAGTGACCGGCTGGCTCCTGAAAAGCTACGATAGGCAGGATGGTTACCAGACTCATGGAGGCACCAGTGCCAAGTTGGGCTGGTTTGATAGTACCAAGTCGCTCCTGCAATCTGCCATCCAAAAGCAGGGCAACTGAGTTTTGTTTGCCAGAAAAAAGCGCTGTTGTTTGTGTTTGGGGTCCTGTGGCTGGGAGTGGCCGGCTGGCTCCTTAGAATCCACGATACGCAGGATGGTTCCCAGACCCAAGGTGGCACCAGTGCCAAGTCGGGCTGGTTTGATAGTACCAAGTGGTTCCTGCAATCTGCCATCCAGAAGCGGGGCAGCTTACTTTTGTTTGCCAGGGAAACGGGCCGAGCTTTGTGTCTGGGGGCCTATGGCTGGGAGTGACCGGCTGGCTCCTGAAAAGCTACGATAGGCAGGATGGTTACCAGACTCATGGAGGCACCAGTGCCAAGTTGGGCTGGTTTGATAGTACCAAGTGGCTCCTGCAATCTGCCATCCAAAAGCAGGGCAACTGAGTTTTGTTTGCCAGAGAAAAGCGCTGTTGTTTGTGTTTGGGGTCCTGTGGCTGGGAGTGACCGGCTGGCTCCTGAAAAGCTACAGTAGGCAGGATGATTACCAGACCCATGGTAGCAGCAGTGCCAAGTTGGGCTGATTTGATAGTACCAAGTGGCTCCTGCAATCTGCCATCAAAAAGTTGGCAGGCGAGTTTTGTTTTCCAGGGAAAAGCGCCGTTGTTTGTGTTTGGGGCCCTGTGGCTGGGAGTGGCCGCCTGTCGTCTTAGAATCCACGTTACGCAGCATGGTTCCCAAATCCAAGGTGGCACCAGTGCCAAGTCGGGCTGGTTTGATAGTACCAAGTGGCTCCTGCAATCTGCCATCAAAAACTTGGCAGGCCAGTTTTGTTTTCCAGGAAAAAGCACCGTTGTTTGTGTTTGGGGGCCTGTGGCTGGGAGTGGCCAGCTGGCTACTTAGAATCCACGATACGCAGGATGGTTCCCAGACCCAAGGTGGCACCAGTGCCAAGTCGGGCTGGTTTGATACTACCAAGTGGCTCCTGCAATCTGCCATCCAGAAGCGGGGCAGCTGAATTTTGTTTGCCAGAGAAAAAGGCTGTTGTTTGTGTTTGGGGGCCTGTAGCTTGCAGTGGCGGGCTGGCTCCTGAAAATCCATGATACGCAGCATGCTTCCCAGACCCAAGGTGGCACCAGTGCCAAGTAGGGCTGGTTTGATAGTACCAAGTGGCTCCTGCAATCTGCCATCCAGAAGAGGGGCAGTTGAGTTTTGTTTGCCAGAGAAAAGGGCCGTGGTTTGTGTTTGGGGGCATATGGCTGAGAGAGGCCGGCTGGCTCCTTAAAATCCACGATAGGCAAGATGGTTCCCAGATCCAAGGTGGCACCAGTGCCACGTCTGGCTGGTTTGATAGTACTAAATAACTCCTGCAATCTGCCATCCAGAAGCGGGGCAGCTTACTTTTGTTTGCCAGGGAAACGGGCCGAGGTTTTTGTCTGGGGGCCTATGGCTGGGAGTGACCGGCTGGCTCCTGAAAAGCTACGATAGGCAGGATGGTGACCAGACCCATGGTGGCAGCAGTGCCAAGTTGGGCTGGTTTGATAGTACCAAGTGGCTCCTGCAATCTGCCATCAAAAAGTTGGCAGGCGAGTTTTGTTTTCCAGGGAAAAGCGCCGTTGTTTGTGTTTGGGGGCCTGTGGCTGGGAGTGGCCGCCTGGCGCCTTAGAATTTACGTTACGCAGCATGGTTCCCAGAGCCAAGGTGGCACCAGTGCCAAGTCGGGCTGGTTTGATAGTACCAAGTGGCTCCTGCAATCTGCCATCAAAAACTTGGCAGGCGAGTTTTGTTTTCCAGGGAAAAGCGCCGTTGTTTGTGTTTGGGGGCCTGTGGCTGGGAGTGGCCAGCTGGCTCCTAAGAATCCACGATACGCAGGATGGTTTCCAGACCAGAGGTGGCACCAGTGCCAAGTCGGGCTGGTTTGATGGTGCAAAGTGTCTCCTGCAATCTGCCATCCAGAAGCGAGGTAGCTTACTTTTGTTTGCCAGGGAAACGGGCCGAGCTTTGTGTCTGGGGCCTATGGCTGGGACTGACCGGCTGGCTCCTGAAAAGCTACGATACGCAGGATGGTGACCAGACCCATGGAGGCACCAGTGCCAAGTTGGGCTGGTTTGATAGTACCAAGTGGCTCCTGCAATCTGCCATCAAAAAGTTTGCAGGCCAGTTTTGTTTTCCAGGGAAAAGCGCTGTTGTTTTTGTTTGGGGGCCTGTGGCTGGGAGTGGCCAGCTGGCTCCTTAGAATCCACGATACGCAGGATGGTTCCCAGACCAGAGGTGGCACCAGTGCCAAGTCGGGCTGGTTTGATGGTGCAAAGTGTCTCCTGCAATCTGCCATCCAGAAGCGTGATAGCTTACTTTTGTTTGCCAGGGAAACGGGCAGAGCTTTGTGTCTGGCGCCCATGGCTGGGAGTGACCGGCTGGCTCCTGAAAAGCTACGATAGGCAGGATGGTTACCAGACCCACGGAGGCACCAGTGCCAAGTTGGGCTGGTTTGATAGTACCAAGTGGCTCCTGCAATCTGCCATCCAGAAGAGGGGCTGTTGAGTTTTGTTTGCCAGAGAAAAGGGCCGTGGTTTTTGTTTGGGGGCCTATGGCTCAGAGTGGCCGGCTGGCCCCTAAAAATCCACGATAGGCAGAATGGTTCCCAGACCCAAGGTGGCACCAGTGCCAAGTCGGGCTGGTTTGATGGTGCAAAATGGCTCCTGCAATCTGCCATCCCAACGCGGGGCAGCTGATTTTTGTTTGCCAGAGAACAAGTCCGTGGTTCATTTTTGGGGGCATATGGCTGGGAGGGGCCGGCTGGCTCCTTAAAATGCTCGATAGGCAGGATGGTTCCCAGATCCAAGGTGGCACCAGTGCCAAGTTGGGCTGTTTTTGTAGTACCAAGTGCGTCCTGCAATTTGCCATCCAGAAGCGGGGCAGCTTACTTTTGTTTGCCAGGGAAACGGGCCGAGGTTTTTGTCTGGGGGCCTATGGCTGGGAGTGACCGGCTGGCTCCTGAAAAGCTACGATAGGCAGGATGGTTACCAGACCCATGGTGGCACCAGTGCCAAGTTGGGCTCTTTTTGTAGTACCAAGTGCGTCCTGCAATTTGCCCTCCAGAAGAGGGGCAGTTGAGTTTTGTTTGCCAGAGAAAAGGGCCGTGGTTTGTGCTTGAGGGCATATGGCTGAGAGTGGCCGGCTGGCTCCTAAAAATCCACATTACGCAGCATGGTTCCCAGACCCAAGGTGGCACCAGTGCCAAGTCGGGCTGGTTTGATGGTGCAAAGTGTCTCCTGCAATCTGCCATCCAGAAGCGGGGTAGCCGATTTTTGTTTGCAAGAGAAAAGGTCTTTGGTTTTTCTTGGGCGCCTGTGACTGGGAGTGGCCGGCTGGCTCATTAGAATCCACGATACGCAGCATGGTTCCCAGAGCCAAGGTGGCACCAGTGCCAAGTTGGGCTCTTTTGTAGTAGCACGTGGCTCCTGCAATTTGCCATCCAGAAGAGGGGCAGTTGAGTTTTGTTGGCCAGAGGAAAGGGCCGTGGTTTATGTTTGGGGGTACATGGCTGAGAGTGGACGGCTGGCCCCTGAAAATCCACGATAGGCAGGATGGTTCCGAGATCCAAGGTGGGACCAGTGCCAAGTCGGGCTGGTTTTATGTTACAAAGTGGCTCCTGCAATCTGCCATCAAAAAGTTGGCAGGCGAGTTTTGTTTTCCAGGGAAAAGCGCCGTTGTTTGTGTTTGGGGACCTGTGGCTGGGAGTGGCCGGCTGGCTCCTTAGAATCCACGACACGCAGGATGGTTCCCAGACCAGAGGTGGCACCAGTGCCAAGTTGGGCTGTTTTTGTAGTACCAAGTGCGTCCTGCAATTTGCCGTCCAGAAGAGGGGCAGTTGAGTTTTGTTCACCAGAGTAAAGTGCCGTGGTTTGTTTTTGGGGGCCTATGGCGGAGAGTGGCCGGCTGGCCCCTGAAAATCCACGATAGGCAGGATGGTTCCCAGACCAGAGGTGGCACCAGTGCCAAGTCGGGCTGGTTTGATGGTGCAAAGTGGCTCCTGCAATCTGCCATCCAGACGCGGGGCAGCGGATTTTTGTTTGCTGGAGAAAAGTTCCGTGGTTTGTTTTTGGCGGTATATGGCTGGGCGTGGCCGGCTGGCTCCTTAAAAAGCTCGATACGCAGGATGGTTCCCTGACCCAAGGTGGCATCAGTGCCAAGTCGGGCTGTTTTCGTAGTACCAAGTGCGTCCTGCAATTTGCCATCCAGAAGAGGGGCAGTTGAGTTTTGTTTGCCAGAGAAAAGGGGCGTGGTTTGTCTTTGGGGGCATATGGCTGAGAGTGGCCGGCTGGCTCCTGAAAATCCACGATAGGCAGGATGGTTCCCAGACCACAGGTGGCACCAGTGCCAAGTCGGGCTGGTTTGATAGTACTAAATAACTCCTGCAATCTGCCATCCAGAAGCGGGGCAGCTTACTTTTGTTTGCCAGGGAAACGGGCCGAGCTTTGTGTCTGGGGGCCTATGGCTGGGAGTGACCGGCTGGCTCCTGAAAAGCTACGATAGGCAGGATGGTGACCAGACTCATGGAGGCACCAGTGCCAAGTTGGGCTGGTTTGATAGTACCAAGTGGCTCCTGCAATCTGCCATCCAAAAGCAGGGCAACTGAGTTTTGTTTGCCAGAGAAAAGCGCTGTTGTTTGTGTTTGGGGTCCTGTGGCTGGGAGTGGCCGGCTGGCTCCTTAGAATCCACGATACGCAGGATGGTTCCCAGACCCAAGGTGGCACCAGTGCCAAGTCGGGCTGGTTTGATAGTACCAAGTGGTTCCTGCAATCTGCCATCCAGAAGCGGGGCAGCTTACTTTTGTTTGCCAGGGAAACGGGCCGAGCTTTGTGTCTGGGGGCCTATGGCTGGGAGTGACCGGCTGGCTCCTGAAAAGCTACGATAGGCAGGATGGTTACCAGACTCATGGAGGCACCAGTGCCAAGTTGGGCTGGTTTGATAGTACCAAGTGGCTCCTGCAATCTGCCATCCAAAAGCAGGGCAACTGAGTTTTGTTTGCCAGAGAAAAGCGCTGTTGTTTGTGTTTGGGGTCCTGTGGCTGGGAGTGACCGGCTGGCTCCTGAAAAGCTACAGTAGGCAGGATGATTACCAGACCCATGGTAGCAGCAGTGCCAAGTTGGGCTGATTTGATAGTACCAAGTGGCTCCTGCAATCTGCCATCAAAAAGTTGGCAGGCGAGTTTTGTTTTCCAGGGAAAAGCGCCGTTGTTTGTGTTTGGGGCCCTGTGGCTGGGAGTGGCCGCCTGTCGTCTTAGAATCCACGTTACGCAGCATGGTTCCCAAATCCAAGGTGGCACCAGTGCCAAGTCGGGCTGGTTTGATAGTACCAAGTGGCTCCTGCAATCTGCCATCCAGAAGCGGGGCAGCTTACTTTTGTTTACCATGGAAATGGGCCGAGCTTTGTGTCTGGGCGCCCATGGCTGGGAGTGACCGGCTGGCTCCTGAAATGCTACGATAGGCAGGATAGTGACCAGACCCATGGTGGCACCAGTGCCAAGTTGGGCTGGTTTTGTGATAGCACCAAGTGGCTCCTGCAATCTGCCATCAAAAAGTTGGCAGGCGAGTTTTGTTTTCCAGGGAAAAGCGCCGTTGTTTGTGTTTGGGGGCCTGTGGCTGGGAGTGATCGGCTGGCTCCTTAGAATCCACGATACGCAGGATGGTTCCCAGACCCGAGGTGGCACCAGTGCCAAGTCGGGATAGTTTGATGGTGAAAAGTGGCTCCTGCAATCTGCCATCCAGAAGCGGGGTAGATTACTTTTGTATGCCAGGGAAACGGGCCGAGGTTTTTTTCTGGGGGCCTATGGCTGGGAGTGACCGGCTGGCTCCTGAAAAGCTACAGTAGGCAGGATGATTACCAGACCCATCGTAGCAGCAGTGCCAAGTTGGGCTGATTTGATAGTACCAAGTGGCTCCTGCAATCTGCCATCAAAAAGTTGGCAGGCGAGTTTTGTTTTCCAGGGAAAAGCGCCGTTGTTTGTGTTTGGGGCCCTGTGGCTGGGAGTGGCCGCCTGTCGTCTTAGAATCCACGTTACGCAGCATGGTTCCCAAATCCAAGGTGGCACCAGTGCCAAGTCGGGCTGGTTTGATAGTACCAAGTGGCTCCTGCAATCTGCCATCCAGAAGCGGGGCAGCTTAATTTTGTTTGCCAGGGAAACGGGCCGAGGTATTTGTCTGGGGCCCTATGGCAGGGAGTGACTGGCAGGCTCCTGAAAAGCTACGATAGGCAGGATGTTTACCAGACCCATGGTGGCACCAGTGCCAAGTTGGGCTAATTTGATAGTACCAAGTGGCTCCTGCAATCTGCCATCCAGAAGCGGGGCAGCTTACTTTTGTTTTCCATGGAAGCGGGCCGAGGTTTCTGTCTGTGGGTCTAAGGCTGGGAGTGACCTCCTGGCTCCTGAAAAGCTATGCTAGGCAGGATGGTGACCAGACCCATGGTGGCACCAGTGCCAAGTTGGGCTGGTTTGATAGTACCAAGTGGCTCCTGCAATCTGCCATCAAAATGTTGGCAGGCGAGTTTTGTTTTCCGGGGAAAAGCGCCGTTGTTTGTGTTTGGGGGCCTGTGGCTCGGAGTGGCCGGGTGGCTGCTTAGAATCCACGATACGCAGGATGGCTCCCAGGCCAGAGGTGGCACCAGTGTCAAGTTGGGCTGGTTTGATAGTACCAAGTGGCTCCTGCAATCTGCCATCCAGAAGCGGGGCAGCTTAATTTTGTTTGCCAGGGAAACGGGCCGTGGTTTTTGTCTGGGGGCCTACGGCTGGGAGTGACCGACTGGCTCCTGAAATGCTACGATAGGCAGGATGGTGACCAGACCCATAGTGGCACCAGTGCCAAGTTGGGCTGGTTTGATTGTACCAAGTGGCTCCTGCACTCTGCCATCAAAAAGCTAGCAGGCGAGTTTTGTTTTCCAGGGAAAAGCGCCGTTGTTTGTGATTGGGGGCCTGTGGCTGGGAGTGGCCGGCTGGCTCCTTAGAACCCACGATAGGCAGGATGGTTCCCAGACCAGAGGTGGCACCAGTGCCAAGTCGGGCTGGTTTGATGATGCCAATTTGCTCCTGCAATCTGCCATCCAGAAGCGGGGCAGCTGAATTTTGTTTGCCAGAGAAAAAGGCTGTTGTTTGTGTTTGGGGGCCTGTAGCTTGCAGTGGCGGGCTGGCTCCTGAAAATCCATGATACGCAGCATGCTTCCCAGACCCAAGGTGGCACCAGTGCCAAGTAGGGCTGGTTTGATAATATCAAGTGGCTCCTGCAATCTGCCATCCAGAAGAGGGGCAGTTGAGTTTTGTTTGCCAGAGAAAAGGGCCGTGGTTTGTGTTTGGGGGCATATGGCTGAGAGAGGCCGGCTGGCTCCTTAAAATCCACGATAGGCAAGATGGTTCCCAGATCCAAGGTGGCACCAGTGCCACGTCTGGCTGGTTTGATAGTACTAAATAACTCCTGCAATCTGCAATCCAGAAGCGGGGCAGCTTACTTTTGTTTGCCAGGGAAACGGGCCGAGGTTTTTGTCTGGGGGCCTATGGCTGGGTGTGACCGGCTGGCTCCTGAAAAGCTACGATAGGCAGGATGGTGACCAGACCCATGGTGGCAGCAGTGCCAAGTTGGGCTGGTTTGATAGTACCAAGTGGCTCCTGCAATCTGCCATCAAAAAGTTGGCAGGCGAGTTTTGTTTTCCAGGGAAAAGCGCCGTTGTTTGTGTTTGGGGGCCTGTGGCTGGGAGTGGCCAGCTGGCTCCTAAGAATCCACGATACGCAGGATGGTTTCCAGACCAGAGGTGGCACCAGTGCCAAGTCGGGCTGGTTTGATGGTGCAAAGTGTCTCCTGCAATCTGCCATCCAGAAGCGAGGTAGCTTACTTTTGTTTGCCAGGGAAACGGGCAGAGCTTTGTGTCTGGGGCCTATGGCTGGGACTGACCGGCTGGCTCCTGAAAAGCTACGATACGCAGGATGGTGACCAGACCCATGGAGGCACCAGTGAAAAGTTGGGCTGGTTTGATAGTACCAAGTGGCTCCTGCAATCTGCCATCCAAAAGCAGGGCAGCTGAGTTTTGTTTGCCAAAGAAAAGGGCTGTGGTATGTGTTTAGTTCCTGTGGCTGGGAATGGCCGGCTGGCTCCTTAAATTCCATGATACGCAGCATCGTTCCCAGGCCCAAGGTGGCACCAGTGCCAAGTTGGGCTGGTTTGACAGTGTCAAGCGCCTCCTGCAATCTCCCATCCACAAGTGGGGCAGCTGAGATTTTTTTGCCTGTGAATCGGGCCATTGTTTTTGATTGGGGTCTGTGGCCGAGAGTGGTCGGCTGGCTCCTGACAATCCATAATACGCAGGATGGTTCCCAGACCCAAGGTGGCACCAGTGCCAAGTTGGGCTGGTTTGATTTTACAAAGTGCGTCCTGCAATCTGCCATTCAGAAGCGGGGCAGCTGAGTTTTGTTTGCCAGAGAAAAGGGCCGTGGTTTTTGTTTGGGGGCCTATGGCTCAGAGTGGCCGGCTGGCCCCTGAAAATCCACGATAGGCAGGATGGTTCCCAGACCCAAGGTGGCACCAGAGCCAAGTCGGGCTGGTTTGATGGTGCAAAGTGGCTCCTGCAATCTGCCATCCCGACGCGGGGCAGCTGATTTTTGTTTGCCAGAGAACAAGTCCGTGGTTTGTTTTTGGCGGTATATGGATGGGAGAGGCCGGCTGTCTCCTTAAAAAGCTCGATACGCTGGGTGGTTCCCTGACCCAATGTGGCATCAGTGCCAAGTCGGGCTGTTTTCGTAGTACCAAGTGCGTCCTTCCATTTGCCGTCCAGAAGAGGGGCAGTTGAGTTTTGTTTGCCAGAGAAAAGGACCGTGATTTGTGTTTGGGGGCATATGGCAGAGAGTGGCCGGCTGGCCCCTGAAAATCCACGATAGGCAGGATGGTTCCCAGAGCCAAGGTGGCACCAGTGCCAAGTCGGGCTGGTATGATAGTAATAAATAGCTCCTGCAATCTGCCATCCAGAAGCGGGGCAGCTTACTTTTGTTTGCCAGGGAAACGGGCCGAGGTTTCTGTCTGGCGGCCTATGGCTGGGAGTGACCGGCTGGCTCCCGAAAAGCTACGATAGGCAGGATGGTGACCAGACCCATGGTGGCACCAGTGCCAAGTTGGGCTGGTTTGATAGTACCAAGTGGCTCCTACAATCTGCCATCAAAAAGTTGGCAGGCCAGTTTTCTTTTCCAGGGAAAAGCGCCGTTGTTTGTGTTTGGGGGCCTGCGGCTGGGAGTGGCCGGCTGGCGCCTTAGAATCTACGTTACGCAGCATGGTTCCCAGACCCAAGGTGGCACCAGTGCCAAGTCGGGCTGGTTTGATAGTACCAAGTGGCTCCTGCAATCTGCCATCCAGAAGCGGGGCAGCTTACTTTTGTTTGCCAGGGAAACGGGCCGAGGTTTGTGACTGGGGGCCTATGGCTGGGAGTGAGCGGCTGGCTCCTGAAAAGCTACCATAGGCAGGATGGTGACCAGACCCATGGTGGCACCAGTGCCAAGTTGGGCTGGTTTGATAGTACCAAGTGGCTCCTGCAATCTACCATCAAAAAGTTGGCAGGCGAATTTTGTTTTCCAGGGAAAAGCGCCGTTGTTTGTGTTTGGCGGCCTGTGGCTGGGAGTGGCCGCCTGGCTCCTTAGAATCCACGATACGCAGGATGGTTCCCAGACCAGAGGTGGCACCAGTGCCAAGTCGGGCTGCTTTGATGGTTCAAAGTGGCTCCTGCAATCTGCCATCCAGAAGCGGGGTAGCTTACTTTTGTTTGCCAGGGAATCGGGCAGAGCTTTGTGTCTGGGGCCTATGGCTGGGACTGACCGGCTGGCTCCTGAAAAGCTACGATAGGCAGGATGGTTACCAGACCCATGGAGGCACCAGTGCCAAGTTGGGCTGGTTTGATAGTACCAAGTGGTTCCTGAAATCTGCCATGCAGAAGCGGGACAGCTTACTTTTATTTACCATGGAAATGGGCCGAGCTTTGTGTCTGGGCGCCTGTGGCTGGGAGTGACCGGCTGGCTCCTGAAAAGCTACGATAGGCAGGATTGTGACAAGACCCATGGTGGCACCAGTGCCAAGTTGCGCTGGTTTGAGAGCACGAAGTGGCTCCTGCAATCTGCCATCAAAAATTGGTAGGCGAGTTTTGTTTTCCAGGGAAAAGAGCCGTTGTTTGTGTTTGGGGGCCTGTGGCTGGGAGTGGCCGGCTGGCTCCTTAGAATCCACGATACGCAGGATGGTTCCCAGACCAGAGGTGGCACCAGTGCCAAGTTGGGCTGTTTTTTTAGTACCAAGTGCGTCCTGCAATCTGCCATCCAGAAGAGGGGCAGTTGAGTTTTGTTTGCCAGAGAAAAGGGCCGTGGTTTGTGTTTGAGGGCATATGGCTGAGAGTGGCCGGCTGACACCACAAAATCCACAATAGGCAGGATGGTTCCCAGAGCCAAGGTGGCACCAGTGCCAAGTCGGGCTGGTTTGATAGTACTAAATAGCTCCTGCAATCTGCCATCCAGAAGCGGGGTAGCTTAATTTTGTTTGTCAGGGAAACGGGCAGAGCTTTGTGTCTGGGGTCCTGTGGCTGGGAGTGGCCGGCTGGCTCCTTAGAATCCACGATACACAGGATGGTTCCCAGACCAGTGGTGGCACCAGTGCCAAGTTGGGCTGGTTTGATAGTACCAAGTGGCTCCTGCAATCTGCCATCAAAAAGTTGGCAGGCGAGTTTTGTTTTCCAGGGAAAAGCGCCGTTGTTTGTGTTTGAGGGCATATGGCTGAGAGTGGCCGGCTGACACCACAAAATCCACAATACGCAGGATGGTTCCCAGACCCGAGGTGGCACCAGTGCCAAGTCGGGATAGTTTGATGGTGCCAAGTGGCTCCTGCAATCTGCCATCCAGAAGCGGGGCAGCTTACTTTTGTTTGCCAGGGAAACGGGCCGAGGTTTTTTTCTGGGGGCCTATGGTTGGGAGTGACCGGCTGGCTCCTGAAAAGCTACAGTAGGCAGGATGATTACCAGACCCATGGTGGCACCAGTGCCAAGTTGGGCTGATTTGATAGTACCAAGTGGCTCCTGCAATCTGCCATCCAAAAGCAGGGCAACTGAGTTTTGTTTGCCAGAGAAAAGCGCTGTTGTTTGTGTTTGGGGTCCTGTGGCTGGCAGTGGCCGGCTGGCTCCTTAGAATCCACGATACGCAGGATGGTTCCCAGACCCGAGGTGGCACCAGTGCCAAGTCGGGCTGGTTTGATGGTTCAAAGTGGCTCCTGCAATCTGCCATCCTGAAGCGGGGTAGCTTACTTTTGTTTGCCGAGGAAACGGGCAGAGATTTGTGTATGGGCCCTATGGCTGGGACTGACCGGCTGGCTCCTGAAAAGCTACGATAGGCAGGATGGTTACCAGACCCATGGAGGCACCAGTGCCAAGTTGGGCTGGTTTGATAGTACCAAGTGGCTCCTGCAATCTGCCATCCAGAAGCGAGGCAGCTTACTTTTGTTTGCCAGGGAAACGGGCCGAGGTTTCTGTCTGGCGGCCTATGGCTGGGAGTGACCGGCTGGCTCCTGAAAAGCTCCGATAGGCAGGATGCTGACCAGACCCATGCTGGCAGCAGTGCCAAGTTGGGCTGGTTTCATAGTACCAAGTGGCTCCTGCAATCTGCCATCAAAAAGTTGGCAGGCCAGTTTTGTTTTCCAGGGAAAAGCGCCGTTGTTTGTGTTTGGGGCCCTGTGGCTGGGAGTGGCCGCCTGTCGTCTTAGAATCCACGTTACGCAGCATGGTTCCCAGATCCAAGGTGGCACCAGTGCCAAGTTGGGCTGGTTTGATAGCACCAAGTGGCTCCTGCAATCTGCCATCCAGAAGCGAGGCAGCTTACTTTTGTTTGCCAGGGAAACGGGCCGAGGTATTTGTCTGGGGCCCTATGGCAGGGAGTGACTGGCTGGCTCCTGAAAAGCTACGATAGGCAGGATGTTTACCAGACCCATGGCGGCACCAGTGCCAAGTTGGGCTGGTTTGATAGTACCAAGTGGCTCCTGCAATCTGCCATCCTGAAGCGGGGCAGCTTACTTTTGTTTTCCATGGAAACGGGCCGAGGTTTCTGTCTGGGGGTCTATGGCTGGGAGTGACCTCCTGTCTCCTGAAAAGCTATGCTAGGCAGGATGGTTCCCAGACCCATGGTGGCACCAGTGCCAAGTTGGGCTGGTTTGATAGTAATAAATAGCTCCTGCAATCTGCCATCAAAATGTTGGCAGGCGAGTTTTGTTTTCCGGGGAAAAGCGCCGTTGTTTGTGTTTGGGGCCCTGTGGCTCGGAGTGGCCGGGTGGCTGCTTAGAATCCACAATATGCAGGATGGTTCCCAGGCCAGAGGTGGCACCAGTGTCAAGTTGGGCTGGTTTGATGGTGCAAAGTGGCTCCTACAATCTGCCATCCAGAAGCGGGGTAGCTTACTTTTGTTTGCCATGGAAACGGGCCGAAATTCTTGTCTGGGGGCCAGTGCCTGGGGCTGGCTGGCTGGCCCCTGAAAAGCTACGATAGGCAGGATGGTGACCAGACCCATGGTGGCACCAGTGCCAAGTTGGGCTGGTTTGATAGTATCAAGTGGCTCCTGCAATCTGCCATCCAGAAGCGGGGCAGCTTAATTTTGTTTGCCAGGGAAACGGGCCGAGGTATTTGTCTGGGGGCCTACGGCTGGGAGTGACCGGCTGGCTCCTGAAATGCTACGTTAAGCAGGATGGTGACCAGACCCATAGTGGCACCAGTGCCAAGTTGGGCTGGTTTGATAGTACCAAGTGGCTCCTGCACTCTGCCATCAAAAAGCTAGCAGGCGAGTTTTGTTTTCCAGGGAAAAGTGCCGTTGTTTGTGTTTGGGGGCCTGTGGCTGGGAGTGGCCGGCTGGCTCCTTAGAACCCACGATACGCAGCATGGTTCCCAGACCAGAGGTGGCACCAGTGCCAAGTTGGGCTGGTTTGATGATGCCAAGTTGCTCCTGCAATCTGCCATCCAGAAGCGGGGTAGCTTACTTTTGTGTGCCAGGGAAACGGGCCGAGGTTTGTGGCTGGGGGCCTATGGCTGGGAGTGACCGGCTGGCTCCTGAAAAGCTCCGATAGGCAGGATGGTGACCAGGCCCATGGTGGCACCAGTGCCAAGTTGGGCTGGTTTGATAGTACCAAGTGGCTCCTGCAATCTGCCATCAAAAAGTTGGCAGGCCAGTTTTGTTTTCCAGGGAAAAGCACCGTTGTTTGTGTTTGGGGGCCTGTGGCTGGGAGTGGCCAGCTGGCTACTTAGAATCCACGATACGCAGGATGGTTCCCAGACCCAAGTTGGCACCAGTGCCTAGTCGGACTGGTTTGATAGTACCAAGTGGCTCCTGCAATCTGCCATCCAGAAGCGGGGCAGCTGAATTTTGTTTGCCAGAGAAAAAGGCTGTTGTTTGTGTTTGGGGGCCTGTAGCTTGCAGTGGCGGGCTGGCTCCTGAAAATCCATGATACGCAGCATGCTTCCCAGACCCAAGGTGGCACCAGTGCCAAGTAGGGCTGGTTTGATAGTACCAAGTGGCTCCTGCAATCTGCCATCCAGAAGAGGGGCAGTTGAGTTTTGTTTGCCAGAGAAAAGGGCCGTGGTTTGTGTTTGGGGCCTATGGCTGAGAGTGGCCGGCTGGCCCCTGAAAATCCACGATAGGTAGGATGTTTCCCAGATCCAAGGTGGCAGCAGTGCCATGTTGTGCTGGTGTGATAGTCCCAAATGGCTCCTGCAATCTGCCATCCAGAAGTGGGGCAGCTGAATTTTGTTTGCCAGAGAAAAAGGCTGTGGTTTTTGTTTGGGGGCCTGTGGCTTGCAGTGGCCGGCTGGCTCCTGAAAATCCATGATACGCAGCATGGTTCCCAGACCCAAGGTGGCACCAGTGCCAAGTGGGGCTGGTTTGACAGTGTCAAGTGCCTCCTGCAATCTCCCATCCAGAAGCGGGGCAGCTGAGTTTTCTTTGCCTGTGAACCGGGCCGTTGTTTTTGATTGGGGTCTGTGGCCGAGAGTGGTCGGCTGGCTCCTGACAATCCACAATACGCAGGATGGTTCCCAGACCCAAGGTGGCACCAGTGCCAAGTCGGGCTGGTTTGATAGTACCAAGTGGCTCCTGCAATCTGCCATCCAGAAGCGGTGCAGCTGAGTTTTGTTTGCCAGAGGAAAGGACCGTGGGTTGTGTTTGGGGGCATATGGCTGGGAGTGGCCGGCTGTCTCAATAAAAAGATCGATACGCAGGATGGTTCCCAGACCCAAGTTGGCACCAGTGCCAAGTCGGGCTGTTTTTATAGTACCAAGTGCGTCCTGAAATTTGCCATCCAGAAGAGGGGCAGTTGAGTTTTGTTTGCCAGGGAAAAGCACCGTTGTTTGTGTTTGGGGGCTTGTGGCTGGGAGTGGCCGGCTGGCGCCTTAGAATCTACGTTACGCAGCATGGTTCCCAGACCCAAGGTGGCACCAGTGCCAAGTCGGGCTGGTTTGATAGTACCAAGTGGCTCCTGCAATCTGCCATCCAGAAGCGGGGCAGCTTACTTTTGTTTGCCAGGGAAACGGGCCGAGGTTTGTGTCTGGGGGCCTATGGCTGGGAGTGACCGGCTGGCTCCGGAAAAGCTACGATAGGCAGGATGGTGACCAGACCCATGGTGGCACCAGTGCCAAGTTGGGCTGGTTTGATAGTACCAAGTGGCTCCTGCAATCTGCCATCAAAAATTTGGCAGGCCAGTTATCTTTTCCAGGGAAAAGCGCCGTTGTTTGTGTTTGTGGGCCTGTGGCTGGGAGTGGCCAGCTGGCTCCTTAGAATCCACGATACGCAGGATGGTTCCCAGACCAGAGGTGGCACCAGTGCCAAGTCGGGCTGGTTTGATGGTTCAAAGTGGCTCCTGCAATCTGCCATCCAGAAGCGGGGTAGCTTACTTTTGTTTGCCAGGGAATCGGGCAGAGATTTGTGTCTGGGGGCCTATGGCTGGGACTGACCGGCTGGCTCCTGAAAAGCTACGATAGGCAGGATGGTTACCAGACCCATGGAGGCACCAGTGCCAAGTTGGGCTGGTTTGATAGTACCAAGTGGTTCCTGAAATCTGCCATGCAGAAGCGGGACAGCTTACTTTTATTTACCATGGAAATGGGCCGAGCTTTGTGTCTGGGCGCCTGTGGCTGGGAGTGACCGGCTGGCTCCTGAAAAGCTACGATAGGCAGGATTGTGACAAGACACATGGTGGCACCAGTGCCAAGTTGCGCTGGTTTGATAGCACGAAGTGGCTCCTGCAATCTGCCATCAAAATTTGGCAGGCCAGTTTTGTTTTCCAGGGAAAAGCACCGTTGTTTGTGTTTGGGGGCCTGTGGCTGGGAGTGGCCAGCTGGCTCCTAAGAATCCACGATACGCAGGATGGTTCCCAGAGCCAAGGTGGCACCAGTGCCAAGCCGGGCTGGTTTGATAGTACCAAGTGGCTCCTGCAATCTGCCATCCAGAAGCGGGGCAGCTGAATTTTGTTTGCCAGAGAAAAAGGCTGTTGTTTGTGTTTGGGGGCCTGTAGTTTGCAGTGGCGGGCTGGCTCCTGAAAATCCATGATACGCAGCATGCTTCCCAGACCCAAGGTGGCACCAGTGCCAAGTAGGGCTGGTTTGATAGTACCAAGTGGCTCCTGCAATCTGCCATCCAGAAGAGGGGCAGTTGAGTTTTGTTTGCCAGAGAAAAGGGCCGTGGTTTGTGTTTGGGGCCTATGGCTGAGAGTGGCCGGCTGGCCCCTGAAAATCCACGATAGGTAGGATGTTTCCCAGATCCAAGGTGGCAGCAGTGCCATGTTGTGCTGGTGTGATAGTCCCAAATGGCTCCTGCAATCTGCCATCCAGAAGTGGGGCAGCTGA
The DNA here is from genome assembly GCF_028018845.1 of Melospiza georgiana. NCBI lineage: Eukaryota > Metazoa > Chordata > Aves > Passeriformes > Passerellidae > Melospiza > Melospiza georgiana. Next base: position 56,987,076 of record NC_080430.1, read on the forward strand.
ATTTTGTTTGCCAGAGAAAAAGGCTGTGGTTTTTGTTTGGGGGCCTGTGGCTTGCAGTGGCCGGCTGGCTCCTGAAAATCCATGATACGCAGCATGGTTCCCAGACCCATGGTGGCACCAGTGCCAAGTGGGACTGGTTTGACAGTGTCAAGTGCCTCCTGCAATCTCCCATCCAGAAGCGGGGCAGCTGAGTTTTCTTTGCCTGTGAACCGGGCTGTTGTTTTTGATTGGGGTCTGTGGCCGAGAGTGGTCGGCTGGCTCCTGACAATCCACAATACGCAGGATGGTTCCCAGACCCAAGGTGGCACCAGTGCCAAGTCGGGCTGGTTTGATAGTACCAAGTGGCTCCTGCAATCTGCCATCCTGAAGCGGGGCAGCTTACTTTTGTTTGCCAGGGAAACGGGCCGAGGTTTGTGACTGGGGACCTATGGCTGGGAGTGACCGGCTGGCACCTGGAAAGCTACAATAGGCAGGATGGTTACCAGACCCATGGTGGCAGCAGTGCCAAGTTGGGCTGGTTTGATAGTACCAAGTGGCTCCTGCAATCTGCCATCAAAAAGTTGGCAGGCGAGTTTTGTTTTCCAGGGAAAAGTGCCGTTGTTTGTGTTTGGGGGCCTGTGGCTGGGAGTGGCCGGCTGGCTCCTTTGAACCCAAGATACGCAGGATGGTTCCCAGACCCAAGGTGGCACCAGTGCCAAGTCGGCCTGCCGTTTTAGTATCAAGTTCATCCTGCAATTTGCCCTCCAGAAGAGGGGCAGTTGAGTTTTGTTTGCCAGAGAAACGGGCCGAGGTTTCTGTTTGGGGGCATATGGCTGAGAGTGGCCGGCTGGCCCCTGAAAATCCACGATAGGCAGGATGGTTCCCAGATCAGAGGTGGCACCAGTGCCAAGTTGGGCTGGTTTGATAGTCCCAAGTGTCTCCTGCAATCTGCCTTCCAGAAGCGGGGCAGCTTACTTTTGTTTGCCAGAGAAATGGGCCTAGGTTTTTGTTTGGGGGCCTGTGGCTAGGAGTGGCCGGCTGGCTCCTAAGAATCCACGATAGGCAGGATGTTTCCCACACCCAAGGTGGCACCAGTGCCAAGTCGGGCTGGTTTGATAGTACCAAGTGGCTCCTGCAAACTCCATCAAAATGTTGGCAGGCGTGTTTTGTTTTCCAGGGAACAGCGCCGTTGATTTTGTTTGGGGGCCTGTGGCTGGGAGTGGCCGGCTGGCTCCTTAGAATCCACGATACGCAGCATGGTTCCCAGACCCAAGGTGGCACCAGAGCCAAGACGGGCTGGTTTGATAACACCAAGTGGCTCCTGCAATCTGCCATCCAGAAGTGAGGCAGCTAAGTTTTGTTTGCCAGAAAAAAGGGCCGTGGTTTTTGTTTGGGGGCCTCTGGCTGGGAGTAGCCGGCTGGCTCCTTAAAATCCACAATAGGCAGGATGGTTCCCAGAGCCAAGGTGGCACCAGTGCCAAGCCGGGCTGGTTTGATAGTACCAAGTGGCTCCTGCAATCTGCCATCCAGAAGCGGGGCAGCTGAGTTTTGTTTGCCAGAGAAAAGGGCCGTGGGTTGTGTTTGGGGGCATATGGCTGGGAGTGGCCACCTGGCTCCTTAAAATGCACGATATGCCGCATGGTAACCAGACGCAAGGTGGCACCAGTGCCAAGTCGGGCTGTTTTTGTAGTACCAAGTAGCTCCTGCAATTTGCCATCCAGAAGCGGGGCAGCTAAATTTTGTTTGCTAGAGAAAAGGGCTGTGGTTTGTGTTTGGGGGCCTATGGCTGAGAGTGGCCGGCTGGCCCCTGAAAATCAACGATAGGCAGGATGGTTCCCAGATACCAAGGTGGCACCAGTGCCAAGTAAGGCTGGTTGTATGATTCAAACTGACTCCTGCAATCTACCATCCAGAAGCGGGGCAGCTGAGTTTTTTTAGCCAGAGAAAAGGTCCGTGGTTTGTTTTTGGGGCATACGGCTGGGAATTGCCGGCTGGCTCCTTAAAATGCACAATACGCAGGATGGTTCCCAGAGCCAAGGTGGCACCAGTGCCAAGTGGGACTCTTTTTGTAGTACCAAGTGCGTCCTGCAATTTGCCATCCAGAAGAGGGGCAGTTGAGTTTTGTTTGCCAGAGAAAAGGGCCGAGGTTTGTGTTTGGGGGCCTATGGCTGGGAGTGACCGGCTGGCCCCTGAAAATCCACGATACGCAGGATGGTTCCCAGATCCAAGGTGGTACCAATACCAAGTCGGGCTGGTTTGATAGCATCAAGTGGCTCCTGCAAACGGCCATCCAGAAGTGGGGCAGCTGAGTTTTGTTTGCCAGGGAAATGGGCCGTTGTTTGTGTTTGGGGGCCTGTGGCTGGGAGTGTTCGGCTGGTTCCTGAATATGTACGATACGCAGGATGGTTCCCAGATCCAAGTTGGCAGCAGTGCCATGTTGTGCTGGTGTGATAGTCCCAAGTGGCTCCTGCAATCTGCCATCCACAAGTGGGGCAGCTGATTTTTGTTTGCCAGAGAAAAGGTCCGTGGTTTGGTTTTGGGGGCATATGGCTCAGAGTGGCCGGCTGGCCCCTGAAAATCCACGATACACAGGATGGTTCCCAGATCCAAGGTGGCACCTGTGCCAAGTCGGGCTGATTTGATAGTACTAAGTAGCTCCTGCAATCTGCCATCCAGAAGCGGGGCAGCTTACTTTTGTTTGCCAGGGAAACGGGCCGTGGTTTGTGTTTGGGGGCCTATGGCTGAGAGTGACCGGCTGGCTCCTGAAAAGCTACAATAGGCAGGATGGTTACCAGACCCATGGTGGCACCAGTGCCAAGTTGGGCTGGTTTGATAGTACCAAGTGGCTCCTGCAATCTGCCATCCAGAAGCAGGGCAGCTGAGTTTTGTTTGCCAGAGAAAAGGGCCTTGGTTTCTGTTTGGGGGCATATGGCTGCGTGTGGCCAGCTGGCTCCTTAAATTCACGTTATGCAAGATGGCTCCCAGACCCAAGGTGGCACCAGTGCCAAGTTGGGCTGGTTTGATAGCACCAAGTGGCTCCTGCAATCTTCCATGATCACGTGGAGAAATACTTTTTGGTTTCAGCCATATGCTCTTTCTTCTCTCCCTCAACTTCTCTATCACCTCTCATCTGGTTCACATGCGCTGTCTTCAAGGTCCACAGGCTACTTTTCACAGAATCTTCTGGCCTGATGAAGTAAGAATGATGAATAGAACAGAGCTGGGATCTATTTTCCAGTTTGGATAAAATGCATTCTGCACACAAATCCAAGGAGAACGTGCTGCCCCGATGCCCAGAAAATCTTTCACTCCTGCTAGTGTTCTACGTCAACCGCAACTTAGTCTGAAAGAAAAGCTTTTTCTCTGAGAGCATCTGAGAGGTTTGCATGAAGCACTGATATCTGACATATGCAATTTTGAATAGGAGAGGAAAAAGAAAATGGCAAGGAGTTTTTAATTTTAGTGGTTTCAATTTTAATTTCCGTGCACTTTTTCAAAACTTGTCAGCTCAAATGCCCATCAACATCTTTTAGTCATCTGGAAGTCAGTATTCATATAAAATGTGCTTCAAATCCAAAGAATTTCAAATTTGCACTCCAAGCTTCTATGCCTAGATTTATGATTTCCTACACATATTAGATGAAAGGAAGGCCTTTTTTACTGTGGGAGTGCTGGAACACTGGAACAGGTTGCCCAGAGAAGTTGTGGGTGTCCCATCCCTGAAAGTATTCAAGGTCACCTTGGACGGGGCTTGGAGCAGCAACAAAGGAGAAGCTTGATGGTAGAGAAACAAAGTTGGACTATAGAAGAAACTCGGATTGAAGTATAGGATCAAGTTTTCTCTCAGCTCTTGGGGTAAATTCAAAGTTGTACAAAATGACATTTATCTGTGCTATTCACTACTGTAACAGAAAGTTTCATGAAAACTGTACAGAAGATAGTAAATTTTAAAAGAGATAAGAATTACAGCATAAAATCCATGGGATAGGTTACAACATGAGACACTCTCTAAGAGAAAATCTCTGTGTTTCAGCACTTCATCGGGGTAAGATTTCATGAAGTGCCAAAGAAGGCGGCAAAATATCATTCGGGACATTATTTACTGGAATTCAGCCTGGCCATTAGTAGGAACTGCCTTTGAACATATCATGTAGATATACCACACACACTTTCCCTTCACTGAAAAATTACTGTTTACAACAAATAAGCAATTGACGATCAAAATTGATTGAAAGCATCTTAAACATGTCAAGTATTTCATTGTAGATGATCTGTGATCCAAATGCTTCTTCCACCTTTGAGAGGGACAGAAGAATTCTTCCATATCATGATGGTTTAAAATTGTATCAACCAATGTTTTCTGCTGAAAAGATATCATCTATTTTTTTCTATTTTTGGAAGAAAATATTCCTAGACATACAACAGGTGAGAACTAAGTAATTTTAAAGAAACAAATGAAATGAAAATATTCTGTAAATAGAATGAAATGAAAAGCTGTGTTTTAAATAGGAGCTAAATATTAAACAGAATTTTTGTACCAGGCATTTGAATTACTGCACCAGCTCTTTTGCCCATCAAGAGAGGCATTTAGCATTTCAGTCTTTTCCAAGGAGTTCATGATCTGCTATGCTGATCTCTGTGTGTGCCTAGGTGTGTGTGGAGGGGGGGGCATATGAAGGGGAGTGTGTATGTTTGCTTTACAATTGTTGTGGCAGATTCATGCCTCAGCTCCACATTTTGTTTTAAAAAGGTCACACCGAGTGGATATGAAGTTTACTATCAACAAGAGATCGATTCCCAAATCATCCATTTGACTCTCCCTTATAAATCATGTGCTTTGTTGCATATTTTATCAAATATACTTTCAAGCCAGATGGAGGAAGGAGGATGTGGGAATCCCTCCACCATCTTGCAACTTTTATGTAAGTAGGTTTTCAAGAAAATCATCATTTCTCTTTTAAATATGTCTGGAACAGGCATGATGGTAGTGTCAACCTGTTGGAGTTTTTGTTGCTGGAAGAAGTTGTACAAAAGGATTGGTTTTTACATTGACCAGTTACTGAATCAAGCGCAGGAATACATTGGAAATTTAGCTGGGGGTTCCTTTTCCCAGCAGACTACTTCTAGAACGAGCTTGTACACTGAAGCTGACTCTTTTGCTCTCTTTTTGTTTCTTTCCTATTTTCTTGGCTTCTTTGCCACTATCTAGACAATTTTGGAACTTTGTTCCCAACTAAAATGGTTTCAATAGTCTGATTGTGATCATACATTTTTACAAGGAATTTTTAAAATCTTTCCTCGAGTCCAGAAAGTCAAGGACTTAGATCTTTTTCTTCCCTTATCAATATTGCCATGAAATTGATAAATAAAGACCAACTCTTTATTTTTGTTTTTAACCCACGTAGATAATTCCCATCCATTAATCCATTTTGTGGACCAATAGTTGCCATTCTGATGGAAGCTGACACTTCTTAACAATAGGCATTCTGTGACTATGTTGACAGCACTTTGGGTGAAGATCCTAACTGGTCTTAGATATACATAGGGAGAAATTTGCTCAGCCAGTGTCAGTCTTAAGCATGCGTATCAGAAGATCTTTCTAGAGCTGGGAATTTTCCCATGAAAGGGATTCAGTTAGGGAAGAGACACTTGTGCCAGAGTTTTACATTCTTCTTGAACACTGCTTAAGGAACTTAGATGCCATGTCCATTTGGATCTCTGTCTGCACAGAACTTTGTCATGCCAGTGCTTGAAATGCATCTTGAAGAGAATTCACTAGCACAGAATGAAAGAGAGTGGAAGGGGTTGGTGGGGCTAACCAGGCCCAACCCCCCTGCCTAAACCAGGATACCTAGAGCCTCTTGCCCAGGATTCTATCTGGGTGTACTTTTAATGTCTTCAAAGATCCAGGCTCCACAATCTTTCTGGGCAGTCTGTGCCCAGACTGTGGTTCAGTCACCCTGACAGTAAAGAAACATTTACTGATGTTCAAAGGCAATCTCCTGTATTTCAGTGCGTGCCCACTGCCTCTTGTCTTTTCCCTCAGCATCACTGAAAAGACACTGATTCCCTCCCCTTTGCACTATTGCTTCCATATGTATGTGTGATGCCATGTAGAGGTATGTCAAAAACCTCCCTGAAGCCCAGGCAGATAATATTCCCTTCATCTACCAGTCAAGTTGATTCATCAGAGGAGTTTAAAGTGATGTTCAGCATGAAATTCCCCTGAAAAATCATGCTAACTACATTATTTGGTCATCTTTCATGTGCCTGGCAAGGATTTCCAGGAAGAGCTGCTCCATCAACTTCCTGGGGATAAAAAAGAGGATGGCTGGTTTGTACTATTGCGAGTCCTCTTAATTGCCTTTTTTGAAGATGGGTGTCATTTGCTAACATCCACTCTTTAGCCTCTCTTGTCGTCTACATCTTAGCAAAACGCTTTCCCACTATGTCTGGCTAGGAAAAACTGTGCCAGCACAGAAAACATCTCCCATCGTGTTCTAGAAGTTGCAGAGATGTCTGCCAAGTGTTTGGCAGGAAGAAAATAAAAGTTGTCCAAAACAGCTTCCAATCGAATGTTCATGTGATTGGAAAAGTCAGGAGAGTGCAAAGGTACTGTTTTCTATCAGTTGGCAAGGTGCGCACACAATCCCAGTGTTGTACAGCTTGCTTCTTCACCTTCCCGAAGCTGCCGCTCTCGCCGGCTGCCGGAGCCCAAGAAGCGGCTTCTTCGCGCAAAGACGATTGTGCCGCTCACAGTGCTCTCCTTAGCGCGGCTTCTGCCGAAAGACGCCCGGCAGCGGCTCTTACCTCCGGAGAGCATCCTACCTTCGTCTTTCGCGTCTTCTGTAGTCTACATCTTAGCAAAACGCTTTCCCACTATGTCTGGCTAGGAAAAACTGTGCCAGCACAGAAAACATCTCCCATCGTGTTCTAGAAGTTGCACGGATGTCTGCCAAGTGTTTGGCAGGAAGAAAAGAAAAGTTGTCCAAAACAGCTTCCAATCGAATGTTCATGTGATTGGAAAAGTCAGGAGAGTGCAAAGGTACTGTTTTCTATCAGTTGGCAAGGTGCGCACACAATCCCAGTGTTGTACAGCTTGCTTCTTCACCTTCCCGAAGCTGCCGCTCTCGCCGGCTGCCGGAGCCCAAGAAGCGGCTTCTTCGCGCAAAGACGATTGTGCCGCTCACAGTGCTCTCCTTAGCGCGGCTTCTGCCGAAAGACGCCCGGCAGCGGCTCTTACCTCCGGAGAGCATCCTACCTTCGTCTTTCGCGTCTTCTGTAGTCTACATCTTAGCAAAACGCTTTCCCACTATGTCTGGCTAGGAAAAACTGTGCCAGCACAGAAAACATCTCCCATCGTGTTCTAGAAGTTGCACGGATGTCTGCCAAGTGTTTGGCAGGAAGAAAAGAAAAGTTGTCCAAAACAGCTTCCAATCGAATGTTCATGTGATTGGAAAAGTCAGGAGAGTGCAAAGGTACTGTTTTCTATCAGTTGGCAAGGTGCGCACACAATCCCAGTGTTGTACAGCTTGCTTCTTCACCTTCCCGAAGCTGCCGCTCTCGCCGGCTGCCGGAGCCCAAGAAGCGGCTTCTTCGCGCAAAGACGATTGTGCCGCTCACAGTGCTCTCCTTAGCGCGGCTTCTGCCGAAAGACGCCCGGCAGCGGCTCTTACCTCCGGAGAGCATCCTACCTTCGTCTTTAGCTCCTCTTCTCATCTACCTCTCGGCAAAAAGCTTTTCCACTATGTCTGGCTAGGAAAAACTGTGCCAGCACAGAAAACATCTGCCATCGTGTTCTAGAAGTTGCACGGATGTCTGCCAAGTGTTTGGCAGGAAGAAAAGAAAAGTTGTCCAAAACAGCTTCCAATCGAATGTTCATGTGATTGGAAAAGTCAGGAGAGTGCAAAGGTACTGTTTTCTATCAGTTGGCAAGGTGCGCACACAATCCCAGTGTTGTACAGCTTGCTTCTTCACCTTCCCGAAGCTGCCGCTCTCGCCGGCTGCCGGAGCCCAAGAAGCGGCTTCTTCGCGCAAAGACGATTGTGCCGCTCACAGTGCTCTCTCTCCTTAGCGCGGCTGCCGCTCTCGCCGGCTGCCGGAGCCCAAGAAGCGGCTTCTTCGCGCAAAGACGATTGTGCCGCTCACAGTGCTCTCCTTAGCGCGGCTTCTGCCGAAAGACGCCCGGCAGCGGCTCTTACCTCCGGAGAGCATCCTACCTTCGTCTTTAGCTCCTCTTCTCATCTACCTCTCGGCAAAAAGCTTTTCCACTATGTCTGGCTAGGAAAAACTGTGCCAGCACAGAAAACATCTCCCATCGTGTACTAGAAGTTGCAGAGATGTCTGCCAAGTGTTTGGCAGGAAGAAAAGAAAAGTTGTCCAAAACAGCTTCCAATCGAATGTTCATGTGATTGGAAAAGTCAGGAGAGTGCAAAGGTACTGTTTTCTATCAGTTGGCAAGGTGCGCATACAATCCCAGTGTTGTACAGCTTGCATCTTCACCTTCCCGAAGCTGCCGCTCTCCGGAGGTAAGAGCCGCTGCCGGGCGTCTTTCGGCAGTTGCCGCGCTAAGGAGAGCACTGTGAGCGGCACAATCGTCTTTGCGCGAAGAAGCCGCTTCTTGGGCTCCGGCAGCCGGCGAGAGCGGCAGCTTCGGGAAGGTGAAGAAGCAAGCTGTACAACACTGGGATTGTGTGCGCACCTTGCCAACTGATAGAAAACAGTACCTTTGCACTCTCCTGACTTTTCCAATCACATGAACATTCGATTGGAAGCTGTTTTGGACAACTTTTCTTTTCTTCCTGCCAAACACTTGGCAGACATCCGTGCAACTTCTAGAACACGATGGGAGATGTTTTCTGTGCTGGCACAGTTTTTCCTAGCCAGACATAGTGGAAAAGCTTTTTGCCGAGAGGTAGATGAGAAGAGGAGCTAAAGACGAAGGTAGGATGCTCTCCGGAGGTAAGAGCCGCTGCCGGGCGTCTTTCGGCAGAAGCCGCGCTAAGGAGAGCACTGTGAGCGGCACAATCGTCTTTGCGCGAAGAAGCCGCTTCTTGGGCTCCGGCAGCCGGCGAGAGCGGCAGCTTCGGGAAGGTGAAGAAGCAAGCTGTACAACACTGGGATTGTGTGCGCACCTTGCCAACTGATAGAAAACAGTACCTTTGCACTCTCCTGACTTTTCCAATCACATGAACATTCGATTGGAAGCTGTTTTGGACAACTTTTCTTTTCTTCCTGCCAAACACTTGGCAGACATCCGTGCAACTTCTAGAACACGATGGGAGATGTTTTCTGTGCTGGCACAGTTTTTCCTAGCCAGACATAGTGGGAAAGCGTTTTGCTAAGATGTAGACTACAGAAGACGCGAAAGACGAAGGTAGGATGCTCTCCGGAGGTAAGAGCCGCTGCCGGGCGTCTTTCGGCAGAAGCCGCGCTAAGGAGAGCACTGTGAGCGGCACAATCGTCTTTGCGCGAAGAAGCCGCTTCTTGGGCTCCGGCAGCCGGCGAGAGCGGCAGCTTCGGGAAGGTGAAGAAGCAAGCTGTACAACACTGGGATTGTGTGCGCACCTTGCCAACTGATAGAAAACAGTACCTTTGCACTCTCCTGACTTTTCCAATCACATGAACATTCGATTGGAAGCTGTTTTGGACAACTTTTCTTTTCTTCCTGCCAAACACTTGGCAGACATCCGTGCAACTTCTAGAACACGATGGGAGATGTTTTCTGTACTGGCACAGTTTTTCCTAGCCAGACATAGTGGGAAAGCGTTTTGCTAAGATGTAGACGACAAGAGAGGCTAAAGAGTGGATGTTAGCAAATGACACCCATCTTCAAAAAAGGCAATTAAGAGGACTCGCAATAGTACGAACCAGCCATCCTCTTTTTTATCCCCAGGAAGTTGATGGAGCAGCTCTTCCTGGAAATCCTTGCCAGGCACATGAAAGATGACCAAATAATGTAGTTAGCATGATTTTTCAGGGGAATTTCATGCTGAACATCACTTTAAACTCCTCTGATGAATCAACTTGACTGGTAGATGAAGGGAATATTATCTGCCTGGGCTTCAGGGAGGTTTTTGACATACCTCTACATGGCATCACACATACATATGGAAGCAATAGTGCAAAGGGGAGGGAATCAGTGTCTTTTCAGTGATGCTGAGGGAAAAGACAAGAGGCAGTGGGCACGCACTGAAATACAGGAGATTGCCTTTGAACATCAGTAAATGTTTCTTTACTGTCAGGGTGACTGAACCACAGTCTGGGCACAGACTGCCCAGAAAGATTGTGGAGCCTGGATCTTTGAAGACATTAAAAGTACACCCAGATAGAATCCTGGGCAAGAGGCTCTAGGTATCCTGGTTTAGGCAGGGGGGTTGGGCCTGGTTAGCCCCACCAACCCCTTCCACTCTCTTTCATTCTGTGCTAGTGAATTCTCTTCAAGATGCATTTCAAGCACTGGCATGACAAAGTTCTGTGCAGACAGAGATCCAAATGGACATGGCATCTAAGTTCCTTAAGCAGTGTTCAAGAAGAATGTAAAACTCTGGCACAAGTGTCTCTTCCCTAACTGAATCCCTTTCATGGGAAAATTCCCAGCTCTAGAAAGATCTTCTGATACGCATGCTTAAGACTGACACTGGCTGAGCAAATTTCTCCCTATGTATATCTAAGACCAGTTAGGATCTTCACCCAAAGTGCTGTCAACATAGTCACAGAATGCCTATTGTTAAGAAGTGACAGCTTCCATCAGAATGGCAACTATTGGTCCACAAAATGGATTAATGGATGGGAATTATCTACGTGGGTTAAAAACAAAAATAAAGAGTTGGTCTTTATTTATCAATTTCATGGCAATATTGATAAGGGAAGAAAAAGATCTAAGTCCTTGACTTTCTGGACTCGAGGAAAGATTTTAAAAATTCCTTGTAAAAATGTATGATCACAATCAGACTATTGAAACCATTTTAGTTGGGAACAAAGTTCCAAAATTGTCTAGATAGTGGCAAAGAAGCCAAGAAAATAGGAAAGAAACAAAAAGAGAGCAAAAGAGTCAGCTTCAGTGTACAAGCTCGTTCTAGAAGTAGTCTGCTGGGAAAAGGAACCCCCAGCTAAATTTCCAATGTATTCCTGCGCTTGATTCAGTAACTGGTCAATGTAAAAACCAATCCTTTTGTACAACTTCTTCCAGCAACAAAAACTCCAACAGGTTGACACTACCATCATGCCTGTTCCAGACATATTTAAAAGAGAAATGATGATTTTCTTGAAAACCTACTTACATAAAAGTTGCAAGATGGTGGAGGGATTCCCACATCCTCCTTCCTCCATCTGGCTTGAAAGTATATTTGATAAAATATGCAACAAAGCACATGATTTATAAGGGAGAGTCAAATGGATGATTTGGGAATCGATCTCTTGTTGATAGTAAACTTCATATCCACTCGGTGTGACCTTTTTAAAACAAAATGTGGAGCTGAGGCATGAATCTGCCACAACAATTGTAAAGCAAACATACACACTCCCCTTCATATGCCCCCCCCTCCACACACACCTAGGCACACACAGAGATCAGCATAGCAGATCATGAACTCCTTGGAAAAGACTGAAATGCTAAATGCCTCTCTTGATGGGCAAAAGAGCTGGTGCAGTAATTCAAATGCCTGGTACAAAAATTCTGTTTAATATTTAGCTCCTATTTAAAACACAGCTTTTCATTTCATTCTATTTACAGAATATTTTCATTTCATTTGTTTCTTTAAAATTACTTAGTTCTCACCTGTTGTATGTCTAGGAATATTTTCTTCCAAAAATAGAAAAAAATAGATGATATCTTTTCAGCAGAAAACATTGGTTGATACAATTTTAAACCATCATGATATGGAAGAATTCTTCTGTCCCTCTCGAAGGTGGAAGAAGCATTTGGATCACAGATCATCTACAATGAAATACTTGACATGTTTAAGATGCTTTCAATCAATTTTGATCGTCAATTGCTTATTTGTTGTAAACAGTAATTTTTCAGTGAAGGGAAAGTGTGTGTGGTATATCTACATGATATGTTCAAAGGCAGTTCCTACTAATGGCCAGGCTGAATTCCAGTAAATAATGTCCCGAATGATATTTTGCCGCCTTCTTTGGCACTTCATGAAATCTTACCCCGATGAAGTGCTGAAACACAGAGATTTTCTCTTAGAGAGTGTCTCATGTTGTAACCTATCCCATGGATTTTATGCTGTAATTCTTATCTCTTTTAAAATTTACTATCTTCTGTACAGTTTTCATGAAACTTTCTGTTACAGTAGTGAATAGCACAGATAAATGTAATTTTGTACAACTTTGAATTTACCCCAAGAGCTGAGAGAAAACTTGATCCTATACTTCAATCCGAGTTTCTTCTATAGTCCAACTTTGTTTCTCTACCATCAAGCTTCTCCTTTGTTGCTGCTCCAAGCCCCGTCCAAGGTGACCTTGAATACTTTCAGGGATGGGACACCCACAACTTCTCTGGGCAACCTGTTCCAGTGTTCCAGCACTCCCACAGTAAAAAAGGCCTTCCTTTCATCTAATATGTGTAGGAAATCATAAATCTAGGCATAGAAGCTTGGAGTGCAAATTTGAAATTCTTTGGATTTGAAGCACATTTTATATGAATACTGACTTCCAGATGACTAAAAGATGTTGATGGGCATTTGAGCTGACAAGTTTTGAAAAAGTGCACGGAAATTAAAATTGAAACCACTAAAATTAAAAACTCCTTGCCATTTTCTTTTTCCTCTCCTATTCAAAATTGCATATGTCAGATATCAGTGCTTCATGCAAACCTCTCAGATGCTCTCAGAGAAAAAGCTTTTCTTTCAGACTAAGTTGCGGTTGACGTAGAACACTAGCAGGAGTGAAAGATTTTCTGGGCATCGGGGCAGCACGTTCTCCTTGGATTTGTGTGCAGAATGCATTTTATCCAAACTGGAAAATAGATCCCAGCTCTGTTCTATTCATCATTCTTACTTCATCAGGCCAGAAGATTCTGTGAAAAGTAGCCTGTGGACCTTGAAGACAGCGCATGTGAACCAGATGAGAGGTGATAGAGAAGTTGAGGGAGAGAAGAAAGAGCATATGGCTGAAACCAAAAAGTATTTCTCCACGTGATCATGGAAGATTGCAGGAGCCACTTGGTGCTATCAAACCAGCCCAACTTGGCACTGGTGCCACCTTGGGTCTGGGAGCCATCTTGCATAACGTGCATTTTAAGGAGCCAGCTGGCCACACCCAGCCATATGCCCCCAAACAGAAACCAAGGCCCTTTTCTCTGGCAAACAAAACTCAGCTGCCCTGCTTCTGGATGGCAGATTGCAGGAGCCACTTGGTACTATCAAACCAGCCCAACTTGGCACTGGTGCCACCATGGGTCTGGTAACCATCCTGCCTATTGTAGCTTTTCAGGAGCCAGCCGGTCACTCTCAGCCATAGGCCCCCAAACACAAACCACGGCCCGTTTCCCTGGCAAACAAAAGTAAGCTGCCCCGCTTCTGGATGGCAGATTGCAGGAGCTACTTAGTACTATCAAATCAGCCCGACTTGGCACAGGTGCCACCTTGGATCTGGGAACCATCCTGTGTATCGTGGATTTTCAGGGGCCAGCCGGCCACTCTGAGCCATATGCCCCCAAAACCAAACCACGGACCTTTTCTCTGGCAAACAAAAATCAGCTGCCCCACTTGTGGATGGCAGATTGCAGGAGCCACTTGGGACTATCACACCAGCACAACATGGCACTGCTGCCAACTTGGATCTGGGAACCATCCTGCGTATCGTACATATTCAGGAACCAGCCGAACACTCCCAGCCACAGGCCCCCAAACACAAACAACGGCCCATTTCCCTGGCAAACAAAACTCAGCTGCCCCACTTCTGGATGGCCGTTTGCAGGAGCCACTTGATGCTATCAAACCAGCCCGACTTGGTATTGGTACCACCTTGGATCTGGGAACCATCCTGCGTATCGTGGATTTTCAGGGGCCAGCCGGTCACTCCCAGCCATAGGCCCCCAAACACAAACCTCGGCCCTTTTCTCTGGCAAACAAAACTCAACTGCCCCTCTTCTGGATGGCAAATTGCAGGACGCACTTGGTACTACAAAAAGAGTCCCACTTGGCACTGGTGCCACCTTGGCTCTGGGAACCATCCTGCGTATTGTGCATTTTAAGGAGCCAGCCGGCAATTCCCAGCCGTATGCCCCAAAAACAAACCACGGACCTTTTCTCTGGCTAAAAAAACTCAGCTGCCCCGCTTCTGGATGGTAGATTGCAGGAGTCACTTTGAATCATACAACCAGCCTTACTTGGCACTGGTGCCACCTTGGTATCTGGGAACCATCCTGCCTATCGTTGATTTTCAGGGGCCAGCCGGCCACTCTCAGCCATAGGCCCCCAAACACAAACCACAGCCCTTTTCTCTAGCAAACAAAATTTAGCTGCCCCGCTTCTGGATGGCAAATTGCAGGAGCTACTTGGTACTACAAAAACAGCCCGACTTGGCACTGGTGCCACCTTGCGTCTGGTTACCATGCGGCATATCGTGCATTTTAAGGAGCCAGGTGGCCACTCCCAGCCATATGCCCCAAAACACAACCCACGGCCCTTTTCTCTGGCAAACAAAACTCAGCTGCCCCGCTTCTGGATGGCAGATTGCAGGAGCCACTTGGTACTATCAAACCAGCCCGGCTTGGCACTGGTGCCACCTTGGCTCTGGGAACCATCCTGCCTATTGTGGATTTTAAGGAGCCAGCCGGCTACTCCCAGCCAGAGGCCCCCAAACAAAAACCACGGCCCTTTTTTCTGGCAAACAAAACTTAGCTGCCTCACTTCTGGATGGCAGATTGCAGGAGCCACTTGGTGTTATCAAACCAGCCCGTCTTGGCTCTGGTGCCACCTTGGGTCTGGGAACCATGCTGCGTATCGTGGATTCTAAGGAGCCAGCCGGCCACTCCCAGCCACAGGCCCCCAAACAAAATCAACGGCGCTGTTCCCTGGAAAACAAAACACGCCTGCCAACATTTTGATGGAGTTTGCAGGAGCCACTTGGTACTATCAAACCAGCCCGACTTGGCACTGGTGCCACCTTGGGTGTGGGAAACATCCTGCGTATCGTGGATTCTTAGGAGCCAGCCGGCCACTCCTAGCCACAGGCCCCCAAACAAAAACCTAGGCCCATTTCTCTGGCAAACAAAAGTAAGCTGCCCCGCTTCTGGATGGCAGATTGCAGGAGACACTTGGGACTATCAAACCAGCCCAACTTGGCACTGGTGCCACCTCTGATCTGGGAACCATCCTGCCTATCGTGGATTTTCAGGGGCCAGCCGGCCACTCTCAGCCATATGCCCCCAAACAGAAACCTCGGCCCGTTTCTCTGGCAAACAAAACTCAACTGCCCCTCTTCTGGAGGGCAAATTGCAGGATGAACTTGATACTAAAACCGCAGGCCGACTTGGCACTGGTGCCACCTTGGGTCTGGGAACCATCCTGCGTATCTTGGGTTCAAAGGAGCCAGCCGGCCACTCCCAGCCACAGGCCCCCAAACACAAACAACGGCACTTTTCCCTGGAAAACAAAACTCGCCTGCCAACTTTTTGATGGCAGATTGCAGGAGCCACTTGGTACTATCAAACCAGCCCAACTTGGCACTGCTGCCACCATGGGTCTGGTAACCATCCTGCCTATTGTAGCTTTCCAGGTGCCAGCCGGTCACTCCCAGCCATAGGTCCCCAGTCACAAACCTCGGCCCGTTTCCCTGGCAAACAAAAGTAAGCTGCCCCGCTTCAGGATGGCAGATTGCAGGAGCCACTTGGTACTATCAAACCAGCCCGACTTGGCACTGGTGCCACCTTGGGTCTGGGAACCATGCTGCGTAACGTAGATTCTAAGGCGCCAGCCGGCCACTCCCAGCCACAAGCCCCCAAACACAAACAACGGTGCTTTTCCCTGGCAAACAAAACTCAACTGCCCCTCTTCTGGATGGCAAATTGCAGGACGCACTTGGTACTATAAAAACAGCCCGACTTGGCACTGGTGCCAACTTGGGTCTGGGAACCATCCTGCGTATCGATCTTTTTATTGAGACAGCCGGCCACTCCCAGCCATATGCCCCCAAACACAACCCACGGTCCTTTCCTCTGGCAAACAAAACTCAGCTGCACCGCTTCTGGATGGCAGATTGCAGGAGCCACTTGGTACTATCAAACCAGCCCGACTTGGCACTGGTGCCACCTTGGGTCTGGGAACCATTCTGCGTATTGTGGATTGTCAGGAGCCAGCCGACCACTCTCGGCCACAGACCCCAATCAAAAACAACGGCCCGGTTCACAGGCAAAGAAAACACAGCTGCCCCGCTTCTGGATGGGAGATTGCAGGAGGCACTTGACACTGTCAAACCAGCCCCACTTGGCACTGGTGCCACCTTGGGTCTGGGAACCATGCTGCGTATCATGGATTTTCAGGAGCCAGCCGGCCACTGCAAGCCACAGGCCCCCAAACAAAAACCACAGCCTTTTTCTCTGGCAAACAAAATTCAGCTGCCCCACTTCTGGATGGCAGATTGCAGGAGCCATTTGGGACTATCACACCAGCACAACATGGCACTGCTGCCACCTTGGATCTGGGAAACATCCTACCTATCGTGGATTTTCAGGGGCCAGCCGGCCACTCTCAGCCATAGGCCCCAAACACAAACCACGGCCCTTTTCTCTGGCAAACAAAACTCAACTGCCCCTCTTCTGGATGGCAGATTGCAGGAGCCACTTGGTACTATCAAACCAGCCCTACTTGGCACTGGTGCCACCTTGGGTCTGGGAAGCATGCTGCGTATCATGGATTTTCAGGAGCCAGCCAGCCACTGCAAACTACAGGCCCCCAAACACAAACAACAGCCTTTTTCTCTGGCAAACAAAATTCAGCTGCCCCGCTTCTGGATGGCAGATTGCAGGAGCCACTTGGTAGTATCAAACCAGTCCGACTTGGCACTGGTGCCAACTTGGGTCTGGGAACCATCCTGCGTATCGTGGGTTCTAAGGAGCCAGCCGGCCACTCCCAGCCACAGGCCCCCAAACACAAACAACGGCACTTTTCCCTGGAAAACAAAACTCGCCTGCTAGCTTTTTGATGGCAGGGTGCAGGAGCCACTTGGTACTATCAAACCAGCTCAACTTGGCACTGGTGCCACTATGGGTCTGGTCACCATCCTGCTTAACGTAGCATTTCAGGAGCCAGCCGGTCACTCCCAGCCGTAGGCCCCCAGACAAATACCTCGGCCCGTTTCCCTGGCAAACAAAATTAAGCTGCCCCGCTTCTGGATGGCAGATTGCAGGAGCCACTTGGTACTATCAAACCAGCCCAACTTGGCACTGGTGCCACCATGGGTCTGGGAACCATCCTGCCTATCGTAGCTTTTCAGGGGCCAGCCAGCCAGCCCCAGGCACTGGCCCCCAGACAAGAATTTCGGCCCGTTTCCATGGCAAACAAAAGTAAGCTACCCCGCTTCTGGATGGCAGATTGTAGGAGCCACTTTGCACCATCAAACCAGCCCAACTTGACACTGGTGCCACCTCTGGCCTGGGAACCATCCTGCATATTGTGGATTCTAAGCAGCCACCCGGCCACTCCGAGCCACAGGGCCCCAAACACAAACAACGGCGCTTTTCCCCGGAAAACAAAACTCGCCTGCCAACATTTTGATGGCAGATTGCAGGAGCCACTTGGTACTATCAAACCAGCCAACTTGGCACTGGTGCCACCATGGGTCTGGTCACCATCCTGCCTAGCATAGCTTTTCAGGAGCCAGGAGGTCACTCCCAGCCATAGACCCCCAGACAGAAACCTCGGCCCGTTTCCATGGAAAACAAAAGTAAGCTGCCCCGCTTCTGGATGGCAGATTGCAGGAGCCACTTGGTACTATCAAACCAGCCCAACTTGGCACTGGTGCCACCATGGGTCTGGTAAACATCCTGCCTATCGTAGCTTTTCAGGAGCCAGCCAGTCACTCCCTGCCATAGGGCCCCAGACAAATACCTCGGCCCGTTTCCCTGGCAAACAAAAGTAAGCTGCCCCGCTTCTGGATGGCAGATTGCAGGAGCCACTTGGTGCTATCAAACCAGCCCGACTTGGCACTGGTGCCACCTTGGATCTGGGAACCATGCTGCGTAACGTGGATTCTAAGACGACAGGCGGCCACTCCCAGCCACAGGGCCCCAAACACAAACAACGGCGCTTTTCCCTGGAAAACAAAACTCGCCTGCCAAATTTTTGATGGCAGATTGCAGGAGCCACTTGGTACTATCAAACCAGCCCAACTTGGCACTGGTGCCACCACTGGTCTGGGAACCATCCTGTGTATCGTGGATTCTAAGGAGCCAGCCGGCCACTCCCAGCCACAGGACCCCAGACACAAATCTCTGCCCGTTTCCCTGACAAACAAAATTAAGCTACCCCGCTTCTGGATGGCAGATTGCAGGAGCTATTTAGTACTATCAAACCAGCCCGACTTGGCACTGGTGCCACCTTGGCTCTGGGAACCATCCTGCCTATTGTGGATTTTGTGGTGTCAGCCGGCCACTCTCAGCCATATGCCCTCAAACACAAACCACGGCCCTTTTCTCTGGCAAACAAAACTCAACTGCTCCGCTTCTGGATGGCAGATTGCAGGACGCACTTGGTACTACAAAAACAGCCCAACTTGGCACTGGTGCCACCTCTGGTCTGGGAACCATCCTGCGTATCGTGGATTCTAAGGAGCCAGCCGGCCACTCCCAGCCACAGGCCCCCAAACACAAACAACGGCTCTTTTCCCTGGAAAACAAAACTCGCCTACCAACTTTTTGATGGCAGATTGCAGGAGCCACTTCGTGCTATCAAACCAGCGCAACTTGGCACTGGTGCCACCATGGGTCTTCTCACAATCCTGCCTATCGTAGCTTTTCAGGAGCCAGCCGGTCACTCCCAGCCACAGGCGCCCAGACACAAAGCTCGGCCCATTTCCATGGTAAATAAAAGTAAGCTGTCCCGCTTCTGCATGGCAGATTTCAGGAACCACTTGGTACTATCAAACCAGCCCAACTTGGCACTGGTGCCTCCATGGGTCTGGTAACCATCCTGCCTATCGTAGCTTTTCAGGAGCCAGCCGGTCAGTCCCAGCCATAGGCCCCAGACACAAAGCTCTGCCCGATTCCCTGGCAAACAAAAGTAAGCTACCCCGCTTCTGGATGGCAGATTGCAGGAGCCACTTTGAACCATCAAACCAGCCCGACTTGGCACTGGTGCCACCTCTGGTCTGGGAACCATCCTGCGTATCGTGGATTCTAAGGAGCCAGGCGGCCACTCCCAGCCACAGGCCGCCAAACACAAACAACGGCGCTTTTCCCTGGAAAACAAAATTCGCCTGCCAACTTTTTGATGGTAGATTGCAGGAGCCACTTGGTACTATCAAACCAGCCCAACTTGGCACTGCTGCCACCATGGGTCTGGTCACCATCCTGCCTATCGTAGCTTTTCAGGAGCCAGCCGCTCACTCCCAGCCATAGGCCCCCAGACAAATACCTCGGCCCGTTTCCCTGGCAAACAAAAGTAAGCTGCCCCGCTTCTGGATGGCAGATTGCAGGAGCCACTTGGTACTATCAAACCAGCCCGACTTGGCACTGGTGCCACCTTGGGTCTGGGAACCATGCTGCGTAACGTAGATTCTAAGGCGCCAGCCGGCCACTCCCAGCCGCAGGCCCCCAAACACAAACAACGGCGCTTTTCCCTGGAAAAGAAAACTGGCCTGCCAACTTTTTGATGGCAGATTGCAGGAGCCACTTGGTACTATCAAACCAGCCCAACTTGGCACTGGTGCCACCATGGGTCTGGTCACCATCCTGCCTATCGTAGCTTTTCGGGAGCCAGCCGGTCACTCCCAGCCATAGGCCGCCAGACAGAAACCTCGGCCCGTTTCCCTGGCAAACAAAAGTAAGCTGCCCCGCTTCTGGATGGCAGATTGCAGGAGCTATTTATTACTATCATACCAGCCCGACTTGGCACTGGTGCCACCTTGGCTCTGGGAACCATCCTGCCTATCGTGGATTTTCAGGGGCCAGCCGGCCACTCTCTGCCATATGCCCCCAAACACAAATCACGGTCCTTTTCTCTGGCAAACAAAACTCAACTGCCCCTCTTCTGGACGGCAAATTGCAGGACGCACTTGGTACTACGAAAACAGCCCGACTTGGCACTGATGCCACATTGGGTCAGGGAACCATCCAGCGTATCGAGCTTTTTAAGGAGACAGCCGGCCACTCCCATCCATATACCGCCAAAAACAAACCACGGAACTTTTCTCCAGCAAACAAAAATCCGCTGCCCCGCGTCTGGATAGCAGATTGCAGGAGCCACTTTGCACCATCAAACTAGCCCGACTTGGCACTGGTGCCACCTTGGATCTGGGAACCATCCTGCCTATTGTGGATTTTCAGGGGCCAGTCGGCCACTCTCAGCCATAGGCCCCCAAAAACAAACCACGGCACTTTACTCTGGTAAACAAAACTCGCCTGCCAACTTTTTGATGGCAGATTGCAGGAGCCACTTGGTACTATCAAACCAGCCCAACTTGGCACTGGTGCCACCACTGGTCTGGGAACCATCCTGTGTATCGTGGATTCTAAGGAGCCAGCCGGCCACTCCCAGCCACAGGACCCCAGACACAAAGCTCTGCCCGTTTCCCTGACAAACAAAATTAAGCTACCCCGCTTCTGGATGGCAGATTGCAGGAGCTATTTAGTACTATCAAACCAGCCCAACTTGGCACTGGTGCCACATTGGCTCTGGGAACCATACTGCCTATTGTGGATTTTGTGGGGTCAGCCGGCCACTCTCAGCCATATGCCCTCAAACAGAAACCACGGCCCTTTTCTCTGGCAAACAAAACTCAACTGCCCCTCTTCTGGAAGGCAAATTGCAGGACGCACTTGGTACTACAAAAACAGCCCAACTTGGCACTGGTGCCACCTCTGGTCTGGGAACCATCCTGCGTGTCGTGCATTTTAAGGAGCCAGTCGGTCACTCCCAGCCATAGGCCCCCAGACACAAAGCTCTGCCCGTTTCCCTGGCAAACAAAAGTAAGCTACCCCGCTTCTGGATGGCAGATTAGAGGAGCCACTTAGCACCATCAAACCAGCCCAACTTGGCACTGCTGCCACCTTGGGTCTGGGAACCATCCTGCGTATCGTGGATTCTAAGGAGCCAGCCGGCCACTCCCAGCCACAGGTCCCCAAACACAAACAACGGCGCTTTTCCCTGGAAAACAAAACTCGCCTGCCAACTTTTTGATGGCAGATTGCAGGAGCCAATTTGTAACATAAAACCAGCCCGACTTGGCACTGGTCCCACCTTGGATCTCGGAACTATCCTGCCTATCGTGGATTTTCAGGGGCCAGCCGGCCACTCTCAGCCATGTAGCCCAAACAAAAACCACAGCCCTTTCCTCTGGCCAACAAAACTCAACTGCCCCTCTTCTGGATGGCAAATTGCAGGAGCCACGTGCTACTACAAAACCAGCCCAACTTGGCACTGGTGCCACCTTGGCTCTGGGAACCATGCTGCGTATCGTGGATTCTAATGAGCCAGCCGGCCACTCCCAGTCACAGGCGCCCAATAAAAACCAAAGACCTTTTCTCTTGCAAACAAAAATCGGCTACCCCGCTTCTGGATGGCAGATTGCAGGAGACACTTTGCACCATCAAACTAGCCCGACTTGGCACTGGTGCCACCTTGGGTCTGGGAACCATGCTGCGTAATGTGGATTTTTAGGAGCCAGCCGGCCACTCTCAGCCATATGCCCTCAAGCACAAACCACGGCCCTTTTCTCTGGCAAATAAAACTCAACTGCCCCTCTTCTGGAGGGCAAATTGCAGGACGCACTTGGTACTACAAAAAGAGCCCAACTTGGCACTGGTGCCACCATGGGTCTGGTAACCATCCTGCCTATCGTAGCTTTTCAGGAGCCAGCCGGTCACTCCCAGCCATAGGCCCCCAGACAAAAACCTCGGCCCGTTTCCCTGGCAAACAAAAGTAAGCTGCCCCGCTTCTGGATGGCAAATTGCAGGACGCACTTGGTACTACAAAAACAGCCCAACTTGGCACTGGTGCCACCTTGGGTCTGGGAACCATCCTGCCTATCGAGCATTTTAAGGAGCCAGCCGGCCACTCCCAGCCATATGCCCCCAAAAACGAACCACGGACTTGTTCTCTGGCAAACAAAAATCAGCTGCCCCGCGTTGGGATGGCAGATTGCAGGAGCCATTTTGCACCATCAAACCAGCCCGACTTGGCACTGGTGCCACCTTGGGTCTGGGAACCATTCTGCCTATCGTGGATTTTTAGGGGCCAGCCGGCCACTCTGAGCCATAGGCCCCCAAACAAAAACCACGGCCCTTTTCTCTGGCAAACAAAACTCAACAGCCCCTCTTCTGGATGGCAGATTGCAGGAGCCACTTGGTACTATCAAACCAGCCCAACTTGGCACTGGTGCCTCCGTGGGTCTGGTAACCATCCTGCCTATCGTAGCTTTTCAGGAGCCAGCCGGTCACTCCCAGCCATGGGCGCCAGACACAAAGCTCGGCCCGTTTCCCTGGCAAACAAAAGTAAGCTATCACGCTTCTGGATGGCAAATTGCAGGAGACACTTTGCACCATCAAACCAGCCCGACTTGGCACTGGTGCCACCTCTGGTCTGGGAACCATCCTGCGTATCGTGGATTCTAAGGAGCCAGCTGGCCACTCCCAGCCACAGGCCCCCAAACAAAAACAACAGCGCTTTTCCCTGGAAAACAAAACTGGCCTGCAAACTTTTTGATGGCAGATTGCAGGAGCCACTTGGTACTATCAAACCAGCCCAACTTGGCACTGCTGCCACCATGGGTCTGGTAACCATCCTGCCTATTGTAGCTTTTCAGGACCTAGCCGGTCACTCTCAGCCATAGGCCGCGAGACACAAACCTCGGCCCGTTTCCCTGGCAAACAAAAGTAAGCTGCCCCGCTTCTTGATGGCAGATTGCAGGAGCCACTTGGTACTATCAAACCAGCCCGACTTGGCAGTGATGCCACCTTGGCTCTGGGAACCATCCTGCCTATTGTGGATTTTCAGGGGCCAGCCGGCCACTCTCAGCCATATGCCCCCAAACACAAACCACGGCCCTTTTCTCTGGCAAACAAAACTCAACTGCCCCTCTTCTGGATGGCAAATTGCAGGACGCACTTGGTACTACGAAAACAGCCCGACTTGGCACTGATGCCACCTTGGGTCAGGGAACCATCCTGCGTATCGAGCTTTTTAAGGAGCCAGCCGGCCACGCCCAGCCATATACCGCCAAAAACAAACCACGGAACTTTTCTCCAGCAAACAAAAATCCGCTGCCCCGCGTCTGGATGGCAGATTGCAGGAGCCACTTTGCACCATCAAACCAGCCCGACTTGGCACTGGTGCCACCTTGGATCTGGGAACCATCCTGCCTATCGTGGATTTTCAGGGGCCAGCCGGCCACTCTCAGCCATAGGCCCCCAAAAACAAACCACGGCACTTAACTCTGGTAAACAAAACTCAACTGCCCCTCTTCTGGATGGCAAATTGCAGGACGCACTTGGTACTACAAAAGCAGCCCAACTTGGCACTGGTACCACCTTGGGTCTGGTCACCATCCTGCGTATCGTGCATTTTAAGGAGCCAGCTGGCCACTCCCAGCCATTGGCCCCCAGACACAAAATTCTGCCCGTTTCCCTGGCAAACAAAAGTAAGCTACCCCGCTTCTGGATGGCAGATTGCAGGAGCCACTTTGCACCATCAAACCAGCCCAACTTGGCACTGGTGCCACTTCTGGTCTGGGAACCATCCTGCGTATCGTGGATTCTAAGGAGCCAGCCGGCCACTCCCAGGCACAGGCCCCCAAACAAAAACAACGGCGCTTTTCCCTGGAAAACAAAACTCGCCTGCCAACTTTTTGATGGCAGATTGCAGGAGCTATTTAGTACTATCAAACCAGCCCGACTTGGCACTGGTGCCACCTTGGCACTGGGAACCATCCTGCCTATTGTGGATTTTCAGGTGTCAGCCGTCCACTCTCAGCCATATGCCCTCAAACACAAACCACGGCCCTTTTCTCTGGCAAACAAAACTCAACTGCACCTCTTCTGGAAGGCAAATTGCAGGACGCACTTGGTACTACACAAACAGCCCAACTTGGCACTGGTGCCACCTCTGGCCTGGGAACCATCATGCGTATCGAGCTTTTTAAGGAGCCAGCCGGCCACTCCCAGCCATATGCCCCCAAAAATGAACCACGGACTTGTTCTCTGGCAAACAAAAATCAGCTGCCCCGCGTCGGGATGGCAGATTGCAGGAGCCACTTTGCACCATCAAACCAGCCCGACTTGGCTCTGGTGCCACCTTGGGTCTGGGAACCATCCTGCCTATCGTGGATTTTCAGGGGCCAGCCGGCCACTCTGAGCCATAGGCCCCCAAACAAAAACCACGGCCCTTTACTCTGGCAAACAAAACTCAGCTGCCCCGCTTCTGGATGGCAGATTGCAGGACGCACTTGGTAAAATCAAACCAGCCCAACTTGGCACTGGTGCCACCTTGGGTCTGGGAACCATCCTGCGTATTGTGGATTGTCAGGAGCCAGCCGACCACTCTCGGCCACAGACCCCAATCAAAAACAATGTCCCGATTCACAGGCAAAAAAATCTCAGCTGCCCCACTTGTGGATGGGAGATTGCAGGAGGCGCTTGACACTGTCAAACCAGCCCAACTTGGCACTGGTGCCACCTTGGGCCTGGGAACGATGCTGCGTATCATGGAATTTAAGGAGCCAGCCGGCCACTCCCAGCCACAGGACCCAAACACATACCACAGCCCTTTTCTTTGGCAAACAAAACTCAGCTGCCCTGCTTTTGGATGGCAGATTGCAGGAGCCACTTGGTACTATCAAACCAGCCCAACTTTTCACTGGTGCCTCCATGGGTCTGGTCACCATCCTGCGTATCGTAGCTTTTCAGGAGCCAGCCGGTCAGTCCCAGCCATAGGCCCCAGACACAAAGCTCTGCCCGTTTCCCTGGCAAACAAAAGTAAGCTACCTCGCTTCTGGATGGCAGATTGCAGGAGACACTTTGCACCATCAAACCAGCCCGACTTGGCACTGGTGCCACCTCTGGTCTGGAAACCATCCTGCGTATCGTGGATTCTTAGGAGCCAGCTGGCCACTCCCAGCCACAGGCCCCCAAACACAAACAACGGCGCTTTTCCCTGGAAAACAAAACTGACCTGCCAACTTTTTGATGGCAGATTGCAGGAGCCACTTGGTACTATCAAACCAGCCCGACTTGGCACTGGTGCCACCTTGGCTCTGGGAACCATGCTGCGTAACGTAAATTCTAAGGCGCCAGGCGGCCCCTCCCAGCCACAGGCCCCCAAACACAAACAACGGCGCTTTTCCCTGGAAAACAAAACTCGCCTGCCAACTTTTTGATGGCAGATTGCAGGAGCCACTTGGTACTATCAAACCAGCCCAACTTGGCACTGCTGCCACCATGGGTCTGGTCACCATCCTGCCTATCGTAGCTTTTCAGGAGCCAGCCGGTCACTCCCAGCCATAGGCCCCCAGACAAAAACCTCGGCCCGTTTCCCTGGCAAACAAAAGTAAGCTGCCCCGCTTCTGGATGGCAGATTGCAGGAGTTATTTAGTACTGTCAAACCAGCCAGACGTGGCACTGGTGCCACCTTGGATCTGGGAACCATCTTGCCTATCGTGGATTTTAAGGAGCCAGCCGGCCTCTCTCAGCCATATGCCCCCAAACACAAACCACGGCCCTTTTCTCTGGCAAACAAAACTCAACTGCCCCTCTTCTGGATGGCAGATTGCAGGAGCCACTTGGTATTATCAAACCAGCCCTACTTGGCACTGGTGCCACCTTGGGTCTGGGAAGCATGCTGCGTATCATGGATTTTCAGGAGCCAGCCCGCCACTGCAAGCTACAGGCCCCCAAACACAAACAACAGCCTTTTTCTCTGGCAAACAAAATTCAGCTGCCCCGCTTCTGGATGGCAGATTGCAGGAGCCACTTGGTAGTATCAAACCAGCCCGACTTGGCACTGGTGCCACCTTGGGTCTGGGAACCATCCTGCGTATCGTGGATTCTAAGTAGCCAGCTGGCCACTCCCAGCCACAGGCCCCCAAACACAAACAACGGTGCTTTTCCCTGGAAAACAAAACTGGCCTGCCAACGTTTTGATGGCAGATTGCAGGAGCCACTTGGTACTATCAAACCAGCCCAACTTGGCACTGGTGCCACCATGGGTCTGGTCACCATCCTGCCTATCGTAGCTTTTCAGGAGCCAGCCGGTCACTCCCAGTCATGGGCCCCCAGCCAAAAACCTCGGCCCGTTTCCCTGGCACACAAAAGTAAGCTACCCCGCTTCTGGATGGCCGATTGCAGGAGCCACTTGGTACTATCAAACCAGCCCAACTTGACACTGGTGCCACCTCTGGCCTGGGAGCCATCCTGCGTATCGTGGATTCTAAGCAGCCACCCGGCCACTCCGAGCCACAGGCCCCCAAACACAAACAACGGCGCTTTTCCCCGGAAAACAAAACTCGCCGGCCAACATTTTGATGGCAGATTGCAGGAGCCACTTGGTACTATCAAACCAGCCCAACTTGGCACTGGTGCCACCATGGGTCTGGTCACCATCCTGCCTAGCATAGCTTTTCAGGAGCCAGGAGGTCACTCCCAGCCTTAGACCCCCAGACAGAAACCTCGGCCCGCTTCCATGGAAAACAAAAGTAAGCTGCCCCGCTTCTGGATGGCAGATTGCAGGAGCCACTTGGTACTATCAAATTAGCCCAACTTGGCACTGGTGCCACCATGGGTCTGGTAAACATCCTGCCTATCGTAGCTTTTCAGGAGCCAGCCAGTCACTCCCTGCCATAGGGCCCCAGACAAATACCTCGGCCCGTTTCCCTGGCAAACAAAAGTAAGCTGCCCCGCTTCTGGATGGCAGATTGCAGGAGCCACTTGGTACTATCAAACCAGCCCGACTTGGCACTGGTGCCCCCTTGGATTTGGGAACCATGCTGCGTAACGTGGATTCTAAGACGACAGGCGGCCACTCCCAGCCACAGGGCCCCAAACACAAACAACGGCGCTTTTCCCTGGAAAACAAAACTCGCCTGCCAACTTTTTGATGGCAGATTGCAGGAGCCACTTGGTACTATCAAATCAGCCCAACTTGGCACTGCTGCTACCATGGGTCTGGTAATCATCCTGCCTACTGTAGCTTTTCAGGAGCCAGCCGGTCACTCCCAGCCATAGGCCCCCAGAAAAAACCTCGGCCCGTTTCCCTGGCAAACAAAAGTAATCTACCCCGCTTCTGGATGGCAGATTGCAGGAGCCACTTTTCACCATCAAACTATCCCGACTTGGCACTGGTGCCACCTCGGGTCTGGGAACCATCCTGCGTATCGTGGATTCTAAGGAGCCAGCCGGTCACTCCCAGCCACAGGCCCCCAAACACAAACAACGGCGCTTTTCCCTGGAAAACAAAACTCGCCTGCCAACTTTTTGATGGCAGATTGCAGGAGCCACTTGGTGCTATCACAAAACCAGCCCAACTTGGCACTGGTGCCACCATGGGTCTGGTCACTATCCTGCCTATCGTAGCTTTTCAAGAGCCAGCCGGTCACTCCCAGCCATGGGTGCCCAGACACAAAGCTCGGCCCATTTCCATGGTAAACAAAAGTAAGCTGCCCCGCTTCAGGATGGCAGATTGCAGGAGCCACTTGGTACTATCAAACCAGCCCGACTTGGCACTGGTGCCACCTTGGATTTGGGAACCATGCTGCGTAACGTGGATTCTAAGACGACAGGCGGCCACTCCCAGCCACAGGGCCCCAAACACAAACAACGGCGCTTTTCCCTGGAAAACAAAACTCGCCTGCCAACTTTTTGATGGCAGATTGAAGGAGCCACTTGGTACTATCAAATCAGCCCAACTTGGCACTGCAGCCACCATGGGTCTGGTAATCATCCTGCCTACTGTAGCTTTTCAGGAGCCAGCGGGTCACTCCCAGCCACAGGACCCCAAACACAAACAACAGCGCTTTTCTCTGGCAAACAAAACTCAGTTTCCCTGCTTTTGGATGGCAGATTGCAGGAGCCACTTGGTACTATCAAATCAGCCCAACTTGGCACTGGTGCCTCCATGAGTCTGGTAACCATCCTGCCTATCGTAGCTTTTCAGGAGCCAGCCGGTCACTCCCAGCCATAGGCCCCCAGACACAAAGCTCGGCCCGTTTCCCTGGCAAACAAAAGTAAGCTGCCCCGCTTCTGGATGGCAGATTGCAGGAACCACTTGGTACTATCAAACCAGCCCGACTTGGCACTGGTGCCACCTTGGGTCTGGGAACCATCCTGCGTATCGTGGATTCTAAGGAGCCAGCCGGCCACTCCCAGCCACAGGCCCCCAAACACAAACAACAGCGCTTTTCTCTGGCAAACAAAACTCAGTTGCCCTGCTTTTGGATGGCAGATTGCAGGAGCCACTTGGTACTATCAAACCAGCCCAACTTGGCACTGGTGCCTCCATGAGTCTGGTAACCATCCTGCCTATCGTAGCTTTTCAGGAGCCAGCCGGTCACTCCCAGCCATAGGCCCCCAGACACAAAGCTCGGCCCGTTTCCCTGGCAAACAAAAGTAAGCTGCCCCGCTTCTGGATGGCAGATTGCAGGAGTTATTTAGTACTATCAAACCAGCCCGACTTGGCACTGGTGCCACCTGTGGTCTGGGAACCATCCTGCCTATCGTGGATTTTCAGGAGCCAGCCGGCCACTCTCAGCCATATGCCCCCAAACACAAACCACGGCCCTTTTCTCTGGCAAACAAAACTCAACTGCCCCTCTTCTGGATGGCAAATATCAGGACGCAGTTGATACTACGAAAACAGCCCGACTTGGCACTGATGCCACCTTGGGTCAGGGAACCATCCTGCGTATCGAGCTTTTTAAGGAGCCAGCCGGCCACGCCCAGCCATATACCGCCAAAAACAAACCACGGAACTTTTCTCCAGCAAACAAAAATCCGCTGCCCCGCGTCTGGATGGCAGATTGCAGGAGCCACTTTGCACCATCAAACCAGCCCGACTTGGCACTGGTGCCACCTCTGGTCTGGGAACCATCCTGCCTATCGTGGATTTTCAGGGGCCAGCCGGCCACTCTCAGCCATAGGCCCCCAAAAACAAACCACGGCACTTTACTCTGGTAAACAAAACTCAACTGCCCCTCTTCTGGACGGCAAATTGCAGGACGCACTTGGTACTACAAAAACAGCCCAACTTGGCACTGGTGCCACCTCTGGTCTGGGAACCATCCTGCGTGTCGTGCATTTTAAGGAGCCAGCCGGTCACTCCAAGCCATAGGCCCCCAGACACAAAGCTCTGCCCGTTTCCCTGGCAAACAAAAGTAAGCTACCCCGCTTCTGGATGGCAGATTAGAGGAGCCACTTTGCACCATCAAACCAGCCCAACTTGGCACTGCTGCCACCTTGGGTCTGGGAACCATCCTGCGTATCGTGGATTCTAAGGAGCCAGCCGGCCACTCCCAGCCACAGGTCCCCAAACACAAACAACGGCGCTTTTCCCTGGAAAACAAAACTCGCCTGCCAACTATTTGATGGCAGATTGCAGGAGCCACTTTGTAACATAAAACCAGCCCGACTTGGCACTGGTCCCACCTTGGATCTCGGAACTATCCTGCCTATCGTGGATTTTCAGGGGCCAGCCGGCCACTCTCAGCCATGTACCCCCAAACAAAAACCACGGCCCTTTCCTCTGGCCAACAAAACTCAACTGCCCCTCTTCTGGATGTCAAATTGCAGGAGCCACGTGCTACTACAAAATAGCCCAACTTGGCACTGGTGCCACCTTGGCTCTGGGAACCATGCTGGGTATCGTGGATTCTAATGAGCCAGCCGGCCACTCCCAGTCACAGGCGCCCAATAAAAACCAAAGACCTTTTCTCTTGCAAACAAAAATCGGCTACCCCGCTTCTGGATGGCAGATTGCAGGAGACACTTTGCACCATCAAACCAGCCCGACTTGGCACTGGTGCCACCTTGGGTCTGGGAACCATGCTGCGTAATGTGGATTTTTAGGAGCCAGCCGGCCACTCTCAGCCATATGCCCTCAAGCACAAACCACGGCCCTTTTCTCTGGCAAACAAAACTCAACTGCCCCTCTTCTGGAGGGCAAATTGCAGGACGCACTTGGTACTACAAAAAGAGCCCAACTTGGCACTGGTGCCACCATGGGTCTGGTAACCATCCTGCCTATCGTAGCTTTTCAGGAGCCAGCCGGTCACTCCCAGCCATAGGCCCCCAGACAAAAACCTCGGCCCGTTTCCCTGGCAAACAAAAGTAAGCTGCCCCGCTTCTGGATGGCAAATTGCAGGACGCACTTGGTACTACAAAAACAGCCCAACTTGGCACTGGTGCCACCTTGGGTCTGGGAACCATCCTGCCTATCGAGCATTTTAAGGAGCCAGCCGGCCCCTCCCAGCCATATGCCCCCAAAAACGAACCACGGACTTGTTCTCTGGCAAACAAAAATCAGCTGCCCCGCGTTGGGATGGCAGATTGCAGGAGCCATTTTGCACCATCAAACCAGCCCGACTTGGCTCTGGTGCCACCTTGG
This sequence comes from Melospiza georgiana, assembly GCF_028018845.1. Classification (NCBI taxonomy): domain Eukaryota; kingdom Metazoa; phylum Chordata; class Aves; order Passeriformes; family Passerellidae; genus Melospiza; species Melospiza georgiana. The sequence continues at coordinate 57,017,813 of NC_080430.1, forward strand.
GTCTGGGAACCATTCTGCCTATCGTGGATTTTCAGGGGCCAGCCGGCCACTCTGAGACATAGGCCCCCAAAAAAAAACCACGGCCCATTACTCTGGCAAACAAAACTCAACTGCCCCTCTTCTGGATGGCAGATTGCAGGAGCCACTTGGTACTATCAAACCAGCCCAACTTGGCACTGGTGCCTCCGTGGGTCTGGTAACCATCCTGCCTATCGTAGCTTTTCAGGAGCCAGCCGGTCACTCCCAGCCATGGGCGCCAGACACAAAGCTCGGCCCGTTTCCCTGGCAAACAAAAGTAAGCTATCACGCTTCTGGATGGCAGATTGCAGGAGACACTTTGCACCATCAAACCAGCCTGACTTGGCACTGGTGCCACCTCTGGTCTGGGAACCATCCTGCGTATCGTGGATTCTAAGGAGCCAGCCGGCCACTCCCAGCCACAGGCCCCCAAACAAAAACAACAGCGCTTTTCCCTGGAAAACAAAACTGGCCTGCAAACTTTTTGATGGCAGATTGCAGGAGCCACTTGGTACTATCAAACCAGCCCAACTTGGCACTGCTGCCACCATGGGTCTGGTAACCATCCTGCCTATTGTAGCTTTTCAGGACCTAGCCGGTCACTCTCAGCCATAGGCCGCCAGACAAAACCTCGGCCCGTTTCCCTGGCAAACAAAAGTAAGCTACCCCGCTTCTAGATGGCAGATTGCAGGAGCCACTTGGTACTATCAAACCAGCCCGACTTGGCAGTGATGCCACCTTGGCTCTGGGAACCATCCTGCCTATCGTGGATTTTCAGGGGCCAGCCGGCCACTCTCAGCCATATGCCCCCAAACACAAACCACGGCCCTTTTCTCTGGCAAACAAAACCCAACTGCCCCTCTTCTGGATGGCAAATTGCAGGACGCACTTGGTACTACGAAAACAGCCCGACTTGGCACTGATGCCACCTTGGGTCAGGGAACCATCCTGCGTATCGAGCTTTTTAAGGAGCCAGCCGGCCACGCCCAGCCATATACCGCCAAAAACAAACCACGGAACTTTTCTCCAGCAAACAAAAATCCGCTGCCCCGCGTCTTGATGGCAGATTGCAGGAGCCACTTTGCACCATCAAACCAGCCCGACTTGGCACTGGTGCCACCTTGGATCTGGGAACCATCCTGCCTATTGTGGATTTTCAGGCGCCAGCCGGCCACTCTCAGCCATAGGCCCCCAAACACAAACCACGGCACTTTACTCTGGTAAACAAAACTCAACTGCCCCTCTTCTGGATGGCAAATTGCAGGACGCACTTGGTACTACAAAAGCAGCCCGACTTGGCACTGGTACCACCTTGGGTCTGGTCACCATCCTGCGTATCGTGCATTTTAAGGAGCCAGCTGGCCACTCCCAGCCATTGGCCCCCAGACACAAAGCTCTGCCCGTTTCCCTGGCAAACAAAAGTAAGCTACCCCGCTTCTGGATGGCAGATTGCAGGAGCCACTTTGCACCATCAAACCAGCCCAACTTGGCACTGGTGCCACTTCTGGTCTGGGAACCATCCTGCGTATCGTGGATTCTAAGGAGCCAGCCGGCCACTCCCAGGCACAGGCCCCCAAACAAAAACAACGGCGCTTTTCCCTGGAAAACAAAACTCGCCTGCCAACTTTTTGATGGCAGATTGCAGGAGTTATTTAGTACTATCAAACCAGCCCGACTTGGCACTGGTGCCACCTTGGGTCTGGGAACCATCCTGCCTATTTTGGATTTTCAGGTGTCAGCCGGCCACTCTCAGCCATATGCCCTCAAACACAAACCACGGCCCTTTTCTCTGGCAAACAAAACCCAACTGCCCCTCTTCTGGATGGCAAATTGCAGGACGCACTTGGTACTACAAAAGCAGCCCGACTTGGCACTGGTACCACCTTGGGTCTGGTCACCATCCTGCGTATCGTGCATTTTAAGGAGCCAGCTGGCCACTCCCAGCCATTGGCCCCCAGACACAAAGCTCTGCCCGTTTCCCTGGCAAACAAAAGTAAGCTACCCCGCTTCTGGATGGCAGATTGCAGGAGCCACTTTGCACCATCAAACCAGCCCAACTTGGCACTGGTGCCACTTCTGGTCTGGGAACCATCCTGCGTATCGTGGATTCTAAGGAGCCAGCCGGCCACTCCCAGGCACAGGCCCCCAAACAAAAACAACGGCGCTTTTCCCTGGAAAACAAAACTCGCCTGCCAACTTTTTGATGGCAGATTGCAGGAGTTATTTAGTACTATCAAACCAGCCCGACTTGGCACTGGTGCCACCTTGGGTCTGGGAACCATCCTGCCTATTTTGGATTTTCAGGTGTCAGCCGGCCACTCTCAGCCATATGCCCTCAAACACAAACCACGGCCCTTTTCTCTGGCAAACAAAACTCAACTGCCCCTCTTCTGGAAGGCAAATTGCAGGACGCACTTGGTACTACAAAAACAGCCCAACTTGGCACTGGTGCCACATCTGGCCTGGGAACCATCATGCGTATCGAGCTTTTTAAGGAGCCAGCCGGCCACTCCCAGCCATAGGACCCCAAAAATGAACCACGGACTTGTTCTCTGGCAAACAAAAATCAGCTGCCCCGCGTCGGGATGGCAGATTGCAGGAGCCACTTTGCACCATCAAACCAGCCCGACTTGGCTCTGGTGCCACCTTGGGTCTGGGAACCATCCTGCCTATCGTGGATTTTCAGGGGCCAGCCGGCCACTCTGAGCCATAGGCCCCCAAACAAAAACCACGGCCCTTTACTCTGGCAAACAAAACTCAGCTGCCCCGCTTCTGGATGGCAGATTGCAGGACGCACTTGGTAAAATCAAACCAGCCCAACTTGGCACTGGTGCCACCTTGGGTCTGGGAACCATCCTGCGTATTGTGGATTGTCAGGAGCCAGCCGACCACTCTCGGCCACAGACCCCAATCAAAAACAACGGCCCGATTCACAGGCAAAAAAATCTCAGCTGCCCCACTTGTGGATGGGAGATTGCAGGAGGCGCTTGACACTGTCAAACCAGCCCAACTTGGCACTGGTGCCACCTTGGGCCTGGGAACGATGCTGCGTATCATGGAATTTAAGGAGCCAGCCGGCCACTCCCAGCCACAGGACCCAAACACATACCACAGCCCTTTTCTTTGGCAAACAAAACTCAGCTGCCCTGCTTTTGGATGGCAGATTGCAGGAGCCACTTGGTACTATCAAACCAGCCCAACTTGGCACTGGTGCCTCCATGGGTCTGGTCACCATCCTGCGTATCGTAGCTTTTCAGGAGCCAGCCGGTCAGTCCCAGCCATAGGCCCCAGACACAAAGCTCTGCCCGTTTCCCTGGCAAACAAAAGTAAGCTACCCCGCTTCTGGATGGCAGATTGCAGGAGACACTTTGCACCATCAAACCAGCCCGACTTGGCACTGGTGCCACCTCTGGTCTGGAAACCATCCTGCGTATCGTGGATTCTTAGGAGCCAGCTGGCCACTCCCAGCCACAGGCCCCCAAACACAAACAACGGCGCTTTTCCCTGGAAAAAAAAACTGGCCTGCCAACTTTTTGATGGCAGATTGCAGGAGCGACTTGGTACTATCAAACCAGCCCGACTTGGCACTGGTGCCACCTTGGCTCTGGGAACCATGGTGCGTAACGTAAATTCTAAGGCGCCAGGCGGCCACTCCCAGCCACAGGCCCCCAAACACAAACAACGGCGCTTTTCCCTGGAAAACAAAACTCGCCTGCCAACTTTTTGATGGCAGATTGCAGGAGCCACTTGGTACTATCAAACCAGCCCAACTTGGCACTGCTGCCACCATGGGTCTGGTCACCATCCTGCCTATCGTAGCATTTCAGGAGCCAGCCGGTCACTCCCAGCCATAGGCCCCCAGACAAAAACCTCGGCCCGTTTCCCTGGCAAACAAAAGTAAGCTGCCCCGCTTCTGGATGGCAGATTGCAGGAGTTATTTAGTACTATCAAACCAGCCAGACGTGGCACTGGTGCCACCTTGGATCTGGGAACCATCTTGCCTATCGTGGATTTTAAGGAGCCAGCCGGCCTCTCTCAGCCATATGCCCCCAAACACAAACCACGGCCCTTTTCTCTGGCAAACAAAACTCAACTGCCCCTCTTCTGGATGGCAGATTGCAGGAGCCACTTGGTATTATCAAACCAGCCATACTTGGCACTGGTGCCACCTTGGGTCTGGGAAGCATGCTGCGTATCATGGATTTTCAGGAGCCAGCCCGCCACTGCAAGCTACAGGCCCCCAAACACAAACAACAGCCTTTTTCTCTGGCAAACAAAATTCAGCTGCCCCGCTTCTGGATGGCAGATTGCAGGAGCCACTTGGTAGAATCAAACCAGCCCGACTTGGCACTGGTGCCACCTTGGGTCTGGGAACCATCCTGCGTATCGTGGATTCTAAGTAGCCAGCTGGCCACTCCCAGCCACAGGCCCCCAAACACAAACAACGGTGCTTTTCCCTGGAAAACAAAACTGGCCTGCCAACTTTTTGATGGCAGATTGCAGGAGCCACTTGGTACTATCAAACCAGCCCAACTTGGCACTGGTGCCACCATGGGTCTGGTCACCATCCTGCCTATCGTAGCTTTTCAGGAGCCAGCCGGTCACTCCCAGCCATGGGCCCCCAGCCAAAAACCTCGGCCCGTTTCCCTGGCACACAAAAGTAAGCTACCCCGCTTCTGGATGGCAGATTGCAGGAGCAACTTGGCATCATCAAACCAGCCCGACTTGGCACTGGTGCCACCTCTGGTCTGGGAACCATCCTGCGTATCGTGGGTTCTAAGGAGCCAGCGGGCCACTCCCAGCCACAGGCCCCCAATCACAAACAACGGCGCTTTTCCCTGGAAAACAAAACTCGCCTGCTAGCTTTTTGATGGCAGAGTGCAGGAGCCACTTGGTACAATCAAACCAGCCCAACTTGGCACTGGTGCCACTATGGGTCTGGTCACCATCCTGCCTATCGTAGCATTTCAGGAGCCAGTCGGTCACTCCCAGCCGTAGGCCCCCAGACACAAACAACGGCCCGTTTCCCTGGCAAACAAAATTAAGCTGCCCCGCTTCTGGATGGCCGATTGCAGGAGCCACTTGGTACTATCAAACCAGCCCAACTTGGCACTGGTGCCACCATGGGTCTGGAAACCATCCTGCCTATCGTAGCTTTTCAGGGGCCAGCCAGCCAGCCCCAGGCACTGGCCCCCAGACAAGAATTTCGGCCCATTTCCCTGGCAAACAAAAGTAAGCTACCCCGCTTCTGGATGGCAGATTGCAGGAGCCACTTGGTAATATCAAACCAGCCCAACTTGGCACTGGTGCCACCACTGGTCTGGGAACCATCCTGCGTATCGTGGATTCTAAGCAGCCTCCCGGCCACTCCGAGCCACAGGCCCCCAAACACAAACAACGGCGCTTTTCCCCGGAAAACAAAACTCGCCTGCCAACATTTTGATGGCAGATTGCAGGAGCCACTTGGTACTATCAAACCAGCCCAACTTGGCACTGGTGCCACCATGGGTCTGGTCACCATCCTACCTAGCATAGCTTTTCAGGAGCCAGGAGGTCACTCCCAGCCATAGACCCCCAGACAGAAACCTCGGCCCGTTTCCATGGAAAACAATAGTAAGCTGCCCCGCTTCTGGATGGCAGATTGCAGGAGCCACTTGGTACTATCAAATTAGCCTAACTTGGCACTGGTGCCACCATGGGTCTGGTAAACATCCTGCCTATCGTAGCTTTTCAGGAGCCAGCCAGTCACTCCCTGCCATAGGGCCCCAGACAAATACCTCGGCCCGTTTCCCTGGCAAACAAAAGTAAGCTGCCCCGCTTCTGGATGGCAGATTGCAGGAGCCACTTGGTACTATCAAACCAGCCCAACTTGGCACTGGTGCCACCTTGGATCTGGGAACCATGCTGCGTAACGTGGATTCTAAGACGACAGGCGGCCACTCCCAGCCACAGGGCCCCAAACACAAACAACGGCGCTTTTCCCTGGAAAACAAAACTCGCCTGCCAACTTTTTGATGGCAGATTGCAGGAGCCACTTGGTACTATCAAATCAGCCCAACTTGGCACTGCTGCTACCATGGGTCTGGTAATCATTCTGCCTACTGTAGCTTTTCAGGAGCCAGCCGGTCACTCCCAGCCATAGGCCCCCAGAAAAAAACCTCGGCCCGTATCCCTGGCAAACAAAAGTAAGCTGCCCCGCTTCTGGATGGCAGATTGCAGGAACCACTTGGTACTATCAAATCAGCCCGACTTGGTACTGGTGCCACCTCTGGTCTGGGAACCATCCTGCGTATCGTGGATTCTAAGGAGCCAGCAGGGCCACTCCCAGCTACAGGAACCCAAACACAAACAACAGCGTTTTTCTCTGGCAAACAAAACTCAGTTGCCCTGCTTTTGAATGGCAGATTGCAGGAGCGACTTGGTACTATCAAATCAGCCCTTCTTGGCACTGGTGCCTCCATGGGTCTGGTAACCATCCTGCCTATCGTAGCTTTTCAGGAGCCAGCCGGTCACTCCCAGCCATAGGCCCCAGACACAAAGCTCTGCCCGTTTCCCTGGCAAACAAAAGTAAGGTACCCCGCTTCTGGATGGCAGATTGCAGGAGCCACTTTGGACAATCAAACCAGCCCGACTGGGCACTGGTGCCACCTCTGGTCTGGGAACCATCCTGCGTATCGTGGATTCTAAGGAGCCAGCTGGCCACTCCCAGCCACAGGCCCCCAAACACAAACAACGGCGCTTTTCCCTGGAAAACAAAACTGGCCTGCCAACTTTTTGATGGCAGATTGCAGGAGCCACTTGGTACTATCAAACCAGCCCAACTTGGCACTGCTGCCACCATGGGTCTGGTCACCATCCTGCCTATCGTAGCTTTTCAGGAGCCAGCCGGTCACTCCCAGCCATAGGCCCCCAGACACAAACCTCGGCCCGTTTCCCTGGCAAACAAAAGTAAGCTGCCCCGCTTCTGGATGGCAGATTGCAGGAGCTATTTATTACTATCAAACCAGCCCGACGTGGCACTGGTGCCACCTCTGGTCTGGGAACCATCCTGCCTATCGTGGATTTTCAGGGGCCAGCCGGCCACTCTCAGCCATATGCCCCCAAACACAAACCACGGCCCTTTTCTCTGGCAAACAAAACTCAACTGCCCCTCTTCTGGATGGCAAATTGCAGAACGCACTTGGTACTACGAAAACAGCCCGAATTGGCACTGATGCCACCTTCGGTCAGGGAACCATCCTGCGTATCGAGCTTTTTAAGGAGCCAGCCGGCCACGCCCAGCCGTATACCGCCAAAAACAAACCACGGAACTTTTCTCCAGCAAACAAAAATCCGCTGCCCCGCGTCTGGATGGCAGATTGCAGGAGCCACTTTGCACCATCAAACCAGCCCGACTTGGCACTGGTGCCACCTTGGCTCTGGGAACCATCCTGCCTATCGTGGATTTTCAGGGGCCAGCCGGCCACTCTCAGCCATAGGCCCCCAAAAACAAACCACGGCACTTTACTCTGGTAAACAAAACTCAACTGCCCCTCTTCTGGATGGCAAATTGCAGGACGCACTTGGTACTACAAAAGCAGCCCGACTTGGCAATGGTGCCACCTTGGGTCTGGTCACCATCCGGCGTATCGTGCATTTTAAGGAGCCAGCTGGCCACTCCCAGCCATAGGCCCCCAGACACAAAATTCTGCCCGTTTCCCTGGAAAACAAAAGTAAGCTACCCCGCTTCTGGATGGCAGATTGCAGGAGCTATTTAGTACTATCAAACCAGCCCGACTTGGCACTGGTGCCACCTTGGCTCTGGGAACCATCCTGCCTATTGTGGATTTTGTGGGGTCAGCCGGCCACTCTCAGCCATATGCCCTCAAACACAAACCACGGCCCTTTTCTCTGGCAAACAAAACTCAACTGCCCCTCTTCTGGAAGGCAAATTGCAGGACGCACTTGGTACTACAAAAACAGCCCAACTTGGCACTGGTGCCACATCTGGCCTGGGAACCATCATGCGTATCGAGCATTTTAAGGAGCCAACCGGCCACTCCCAGCCATATGCCCCCAAAAATGAACCACGGACTTGTTGTCTGGCAAACAAGAATCAGCTGCCCCGCGTCGGGATGGCAGATTGCAGGAGCCACTTTGCACCATCAAACCAGCCCGACTTGGCTCTGGTGCCACCTTGGGTCTGGGAACCATTCTGCCTATCGTGGATTTTCAGGGGCCAGCCGGCCACTCTGAGCCATAGACCCCAGACAAAAACCACGGCCCTTTTCTCTGGCAAACAAAACTCAGCTGCCCCGCTTCTGGATGGCAGATTGCAGGAGCCACTTGGTACAATCAAACCAGCCCAACTTGGCACTGGTGCCACCTTGGGTCTGGGAACCATCCTGCGTATTGTGGATTGTCAGGAGCCAGCCGACCACTCTCGGCCACAGACCCAATCAAAAACAATGGCCCGATTCACAGGCAAAAAAATCTCAGCTGCCCCACTTGTCGATGGGAGATTGCAGGAGGCGCTTGACACTGTCAAACCAGCCCAACTTGGCACTGGTGCCACCTTGGGTCTGGGAACGATGCTGCGTATCATGGAATTTAAGGAGCCAGCCGGCCACTCCCAGCCACAGGACCCAAACACATACCACAGCCCTTTTCTTTGGCAAACAAAACTCAGCTGCCCTGCTTTTGGATGGCAGATTGCAGGAGCCACTTGGTACTATCAAACCAGCCCAACTTGGCACTGGTGCCTCCATGGGTCTGGTCACCATCCTGCCTATCGTAGCTTTTCAGGAGCCAGCCGGTCAGTCCCAGCCATAGGCCCCAGACACAAAGCTCTGCCCGTTTCCCTGGCAAACAAAAGTAAGCTACCCCGCTTCTGGATGGCAGATTGCAGGAGACACTTTGCACCATCAAACCAGCCCGACTTGGCACTGGTGCCACCTCTGGTCTGGAAACCATCCTGCGTATCGTGGATTCTTAGGAGCCAGCTGGCCACTCCCAGCCACAGGCCCCCAAACACAAACAACGGCGCTTTTCCCTGGAAAACAAAACTGGCCTGCCAACTTTTTGATGGCAGATTGCAGGAGCCACTTGGTACTATCAAACCAGCCCGACTTGGCACTGGTGCCACCTTGGCTCTGGGAACCATGCTGCGTAACGTAGATTCTAAGGCGCCAGGCGGCCACTCCCAGCCACAGGCCCCCAAACACAAACAACGGCGCTTTTCCCTGGAAAACAAAACTCGCCTGCCAACTTTTTGATGGCAGATTGCAGGAGCCACTTGGTACTATCAAACCAGCCCAACTTGGCACTGCTGCCACCATGGGTCTGGTCACCATCCTGCCTATTGTAGCTTTTCAGGAGCCAGCCAATCACTCCCAGCCATAGGCCCCCAGACAAAAACCTCGGCCCGTTTCCCTGGCAAACAAAAGTAAGCTGCCCCGCTTCTGGATGGCAGATTGCAGGAGTTATTTAGTACTATCAAACCAGCCAGACGTGGCACTGGTGCCACCTTGTATCTGGGAACCATCTTGCCTATCGTGGATTTTAAGGAGCCAGCCGGCCTCTCTCAGACATATGCCCCCAAACAAAAACCACGGCCCTTTTCTCTGGCAAACAAAACTCAACTGCCCCTCTTCTGGATGGCAGATTGCAGGAGCCACTTGGTACTATCAAACCAGCCCTACTTGGCACTGGTGCCACCTTGGGTCTGGGAAGCATGCTGCGTATCATGGATTTTCAGGAGCCAGCCCGCCACTGCATGCTACAGGCCCCCATACACAAACAACAGCCTTTTTCTCTGGCAAACAAAATTCAGCTGCCCTGCTTCTGGATGGCAGATTGCAGGAGCCACTTGGTAGAATCAAACCAGCCCGACTTGGCACTGGTGCCACCATGGGTCTGGGAACCATCCTGCGTATCGTAGCTTTTCAGGAGCCAGCCGGTCACTCCCAGCCATGGGCCCCCAGACACAAAATTTCGGCCCGTTTCCCTGGCAGGCAAAAGTAAGCTACCCCGCTTCTGGATGGCAGATTGCAGGAGCAACTTGGCATCATCAAACCAGCCCGACTTGGCACTGGTGCCACCTCTGGTCTGGGTACCATCCTGCGTATCGTGGGTTCTAAGGAGCCAGCCGGCCACTCCCAGCCACAGGCCCCCAATCACAAACAACGGCGCTTTTCCCTGGAAAACAAAACTCGCCTGCTAGCTTTTTGATGGCAGATTGCAGGAGCCACTTGGTACAATCAAACCAGCCCAACTTGGCACTGGTGCCACTATGGGTCTGGTCACCATCCTGCCTATCGTAGCATTTCAGGAGCCAGTCGGTCACTCCCAGCCATAGGCCCCCAGACACAAACCTCGGCCCGTTTCCCTGGCAAACAAAATTAAGCTGCCCCGCTTCTGGATGGCAGATTGCAGGAGCCACTTGGTACTATCAAACCAGCCCAACTTGGCACTGGTGCCACCATGAGTCTGGTCACCATCCTGCCTATCGTATCTTTTCAGGGGCCAGCCAGCCAGCCCCAGGCACTGGCCCCCAGACAAGAATTTCGGCCCCTTTTCCCTGGCAAACAAAGGTAAGCTATCCCGCTTCTGGATGGCAGATTGCAGGAGCCACTTTGCACCATCAAACCAGCCCAACTTGACACTGGTGCCACCTCTGGCCTGGGAACCATCCTGCGTATCGTGGATTCTAAGCAGCCACCCGGCCACTCCGAGCCACAGGCCCCCAAACACAAACAACGGCGCTTTTCCCCGGAAAACAAAACTCGACTGCCAACATTTTGATGGCAGATTGCAGGAGCCACTTGGTACTATCAAACCAGCCCAACTTGGCACTGCTGCCATCATGGGTCTGGTCACCATCCTGCCTAGCATAGATTTTCAGGAGCCAGGAGGTCACTCCCAGCCATAGACCCCCAGACAGAAACGTCGGCCCGTTTCCATAGAAAACAAAAGTAAGCTGCCCCGCTTCTGGATGGCAGATTGCAGGAGCCACTTGGTACTATCAAATTAGCCCAACTTGGCACTGGTGCCACCATGGGTCTGGTAAACATCCTGCCTATCATAGCTTTTCAGGAGCCAGCCAGTCACTCCCTGCCATAGGGCCCCTGACAAATACCTCGGCCCGTTTCCCTGGCAAACAAAAGTAAGCTGCCCAAATTCTGGATGGCAGATTGCAGGAGCCACTTGGTACTATCAAACCAGCCCGACTTGGCACTGGTGCCACCTTGGATCTGGGAACAATGCCGCGTAACGTGGATTCTAAGGATCCAGCCGGCCACTCTTAGCCACAGGCCCCCAAACACAAACAACGTCGCTTTTCCCTGGAAAACAAAACTCGCCTGCCAACATTTTGATGGCAGGTTGCAGGAGCCACTTGGTACTATCAAACCAGCCCAACTTGGCACTGGTGCCTCCATGGGTCTGGTAACCATCCTGCCTATCTTAGCTTTTCAGGAGCCAGCCGGTCAGTCGCAGCCATAGGCCCCAAACACAAAGCTCTGCCCGTTTCCCCGGAAAACAAAAGTAAGCTGCCCCGCTTCTGGATGGCAGATTGCAGGAGCCATTTTGAACCATCAAACCAGCCCGACTTGGCACTGGTGCCACCTTGGATCTCAGAACCATCCTGCCTATGGTGGATTTTCAGGGGCCAGCCGGCCACTCTCAGCCATGTACCCCCAAACAAAAACCACGGCCCTTTCCTCTGGCCAACAAAACTCAACTGCCCCTCTTCTGGATGGCAAATTGCAGGAGCCACTTGGTACTACAAAACCAGCCCAACTTGGCACTGGTGCCACCTTGGGTCTAGTCACCATTCTGCATATCGTGCATTTTAAGGAGCCAGCTGGCCACTCCCAGCCATAGGCCCCCAGCCAAAAACCTCGGCCCGTTTCCCTGGCAAACAAATGTAAGCTACCGCGCTTCTGGATGGCAGATTGCAGGAGCCACTTTGCACCATCAAACCAGCCCAACTTGGCACTGGTGCCACCGTGGGTCTGGGAACCATGCTGCGTAACGTAGATTCTAAGGCACCAGCGGGCCACTCCCAGCCACAGGCCCACAAACCCAAAAAACGGCGCTTTTCCCTGGAAAACAAAACTGGCCTGCCAACTTTTTGATGGCAGATTGCAGGAGCCACTTGGTACTATCAAACCACCCAACTTGGCACTGGTGCCACCATGGGTCTTGTCACCATACTGCCTATCGTAGCTTTTCAGGAGCCAGCCGGTCACTCGCAGCCAGAGGCGCCCAGACACAAATGTCGGCCCGTTTCCATGGTAAACAAAAGTAAGCTGCCCCGCTTCTGGATGGCAGATTGCAGGAGCTATTTATTACTATCAAACCAACCCGACTTGGCACTGGTGCCACCTTGGCTCTGGGAACCATCCTGCCTATCGTGGATTTTCAGGGGCCAGCCGGCCACTCCCAGCCATATGCCCCCAAACACAAACCACGGCACTTTACTCTGGTAAACAAAACTCAACTGCCCCTCTTCTGGATGGCAAATTGCAGGACGCACTTGGCACTACAAAAGCAGCCCGACTTGGCACTGGTGCCAACTTGGGTCTGGTCACCATCCTGCGTATCGTGCATTTTAAGGAGCCAGTTGGCCACTCCAAGCCATAGGCCCCCAGACACAAATCTCGGCCCGTTTCCCTGGCAAACAAAAGTAAGCTACCCCGCTTCTGGATGGCAGATTAGAGGAGCCACTTTGCACCATCAAACCAGCCTAACTGGGCACTGCTGCCACCTTGGGTCTGGGAACCATCCTGCGTATCGTGGATTCTAAGGAGCCAGCCGGCCACTCCCAGCCACAGGTCCCCAAACACAAACAACGGCGCTTTTCCCTGGAAAACAAAACTCGCCTGCCAACTTTTTGATGGCAGATTGCAGGAGCCACTTTGCAACATAAAACCAGCCCGGCTTGGCACTGGTCCCACCTTGGATCTCGGAACCATCCTGCCTATCGTGGATTTTCAGGGGCCAGCCGGCCACTCTCAGCCATGTACCCCCAAACAAAAACCACGGCCCTTTCCTCTGGCCAACAAAACTCAACTGACCCTCTTCTGGATGGCAAATTGCAGGAGCCACTTGCTACTACAAAACCAGCCCAACTTGGCACTGGTGCCACCTTGGCTCTGGGAACCATGCTACGTATCGTGGATTCTAATGAGCCAGCCGGCCACTCCCAGCCACAGGCGCCCAAAAAAAACCAAAGACCTTTTCTCTTGCAAACAAAAATCGGCTACCCCGCTTCTGGATGGCAGATTGCAGGAGACACTTTGCACCATCAAACCAGCCCGACTTGGCACTGGTGCCACCTTGGGTCTGGGAACCATGCTGCCTAGCGTGGATTTTCAGGAGCCAGGCGGCCACTCTCAGCCATAGGCCCTCAAGCACAAACCACGGCCCTTTTCTCTGGCAAACAAAACTCAACTGCCCCTCTTCTGGATGGCAAATTGCAGGACGCAATTGGTACTACAAAAACAGCCCAACTTGGCACTGGTGCCACCATGGGTCTGGTCACCATCCTGCCTATCGTAGCTTTTCAGGAGCCAGCCGGTCACGCCCAGCCATAGGCACCCAGACACAAAGCTCTGCCCGTTTCCCTGGCAAACAAAAGTAAGCTGCCCCGCTTCTGGATGGCAGATTGCAGGAGCCACTTGGTACTATCAAACCAGCCCGACTTGGCACTGGTGCCACCTTGGGTCTAGGAACCATGCTGCGTAACGTAGATTCTAAGGCGCCAGCCGCCCACTCCCAGCCACATGCCCCCAAACACAAACAACGGCGCTTTTCCCTGGAAAACAAAACTCGCCTGCCAACTTTTTGATGGCAGATTGCAGGAGCCACTTGGTACTATCAAACCAGCCCAACTTGGCACTGGTGCCACCATGGGTCTTGTCACCATCCTGCCTATCGTAGCTTTTCAGGAGCCAGCCGGTCACGCCCAGCCATAGGCACCCAGACACAAAGCTCTGCCCGTTTCCCTGGCAAACAAAAGTAAGCTGCCCCGCTTCTGGATGGCAGATTGCAGGAGCCACTTGGTACTATCAAACCAGCCCGACTTGGCACTGGTGCCACCTCTGGTCTGGGAACCATCCTGCCTATCGTGGATTTTCAGGGGCCAGCCGGTCACTCTCAGCCATATGCCCCCAAACACAAACCACGGTCCTTTTCTCTGGCAAACAAAACTCAACTGCCCCTCTTCTGGATGGCAAATTGCAGGACGCACTTAGTACTACGAAAACCGCCCGACTTGGCACTGATGCCACCTTGGGTCAGGGAACCATCCTGCGTATCGGGCTTTTTAAGGAGCCAGCCGGCCACGCCCAGCCATATACCCCCAAAAAAACCACGGAACTTTTCTCCAGCAAACAAAAATCTGCTGCCCCGCGTCTGGATGGCAGATTGCAGGAGCCACTTTGCACCATCAACCCAACCCAACTTGGCACTGGTGCCACCTTGGATCTGGGAACCATTCTGCCTATCGTGGATTTTCAGGGGCCAGCCGGCCACTCTCAGCCATAGGCCACCAAACACAAACCACGGCCCTTTACTCTGGTAAACAAAACTCCACTGCCCCTCTTCTGGATGGCAAATTGAAGGACGCACTTGGTACTACAAAACCAGCCCGACTTGGCACTGGTGCCACCTTGGGTCTGGTCACCATACTGCCTATCGTAGCTTTTCAGGAGCCAGCCGGTCACTCCCAGCCATAGGCCCCCAGACACAAACCTCGGCCCGTTCCCCTGGCAAGCAAAATTAAGATACCCCGCTTCTGGATGGCAGATTGCAGGAGACACTTTGCACCATCAAACCAGCCTGACTTGGCACTGGTGCCACCTCTGGTCTGGAAACCATCCTGCGTATCGTGGATTCTTAGGAGCCAGCTGGCCACTCCCAGCCACAGGCCCCCAAACACAAACAACGGCGCTTTTCCCTGGAAAACAAAACTGGCCTGCCAACTTTTTGATGGCAGATTGCAGGAGCCACTTGGTACTATCAAACCAGCCCGACATGGCACTGGTGCCACCTTGGCTCTGGGAACCATGCTGCGTAACGTAGATTCTAAGGCGCCAGGCGGCCACTCCCAGCCACAGGCCCACAAACACAAACAACGGCGCTTTTCCCTGGAAAACAAAACTCGCCTGCCAACTTTTTGATGGCAGATTGCAGGAGCCACTTGGTACTATCAAACCAGCCCAACTTGGCACTGGTGCCACCATGGGTCTGGTCACCATCCTGCCTATTGTAGCTTTTCAGGAGCCAGCCAATCACTCCCAGCCATAGGCCCCCAGACAAAAACCTCGGCCCGTTTCCCTGGCAAACAAAAGTAAGCTGCCCCGCTTCTGGATGGCAGATTGCAGGAGTTATTTAGTACTATCAAACCAGCCAGACGTGGCACTGGTGCCACCTTGTATCTGGGAACCATCTTGCCTATCGTGGATTTTAAGGAGCCAGCCGGCCTCTCTCAGACATATGCCCCCAAACACAAACCACGGCGCTTTTCCCTGGAAAACAAAACACGCCTGCCAACTTTTTGATGGCAGATTGCAGGAGCCACTTGGTACTATCAAACCAGCCCTACTTGGCACTGGTGCCACCTTGGGTCTGGGAAGCATGCTGCGTATCATGGATTTTCAGGAGCCAGCCCGCCACTGCAAGCTACAGGCCCCCATACACAAACAACAGCCTTTTTCTCTGGCAAACAAAATTCAGCTGCCCCGCTTCTGGATGGCAGATTGCAGGAGCCACTTGGTAGAATCAAACCAGCCCGACTTGGCACTGGTGCCAACTTGGGTCTGGGAACCATCCTGCGTATCGTAGCTTTTCAGGAGCCAGCCGGTCACTCCCAGCCATGGGCCCCCAGACACAAAATCTCGGCCCGTTTCCCTGGCAGGCAAAAGTAAGCTACCCCGCTTCTGGATGGCAGATTGCAGGAGCAACTTGGCATCATCAAACCAGCCCGACTTGGCACTGGTGCCACCTCTGGTCTGGGTACCATCCTGCGTATCGTGGGTTCTAAGGAGCCAGCCGGCCACTCCCAGCCACAGGCCCCCAATCACAAACAACGGCGCTTTTCCCTGGAAAACAAAACTCGCCTGCTAGCTTTTTGATGGCAGATTGCAGGAGCCACTTGGTACAATCAAACCAGCCCAACTTGGCACTGGTGCCACTATGGGTCTGGTCACCATCCTGCATATCGTAGCATTTCAGGAGCCAGTCGGTCACTCCCAGCCATAGGCCCCCAGACACAAACCTCGGCCCGTTTCCCTGGCAAACAAAATTAAGCTGCCCCGCTTCTGGATGGCAGATTGCAGGAGCCACTTGGTACTATCAAACCAGCCCAACTTGGCACTGGTGCCACCATGGGTCTGGTCACCATCCTGCCTATCGTATCTTTTCAGGGGCCAGCCAGCCAGCCCCAGGCACTGGCCCCAGACAAGAATTTCGGCCCGTTTCCCTGGCAAACAAAGGTAAGCTATCCCGCTTCTGGATGGCAGATTGCAGGAGCCACTTTGCACCATCAAACCAGCCCAACTTGACACTGGTGCCACCTCTGGCCTGGGAACCATCCTGCGTATCGTGGATTCTAAGCAGCCACCCGGCCACTCCGAGCCACAGGCCCCCAAACACAAACAACGGTGCTTTTCCCCGGAAAACAAAACTCGACTGCCAACATTTTGATGGCAGATTGCAGGAGCCACTTGGTACTATCAAACCGGCCCAACTTGGCACTGCTGCCATCATGGGTCTGGTCACCATCCTGCCTAGCATAGATTTTCAGGAGCCAGGAGGTCACTCCCAGCCATAGACCCCCAGACAGAAACCTCGGCCCGTTTCCATAGAAAACAAAAGTAAGCTGCCCCGCTTCTGGATGGAAGATTGCAGGAGCCACTTGGTACTATGAAATTAGCCTAACTTGGCACTGGTGCCACCATGGGTCTGGTAAACATCCTGCCTATCGTAGCTTTTCAGGAGCCAGCCAGTCACTCCCTGCCATAGGGCCCCTGACAAATACCTCGGCCCGTTTCCCTGGCAAACAAAAGTAAGCTGCCCAAATTCTGGATGGCAGATTGCAGGAGCCACTTGGTACTATCAAACCAGCCAGACTTGGAACTGGTGCCACCTTGGGCCTGGAAACCATCCTGCGTAACGTGGATTCTAAGGATCCAGCCGGCCACTCTTAGCCACAGGCCCCAAAACACAAACAACGTCGCTTTTCCCTGGAAAACAAAACTCGCCTGCCAACATTTTGATGGCAGGTTGCAGGAGCCACTTGGTACTATCAAACCAGCCCAACTTGGCACTGGTGCCTCCATGGGTCTGGTAACCATCCTGCCTATCTTAGCTTTTCAGGAGCCAGCCGGTCAGTCGCAGCCATAGGCCCCAAACACAAAGCTCTGCCCGTTTCCCCGGCAAACAAAAGTAAGCTGCCCCGCTTCTGGATGGCAGATTGCAGGAGCCATTTTGAACCATCAAACCAGCCCGACTTGGCACTGGTGCCACCTTGGATCTCGGAACCATCCTGCCTATGGTGGATTTTCAGGGGCCAGCCGGCCACTCTCAGCCATGTACCCCCAAACAAAAACCACGGCCCTTTCCTCTGGCCAACAAAACTCAACTGCCCCTCTTCTGGATGGCAAATTGCAGGAGCCACTTGGTACTACAAAACCAGCCCAACTTGGCACTGGTGCCACCTTGGGTCTAGTCACCATTCTGCATATCGTGCATTTTAAGGAGCCAGCTGGCCACTCCCAGCCATAGGCCCCCAGACACAAACCTCGGCCCGTTTCCCTGACAAACAAATGTAAGCTACCGCGCTTCTGGATGGCAGATTGCAGGAGCCACTTTGCACCATCAAACCAGCCCAACTTGGCACTGGTGCCACCGTGGGACTGGGAACCATGCTGCGTAACGTAGATTCTAAGGCGCCAGCGGGCCACTCCCAGCCACAGGCCCACAAACCCAAAAAACGGCGCTTTTCCCTGGAAAACAAAACTGGCCTGCCAACTTTTTGATGGCAGATTGCAGGAGCCACTTGGTACTATCAAACCACCCAACTTGGCACTGGTGCCACCATGGGTCTTGTCACCATACTGCCTATCGTAGCTTTTCAGGAGCCAGCCGGTCACTCGCAGCCAGAGGCGCTCAGACACAAATGTCGGCCCGTTTCCATGGTAAACAAAAGTAAGCTGCCCCGCTTCTGGATGGCAGATTGCAGGAGCCACTTGGTAGTATCAAACCAGCCCGACTTGGCACTGGTGCCTCCTTGGGTCTGGGAACCATCCTGCGTATCGTGGATTCTAATTAGCCATCCGGCCTTTCCCAACCACAGCTCCCAAACACGAACACTGGCGCTTTTCCCTGGAAAACAAAACTCGCCTGCCAACTTTTTGATGGCAGATTGCAGGAGCCACTTGGTGCTATCAAACCAGCCCAACTTGGCACTGCTGCCACCATGGGTCTGGTCACCATCCTGCCTATCGTAGCTTTTCAGTAGCCAGCCGGTCACTCCCAGCCATAGGCCCCCAGACACAAAACCTCGACCCGTTTCCCTGGCAAACAAAAGTAATCTGCCCCGCTTCTGGATGGCAGATTGCAGGAACCACTTGGTACTATCAAACCAGCCAGACTTGGAACTGGTGCCACCTTGGGCCTGGAAACCATCCTGCGTATCGTGGATTCTAAGGAGGCAGCCGGCCACTCCCAGCCACAGGGCCCCAAACACAAACAACGGCGCTTTTCCCTGGAAAACAAAACTCGCCTGCCAACTTTTTGACGGCAGATTGCAGGAGCCACTTGGTACTATCAAACCAGCCCGACTTGGCACTGGTGCCACCATGGGTCTTGTAACCATCCTGCCTATCGTAGGTTTTCAGGAGCCAGCCGGTCACTCCCAGCCATAGGCCCCAGACACAAACCTCGGCCCGTTTCCCTGGCAAACAAAAGTAAGCTACCGCGCTTCTGGATGGCAGATTGCAGGAACCACTTTGCACCATCAAAGCAGCCCGACTTGGCACTGGTTCCACCCCTGGTCTGGGAACCATCCTGCGTATCGTGGATTCTAATTAGCCAGCCGGCCACTCCCAGCCACACGACCCAAACACAAACAACGGCACTTTTCCCTGGAAAACAAATCTCGCCTGCCGATTTTTTGATGGCAGATTACAGGAGCCACTTGGTACTATCAAACCAGCCCAACTTGGCACTGGTGCCACCATGGGTCTGGTCACCATCCTGCCTATCGTAGCTTTTCAGGAGCCAGCCGGTCACTCCCAGCCATAGGCCCCCAGACAAAAATTTCGTCCCGTTTCCCTGGCAAACAAAAGTAAGCTGCCCCGCTTCTGGATGGCAGATTGCAGGACGCACTTGGTACTACGAAAACAGCCCGACTTGGCACTGATGCCACCTTGGGTCAGGGAACCATCCTGCGTATCGAGCTTTTTATGGAGCCAGCCGGTCACGCCCAGCCATATACCCCCAAAAACAAACCACGGAACTTTTCTCCAGCAAACAAAAATCCGCTGCCCCGCGTCTGGATGGCAGATTGCAGGAGCCACTTTGCACCATCAAACCAGCCCGACTTGGCACTGCTGCCACCTCTGGTCTGGGAACCATCCTGCGTATCGTGGATTCTAATTAGCCAGTCGGTCACTCCCACCCACACGCCCCCAAATACAAACAACGGCGCTTTTCCCTGGAAAACAAATCTCGCCTGCCAACTTTTTGATGGCAGATTACAGGAGCCACTTGGTACTATCAAACCAGCCCAACTTGGCACTGGTGCCACCATGGTTCTGGTCACCATCCTGCCTATCGTAGCTTTTCAGGAGCCAGCCGGTCACTCCCAGCCATAGGCCCCCAGACACAAAGCTCTGCCCGTTTCCCTGGCAAACAAAAGTAAGCTGCCCCGCTTCTGGATGGCAGATGGCAGGAGCCACTTGGTAGTATTACACCAGGCCAACTTGGCACTGGTGCCACCTTGGGTCTGGGAACAATGCTGCGTATCGTGGGTTCTAAGGAGCCAGCCGGCCACACCCAGCCACAGGCCCCCAAACACAAACAACGGCGCTTTTCCCTGGAAAACAAAACTGGCCTGCCAACTTTTTCATGGCAGATTGCAGGAGCCACTTGGTGCTATCAAACCAGCCCAACTTGGCACTGGTGCCACCATGGGTCTGGTAACCATCCTGCCTATCGTAGCTTTTCAGGAGCCAGCCGGTCACTCCCAGCCATAGGCCTCCAGAAAAAAACCACGGCCCGTTTCCCTGGCAAACAAAAGTAAGCTGCCCCGATTCTGGATGGCAGATTGCAGGAGCCACTTGGTACTATCAAACCAGCCCGACTTGGCACTGGTGCCACCTTGGATCTGGTCACCATCCTGCCTATCGTGGATTTTCAGGAGCCAGCCGGCCACTCCCAGCCACATGCCCCCAAACACAAACAACGGCGCTTTTCCCTCTAAAACAAAACTCGCCTGCCAACTTTTTGATGGCAGATTGCAGGAGCCACTTGGTACTATCAAACCAGCCCAACTTGGCACTGGTGCCACCATGGGGCTGGTAACCATCCTGCCACTCGTAGCTTTTCAGGAGCCAGCCAGTCACCCCCAGCCGTAGGCCCCCAGACAAAAATTTCGGCCCGTTTCCCTGGCAAAAAAAAGTAAGCTGCCCCGCTTCTGGTTAACAGATTGCAGGACGCACTTGGTACTACGAAAACAGCCCGACTTGGCACTGATGCCACCTTGGGTCAGGGAACCATCCTGCGTATCGAGCATTTAAGGAGCCAGCCGGTCACGCCCAGCCATATACCCCCAAAAACAAACCACGGAACTTTTCTCCAGCAAACAAAAATCCGCTGCCCCGCGTCTGGATGGCAGATTGCAGGAGCCACTTTGCACCATCAAACCACCTGACTTGGCACTGGTGCCACCTTGGATCTGGGAACCATCCTGCCTATCGTGGATTTTCAGGGGCCAGCCGGCAACTCTCAGCCATAGGCCCCCAAACACAAACCACGGCACTTTACTCTGGTAAACAAAACTCAACTGCCCCTCTTCTGGATGGCAAATTGCAGGACGCACTTGGTACTTCAAAACCAGCCCAACTTGGAACTGGTGCCACCTTGGGTCTGGTCACCATTCTGCATATCGTGCATTTTAAGGAGCCAGCTGGCCACTCCCAGCCATAGGCCCCCAGACACAAAGCTCTGCCCGTTTCCCTGGCAAACAAAGGTAAGCTACCCCGCTTCTGGATGGTAGATTGCAGGAGCCACTTTGAACCATCAAACCAGCCCGACTTGGCACTGGTGCCACCTTGGGTCTGGGAACCATCCTGCGTATCGTGGATTCCAAGGAGCCAGCTGGCCACTCTCAGCCACAGGCCCACAAACACAAACAACGGCGCTTTTCCCTGGAAAACAAAACTCGCCTGCCAACATTTTGATGGCAGATTGCAGGAGCCACTTGGTACTATCAAACCAGCCCAACTTGGCACTGGTGCCACCATGGGTCTTGTCACCATGCTGCCTATCGTAGCTTTTCAGGAGCCAGCCGGTCACTCCCAGCCATAGGCACCCAAATATAAATAACGGCGCTTTTCCCTGGAAAACAAATCTCGCCTGCCAAATTTTTGATGGCAGATTGCAGGAGCCACTTGGTACTATCAAACCAGCCCAACTTGGCACTGCTGCCACCATGGGTCTGGTCACCATACTGCCTATCGTAGCTTTTCCGGAGCCAGCCGGTCACTCCCAGCCATAGGCCCCCAGACAAAATCCTCGGCCCGTTTCCCTGGCAAACAAAAGTAAGCTGCCCAAATTCTGGATGGCAGATTGCAGGAGCCACTTGGTACTATCAAACCAGCCCGACTTGGCACTGGTGCCACCTTGGATCTGGGAACCATGCCGCGTATCGTGGATTCTAAGGATCCAGCCGGCCACTCTTAGCCACAGGCCCCAAAACACAAACAACGTCGCTTTTCCCTGGAAAACAAAACTCGCCTGCCAACATTTTGATGGCAGGTTGCAGGAGCCACTTGGTACTATCAAACCAGCCCAACTTGGCACTGGTGCCTCCATGGGTCTGGTAACCATCCTGCCTATCTTAGCTTTTCAGGAGCCAGCCGGTCAGTCGCAGCCATAGGCCCCAAACACAAAGCTCTGCCCGTTTCCCCGGCAAACAAAAGTAAGCTGCCCCGCTTCTGGATGGCAGATTGCAGGAGCCATTTTGAACCATCAAACCAGCCCGACTTGGCACTGGTGCCACCTTGGATCTCGGAACCATCCAGCCTATGGTGGATTTTCAGGGGCCAGCCGGCCACTCTCAGCCATGTACCCCCAAACAACAACCACGGCCCTTTCCTCTGGCCAACAAAACTCAACTGCCCCTCTTCTGGATGGCAAATTGCAGGAGCCACTTGGTACTACAAAACCAGCCCAACTTGGCACTGGTGCCACCTTGGGTCTAGTCACCATTCTGCATATCGTGCATTTTAAGGAGCCAGCTGGCCACTCCCAGCCATAGGCCCCCAGCCACAAACCTCGGCCCGTTTCCCTGGCAAACAAATGTAAGCTACCCCGCTTCTGGATGGCAGATTGCAGGAGCCACTTTGCACCATCAAACCAGCCCAACTTGGCACTGGTGCCACCGTGGGTCTGGGAACCATGCTGCGTAACGTAGATTCTAA
The DNA here is from genome assembly GCF_028018845.1 of Melospiza georgiana. Classification (NCBI taxonomy): domain Eukaryota; kingdom Metazoa; phylum Chordata; class Aves; order Passeriformes; family Passerellidae; genus Melospiza; species Melospiza georgiana. The sequence continues at coordinate 57,040,522 of NC_080430.1, forward strand.
GGCGCCAGCGGGCCACTCCCAGCCACAGGCCCACAAACCCAAAAAACGGTGCTTTTCCCTGGAAAACAAAACTGGCCTGCCAACTTTTTGATGGCAGATTGCAGGAGCCACTTGGTACTATGAAACCACCCAACTTGGCACTGGTGCCACCATGGGTCTTGTCACCATACTGCCTATCGTAGCTTTTCAGGAGCCAGCCGGTCACTCCCAGCCAGAGGCGCCCAGACACAAATGTCGGCCCGTTTCCATGGTGAACAAAAGTAAGCTGCCCCGCTTCTGGATGGCAGATTGCAGGAACCACTTGGTACTATCAAACCAGCCCGACTTGGCACTGGTGCCTCCTTGGGTCTGGGAACCATCCTGCGTATCGTGGATTCTAATTAGCCATCCGGCCTTTCCCAACCACAGCTCCCAAACACGAACACTGGCGCTTTTCCCTGGAAAACAAAACTCGCCTGCCAACTTTTTGATGGCAGATTGCAGGAGCCACTTGGTGCTATCAAACCAGCCCAACTTGGCACTGGTGCCTCCATGGGTCTGGTAACCATCCTGCCTATCGTAGCTTTTCAGGAGCCAGCCGGTCACTCCCAGCCATAGGCCTCCAGAAAAAAACCTCGGCCCGTTTCCCTGGCAAACAAAAGTAAGCTGCCCCGATTCTGGATGGCAGATTGCAGGAACCACTTGGTACTATCAAACCAGCCCGACTTGGCACTGGTGCCACCTTGCGTCTGGGAACCATCCTGCGTATCGTAGATTCTAATTAGCCAGCCGGCCACTCCCAACCACAGGACCCCATACACAAACAACGGCGCTTTTCCCTGGAAAACAAAACTCGCCTGCCAACTTTTGGATGGCAGATTGCAGGAGCCACTTTGCAACATAAAGCCAGCCCGACTTGGCACTGGTGCCACCTTGGATCTGGTCACCATCCTGCCTATCGTGGATTTTCAGGAGCCAGCCGGCCACTCCCAGCCACATGCCCCCAAACACAAACAACGGCGCTTTTCCCTCTAAAACAAAACTCGCCTGCCAACTTTTTGATGGCAGATTGCAGGAGCCACTTGGTACTATCAAACCAGCCCAACTTGGCACTGGTGCCACCATGGGGCTGGTAACCATCCTGCCACTCGTATCTTTTCAGGAGCCAGCCAGTCACCCCCAGCCGTTGGCCCCCAGAAGAAAATTTCGGCCCGTTTCCCTGGCAAACAAAAGTAAGCTGCCCCGCTTCTGGTTGGCAGATTGCAGGACGCACTTGGTACTACGAAAACAGCCCGACTTGGCACTGATGCCACCTTGGGTCAGGGAACCATCCTGCGTATCGAGCATTTAAGGAGCCAGCCGGTCACGCCCAGCCATATACCCCCAAAAACAAACCACGGAACTTTTCTCCAGCAAACAAAAATCCGCTGCCCCGCGTCTGGATGGCAGATTGCAGGAGCCACTTTGCACCATCAAACCAGCCCGACTTGGCACTGGTGCCACCTTGGATCTGGGAACCATCCTGCCTATCGTGGATTTTCAGGGGCCAGCCGGCAACTCTCAGCCATAGGCCCCCAAACACAAACCACGGCACTTTACTCTGGTAAACAAAACTCAACTGCCCCTCTTCTGGATGGCAAATTGCAGGACACACTTGGTACTACAAAACCAGCCCGACTTGGCACTGGTGCCACCTTGGGTCTGGTCACCATTCTGCAAATCGTGCATTTTAAGGAGCCAGCTGGCCACTCCCAGCCATAGGCCCCCAGACACAAAGCTCTGCCCGTTTCCCTGGCAAACAAATGTAAGCTACCCCGCTTCTGGATGGCAGATTGCAGGAGCCACTTTGCACCATCAAACCAGCCCGACTTGGCACTGGTGCCACCTTGGGTCTGGGAACCATCCTGCGTATCGTGGATTCTAAGGAGCCAGCTGGCCACTCTCAGCCACAGGCCCCCAAACACAAACAACGGTGCTTTTCCCTGGAAAACAAAACTCGCCTGCCAATTTTTGATGGCAGATTGCAGGAGCCACTTGGTACTATCAAACCAGCCCAACTTGGCACTGGTGCCACCATGGGTCTTGTCACCATACTGCCTATCGTAGATTTTCCGGAGCCAGCCGGTCACTCCCAGCCATAGGCCCCCAAATACAAAAAACGGCGCTTTTCCCTGGAAAACAAACCTCGCCTGCCAAATTTTTGATGGCAGATTGCAGGAGCCACTTGGTACTATCAAACCAGCCCAACTTGGCACTGGTGCCACCATGGGTCTGGTCACCATCCTGCCTATCGTAGCTTTTCAGGAGCCAGCCGGTCACTCCCAGCCATAGGCCCCCAGACACAAACCTCGGCCCGTTTCCCTGGCAAACAAAAGTAAGCTGCCCCGCTTCTGGATGGCAGATTGCAGGAGCCACTTGGTACTATCAAACCAGCCCGACTTGGCACTGGTGCCTCCATGGGTCTGGTAACCATGCTGCCTAACGTAGATTCTAAGGCGCCAGGCGGCCACTCCCAGCCACAGGCCGCCAAACACAAACAACGGCGCTTTTCCCTGGAAAACAAAACTTGCCTGCCAACTTTTTGATGGCAGATTGCAGGAGCCACTTGGTACTATGAAACCAGCCCGACTTGGCGCTGCTGCCACCATGGGTCTGGTCACCATCCTGCCTATCGTAGCTTTTCAGGAGCCAGCCGGTCACTCCCAGCCATAGGCCGCCAGACACAAACCTCGACCCGTTTCCCTGGCAAACAAAAGTAAGCTGCCCCGCTTCTGGATGGCAGATTGCAGGAACCACTTGGTACTATCAAACCAGCCCGACTTGGCACTGGTGCCACCTTGGCTCTGGGAACCATGCTGCGTAACGTAGATTCTAAGGCGCCAGGCGGCCACTCCCAACCACAGGCCCCCAAACACAAACAACGGCGCTTTTCCCTGGAAAACAAAACTCGCCTGCCAACTTTTTGATGGCAGATTGCAGGAGCCACTTGGTACTATCAAACCAGCCCAAATTGGCACTGGTGCCACCATGGGTCTGGTCACCATCCTGCCTATCGTAGCTTTTCAGGAGCCAGCCGGTCACTCCCAGCCATAGGCCCCCAGACAAAATCCTCGGCCCGTTTCCCTGGCAAACAAAAGTAAGCTGCCCCGGTTCTGGATGGCAGATTGCGGGAGCCACTTGGTACTATCAAACCAGCCCGACTTGGCACTGGTGCCACCTCTGGTCTGGAAACCATGCTGCGTAACGTAGATTCTAAGGCGCCAGCCGGCCACTCCCATCCACAGGCCCCCAAACACAAACAACGGCGCTTTTCCCTGGAAAACAAAACACGCCTGCCAACTTTTTGATGGCAGATTGCAGGAGCCACTTGGTACTATGAAACCAGCCCAACTTGGCACTGCTGCCTCCATGGGTCTGGTCAGCATCCTGCCTATCGGAGCTTTTCAGGAGCCAGCCGGTCACTCCCAGCCATAGGCCGCCAGACACAAACCTCGGCCCGTTTCCCTGGCAAACAAAAGTAAGCTGCCCCGCTTCTGGATGGCAGATTGCAGGAGCCACTTGGTACTATCAAACCAGCCCGACTTGGCACTGGTGCCTCCATGGGTCTGGTAACCATCCTGCCTATCGTAGCTTTTCAGGAGCCAGCCGATCAGTCCCAGCCATAGGCCCCAAACACAAATCTGTGCCCGTTTCCCCGGCAAACAAAAGTAAGCTACCCCGCTTCTGGATGGCAGATTGCAGGAGCCACTTTGAACCATCAAACCAGCCCGACTTGGCACTGGTGCCACCTCGGGTCTGGGAACCATGCTGCGTAACGTAGATTCTAAGGCGCCAGGCGGCCACTCCCAGCCGCAGGCCCCCAAACACAAACAACGGCGCTTTTCCCTGGAAAACAAAACTCAACTGCCAACTTTTTGATGGCAGATTGCAGGAGCCACTTGGTACTATCAAACCAGCCCAACTTGGCTCTGGTGCCACCATGGGTCTGGTCACCATCCTGCCTATCGTAGCTTTTCAGGAGCCAGCCGGTCACTCCTAGCCATAGGCCCCCAGACACAAAGCTCGGCCAGTTTCCCTGGCAAACAAAAGTAAGCTGCCCCGCTTCTGGATGGCAGATTGCAGGAGCTATTTATTACTATCAAACCAACCCGACTTGGCACTGGTGCCACCTTGGCTCTGGGAACCATCCTGCCTATCGTGGATTTTCAGGGGCCAGCCGGCCACTCCCAGCCATATGCCCCCAAACACAAACCACGGCACTTTACTCTGGTAAACAAAACTCAACTGCCCCTCTTCTGGATGGCAAATTGCAGGACGCACTTGGCACTACAAAAGCAGCCCGACTTGGCACTGGTGCCAACTTGGGTCTGGTCACCATCCTGCGTATCGTGCATTTTAAGGAGCCAGTTGGCCACTCCAAGCCATAGGCCCCCAGACACAAATCTCGGCCCGTTTCCCTGGCAAACAAAAGTAAGCTACCCCGCTTCTGGATGGCAGATTAGAGGAGCCACTTTGCACCATCAAACCAGCCTAACTGGGCACTGCTGCCACCTTGGGTCTGGGAACCATCCTGCGTATCGTGGATTCTAAGGAGCCAGCCGGCCACTCCCAGCCACAGGTCCCCAAACACAAACAACGGCGCTTTTCCCTGGAAAACAAAACTCGCCTGCCAACTTTTTGATGGCAGATTGCAGGAGCCACTTTGCAACATAAAACCAGCCCGGCTTGGCACTGGTCCCACCTTGGATCTCGGAACCATCCTGCCTATCGTGGATTTTCAGGGGCCAGCCGGCCACTCTCAGCCATGTACCCCCAAACAAAAACCACGGCCCTTTCCTCTGGCCAACAAAACTCAACTGACCCTCTTCTGGATGGCAAATTGCAGGAGCCACTTGCTACTACAAAACCAGCCCAACTTGGCACTGGTGCCACCTTGGCTCTGGGAACCATGCTACGTATCGTGGATTCTAATGAGCCAGCCGGCCACTCCCAGCCACAGGCGCCCAAAAAAAACCAAAGACCTTTTCTCTTGCAAACAAAAATCGGCTACCCCGCTTCTGGATGGCAGATTGCAGGAGACACTTTGCACCATCAAACCAGCCCGACTTGGCACTGGTGCCACCTTGGGTCTGGGAACCATGCTGCCTAGCGTGGATTTTCAGGAGCCAGGCGGCCACTCTCAGCCATAGGCCCTCAAGCACAAACCACGGCCCTTTTCTCTGGCAAACAAAACTCAACTGCCCCTCTTCTGGATGGCAAATTGCAGGACGCAATTGGTACTACAAAAACAGCCCAACTTGGCACTGGTGCCACCATGGGTCTGGTAACAATCCTGCCTATCGTAGCTTTTCAGGAGCCAGCCGGTCACTCCCAGCCATAGGACCCCAGACAAAAACCTCGGCCCGTTTCCCTGGCAAACAAAAGTAAGCTACCCCGCTTCTGGATGGCAAATTGCAGGAGCCACTTTGCACAATCAAACTGGCCCGACTTGGCACTGGTGCCACCTCTGGTCTGGGAACCATCCTGCGTATCGTGGATTCAAATGAGCCAGCTGGCCACTCCCAGCCACAGGCACCCAAACACAAACAACGGCGCTTTTCCCTGGAAAACAAAACTCGCCTACCAACTTTTCGATGGCAGATTGCAGGAGCCACTTTGCAACATAAAACCAGCTCGACTCGGCACTGGTTCCACCTTGGATCTCCGAACCATCCTGCCTATCGTGGATTTTCAGGGGCCAGGCGGCCACTCTCAGCCATGTACCCCAAAACAAAAACCACGGCCCTTTCCTCTGGCAAACAAAACTCAACTGCCCCTCTTCTGGATGGCAAATTGCAGGAGCCACTTGCTACTACAAAACCAGCCCAACTTGGCACTGGTGCCACCTTGGCTCTGGGAACCATGCTGCGTATCGTGGATTCTAATGAGCCAGCCGGCCACTCCCAGCCACAGGCGCCCAAAAAAAACCAAAGACTTTTCTCTTGCAAACAAAAATCGGCTACCCCGCTTCTGGATGGCAGATTGCAGGAGACACTTTGCACCATCAAACCAGCCCGACTTGGCACTGGTGCCACCTTTGGTCAGGGAACCATGCTGCCTAGCGTGGATTTTCAGGAGCCAGCCGGCCACTCTCAGCCATATGCCCTCAAGCAGAAACCACGGCCCTTTTCTCTGGCAAACAAAACTCAACTGCCCCTCTTATGGAGGGCAAATTGCAGGACGCACTTGGTACTACAAAAACAGCCCAACTTGGCACTGATGCCACCTTGGGTCTGGGAACCATCCTGCGTATCGAGCATTTTAAGCAGCCAGCCGGCCCCTCCCAGCCATATGCCCCCAAAAACGAACCACGGACTTGTTCTCTGGCAAACAAAAATCAGCTGCTCCGCGTTGGGATGGCAGATTGCAGGAGCCACTTTGCACCATCAAACCAGCCCGACTTGGCACTGGTGCCACCTTGGGTCTGGGAACCATTCTGCCTATCGTGGATTTTCAGGGGCCAGCCGGCCACTCTGAGCCATAGGCCCCCAAACAAAAACCACGGCCCTTTCCTCTGGCAAACAAAACTCAACTGCCCCTCTTCTGGATGGCAGATTGCAGGACGCACTTGGTACAATCAAACCAGCCCAACTTGGCACTGGTGCCACCTTGGCTCTGGGAACCATCCTGCGTATTGTGGATTGTCAGGAGCCAGCCGACCACTCTCGGCCACAGACCCCAATCAAAAACAACGGCCCGATTCACAGGCAAAAAAATCTCAGCTGCCCCACTTGTGGATGGGAGATTGCAGGAAGCGCTTGACACTGTCAAACCAGCCTAACTTGGCACTGGTGCCACCTTGGGTCTGGGAACGATGCTGCGTATCATGGAATTTAAGGAGCCAGCCGGCCACTCCCAGCCACAGGACCCAAACACATACCACAGCCCTTTTCTTTGGCAAACAAAACTCAGCTGCCCTGCTTTTGGATGGCAGATTGCAGGAGCCACTTGGTACTATCAAACCAGCCCAACTTGGCACTGGTGCCTCCATGGGTCTGGTCACCATCCTGCCTATCGTAGCTTTTCAGGAGCCAGCCGGTCAGTCCCAGCCATAGGCCCCAGACACAAAGCTCTGCCCGTTTCCCTGGCAAACAAAAGTAAGCTACCCCGCTTCTGGATGGCAGATTGCAGGAGACACTTTGCACCATCAAACCAGCCCGACTTGGCACTGGTGCCACCTCTGGTCTGGAAACCATCCTGCGTATCGTGGATTCTTAGGAGCCAGCTGGCCACTCCCAGCCACAGGCCCCCAAACACAAACAAACGGCGCTTTTCCCTGGAAAACAAAACTGGCCTGCCAACTTTTTGATGGCAGATTGCAGGAGCCACTTGGTACTATCAAACCAGCCCAACTTGGCACTGGTGCCACCATGGGTCTGGTCACCATCCTGCCTATCGTAGCTTTTCAGGAGCCAGCCGGTCACTCCCAGCCATAGGCCCCCAGAAAAAAACCTCGGCCCGTTTCCCTGGCAAACAAAACTCAACTGCCCCTCTTCTGGATGGCAAATTGCAGGACGCACTTGGTACTACGAAAACAGCCCGACTTGGCACTGATGCCACCTTGGGTCAGGGAACCATCCTGCGTATCGAGCTTTTTAAGGAGCCAGCTGGCGACGCCCAGCCATATACCGCCAAAAACAAACCACGGAACTTTTCTCCAGCAAACAAAAATCCGCTGCCCGCATCTGGATGGCAGATTGCAGAAGCCACTTTGCACCATGAAACCAGCCCAACTTGGCGCTGGTGCCACCTTGGGTCTGGGAACCATCCTGCGTATCGTGGATTCTAAGGAGCCAGCCGGCCACTCCCTGGCACAGGCCCCCAAACAAAAACAACGGCGCTTTTCCGTGGAAAACAAAACTCGCCTGCCAACTTTTTGATGGCTGATTGCAGGACCACTTGGTACTATCAAACCAGCCCGACTTGGCACTGGTGCCACCTTGGCTCTGGGAACCATGCTGCGTAACGTAGATTCTAAGGCGCCAGGCGGCCACTCCCAGCCACAGGCCCACAAACACAAACAACGGCGCTTTTCCCTGGAAAACAAAACTCGCCTGCCAACTTTTTGATGGCAGATTGCAGGAGCCACTTGGTACTATCAAACCAGCCCAACTTGGCTCTGGTGCCACCATGGGTCTGGTCACCATCCTGCCTATCGTAGCTTTTCAGGAGCCAGCCGGTCACTCCAGCCATAGGCCCCCAGACAAAAACCTCGGCCCGTTTCCCTGGCAAACAAAAGTAAGCTGCCCCGCTTCTGGATGGCAGATTGCAGGAGTTATTTAGTACTATCAAACCAGCCAGACGTGGCACTGGTGCCACCTTGGATCTGGGAACCATCTTGCCTATCGTGGATTTTCAGGAGCCAGCCGGCCTCTCTCAGCCATATGCCCCCAAACACAAACCACGGCCCTTTTCTCTGGCAAACAAAACTCAACTGCCCCTCTTCTGGATGGCAGATTGCAGGAGCCACTTGGTACTATCAAACCAGCCCGACTTGGCACTGGTGCCAACTTGGGTCTGGGAACCATCCTGCCTATCGTGGATTCTAAGTAGCCAGCTGGCCAGTCCCAGCCACAGGCCCCCAAACACAAACAACGGCGCTTTTCCCTGGAAAACAAAACTGGCCTGCCAACTTTTTGATGGCAGATTGCAGGAGCCACTTGGTACTATCAAACCAGCCCAACTTGGCACTGGTGCCACCATGGGTCTGGTCACCATCCTGCCTATCGTAGCTTTTCAGGAGCCAGCCGGTCACTCCCAGCCATAGGCCCCCAGCCACAAATCTCGGCCCGTTTCCCTGGCACACAAAAGTAAGCTACCCCGCTTCTGGATGGCAGATTGCAGGAGCAAATTGGCATCATCAAACCAGCCCGACTTGGCACTGGTGCCACCTCTGGTCTAAGAACCATCCTGCGTATCGTGGGTTGTAAGGAGCCTGCCGGCCACTCCCAGCCACAGGCCCCCACTCACAAACAACGGCGCTTTTCCCTGGAAAACAAAACTCGCCTGCTAGCTTTTTGATGGCAGAGTGCAGGAGCCACTTGGTACAATCAAACCAGCGCAACTTGGCACTGGTGCCACCATGGCTCTGGTCACCATCCTGCCTATCGTAGCTTTTCAGGAGCCAGTCGGTCACTCCCAGCCGTAGGCCCCCAGACACAAACCTCGGCCCGTTTCCCTGGCAAACAAAATTAAGCTGCCCCGCTTCTGGATGGCAGATTGCAGGAGCCACTTGGTACTATCAAACCAGCCCAACTTGGCAATGGTGCCACCATGGGTCTGGTCACCATCCTGCCTATTGTAGCTTTTCAGGGGCCAGCCAGCCAGCCCCAGGCACTGGCCCCCAGACAAGAGTTTGGTTCCGTTTCCCAGGCAAACAAAAGTAAGCTGCCCCGCTTCTGGATGGCAGATTGCAGGAGCCACTTTGCACCATCAAACCAGCCCAACTTGACACTGGTGCCACCTCTGGCCTGGGAACCATGCTGCGTATTGTGGACTCTAAGCAGCCACCCGGCCACTCCGAGCCTCAGGCCCCCAAACACAAACAACGGCGCGTTTCCCCGGAAAACAAAACTCGCCTGCCAACATTTTGATGGCAGATTGCAGGAGCCACTTGGTACTATCAAACCAGCCCAACTTGGCACTGGTGCCACCATGGGTCTGGTCACCATCCTGCCTAGCATAGCTTTTCAGGAGCCAGGAGGCCACTCCCAGCCATAGACCCCCAGACAGAAACCTCGGCCCGTTTCCATGGAAAACAAAAGTAAGCTGCCCCGCTTCTGGATGGCAGATTGCAGGAGCCACTTGGTACTATCAAATTAGCCCAACTTGGCTCTTGTGCCACCATGGGTCTGGTAAACATCCTGCCTATCGTAGCTTTTCAGGAGCCAGCCAGTCACTCCCTGCCATAGGGCCCCAGACAAATACCTCGGCCCATTTCCCTGGCAAACAAAAGTAAGCTGCCCCGCTTCTGGATGGCAGATTGCAGGAGCCACTTGGTACTATCAAACCAGCCCGACTTGGCACTGGTGCCACCTTGGATCTGGGAACCATGCTGCGTAACGTAGATTCTAAGACGACAGGCGGCCACTCCCAGCCACAGGGCCCCAAACAAAAACCACGGCGCTTTTCCCTGGAAAACAAAACTCGCCTGCCAACTTTTTGATGGCAGATTGCAGGAGCCACTTGGTACTATCAAACCAGCCCAACTTGGCACTGCTGCTACCATGGGTCTGGTAATCATCCTGCCTATCGTAGCTTTTCAGGAGCCAGCCGGTCACTCCCAGCCATAGGCCCCCAGAAAAAAACCTCGGCCCGTTTCCCTGGCAAACAAAAGTAAGCTGCCCCGCTTCTGGATGGCAGATTGCAGGAAACACTTGGTACTATCAAACCAGCCCGACTTGGCACTGGTGCCACCTTGGGTCTGGGAACCATCCTGCGTATCGTGGTTTCTAAGGAGCCAGCTGGCCACTCCCAGCTACAGGACCACAAACACAAACAACGGCGCTTTTCCCTGGAAAACAAAACTGGCCTGCCAAATTTTTGATGGCAGATTGTAGGAGCCACTTGGTACTATCAAACCAGCCCAACTTGGCACTGGTGCCACCATGGGTCTGGTCACCATCCTGCCTATCGTAGCTTTTCAGGAGCCAGCCGGTCACTCCCAGTCATAGGCCCCCAGACACAAAGCTCGGCCCGTTTCCCTGGCAAACAAAAGTAAGCTGCCCCGCTTCTGGATGGCAGATTAGAGGAGATATTTATTACTATCAAACCAGCCCGACTTGGCACTGGTGCCACCTCTGGTCTGGGAACCATCCTGCCTATCGTGGATTTTCAGGGGCCAGCCGGCCACTCTCAGCCATACGCCCCCAAACACAAACCACGGCCCTTTTCTCTGGCAAACAAAAATCAACTGCCCCTCTTCTGGATGGCAAATTGCAGGACGCACTTGGTACTACGAAAACAGCCCGACTTGGCACTGATGCCACCTTGGGTCAGGGAACCATCCTGCGTATCGAGCTTTTTAAGGAGCCAGCCGGCCACGCCCAGCCATATACCGCCAAAAAGAAACCACGGAACTTTTCTCCAGCAAACAAAAATCCGCTGCCCCGCGTCTGGATGGCAGATTGCAGGAGCCACTTTGCACCATCAAACCAGCCCGACTTGGCACTGGTGCAACCTTGGATCTGGGAACCATTCTGCCTATCGTGGATTTTCAGGGGCCAGCCGGCCACTCTCAGCCATAGGCCCCCAAAAACAAACCACGGCACTTTACTCTGGTAAACAAAACTCAACTGCCCCTCTTCTGGATGGCAAATTGCAGGACGCACTTGGTACTACAAAAGCAGTCCGATTTGGCACTGGTGCCACCTTGGGTCTGGTCACCATCCTGCGTATGGTGCATTTTAAGGAGCCAGCTGGCCACTCCCAGCCATAGGCCCCCAGACAAAAAATTCTGCCCGTTTCCCTGGCAAACAAAAGTAATCTACCCCGCTTCTGGATGGCAGATTGCAGGAGCCACTTTGCACCATCAAACCAGCCCAACTTGGCACTGGTGCCACCTTGGGTCTGGGAAACATCCTGCGTATCGTGGATTCTAAGGAGCCAGCCGGCCACTCCCAGCCACAGGCCCCCAAACACAAACAATGGCGCTTTTCCCTGGAAAACAAAACTCGCCTGCCAACTTTTTGATGGCAGATTGCAGGAGCCATTTCGTACTATCAAACCAGCCCAACTTGGCACTGGTGCCTACATGGGTCTGGTCACCATCCTGCCTATCGTAGCTTTTCAGGACATAGCCGGTCACTCCCAGCCATAGGCCCCCAGACACAAACCTCGGCCCATTTCCCTGGCAAACAAAAGTAAGCTGCCCCGCTTCTGGATGGCAGATTGCCGGAACCACTTGGTATTATCAAACCAGCCTGACTTGGCACTGGTGACACCTTGGGTCTGGGAACCATCCTGCGTATTGTGGATTCTAAGGAGGCAGCCGGCCACTCCCAGCCACAGGCCCCCAAACACAAACAACGGCGCTTTTCCCTGGAAAACAAAACTCGCCGGCCAACTCTTTGATGGCAGATTGCAGGAGCCACTTGGTACTATCAAACCAGCCCAACTTGGCACTGGTGCCACCATGGGTCTGGCCACCATCCTGCCTATCGTAGCTTTTCAGGAGCCAGCCGGTCACTCCCAGCCATAGGCCCCCAGACACAAAGCTCGGCCCGTTTCCCTGGCAAACAAAAGTAAGCTGCCGCGCTACTGGATGGCAGATTGCGGGAGCCACTTGGTACTATCAAACCAGCCCGACTTGGCACTGGTGCCACCTTGGCTCTGGGAACCATCCTGCCTATCGTGGATTTTCAGGGGCCAGCCGGCCACTCTCAGCCATATGCCCCCAAACACAAACCACAGCCCTTTTCTCTGGCAAACAAAACTCAACTGCCCCTCTTCTGGATGGCAAATTGCAGGACGCACTTGGTACTACGAAAACAGGCCGACTTGGCACTGATGTCACCTTGGGTCAGGGAACCATCCTGCGTATCGGGCTTTTTAAGGAGCCAGCCGGCCACGCCCAGCCATATACCCTCAAAAACAACCACGGAACTTTTCTTCAGCAAACAAAAATCTGCTGCCCCGCGTCTGGATGGCAGATTGCAGGAGCCACTTTGCACCATCAACCCAGCCCAACTTGGCACTGGTGCCACCTTGGATCTGGGAACCATTCTGCCTATCGTGGATTTTCAGGGGCCAGCCGGCCACTCTCAGCCATAGGCCACCAAACACAAACAACGGCCCTTTACTCTGGTAAACAAAACTCAACTGCCCCTCTTCTGGATGGCAGATTGCAGGACGCACTTGGTAGTACAAAACCAGCCCGACTTGGCACTGGTGCCACCTTGGGTCTGGTCACCATACTGCCTATCGTAGCTTTTCAGGAGCCAGCCGGTCACTCCCAGCCATAGGCCCCCAGACACAAAGCTCGGCCCGTTTCCCTGGCAAACAAAATTAAGATACCCCGCTTCTGGATGGCAGATTGCAGGAGCCACATGGTACTATCAAACCAGCCCAACTTGGCACTTGTGCCACCTCTGGTCTGGGCACCATCCTGCCTATCGTAGCTTTTCAGGAGCCAGCCGGTCATTCCCAGCCACAGGCCCCCAAACACAAACAACGGCGCTTTTCCCTGGAAAACAAAACTCGCCTGCCAATATTTGATGGTAGATTGCAGGAGACACTTTGAAACATAAAACCAGCCCGACTTGGCACTGCTGCCACGTTGGATCTGGGAACCATCCTGCCTATCGTGGATTTTCAGGAGCCAGTCGGCCACTCCCAGCCATAGACCCCCAAACACAATCAACAGCGCTTTTCCCTGGAAAACCAAACTCGCCTGCCAGCTTTATGATGGCAGATTGCAGGAGCCACTTTGCACCATCAAACTAACCCAACTTGGCACTGATGCCACCTTGGGTCTGGTAACCATCCTGCCTATCGTAGCTTTTCTGGAGCCAGCCGGTCATTCCCAACCATAGACCCCCACACACAAACCTCGGCCCGTTTCCCTGGCAAACAAAAGTAAGCTGCCCCGCTTCTGGATGGCAGATTGCAGGAGCCACTTGGTGCTATCAAACCAGCCAGACTTGGCACTGGTGCCACCTTGGCTCTGGGAACCATGCTGCGTAACGTAGATTCTGAGACGACAGGCGGCCACTCCCAGCCACAGGACTCCAAACAAAATCAATGGCGATTTTCCCTGGAAAACAAAACTCGCCTGCCAACTTTTTGATGGCAGATTGCAGGAGCCACTTGGTACTGTCAAACCAGCCCAACTTGGCACTGGTGCCACCATGGGTCTGGTCACCATCCTGCCTATCATAGCTTTTCAGGAGCCAGCCGGTCACTCGCAGCCATGGGCGCCCAGAAAAAATTTTGGCCCATTTCCCTGGCAAACAAAAGTAAGCTACCCCGCTTCTGGATGGCAAATTGCAGGACGCACTTGGTACTAAAAACCAGGCCGACTTGGCACTGGTGCCACCTTGGGTCTGGTCACCATACTGCCTATCGTAGCTTTTCAGGAGCCAGCTGTTCACTCCCAGCCATAGGCCCCCAGACACAAACCTCGGCCCGTTTCCCTGGCAAAAAAAATTAAGATACCCCGCTTCTGGATGGCAGATTGCAGGAGCCACATGGTACTATCAAACCAGCCCAACTTGGCACTTGTGCCACCTCTGGTCTGGGCACCATCCTGCCTATCGTAGCTTTTCAGGAGCCAGGCGGTCATTCCCAGCCACAGGCCCCCAAACACAAACAACGGCGCTTTTCCCTGGAAAACAAAACTGGCCTGCCAACATTTGATGGTAGATTGCAGGAGACACTTTGAAACATAAAACCAGCCCGACTTGGCACTGCTGCCACGTTGGATCTGGGAACCATCCTGCCTATCGTGGATTTTCAGGAGCCAGCCGGCCACTCCCAGCCACATGCCCCAAACACAATCAACAGCGCTTTTCCCTGGAAAACCAAACTCGCCTGCCAGCTTTATGATGGCAGATTGCAGGAGCCACTTTGCACCATCAAACTAACCCAACTTGGCACTGGTGCCACCTCTGGCCTGGAAACCATCCTGCGTATCCCGGATTCTATGCAGCCCACCCGCCACTCCCAGCCACAGGCCCACAACAACAAACAATGGCGCTTTTCCCTGGAAAACAAAACTCGCCTGCCAACTTTTTGATGGCAGATTGCAGGAGCCACTTGGTACTATCAAACCAGCCCAACTTGGCACTGATGCCACCTTGGGTCTGGTCACCATCCTGCCTATCGTAGCTTTTCAGGAGCCAGCCGGTCATTCCCAACCATAGACCCCCACACACAAACCTCGGACCGTTTCCCTGGCAAACAAAAGTAAGCTGCCCCGCTTCTGGATGGCAGATTGCAGGAGCCACTTGGTGCTATCAAACCAGCCAGACTTGGCACTGGTGCCACCTTGGCTCTGGGAACCATGCTGCGTAAGGTAGATTCTGAGACGACAGGCGGCCACTCCCAGCCACAGGCCTCCAAACAAAATCACTGGCGATTTTCCCTGGAAAACAAAACTCGCCTGCCAACTTTTTGATGGCAGATTGCAGGAGCCACTTGGTACTATCAAACCAGCCCAACTTGGCACTGGTGCCACCATGGGTCTGGTCACCATCCTGCCTATCATAGCTTTTCAGGAGCCAGCCGGTCACTCGCAGCCATGGGCGCCCAGAAAAAATTTTGGCCCATTTCCCTGGCAAACAAAAGTAAGCTACCCCGCTTCTGGATGGCAAATTGCAGGACGCACTTGGTACTACAAAACCAGGCCGACTTGGCACTGGTGCCACCTTGGGTCAGGTCACCATACTGCCTATCGTAGCTTTTCAGGAGCCAGCCGGTCACTCCCAGCCATAGACCCCCAGACACAAACCTCGGCCCGTTTCCCTGGCAAACAAAATTAAGATACCCCGCTTCTGGATGGCAGATTGCAGGAGCCACATGGTACTATCAAACCAGCCCAACTTGGCACTTGTGCCACCTCTGGTCTGGGCACCATCCTGCCTATCGTAGCTTTTGAGGAGCCAGCCGGTCATTCCCAGCCACAGGCCCCCAGACACAAACAACGGCGCTTTTCCCTGGAAAACAAAACTGGCCTGCCAACATTTGATGGTAGATTGCAGGAGACACTTTGCAACATAAAACCAGCCCGACTTGGCACTGCTGCCACGTTGGATCTGGGAACCATCCTGCCTATCGTGGATTTTCAGGAGCCAGTCGGACACTCCCAGCCACATGCCCCAAACACAAACAACAGCGCTTTTCCCTGGAAAACCAAACTCGCCTGCCAGCTTTATGATGGCAGATTGCAGGAGCCACTTTGCACCATTAAACTAACCCAACTTGGCACTGGTGCCATCTCTGGCCTGGGAACCATCCTGCGTATCGTGGATTCTATGCAGCCCACCGGCCACTCCCAGCCACAGGCCCCCAAAGAAAAACAACGGCGCTTTTCCCTGGAAAACAAAACTCGCCTGCCAACTTTTTGATGGCAGATTGCAGGAGCCACTTGGTACTATCAAACCAGCCCAACTTGGCACTGGTGCCACCATGGGTCTGGTCACCATCCTGCCTATCGTAGCTTTTCAGGAGCCACCCGGTCATTCCCAGCCGTAGACCCCCACACACAAACCTCGGCCCGTTTCCCTGGCAAATAAAAGTAAGCTACCCCGCTTCTGGATGGCAGATTGCAGGAGCCACTTTGAACCATCAAACCAGCCCGACTTGGCACTGGTGCCACCTTGGGTCTGGTCACCATCCTGCCTATCGTAGCTTTTCAGGAGCCAGCCGGTCATTCGCAGCCATGGACCCCCACACACAAACCTCGGCCCGTTTCCCTGGCAAATAAAAATAAGCTGCCCCGCTTCTGGATGGCAGATTGGAGGAGCCACTTTGAACCATCAAACCAGCCCGACTTGGCACTGGTGCCACCTTGGCTGTGGGAACCATGCTGCGTATCGTGGATTCTAAGGAGCCAGCAGGCCACTCCCAGCCACAGGCCCCCAAACAAAACAATGGCGCTTTTCCCTGGAAAACAAAACTCCCCTGCCAACTTTTTGATGGCAGATTGCAGGAGCCACTTGGTACTATCAAACCAGCCCAACTTGGCACTGGTGCCACCATGGGTCTTGTCAACATCCTGCCTATCGTAGCTTTTCAGGAGCCGGCCGGTCACTCCCAGCCATAGCGCCCCAGACAAAAACCTCGGCCCGTTTCCCTGGCAAACAAAAGTAAGCTACCCCGCTTCTGGATGGCAGATTGCAGGACGAACTTGGTACTATCAAACCAGACCAACTTGGCACTGGTGCCACCTTGGGTCTGGGAAACATCCTGCGTATCGTGGATTCTAATTAGCCAGCCGGTCACTCCCAGCCACAGACCCCCAAAAAC
Source organism: Melospiza georgiana (assembly GCF_028018845.1). NCBI lineage: Eukaryota > Metazoa > Chordata > Aves > Passeriformes > Passerellidae > Melospiza > Melospiza georgiana. The sequence continues at coordinate 57,057,505 of NC_080430.1, forward strand.
AAACAACGGCACTTTTCCCTGGAAAACAAAACTCGCCTGCCAACTTTTTGATGGCAGATTGCAGGAGCCACTTGCTACTATCAAACCAGCCCAACTTGGCACTGGTGCCACCATGGGTCTAGTCACCATCCTGCCTATCGTAGCTTTTCAGGAGCCAGCCGGTCACTCCCAGCCATAGGCCCCGAGACACAAACCTCGGCCCGTTTCCCTGGCAAAGAAAAGTAAGCTACCCCGCTTCTGGATGGCAGATTGCAGGAGCCACTTTGCACCATCAAAGCAGCCCGACTTGGCACTGGTGCCACCTCTGGTCTGGGAACCATCCTGCGTATCGTGGATTTTCAGGAGCCAGCTGGCCACTCCCAGCCACAGGCCCCCAAACACAATCAACGGCGCTTTTCCCTGGAAAACAAAACTGGCCTGCCAACATTTTGATGGCAGATTGCAGAAACCACTTGGTACTATCAAACCAGCCCAACTTGGCACTGGTGCCACCATGGGTCTGGTCACCATCCTGCCTATCGTAGCTTTTCAGGAGCCAGCCGGTAACTCCCAGCCATAGGCCGCCAGACACAAAGCTCTGCCCGTTTCCCTGGCAAACAAAAGTAAGCTGCCCCGCTTCTGGATGGCAGATTGCAGGAACCACTTGGTACTATCAAACCAGCCCGACTTGGCACTGGTGCCACCTCTGGTCTGGGAACCATCCTGCGTATCGTGTGTTCTAATGATCCGGCCGGCCACTCCCAGCCACAGGCCCCCAAACACAATCAAAGGCGCTTTTCCCTGGAAAACAAAACTCACCTGCCAACTTTTTGATGGCAGATTGCAGGAGCCACTTGGTACTATCAAACCAGCCCAACTTGGCACTGGTGCCACCATGGGTCTAGTCACCATCCTGCCTATCGTAGCTTTTCAGGAGCCAGCCGGTAACTCGCATCCATAGGCCCCGAGACACAAACCTCGGCCCGTTTCCCTGGCAAAGAAAAGTAAGCTACCCCGCTTCTGGATGGCAGATTGCAGGAGCCACTTTGAACCATCAAACCAGCCCGACTTGGCACTGGTGCCACCTCTGGTCTGGGAACCATCCTGCGTATCGTGGATTCTAAGGAGCCAGCCGGCCACTCCCAGCCACAGGCCCCCAAACACAAACAACGGCGCTTTTCCCTGGAAAACAAAACTGGCCTGCCAACTTTTTGATGACAGATTGCAGGAGCCACTTGGTACTATCAAACCAGCCCAACTTGGCACTGGTGCCACCATGGGTCTTGTCACCATCCTGCTATCGTAGCTTTTCAGGAGCCAGCCGGTCACTCCCAGCCATAGGCACCCAGACACAAACCTCGGCCTGTTTCCCTGGCAAACAAAAGTAAGCTGCCCCGCTTCTGGATGGCAGATTGCAGGAGCCACTTGGTACTATCAAACCAGCCCGACTTGGCACTGGTGCCACCTTGGCTCTGGGAACCATCCTGCCTATCGTGGATTTTCAGGGGCCAGCCGGCCACTCTCAGCCATATGCCCCCAAACACAAACCACGGCCCTTTTCTCTGGCAAACAAAACTCAACTGCCCCTCTTCTGGATGGCAAATTGCAGGACGCACTTAGTACTACGAAAACCGCCCGACTTGGCACTGATGCCACCTTGGGTCAGGGAACCATCCTGCGTATCGGGCTTTTTAAGGAGCCAGCCGGCCACGCCCAGCCATATACCCCCAAAAACAACCACGGAACTTTTCTCCAGCAAACAAAAATCTGCTGCCCCGCGTCTGGATGGCAGATTGCAGGAGCCACTTTGCACCATCAACCCAGCCCAACTTGGCACTGGTGCCACCTTGGATCTGGGAACCATTCTGCCTATCGTGGATTTTCAGGGCCCAGCCGGCCACTCTCAGCCATAGGCCACCAAACACAAACCACGGCCCTTTACTCTGGTAAACAAAACTCCACTGCCCCTCTTCTGGATGGCAAATTGAAGGACGCACTTGGTACTACAAAACCAGCCCGACTTGGCACTGGTGCCACCTTGGGTCTGGTCACCATACTGCCTATCGTAGCTTTTCAGGAGCCAGCCGGTCACTCCCAGCCATAGGCCCCCAGACACAAACCTCGGCCCGTTCCCCTGGCAAGCAAAATTAAGATACCCCGCTTCTGGATGGCAAATTGAAGGAGGCACATGGTACTATCAAACCAGCCCAACTTGGCACTTGTGCCACCTCTGGTCTGGGCACCATCCTGCCTATCGTAGCTTTTCAGGAGCCAGCCGGTCATTCCCAGCCACAGGCACCCAAACACAAACAACGGCGCTTTTCCCTGGAAAATAAAACTGACCTGCCAACATTTGATGGCAGATTGCAGGAGACACTTTGCAAAATAAAACCAGCCCGAATTGGCACTGCTGCCACGTTGGATCTGGGAACCATCCTGCCTATCGTGGATTTTCAGGAGCCAGCCGGTCACTCCCAGCCATAGCCCCCCAGACAAAAACCTCGGCCCGTTTCCCTGGCAAACAAAAGTAAGCTACCCCGCTTCTGGATGGCAGATTGCAGGACGCACATGGTACTATCAAACCAGCCCAACTTGGCACTTGTGCCACCTTGGGTCTGGGAACCATCCTGCGTATCGTGGATTCTAATTAGCCAGCCGGTCACTCCCAGCCACAGGCCCCAAACACAAACAACAGCGCTTTTCCCTGGAAAACCAAACTCGCCTGCCAGCTTTATGATGGCAGATTGCAGGAGCCACTTTGCACCATCAAACTAACCCAATTTGGCACTGGTGCCACCTCTGGCCTGGGAACCATCCTGCGTATCGTGGATTCTATGCAGCCCACTGGCCACTCCCAGCCACAGGCCCCCAAAGAAAAACAACGGCGCTTTTCCCTGGAAAACAAAACTCACCTGCCAACTTTTTGATGGCAGATTGCAGGAGCCACTTGGTACTATCAAACCAGCCCAACTTGGCACTGGTGCCACCATGGGTCTGGTCACCATCCTGCCTATCGTAGCTTTTCAGGAGCCAGCCGGTCATTTCCAGCCATAGACCCCCAGACACAAAGCTCTGCCCGTTTCCCTGGCAAATAAAAGTAAGCTGCCCCGCTTCTGGATGGCAGATTGCAGGAGCCACTTTGAACCATCAAACCAGCCCGACTTGGCACTGGTGCCACCTTGGGTCTGGTCACCATCCTGCCTATCGTAGCTTTTCAGGAGCCAGCCGGTCATTCCCAGCCACAGGCCCCCAAACACAAACAACGGCGCTTTTCCCTGGAAAATAAAACTGACCTGCCAACATTTGATGGCAGATTGCAGGAGACACTTTGCAAAATAAAACCAGCCCGACTTGGCACTGCTGCCACGTTGGATCTGGGAACCATCCTGCCTATCGTGGATTTTCAGGAGCCAGCCGGTCACTCCCAGCCATAGCCCCCCAGACAAAAACCTCGGCCCGTTTCCCTGGCAAACAAAAGTAAGCTACCCCGCTTCTGGATGGCAGATTGCAGGACGCACATGGTACTATCAAACCAGCCCAACTTGGCACTTGTGCCACCTTGGGTCTGGGAACCATCCTGCGTATCGTGGATTCTAATTAGCCAGCCGGTCACTCCCAGCCACAGGCCCCCAAACACAAACAACGGCGCTTTTCCCTGGAAAACAAAACTCGCCTGCCAACTTTTTGATGGCAGATTGCAGGAGCCACTTGGTACTATCAAACCAGCCCGACTTGGCACTGCTGCCACGTTGGATCTGGGAACCATCCTGCCTATCGTGGATTTTCAGGAGCCAGCCGGCCACTCCCAGCCACATGCCCCAAACACAAACAACAGCGCTTTTCCCTGGAAAACCAAACTCGCCTGCCAGCTTTATGATGGCAGATTGCAGGAGCCACTTTGCACCATCAAACAAACCCAACTTGGCACTGGTGCCACCTCTGGCCTGGGAACCATCCTGCGTATCGTGGATTCTATGCAGCCCACCGGCCAATCCCAGCCACAGGCCCCCAAAGAAAAACAACGGCGCTTTTCCCTGGAAAACAAAACTCGCCTGCCAACTTTTTGATGGCAGATTGCAGGAGCCACTTGGTACTATCAAACCAGCCCAACTTGGCACTGGTGCCACCATGGGTCTGGTCACCATCCTGCCTATCGTAGCTTTTCAGGAGCCAGCCGGTCATTCCCAGCCATAGACCCCCAGACACAAAGCTCTGCCCGTTTCCCTGGCAAATAAAAGTAAGCTGCCCCGCTTCTGGATGGCAGATTGCAGGAGCCACTTTGAACCATCAAACCAGCCCGACTTGGCACTGGTGCCACCTTGGGTCAGGTCACCATCCTGCCTATCGTAGCTTTTCAGGAGCCAGCCGGTCATTCCCAGCCATAGACCCCCAGACACAAAGCTCTGCCCGTTTCCCTGGCAAATAAAAGTAAGCTGCCCCGCTTCTGGATGGCAGATTGCAGGAGCCACTTTGAACCATCAAACCAGCCCGACTTGGCACTGGTGCCACCTTGGGTCTGGTCACCATCCTGCCTATCGTAGCTTTTCAGGAGCCAGCCGGTCATTCCCAGCCATAGACCCCCAGACACAAACCTCGGCCCGTTTCCCTGGCAAATAAATGTACGCTGCCCCGCTTCTGGATGGCAGATTGGAGGAGCCACTTTGAACCATCAAACCAGCCCGACTTGGCACTGGTGCCACCTTGGGTCTGGGAACCATGCTGCGTATCGTGGATTCTAAGGAGCCAGCCGGCCACTCCCAGCCACAGGCCCCCAAACACAATCAACGGCGCTTTTCCCTGGAAAACAAAACTCGCCTGCCAACTTTTTGATGGCAGATTGCAGGAGCCACTTGGTACTATCAAACCAGCCCAACTTGGCACTGGTGCCACCATGGGTCTGGTCACCATCCTGCCTATTGTAGCTTTTCAGGAGCCAGCCGGTCACTCCCAGCCATAGTCCCCCAGACAAAAACCTCGGCCCGTTTCCCTGGCAAACAAAAGTAAGCTTCCCCGCTTCTGGATGGCAGATTGCAGGAACCACTTTGTACTATCAAACCAGCCCAACTTGGCACTGGTGCCACCTCTGGTCTGGGAACCATCCTGCGTATCGTGTGTTCTAATGATCCGGCCGGCCACTCCCAGCCACAGGCCCCCAAACAAAATCAAAGGCGCTTTTCCCTGGAAAACAAAACTCACCTGCAAACTTTTTGATGGCAGATTGCAGGAGCCACTTGGTACTATCAAACCAGCCCAACTTGGCACTGGTGCCACCATGGGTCTGGTCACCATCCTGCCTATCGTAGCTTTTCAGGAGCCAGCCGGTCACTCCCAGCCATAGGCCCCGAGACACAAACCTCGGCCCGTTTCCCTGGCAAACAAAAGTAAGCTACCCCGCTTCTGGATGGCAGATTGCAGGAGCCACGTTGCACCATCAAACCAGCCCGACTGGGCACTGGTGCCACCTCTGGTCTGGGAACCATCCTGCGTATCGTGGATTCTAAGGAGCCAGCCGGCCACTCCCGGTCACAGGACCCCAAACACAAACCACGGCGCTTTTCCCTGGAAAACAAAACTGGCCTGCCAACTTTTTGATGGCAGATTGCAGGAGCCACTTGGTACTATCAAACCAGCCCGACTTGGCACTGGTGCCACCATGGGTCTGGTCACCATCCTGCCTATCGTAGCTTTTCAGGAGCCAGCCGGTCACTCCCAGCCATAGGCCCGCAGACACAATCCTCGGCCCGTTTCCCTGGCAAACAAAAGTAAGCTGCCCCGCTTCTGGATGGCAGATTGCAGGAGCCAATTGGTACTATCAAACCAGCCCGACTTGGCACTGGTGCCACCTTGGGTCTAGGAACCATGCTGCGTAACGTAGATTCTAAGGCGCCAGCCGCCCACTCCCAGCCACATGCCCCCAAACACAAACAACGGCGCTTTTCCCTGGAAAACAAAACTCGCCTGCCAACTTTTTGATGGCAGATTGCAGGAGCCACTTGGTACTATCAAACCAGCCCAACTTGGCACTGGTGCCACCATGGGTCTTGTCACCATCCTGCCTATCGTAGCTTTTCAGGAGCCAGCCGGTCACGCCCAGCCATAGGCACCCAGACACAAAGCTCGGCCCGTTTCCCTGGCAAACAAAAGTAAGCTGCCCCGCTTCTTGATGGCAGATTGCACGAGCCACTTGGTACTATCAAACCAGCCCGACTTGGCACTGGTGCCACCTTGGCTCTGGGAACCATCCTGCCTATCGTGGATTTTCAGGGGCCAGCCGGCCACTCTCAGCCATATGCCCCCAAACACAAACCACGGCCCTTTTCTCTGGCAAACAAAACTCAACTGCCCCTCTTCTGGATGGCAAATTGCAGGACGCACTTAGTACTACGAAAACCGCCCGACTTGGCACTGATGCCACCTTGGGTCAGGGAACCATCCTGCGTATCGGGCTTTTTAAGGAGCCAGCCGGCCACGCCCAGCCATATACCCCCAAAAACAACCACGGAACATTTCTCCAGCAAACAAAAATCTGCTGCCCCGCGTCTGGATGGCAGATTGCAGGAGCCACTTTGCACCATCAACCCAGCCCAACTTGGCACTGGTGCCACCTTGGATCTGGGAACCATTCTGCCTATCGTGGATTTTCAGGGCCCAGCCGGCCACTCTCAGCCATAGGCCACCAAACACAAACCACGGCCCTTTACTCTGGTAAACAAAACTCAACTGCCCCTCTTCTGGATGGCAAATTGAAGGACGCACTTGGTACTACAAAACCAGCCCGACTTGGCACTGGTGCCACCTTGGGTCTGGTCACCATACTGCCTATCGTAGCTTTTCAGGAGCCAGCCGGTCACTCCCAGCCATAGGCCCCCAGACACAAACCTCGGCCCGTTCCCCTGGCAAGCAAAATTAAGATACCCCGCTTCTGGATGGCAAATTGCAGGAGGCACATGGTACTATCAAACCAGCCCAACTTGGCACTTGTGCCACCTCTGGTCTGGGCACCATCCTGCCTATCGTAGCTTTTCAGGAGCCAGCCGGTCATTCCCAGCCACAGGCCCCCAAACACAAACAACGGCGCTTTTCCCTGGAAAATAAAACTGACCTGCCAACATTTGATGGCAGATTGCAGGAGACACTTTGAAACATAAAACCAGCCCGACTTGGCACTGCTGCCACGTTGGATCTGGGAACCATCCTGCCTATCGTGGATTTTCAGGAGCCAGCCGGTCACTCCCAGCCATAGCCCCCCAGACAAAATCCTCGGCCCGTTTCCCTGGCCAACAAAAGTAAGCTACCCCGCTTCGGGATGGCAGATTGCAGGACACACTTGGTACTATCAAACCAGCCCAACTTGGCACTTGTGCCACCTTGGGTCTGGGAACCATCCTGCGTATCGTGGATTCTAATTAGCCAGCCGGTCACTCCCAGCCACAGGCCCCCAAACACAAACAACGGCGCTTTTCCCTGGAAAACAAAACTCGCCTGCCAACTTTTTGATGGCAGATTGCAGGAGCCACTTGGTACTATCAAACCAGCCCGACTTGGCACTGCTGCCACGTTGGATCTGGGAACCATCCTGCCTATCGTGGATTTTCAGGAGCCAGCCGGTCACTCCCAGCCACATGCCCCAAACACAAACAACAGCGCTTTTCCCTGGAAAACCAAACTCGCCTGCCAGCTTTATGATGGCAGATTGCAGGAGCCACTTTGCACCATCAAACTAACCCAACTTGGCACTGGTGCCACCTCTGGCCTGGGAACCATCCTGCGTATCGTGGATTCTATGCAGCCCACCGGCCACTCCCAGCCACAGGCCCCCAAAGAAAAACAACGGCGCTTTTCCCTGGAAAACAAAACTCGCCTGCCAACTTTTTGATGGCAGATTGCAGGAGCCACTTGGTACTATCAAACCAGCCCAACTTGGCACTGGTGCCACCATGGGTCTGGTCACCATCCTGCCTATCGTAGCTTTTCAGGAGCCAGCCGGTCATTCCCAGCCATAGACCCCCAGACACAAAGCTCTGCCCGTTTCCCTGGCAAATAAAAGTAAGCTGCCCCGCTTCTGGATGGCAGATTGCAGGAGCCACTTTGAACCATCAAACCAGCCCGACTTGGCACTGGTGCCACCTTGGGTCTGGTCACCATCCTGCCTATCGTAGCTTTTCAGGAGCCAGCCGGTCATTCCCAGCCATAGACCCCCAAACACAAACCTCGGCCCGTTTCCCTGGCAAATAAATGTACGCTGCCCCGCTTCTGGATGGCAGATTGGAGGAGCCACTTTGAACCATCAAACCAGCCCGACTTGGCACTGGTGCCACCTTCGGTCTGGGAACCATGCTGCGTATCGTGGATTCTAAGGAGCCAGCCGGCCACTCCCAGCCACAGGCCCCCAAACAAAATCAATGGCGCTTTTCCCTGGAAAACAAAACTCGCCTGCCAACTTTTTGATGGCAGATTGCAGGAGCCACTTGGTACTATCAAACCAGCCCAACTTGGCACTGGTGCCACCTTGGGTCTGGTCACCATCCTGCCTATTGTAGCTTTTCAGGAGCCAGCCGGTCACTCCCAGCCATAGCCCCCCAGACAAAAACCTCGGCCCGTTTCCCCGGGACCAAAAGTAAGCTACCCCGCTTCTGGATGGCAGATTACAGGACGCACTTGGTACTATCAAACCAGCCCAACTTGGCACTGGTGCCACCTTGGGTCTGGGAACCATCCTGCGTATCGTGGATTCTAATTAGCCAGCCGGTCACTCCCAGCCACAGGCCCCCAAACACAAACAACGGCACTTTTCCCTGGAAAACAAAACTCGCCTGCCAACTTTTTGATGGCAGATTGCAGGAGCCACTTGGTACTATCAAACCAGCCCAACTTGGCACTGGTGCCACCATGGGTCTTGTCACCATCCTGCCTATCGTAGCTTTTCAGGAGCCAGCCGGTCACTCCCAGCCATAGGCCCCGAGACACAAACCTCGGCCCGTTTCCCTGGCAAACAAAAGTAAGCTGCCCCGCTTCTGGATGGCAGATTGCAGGAGCCACTTTGCACCATCAAACCAGCCCGACTTGGCACTGGTGCCACCTCTGGTCTGGGAACCATCCTGCTTTTCGTGGATTCTAAGGAGCCAGCTGGCCACTCCCAGCCACAGGCCCCCAAACACAAACAACGGCGCTTTTCCCTGGAAAACAAAACTGGCCTGCCAACTTTTTGATGGCAGATTGCAGGAGCCACTTGGTACTATCAAACCAGCCCGACTTGGCACTGGTGCCACCATGGGTCTGGTCACCATCCTGCCTATCGTAGCTTTTCAGGAGCCCAGCCGGTCACTCCCAGCCATAGGCCCCCAGACAAAAACCTCGGCCCGTTTCCCTGGCAAACAAAAGTAAGCTGCCCAGCTTCTGGATGGCAGATTGCAGGAGCCACTTGGTACTATCAAACCAGCCCGACTTGGCACTGGTGCCACCTTGGGTCTAGGAACCATGCTGCGTAACGTAGATTCTAAGGCGCCAGCCGCCCACTCCCAGCCACATGCCCCCAAACACAAACAACGGCGCTTTTCCCTGGAAAACAAAACTCGCCTGCCAACTTTTTGATGGCAGATTGCAGGAGCCACTTGGTACTATCAAACCAGCCCAACTTGGCACTGGTGCCACCATGGGTCTTGTCACCATCCTGCCTATCGTAGCTTTTCAGGAGCCAGCCGGTCACGCCCAGCCATAGGCACCCAGACACAAAGCTCTGCCCGTTTCCCTGGCAAACAAAAGTAAGCTGCCCCGCTTCTGGATGGCAGATTGCAGGAGACACTTGGTACTATCAAACCAGCCCGACTTGGCACTGGTGCCACCTTGGCTCTGGGAACCATCCTGCCTATCGTGGATTTTCAGGGGCCAGCCGGCCACTCTCAGCCATATGCCCCCAAACACAAACCACGGTCCTTTTCTCTGGCAAACAAAACTCAACTGCCCCTCTTCTGGATGGCAAATTGCAGGACGCACTTAGTACTACGAAAAACGCCCGACTTGGCACTGATGCCACCTTGGGTCAGGGAACCATCCTGCGTATCGGGCTTTTTAAGGAGCCAGCCGGCCACGCCCAGCCATATACCCCCAAAAAAACCACGGAACTTTTCTCCAGCAAACAAAAATCTGCTGCCCCGCGTCTGGATGGCAGATTGCAGGAGCCACTTTGCACCATCAACCCAGCCCAACTTGGCACTGGTGCCACCTTGGATCTGGGAACCATTCTGCCTATCGTGGATTTTCAGGGGCCAGCCGGCCACTCTCAGCCATAGGCCACCAAACACAAACCACGGCCCTTTACTCTGGTAAACAAAACTCCACTGCCCCTCTTCTGGATGGCAAATTGAAGGACGCACTTGGTACTACAAAACCAGCCCGACTTGGCACTGGTGCCACCTTGGGTCTGGTCACCATACTGCCTATCGTAGCTTTTCAGGAGCCAGCCGGTCACTCCCAGCCATAGGCCCCCAGACACAAACCTCGGCCCGTTCCCCTGGCAAGCAAAATTAAGATACCCCGCTTCTGGATGGCAGATTGCAGGAGACACTTTGCACCATCAAACCAGCCCAACTTGGCACTGGTGCCACCTCTGGTCTGGAAACCATCCTGCGTATCGTGGATTCTTAGGAGCCAGCTGGCCACTCCCAGCCACAGGCCCCCAAACACAAACAACGGCGCTTTTCCCTGGAAAACAAAACTGGCCTGCCAACTTTTTGATGGCAGATTGCAGGAGCCACTTGGTACTATCAAACCAGCCCGACTTGGCACTGGTGCCACCTTGGCTCTGGGAACCATGCTGCGTAACGTAGATTCTAAGGCGCCAGGCGGCCACTCCCAGCCACAGGCCCCCAAACACAAACAACGGCGCTTTTCCCTGGAAAACAAAACTCGCCTGCCAACTTTTTGATGGCAGATTGCAGGAGCCACTTGGTACTATCAAACCAGCCCAACTTGGCACTGGTGCCACCATGGGTCTGGTCACCATCCTGCCTATTGTAGCTTTTCAGGAGCCAGCCAATCACTCCCAGCCATAGGCCCCCAGACAAAAACCTCGGCCCGTTTCCCTGGCAAACAAAAGTAAGCTGCCCCGCTTCTGGATGGCAGATTGCAGGAGTTATTTAGTACTATCAAACCAGCCAGACGTGGCACTGGTGCCACCTTGTATCTGGGAACCATCTTGCCTATCGTGGATTTTAAGGAGCCAGCCGGCCTCTCTCAGACATATGCCCCCAAACACAAACCACGGCCCTTTTCTCTGGCAAACAAAACTCAACTGCCCCTCTTCTGGATGGCAGATTGCAGGAGCCACTTGGTACTATCAAACCAGCCCTACTTGGCACTGGTGCCACCTTGGGTCTGGGAAGCATGCTGCGTATCATGGATTTTCAGGAGCCAGCCCGCCACTGCAAGCTACAGGCCCCCATACACAAACAACAGCCTTTTTCTCTGGCAAACAAAATTCAGCTGCCCCGCTTCTGGATGGCAGATTGCAGGAGCCACTTGGTAGAATCAAACCAGCCCGACTTGGCACTGGTGCCAACTTGGGTCTGGGAACCATCCTGCGTATCGTAGCTTTTCAGGAGCCAGCCGGTCACTCCCAGCCATGGGCCCCCAGACACAAAATCTCGGCCCGTTTTCCTGGCAGGCAAAAGTAAGCTACCCCGCTTCTGGATGGCAGATTGCACGAGCAACTTGGCATCATCAAACCAGCCCGACTTGGCACTGGTGCCACCTCTGGTCTGGGTACCATCCTGCGTATCGTGGGTTCTAAGGAGCCAGCCGGCCACTCCCAGCCACAGGCCCCCAATCACAAACAACGGCGCTTTTCCCTGGAAAACAAAACTCGCCTGCTAGCTTTTTGATGGCAGAGTGCAGGAGCCACTTGGTACAATCAAACCAGCCCAACTTGGCACTGGTGCCACTATGGGTCTGGTCACCATCCTGCATATCGTAGCATTTCAGGAGCCAGTCGGTCACTCCCAGCCATAGGCCCCCAGACACAAACCTCGGCCCGTTTCCCTGGCAAACAAAATTAAGCTGCCCCGCTTCTGGATGGCAGATTGCAGGAGCCACTTGGTACTATCAAACCAGCCCAACTTGGCACTGGTGCCACCATGGGTCTGGTCACCATCCTGCCTATCGTATCTTTTCAGGGGCCAGCCAGCCAGCCCCAGGCACTGGCCCCCAGACAAGAATTTCGGCCCGTTTCCCTGGCAAACAAAGGTAAGCTATCCCGCTTCTGGATGGCAGATTGCAGGAGCCACTTTGCACCATCAAACCAGCCCAACTTGACACTGGTGCCACCTCTGGCCTGGGAACCATCCTGCGTATCGTGGATTCTAAGCAGCCACCCGGCCACTCCGAGCCACAGGCCCCCAAACACAAACAACGGTGCTTTTCCCCGGAAAACAAAACTCGACTGCCAACATTTTGATGGCAGATTGCAGGAGCCACTTGGTACTATCAAACCGGCCCAACTTGGCACTGCTGCCATCATGGGTCTGGTCACCATCCTGCCTAGCATAGATTTTCAGGAGCCAGGAGGTCACTCCCAGCCATAGACCCCCAGACAGAAACCTCGGCCCGTTTCCATAGAAAACAAAAGTAAGCTGCCCCGCTTCTGGATGGAAGATTGCAGGAGCCACTTGGTACTATGAAATTAGCCTAACTTGGCACTGGTGCCACCATGGGTCTGGTAAACATCCTGCCTATCGTAGCTTTTCAGGAGCCAGCCAGTCACTCCCTGCCATAGGGCCCCTGACAAATACCTCGGCCCGTTTCCCTGGCAAACAAAAGTAAGCTGCCCAAATTCTGGATGGCAGATTGCAGGAGCCACTTGGTACTATCAAACCAGCCCGACTTGGCACTGGTGCCACCTTGGATCTGGGAACAATGCCGCGTAACGTGGATTCTAAGGATCCAGCCGGCCACTCTTAGCCACAGGCCCCCAAACACAAACAACGTCGCTTTTCCCTGGAAAACAAAACTCGCCTGCCAACATTTTGATGGCAGGTTGCAGGAGCCACTTGGTACTATCAAACCAGCCCAACTTGGCACTGGTGCCTCCATGGGTCTGGTAACCATCCTGCCTATCTTAGCTTTTCAGGAGCCAGCCGGTCAGTCGCAGCCATAGGCCCCAAACACAAAGCTCTGCCCGTTTCCCCGGCAAACAAAAGTAAGCTGCCCCGCTTCTGGATGGCAGATTGCAGGAGCCATTTTGAACCATCAAACCAGCCCGACTTGGCACTGGTGCCACCTTGGATCTCGGAACCATCCTGCCTATGGTGGATTTTCAGGGGCCAGCCGGCCACTCTCAGCCATGTACCCCCAAACAAAAACCACGGCCCTTTCCTCTGGCCAACAAAACTCAACTGCCCCTCTTCTGGATGGCAAATTGCAGGAGCCACTTGGTACTACAAAACCAGCCCAACTTGGCACTGGTGCCACCTTGGGTCTAGTCACCATTCTGCATATCGTGCATTTTAAGGAGCCAGCTGGCCACTCCCAGCCATAGGCCCCCAGCCACAAACCTCGGCCCGTTTCCCTGACAAACAAATGTAAGCTACCGCGCTTCTGGATGGCAGATTGCAGGAGCCACTTTGCACCATCAAACCAGCCCAACTTGGCACTGGTGCCACCGTGGGACTGGGAACCATGCTGCGTAACGTAGATTCTAAGGCGCCAGCGGGCCACTCCCAGCCACAGGCCCACAAACCCAAAAAACGGCGCTTTTCCCTGGAAAACAAAACTGGCCTGCCAACTTTTTGATGGCAGATTGCAGGAGCCACTTGGTACTATCAAACCACCCAACTTGGCACTGGTGCCACCATGGGTCTTGTCACCATACTGCCTATCGTAGCTTTTCAGGAGCCAGCCGGTCACTCGCAGCCAGAGGCGCCCAGAAACAAATGTCGGCCCGTTTCCATGGTAAACAAAAGTAAGCTGCCCCGCTTCTGGATGGCAGATTGCAGGAGCCACTTGGTAGTATCAAACCAGCCCGACTTGGCACTGGTGCCTCCTTGGGTCTGGGAACCATCCTGCGTATCGTGGATTCTAATTAGCCATCCGGCCTTTCCCAACCACAGCTCCCAAACACGAACACTGGCGCTTTTCCCTGGAAAACAAAACTCGCCTGCCAACTTTTTCATGGCAGATTGCAGGAGCCACTTGGTGCTATCAAACCAGCCCAACTTGGCACTGCTGCCACCATGGGTCTGGTCACCATCCTGCCTATCGTAGCTTTTCAGTAGCCAGCCGGTCACTCCCAGCCATAGGCCCCCAGACACAAAACCTCGACCCGTTTCCCTGGCAAACAAAAGTAATCTGCCCCGCTTCTGGATGGCAGATTGCAGGAACCACTTGGTACTATCAAACCAGCCAGACTTGGAACTGGTGCCACCTTGGGCCTGGAAACCATCCTGCGTATCGTGGATTCTAAGGAGGCAGCCGGCCACTCCCAGCCACAGGGCCCCAAACACAAACAACGGCGCTTTTCCCTGGAAAACAAAACTCGCCTGCCAACTTTTTGACGGCAGATTGCAGGAGCCACTTGGTACTATCAAACCAGCCCGACTTGGCACTGGTGCCACCATGGGTCTTGTAACCATCCTGCCTATCGTAGGTTTTCAGGAGCCAGCCGGTCACTCCCAGCCATAGGCCCCAGACACAAACCTCGGCCCGTTTCCCTGGCAAACAAAAGTAAGCTGCCCCGCTTCTGGATGGCAGATTACAGGACGCACTTGGTACTATCAAACCAGCCCAACTTGGCACTGGTGCCACCTTGGGTCTGGGAACCATGCTGCGTATCGTGGATTCCAAGGAGCCAGCCGGCCACTCCCAGCCACAGGCCCCCAAACACAATCAATGGCGCTTTTCCCTGGAAAACAAAACTCGCCTGCCAACTTTTTGATGGCAGATTGCAGGAGCCACTTGGTACTATCAAACCAGCCCAACTTGGCACTGGTGCCACCATGGGTCTGGTAACCATCCTGCCTATCGTAGCCTTTCATGAGCCAGCCGGTCACTCCCAGCCATAGGCCCCCAGCCACAAACCTCGGCCCGTTTCCCTGGCAAACAAAAGTAAGCTACCGCGCTTCTGGATGGCAGATTGCAGGAACCACTTTGCACCATCAAAGCAGCCCGACTTGGCACTGGTTCCACCCCTGGTCTGGGAACCATCCTGCGTATCGTGGATTCTAATTAGCCAGCCGGCCACTCCCAGCCACACGACCCAAACACAAGCAACGGCACTTTTCCCTGGAAAACAAATCTCGCCTGCCGATTTTTTGATGGCAGATTACAGGAGCCACTTGGTACTATCAAACCAGCCCAACTTGGCACTGGTGCCACCATGGGTCTGGTCACCATCCTGCCTATCGTAGCTTTTCAGGAGCCAGCCGGTCACTCCCAGCCATAGGCCCCCAGACAAAAATTTCGTCCCGTTTCCCTGGCAAACAAAAGTAAGCTGCCCCACTTCTGGATGGCAGATTGCAGGACGCACTTGGTACTACGAAAACAGCCCGACTTGGCACTGATGCCACCTTGGGTCAGGGAACCATCCTGCGTATCGAGCTTTTTATGGAGCCAGCCGGTCACGCCCAGCCATATACCCCCAAAAACAAACCACGGAACTTTTCTCCAGCAAACAAAAATCCGCTGCCCCGCGTCTGGATGGCAGATTGCAGGAGCCACTTTGCACCATCAAACCAGCCCGACTTGGCACTGGTGCCACCTCTGGTCTGGGAACCATCCTGCGTATCGTGGATTCTAATTAGCCAGTCGGTCACTCCCACCCACACGCCCCCAAATACAAACAACGGCGCTTTTCCCTGGAAAACAAATCTCGCCTGCCAACTTTTTGATGGCAGATTACAGGAGCCACTTGGTACTATCAAACCAGCCCAACTTGGCACTGGTGCCACCATGGTTCTGGTCACCATCCTGCCTATCGTAGCTTTTCAGGAGCCAGCCGGTCACTCCCAGCCATAGGCCCCCAGACACAAAGCTCTGCCCGTTTCCCTGGCAAACAAAAGTAAGCTGCCCCGCTTCTGGATGGCAGATGGCAGGAGCCACTTGGTACTATCAAACCAGCCCGACTTGGCACTGGTGCCACCATGGGTCTGGTCACCATCCTGCCTATCGTAGCTTTTCAGGAGCCCAGCCGGTCACTCCCAGCCATAGGCCCCCAGACACAAAGCTCTGCCCGTTTCCCTGGCAAACAAAAGTAAGCTGCCCCGCTTCTGGATGGCAGATGGCAGGAGCCACTTGGTAGTATTAAACCAGGCCAACTTGGCACTGGTGCCACCTTGGGTCTGGGAACAATGCTGCGTATCGTGGGTTCTAAGGAGCCAGCCGGCCACACCCAGCCACAGGCCCCCAAACACAAACAACGGCGCTTTTCCCTGGAAAACAAAACTGGCCTGCCAACTTTTTCATGGCAGATTGCAGGAGCCACTTGGTGCTATCAAACCAGCCCAACTTGGCACTGGTGCCACCATGGGTCTGGTAACCATCCTGCCTATCGTAGCTTTTCAGGAGCCAGCCGGTCACTCCCAGCCATAGGCCTCCAGAAAAAAACCTCGGCCCGTTTCCCTGGCAAACAAAAGTAAGCTGCCCAGCTTCTGGATGGCAGATTGCAGGAGCCACTTGGTACTATCAAACCAGCCCGACTTGGCACTGGTGCCACCTTGGGTCTGGGAACCATCCTGCGTATCGTAGATTCTAATTAGCCAGCCGGCCACTCCCAACCACAGGCCCCCATACACAAACAACGGCGCTTTTCCCTGGAAAACAAAACTCGCCTGCCAACTTTTTGATGGCAGATTGCAGGAGCCACTTTGCAACATAAAGCCAGCCCGACTTGGCACTGGTGCCACCTTGGATCTGGTCACCATCCTGCCTATCGTGGATTTTCAGGAGCCAGCCGGCCACTCCCAGCCACATGCCCCCAAACACAAACAACGGCGCTTTTCCCTCTAAAACAAAACTCGCCTGCCAACTTTTTGATGGCAGATTGCAGGAGCCACTTGGTACTATGAAACCAGCCCAACTTGGCACTGGTGCCACCATGGGGCTGGTAACCATCCTGCCACTCGTAGCTTTTCAGGAGCCAGCCAGTCACCCCCAGCCGTAGGCCCCCAGACAAAAATTTCGGCCCGTTTCCCTGGCAAACAAAAGTAAGCTGCCCCGCTTCTGGTTGGCAGATTGCAGGACGCACTTGGTACTACGAAAACAGCCCGACTTGGCACTGATGCCACCTTGGGTCAGGGAACCATCCTGCGTATCGAGCATTTAAGGAGCCAGCCGGTCACGCCCAGCCATATACCCCCAAAAACAAACCATGGAACTTTTCTCCAGCAAACAAAAATCCGCTGCCCCGCGTCTGGATGGCAGATTGCAGGAGCCACTTTGCACCATCAAACCAGCCCGACTTGGCACTGGTGCCACCTTGGATCTGGGAACCATCCTGCCTATCGTGGATTTTCAGGGGCCAGCCGGCAACTCTCAGCCATAGGCCCCCAAACACAAACCACGGCACTTTACTCTGGTAAACAAAACTCAACTGCCCCTCTTCTGGATGGCAAATTGCAGGACGCACTTGGTACTACAAAACCAGCCCAACTTGGAACTGGTGCCACCTTGGGTCTGGTCACCATTCTGCATATCGTGCATTTTAAGGAGCCAGCTGGCCACTCCCAGCCATAGGCCCCCAGACACAAAGCTCTGCCCGTTTCCCTGGCAAACAAAGGTAAGCTACCCCGCTTCTGGATGGTAGATTGCAGGAGCCACTTTGAACCATCAAACCAGCCCGACTTGGCACTGGTGCCACCTTGGGTCTGGGAACCATCCTGCGTATCGTGGATTCCAAGGAGCCAGCTGGCCACTCTCAGCCACAGGCCCACAAACACAAACAACGGCGCTTTTCCCTGGAAAACAAAACTCGCCTGCCAACATTTTGATGGCAGATTGCAGGAGCCACTTGGTACTATCAAACCAGCCCAACTTGGCACTGGTGCCACCATGGGTCTTGTCACCATACTGCCTATCGTAGCTTTTCAGGAGCCAGCCGGTCACTCCCAGCCATACGCACCCAAATATAAATAACGGCGCTTTTCCCTGGAAAACAAATCTCGCCTGCCAAAATTTGATGGCAGATTGCAGGAGCCACTTGGTACTATCAAACCAGCCCAACTTGGCACTGCTGCCACCATGGGTCTGGTCACCATACTGCCTATCGTAGCTTTTCCGGAGCCAGCCGGTCACTCCCAGCCATAGGCCCCCAGACAAAATCCTCGGCCCGTTTCCCTGGCAAACAAAAGTAAGCTGCCCAAATTCTGGATGGCAGATTGCAGGAGCCACTTGGTACTATCAAACCAGCCCGACTTGGCACTGGTGCCACCTTGGATCTGGGAACCATGCCGCGTAACGTGGATTCTAAGGATCCAGCCGGCCACTCTTAGCCACAGGCCCCAAAACACAAACAACGTCGCTTTTCCCTGGAAAACAAAACTCGCCTGCCAACATTTTGATGGCAGGTTGCAGGAGCCACTTGGTACTATCAAACCAGCCCAACTTGGCACTGGTGCCTCCATGGGTCTGGTAACCATCCTGCCTATCTTAGCTTTTCAGGAGCCAGCCGGTCAGTCGCAGCCATAGGCCCCAAACACAAAGCTCTGCCCGTTTCCCCGGCAAACAAAAGTAAGCTGCCCCGCTTCTGGATGGCAGATTGCAGGAGCCATTTTGAACCATCAAACCAGCCCGACTTGGCACTGGTGCCACCTTGGATCTCGGAACCATCCAGCCTATGGTGGATTTTCAGGGTCCAGCCGGCCACTCTCAGCCATGTACCCCCAAACAACAACCACGGCCCTTTCCTCTGGCCAACAAAACTCAACTGCCCCTCTTCTGGATGGCAAATTGCAGGAGCCACTTGGTACTACAAAACCAGCCCAACTTGGCACTGGTGCCACCTTGGGTCTAGTCACCATTCTGCATATCGTGCATTTTAAGGAGCCAGCTGGCCACTCCCAGCCATAGGCCCCCAGCCACAAACCTCGGCCCGTTTCCCTGGCAAACAAAAGTAAGCTACCCCGCTTCTGGATGGCAGATTGCAGGAGCCACTTTGCACCATCAAACCAGCCCAACTTGGCACTGGTGCCACCGTGGGTCTGGGAACCATGCTGCGTAACGTAGATTCTAAGGCGCCAGCGGGCCACTCCCAGCCACAGGCCCACAAACCCAAAAAACGGTGCTTTTCCCTGGAAAACAAAACTGGCCGGCCAACTTTTTGATGGCAGATTGCAGGAGCCACTTGGTACTATCAAACCACCCAACTTGGCACTGGTGCCACCATGGGTCTTGTCACCATACTGCCTATCGTAGCTTTTCAGGAGCCAGCCGGTCACTCCCAGCCAGAGGCGCCCAGACACAAATGTCGGCCCGTTTCCATGGTGAACAAAAGTAAGCTGCCCCGCTTCTGGATGGCAGATTGCAGGAACCACTTGGTACTATCAAACCAGCCCGACTTGGCACTGGTGCCTCCTTTGGTCTGGGAACCATCCTGCGTATCGTGGATTCTAATTAGCCATCCGGCCTTTCCCAACCACAGCTCCCAAACACGAACACTGGCGCTTTTCCCTGGAAAACAAAACTCGCCTGCCAACTTTTTGATGGCAGATTGCAGGAGCCACTTGGTGCTATCAAACCAGCCCAACTTGGCACTGGTGCCTCCATGGGTCTGGTAACCATCCTGCCTATCGTAGCTTTTCAGGAGCCAGCCGGTCACTCCCAGCCATAGGCCTCCAGAAAAAAACCTCGGCCCGTTTCCCTGGAAAACAAAAGTAAGCTGCCCCGATTCTGGATGGCAGATTGCAGGAACCACTTGGTACTATCAAACCAGCCCGACTTGGCACTGGTGCCACCTTGCGTCTGGGAACCATCCTGCGTATCGTAGATTCTAATTAGCCAGCCGGCCACTCCCAACCACAGGCCCCCGTACACAAACAACGGCGCTTTTCCCTGGAAAACAAAACTCGCCTGCCAACTTTTGGATGGCAGATTGCAGGAGCCACTTTGCAACATAAAGCCAGCCCGACTTGGCACTGGTGCCACCTTGGATCTGGTCACCATCCTGCCTATCGTGGATTTTCAGGAGCCAGCCGGCCACTCCCAGCCACATGCCCCCAAACACAAACAACGGCGCTTTTCCCTGGAAAACAAAACTCGCCTGCCAACTTTTTGATGGCAGATTGCAGGAGCCACTTGGTACTATCAAACCAGCCCAACTTGGCACTGGTGCCACCATGGGGCTGGTAACCATCCTGCCACTCGTAGCTTTTCAGGAGCCAGCCAGTCACCCCCAGCCGTTGGCCCCCAGAAGAAAATTTCGGCCCGTTTCCCTGGCAAACAAAAGTAAGCTGCCCCGCTTCTGGTTGGCAGATTGCAGGACGCACTTGGTACTACGAAAACAGCCCGACTTGGCACTGATGCCACCTTGGGTCAGGGAACCATCCTGCGTATCGAGCATTTAAGGAGCCAGCCGGTCACGCCCAGCCATATACCCCCAAAAACAAACCACGGAACTTTTCTCCAGCAAACAAAAATCCGCTGCCCCGCGTCTGGATGGCAGATTGCAGGAGCCACTTTGCACCATCAAACCAGCCCGACTTGGCACTGGTGCCACCTTGGATCTGGGAACCATCCTGCCTATCGTGGATTTTCAGGGGCCAGCCGGCAACTCTCAGCCATAGGCCCCCAAACACAAACCACGGCACTTTACTCTGGTAAACAAAACTCAACTGCCCCTCTTCTGGATGGCAAATTGCAGGACACACTTGGTACTACAAAACCAGCCCGACTTGGCACTGGTGCCACCTTGGGTCTGGTCACCATTCTGCAAATCGTGCATTTTAAGGAGCCAGCTGGCCACTCCCAGCCATAGGCCCCCAGACACAAAGCTCTGCCCGTTTCCCTGGCAAACAAATGTAAGCTACCCCGCTTCTGGATGGCAGATTGCAGGAGCCACTTTGCACCATCAAACCAGCCCGACTTGGCACTGGTGCCACCTTGGGTCTGGGAACCATCCTGCGTATCGTGGATTCTAAGGAGCCAGCTGGCCACTCTCAGCCACAGGCCCCCAAACACAAACAACGGTGCTTTTCCCTGGAAAACAAAACTCGCCTGCCAATTTTTGATGGCAGATTGCAGGAGCCACTTGGTACTATCAAACCAGCCCAACTTGGCACTGGTGCCACCATGGGTCTTGTCACCATACTGCCTATCGTAGCTTTTCCGGAGCCAGCCGGTCACTCCCAGCCATAGGCCCCCAAATACAAAAAACGGCGCTTTTCCCTGGAAAACAAAACTCAACTGCCAAATTTTTGATGGCAGATTGCAGGAGCCACTTGGTACTATCAAACCAGCCCAACTTGGCACTGGTGCCACCATGGGTCTGGTCACCATCCTGCCTATCGTAGCTTTTCAGGAGCCAGCCGGTCACTCCCAGCCATAGGCCCCCAGACACAAACCTCGGCCCGTTTCCCTGGCAAACAAAAGTAAGCTGCCCCGCTTCTGGATGGCAGATTGCAGGAGCCACTTGGTACTATCAAACCAGCCCGACTTGGCACTGGTGCCTCCATGGGTCTGGTAACCATGCTGCGTAACGTAGATTCTAAGGCGCCAGGCGGCCACTCCCAGCCACAGGCCGCCAAACACAAACAACGGCGCTTTTCCCTGGAAAACAAAACTCGCCTGCCAACTTTTTGATGGCAGATTGCAGGAGCCACTTGGTACTATCAAACCAGCCCAACTTGGCACTGGTGCCACCATGGGTCTGGTCACCATCCTGCCTATCGTAGCTTTTCAGGAGCCAGCCGGTCACTCCCAGCCATAGGCCCCCAGACACAAACCTCGGCCCGTTTCCCTGGCAAACAAAAGTAAGCTGCCCCGCTTCTGGATGGCAGATTGCAGGAGCCACTTGGTACTATCAAACCAGCCCGACTTGGCACTGGTGCCTCCATGGGTCTGGTAACCATGCTGCCTAACGTAGATTCTAAGGCGCCAGGCGGCCACTCCCAGCCACAGGCCGCCAAGCACAAACAACGGCGCTTTTCCCTGGAAAACAAAACTTGCCTGCCAACTTTTTGATGGCAGATTGCAGGAGCCACTTGGTACTATGAAACCAGCCCAACTTGGCGCTGCTGCCACCATGGGTCTGGTCAGCATCCTGCCTATCGTAGCTTTTCAGGAGCCAGCCGGTCACTCCCAGCCATAGGCCGCCAGACACAAACCTCGGCCCGTTTCCCTGGCAAACAAAAGTAAGCTGCCCCGCTTCTGGATGGCAGATTGCAGGAACCACTTGGTACTATCAAACTAGCCCGACTTGGCACTGGTGCCACCTTGGCTCTGGGAACCATGCTGCGTAACGTAGATTCTAAGGCGCCAGGCGGCCACTCCAAACCACAGGCCCCCAAACACAAACAACGGCGCTTTTCCCTGGAAAACAAAACTCGCCTGCCAACTTTTTGATGGCAGATTGCAGGAGCCACTTGGTACTATCAAACCAGCCCGACTTGGCACTGGTGCCACCATGGGTCTGGTCACCATCCTGCCTATCGTAGCTTTTCAGGAGCCAGCCGGTCACTCCCAGCCATAGGCCCCCAGAAAAAATCCTCGGCCCGTTTCCCTGGCAAACAAAAGTAAGCTGCCCCGCTTCTGGATGGCAGATTGCGGGAGCCACTTGGTACTATCAAACCAGCCCGACTTGGCACTGGTGCCACCTCTGGTCTGGGAACCATGCTGCGTAACGTAGATTCTAAGGCGCCAGCCGGCCACTCCCATCCACAGGCCCCCAAACACAAACAACGGCGCTTTTCCCTGGAAAACAAAACTCGCCTGCCAACTTTTTGATGGCAGATTGCAGGAGCCACTTGGTACTATGAAACCAGCCCAACTTGGCACTGCTGCCTCCATGGGTCTGGTCAGCATCCTGCCTATCGGAGCTTTTCAGGAGCCAGCCGGTCACTCCCAGCCATAGGCCGCCAGACACAAACTTCGGCCCGTTTCCCTGGCAAACAAAAGTAAGCTGCCCCGCTTCTGGATGGCAGATTGCAGGAGCCACTTGGTACTATCAAACCAGCCCGACTTGGCACTGGTGCCTCCATGGGTCTGGTAACCATCCTGCCTATCGTAGCTTTTCAGGAGCCTGCCGATCAGTCCCAGCCATAGGCCCCAAACACAAATCTGTGCCCGTTTCCCCGGCAAACAAAAGTAAGCTACCCCGCTTCTGGATGGCAGATTGCAGGAGCCACTTTGAACCATCAAACCAGCCCGACTTGGCACTGGTGCCACCTCGGGTCTGGGAACCATGCTGCGTAACGTAGATTCTAAGGCGCCAGGCGGCCACTCCCAGCCGCAGGCCCCCAAACACAAACAACGGCGCTTTTCCCTGGAAAACAAAACTCAACTGCCAACATTTTGATGGCAGATTGCAGGAGCCACTTGGTACTATCAAACCAGCCCAACTTGGCTCTGGTGCCACCATGGGTCTGGTCACCATCCTGCCTATCGTAGCTTTTCAGGAGCCAGCCGGTCACTCCTAGCCATAGGCCCCCAGACACAAAGCTCGGCCAGTTTCCCTGGCAAACAAAAGTAAGCTGCCCCGCTTCTGGATGGCAGATTGCAGGAGCTATTTATTACTATCAAACCAACCCGACTTGGCACTGGTGCCACCTTGGCTCTGGGAACCATCCTGCCTATCGTGGATTTTCAGGGGCCAGCCGGCCACTCCCAGCCATATGCCCCCAAACACAAACCACGGCACTTTACTCTGGTAAACAAAACTCAACTGCCCCTCTTCTGGATGGCAAATTGCAGGACGCACTTGGCACTACAAAAGCAGCCCGACTTGGCACTGGTGCCAACTTGGGTCTGGTCACCATCCTGCGTATCGTGCATTTTAAGGAGCCAGTTGGCCACTCCAAGCCATAGGCCCCCAGACACAAATCTCGGCCCGTTTCCCTGGCAAACAAAAGTAAGCTACCCCGCTTCTGGATGGCAGATTAGAGGAGCCACTTTGCACCATCAAACCAGCCTAACTGGGCACTGCTGCCACCTTGGGTCTGGGAACCCTCCTGCGTATGGTGGATTCTAAGGAGCCAGCCGGCCACTCCCAGCCACAGGTCCCCAAACACAAACAACGGCGCTTTTCCCTGGAAAACAAAACTCGCCTGCCAACTTTTTAATGGCAGATTGCAGGAGCCACTTTGCAACATAAAACCAGCCCGGCTTGGCACTGGTCCCACCTTGGATCTCGGAACCATCCTGCCTATCGTGGATTTTCAGGGGCCAGCCGGCCACTCTCAGCCATGTACCCCCAAACAAAAACCACGGCCCTTTCCTCTGGCCAACAAAACTCAACTGACCCTCTTCTGGATGGCAAATTGCAGGAGCCACTTGCTACTACAAAACCAGCCCAACTTGGCACTGGTGCCACCTTGGCTCTGGGAACCATGCTACGTATCGTGGATTCTAATGAGCCAGCCGGCCACTCCCAGCCACAGGCGCCCAAAAAAAACCAAAGACCTTTTCTCTTGCAAACAAAAATCGGCTACCCCGCTTCTGGATGGCAGATTGCAGGAGACACTTTGCACCATCAAACCAGCCCGACTTGGCACTGGTGCCACCTTGGGTCTGGGAACCATGCTGCCTAGCGTGGATTTTCAGGAGCCAGGCGGCCACTCTCAGCCATAGGCCCTCAAGCACAAACCACGGCCCTTTTCTCTGGCAAACAAAACTCAACTGCCCCTCTTCTGGATGGCAAATTGCAGGACGCAATTGGTACTACAAAAACAGCCCAACTTGGCACTGGTGCCACCATGGGTCTGGTAACAATCCTGCCTATCGTAGCTTTTCAGGAGCCAGCCGGTCACTCCCAGCCATAGGACCCCAGACAAAAACCTCGGCCCGTTTCCCTGGCAAACAAAAGTAAGCTACCCCGCTTCTGGATGGCAAATTGCAGGAGCCACTTTGCACAATCAAACTGGCCCGACTTGGCACTGGTGCCACCTCTGGTCTGGGAACCATCCTGCGTATCGTGGATTCAAATGAGCCAGCTGGCCACTCCCTGCCACAGGCCCCCAAACACAAACAACGGCGCTTTTCCCTGGAAAACAAAACTCGCCTACCAACTTTTCGATGGCAGATTGCAGGAGCCACTTTGCAACATAAAACCAGCTCGACTCGGCACTGGTTCCACCTTGGATCTCCGAACCATCCTGCCTATCGTGGATTTTCAGGGGCCAGGCGGCCACTCTCAGCCATGTACCCCAAAACAAAAACCACGGCCCTTTCCTCTGGCAAACAAAACTCAACTGCCCCTCTTCTGGATGGCAAATTGCAGGAGCCACTTGCTACTACAAAACCAGCCCAACTTGGCACTGGTGCCACCTTGGCTCTGGGAACCATGCTGCGGATCGTGGATTCTAATGAGCCAGCCGGCCACTCCCAGCCACAGGCGCCCAAAAAAAACCAAAGACTTTTCTCTTGCAAACAAAAATCGGCTACCCCGCTTCTGGATGGCAGATTGCAGGAGACACTTTGCACCATCAAACCAGCCCGACTTGGCACTGGTGCCACCTTTGGTCAGGGAACCATGCTGCCTAGCGTGGATTTTCAGGAGCCAGCCGGCCACTCTCAGCCATATGCCCTCAAGCAGAAACCACGGCCCTTTTCTCTGGCAAACAAAACTCAACTGCCCCTCTTATGGAGGGCAAATTGCAGGACGCACTTGGTACTACAAAAACAGCCCAACTTGGCACTGATGCCACCTTGGGTCTGGGAACCATCCTGCGTATCGAGCATTTTAAGGAGCCAGCCGGCCCCTCGCAGCCATATGCCCCCAAAAACGAACCACGGACTTGTTCTCTGGCAAACAAAAATCAGCTGCCCCGCGTTGGGATGGCAGATTGCAGGAGCCACTTTGCACCATCAAACCAGCCCGACTTGGCACTGGTGCCACCTTGGGTCTGGGAACCATTCTGCCTATCGTGGATTTTCAGGGGCCAGCCGGCCACTCTGAGCCATAGGCCCCCAAACAAAAACCACGGCCCTTTCCTCTGGCAAACAAAACTCAACTGCCCCTCTTCTGGATGGCAGATTGCAGGACGCACTTGGTACAATCAAACCAGCCCAACTTGGCACTGGTGCCACCTTGGCTCTGGGAACCATCCTGCGTATTGTGGATTGTCAGGAGCCAGCCGACCACTCTCGGCCACAGACCCCAATCAAAAACAACGGCCCGATTCACAGGCAAAAAAATCTCAGCTGCCCCACTTGTGGATGGGAGATTGCAGGAAGCGCTTGACACTGTCAAACCAGCCTAACTTGGCACTGGTGCCACCTTGGGTCTGGGAACGATGCTGCGTATCATGGAATTTAAGGAGCCAGCCGGCCACTCCCAGCCACAGGACCCAAACACATACCACAGCCCTTTTCTTTGGCAAACAAAACTCAGCTGCCCTGCTTTTGGATGGCAGATTGCAGGAGCCACTTGGTACTATCAAACCAGCCCAACTTGGCACTGGTGCCTCCATGGGTCTGGTCACCATCCTGCCTATCGTAGCTTTTCAGGAGCCAGCCGGTCAGTCCCAGCCATAGGCCCCAGACACAAAGCTCTGCCCGTTTCCCTGGCAAACAAAAGTAAGCTACCCCGCTTCTGGATGGCAGATTGCAGGAGACACTTTGCACCATCAAACCAGCCCGACTTGGCACTGGTGCCACCTCTGGTCTGGAAAACATCCTGCGTATCGTGGATTCTTAGGAGCCAGCTGGCCACTCCCAGCCACAGGCCCCCAAACACAAACAACGGCGCTTTTCCCTGGAAAACAAAACTGGCCTACCAACTTTTTGATGGCAGATTGCAGGAGCCACTTGGTACTATCAAACCAGCCCAACTTGGCACTGGTGCCACCATGGGTCTGGTCACCATCCTGCCTATGGTAGCTTTTCAGGAGCCAGCCGGTCACTCCCAGCCATAGGCCCCCAGAAAAAAACCTCGGCCCGTTTCCCTGGCAAACAAAACTCAACTGCCCCTCTTCTGGATGGCAAATTGCAGGACGCACTTGGTACTACGAAAACAGCCCGACTTGGCACTGATGCCACCTTGGGTCAGGGAACCATCCTGCGTATCGAGCTTTTTAAGGAGCCAGCTGGCGACGCCCAGCCATATACCGCCAAAAACAAACCACGGAACTTTTCTCCAGCAAACAAAAATCCGCTGCCCGCATCTGGATGGCAGATTGCAGAAGCCACTTTGCACCATGAAACCAGCCCAACTTGGCGCTGGTGCCACCTTGGGTCTGGGAACCATCCTGCGTATCGTGGATTCTAAGGAGCCAGCCGGCCACTCCCTGGCACAGGCCCCCAAACAAAAACAACGGCGCTTTTCCGTGGAAAACAAAACTCGCCTGCCAACTTTTTGATGGCTGATTGCAGGAGCCACTTGGTACTATCAAACCAGCCCGACTTGGCACTGGTGCCACCTTGGCTCTGGGAACCATGCTGCGTAACGTAGATTCTAAGGCGCCAGGCGGCCACTCCCAGCCACAAGCCCACAAACACAAACAACGGCGCTTTTCCCTGGAAAACAAAACTCGCCTGCCAACTTTTTGATGGCAGATTGCAGGAGCCACTTGGTACTATCAAACCAGCCCAACTTGGCTCTGGTGCCACCATGGGTCTGGTCACCATCCTGCCTATCGTAGCTTTTCAGGAGCCAGCCGGTCACTCCAGCCATAGGCCCCCAGACAAAAACCTCGGCCCGTTTCCCTGGCAAACAAAAGTAAGCTGCCCCGCTTCTGGATGGCAGATTGCAGGAGTTATTTAGTACTATCAAACCAGCCAGACGTGGCACTGGTGCCACCTTGGATCTGGGAACCATCTTGCCTATCGTGGATTTTCAGGAGCCAGCCGGCCTCTCTCAGCCATATGCCCCCAAACACAAACCACGGCCCTTTTCTCTGGCAAACAAAACTCAACTGCCCCTCTTCTGGATGGCAGATTGCAGGAGCCACTTGGTACTATCAAACCAGCCCGACTTGGCACTGGTGCCAACTTGGGTCTGGGAACCATCCTGCCTATCGTGGATTCTAAGTAGCCAGCTGGCCAGTCCCAGCCACAGGCCCCCAAACACAAACAACGGTGCTTTTCCCTGGAAAACAAAACTGGCCTGGCAACTTTTTGATGGCAGATTGCAGGAGCCACTTGGTACTATCAAACCAGCCCAACTTGGCACTGGTGCCACCATGGGTCTGGTCACCATCCTGCCTATCGTAGCTTTTCAGGAGCCAGCCGGTCACTCCCAGCCATAGGCCCCCAGCCACAAACCTCGGCCCGTTTCCCTGGCACACAAAAGTAAGCTACCCCGCTTCTGGATGGCAGATTGCAGGAGCAAATTGGCATCATCAAACCAGCCCGACTTGGCACTGGTGCCACCTCTGGTCTGAGAACCATCCTGCGTATCGTGGGTTGTAAGGAGCCTGCCGGCCACTCCCAGCCACAGGCCCCCACTCACAAACAACGGCGCTTTTCCCTGGAAAACAAAACTCGCCTGCTAGCTTTTTGATGGCAGAGTGCAGGAGCCACTTGGTACAATCAAACCAGCGCAACTTGGCACTGGTGCCACCATGGGTCTGGTCACCATCCTGCCTATCGTAGCTTTTCAGGAGCCAGTCGGTCACTCCCAGCCGTAGGCCCCCAGACACAAACAACGGCCCGTTTCCCTGGCAAACAAAATTAAGCTGCCCCGCTTCTGGATGGCAGATTGCAGGAGCCACTTGGTACTATCAAACCAGCCCAACTTGGCACTGGTGCCACCATGGGTCTGGTCACCATCCTGCCTATTGTAGCTTTTCAGGGGCCAGCCAGCCAGCCCCAGGCACTGGCCCCCAGACAAGAGTTTGGTTCCGTTTCCCAGGCAAACCAAAGTAAGCTGCCCCGCTTCTGGATGGCAGATTGCAGGAGCCACTTTGCACCATCAAACCAGCCCAACTTGACACTGGTGCCACCTCTGGCCTGGGAACCATGCTGCGTATTGTGGACTCTAAGCAGCCACCCGGCCACTCCGAGCCTCAGGCCCCCAAACACAAACAACGGCGCGTTTCCCCGGAAAACAAAACTCGCCTGCCAACATTTTGATGGCAGATTGCAGGAGCCACTTGGTACTATCAAACCAGCCCAACTTGGCACTGGTGCCACCATGGGTCTGGTCACCATCCTGCCTAGCATAGCTTTTCAGGAGCCAGGAGGCCACTCCCAGCCATAAACCCCCAGACAGAAACCTCGGCCCGTTTCCATGGAAAACAAAAGTAAGCTGCCCCGCTTCTGGATGGCAGATTGCAGGAGCCACTTGGTACTATCAAATTAGCCCAACTTGGCTCTGGTGCCACCATGGGTCTGGTAAACATCCTGCCTATCGTAGCTTTTCAGGAGCCAGCCAGTCACTCCCTGCCATAGGGCCCCAGACAAATACCTCGGCCCATTTCCCTGGCAAACAAAAGTAAGCTGCCCCGCTTCTGGATGGCAGATTGCAGGAGCCACTTGGTACTATCAAACCAGCCCGACTTGGCACTGGTGCCACCTTGGATCTGGGAACCATGCTGCGTAACGTGGATTCTAAGACGACAGGCGGCCACTCCCAGCCACAGGGCCCCAAACAAAAACCACGGCGCTTTTCCCTGGAAAACAAAACTCGCCTGCCAACTTTTTGATGGCAGATTGCAGGAGCCACTTGGTACTATCAAACCAGCCCAACTTGGCACTGCTGCTACCATGGGTCTGGTAATCATCCTGCCTACTGTAGCTTTTCAGGAGCCAGCCGGTCACTCCCAGCCATAGGCCCCCAGAAAAAAACCTCGGCCCGTTTCCCTGGCAAACAAAAGTAAGCTGCCCCGCTTCTGGATGGCAGATTGCAGGAAACACTTGGTACTATCAAACCAGCCCGACTTGGCACTGGTGCCACCTTGGGTCTGGGAACCATCCTGCCTATCGTGGATTTTCAGGGGCCAGCCGGCCACTCTCAGCCATACGCCCCCAAACACAAACCACGGCCCTTTTCTCTGGCAAACAAAAATCAACTGCCCCTCTTCTGGATGGCAAATTGCAGGACGCACTTGGTACTACGAAAACAGCCCGACTTGGCACTGATGCCACCTTGGGTCAGGGAACCATCCTGCGTATCGAGCTTTTTAAGGAGCCAGCCGGCCACGCCCAGCCATATACCGCCAAAAAGAAACCACGGAACTTTTCTCCAGCAAACAAAAATCCGCTGCCCCGCGTCTGGATGGCAGATTGCAGGAGCCACTTTGCACCATCAAACCAGCCCGACTTGGCACAGGTGCAACCTTGGATCTGGGAACCATTCTGCCTATCGTGGATTTTCAGGGGCCAGCCGGCCACTCTCAGCCATAGGCCCCCAAAAACAAACCACGGCACTTTACTCTGGTAAACAAAACTCAACTGCCCCTCTTCTGGATGGCAAATTGCAGGACGCACTTGGTACTACAAAAGCAGCCCGATTTGGCACTGGTGCCACCTTGGGTCTGGTCACCATCCTGCGTATGGTGCATTTTAAGGAGCCAGCTGGCCACTCCCAGCCATAGGCCCCCAGACAAAAAATTCTGCCCGTTTCCCTGGCAAACAAAAGTAATCTACCCCGCTTCTGGATGGCAGATTGCGGGAGCCACTTGGTACTATCAAACCAGCCCGACTTGGCACTGGTGCCACCTTGGCTCTGGGAACCATCCTGCCTATCGTGGATTTTCAGGGGCCAGCCGGCCACTCTCAGCCATATGCCCCCAAACACAAACCACAGCCCTTTTCTCTGGCAAACAAAACTCAACTGCCCCTCTTCTGGATGGCAAATTGCAGGACGCACTTGGTACTACGAAAACAGGCCGACTTGGCACTGATGCCACCTTGGGTCAGGGAACCATCCTGCGTATCGGGCTTTTTAAGGAGCCAGCCGGCCACGCCCAGCCATATACCCTCAAAAACAACCACGGAACTTTTCTTCAGCAAACAAAAATCTGCTGCCCCGCGTCTGGATGGCAGATTGCAGGAGCCACTTTGCACCATCAACCCAGCCCAACTTGGCACTGGTGCCACCTTGGATCTGGGAACCATTCTGCCTATCGTGGATTTTCAGGGCCCAGCCGGCCACTCTCAGCCATAGGCCACCAAACACAAACAACGGCCCTTTACTCTGGTAAACAAAACTCAACTGCCCCTCTTCTGGATGGCAGATTGCAGGACGCACTTGGTAGTACAAAACCAGCCCGACTTGGCACTGGTGCCACCTTGGGTCTGGTCACCATACTGCCTATCGTAGCTTTTCAGGAGCCAGCCGGTCACTCCCAGCCATAGGCCCCCAGACACAAAGCTCGGCCCGTTTCCCTGGCAAACAAAATTAAGATACCCCGCTTCTGGATGGCAGATTGCAGGAGCCACATGGTACTATCAAACCAGCCCAACTTGGCACTTGTGCCACCTCTGGTCTGGGCACCATCCTGCCTATCGTAGCTTTTCAGGAGCCAGCCGGTCATTCCCAGCCACAGGCCCCCAAACACAAACAACGGCGCTTTTCCCTGGAAAACAAAACTCGCCTGCCAATATTTGATGGTAGATTGCAGGAGACACTTTGAAACATAAAACCAGCCCGACTTGGCACTGCTGCCACGTTGGATCTGGGAACCATCCTGCCTATCGTGGATTTTCAGGAGCCAGTCGGCCACTCCCAGCCATAGACCCCCAAACACAATCAACAGCGCTTTTCCCTGGAAAACCAAACTCGCCTGCCAGCTTTATGATGGCAGATTGCAGGAGCCACTTTGCACCATCAAACTAACCCAACTTGGCACTGATGCCACCTTGGGTCTGGTAACCATCCTGCCTATCGTAGCTTTTCAGGAGCCAGCCAGTCATTCCCAACCATAGACCCCCACACACAAACCTCGGCCCGTTTCCCTGGCAAACAAAAGTAAGCTGCCCCGCTTCTGGATGGCAGATTGCAGGAGCCACTTGGTGCTATCAAACCAGCCAGACTTGGCACTGGTGCCACCTTGGCTCTGGGAACCATGCTGCGTAAGGTAGATTCTGAGACGACAGGCGGCCACTCCCAGCCACAGGCCTCCAAACAAAATCAATGGCGATTTTCCCTGGAAAACAAAACTTGCCTGCCAACTTTTTGATGGCAGATTGCAGGAGCCACTTGGTACTGTCAAACCAGCCCAACTTGGCACTGGTGCCACCATGGGTCTGGTCACCATCCTGCCTATCATAGCTTTTCAGGAGCCAGCCGGTCACTCGCAGCCATGGGCGCCCAGAAAAAATTTTGGCCCATTTCCCTGGCAAACAAAAGTAAGCTACCCCGCTTCTGGATGGCAAATTGCAGGACGCACTTGGTACTACAAAACCAGCCCGACTTGGCACTGGTGCCACCTTGGGTCTGGTCACCATACTGCCTATCGTAGCTTTTCAGGAGCCAGCTGTTCACTCCCAGCCATAGGCCCCCAGACACAAACCTCGGCCCGTTTCCCTGGCAAAAAAAATTAAGATACCCCGCTTCTGGATGGCAGATTGCAGGAGCCACATGGTACTATCAAACCAGCCCAACTTGGCACTTGTGCCACCTCTGGTCTGGGCACCATCCTGCCTATCGTAGCTTTTGAGGAGCCAGCCGGTCATTCCCAGCCACAGGCCCCCAAACACAAACAACGGCGCTTTTCCCTGGAAAACAAAACTGGCCTGCCAACATTTGATGGTAGATTGCAGGAGACACTTTGAAACATAAAACCAGCCCGACTTGGCACTGCTGCCACGTTGGATCTGGGAACCATCCTGCCTATCGTGGATTTTCAGGAGCCAGCCGGCCACTCCCAGCCACATGCCCCAAACACAATCAACAGCGCTTTTCCCTGGAAAACCAAACTCGCCTGCCAGCTTTATGATGGCAGATTGCAGGAGCCACTTTGCACCATCAAACTAACCCAACTTGGCACTGGTGCCACCTCTGGCCTGGAAACCATCCTGCGTATCCCGGATTCTATGCAGCCCACCGGCCACTCCCAGCCACAGGCCCACAAACACAAACAATGGCGCTTTTCCCTGGAAAACAAAACTCGCCTGCCAACTTTTTGATGGCAGATTGCAGGAGCCACTTGGTACTATCAAACCAGCCCAACTTGGCACTGATGCCACCTTGGGTCTGGTCACCATCCTGCCTATCGTAGCTTTTCAGGAGCCAGCCGGTCATTCCCAACCATAGACCCCCACACACAAACCTCGGCCCGTTTCCCTGGCAAACAAAAGTAAGCTGCCCCGCTTCTGGATGGCAGATTGCAGGAGCCACTTGGTGCTATCAAACCAGCCAGACTTGGCACTGGTGCCACCTTGGCTCTGGGAACCATGCTGCGTAAGGTAGATTCTGAGACGACAGGCGGCCACTCCCAGCCACAGGCCTCCAAACAAAATCACTGGCGATTTTCCCTGGAAAACAAAACTCGCCTGCCAACTTTTTGATGGCAGATTGCAGGAGCCACTTGGTACTATCAAACCAGCCCAACTTGGCACTGGTGCCACCATGGGTCTGGTCACCATCCTGCCTATCATAGCTTTTCAGGAGCCAGCCGGTCACTCGCAGCCATGGGCGCCCAGAAAAAATTTTGGCCCATTTCCCTGGCAAACAAAAGTAAGCTACCCCGCTTCTGGATGGCAAATTGCAGGACGCACTTGGTACTACAAAACCAGCCCGACTTGGCACTGGTGCCACCTTGGGTCAGGTCACCATACTGCCTATCGTAGCTTTTCAGGAGCCAGCCGGTCACTCCCAGCCATAGACCCCCAGACACAAACCTCGGCCCGTTTCCCTGGAAAACAAAATTAAGATACCCCGCTTCTGGATGGCAGATTGCAGGAGCCACATGGTACTATCAAACCAGCCCAACTTGGCACTTGTGCCACCTCTGGTCTGGGCACCATCCTGCCTATCGTAGCTTTTGAGGAGCCAGCCGGTCATTCCCAGCCACAGGCCCCCAGACACAAACAACGGCGCTTTTCCCTGGAAAACAAAACTGGCCTGCCAACATTTGATGGTAGATTGCAGGAGACACTTTGCAACATAAAACCAGCCCGACTTGGCACTGCTGCCACGTTGGATCTGGGAACCATCCTGCCTATCGTGGATTTTCAGGAGCCAGTCGGACACTCCCAGCCACATGCCCCAAACACAAAAAACAGCGCTTTTCCCTGGAAAACCAAACTCGCCTGCCAGCTTTATGATGGCAGATTGCAGGAGCCACTTTGCACCATTAAACTAACCCAACTTGGCACTGGTGCCATCTCTGGCCTGGGAACCATCCTGCGTATCGTGGATTCTAAGGAGCCAGCCGGCCACTCCCAGCCACAGGCCCCCAAACAAAACAATGGCGCTTTTCCCTGGAAAACAAAACTCGCCTGCCAACTTTTTGATGGCAGATTGCAGGAGCCACTTGGTACTATCAAACCAGCCCAACTTGGCACTGGTGCCACCATGGGTCTTGTCAACATCCTGCCTATCGTAGCTTTTCAGGAGCCGGCCGGTCACTCCCAGCCATAGCGCCCCAGACAAAAACCTCGGCCCGTTTCCCTGGCAAACAAAAGTAAGCTACCCCGCTTCTGGATGGCAGATTGCAGGACGAACTTGGTACTATCAAACCAGCCCAACTTGGCACTGGTGCCACCTTGGGTCTGGGAAACATCCTGCGTATCGTGGATTCTAATTAGCCAGCCGGTCACTCCCAGCCACAGACCCCCAAAAACAAACAACGGCACTTTTCCCTGGAAAACAAAACTCGCCTGCCAACTTTTTGATGGCAGATTGCAGGAGCCACTTGGTACTATCAAACCAGCCCAACTTGGCACTGGTGCCACCATGGGTCTAGTCACCATCCTGCCTATCGTAGCTTTTCAGGAGCCAGCCGGTCACTCCCAGCCATAGGCCCCGAGACACAAACCTCGGCCCGTTTCCCTGGCAAACAAAAGTAAGCTACCCCGCTTCTGGATGGCAGATTGCAGGAGCCACTTTGCACCATCAAAGCAGCCCGACTTGGCACTGGTGCCACCTCTGGTCTGGGAACCATCCTGCTTATCGTGGATTTTCAGGAGCCAGCTGGCCACTCCCAGCCACAGGCCCCCAAACACAATCAACGGCGCTTTTCCCTGGAAAACAAAACTGGCCTGCCAACATTTTGATGGCAGATTGCAGAAACCACTTGGTACTATCAAACCAGCCCAACTTGGCACTGGTGCCACCATGGGTCTGGTCACCATCCTGCCTATCGTAGCTTTTCAGGAGCCAGCCGGTAACTCCCAGCCATAGGCCGCCAGACACAAAGCTCTGCCCGTTTCCCTGGCAAACAAAAGTAAGCTGCCCCGCTTCTGGATGGCAGATTGCAGGAACCACTTGGTACTATCAAACCAGCCCGACTTGGCACTGGTGCCACCTCTGGTCTGGGAACCATCCTGCGTATCGTGTGTTCTAATGATCCGGCCGGCCACTCCCAGCCACAGGCCCCCAAACACAAACAAAGGCGCTTTTCCCTGGAAAACAAAACTCACCTGCCAACTTTTTGATGGCAGATTGCAGGAGCCACTTGGTACTATCAAACCAGCCCAACTTGGCACTGGTGCCACCATGGGTCTAGTCACCATCCTGCCTATCGTAGCTTTTCAGGAGCCAGCCGGTAACTCCCAGCCATAGGCCCCGAGACACAAACCTCGGCCCGTTTCCCTGGCAAAGAAAAGTAAGCTACCCCGCTTCTGGATGGCAGATTGCAGGAGCCACTTTGAACCATCAAACCAGCCCGACTTGGCACTGGTGCCACCTCTGGTCTGGGAACCATCCTGCGTATCGTGGATTCTAAGGAGCCAGCCGGCCACTCCCAGCCACAGGCC
This sequence comes from Melospiza georgiana, assembly GCF_028018845.1. NCBI lineage: Eukaryota > Metazoa > Chordata > Aves > Passeriformes > Passerellidae > Melospiza > Melospiza georgiana. The sequence continues at coordinate 57,093,484 of NC_080430.1, forward strand.
CCCAAACACAAACAACGGCGCTTTTCCCTGGAAAACAAAACTGGCCTGCCAACTTTTTGATGACAGATTGCAGGAGCCACTTGGTACTATCAAACCAGCCCAACTTGGCACTGGTGCCACCATGGGTCTTGTCACCATCCTGCTATCGTAGCTTTTCAGGAGCCAGCCGGTCACTCCCAGCCATAGGCACCCAGACACAAACCTCGGCCTGTTTCCCTGGCAAACAAAAGTAAGCTGCCCCGCTTCTGGATGGCAGATTGCAGGAGCCACTTGGTACTATCAAACCAGCCCGACTTGGCACTGGTGCCACCTTGGCTCTGGGAACCATCCTGCCTATCGTGGATTTTCAGGGGCCAGCCGGCCACTCTCAGCCATATGCCCCCAAACACAAACCACGGCCCTTTTCTCTGGCAAACAAAACTCAACTGCCCCTCTTCTGGATGGCAAATTGCAGGACGCACTTAGTACTACGAAAACCGCCCGACTTGGCACTGATGCCACCTTGGGTCAGGGAACCATCCTGCGTATCGGGCTTTTTAAGGAGCCAGCCGGCCACGCCCAGCCATATACCCCCAAAAACAACCACGGAACTTTTCTCCAGCAAACAAAAATCTGCTGCCCCGCGTCTGGATGGCAGATTGCCGGAGCCACTTTGCACCATCAACCCAGCCCAACTTGGCACTGGTGCCACCTTGGATCTGGGAACCATTCTGCCTATCGTGGATTTTCAGGGCCCAGCCGGCCACTCTCAGCCATAGGCCACCAAACACAAACCACGGCCCTTTACTCTGGTAAACAAAACTCCACTGCCCCTCTTCTGGATGGCAAATTGAAGGACGCACTTGGTACTACAAAACCAGCCCGACTTGGCACTGGTGCCACCTTGGGTCTGGTCACCATACTGCCTATCGTAGCTTTTCAGGAGCCAGCCGGTCACTCCCAGCCATAGGCCCCCAGACACAAACCTCGGCCCGTTCCCCTGGCAAGCAAAATTAAGATACCCCGCTTCTGGATGGCAAATTGCAGGAGCCACTTCGTACTATCAAACCAGCCCAACTTGGCACTTGTGCCACCTCTGGTCTGGGCACCATCCTGCCTATCGTAGCTTTTCAGGAGCCAGCCGGTCATTCCCAGCCACAGGCCCCCAAACACAAACAACGGCGCTTTTCCCTGGAAAATAAAACTGACCTGCCAACATTTGATGGCAGATTGCAGGAGACACTTTGCAATATAAAACCAGCCCGACTTGGCACTGCTGCCACGTTGGATCTGGGAACCATCCTGCCTATCGTGGATTTTCAGGAGCCAGCCGGTCACTCCCAGCCATAGCCCCCCAGACAAAAACCTCGGCCCGTTTCCCTGGCAAAGAAAAGTAAGCTACCCCGCTTCTGGATGGCAGATTGCAGGACGCACATGGTACTATCAAACCAGCCCAACTTGGCACTTGTGCCACCTTGGGTCTGGGAACCATCCTGCGTATCGTGGATTCTAATTAGCCAGCCGGTCACTCCCAGCCACAGGCCCCCAAACACAAACAACGGCGCTTTTCCCTGGAAAACAAAACTCGCCTGCCAACTTTTTGATGGCAGATTGCAGGAGCCACTTGGTACTATCAAACCAGCCCGACTTGGCACTGCTGCCACCTTGGATCTGGGAACCATCCTGCCTATCATGGATTTTCAGGAGCCAGCCGGCCACTCCCAGCCACAGGCCCCAAACACAAACAACAGCGCTTTTCCCTGGAAAACCAAACTCGCCTGCCAGCTTTATGATGGCAGATTGCAGGAGCCACTTTGCACCATCAAACTAACCCAACTTGGCACTGGTGCCACCTCTGGCCTGGGAACCATCCTGCGTATCGTGGATTCTATGCAGCCCACCGGCCACTCCCAGCCACAGGCCCCCAAAGAAAAACAACGGCGCTTTTCCCTGGAAAACAAAACTCGCCTGCCAACTTTTTGATGGCAGATTGCAGGAGCCACTTGGTACTATCAAACCAGCCCAACTTGGCACTGGTGCCACCATGGGTCTGGTCACCATCCTGCCTATCGTAGCTTTTCAGGAGCCAGCCGGTCATTTCCAGCCATAGACCCCCAGACACAAAGCTCTGCCCGTTTCCCTGGCAAATAAAAGTAAGCTGCCCCGCTTCTGGATGGCAGATTGCAGGAGCCACTTTGAACCATCAAACCAGCCCGACTTGGCACTGGTGCCACCTTGGGTCTGGTCACCATCCTGCCTATCGTAGCTTTTCAGGAGCCAGCCGGTCATTCCCAGCCATAGACCCCCAGACACAAACCTCGGCCCGTTTCCCTGGCAAATAAATGTACGCTGCCCCGCTTCTGGATGGCAGATTGGAGGAGCCACTTTGAACCATCAAACCAGCCCGACTTGGCACTGGTGCCACCTTGGATCTGGGAACCATGCTGCGTATCGTGGATTCTAAGGAGCCAGCCGGCCACTCCCAGCCACAGGCCCCCAAACAAAATCAATGGCGCTTTTCCCTGGAAAACAAAACTCGCCTGCCAACTTTTTGATGGCAGATTGCAGGAGCCACTTGGTACTATCAAACCAGCCCAACTTGGCACTGGTGCCACCATGGGTCTGGTCAACATCCTGCCTATTGTAGCTTTTCAGGAGCCAGCCGGTCACTCCCAGCCATAGCCCCCCAGACAAAAACCTCGGCCCGTTTCCCCGGCAAACAAAAGTAAGCTACCCCGCTTCTGGATGGCAGATTACAGGACGCACTTGGTACTATCAAACCAGCCCAACTTGGCACTGGTGCCACCTTGGGTCTGGGAACCATCCTGCGTATCGTGGATTCTAATTAGCCAGCCGGTCACTCCCAGCCACAGGCCCCCAAACACAAACAACGGCACTTTTCCCTGGAAAACAAAACTCGCCTGCCAACTTTTTGATGGCAGATTGCAGGAGCCACTTGGTACTATCAAACCAGCCCAACTTGGCACTGGTGCCACCATGGGTCTAGTCACCATCCTGCCTATCGTAGCTTTTCAGGAGCCAGCCGGTCACTCCCAGCCATAGGCCCCGAGACACAAACCTCGGCCCGTTTCCCTGGCAAAGAAAAGTAAGCTACCCCGCTTCTGGATGGCAGATTGCAGGAGCCACTTTGCACCATCAAACCAGCCCGACTTGGCACTGGTGCCACCTCTGGTCTGGGAACCATCCTGCGTATCGTGGATTCTAAGGAGCCAGCTGGCCACTCCCAGCCACAGGCCCCCAAACACAAACAACGGCGCTTTTCCCTGGAAAACAAAACTGGCCTGCCAACTTTTTGATGGCAGATTGCAGAAACCACTTGGTACTATCAAACCAGCCCAACTTGGCACTGGTGCCACCATGGGTCTGGTCAGCATCCTGCCTATCGTAGCTTTTCCGGAGCCAGCCGGTAACTCCCAGCCATAGGCCGCCAGACACAAAGCTCTGCCCGTTTCCCTGGCAAACAAAAGTAAGCTTCCCCGCTTCTGGATGGCAGATTGCAGGAACCACTTGGTACTATCAAACCAGCCCAACTTGGCACTGGTGCCACCTCTGGTCTGGGAACCATCCTGCGTATCGTGTGTTCTAATGATCCGGCCGGCCACTCCCAGCCACAGGCCCCCAAACACAATCAAAGGCGCTTTTCCCTGGAAAACAAAACTCACCTGCCAACTTTTTGATGGCAGATTGCAGGAGCCACTTGGTACTATCAAACCAGCCCAACTTGGCACTGGTGCCACCATGGGTCTGGTCACCATCCTGCCTATCGTAGCTTTTCAGGAGCCAGCCGGTCACTCCCAGCCATAGGCCCCGAGACACAAACCTCGGCCCGTTTCCCTGGCAAACAAAAGTAAGCTACCCCGCTTCTGGATGGCAGATTGCAGGAGCCACTTTGCACCATCAAACCAGCCCGACTTGGCACTGGTGCCACCTCTGGTCTGGGAACCATCCTGCGTATCGTGGATTCTAAGGAGCAAGCCGGCCACTCCCGGTCACAGGACCCCAAAAACAAACCACGGCGCTTTTCCCTGGAAAACAAAACTCGCCTGCCAACTTTTTGATGGCAGATTGCAGGAGCCACTTGGTACTATCAAACCAGCCCAACTTGGCACTGGTGCCACCATGGGTCTGGTCACCATCCTGCCTATCGTAGCTTTTCAGGAGCCAGCCGGTCACTCCCAGCCATAGGCCCCCAGACACAAACCTCGGCCCGTTTCCCTGGCAAACAAAAGTAAGCTGCCCCGCTTCTGGATGGCAGATTGCAGGAGCCACTTGGTACTATCAAACCAGCCCGACTTGGCACTGGTGCCACCTTGGGTCTAGGAACCATGCTGCGTAACGTAGATTCTAAGGCGCCAGCCGCCCACTCCCAGCCACATGCCCCCAAACACAAACAACGGCGCTTTTCCCTGGAAAACAAAACTCGCCTGCCAACTTTTTGATGGCAGATTGCAGGAGCCACTTGGTACTATCAAACCAGCCCAACTTGGCACTGGTGCCACCATGGGTCTTGTCACCATCCTGCCTATCGTAGCTTTTCAGGAGCCAGCCGGTCACGCCCAGCCATAGGCACCCAGACACAAACCTCGGCCCGTTTCCCTGGCAAACAAAAGTAAGCTGCCCCGCTTCTGGATGGCAGATTGCAGGAGCCACTTGGTACTATCAAACCAGCCCGACTTGGCACTGGTGCCACCTTGGCTCTGGGAAACATCCTGCCTATCGTGGATTTTCAGGGGCCAGCCGGCCACTCTCAGCCATATGCCCCCAAACACAAACCACGGTCCTTTTCTCTGGCAAACAAAACTCAACTGCCCCTCTTCTGGATGGCAAATTGCAGGACGCACTTAGTACTACGAAAACCGCCCGACTTGGCACTGATGCCACCTTGGGTCAGGGAACCATCCTGCGTATCGGGCTTTTTAAGGAGCCAGCCGGCCACGCCCAGCCATATACCCCCAAAAAAACCACGGAACTTTTCTCCAGCAAACAAAAATCTGCTGCCCCGCGTCTGGATGGCAGATTGCAGGAGCCACTTTGCACCATCAACCCAGCCCAACTTGGCACTGGTGCCACCTTGGATCTGGGAACCATTCTGCCTATCGTGGATTTTCAGGGGCCAGCCGGCCACTCTCAGCCATAGGCCACCAAACACAAACCACGGCCCTTTACTCTGGTAAACAAAACTCCACTGCCCCTCTTCTGGATGGCAAATTGAAGGACGCACTTGGTACTACAAAACCAGCCCGACTTGGCACTGGTGCCACCTTGGGTCTGGTCACCATACTGCCTATCGTAGCTTTTCAGGAGCCAGCCGGTCACTCCCAGCCATAGGCCCCCAGACACAAACCACGGCCCGTTCCCCTGGCAAGCAAAATTAAGATACCCCGCTTCTGGATGGCAAATTGCAGGAGGCACATGGTACTATCAAACCAGCCCAACTTGGCACTTGTGCCACCTCTGGTCTGGGCACCATCCTGCCTATCGTAGCTTTTCAGGAGCCAGCCGGTCATTCCCAGCCACAGGCCCCCAAACACAAACAACGGCGCTTTTCCCTGGAAAATAAAACTGACCTGCCAACATTTGATGGCAGATTGCAGGAGACACTTTGCAACATAAAACCAGCCCGACTTGGCACTGCTGCCACGTTGGATCTGGGAACCATCCTGCCTATCGTGGATTTTCAGGAGCCAGCCGGTCACTCCCAGCCATAGCCCCCCAGACAAAAACCTCGGCCCGTTTCCCTGGCAAACAAAAGTAAGCTACCCCGCTTCTGGATGGCAGATTGCAGGACGCACTTGGTACTATCAAACCACCCCAACTTGGCACTGGTGCCACCTTGGGTCTGGGAACCATCCTGCGTATCGTGGATTCTAATTAGCCAGCCGGTCACTCCCAGCCACAGGCCCCCAAACACAAACAACGGCGCTTTTCCCTGGAAAACAAAACTGGCCTGCCAACTTTTTGATGGCAGATTGCAGGAGCCACTTGGTACTATCAAACCAGCCCGACTTGGCACTGCTGCCACGTTGGATCTGGGAACCATCCTGCCTATCATGGATTTTCAGGAGCCAGCCGGCCACTCCCAGCCACATGCCCCAAACACAAACAACAGCGCTTTTCCCTGGAAAACCAAACTCGCCTGCCAGCTTTATGATGGCAGATTGCAGGAGCCACTTTGCACCATCAAACTAACCCAACTTGGCACTGGTGCCACCTCTGGCCTGGGAACCATCCTGCGTATCGTGGATTCTATGCAGCCCACCGGCCACTCCCAGCCACAGGCCCCCAAAGAAAAACAACGGCGCTTTTCCCTGGAAAACAAAACTCGCCTGCCAACTTTTTGATGGCAGATTGCAGGAGCCACTTGGTACTATCAAACCAGCCCAACTTGGCACTGGTGCCACCATGGGTCTAGTCACCATCCTGCCTATCGTAGCTTTTCAGGAGCCAGCCGGTCACTCCCAGCCATAGGCCCCGAGACACAAACCTCGGCCCGTTTCCCTGGCAAAGAAAAGTAAGCTACCCCGCTTCTGGATGGCAGATTGCAGGAGCCACTTTGCACCATCAAAGCAGCCCGACTTGGCACTGGTGCCACCTCTGGTCTGGGAACCATCCTGCGTATCGTGGATTTTCAGGAGCCAGCTGGCCACTCCCAGCCACAGGCCCCCAAACACAAACAACGGCGCTTTTCCCTGGAAAACAAAACTGGCCTGCCAACTTTTTGATGGCAGATTGCAGAAACCACTTGGTACTATCAAACCAGCCCGACTTGGCACTGGTGCCACCATGGGTCTGGTCACCATCCTGCCTATCGTATCTTTTCAGGAGCCAGCCGGTAACTCCCAGCCATAGGCCGCCAGACACAAAGCTCTGCCCATTTCCCTGGCAAACAAAAGTAAGCTGCCCCGCTTCTGGATGGCAGATTGCAGGACGCACATGGTACTATCAAACCAGCCCAACTTGGCACTTGTGCCACCTTGGGTCTGGGAACCATCCTGCGTATCGTGGATTCTAATTAGCCAGCCGGTCACTCCCAGCCACAGGCCCCCAAACACAAACAACGGCGCTTTTCCCTGGAAAACAAAACTCGCCTGCCAACTTTTTGATGGCAGATTGCAGGAGCCACTTGGTACTATCAAACCAGCCCGACTTGGCGCTGCTGCCACGTTGGATCTGGGAACCATCCTGCCTATCATGGATTTTCAGGAGCCAGCCGGCCACTCCCAGCCACAGGCCCCAAACACAAACAACAGCGCTTTTCCCTGGAAAACCAAACTCGCCTGCCAGCTTTATGATGGCAGATTGCAGGAGCCACTTTGCACCATCAAACTAACCCAACTTGGCACTGGTGCCACCTCTGGCCTGGGAACCATCCTGCGTATCGTGGATTCTATGCAGCCCACCGGCCACTCCCAGCCACAGGCCCCCAAAGAAAAACAACGGCGCTTTTCCCTGGAAAACAAAACTCGCCTGCCAACTTTTTGATGGCAGATTGCAGGAGCCACTTGGTACTATCAAACCAGCCCAACTTGGCACTGGTGCCACCATGGGTCTGGTCACCATCCTGCCTATCGTAGCTTTTCAGGAGCCAGCCGGTCATTTCCAGCCATAGACCCCCAGACACAAAGCTCTGCCCGTTTCCCTGGCAAATAAAAGTAAGCTGCCCCGCTTCTGGATGGCAGATTGCAGGAGCCACTTTGAACCATCAAACCAGCCCGACTTGGCACTGGTGCCACCTTGGGTCTGGTCACCATCCTGCCTATCGTAGCTTTTCAGGAGCCAGCCGGTCATTCCCAGCCATAGACCCCCAGACACAAACCTCGGCCCGTTTCCCTGGCAAATAAATGTACGCTGCCCCGCTTCTGGATGGCAGATTGGAGGAGCCACTTTGAACCATCAAACCAGCCCGACTTGGCACTGGTGCCACCTTCGGTCTGGGAACCATGCTGCGTATCGTGGATTCTAAGGAGCCAGCCGGCCACTCCCAGCCACAGGCCCCCAAACAAAATCAATGGCGCTTTTCCCTGGAAAACAAAACTCGCCTGCCAACTTTTTGATGGCAGATTGCAGGAGCCACTTGGTACTATCAAACCAGCCCAACTTGGCACTGGTGCCACCATGGGTCTGGTCAACATCCTGCCTATTGTAGCTTTTCAGGAGCCAGCCGGTCACTCCCAGCCATAGCCCCCCAGACAAAAACCTCGGCCCGTTTCCCCGGCAAACAAAAGTAAGCTACCCCGCTTCTGGATGGCAGATTACAGGACGCACTTGGTACTATCAAACCAGCCCAACTTGGCACTGGTGCCACCTTGGGTCTGGGAACCATCCTGCGTATCGTGGATTCTAATTAGCCAGCCGGTCACTCCCAGCCACAGGCCCCCAAACACAAACAACGGCACTTTTCCCTGGAAAACAAAACTCGCCTGCCAACTTTTTGATGGCAGATTGCAGGAGCCACTTGGTACTATCAAACCAGCCCAACTTGGCACTGGTGCCACCATGGGTCTAGTCACCATCCTGCCTATCGTAGCTTTTCCGGAGCCAGCCGGTAACTCCCAGCCATAGGCCGCCAGACACAAAGCTCTGCCCGTTTCCCTGGCAAACAAAAGTAAGCTTCCCCGCTTCTGGATGGCAGATTGCAGGAACCACTTGGTACTATCAAACCAGCCCAACTTGGCACTGGTGCCACCTCTGGTCTGGGAACCATCCTGCGTATCGTGTGTTCTAATGATCCGGCCGGCCACTCCCAGCCACAGGCCCCCAAACACAATCAAAGGCGCTTTTCCCTGGAAAACAAAACTCACCTGCCAACTTTTTGATGGCAGATTGCAGGAGCCACTTGGTACTATCAAACCAGCCCAACTTGGCACTGGTGCCACCATGGGTCTGGTCACCATCCTGCCTATCGTAGCTTTTCAGGAGCCAGCCGGTCACTCCCAGCCATAGGCCCCGAGACACAAACCTCGGCCCGTTTCCCTGGCAAACAAAAGTAAGCTACCCCGCTTCTGGATGGCAGATTGCAGGAGCCACTTTGCACCATCGAACCAGCCCGACTTGGCACTGGTGCCACCTCAGGTCTGGGAACCATCCTGCGTATCGTGGATTCTAAGGAGCAAGCCGGCCACTCCCGGTCACAGGACCCCAAAAACAAACCACGGCGCTTTTCCCTGGAAAACAAAACTGGCCTGCCAACTTTTTGATGGCAGATTGCAGGAGCCACTTGGTACTATCAAACCAGCCCGACTTGGCACTGGTGCCACCATGGGTCTGGTCACCATCCTGCCTATCGTAGCTTTTCAGGAGCCAGCCGGTCACTCCCAGCCATAGGCCCCCAGACACAAACCTCGGCCCGTTTCCCTGGCAAACAAAAGTAAGCTGCCCCGCTTCTGGATGGCAGATTGCAGGAGCCACTTGGTACTATCAAACCAGCCCGACTTGGCACTGGTGCCACCTTGGGTCTAGGAACCATGCTGCGTAACGTAGATTCTAAGGCGCCAGCCGCCCACTCCCAGCCACATGCCCCCAAACACAAACAACGGCGCTTTTCCCTGGAAAACAAAACTCGCCTGCCAACTTTTTGATGGCAGATTGCAGGAGCCACTTGGTACTATCAAACCAGCCCAACTTGGCACTGGTGCCACCATGGGTCTTGTCACCATCCTGCCTATCGTAGCTTTTCAGGAGCCAGCCGGTCACGCCCAGCCATAGGCACCCAGACACAAACCTCGGCCCGTTTCCCTGGCAAACAAAAGTAAGCTGCCCCGCTTCTGGATGGCAGATTGCAGGAGCCACTTGGTACTATCAAACCAGCCCGACTTGGCACTGGTGCCACCTTGGCTCTGGGAAACATCCTGCCTATCGTGGATTTTCAGGGGCCAGCCGGCCACTCTCAGCCATATGCCCCCAAACACAAACCACGGTCCTTTTCTCTGGCAAACAAAACTCAACTGCCCCTCTTCTGGATGGCAAATTGCAGGACGCACTTAGTACTACGAAAACCGCCCGACTTGGCACTGATGCCACCTTGGGTCAGGGAACCATCCTGCGTATCGGGCTTTTTAAGGAGCCAGCGGGCCACGCCCAGCCATATACCCCCAAAAACAACCACGGAACTTTTCTCCAGCAAACAAAAATCTGCTGCCCCGCGTCTGGATGGCAGATTGCAGGAGCCAGTTTGCACCATCAACCCAGCCCAACTTGGCACTGGTGCCACCTTGGATCTGGGAACCATTCTGCCTATCGTGGATTTTCAGGGCCCAGCCGGCCACTCTCAGCCATAGGCCACCAAACACAAACCACGGCCCTTTACTCTGGTAAACAAAACTCCACTGCCCCACTTCTGGATGGCAAATTGAAGGACGCACTTGGTACTACAAAACCAGCCCGACTTGGCACTGGTGCCACCTTGGGTCTGGTCACCATACTGCCTATCGTAGCTTTTCAGGAGCCAGCCGGTCACTCCCAGCCATAGGCCCCCAGACACAAACCTCGGCCCGTTCCCCTGGCAAGCAAAATTAAGATACCCCGCTTCTGGATGGCAAATTGCAGGAGGCACATGGTACTATCAAACCAGCCCAACTTGGCACTTGTGCCACCTCTGGTCTGGGCACCATCCTGCCTATCGTAGCTTTTCAGGAGCCAGCCGGTCATTCCCAGCCACAGGCCCCCAAACACAAACAACGGCGCTTTTCCCTGGAAAATAAAACTGACCTGCCAACATTTGATGGCAGATTGCAGGAGACACTTTGAAACATAAAACCAGCCCGACTTGGCACTGCTGCCACGTTGGATCTGGGAACCATCCTGCCTATCGTGGATTTTCAGGAGCCAGCCGGTCACTCCCAGCCATAGCCCCCCAGACAAAATCCTCGGCCCGTTTCCCTGGCAAACAAAAGTAAGCTACCCCGCTTCGGGATGGCAGATTGCAGGACACACTTGGTACTATCAAACCAGCCCAACTTGGCACTTGTGCCACCTTGGGTCTGGGAACCATCCTGCGTATCGTGGATTCTAATTAGCCAGCCGGTCACTCCCAGCCACAGGCCCCCAAACACAAACAACGGCGCTTTTCCCTGGAAAACAAAACTCGCCTGCCAACTTTTTGATGGCAGATTGCAGGAGCCACTTGGTACTATCAAACCAGCCCGACTTGGCACTGCTGCCACGTTGGATCTGGGAACCATCCTGCCTATCGTGGATTTTCAGGAGCCAGCCGGCCACTCCCAGTCACATGCCCCAAACACAAACAACAGCGCTTTTCCCTGGAAAACCAAACTCGCCTGCCAGCTTTATGATGGCAGATTGCAGGAGCCACTTTGCACCATCAAACTAACCCAACTTGGCACTGGTGCCACCTCTGGCCTGGGAACCATCCTGCGTATCGTGGATTCTATGCAGCCCACCGGCCACTCCCAGCCACAGGCCCCCAAAGAAAAACAACGGCGCTTTTCCCTGGAAAACAAAACTCGCCTGCCAACTTTTTGATGGCAGATTGCAGGAGCCACTTGGTACTATCAAACCAGCCCAACTTGGCACTGGTGCCACCATGGGTCTGGTCACCATCCTGCCTATCGTAGCTTTTCAGGAGCCAGCCGGTCATTCCCAGCCATAGACCCCCAGACACAAAGCTCTGCCCGTTTCCCTGGCAAATAAAAGTAAGCTGCCCCGCTTCTGGATGGCAGATTGCAGGAGCCACTTGGTACTATCAAACCAGCCCGACTTGGCACTGGTGCCACCTTGGGTCTGGGAACCATGCTGCGTAACGTAGATTCTAAGGCGCCAGCTGCCCGCTCCCAGCCACATGCCCCCAAAGACAAACAACGGCGCTTTTCCCTGGAAAACAAAACTCGCCTGCCAATTTTTTGATGGCAGATTGCAGGAGCCACTTGGTACTATCAAACCAGCCCAACTTGGCACTGGTGCCACCATGGGTCTGGTCACCACCCTGCCTATCGTAGCTTTTCAGGAGCCAGCCGGTCACTACCAGCCATAGGCCCCCAGACACAAACCTCGGCCCGTTTCCCTGGCAAACAAAAGTAAGCTGCCCCACTTCTGGATGGCAGATTGCAGGAGACACTTGGGACTATCAAACCAGCCCGACTTGGCACTGGTGCCACCTTGGCTCTGGGAACCATCCTGCCTATCCTGGATTTTCAGGGGCCAGCCGGCCACTCTCAGCCATATGCCCCCAAACACAAACCACGGCCCTTTTCTCTGGCAAACAAAACTCAACTGCCCCTCTTCTGGATGGCAAATTGCAGGACGCACTTAGTCTACAAAAACCGCCCGACTTGGCACTGATGCCACCTTGGGTCAGGGAACCATCTTGCGTATCGGGCTTTTTAAGGAGCCAGCCGGCCACGCCCAGCCATATACCCCCAAAAACAACCACGGAACTTTTCTCCAGCAAAGAAAAATCTTCTCCCCCGCGTCTGGATGGCAGATTGCAGGAGCCACTTTGCACCATCAACCCAGCCCAACTTGGCACTGGTGCCACCTTGGATCTGGGAACCATTCTGCCTATCGTGGATTTTCAGGGGCCAGCCGGCCACTCTCAGCCATAGGCCACCAAACACAAACCACGGCCCTTTACGCTGGTAAACAAAACTCCACTGCCCCTCTTCTGGATGGCAAATTGAAGGACGCACTTGGTACTACAAAACCAGCCCGACTTGGCACTGGTGCCACCTTGGGTCTGGTCACCATACTGCCTATCGTAGCTTTTCAGGAGCCAGCCGGTCACTCCCAGCTATAGGCCCCCAGACACAAAACTCGGCCCGTTCCCCTGGCAAGCAAAATTAAGATTCTGGATGGCAAATTGCAGGAGCCACATGGTACTATCAAACCAGCCCAACTTGGCACTTGTGCCACCTCTGGTCTGGGCACCATCCTGCCTATCGTAGCTTTTCAGGAGCCAGCCGGTCATTCCCAGCCACAGGCCCCCAAACACAAACAACGGCGCTTTTCCCTGGAAAATAAAACTGACCTGCCAACATTTGATGGCAGATTGCAGGAGACACTTTGCAATATAAAACCAGCCCGACTTGGCACTGCTGCCACTTTTGATCTGGGAACCATCCTGCCTATCGTGGATTTTCAGGGGTCAGCCGGCCACTCTCAGCCATATGCCCTCAAACACAAACCAGGGCCCTTTTCTCTGGCAAACAAAACTCAATTACCCCTCTTCTGGACGGCAAATGGCAGGACGCACTTGGTACTACAAAAACAGCCCAACTTGGCACTGGTGCCACCTTGGGTCTGGGAACCATCCTGCGTATCGAGCTTTTTAAGGAGCCAGCCGGCCACTCCCAGCCACATGCCCCCAAAAACGAACCACGGACTTGTTCTCTGGCAAACAAAAATGAGCTGCCCCGCGTCGGGATGGCAGATTGCAGGAGCCACTTTGCACCATCAAACCACTCCGACTTGGCACTGGTGCCACCTTGGGTCTGGGAACCATTCTGCCTATCGTGGCTTTTCAGGGGCCAGCCGGCCACTCTGAGCCATAGGCCCCCAAAAAAAAACCACGGCCCTTTTCTCTGGCAAACAAAACTCAGCTGCCCCGCTTCTGGATGGCAGATTGCAGGACGCACTTGGTACAGTCAAACCAGCCCGACTTGGCACTGGTGCCACCTTGGGTCTGGTCACCATACTGCCTATCGTAGCTTTTCAGGAGCCAGCCGGTCACTCCCAGCCATAGGCCCCCAGACACAAACCTCGGCCTGTTCCCCTGGCAAGCAAAATTAAGATACCCCGCTTCTGGATGGCAAATTGCAGGAGCCACTTCGTACTATCAAACCAGCCCAACTTGGCACTTGTGCCACCTCTGGTCTGGGCACCATCCTGCCTATCGTAGCTTTTCAGGAGCCAGCCGGTCATTCCCAGCCACAGGCCCCCAAACACAAACAACGGCGCTTTTCCCTGGAAAATAAAACTGACCTGCCAACATTTGATGGCAGATTGCAGGAGCCACTTGGTACTATCAAACCAGCCCGACTTGGCACTGGTGCCACCTTGGGTCTGGGAACCATCCTGCGTATCGTGGATTCTAATTAGCCAGCCGGTCACTCCCAGCCACAGGCCCCCAAACACAAACAACGGTGCTTTTCCCTGGAAAACAAAACTCGCCTGCCAGTTTTTTGATGGCAGATTGCAGGAGCCACTTGGTACTATCAAACCAGCCCAACTTGGCACTGCTGCAACCATGGGTCTGGTCACCATCCTGCCTATCGTAGCTTTTCAGGAGCCAGCCGGTCACTCATAGCCATAGGCCGCCAGACAGAAACCTCGGCCCGTTTCCCTGGCAAACAAAAGTAAGCTGCCTCGCTTCTGGATGGCAGATTGCAGGAGCCACTTGGTACTATCAAACCAGCCCGACTTGGCACTGGTGCCACCTTGGGTCTGGGAACCATGCTGCGTAACGTAGATTCTAAGGCGCCAGCCGCCCGCTCCCAGCCACATGCCCCCAAAGACAAACAACGGCGCTTTTCCCTGGAAAACAAAACTCGCCTGCCAACTTTTTGATGGCAGATTGCAGGAGCCACTTGGTACTATCAAACCAGCCCAACTTGGCACTGGTGCCACCATGGGTCTGGTCACCATCCTGCCTATCGTAGCTTTTCAGGAGCCAGCCGGTCACTCCCAGCCATAGGCCCCCAGACACAAACCTCGGCCCGTTTCCCTGGCAAACAAAAGTAAGCTGCCCCACTTCTGGATGGCAGATTGCAGGAGACACTTGGGACTATCAAACCAGCCCGACTTGGCACTGGTGCCACCTTGGCTCTGGGAACCATTCTGCCTATCGTGGATTTTCAGGGGCCAGCCGGCCACTCTCAGCCATAGGCCACCAAACACAAACCACGGCCCTTTACTCTGGTAAACAAAACTCCACTGCCCCTCTTCTGGATGGCAAATTGAAGGACGCACTTGGTACTACAAAACCAGCCCGACTTGGCACTGGTGCCACCTTGGGTCTGGTCACCATACTGCCTATCGTAGCTTTTCAGGAGCCAGCCGGTCACTCCCAGCCATAGGCCCCCAGACACAAAACTCGGCCCGTTCCCCTGGCAAGCAAAATTAAGATTCTGGATGGCAAATTGCAGGAGCCACATGGTACTATCAAACCAGCCAAACTTGGCACTTGTGCCACCTCTGGTCTGGGCACCATCCTGCCTATCGTAGCTTTTCAGGAGCCAGCCGGTCATTCCCAGCCACAGGCCCCCAAACACAAACAACGGCGCTTTTCCCTGGAAAACAAAACTGACCTGCCAACATTTGATGGCAGATTGCAGGAGACACTTTGCAACATAAAACCAGCCCGACTTGGCACTGCTGCCACGTTGGATCTGGGAAACATCCTGCCTATCGTGGATTTTCAGGAGCCAGCCGGTCACTCCCAGCCATAGCCCCCCAGACAAAAACCTCGGCCCGTTTCCCTGGCAAACAAAAGTAAGCTACCCCGCTTCTGGATGGCAGATTGCAGGACGCACTTGGTACTATCAAACCAGCCCAACTTGGCACTGGTGCAACCATGGGTCTGGTCACCATCCTGCCTATCGTAGCTTTTCAGGAGCCAGCCGGTCACTCCCAGCCATAGGCCCCGAGACACAAACCTCGGCCCGTTTCCCTGGCAAACAAAAGTAAACTACCCGGCTTCTGGATGGCAGATTGCAGGAGCCACTTTGCACCATCAAACCAGCCCGACTTGGCACTGGTGCCACCTCTGGTCTGGGAACCATCCTGCGTATCGTGGATTCTAAGGAGTCAGCTGGCCACTCCCAGCCACAGGCCCCCAAACACAAACAACGACGCTTTTCCCTGGAAAACAAAACTGGCCTGCCAACTTTTTGATGGCAGATTGCAGGAGCCACTTGGTACTATCAAACCAGCCCAACTTGGCACTGGTGCCACCATGGGTCTGGTCACCATCCTGCCTATCGTAGCTTTTCAGGAGCCAGCCGGCCACTCCCAGCCATAGGCCGCCAGACACAAAGCTCTGCCCGTTTCCCTGGCAAACAAAAGTAAGCTACCCCGCTTCTGGATGGCAGATTGCAGGACGCACTTGGTACAGTCAAACCAGCCCAACTTGGCACTGGTGCCACCTCTGGTCTGGGAACCATCCTGCGTATCGTGGATTCTAAGGAGCCAGCCGGCCACTCCCAGCCATAGGCCGCCAGACACAAAGCTCTGCCCGTTTCCCTGGCAAACAAAAGTAAGCTGCCCCACTTCTGGATGGCAGATTGCAGGAGACACTTGGGACTATCAAACCAGCCCGACTTGGCACTGGTGCCACCTTGGCTCTGGGAACCATTCTGCCTATCGTGGATTTTCAGGGGCCAGCCGGCCACTCTCAGCCATAGGCCACCAAACACAAACCACGGCCCTTTACTCTGGTAAACAAAACTCCACTGCCCCTCTTCTGGATGGCAAATTGAAGGACGCACTTGGTACTACAAAACCAGCCCGACTTGGCACTGGTGCCACCTTGGGTCTGGTCACCATACTGCCTATCGTAGCTTTTCAGGAGCCAGCCGGTCACTCCCAGCCATAGGCCCCCAGACACAAAACTCGGCCCGTTCCCCTGGCAAGCAAAATTAAGATTCTGGATGGCAAATTGCAGGAGCCACATGGTACTATCAAACCAGCCAAACTTGGCACTTGTGCCACCTCTGGTCTGGGCACCATCCTGCCTATCGTAGCTTTTCAGGAGCCAGCCGGTCATTCCCAGCCACAGGCCCCCAAACACAAACAACGGCGCTTTTCCCTGGAAAACAAAACTGACCTGCCAACATTTGATGGCAGATTGCAGGAGACACTTTGCAACATAAAACCAGCCCGACTTGGCACTGCTGCCACGTTGGATCTGGGAAACATCCTGCCTATCGTGGATTTTCAGGAGCCAGCCGGTCACTCCCAGCCATAGCCCCCCAGACAAAAACCTCGGCCCGTTTCCCTGGCAAACAAAAGTAAGCTACCCCGCTTCTGGATGGCAGATTGCAGGACGCACTTGGTACTATCAAACCAGCCCAACTTGGCACTGGTGCAACCATGGGTCTGGTCACCATCCTGCCTATCGTAGCTTTTCAGGAGCCAGCCGGTCACTCCCAGCCATAGGCCCCGAGACACAAACCTCGGCCCGTTTCCCTGGCAAACAAAAGTAAACTACCCGGCTTCTGGATGGCAGATTGCAGGAGCCACTTTGCACCATCAAACCAGCCCGACTTGGCACTGGTGCCACCTCTGGTCTGGGAACCATCCTGCGTATCGTGGATTCTAAGGAGCCAGCTGGCCACTCCCAGCCACAGGCCCCCAAACACAAACAACGACGCTTTTCCCTGGAAAACAAAACTGGCCTGCCAACTTTTTGATGGCAGATTGCAGGAGCCACTTGGTACTATCAAACCAGCCCAACTTGGCACTGGTGCCACCATGGGTCTGGTCACCATCCTGCCTATCGTAGCTTTTCAGGAGCCAGCCGGCCACTCCCAGCCATAGGCCGCCAGACACAAAGCTCTGCCCGTTTCCCTGGCAAACAAAAGTAAGCTACCCCGCTTCTGGATGGCAGATTGCAGGACGCACTTGGTACAGTCAAACCAGCCCAACTTGGCACTGGTGCCACCTTGGGTCTGGTCACCATCCTGCCTATCGTAGCTTTTCAGGAGCCAGCCGGTCACTCCCAGCCATAGGCCCCCAGACACAAACCTCGGCCTGTTCCCCTGGCAAGCAAAATTAAGATACCCCGCTTCTGGATGGCAAATTGCAGGAGCCACTTCGTACTATCAAACCAGCCCAACTTGGCACTTGTGCCACCTCTGGTCTGGGCACCATCCTGCCTATCGTAGCTTTTCAGGAGCCAGCCGGTCATTCCCAGCCACAGGCCCCCAAACACAAACAACGGCGCTTTTCCCTGGAAAATAAAACTGACCTGCCAACATTTGATGGCAGATTGCAGGAGCCACTTGGTACTATCAAACCAGCCCGACTTGGCACTGGTGCCACCTTGGGTCTGGGAACCATCCTGCGTATCGTGGATTCTAATTAGCCAGCCGGTCACTCCCAGCCACAGGCCCCCAAACACAAACAACGGTGCTTTTCCCTGGAAAACAAAACTCGCCTGCCAGTTTTTTGATGGCAGATTGCAGGAGCCACTTGGTACTATCAAACCAGCCCAACTTGGCACTGCTGCAACCATGGGTCTGGTCACCATCCTGCCTATCGTAGCTTTTCAGGAGCCAGCCGGTCACTCATAGCCATAGGCCGCCAGACAGAAACCTCGGCCCGTTTCCCTGGCAAACAAAAGTAAGCTGCCCCGCTTCTGGATGGCAGATTGCAGGAGCCACTTGGTACTATCAAACCAGCCCGACTTGGCACTGGTGCCACCTTGGGTCTGGGAACCATGCTGCGTAACGTAGATTCTAAGGCGCCAGCCGCCCGCTCCCAGCCACATGCCCCCAAAGACAAACAACGGCGCTTTTCCCTGGAAAACAAAACTCGCCTGCCAACTTTTTGATGGCAGATTGCAGGAGCCACTTGGTACTATCAAACCAGCCCAACTTGGCACTGGTGCCACCATGGGTCTGGTCACCATCCTGCCTATCGTAGCTTTTCAGGAGCCAGCCGGTCACTCCCAGCCATAGGCCCCCAGACACAAACCTCGGCCCGTTTCCCTGGCAAACAAAAGTAAGCTGCCCCACTTCTGGATGGCAGATTGCAGGAGACACTTGGGACTATCAAACCAGCCCGACTTGGCACTGGTGCCACCTTGGCTCTGGGAACCATTCTGCCTATCGTGGATTTTCAGGGGCCAGCCGGCCACTCTCAGCCATAGGCCACCAAACACAAACCACGGCCCTTTACTCTGGTAAACAAAACTCCACTGCCCCTCTTCTGGATGGCAAATTGAAGGACGCACTTGGTACTACAAAACCAGCCCGACTTGGCACTGGTGCCACCTTGGGTCTGGTCACCATACTGCCTATCGTAGCTTTTCAGGAGCCAGCCGGTCACTCCCAGCCATAGGCCCCCAGACACAAAACTCGGCCCGTTCCCCTGGCAAGCAAAATTAAGATTCTGGATGGCAAATTGCAGGAGCCACATGGTACTATCAAACCAGCCAAACTTGGCACTTGTGCCACCTCTGGTCTGGGCACCATCCTGCCTATCGTAGCTTTTCAGGAGCCAGCCGGTCATTCCCAGCCACAGGCCCCCAAACACAAACAACGGCGCTTTTCCCTGGAAAACAAAACTGACCTGCCAACATTTGATGGCAGATTGCAGGAGACACTTTGCAACATAAAACCAGCCCGACTTGGCACTGCTGCCACGTTGGATCTGGGAAACATCCTGCCTATCGTGGATTTTCAGGAGCCAGCCGGTCACTCCCAGCCATAGCCCCCCAGACAAAAACCTCGGCCCGTTTCCCTGGCAAACAAAAGTAAGCTACCCCGCTTCTGGATGGCAGATTGCAGGACGCACTTGGTACTATCAAACCAGCCCAACTTGGCACTGGTGCAACCATGGGTCTGGTCACCATCCTGCCTATCGTAGCTTTTCAGGAGCCAGCCGGTCACTCCCAGCCATAGGCCCCGAGACACAAACCTCGGCCCGTTTCCCTGGCAAACAAAAGTAAACTACCCGGCTTCTGGATGGCAGATTGCAGGAGCCACTTTGCACCATCAAACCAGCCCGACTTGGCACTGGTGCCACCTCTGGTCTGGGAACCATCCTGCGTATCGTGGATTCTAAGGAGCCAGCTGGCCACTCCCAGCCACAGGCCCCCAAACACAAACAACGACGCTTTTCCCTGGAAAACAAAACTGGCCTGCCAACTTTTTGATGGCAGATTGCAGGAGCCACTTGGTACTATCAAACCAGCCCAACTTGGCACTGGTGCCACCATGGGTCTGGTCACCATCCTGCCTATCGTAGCTTTTCAGGAGCCAGCCGGCCACTCCCAGCCATAGGCCGCCAGACACAAAGCTCTGCCCGTTTCCCTGGCAAACAAAAGTAAGCTACCCCGCTTCTGGATGGCAGATTGCAGGAACCACTTGGTACTATCAAACCAGACCAACTTGGCACTGGTGCCACCTTGGGTCTGGGAACCATGCTGCGTATCGTGTGTTCTAATGATCCGGCCGGCCACTCCCAGCCACAGGCCCCCAAACACAAACAAAGGCGCTTTTCCCTGGAAAACAAAACTGGCCTGCCAACTTTTTGATGGCAGATTGCAGGAGCCACTTGGTACTATCAAACCAGCCCAACTTGGCACTGGTGCCACCATGGGTCTGGTCACCATCCTGCCTATCGTATCTTTTCAGGAGCCAGCCGGTCACTTCCAGCCATAGGCCCCGAGACACAAACCTCGGCCCGTTTCCCTGGCAAACAAAAGTAAGCTACCCCGCTTCTGGATGGCAGATTGCAGGAGCCACTTGGTACTATCAAACCAGCCCAACTTGCCACTGGTGCCACCATGGGTCATGTCATCATCCTGCCTATCGTAGCTTTTCAGGAGCCAGCCGGTCACTCCCAGCCATAGGCCCCCAGACACAAACCTCGGCCCGTTCCCCTGGCAAGCAAAATTAAGATACCCCGCTTCTGGATGGCAAATGGCAGGAGCCACATGGTACTATCAAACCAGCCCAACTTGGCACTTGTGCCACCTCTGGTCTGGGCACCATCCTGCCTATCGTAGCTTTTCAGGAGCCAGCCGGTCATTCCCAGCCACAGGCCCCCAAACACAAACAACGGCGCTTTTCCCTGGAAAACAAAACTGACCTGCCAACATTTGATGGCAGATTGCAGGAGACACTTTGCAACTTAAAACCAGCCCGACTTGGCACTGCTGCCATGTTGGATCTGGGAACCATCCCGCCTATCGTGGATTTTCAGGAGCCAGCCGGCCACTCCCAGCCACATGCCCCAAACACAAACAACAGCGCTTTCCCCTTGAAAACAAAACTCGCCTGCCAGCTTTTTGATGGCAGATTGCAGGAGCCACTTGGTACTATCAAACCAGCCCGACTTGGCACTGGTGCCACCATGGGTCTGGTAACCATCCTGCCTATCGTAGCTTTTCAGGAGCCAGCCAGTCACTCCCAGCCATAGGCCCCCAGACACAAACCTCGGCCTGTTTCCCTGGCAAACAAAATTAAGATACCCCGCTTCTGGATGGCAGATTGCAGGAGCCACTTTGCACCATCAAAATAACCCAACTTGGCACTGGTGCCACCTCTGGCCTGGGAACCATCCTGCGTATCGTGGATTCTATGCATCCCACCGGCCACTCCTAGCCACAGGCCCCCAAACACAAACAAGGGCGCTTTTCCCTGGAAAACAAAACTCGCCTGCCAACTTTTTGATGGCAGATTGCAGGAGCCACTTGGTACTATCAAACCAGCCCAACTTGGCACTGGTGCCACCATGGGTCTGGTCACCATCCTGCCTATCGTAGTTTTTCAGGAGCCAGCCGGTCATTCCCAGCCATAGACCCCCAGACACAAAGCTCGGCCCGTTTCCCTGGCAAACAAAAGTAAGCTGCCCCGCTTCTGGATGGCAGATTGCAGGCGCCACTTTGCGCTATCAAACCAGCCCGACTTGGCACTGGTGCCACCTTGGCTCTGGGAACCATGCTGCGTAACGTAGATTCTGAGACGACAGGCGGCCACTCCCAGCCACAGGCCCCCAAACACAAACAACGGCGCTTTTCCCTGGAAAACAAAACTCGCCTGCCAACTTTTTGATGGCAGATTGCAGGAGCCACTTGGTACTATCAAATCAGCCCAACTTGGCACTGGTGCCACCATGGGTCTGGCCACCATCCTGCCTATCGTAGCTTTTCAGGAGCCAGCCGGTCATTCCCAGCCTCAGGCCCCAAGAGAAAAACCTCGGCCCGTTTCCCTGGCAAACAAAAGTAAGCTGCCCCGCTTCTGGATGGCAGATTGCAGGAGCCACTTTGCACCATCAAACTGGCCCGACTTGTCACTGGTGCCACCTCAGGTCTGGGTACCATCCTGCGTATCGTGGATTCTAAGGATCCAGCCGGCCACTCCCAGCCACAGGCCCCCAAACACAAACAACGGTGCTTTTCCGTGGAAAACAAACCTCGCCTGCCAACTTTTTGATGGCAGATTACAGGAGCCACTTGGTACTATCAAACCAGCCCAAATTGGCACTGATGCCACCATGGGTCTGGTGACAATCCTGCCTATCGTAGCTTTTCAGGAGCCAGCCGGTCACTCCCAGCCATAGGCCGCCAGACACAAAACTCGGCCGTTTCCCTGGCAAACAAAAGTAAGCTGCCCCGCTTCTGGATGGCAGATTTCCGGAACCACTTGGTACTATCAAACCAGCCCGACTTGGCGCTGGTGCCACCTTGGGTCCGGGAACCATCCTGCGTATCGTGGATTCTAAGGAGGCAGCCGGCCACTCTTAGCCACAGGCCCCCAAACACAAACAACGACGCTTTTCCCTGGAAAACAAAACTCGCCTGCCAACTTTTTGATGGCAGATTGCAGGAGCCACTTGGTACTATCAAACCAGCCCAACTTGGCACTGCTGCCACCATGGGTCTGGTCACCATCCTGCCTATCGTAGCTTTTCTGGACCTAGCCGGTCACTCCCAGCCATAGGCCCCCAGACACAAACCTCGGCCCATTTCCCTGGCAAACAAAAGTAAGCTGCCCCGCTTCTGGATGGCAGATTGCAGGAACCACTTTGTACTATCAAGCCAGACCAACTTGGCACTGGTGCCACCTCTGGTCTGGGAACCATCCTGCGTATCCTGGGTTCAAAGGAGCCAGCCGGCCACTCCCAGTTACAGGCTTCCAAACACAAACAAAGGCGCTTTTCCCAGGAAAACAAAACTCGTCTGCCAAATTTTTGATGGCAGATTGCAGGAGCCACTTGGTACTATCAAACCAGCCCAACTTCGCACTGGTGCCACCTCTGGTCTGGGAACCATCCTGCCTAACGTAGCTTTTCAGGAGCCAGCCGGTCACTCCCAGCCATAGGCCCCGAGACACAAAGCTCGGCCCGATTCCCTGGCAAACAAAAGTAAGCTGCCCCGCTTCTGGATGGCAGATTGCTGGAGCTATTAATACTATCAAACCAGCCCGACTTGGCACTTGTGCCACCTTGGCTCTGGGAACCATCCTGCCTATCGTGGATTTTCAGGGCCCAGCCGGCCACTCTCAGCCATAGGCCACCAAACACAAACCACGGCCCTTTACTCTGGTAAACAAAACTCCACTGCCCCTCTTCTGGATGGCAAATTGAAGGACGCACTTGGTACTACAAAACCAGCCCGACTTGGCACTGGTGCCACCTTGGGTCTGGTCACCATACTGCCTATCGTAGCTTTTCAGGAGCCAGCCGGTCACTCCCAGCCATAGGCCGCCAGACACAAAGCTCTGCCCGTTTCCCTGACAAACAAAAGAAAGCTGCCCCGCTTCTGGATGGCAGATTGCAGGAGCCACTTGGTACTATCAAACCAGCCCGACTTGGCACTGGTGCCACCTTGGCTCTGGGAACCATCCTGCCTATCGTGGATTTTCAGGGGCCAGCCGGCCACTCTCAGCCATATGCCCCCAAACACAAACCACGGCCCTTTTCTCTGGCAAACAAAACTCAACTGCCCCTCTTCTGGATGGCAAATTGCAGGACGCACTTAGTCTACAAAAACCGCCCGACTTGGCACTGATGCCACCTTGGGTCAGGGAACCATCTTGCGTATCGGGCTTTTTAAGGAGCCAGCCGGCCACGCCCAGCCATATACCCCCAAAAACAACCACGGAACTTTTCTCCAGCAAAGAAAAATCTGCTCCCCCGCGTCTGGATGGCAGATTGCAGGAGCCACTTTGCACCATCAACCCAGCCCAACTTGGCACTGGTGCCACCTTGGATCTGGGAACCATTCTGCCTATCGTGGATTTTCAGGGGCCAGCCGGCCACTCTCAGCCATAGGCCACCAAACACAAACCACGGCCCTTTACGCTGGTAAACAAAACTCCACTGCCCCTCTTCTGGATGGCAAATTGAAGGACGCACTTGGTACTACAAAACCAGCCCGACTTGGCACTGGTGCCACCTTGGGTCTGGTCACCATACTGCCTATCGTAGCTTTTCAGGAGCCAGCCGGTCACTCCCAGCTATAGGCCCCCAGACACAAAACTCGGCCCGTTCCCCTGGCAAGCAAAATTAAGATTCTGGATGGCAAATTGCAGGAGCCACATGGTACTATCAAACCAGCCCAACTTGGCACTTGTGCCACCTCTGGTCTGGGCACCATCCTGCCTATCGTAGCTTTTCAGGAGCCAGCCGGTCATTCCCAGCCACAGGCCCCCAAACACAAACAACGGCGCTTTTCCCTGGAAAATAAAACTGACCTGCCAACATTTGATGGCAGATTGCAGGAGACACTTTGCAATATAAAACCAGCCCGACTTGGCACTGCTGCCACTTTTGATCTGGGAACCATCCTGCCTATCGTGGATTTTCAGGGGTCAGCCGGCCACTCTCAGCCATATGCCCTCAAACACAAACCAGGGCCCTTTTCTCTGGCAAACAAAACTCAATTACCCCTCTTCTGGACGGCAAATGGCAGGACGCACTTGGTACTACAAAAACAGCCCAACTTGGCACTGGTGCCACCTTGGGTCTGGGAACCATCCTGCGTATCGAGCTTTTTAAGGAGCCAGCCGGCCACTCCCAGCCACATGCCCCCAAAAACGAACCACGGACTTGTTCTCTGGCAAACAAAAATGAGCTGCCCCGCGTCGGGATGGCAGATTGCAGGAGCCACTTTGCACCATCAAACCACTCCGACTTGGCACTGGTGCCACCTTGGGTCTGGGAACCATTCTGCCTATCGTGGCTTTTCAGGGGCCAGCCGGCCACTCTGAGCCATAGGCCCCCAAAAAAAAACCACGGCCCTTTTCTCTGGCAAACAAAACTCAGCTGCCCCGCTTCTGGATGGCAGATTGCAGGACGCACTTGGTACAGTCAAACCAGCCCAACTTGGCACTGGTGCCACCTTGGGTCTGGTCACCATACTGCCTATCGTAGCTTTTCAGGAGCCAGCCGGTCACTCCCAGCCATAGGCCCCCAGACACAAACCTCGGCCTGTTCCCCTGGCAAGCAAAATTAAGATACCCCGCTTCTGGATGGCAAATTGCAGGAGCCACTTCGTACTATCAAACCAGCCCAACTTGGCACTTGTGCCACCTCTGGTCTGGGCACCATCCTGCCTATCGTAGCTTTTCAGGAGCCAGCCGGTCATTCCCAGCCACAGGCCCCCAAACACAAACAACGGCGCTTTTCCCTGGAAAATAAAACTGACCTGCCAACATTTGATGGCAGATTGCAGGAGCCACTTGGTACTATCAAACCAGCCCGACTTGGCACTGGTGCCACCTTGGGTCTGGGAACCATCCTGCGTATCGTGGATTCTAATTAGCCAGCCGGTCACTCCCAGCCACAGGCCCCCAAACACAAACAACGGTGCTTTTCCCTGGAAAACAAAACTCGCCTGCCAGTTTTTTGATGGCAGATTGCAGGAGCCACTTGGTACTATCAAACCAGCCCAACTTGGCACTGCTGCAACCATGGGTCTGGTCACCATCCTGCCTATCGTAGCTTTTCAGGAGCCAGCCGGTCACTCATAGCCATAGGCCGCCAGACAGAAACCTCGGCCCGTTTCCCTGGCAAACAAAAGTAAGCTGCCCCGCTTCTGGATGGCAGATTGCAGGAGCCACTTGGTACTATCAAACCAGCCCGACTTGGCACTGGTGCCACCTTGGGTCTGGGAACCATGCTGCGTAACGTAGATTCTAAGGCGCCAGCCGCCCGCTCCCAGCCACATGCCCCCAAAGACAAACAACGGCGCTTTTCCCTGGAAAACAAAACTCGCCTGCCAACTTTTTGATGGCAGATTGCAGGAGCCACTTGGTACTATCAAACCAGCCCAACTTGGCACTGGTGCCACCATGGGTCTGGTCACCATCCTGCCTATCGTAGCTTTTCAGGAGCCAGCCGGTCACTCCCAGCCATAGGCCCCCAGACACAAACCTCGGCCCGTTTCCCTGGCAAACAAAAGTAAGCTGCCCCACTTCTGGATGGCAGATTGCAGGAGACACTTGGGACTATCAAACCAGCCCGACTTGGCACTGGTGCCACCTTGGCTCTGGGAACCATTCTGCCTATCGTGGATTTTCAGGGGCCAGCCGGCCACTCTCAGCCATAGGCCACCAAACACAAACCACGGCCCTTTACTCTGGTAAACAAAACTCCACTGCCCCTCTTCTGGATGGCAAATTGAAGGACGCACTTGGTACTACAAAACCAGCCCGACTTGGCACTGGTGCCACCTTGGGTCTGGTCACCATACTGCCTATCGTAGCTTTTCAGGAGCCAGCCGGTCACTCCCAGCCATAGGCCCCCAGACACAAAACTCGGCCCGTTCCCCTGGCAAGCAAAATTAAGATTCTGGATGGCAAATTGCAGGAGCCACATGGTACTATCAAACCAGCCAAACTTGGCACTTGTGCCACCTCTGGTCTGGGCACCATCCTGCCTATCGTAGCTTTTCAGGAGCCAGCCGGTCATTCCCAGCCACAGGCCCCCAAACACAAACAACGGCGCTTTTCCCTGGAAAACAAAACTGACCTGCCAACATTTGATGGCAGATTGCAGGAGACACTTTGCAACATAAAACCAGCCCGACTTGGCACTGCTGCCACGTTGGATCTGGGAAACATCCTGCCTATCGTGGATTTTCAGGAGCCAGCCGGTCACTCCCAGCCATAGCCCCCCAGACAAAAACCTCGGCCCGTTTCCCTGGCAAACAAAAGTAAGCTACCCCGCTTCTGGATGGCAGATTGCAGGACGCACTTGGTACTATCAAACCAGCCCAACTTGGCACTGGTGCAACCATGGGTCTGGTCACCATCCTGCCTATCGTAGCTTTTCAGGAGCCAGCCGGTCACTCCCAGCCATAGGCCCCGAGACACAAACCTCGGCCCGTTTCCCTGGCAAACAAAAGTAAACTACCCGGCTTCTGGATGGCAGATTGCAGGAGCCACTTTGCACCATCAAACCAGCCCGACTTGGCACTGGTGCCACCTCTGGTCTGGGAACCATCCTGCGTATCGTGGATTCTAAGGAGCCAGCTGGCCACTCCCAGCCACAGGCCCCCAAACACAAACAACGACGCTTTTCCCTGGAAAACAAAACTGGCCTGCCAACTTTTTGATGGCAGATTGCAGGAGCCACTTGGTACTATCAAACCAGCCCAACTTGGCACTGGTGCCACCATGGGTCTGGTCACCATCCTGCCTATCGTAGCTTTTCAGGAGCCAGCCGGCCACTCCCAGCCATAGGCCGCCAGACACAAAGCTCTGCCCGTTTCCCTGGCAAACAAAAGTAAGCTACCCCGCTTCTGGATGGCAGATTGCAGGACGCACTTGGTACAGTCAAACCAGCCCAACTTGGCACTGGTGCCACCTCTGGTCTGGGAACCATCCTGCGTATCGTGGATTCTAAGGAGCCAGCCGGCCACTCCCAGCCATAGGCCGCCAGACACAAAGCTCTGCCCGTTTCCCTGGCAAACAAAAGTAAGCTGCCCCACTTCTGGATGGCAGATTGCAGGAGACACTTGGGACTATCAAACCAGCCCGACTTGGCACTGGTGCCACCTTGGCTCTGGGAACCATTCTGCCTATCGTGGATTTTCAGGGGCCAGCCGGCCACTCTCAGCCATAGGCCACCAAACACAAACCACGGCCCTTTACTCTGGTAAACAAAACTCCACTGCCCCTCTTCTGGATGGCAAATTGAAGGACGCACTTGGTACTACAAAACCAGCCCGACTTGGCACTGGTGCCACCTTGGGTCTGGTCACCATACTGCCTATCGTAGCTTTTCAGGAGCCAGCCGGTCACTCCCAGCCATAGGCCCCCAGACACAAAACTCGGCCCGTTCCCCTGGCAAGCAAAATTAAGATTCTGGATGGCAAATTGCAGGAGCCACATGGTACTATCAAACCAGCCAAACTTGGCACTTGTGCCACCTCTGGTCTGGGCACCATCCTGCCTATCGTAGCTTTTCAGGAGCCAGCCGGTCATTCCCAGCCACAGGCCCCCAAACACAAACAACGGCGCTTTTCCCTGGAAAACAAAACTGACCTGCCAACATTTGATGGCAGATTGCAGGAGACACTTTGCAACATAAAACCAGCCCGACTTGGCACTGCTGCCACGTTGGATCTGGGAAACATCCTGCCTATCGTGGATTTTCAGGAGCCAGCCGGTCACTCCCAGCCATAGCCCCCCAGACAAAAACCTCGGCCCGTTTCCCTGGCAAACAAAAGTAAGCTACCCCGCTTCTGGATGGCAGATTGCAGGACGCACTTGGTACTATCAAACCAGCCCAACTTGGCACTGGTGCAACCATGGGTCTGGTCACCATCCTGCCTATCGTAGCTTTTCAGGAGCCAGCCGGTCACTCCCAGCCATAGGCCCCGAGACACAAACCTCGGCCCGTTTCCCTGGCAAACAAAAGTAAACTACCCGGCTTCTGGATGGCAGATTGCAGGAGCCACTTTGCACCATCAAACCAGCCCGACTTGGCACTGGTGCCACCTCTGGTCTGGGAACCATCCTGCGTATCGTGGATTCTAAGGAGCCAGCTGGCCACTCCCAGCCACAGGCCCCCAAACACAAACAACGACGCTTTTCCCTGGAAAACAAAACTGGCCTGCCAACTTTTTGATGGCAGATTGCAGGAGCCACTTGGTACTATCAAACCAGCCCAACTTGGCACTGGTGCCACCATGGGTCTGGTCACCATCCTGCCTATCGTAGCTTTTCAGGAGCCAGCCGGCCACTCCCAGCCATAGGCCGCCAGACACAAAGCTCTGCCCGTTTCCCTGGCAAACAAAAGTAAGCTACCCCGCTTCTGGATGGCAGATTGCAGGACGCACTTGGTACAGTCAAACCAGCCCAACTTGGCACTGGTGCCACCTTGGGTCTGGTCACCATCCTGCCTATCGTAGCTTTTCAGGAGCCAGCCGGTCACTCCCAGCCATAGGCCCCCAGACACAAACCTCGGCCTGTTCCCCTGGCAAGCAAAATTAAGATACCCCGCTTCTGGATGGCAAATTGCAGGAGCCACTTCGTACTATCAAACCAGCCCAACTTGGCACTTGTGCCACCTCTGGTCTGGGCACCATCCTGCCTATCGTAGCTTTTCAGGAGCCAGCCGGTCATTCCCAGCCACAGGCCCCCAAACACAAACAACGGCGCTTTTCCCTGGAAAATAAAACTGACCTGCCAACATTTGATGGCAGATTGCAGGAGCCACTTGGTACTATCAAACCAGCCCGACTTGGCACTGGTGCCACCTTGGGTCTGGGAACCATCCTGCGTATCGTGGATTCTAATTAGCCAGCCGGTCACTCCCAGCCACAGGCCCCCAAACACAAACAACGGTGCTTTTCCCTGGAAAACAAAACTCGCCTGCCAGTTTTTTGATGGCAGATTGCAGGAGCCACTTGGTACTATCAAACCAGCCCAACTTGGCACTGCTGCAACCATGGGTCTGGTCACCATCCTGCCTATCGTAGCTTTTCAGGAGCCAGCCGGTCACTCATAGCCATAGGCCGCCAGACAGAAACCTCGGCCCGTTTCCCTGGCAAACAAAAGTAAGCTGCCCCGCTTCTGGATGGCAGATTGCAGGAGCCACTTGGTACTATCAAACCAGCCCGACTTGGCACTGGTGCCACCTTGGGTCTGGGAACCATGCTGCGTAACGTAGATTCTAAGGCGCCAGCCGCCCGCTCCCAGCCACATGCCCCCAAAGACAAACAACGGCGCTTTTCCCTGGAAAACAAAACTCGCCTGCCAACTTTTTGATGGCAGATTGCAGGAGCCACTTGGTACTATCAAACCAGCCCAACTTGGCACTGGTGCCACCATGGGTCTGGTCACCATCCTGCCTATCGTAGCTTTTCAGGAGCCAGCCGGTCACTCCCAGCCATAGGCCCCCAGACACAAACCTCGGCCCGTTTCCCTGGCAAACAAAAGTAAGCTGCCCCACTTCTGGATGGCAGATTGCAGGAGACACTTGGGACTATCAAACCAGCCCGACTTGGCACTGGTGCCACCTTGGCTCTGGGAACCATTCTGCCTATCGTGGATTTTCAGGGGCCAGCCGGCCACTCTCAGCCATAGGCCACCAAACACAAACCACGGCCCTTTACTCTGGTAAACAAAACTCCACTGCCCCTCTTCTGGATGGCAAATTGAAGGACGCACTTGGTACTACAAAACCAGCCCGACTTGGCACTGGTGCCACCTTGGGTCTGGTCACCATACTGCCTATCGTAGCTTTTCAGGAGCCAGCCGGTCACTCCCAGCCATAGGCCCCCAGACACAAAACTCGGCCCGTTCCCCTGGCAAGCAAAATTAAGATTCTGGATGGCAAATTGCAGGAGCCACATGGTACTATCAAACCAGCCAAACTTGGCACTTGTGCCACCTCTGGTCTGGGCACCATCCTGCCTATCGTAGCTTTTCAGGAGCCAGCCGGTCATTCCCAGCCACAGGCCCCCAAACACAAACAACGGCGCTTTTCCCTGGAAAACAAAACTGACCTGCCAACATTTGATGGCAGATTGCAGGAGACACTTTGCAACATAAAACCAGCCCGACTTGGCACTGCTGCCACGTTGGATCTGGGAAACATCCTGCCTATCGTGGATTTTCAGGAGCCAGCCGGTCACTCCCAGCCATAGCCCCCCAGACAAAAACCTCGGCCCGTTTCCCTGGCAAACAAAAGTAAGCTACCCCGCTTCTGGATGGCAGATTGCAGGACGCACTTGGTACTATCAAACCAGCCCAACTTGGCACTGGTGCAACCATGGGTCTGGTCACCATCCTGCCTATCGTAGCTTTTCAGGAGCCAGCCGGTCACTCCCAGCCATAGGCCCCGAGACACAAACCTCGGCCCGTTTCCCTGGCAAACAAAAGTAAACTACCCGGCTTCTGGATGGCAGATTGCAGGAGCCACTTTGCACCATCAAACCAGCCCGACTTGGCACTGGTGCCACCTCTGGTCTGGGAACCATCCTGCGTATCGTGGATTCTAAGGAGCCAGCTGGCCACTCCCAGCCACAGGCCCCCAAACACAAACAACGACGCTTTTCCCTGGAAAACAAAACTGGCCTGCCAACTTTTTGATGGCAGATTGCAGGAGCCACTTGGTACTATCAAACCAGCCCAACTTGGCACTGGTGCCACCATGGGTCTGGTCACCATCCTGCCTATCGTAGCTTTTCAGGAGCCAGCCGGCCACTCCCAGCCATAGGCCGCCAGACACAAAGCTCTGCCCGTTTCCCTGGCAAACAAAAGTAAGCTACCCCGCTTCTGGATGGCAGATTGCAGGAACCACTTGGTACTATCAAACCAGACCAACTTGGCACTGGTGCCACCTTGGGTCTGGGAACCATGCTGCGTATCGTGTGTTCTAATGATCCGGCCGGCCACTCCCAGCCACAGGCCCCCAAACACAAACAAAGGCGCTTTTCCCTGGAAAACAAAACTGGCCTGCCAACTTTTTGATGGCAGATTGCAGGAGCCACTTGGTACTATCAAACCAGCCCAACTTGGCACTGGTGCCACCATGGGTCTGGTCACCATCCTGCCTATCGTATCTTTTCAGGAGCCAGCCGGTCACTTCCAGCCATAGGCCCCGAGACACAAACCTCGGCCCGTTTCCCTGGCAAACAAAAGTAAGCTACCCCGCTTCTGGATGGCAGATTGCAGGAGCCACTTGGTACTATCAAACCAGCCCGACTTGGCACTGGTGCCACCATGGGTCTGGTAACCATCCTGCCTATCGTAGCTTTTCAGGAGCCAGCCAGTCACTCCCAGCCATAGGCCCCCAGACACAAACCTCGGCCTGTTTCCCTGGCAAACAAAATTAAGATACCCCGCTTCTGGATGGCAGATTGCAGGAGCCACTTTGCACCATCAAAATAACCCAACTTGGCACTGGTGCCACCTCTGGCCTGGGAACCATCCTGCGTATCGTGGATTCTATGCATCCCACCGGCCACTCCTAGCCACAGGCCCCCAAACACAAACAAGGGCGCTTTTCCCTGGAAAACAAAACTCGCCTGCCAACTTTTTGATGGCAGATTGCAGGAGCCACTTGGTACTATCAAACCAGCCCAACTTGGCACTGGTGCCACCATGGGTCTGGTCACCATCCTGCCTATCGTAGTTTTTCAGGAGCCAGCCGGTCATTCCCAGCCATAGACCCCCAGACACAAAGCTCGGCCCGTTTCCCTGGCAAACAAAAGTAAGCTGCCCCGCTTCTGGATGGCAGATTGCAGGCGCCACTTTGCGCTATCAAACCAGCCCGACTTGGCACTGGTGCCACCTTGGCTCTGGGAACCATGCTGCGTAACGTAGATTCTAAGGCGCCAGGCGGCCACTCCCAGCCACAGGCCCCCAAACACAAACAACGGCGCTTTTCCCTGGAAAACAAAACTCGCCTGCCAACTTTTTGATGGCAGATTGCAGGAGCCACTTGGTACTATCAAATCAGCCCAACTTGGCACTGGTGCCACCATGGGTCTGGCCACCATCCTGCCTATCGTAGCTTTTCAGGAGCCAGCCGGTCATTCCCAGCCTCAGGCCCCAAGAGAAAAACCTCGGCCCGTTTCCCTGGCAAACAAAAGTAAGCTGCCCCGCTTCTGGATGGCAGATTGCAGGAGCCACTTTGCACCATCAAACTGGCCCGACTTGTCACTGGTGCCACCTCAGGTCTGGGTACCATCCTGCGTATCGTGGATTCTAAGGATCCAGCCGGCCACTCCCAGCCACAGGCCCCCAAACACAAACAACGGTGCTTTTCCGTGGAAAACAAACCTCGCCTGCCAACTTTTTGATGGCAGATTACAGGAGCCACTTGGTACTATCAAACCAGCCCAAATTGGCACTGATGCCACCATGGGTCTGGTGACAATCCTGCCTATCGTAGCTTTTCAGGAGCCAGCCGGTCACTCCCAGCCATAGGCCGCCAGACACAAAACTCGGCCGTTTCCCTGGCAAACAAAAGTAAGCTGCCCCGCTTCTGGATGGCAGATTTCCGGAACCACTTGGTACTATCAAACCAGCCCGACTTGGCGCTGGTGCCACCTTGGGTCCGGGAACCATCCTGCGTATCGTGGATTCTAAGGAGGCAGCCGGCCACTCTTAGCCACAGGCCCCCAAACACAAACAACGACGCTTTTCCCTGGAAAACAAAACTCGCCTGCCAACTTTTTGATGGCAGATTGCAGGAGCCACTTGGTACTATCAAACCAGCCCAACTTGGCACTGCTGCCACCATGGGTCTGGTCACCATCCTGCCTATCGTAGCTTTTCTGGACCTAGCCGGTCACTCCCAGCCATAGGCCCCCAGACACAAACCTCGGCCCGTTTCCCTGGCAAACAAAAGTAAGCTGCCCCGCTTCTGGATGGCAGATTGCAGGAACCACTTTGTACTATCAAGCCAGACCAACTTGGCACTGGTGCCACCTCTGGTCTGGGAACCATCCTGCGTATCGTGGATTCTAAGGAGCCAGCCGGCCACTCCCAGTTACAGGCTTCCAAACACAAACAAAGGCGCTTTTCCCAGGAAAACAAAACTCGTCTGCCAAATTTTTGATGGCAGATTGCAGGAGCCACTTGGTACTATCAAACCAGCCCAACTTCGCACTGGTGCCACCTCTGGTCTGGGAACCATCCTGCCTAACGTAGCTTTTCAGGAGCCAGCCGGTCACTCCCAGCCATAGGCCCCGAGACACAAAGCTCGGCCCGATTCCCTGGCAAACAAAAGTAAGCTGCCCCGCTTCTGGATGGCAGATTGCTGGAGCTATTAATACTATCAAACCAGCCCGACTTGGCACTTGTGCCACCTTGGCTCTGGGAACCATCCTGCCTATCGTGGATTTTCAGGGCCCAGCCGGCCACTCTCAGCCATAGGCCACCAAACACAAACCACGGCCCTTTACTCTGGTAAACAAAACTCAACTGCCCCTCTTCTGGATGGCAAATTGAAGGACGCACTTGGTACTACAAAACCAGCCCGACTTGGCACTGGTGCCACCTTGGGTCTGGTCACCATACTGCCTATCGTAGCTTTTCAGGAGCCAGCCGGTCACTCCCAGCCATAGGCCGCCAGACACAAAGCTCTGCCCGTTTCCCTGACAAACAAAAGAAAGCTGCCCCGCTTCTGGATGGCAGATTGCAGGAGCCACTTGGTACTATCAAACCAGCCCGACTTGGCACTGGTGCCACCTTGGCTCTGGGAACCATCCTGCCTATCGTGGATTTTCAGGGGCCAGCCGGCCACTCTCAGCCATATGCCCCCAAACACAAACCACGGTCCTTTTCTCTGGCAAACAAAACTCAACTGCCCCTCTTCTGGATGGCAAATTGCAGGACGCACTTAGTACTACGAAAACCGCCCAACTTGGCACTGATGCCACCTTGGGTCAGGGAACCATCCTGCGTATCGGGCTTTTTAAGGAGCCAGCCGGCCACGCCCAGCCATATACCCCCAAAAAAAACCACGGAACTTTTCTCCAGCAAACAAAAATCTGCTGCCCCGCGTCTGGATGGCAGATTGCAGGAGCCACTTTGCACCACCAACCCAGCCCAACTTGGCACTGGTGCCACCTTGGATCTGGGAACCATTCTGCCTATCGTGGATTTTCAGGGGCCAGCCGGGCACTCTCTACCATAGGCCACCAAACACAAACCACGGCACTTTACTCTGGTAAACAAAACTCCACTGCCCCTCTTCTGGATGGCAAATTGAAGGACGCACTTGGTACTACAAAACCAGCCAGACTTGGCACTGGTGCCACCTTGGGTCTGGTCACCATACTGCCTATCGTAGCTTTTCAGGAGCCAGCCGGTCACTCCCAGCCATAGGCCCCCAGACACAAACCTCGGCCCGTTCCCCTGGCAAGCAAAATTAAGATACCCCGCTTCTGGATGGCAAATTGCAGGAGCCACATGGTACTATCAAACCAGCCCAACTTGGCACTTGTGCCACCTCTGGTCTGGGCACCATCCTGCCTATCGTAGCTTTTCAGGAGCCAGCCGGTCATTCCCAGCCACAGGCCCCCAAACACAAACAACGGCGCTTTTCCCTGGAAAATAAAACTGACCTGCCAACATTTGATGGCAGATTGCAGGAGACACTTTGCAACATAAAACCAGCCCGACTTGGCACTGCTGCCACGTTGGATCTGGGAACCATCCTGCCTATCGTGGATTTTCAGGAGCCAGCCGGTCACTCCCAGCCATAGCCCCCCAGACAAAAACCTCGGCCCGTTTCCCTGGCAAACAAAAGTAAGCTACCCCGCTTCTGGATGGCAGATTGCAGGATGCACTTGGTACTATCAAACCAGCCCAACTTGGCACTGGTGCCACCTTGGGTCTGTGAACCATCCTGCGTATCGTGGATTCTAATTAGCCAGCCGGTCACTCCCAGCCACAGGCCCCCAAACACAAACAACGGTGCTTTTCCCTGGAAAACAAAACTCGCCTGCCATTTTTTTGATGGCAGATTGCAGGAGCCACTTGGTACTATCAAACCAGCCCAACTTGGCACTGCTGCAACCATGGGTCTGGTCACCATCCTGCCTATCGTAGCTTTTCAGGAGCCAGCCGGTCACTCCCAGCCATAGGCCGCCAGACACAAAGCTCGGCCCGTTTCCCTGGCAAACAAAAGTAAGCTGCCCCGCTTCTGGATGGCAGATTGCAGGAGCCACTTTGCACCATCAAACTATCCCGACTTGGCACTGGTGCCACCTCGGGTCTGGGAACAATCCTGCGTAACGTAGATTCTAAGGCGCCAGCCGGCCACTCCCAGCCACAGGCCCCCAAAGACAAACAACGGCGCTTTTCCCTGGAAAACAAAACTCGCCTGCCAACTTTTTGATGGCAGATTGCAGGAGCCACTTGGTACTATCAAACCAGCCCAACTTGGCACTGGTGCCACCACTGGTCTGGGAACCATCCTGCGTATTGTGGATTCTAAGGAGCCAGCCGGCCACTCCCAGCCACAGGACCCCAGACACAAAGCTCTGCCCGTTTCCCTGACAAACAAAATTAAGCTACCCCGCTTCTGGATGGCAGATTGCAGGAGCTATTTAGTACTATCAAACCAGCCCGACTTGGCGCTTGTGCCACCTTGGCTCTGGGAACCATCCTGCCTATTGTGGATTTTGTGGGGTCAGCCGGCCACTCTCAGCCATATGCCCTCAAACAGAAACCACGGCCCTTTTCTCTGGCAAACAAAACTCAACTGCCCCACTTCTGGAAGGCAAATTGCAGGACGCACTTGGGACTACAAAAACAGCCCAACTTGGCACTGGTGCCACCTTGGGTCTGGGAACCATTCTGCCTATCGTGGATTTTCAGGGGCCAGCCGGCCACTCTGAGCCATAGCCCCCAAACAAAAACCACGGCCCTTTTCCCTGGAAAACAAAACTCAGCTGCCCCACTTCTGCATGGCAGATTGCAGGACGCACTTGGTACTATCAAACCAGCCCAACTTGGCACTGGTGTCACCATGGGCCTGGTCACCATCCTACCTATCGTAGCTTTTCAGGAGCCAGCCGGTCACTCCCAGCCATAGGCCCCCAGACACAAACCTCGGCCCGTTTCCCTGGCAAACAAAAGTAAGCTGCCCCGCTTCTGGATGGCAGATTGCAGGAGCCATTTGTTACTATCAAATCAGCCCGACTTGGCACTGGTGCCACCTCTGGTCTGGGAACCATCCTGCGTATCGTGGATTCTAAGGAGCCAGCCGGCCACTCCCAGCCACAGGACCCCATTCACAAAGCTCTGCCCGTTTCCCTGACAAACAAAATTAAGCTACCCCGCTTCTGGATGGCAGATTGCAGGAGCTATTTAGTACTATCAAACCAGCCCGACTTGGCGCTTGTGCCACCTTGGCTCTGGGAACCATCCTGCCTATTGTGGATTTTGTGGGGTCAGCCGGCCACTCTCAGCCATATGCCCTCAAACAGAAACCACGGCCCTTTTCTCTGGCAAACAAAACTCAACTGCCCCTCTTTTGGAAGGCAAATTGCAGGACGCACTTGGTACTACAAAAACAGCCCAACTTGGCACTGGTGCCACCTTGGGTCTGGGAACCATTCTGCCTTTTGTGGATTTTCAGGGGCCAGCCGGCCACTCTGAGCCATAGTTCCCAAACAAAAACCACGGCCCTTTTCCCTGGAAAACAAAACTCAGCTGCCCCACTTCTGCATGGCAGATTGCAGGAGCCACTTGGTACTATCAAACCAGCCCAACTTGGCACTGGTGTCACCATGGGCCTGGTCACCATCCTGCCTATCGTAGCCTTTTGTGGAAGGGGCTAGCAGCGGGCCTGTTAGCTAAAGGAGCGAGAAGTAAGAAGAAGAAGAAGCTGATAAGGAGCTTTCTCCAAGGCCGTAACCAAGGAGATCGAGAGAAGGAAGATAAGAACATTCTTCAGCTGGATGAAGCATTTTTAGAAAGTTAGGTGGAGTCAGAGTAACTTTTCACCAATGGCATGGTATTGAATTATTGTGGCCAATAGCTAAGGTAGAGGAAGGGTAAACAACTGGAAAGTGTATAAAAGATCAGCCATTTTCATTAATAAACTGTTGCCAAGTGTTACTAACTGAGACTGCTTGTGGTCTCTGCTTTGTGTCGTGACCGCCTCGACTGCGACATTTTGGTGACGCCGACGTGATAAGAACAAAGTCGGTGGGGGCCCATACGGGGTCCTAGTAATTGGCAACCGTGACCCACTGGGACGTAGTGGGGGAGGCGGCGTTGGTGCAGCTGAGAGTGGCAGGTGGAAGCCACAGGGAGGTCCGGACCTGATTCCCTTCAATCAAGACACCTGGAAGTAGGTGAGCCACCAACTAGTAATAATGGGACAAAATTTATCTAAAGAGGAAGAAAGTGTTCTGTCTACATGGAAAGTTTTGTTAAGAAATAAGGGAATTAATACGTCAGACTATGAGCTTCGTAATATATTGCTGTGGGCTAAATCACAGAATTTTGACACTGATCCCAAAACAGCATTTAGTGTTAAGGCATGGAAGAAAGTCGGGGACAGACTTTGGCAAGTTATTCGAGTGGGAGATAAAACAGCTGTTGATTTAGCAGTAACCTGGAACTCGCTCTTTGAGGCTTTAAAGGAATGGAGAATAGAGAGAGAAACGGAGCAAGATGCGGACGAAGAGTCGGGGCTGATATCTGACGGGGGGGCTGAGGTAGAAGGGGGCTCTGATGGGGAACTTGGTGAAGAAAGTTCGGATGCCATGGGAGTTACCCGGCATGCTGCCAGAGCTTCTGGGAAAGCTGCCAAAGCTTCCGGGAAGGCTGCCAGAGCTTCTGGGCTGGGTGCCAAAGCTTCTGGGAAAGCTGCCAAGGCTTCTGGGAAAGCTGCCAAAACTTCTGGGCAACCTGCCCTAGCCTCTTCTTATCAGACTCCTAAGCCTCCTTATCTCACACCTGCGCAGCAGCTCAAGATGGTGCCTGTATATACTACACCGCTACGCCAGGTAGCTGAAATGTCTTTAGCAGAGAGAAAGGTCCAGCCATCTGCCCCCCCGCTTCCCTCCTCTCTGGTCCAGCCGTCTGCCCCCCCGCTCCCCTCTGAGATGCTTGAACAACCTGCAAGGCCATATCCTCCTTTACCTGACAGTGACAATAACAGTGAGTCAAGTGATGAGTCGCCCGCAGTAACACCTGAGTTGGGGCATGGAGCTCTGGTTTCTTCATCTCCTAAGAGCTCTAGTCTTACTGCCCCATGGACCTTGCCTCCATGCCAAGTCACTGTGCTTCCTCGACACCCTCAGGAGTTTTGGGAATTTGTTAGGAGGAAAGCAGTTGAAGAAAAGAACTGGGACATCATAGAAAGGTTAGGTGCTCCAAGAGTACCTCAGGAGAACAGTGCCATTGCAAATGTTGCTTGTGATAACCCTATGGCTTTTCCAGTTTTCAAAGCAGTTCCTGGAACAGGACAGAACGACAGTCATCATACCTTTGCCTGGAGGGTTGTGCAAGACCTCCAATCAAAAGTAGCTCAATATGGTATTAATTCCTCAGAGGTAATGCAATTAATACGTGTGATTAATGCAGATTTGCTTGCACCTTATGACATCACTCATCTTGCTACAATTTTATTCCAGCCAGTACAATATGGTGTATTTCAAGAAACTTGGAGGCGAGTGGCTGAGCGCACTGCTTTAACAAATATGCAGTTGCCTCAACACGACCCTCGTCATGCTGTGGGTGTTGATGCCCTAATGGGCTCTGGGCCTTTTGCTAATCCAGATTTACAGGCAAGGTGGGATCCTTCGATTTTGGCACAAGCTCAGCAAATTGGCATGAGTGCCTTAACTAAAACAATGGAAATGGCAGCTCCAAAACAGAAATATGTTACTATACAACAAGGAACAAGAGAACCATTTTTGCAGTTTGCAGAAAAACTTGCTGCTGCTATTGAGAAACAAGTAGATGATGAAACTTTGCGAGACAAATTGTGCGTACAATTGGCTAAAGAGAATGCAAACCCAGATTGCAGAAAGATTATTGATACTTTGCCTGGGGAACCCACCTTGTCTGAGATGGTTACTGCTTGCTCGAAAGTTGGTTCAGTCGAGCATAAAATGGCAGCTCTTGCTGCAGTGTTAAGACCTTCAGCGAAATGTTATAATTGTGGACAACAAGGGCACGTAAAGTCACAGTGTACTGTCCAGAAAACAACATTTAGGCCAAGTGCAAGTAGCGACGTTGTATGCAACCGTTGTGGTAAATCTGGGCACTATGCTAAGCAATGCAGAAGTAGATATCATGTAAATGGTCAGCTATTGCCGGGAAACCCAAAGAGGAGCGCGAAGGGGCGCGTGGGGAAACAAATACCCCAACAACCACAACAGCAAATGCGGGCCTTCCCAGCCCTGCAAAGCTACTCATTTGCGAACAATTCTCAGGGGCAACAAGCGGGTTCGCAGGGATTGATATACCCACCGCTGACACAGTAACCATTTTAACAAAAGAAATATGTAAAGTGCCTCTTGATGCCTATGGTCCGATAGGACGGGGATTGAGTGCGTTTTTGATAGGGAGATCAAGTGCTACACTTAGAGGTATTCATGTGCATCTAGGGCTTATTGATGCTGATTATTTAGGGCAGATTCATGCTATGGTATCCATTGATGACCCTCCTGTCACTATTCAGAAAGGAACTTGCATTGCTCAGCTTGTACCTTTTGTGAGTTCTGTTCCAAATGCAGTGGACCGAAGTCGCGGCACAGGAAGCTTTGGATCGACAGGAGTACCTCAAGTGTTTTGGACTGAGAAAGTAACAGAGAGCCGTCCAGAAAAGACATGCACTCTCACCGCCAGTGGATGTCATCCAGGAACTATATCAGTAACAGGTTTGATTGACACTGGAGCAGATGTCACAATACTCTCACGACTTTGCTGGCCTCAATCGTGGCCTCTCACTCATGCAAGTTTTGGACTCCTCGGGTTGGGTGGTGCTACAACAGGTGGCCTGTCAGCCATTGTAATTAATGTGAAACATCCTGATGGCCAACAAGCTAACATCAGACCCTATGTTGCCGATGCTCCTCAAAGTTTGTGGGGACGAGATTGTTTATCTCAATGGGGTGTCAAAATTACTACGGATTTTTAATGGGGGCCACTGTGTTGCAGGGCAATGAACGTCCAGTTGTACCCCTGGCATGGTTGACAGACAAGCCTGTCTGGGTTCGCCAGTGGCCCCTGACTACTGAAAAGCTTACTGCCCTGCAAGAATTAGTTACAGAACAATTACAAGCAGGACACATTGAGGAATCATTCAGTCCCTGGAACACCCCCGTTTTTGTAATAAAAAAGAAATCGGGAAAATGGAGACTTTTACATGATTTACGGCAGATAAATGCTGTAATGGCAACAATGGGAGCCTTGCAACCAGGCCTTCCTACACCCACGATGATTCCACAAGAATGGCAAATAGTTGTCATTGATCTAAAAGATTGTTTCTTCACTATTCCATTGGCTGAGCAGGACAAAGAAAAATTCGCATTTACGGTGCCTTCTATAAATCATGCTGAACCTGATAAAAGATATCAATGGAAGGTACTCCCACAAGGCATGAAAAATTCGCCAACTATTTGTCAATGGTTTGTGGCACAGGCCTTGTCAAAAGTGAGGGAGCAATTTAAAAACTGCTACTGCTATCATTACATGGATGATATCTTGTTGGCATCGGACAACAAACAACAGTTGTCAGCTCTTAAACAATGTGCTGTGACAAATTTGAAAGACTTTGGCTTGATTATTTCTCCAGAGAAAGTGCAGGAACACATGCCTTGGAAATACCTAGGTATGTTGGTGACCAACACTCAAGTTATGCCTCAACCTGTAAAGTTAGACATTGATGTTAAAACTGCTACTGATGTACAGAAATTGGTTGGTTTAATAGGTTGGATTCAATCATATTTAGGCATAACTAATCATCAGATGCAACCATTGTTTGATCTGCTGTCAGGCATCACTTCCTCCACTGATGAGAGGCAATTGACCTCAGCGGCAAAAAAGACCCTAGAAGAAGTTGAATTAGCCCTAGCACACAAATTTGTTAACAGGATAGATCCCTCTGTTGGTGTTCAATTGTTTATTTTGAAAGACCATGAAATACCATGTGGAATACTGTGTCAATGGAATGATAATTGGGAAGATCAATTGCATATTTTGGAATGGATATTTTTATCTTTCAGATCTCGGAAAACAGCTCCAGGA
This sequence comes from Melospiza georgiana, assembly GCF_028018845.1. Taxonomy (NCBI): domain Eukaryota; kingdom Metazoa; phylum Chordata; class Aves; order Passeriformes; family Passerellidae; genus Melospiza; species Melospiza georgiana. Next base: position 57,135,345 of record NC_080430.1, read on the forward strand.
CTTTATGAGCTCTTTGCAGATATTATCATCAAGGGTCGCAGGCGTTGTCATGAGATTTTGGGACAGGATCCTGTGACCATTGTGATACCTGTGCAACAGTGGTATTTTGAATGGTGCTTTCAAAATAATCATGAATTGCAATCTGCCTTATCTTGTTTTACAGGCCAAATCTCGTATCACTTGCCTTCTCATCCTGTTCTAACACTGACTAAAGAGATTCCTTTTGAAGGCAAGCAAATTTGTTCTCCTGTTCCAGTGGAAGGTATAACGGTTTTTACAGATGGGTCCGGGAAAACCGGAAAAGCAGCTGTGGCTTGGAGAAAGGATGATCACTGGGAATATCAGACAGTGATTCAGCAGGGATCTCCTCAACTGGTTGAACTTTCTGCTGTTCTTTTGGCTTTTACTTTGTTTCCTGGTTCTGTAAACATAGTTACTGATTCAGTTTATGTTGCAAATTTGGTTAAGCATTTAGATCAAGCAGTGTTGTATAATATTCAAGAAAAACCATTGTTTACTATATTAGTGAAGTTGTGGACCGTTATTGGTGCTCGAAAACATTCTTACTTTATCATGCACATTCGCAGCCATACATCATTGCCAGGATTTTTTGCTGAAGGCAATGCCTATGTAGACTCTTTAGTAGCTGCTGCTGCAATCAAAACTGTACCCAATGTGTTGCAGCAGGCAATTTTATCCCATCAATTTTTTCATCAGAGTGCTCAAGCTTTACAGCAGCAATTCAAATTGTCTACTGCCGAAGCAAAATCTATTCTTTCCTCTTGTCCCGACTGTCACATGACTCATGTCACTCAGTATTATGGTACCAACCCTAGAGGTCTTTCTGCATTAGAAGAATGGCAAACTGATGTTACAAAAATGCCAGAATTTGGTCGCTTTAAATATGTGCATGTTTCAGTTGATACTTTTTCTCATGCAATGGTTGCTTCAGCATTCACAGGAGAGAAAACTCGAGATGCTATTCGTCATTTTTATCATGCCTTTTCTATTCTAGGTGTTCCATGTCATGTAAAAACAGATAACGGCCCAGCATATGCTTCGCAGAACATGCAGGCATTCTTTCGTGCTTGGGGCATTGAGCATTCAACAGGTATTCCACATGTTCCCACGGGCCAAGCAATTATTGAAAGAGCTCACGGACTTCTTAAACGTCAGGTTCAAAAACAAAAAGGGGGAATGCAACAGGAGTCACCTCAAGTGAGATTAGATAAAGCTGTTTATGTGTTAAACTTCTTGCGTCCCCTACCTGACTCACAGTTATCTCCAATCTTTTGCCATTTTTCTTCTTTGAATTCTAAGCAACCAAATTTCCATAGAAATGTCAAGGTATGGGTCAAGGATTTGATTACTGGTATATGGTCTGGTCCAGTGGAACTGGTAACCTGGGGAAGGGGTTATGCTTGTGTTTTGACAGATAATGGTCCTCGATGGGTTCCTGCTCGCTGTGTCAAGCCTTACCTAGAGCGTGCGGGAAAGGACAGGATCAATTGCTCCGCAGCTGAAGCAGAACGTGCGGATGACACTGGCTAAGACCATACATCAGTACTTAAAGATGGATGAAGGAAGAATGGGAATTTTGTTGATGGTTGTGATTGTGATTTTGTGTGTCCCCTCTCTGCTTGGGTTTTTGCAAAGGGCCCTGCAAAAATCCATAGCAGCTGTATTTACAGGTCAAAAAACAAAAAGGGGGAATTGTGGAAGGGGCTAGCAGCGGGCCTGTTAGCTAAAGGAGCGAGAAGTAAGAAGAAGAAGAAGCTGATAAGGAGCTTTCTCCAAGGCCGTAACCAAGGAGATCGAGAGAAGGAAGATAAGAACATTCTTCAGCTGGATGAAGCATTTTTAGAAAGTTAGGTGGAGTCAGAGTAACTTTTCACCAATGGCATGGTATTGAATTATTGTGGCCAATAGCTAAGGTAGAGGAAGGGTAAAAAACTGGAAAGTGTATAAAAGATCAGCCATTTTCATTAATAAACTGTTGCCAAGTGTTACTAACTGAGACTGCTTGTGGTCTCTGCTTTGTGTCGTGACCGCCTCGACTGCGACAGCATTCAGGAGCCAGCCGGTCACTCCCAGCCATAGGCCCCCAGACACAAACCTTGGCCCGTTTCCCTGGCAAACAAAAGTAAGCTGCCCCGCTTCTGGATGGCAGATTGCAGGAGCCACTTGGTACTATCAAATCAGCCCGACTTGGCACTGGTGCCACCTCGGGTCTGGGAACCATCCTGCGTATCGTGGATTCTAAGGAGCCAGCCGGCCACTCCCAGCCACAGGCCCCCAAACACAAACAACGGGGCTTTTCCCTGGAAAACAAAACTCGCCTGCCAACTTTTTGATGGCAGATTGCATGAGCCACTTGGTGCTATCAAACCAGCCAACTTGGCACTGGTGCCACCATGGGTCTGGTCACAATCCTGCCTATCGTAGCTTTTCAGGAGCCAGCCGGTCACTCCCAGCCATAGGCGCCCAGACACAAAGCTCGGCCCATTTCCATGGTAAACAAAAGTAAGCTGCCCCACTTCTGGATGGCAGATTGCAGGAGCCACTTTGCACCATCAAACCAGCCCGACTTGGCACTGGTGCCACCTTGGGTCTGGGAACCATGCTGCGTATCATGGATTCTAAGGAGCCAGCTGGCCACTCCCAGCCACATGCCGCCAAGCACAAACAACGGCCCTTTTCCCTGGAAAACAAAACTCGCCTGCCAACTTTTTGAATGCAGATTGCAGGAGCCACTTGGTACTATCAAACCAGCCCGTCTTGGCACTGGTGCCACCTTGGCTCTGGGAACCATGGTGCGTAAGGTAGATTCTAGGATGCCAGGGGGCCACTCCCAGCCACAGGCCCCCAAACACAAACAACAGCGCTTTTCCCTGGAGAACAAAACTGGCCTGCCAAATTTTTGATGGCAGATTGCAGGAGCCACTTGGTACTATCAAACCAGCCCAACTTGGCACTGGTGCCACCATGGGTCTGGTCACCATCCTGCCTATCGTAGCTTTTCAGGAGCCAGCCGGTCACTCCCTGCCATAGGCCCCCAGACACAAACCTCGGCCTGTTTCCCTGGCAAACAAAAGTAAGCTACCCCGCTTCTGGATGGCAGATTGCAGGAACCATTTTGCACCATCAAACTAGCCTGACTTTGCACTGGTGCCACCTTGGATCTGGGAACCATGATGCGTATCGTGGATTCTAATTAGCCAGCCGGCCACTCCCAGCCACAGGCCCCCAAACACAAATAACGGCGTTTTTAATCCTGTAAAACAAAAGTCGCCTGCCAACATTTTGATGGCAGATTGCAGGATCCACTTGGTACTATCAAACCAGCCCAACTTGGCACTGGTTCCACCATGAGTCTGGTCACCATCCTGCCTATCGTAGCTTTTCAGGAGCCAGCCTGTCATTCCCAGCCATAGACCCCCACACACAAACCTCGGCCCGTTTCCCTGGCAAACAAAAGTAAGCTGCCCCGCTTCTGGATGGCAGATTGCAGGAGGCACTTGGTGCTATCAAACCAGCCCGACTTGGCACTGGTGCCACTTTGGCTCTGGGAACCATCCTGCGTAACGTAGATTGTGAGACGACCGGCGGCCACTCCCAGCCACAGGCCTGCAAACAAATTCAATGGCGATTTTCCCGGGAAAATAAAACTCGCCTGCCAAATTTTTGATGGCAGATTGCAGGAGCCACTTGGTACTATCAAACCAGCCCGTCTTTGCATTGGTGCCACCTTGGAACTGGGAACCATGCTGCGTAACGTAGATTCTAAGACGCCAGGGGGCCACTCGCAGCCACAGGCCCCCAAACCAAAAACAACGGCGCTTTTCCCTGGAAAACAAAACTCGCCTGCCAACTTTTTGATGGCAGATTGCAGGAGCCACTTGGTACTATCAAATCAGCCAAACTTGGCACTGGTGCCACCATTGGTCTGGTAACCATCCTGCCTATCGTAGCTTTTCAGGAGCCAGCCGGTCACTCCCAGCCATAGGCCCCCAGACAAAAACCTCGGCCCGTTTCCCTGGCAAACAAAAGTCAGCTAACCCGCTTCTGGATGGCAGATTGCAGGAGCCACTTTGCACCATCAAACTGGCCCGACTTGGCACTGGTGCCACCTCAGGTCTAGGAACCATGCTGCGTATCGTGGATTCTAATTAGCCAGCCGGCAACTCCGAGCCACAGGCCCCCAAACAGAAACAACGGCGCTTTTCCCTGGAAAACAAAACTGGCCTGCCAACTTTTTGATGACAGATTGCAGGAGCCACTTGGTACTATCAAACCAGCCCGACTTGGCACTGGTGCCACCATGGGTCTGGTCACCATCCTGCCTATCGTAGCTTTTCAGGAGCCAGCCGGTCACTCCCAGCCATAGGCTCCCAGACAAAAATCTCGGACCGTTTCCCTGGCAAACAAAAGTAAGCTGCCCCGCTTCTGGATGGCAGATTGCAGGAGCCACTTTGCACCATCAAACCAGCCCGAGTTGGCACTGGTTCCACCTTGGATCAGGGAACCATCCTGCATATCGTGGATTTTCAGAGGCCAGCCAGCCAGCCCCAGGCACTGGCACCCAGACAAGAACCTCGGCCCGTTTCCCTGGCAAACCAAAGTAAGCTACCCCGCTTCTGGATGACAGATTGCAGGAGCCACTTTGCACCATCAAACCAGCCCAACTTGACACTGGTGCCACCTCTGGCCTGGGAACCATCCTGCGTATCCCGGATTCTAAGCAGCCACCCGGCCACTCCGAGCCACAGGCCCCCAAACACAAACAACGGCGTTTTTCCCCAGAAAACAAAACTCGCCTGCCAACATTTTGATGGCAGATTGCAGGAGCCACTTGGTACTATCAAACCAGCCCAACATGGCACTGGTGCCACCATGGGTCTGGTCACCATCCTGCCTAGCATAGCTTTTCAGGAGCCAGGAGGTCACTCCCAGCCATAGACACCCAGACAGAAACCTCGGCCCGTTTCCATGGAAAACAAAAGTAAGCTGCCCCGCTTCTGGATGGCAGATTGCAGGAGCCACTTGGTACTATCAAATTAGCCCAACTTGGCACTGGTGCCACCATGGGTCTGGTAAACATCCTGCCTATCGTAGCTTTTCAGGAGCCAGCCAGTCACTCCCTGCCATAGGGCCCCAGACAAATACCTCGGCCCGTTTCCCTGGCAAACAAAAGTAAGCTGCCCCGCTTCTGGATGGCAGATTGAAGGAGCCACTTGGTATTATCAAACCAGCCCGACTTGGCACTGGTGCCACCTTGGATCTGGGAACCATGCTGCGTAACGTGGATTCTAAGACAACAGGCGGCCACTCCCAGCCACAGAGCCCCAAACAACAACAACGGCGCTTTTCCCTGGAAAACAAAACTCGCCTGCCAACATTTTGATGGCAGATTGCAGGAGCCACTTGGTACTATCAAATCAGCCCAACTTGGCACTGCTGCTACTATGGGTCTGGTAATCATCCTGCCTACTGTAGCTTTTCAGGAGCCAGCCGGTCACTCCCAACCATAGGCCCCCAGAAAAAAACCTCGGCCCGTTTCCCTGGCAAACAAAAGTAAGCTAACCCGCTTCTGCATGGCAGATTGCAGGAGCCACTTTGCACCATCAAACTATCCCAACTTGGCACTGGTGCCACCTCGGGTCTGGGAACCATCCTGCGTATCGTGGATTCTAATTAGCCAGCCGGCCACTCCCAGCCACAGGCCCAGAAACACAAACAACGGCGCTTTTCCCTGGAAAACAAAACTCGCCTGCCAACTTTTTGATGGCAGATTGCAGGAGCCACTTGGTACTATCAAACCAGCCCAACTTGGCACTGGTGCCACCACTGGTCTGGGAACCATCCTGCGTATTGTGGATTCTAAGGAGCCAGCCGGCCACTCCCAGCCACAGGACCCCAGACACAAAGCTCTGCCCGTTACCCTGACAAACAAAATTAAGCTACCCCGCTTCTGGATGGCAGATTGCAGGAGCTATTTAGTACTATCAAACCAGCCCGACTTGGCGCTTGTGCCACCTTGGCTCTGGGAACCATCCTGCCTATTGTGGATTTTGTGGGGTCAGCCGGCCACTCTCAGCCATATGCCCTCAAACAGAAACCACGGCCCTTTTCTCTGGCAAACAAAACTCAACTGCCCCACTTCTGGAAGGCAAATTGCAGGACGCACTTGGTACTACAAAAACAGCCCAACTTGGCACTGGTGCCACCTTGGGTCTGGGAACCATTCTGCCTATCGTGGATTTTCAGGGGCCAGCCGGCCACTCTGAGCCATAGCCCCCAAACAAAAACCACGGCCCTTTTCCCTGGAAAACAAAACTCAGCTGCCCCACTTCTGCATGGCAGATTGCAGGAGCCACTTGGTACTATCAAACCAGCCCAACTTGGCACTGGTGTCACCATGGGCCTGGTCACCATCCTACCTATCGTAGCTTTTCAGGAGCCAGCCGGTCACTCCCAGCCATAGGCCCCCAGACACAAACCTCGGCCCGTTTCCCTGGCAAACAAAAGTAAGCTGCCCCGCTTCTGGATGGCAGATTGCAGGAGCCATTTGTTACTATCAAATCAGCCCGACTTGGCACTGGTGCCACCTCTGGTCTGGGAACCATCCTGCGTATCGTGGATTCTAAGGAGCCAGCCGGCCACTCCCAGCCACAGGACCCCAGACAAAAAGCTCTGCCCGTTTCCCTGACAAACAAAATTAAGCTACCCCGCTTCTGGATGGCAGATTGCAGGAGCTATTTAGTACTATCAAACCAGCCCGACTTGGCGCTTGTGCCACCTTGGCTCTGGGAACCATCCTGCCTATTGTGGATTTTGTGGGGTCAGCCGGCCACTCTCAGCCATATGCCCTCAAACAGAAACCACGGCCCTTTTCTCTGGCAAACAAAACTCAACTGCCCCTCTTTTGGAAGGCAAATTGCAGGACGCACTTGGTACTACAAAAACAGCCCAACTTGGCACTGGTGCCACCTTGGGTCTGGGAACCATTCTGCCTTTTGTGGATTTTCAGGGGCCAGCCGGCCACTCTGAGCCATAGTTCCCAAACAAAAACCACGGCCCTTTTCCCTGGAAAACAAAACTCAGCTGCCCCACTTCTGCATGGCAGATTGCAGGAGCCACTTGGTACTATCAAACCAGCCCAACTTGGCACTGGTGTCACCATGGGCCTGGTCACCATCCTGCCTATCGTAGCCTTTCAGGAGCCAGCCGGTCACTCCCAGCCATAGGCCCCCAGACACAAACCTCGGCCCGTTTCCCTGGCAAACAAAAGTAAGCTGCCCCGCTTCTGGATGGCAGATTGCAGGAGCCACTTGGTACTATCAAATCAGCCCGACTTGGCACTGGTGCCACCTCTGGTCTGGGAACCATCCTGCGTATCGTGGATTCTAAGGAGCCAGCCGGCCACTCCCAGCCACAGGCCCCCAAACACAAACAACGGGGCTTTTCCCTGGAAAACAAAACTCGCCTGCCAACTTTTTGATGGCAGATTGCATGAGCCACTTGGTGCTATCAAACCAGCCAACTTGGCACTGGTGCCACCATGGGTCTGGTCACAATCCTGCCTATCGTAGCTTTTCAGGAGCCAGCCGGTCACTCCCAGCCATAGGCGCCCAGACACAAAGCTCGGCCCATTTCCATGGTAAACAAAAGTAAGCTGCCCCGCTTCTGGATGGCAGATTGCAGGAGCCACTTGGTACTATCAAACCAGCCCGACTTGGCACTGGTGCCACCTCAGGTCTGGGAACCATCCTGCGTATCGTGGATTCTAAGGAGCCAGCCGGCCACTCCCAGCCACAGGACCCCAAACACAAACAACAGAGCATTTCTCTGGCAAACAAAATTCAGTTGCCCTGCTTTTGGATGGCAGATTGCAGGAGCGACTTGGTACTATCAGACCAGCCCAACTTGGCACTGGTGCCTCCATGGGTCTGGTAACCATCCTGCCTATCGTAGCTTTTCAGGAGCCAGCCGGTCACTCCCAGCCATAGGCCCCAGACACAAATCTCTGCCCGTTTCCCTGGCAAACAAAAGTAAGCTACCCCGCTTCTGGATGGCAGATTGCAGGAGCCACTTTGAACCATCAAACCAGCCCGACTTGGCACTGGTGCCACCTCTGGTCTGGGAACCATCCTGCGTATCGTGGATTCTAAGGAGCCAGCTGGCCACTCCCAGCCACAGGCCCCCAAACACAAACAACGGCGCTTTTCCCTGGAAAACAAAACTCGCCTGCCAACTTTTTGATGGCAGATTGCAGGAGCCACTTGGTACTATGAAACTAGCCAAACTTGGCACTGCTGCCACCATGGGTCTGGTCAGCATCCAGCCTATCGGAGCTTTTCAGGAGCCAGGAGGTCACTCCCGGCCATAGGCCGCCAGACACAAACCTCGGCCCGTTTCCCTGGCAAACAAAAGTAAGCTGCCCCGCTTCTGGATGGCAGATTGCAGGAGCCACATGATGCTATCAAACCAGCCCAACTTGGCACTGGTGCCACCATGGGTCTGGTAACCATCCTGCCTATCGTAGCTTTTCAGGAGCCAGCCGGTCACTCCCAGCCATAGGCCCCAGACACAAAGCTCTGCCCGTTTCCCTGGCAATCAAAAGTAAGCTACCCCGCTTCTGGATGACAGATTGCAGGAGCCACTTTGAACCATCAAACCAGCCCGACTTGGCACTGGTGCCACCTCTGGTCTGGGAACCATCCTGCGTATCGTGAATTCTAAGGAGCCATCTGGCCACTCCCAGCCACAGGCCCCCAAACACAAACAACGGCGCTTTTCCCTGGAAAACAAAACTCGCCTGCCATCTTTTTGATGGCAGATTGCAGGAGACACTTGGTACTATGAAACCAGCCCAACTTGGCACTGCTGCCACCATGGGTCTGGTCAGCATACTGCCTATCGGAGCTTTTCAGGAGCCAGGAGGTCACTGCCGGCCATAGGCCGCCAGACACAAACCTCGGCCCGTTTCCCTGGCAAACAAAAGTAAGCTGCCCCGCTTCTGGATGGCAGATTGCAGGAGCCACATGGTGCTATCAAACCAGTCCAACTTGGCACTGGTGCCTCCATGGGTCTGGTAACCATCCTGCCTATCGTAGCTTTTCAGGAGCCAGCCGGTCAGTCCCAGCCATAGGCCCCAGACAAACAACGGCGCTTTTCCCTGGAAAACAAAACTCGCCTGCCAACATTTTGATGGCAGATTGCAGGAGCCACTTGGTACTATCAAACCAGCCCAACTTGGCACTGGTGCCACCATGGGTCTGGTCACCATCCTGCCTATCATAGCTTTTCAGGAGCCAGGAGGTCACTCCCAGCCATAGACCCCCAGACAGAAACCTCGGCCCGCTTCCATGGAAAACAAAAGTAAGCTGCCCCGCTTCTGGATGGCAGATTGCAGGAGCAACTTGGTACTATCAAATTAGCCCAACTTGGCACTGGTGCCACCATGGGTCTGGTAAACATCCGGCCTATCGTAGCTTTTCAGGAGCCAGCCAGTCACTCCCTGCCATAGGCCCCCAGACACAAAGCTCGGCCCGTTTCCCTGGCAAACAAAAGTAAGCTGCCCCGCTTCTAGATGGCAGATTGCAGGAGCCACTTGGTACTATCAAACCAGCCCGACTTGGCACTGGTGCCACCTTGGATCTGGGAACCATGATGCATAACGTGGATTCTAAGACGACAGCCGGCCACTCCCAGCCACAGGGCCCCAAACACAAACAACGGCGCTTTTCCCTGGAAAACAAAACTCGCCTGCCAACTTTTTGATGGCAGATTGCAGGAGCCACTTGGTACTATCAAACCAGCCCAACTTGGCACTGGTGCCACCACTGGTCTGGGAACCATCCTGCGTATCGTGGATTCTAAGGAGCCAGCCGGCCACTCCCAGCCACAGGACCCCAGACACAAAGCTCTGCCCGTTTCCCTGACAAACAAAATTAAGCTACCCCGCTTCTGGATGGCAGATTGCAGGAGCTATTTAGTACTATCAAACCAGCCCGACTTGGCACTGGTGCCACCTTGGCTCTGGGAACCATCCTGCCTATTGTGGATTTTGTGGGGTCAGCCGGCCACTCTCAGCCATATGCCCTCAAACACAAACCACGGCCCTTTTCTCTGGCAAACAAAACTCAACTGCCCCTCTTCTGGAAGGCAAATTGCAGGACGCACTTGGTACTACAAAAACAGCCCAACTTGGCACTGGTGCCACCTCTGGTCTGGGAACCATCCTGCGTATCGTGGATTCTAAGGAGCCAGCCGGCCACTCCCAGCCACAGGCCCCCAAACACAAACAACGGCTCTTTTCCCTGGAAAACAAATCTCGCCTGCCAAGTTTCTGATGGCAGATTGCAGGAGCCACTTGGTGCTATCAAACCAGCCCAACTTGGCACTGGTGCCACCATGGGTCTTGTCACAATCCTGCCTATCGTAGCTTTTCAGGAGCCAGCCGGTCACTTCCAGCCGTAGGCGCCCAGACACAAAGCTCGGCCCATTTCCATGGTAAATAAAAGTAAGCTGCCCCGCTTCTGCATGGCAGATTGCAGGAACCACTTGGTACTATCAAACCAGCCCAACTTGGGTCTGGTGCCTCCATGGGTCTGGTAACCATCCTGCCTATCGCAGCTTTTCAGGAGCCAGCCGGTCAGTCCCAGCCATAGGCCCCAGACACAAAGCTCTGCCCGATTCTCTGGCAAACAAAAGTAAGGTACCCCGCTTCTGGATGGCAGAGTGCAGGAGCCACTTTGAACCATCAAACTATCCCGACTTGGCACTGGTGCCACCTCTGGTCTGGGAACCATCCTGCGTATCGTGGATTCTAAGGAGCCAACTGGCCAGTCCCAGCCACAGGCCCACAAACACAAACAACGGCGCTTTAACCCTGGAAAAAAAAACTCGCCTGCCAGATTTTTGATGGCAGATTGCAGGAGCCACTTGGTACTATCAAACCAGCCCAACTTGGCACTGGTGCCACCATGGGTCTGGTCACCATCCTGCCTATCGTAGCTTTTCAGGAGCCAGCCGGTCACTCCCAGCCATAGGCCCCCAGACACAAACCTCGGCCCGTTTCCCTGGCAAACAAAAGTAAGCTGCCCCGCTTCTGGATGGCAGATTGCAGGAGCCTCTTGGTACTATCAAACCAGCCCGACTTGGCACTGGTGCCACCTTGGGTCTGGGAACCATGCTGCGTAACGTAGATTCTAAGGCGCCAGCCGGCCACTCCCAGCCGCAGGCCCCCAAACACAAACAACGGCGCTTTTCCCTGGAAAACCAAACTCGCCTGCCAACTTTTTGATGGCAGATTGCAGGAGCCACTTGGTACTATCAAATCAGCCCGACTTGGCACTGGTGCCACCATGGGTCTGGTCACCATCCTGCCTATCGTAGCTTTTCAGGAGCCAGCCGGTCACTCCCAGCCATAGGCCCCCAGACACAAACCTCGGCCCGTTTCCCTGGCAAACAAAAGGAAGCTGCCCCGCTTCTAGATGGCAGATTGCAGGAGCTATTTATTACTATCAAACCAGCCCGACTTGGCACTGGTGCCACCTTGGCTCTGGGAACCATCCTGCCTATCGTGGATTTTCAGGGGCCAGCCGGCCACTCTCAGGGATATGCCCCCAAACACAAACCACGGCCCTTTTCTCTGGCAAACAAAACTCACCTGCCCTTCTTCTGGACGGCAAATTGCAGGACGCACTTGGTACTACGAAAACAGCCCGACTTGGCACTGGTGCCACCTCTGGCCTGGGAACCATCCTGCGTATTGTGGATTCTAAGCAGCCACCCGGCCACTCCGAGCCACAGGCCCCCAAACACAAACAACGGCACTTTACCCCGGAAAACAAAACTCGCCTGCCAACTTTTTGATGGCAGATTGCAGGAGCCACTTGGTACTATCAAACCAGCCCAACTTGGCACTGGTGCCACCATGGGTCTGGTCATCATCCTGCCTAGCATAGCTTTTCAGGAGCCAGGAGGTCACTCCCAGCCATAGACCCCCAGACAGAAACCTCGGCCCGTTTCCATGGAAAACAAAAGTAAGCTGCCCCGCTTCTGGATGGCAGATTGCAGGACGCACTTGGTACTATGAAATTAGCCCAACTTGGCACTGGTGCCACCATGGGTCTGGTAAACATCCTGCCTATCGTAGCTTTTCAGGAGCCAGCCAGTCACTCCCTGCCATAGGGCCCCAGACAAATACCTCGGCCCGTTTCCCTGGCAAACAAAAGTAAGCTTCCCCGCTTCTGGATGTCAGATTGCAGGAGCCACTTGGTACTATCAAACCAGCCCTACTTGGCACTGGTGCCACCTTGGATCTGGGAACCATGCTGCGTAACGTGGATTCTAAGACGACAGGCGGCCACTCCCAGCCACAGGGCCCCAAACACAAACAACGGCGCTTTTCCCTGGAAAACAAAACTCGCCTGCCAACATTTTGATGGCAGATTGCAGGAGCCACTTGGTACTATCAAATCAGCCCAACTTGGCACTGGTGCCACCATGGGTCTGGTAATCATCCTGCCTACTGTAGCTTTTCAGGAGCCAGCCGATCACTCCCAACCATAGGCCCCCAGAAAAAAACCTCGGCCCGTTTCCCTGGCAAACAAAAGTAAGCTACCCCGCTTCTGGATGGCAGATTGCAGGAGGCACTTTGCACCATCAAACTATCCCGACTTGGCACTGGTGCCACCTCGGGTCTGGGAAGCATCCTGCGTATCGTGGATTCTAATTAGCCGGCCGGCCACTCCAAGCCACAGGACCCCAAACACAAACAACGGCGCTTTTCCCTGGAAAACAAAACTCGCCTGCCAACTTTTTGATGGCAGATTGCAGGAGCCACTTGGTACTATCAAACCAGCCCAACTTGGCACTGGTGCCACCACTGGTCTGGGAACCATCCTGCGTATCGTGGATTCTAAGGAGCCAGCCGGCCACTCCCAGCCACAGGACCCCAGACACAAAGCTCTGCATGTTTCCCTGACAAACAAAATTAAGCTACCCCGCTTCTGGATGGCAGATTGCAGGAGCCACTTGGTACTATCAAACCAGCCCGACTTGGCACTGGTGCCACCTTGGCTCTGGGAACCATCCTGCCTATCGTGGATTTTGTGGGGTCAGCCGGCCACTCTCAGCCATATGCCCTCAAACACAAACCACGGCCCTTTTCTCTGGCAAACAAAACTCAACTGCCCCTCTTCTGGAAGGTAAATTGCAGGACGCACTTGGTACTACAAAAACAGCCCAACTTGGCACTGGTGCCACCTCGGGTCTGGGAACCATCCTGCGTATCGTGGATTCTAAGGAGCACGCCGGCCACTCCCAGCCACAGGCCGCCAAACACAAACAACGGCTCTTTTCCCTGGAAAACAAAATTCGCCTGCCAACTTTTTGATGGCAGATTGCAGGAGCCACTTGGTGCTATCAAACCAGCCCAACATGGCACTGGTGCCACCATGGGTCTGGTCACCATCCTGCCTATCGTAGCTTTTCAGGAGCCAGCCGGTCACTTCCAGCCATAGGCGCCCAGACACAAAGCTCGGCCCATTTTCATGGTAAATAAAAGTAAGCTGCCCCGCTTCTGCATGGCAGATTGCAGGAGCCACTTGGTACTATCAAATCAGCCCAACTTGGCACTGGTGCCACCATGGGTCTGGTAACCATCCTGCCTATGGTAGCTTTTCAGGAGCCAGCCGGTCAGTCCCAGCCATAAGCCCCAGACACAAACCTCTGCCCGATTCCCTGGCAAACAAAAGTAAGCTACCCCGCTTCTGGATGGCAGATTGCAGGAGCCACGTTGAACCATCAAACTATCCCGACTTGGCACTGGTGCCACCTCTGGTCTGGGAACCATCCTGCGTATCGTGGATTCTAAGGAGCCAGCTGGCCAGTCCCAGCCACAGGCCCACAAACACAAACAACGGCGCTTTTCTCTGGAAAACAAAACTCGCCTGCCAACTTTTTGATGGCAGATTGCAGGAGCCACTTGGTAGTATCAAACCAGCCCGACTTGGCACTGGTGCCACCATTGGTCTGGTCACCATCCTGCCTATCGTAGCTTTTCAGGAGCCAGCCGGTCACTCCCAGCAATAGGCCACCAGACACAAACCTCGGCCCGTTTCCCTGGCAAACAAAAGTAAGCTGCCCCGCTTCTGGATGGCAGATTGCAGGAGCCACTTGGTACTATCAAACCAGCCCGACTTAGCACTGGTGCCTCCATGGGTCTGGTAACCATCCTGCCTATCGTAGCTTTTCAGGAGCCAGCCGATCAGTCCCAGCCATAGGCCCCAAACACAAATCTCTGCCAGTTTCCCCGCCAAACAAAAGTAAGCTACCCCGCTTCTGGATGGCAGATTGCAGGAGCCACTTTGAACCATCAAACCAGCCCGACTTGGCACTGGTGCCACCTCGGGTCTGGGAACCATCCTGCGTATCGTGGATTCTAAGGAGCCAGCCGGCCACTCCCAGCCACAGGCCCCCAAACACAAACAACGGCGCTTGTCCCTGGCAAACAAAACTCGCCTGCCAACTTTTTGATGGCAGATTGCAGGAGCCGCTTAGTACTATCAAACCAGCCCAACTTGGCACTGGTGCCACCATGGGTCTGGTCACCATCCTGCCTATCGGAGCTTTTCAGGAGCCAGCCGGTCACTCCCAGCCATAGGCCCCCAGTCACAAACCTCGGCCCGTTTCCCTGGCAAACAAAAGTAAGCTGCCCCGCTTCTGGATGGCAGATTGCAGGAGCCACTTGGTACTATCAAACCAGCCCGACTTGGCACTGCTGCCACCTTAGGTCTGGGAACCATGCTGCGTAACGTAGATTCTTAGGCGAAGGCGGACACTCCCAGCCACAGGCCCCCAAACACAAACAACGGCGCTTTACCCTGGAAAACAAAATTAGCCTGACAACTTTTTGATGGCAGATTTCAGGAGCCACTTGGTACTATCAAACCAGCCCAACTTGGCACTGCTGCCACCATGGGTCTGGTCACCATCCTGCCTATCGTAGCTTTTCAGGAGCCAGCCGGTCACTCCCAGCCACAGGCCCCCAGACACAAACCTCGGCCCGTTTCCCTGGCAAACAAAAGTAAGCTGCCCGGCTTCTAGATGGCAGATTGCAGGAGCCGCTTGGTACTATCAAACCAGCCCGACTTGGCACTGGTGCCACCTTGGGTCTCGGAACCATGCTGCGTAACGTAGATTCTAAGGCGCCAGCCGGCCACTCCCAGCCGCAGGCCCCCAAACACAAACAACGGCGCTTTTCCCTGGAAAACAAAACTCGCCTGCCAACTTTTTGATGGCAGATTGCAGGAGCCACTTGGTACTATCAAACCAGCCCAACTTGGCACTGGTGCCACCATGGGTCTGGTAACCATCCTGCCTATCGTAGCTTTTCAGGAGCCAGCCGGTCACTCCCAGCCATAGGCCCCCAGACACAAACCTCGGCCCGTTTCCCTGGCAAACAAAAGTAAGCTGCCCCGCTTCTGGATGGCAGATTGCAGGAGCTATTTATTACTATCAAACCAGCCCGACTTGGCACTGGTGCCACCTTGGCTCTGGGAACCATCCTGCCTATCGTGGATTTTCAGAGGCCAGCCGGCCACTCTCAGCCATATGCCCCCAAACACAAACCACGGCCCTTTTCTTTGGCAAACAAAACTCAACTGCCCCTCTTCTGGACGGCAAATTGCAGGACGCACTTGGTACTACGAAAACAGCCCCACTTGGCGCTGATGCCACATTGGGTCAGGGAACCATCCTGCGTATCGAGCTTTTTAAGGAGACAGCCGGCCACTCCCATCCATATACCGCCAAAAACAAACCACGGAACTTTTCTCCAGCAAACAAAAATCCGCTGCCCCGCGTCTGGATGGCAGATTGCAGGAGCCACTTTGCACCATCAAACAAGCCCGACATGGTACTGGTGCCACCTTGGATCTGGGAACCATCCTGCCTATCGTGGATTTTCAGGGGCCAGCCGGCCACTCTCAGCCATAGGCCCCCAAACACAAACCACGGCACTTTACTCTGGTAAACAAAACTCAACTGCCCCTCTTCTGGATGGCAAATTGCAGGACGCACTTGGTACTACAAAACCAGCCCGACTTGGCGCTGGTGCCACCTTGGGTCTGGTCACCATCCTGCGTATCGTGCATTTTAAGGAGCCACTTGGCTACTCCAAGCCATAGGCCCCCAGACACAAAGCTCTGCCCGTTTCCCTGGCAAACAAAAGTAAGCTACCCCGCTTCTGGATGGCAGATTAGAGGAGCCACTTTGCACCATCAAACCAGCCCAACTTGGCACTGGTGCCACCTTGGCTCTGGGAACCATGCTGCGTATCGTGGATTCTAATGAGCCAGCCGGCCACTCCCAGCCACAGGCGCCCAAAAAAAACCACGGAACTTTTCTCTTGCAAACTAAAATCGGCTACCCCGCTTCTGGATGGCAGATTGCAGGAGACACTTTGCACCATCAAACCAGCCCGATTTGGCACTGCTGCCACTTTGGGTCTGGGAACCATGCTGCCTAGCGTGGATTTTCAGGAGCCAGCCGGCCACTCTCAGCCATAGGCCCTCAAGCACAAACCACGGCCCTTTTCTCTGGCAAACAAAACTCAACTGCCCCTCTTCTGGAGGGCAAATTGCAGGACGCAATTGGTACTACAAAAACAGCACAACTTGGCACTGGTGCCACCATGGGTCTGGTAACCATCCTGCCTATCGTAGTTTTCAGGAGCCAGCCGGTCCCTCCCAGCCATAGGCCCCCAGACAAAAACCTCGGCCCGTTTCCCTGGCAAACAAAAGTAAGCTACCCCGCTTCTGGATGGCAAATTGCAGGAGCCACTTTGCACCATCAAACTGGCCCGACTTGGCACTGGTGCCACCTCTGGTCTGGGAACCATCCTGCGTTTTGTGGATTCTAAGGAGCCAGCCGGCCACTCCCAGCCACAGGCCCCCAAACACAAACAAAGGCGCTTTTCCCTGGAAAACAAAACTCGCCTGCCAACTTTTTGATGGCAGATTGCAGGAGCCTGAAAACTACGATAGGCAGGATGGTGACCAGACCCATGGTGGCACCAGCGCCAAGTTGGGCTGGTTTGATAGTACAAAGCGCGTCCTGCAATGTGCCATCCAGAAGCGGGGCAGCTTACTTTTGTTTGCCAGGGAAACGGGCCGAGCTTTGTGTCTGGCGGCCTATGGCCGGGAGTGACCGTCTAGGTCGTGAAAAGCTACGATAGGCAGGATGGTGACCAGACCCGTGGTGGCACCAGTGCCAAGTTGGGCTGATTTGATAGTACCAAGTGGCTCCTGCAATCTGCCATCAAAAATTTGGCAGGCGAGTTTTGTTTTCCGGGGAAAAGCGCCGTTGTTTTTGTTTGGGGCCCTGTGGCTGGGAGTGGCCCCCTTGCGTCTTGGAATCATCGATACGCAGGATGGTTCCCAGACCCAAGGTGGCACCAGTGCCAAGTCGGACTGGTTTGATAGTACCAAGTGGCTCCTGCAATCTGCCATCCAGAAGCTGGGCAGCTTACTTTTGTTTGCCAGGGAAAAGGGCCGAGGTTTTTGTCTGGGGTTCTATGGCTGGGAGTGACCGGCTGGCTCCTGAAAAGCTACGATAGGCAGGATGGTTACCAGACCCATAGTGGCACCAGTGCCAAGTTGGGCTGGTTTGATAGTACCAAGTGGCTCCTGCAATCTGCCATCAAAATGTTGGCAGGCGAGTTTTGTTTTCCAGGGAAAATCGCCGTTGTTTGTGTTTGGCGGCATGTGGCTGGGAGTGGCCAGCCGGCTCCTTAGAATCCACGATACGCAGCATGGTTCCCAGAGCCAAGGTGGCACCAGTGCCAAATCGGGCTGGTTTAATGGTGCAAAGTGTCTCCTTCAATCTGCCATCCAGAAGCGGGGTAGCTTACTTGTGTTTGCCAAGGAAACGGGCCGAGGTTTGTGTGTCGATGCCTATGGCTGGGAGTGACCGGCTGGCTCCTGAAAAGCTACGATAGGCAGGATGGTGACCAGACCCATGGTGGCACCAGTGCCAAGTTGGGCTGATTTGATTGTACCAAGTGGCTCCTGCAATCTGCCATGAAAAAGTTGGCAGGCGAGTTTTGTTTTCCAGGGAAAAGCGCCGTTGTTTGTGTTTCGGGTCGGGTGGCTCGGAGTGGCCGGCTGGCTAATTAGAATCCACGATACGCAGGATGGTTCCCAGACCCAAGGAGGCACCAGTGCCAATTCGGTCTAGTTTGATGGTGCAAAGTGGCTCCTGCAATCTGCCATCCAGAAGCGGGGTACCTTACTTTTGTTTGCAAGGGAAACGGGCCGAGGTTTGTGTCTGTGGGCCGAAGGCTGGGAGTGACCGACTGGCTCCTGAAAAGCTACGATAGGCAGGATGGTTACCAGACCCATGGTGGCACCAGTGCCAAGTTGGGCTGGTTTGATAGTACCAAGTGGCTCCTGCAATCTGCCATCAAAATGTTGGCAGGCGAGTTTTGTTTTCCAGGGAAAAGCGCCGTTGTTTGTGTTTGGCGGCATGTGGCTGGGAGTGGCCAGCTGGCTCCTTAGAATCCACGATACGCAGCATCGTTCCCAGAGCCAAGGTGGCACCAGTGCCAAGTCGGGCTGGTTTGATGGTGCAAAGTAGTTCCTGCAATCTGCCATCCAGAAGCGGGGTAGCTTACTTGTGTTTGCCAAGGAAACGTGCCGATGTTTGTATCTCGAGGCCTATGGCTGGGACTGACCGGCTGTCTCCTGAAAAGCTACGATAGGCAGGATGGTGACCAGACCCATGGTGGCACCAGTGCCAAGTTGGGCTGATTTGATAGTACCAAGTGGCTCCTGCAATCTGCTCACAAAAAGTTGGCAGGCGAGTTTAGTTTTCCAGGGAAAAGCGCCGTTGTTTGTGTTTGGGGTCCTCTGGCTGGGAGTGGCCGGCTGACTAATTAGAATCCACGATACGCAGGATGGTTCCCAGACCAGAGGTGGCACCAGTGCCAAGTCGGGCTAGTTTGATGGTGCAAAGTGGCTCCTGCAATCTACCATCCAGAAGCGCGGTAGCTTACTTTTGTTTGCCAGGGAAACGGGCCGAGCTTTGTGTCTGGCGGCCTATGTCTGGGAGTGACCGGCTGGCTCCTGAAAAGCTACGATAGGCAGGATGGTTACCAGACCCATGGTGGCACCAGTGCCAAGTTGGGCTGATTTGATAGTACCAAGTGGCTCCTCCAATCTGCCATCCAGAAGCAGGGCAGCTGAGTTTTGTTTACCAGAGAAAAGGGCCGTGGTTTTTGTTTGAGGGCATAGGGCGGAGAGTGGTCGGCTGACCCATGAAAATCCACAATAGGCAGGAGGGTTCCCAGAGCCAAGGCTGCACCAGTGCCAAGTCGGGCTGGTTTGATAGTACTAAATAGCTCCTGCAATCTGCCATCCAGAAGCGGGGCAGCTTACTTTTGTTTGCCAGGGAAACGGACAGAGTTTTGTGTCTGGGGTCCTGTGGCTGGGAGTGGCCCGCTGGCTAATTAGAATCAACGATACGCAGGATGTTTTCCAGACCAGTGGTGGCACCAGTGCCAAGTCGGGCTGGTTTCATAGTACCAAGTGGTTCCTGCAATCTGCCATCCAGAAGCGGGGCAGCTTACTTTTGTTTGCCAGGGAAACGGGCCCAGGCTTGTGTCTGGGGGCCTATCACTGGGAGTGACCGGCTGGCTCCTGAAAAGCTACGATAGGCAGGATGGTGGCCAGACCCATGGTGGCACCAGTGCCAAGTTGGGCTGATTTGATAGTACCAAGTGGCTCCTGCAATCTGCAATCAAAAAGTTGGCAGGCGAGTTTTGTTTTCCAGGGAAAAGCAACGTTGTTTGTGTTTGGGGGCCTGTGGCTAAGAGTGGCCGGCTGGATCCTTAGAATCCACGATACGCAGGATGGTTCCCAGACAAGAGGTGGCACCAGTGACAAGTTGGGCTGGTTTGATACTACCAAGTGGTTCCTGCAATCTGCCATCCAGAAGCGGGGCAGCTTGCTTTTGTTTGCCAGGGAAACGGGCCGTTGTTTTTGTTTGGGGGACTGTGCCTGGGAGTGGCCGGCTGGCTCCTTAGAATCCACGATACGCAGGATGGTTGCCAGACCAGAGGTGGCACCAGTGCCAAGTCGTGCTGGTTTGATACTACCAAGTGGTTCCTGCAATCTGCCATCCAGAATTGGGGCAGCTTACTTTTGTTTGCCAGGGAAACGGGCCGAGGTTTGTGTCTGGGGGCCTATGGCTGGGAGTGACCAGCTGGCTCCTGAGAAGCTACGATAGGCAGGATGGTGACCAGACCCATGGTGGCAGCAGTGCGAAGTTGGGCTGGTTTGATAGTAGCAACTGGCTCCTGCAATCTGCCATCCAGAAGAGGGGTAGTTTAATTTTTTTTCCAGGGAAAAGCGCCGTTCTTTGTGTTTGGGGGCCTGAGGCTGGGAGTAGCCGGCTGGCTAATTAGAATATACGATACGCAGGATGGTTCCCAGACCAGAGGTGGCACCAGTGCCATGTCGGGCTAGTTTGATGGTGCAAAGTGGCTCCTGCAATCTGCCATCCAGAAGCGGGGTAGCTTACTTTTGTTGCCAGGGAAACGGGCCGAGGTTTGTAGCTGGGGCCATATGGCTGGGAGTGACCGGCTGGCTCCTGAAAAGCTATGATAGGCAGGATGTTTACCAGACCCATGGTGGCATCAGTGCCAAGTTGGGCTGGTTTGATAGTACCAAGTGGCTCCTGCAATCTGCCGTCAAAAATTTGGCAGGCGAGTTTTGTTTTCCAGGGAAAAGCGCCATTGATTTTGTTTGGGGGCCAGTGGCTGGGAGTGGCCGGCTGGCTCCATAGAATCCACGATACGCAGCATGGTTCCCAGACCCAAGGTGGCACCAGTGCCAAGTTGGGCTGGTTTGATAGTACCAAGTGGCTCCTGCAATCTGCCATCCAGAAGCGGGGCAGCTTACTTTTGTTTGCCCGGTAAACGGGCCGAGGTTTGTGTCTGGGGGCTATGGCTGGGAGTGACCGGCTGGCTCCTGAAAAGATACGATAGGCAGGATGGTGACCAGACCCATGGTGGCACCAGTGCCAAGTTGGGCTGGTTTAATAGTACCAAGTGGCTCCTGCAATCTGCCATCAAAAAGTTGGCAGGCGAATTTTGTTTTCCAGGGAAAAGCGCCGTTGTTTTTGTTTGGGGGCCTGTGGCTGGGAGTGGCCGGCTGGCTCCTTAGAATCCACAAAACACAGGATGGTTCCCAGACCCAAGGTGGCACCAGTGCCAAGTCGAGCTGGTTTGATGGTGCTAAGTGGCTCCTGCAATCTGCCATCCAGAAGCGGGGCAGCCGATTTTTGTTTGCAAGAGAAAAGGCCGTTGGTATTTTTTGGGGGCCTGTGGCTGGGAGTGGCCGGCTGGCTCCTTAGAATCCACGATACGCATCATGGTTCCCAGAGCCAATGTGGCACCAGTGCCAAGTCGGGCTGGTTTTGTAGTAGCAAGTGGCTCCTGCAATTTGCCATCCAGTAGAGGGGCAGTTGAGTTTTGTTTGCCAGAGGAAAGGGCCGTGGTTTTTGTTTGGGGGTACATGGCTGAGAGTGGCCGGCTGGCCCCTGAAAATCCACGATAGGCAGGATGGTTCCCTGATCCAAGGTGGAACCAGTGCCAACTCGGGCTGGTTTGATGGTGCAAAGTGGCTCCTGCAATCTGCCATCCAGAAGCGGGGCAGCTTACTTTTGTTTGCCAGGGAAACGTTTCGAGATTTTTGTCTGGGAGCCTATGGCTGGGAGTGACCGGCTGGCTCCTGAAAAGCTACGATAGGCAGGATGGTGACCAGACCCATGGTGGCACCAGTGCCAAGTCGGGCTGGTTTGATAGTACCAAGTGGCTCCTGCAATCTGTCATCAAAAAGTTGGCAGGCCAGTTTTGTTTTCCAGGGAAAAGCGCCGTTGTTTCTGTTTGGGGGCCTGTGGCTCGGAGTGGCCGGCTGGCTAATTAGAATCCACGATACGCAGCATGGTTCCTAGACCTGAGGTGGCACCAGTGCCAAGTCGGGCCAGTTTGATGGTGCAAAGTGGCTCCTGCAATCTGCCATCCAGAAGCGGGTTAGCTGACTTTTGTTTGCCAGGGAAACGGGCCGAGGTTTTTGTCTGGGGGCCTATGGCTGGGAGTGACCGGCTGGCTCCTGAAAAGCTACGATAGGCAGGATGGTGACCAGACCAATGGTGGCACCAGTGCCAAGTTTGGCTGATTTGATAGTACCAAGTGGCTCCTGCAATCTGCCATCAAAAAGTTGGCAGGCGAGTTTTGTTTTCCAGGGAAAAGCGCCGTTGTTTTTGGTTTGGGGGCCTGTGGCTGCGAGTGGCCCCCTGGCGTCTTAGAATCTACGTTACGCAGCATGGTTCCCAGTTCCAAGGTGGCACCAATGCAAAGACGGGCTGGTTTGATAGTAACAAGTGGCTCCTGCAATCTGCCATCAAAAATTTGGCAGGCGAGTTTTATTTTCCCGGGAAAATCGCCATTGATTTTGTTTGGAGGCCTGTGGCTGGGAGTGGCCGCCGGTCGTCTCACAATCTACGTTACGCAGGATGGTTCCCAGAGCCAAAGTGGCACCAGTGCCAAGTCGGGCTGTTTTGATAGCACCAAGTGCCTCCTGCAATCTGCCATCCAGAAGCGGGGCAGCTTACTTTTGTTTGCCAGGGAAACGGGCCGAGGTTTGTGTGTGGGGGTCTATGGCTGGGAATGACAGGCTGGCTCCTGAAATGCTACGATAGGCAGGATGGTGACCAGACTCATGGTGGAACCAGTGCCAAGTTGGGCTGGTTTGATAGTACCAAGTGGATCCTGCAATCTGCCATCAAAATGTTGGCAGGCGAATTTGTTTTCCAGGATTAAAAACGCCGTTATTTGTGTTTGGGGGCCTGTGGCTGGGAGTGGCCGGCTGGCTAATTAGAATCCACGATACGCATCATGGTTCCCAGATCCAAGGTGGCACCAGTGCAAAGTCGGGCTAGTTTGATGGTGCAAAATGGTTCCTGCAATCTGCCATCCAGAAGCGGGGTAGCTTACTTTTGTTTGCCAGGGAAACAGGCCGAGGTTTGTGTCTGGGGGCCTATGGCAGGGAGTGACCGGCTGGCTCCTGAAAAGCTACGATAGGCAGGATGGTGACCAGACCCATGGTGGCACCAGTGCCAAGTTGGGCTGGTTTGATAGTACCAAGTGGCTCCTGCAATCTGCCATCAAAAATTTGGCAGGCCAGTTTTGTTTTCCAGGGAAAAGCGCTGTTGTTTGTGTTTGGGGGCCTGTGGCTGGGAGTGGCCCCCTGGCATCTTAGAATCTACCTTACGCACCATGGTTCCCAGAGCCAAGGTGGCACCAGTGCCAAGACGGGCTGGTTTGATAGTACCAAGTGGCTCCTGCAATCTGCAATCAAAAAGTTGGCAGGCGAGTTTTGTTTTCCAGGGAAAAGGGCCGTTGTTTGTGCTTGGCGGCATGTGGCTGGGAGTGGCCAGCTGGCTCCTTAGAATCCATGATACGCAGCATGGTTCCCAGACCCAAGGTGGCACCAGTGCCAAGTCGGGCTGGTTTGATGGTGCAAAGTGGCTCCTGCAATCTGCCATCCAGAAGTGGGGCAGCTTACTTTTGTTTGCCAGGGAAACGGGCCGAGGTTTGTGTCTGGGGGCCTATGGCTGGGAGTGACCGGCTGGCTCCTGAAAAGCTACGATAGGCAGGATGGTGACCAGACCCATGGTGGCACCAGTGCCAAGTTGGGCTGGTTTGATAGTACCAAGTGGCTTCTGCAATCTGCCATCAAAAAGTTGGCAGGCGAGTTTTGTTTTCCAGGGAAAAGCGCCGTTGTTTGTCTTTGGGGGCATGTGGCTGGGAGCGGGCGGCTGGCGCCTTAGAATCTACGTTACGCAGCATGGTTCCTAGACCCAAGGTGGCACCAGTGCCAAGTCGGGCTGGTTTGATAGTACCAAGTGGCTCCTGCAATCTGCCATCCAGAAGCGGGGCAGCTTACTTTTGTTTGCCAGGGAAACGGGCCGAGCTTTGTGTCTGGCGACCTATGGCTGGGAGTGACCGGCTGGCTCCTGAAAAGCTACGATAGGCAGGATGGTGACCAGACCCATGGTTGCAGCAGTGCCAAGTTGGGCTGGTTTGATAGTACCAAGTGGCTCCTGCAATCTGCCATCAAAAAAATGGCAGGCGAGTTTTGTTTTCCAGGGAAAAGCACCGTTGTTTGTGTTTGGGGGCCTGTGGCTGGGAGTGACCGGCTGGCTAATTAGAATCCACGATACGCAGGATGGTTCACAGACCCAAGGTGGCACCAGTGCCAAGTTGGGCTGGTTTGATAGTACCAAGTGCATCCTGCAATCTGCCATCCAGAAGCGGGGTAGCTTACTTTTGTTTGCCAGGGAAACGGGCCGAGGTTTTTGTCTGGGGGGCTATGGCTGGGAGTGACCGGCTGGCTCCTGAAAATCCACGATAGGCAGGATGGTTCCCAGATCCAACGTGGCAGCAGTGCCAAGTCGGGCTGGTTTTATGTTGCAAAGTGTCTCCTGCAATCTGCCATCAAAAATTTGGCAGGCGAGTTTTATTTTCCCGGGAAAATCGCCATTGATTTTGTTTGGAGGCCTGTGGCTGGGAGTGGCCGCCGGTCGTCTCACAATCTACGTTACGCAGGATGGTTCCCAGAGCCAAAGTGGCACCAGTGCCAAGTCGGGCTGTTTTGATAGCACCAAGTGCCTCCTGCAATCTGCCATCCAGACGCGGGGCAGCTTACTTTTGTTTGCCAGGGAAACGGGCCGAGGTTTGTGTGTGGGGGTCTATGGCTGGGAATGACAGGCTGGCTCCTGAAATGCTACGATAGGCAGGATGGTGACCAGACTCATGGTGGAACCAGTGCCAAGTTGGGCTGGTTTGATAGTACCAAGTGGATCCTGCAATCTGCCATCAAAATGTTGGCAGGCGAATTTGTTTTCCAGGATTAAAAACGCCGTTATTTGTGTTTGGGGGCCTGTGGCTGGGAGTGGCCGGCTGGCTAATTAGAATCCACGATACGCATCATGGTTCCCAGATCCAAGGTGGCACCAGTGCAAAGTCGGGCTAGTTTGATGGTGCAAAATGGTTCCTGCAATCTGCCATCCAGAAGCGGGGTAGCTTACTTTTGTTTGCCAGGGAAACAGGCCGAGGTTTGTGTCTGGGGGCCTATGGCAGGGAGTGACCGGCTGGCTCCTGAAAAGCTACGATAGGCAGGATGGTGACCAGACCCATGGTGGCACCAGTGCCAAGTTGGGCTGGTTTGATAGTACCAAGTGGCTCCTGCAATCTGCCATCAAAAATTTGGCAGGCCAGTTTTGTTTTCCAGGGAAAAGCGCTGTTGTTTGTGTTTGGGGGCCTGTGGCTGGGAGTGGCCCCCTGGCATCTTAGAATCTACCTTACGCACCATGGTTCCCAGAGCCAAGGTGGCACCAGTGCCAAGACGGGCTGGTTTGATAGTACCAAGTGGCTCCTGCAATCTGCAATCAAAAAGTTGGCAGGCGAGTTTTGTTTTCCAGGGAAAAGGGCCGTTGTTTGTGCTTGGCGGCATGTGGCTGGGAGTGGCCAGCTGGCTCCTTAGAATCCATGATACGCAGCATGGTTCCCAGACCCAAGGTGGCACCAGTGCCAAGTCGGGCTGGTTTGATGGTGCAAAGTGGCTCCTGCAATCTGCCATCCAGAAGTGGGGCAGCTTACTTTTGTTTGCCAGGGAAACGGGCCGAGGTTTGTGTCTGGGGGCCTATGGCTGGGAGTGACCGGCTGGCTCCTGAAAAGCTACGATAGGCAGGATGGTGACCAGACCCATGGTGGCACCAGTGCCAAGTTGGGCTGGTTTGATAGTACCAAGTGGCTTCTGCAATCTGCCATCAAAAAGTTGGCAGGCGAGTTTTGTTTTCCAGGGAAAAGCGCCGTTGTTTGTCTTTGGGGGCATGTGGCTGGGAGCGGGCGGCTGGCGCCTTAGAATCTACGTTACGCAGCATGGTTCCTAGACCCAAGGTGGCACCAGTGCCAAGTCGGGCTGGTTTGATAGTACCAAGTGGCTCCTGCAATCTGCCATCCAGAAGCGGGGCAGCTTACTTTTGTTTGCCAGGGAAACGGGCCGAGCTTTGTGTCTGGCGACCTATGGCTGGGAGTGACCGGCTGGCTCCTGAAAAGCTACGATAGGCAGGATGGTGACCAGACCCATGGTTGCAGCAGTGCCAAGTTGGGCTGGTTTGATAGTACCAAGTGGCTCCTGCAATCTGCCATCAAAAAAATGGCAGGCGAGTTTTGTTTTCCAGGGAAAAGCACCGTTGTTTGTGTTTGGGGGCCTGTGGCTGGGAGTGACCGGCTGGCTAATTAGAATCCACGATACGCAGGATGGTTCACAGACCCAAGGTGGCACCAGTGCCAAGTTGGGCTGGTTTGATAGTACCAAGTGCATCCTGCAATCTGCCATCCAGAAGCGGGGTAGCTTACTTTTGTTTGCCAGGGAAACGAGCCGAGGTTTTTGTCTGGGGGGCTATGGCTGGGAGTGACCGGCTGGCTCCTGAAAATCCACGATAGGCAGGATGGTTCCCAGATCCAACGTGGCAGCAGTGCCAAGTCGGGCTGGTTTTATGTTGCAAAGTGTCTCCTGCAATCTGCCATCAAATGTTGGCAGGTCAGTTTTATTTTCCAGGGAAAAGCGCCGTTGTTTGTGTTTGGGGGCCTGTGGCTGGGAATGACCGGCTGGCTCCTGAAAAGCTACGATAGGCAGGATGGTGCCCAGACCAGAGGTGGCACAAGTGCCAAGGTTGGCTGGTTTGATAGTACCATGTGGATCCTGCAATTTGCCATCCAGAAGCGGGGTATCTTAATTTTGCTTGCCAGGGGAACGGGCCGAGGTTTGTGTCTGGGGGCCTATGGCTGGGAGTGACCGGCTGGCTCCTGAAAAGCTACGATAGGCAGTATGGTGACCAGACCCAAGGTGGCACCAGTGCCAAGTCGGGCTGGTTTTGTAGTACCAAGTGCGTCCTTCAATTTGCCATCCAGAAGAGGGGCAGTGGAGTTTTGTTTACCAGAGTAAAGTGCCGTGGTTTGTGTTTGGGGGCCTATGGCTCAGAGTGGCCGGCTGGCCCCTGAAAATCCACGATAGGCAGAATGGTTCCCAGATCCAAGGTGGCACCAGTGCCAAGTTGGGCTGGGTTGGTAGTGCAAAGTGGCTCCTGCAATCTGCCATCCAGACGCGGGGCAGCAGATTTTTGTTTGCTGGAGAAAAGTTCCGTGGTTTTTTTTGGGGGTATATGGCTGGGCGTGGCCGGCTGGCTCCTTAAAAAGCCCGATACGCAGGATGGTTCCCTGACCCAAGGTGGCATCAGTGCCAAGTTGGGCGGTTTTCGTAGTACTAAGTGCGTCCTGCAATTTGCCATCCAGAAGAGGGGCAGTTGAGTTTTGTTTGCCAGAGAAAAGGACCGTGGTTTGTGTTTGGGGGCATATGGCTGAGAGTGGCCGGCTGGCCCCTGAAAATCCACGATAGGCAGGATGGTTCCCAGAGCCAAGGTGGCACCAGTGCCAAGTCGGGCTGGTTTGATAGTACCAAGTGGTTCCTGCAATCTGCCATCCAGAAGCGGGGCAGCTTTCTTTTGTTTGTCAGGGAAACGGGAAGAGCTTTGTGTCTGGCGGCCTATGGCTGGGAGTTACCGGCTGGCTCCTGAAAAGCTACGATAGGCAGGATGGTGACCAGACCCATGGTGGCACCAGTGCCAAGTTGGGCTGGTTTGATAGTACCAAGTGGTTTCTGCAATCTGCCATCAAAAAGTTGGCAGGCCAGTTTTGTTTTCCAGGGAAAAGCACCGTTGTTTGTGTTTGGGGGCCTGTGGCTGGGAGTGGCCAGCTGGCTCCTTAGAATCCACGATACGCAGGATGGTTCCCAGACCAGAGGTGGCACCAGTGCCAAGTCGGGCTGGTTTGATAGTACCAAGTGGTTCCGGCAATCTGCCATCCAGAGGCGGGGCAGCTTACTTTTGTTTACCAGGGAAACTGGCAGAGGTTTTTGTCTGGGGGCCTATGGCTGGGAGTGACCGGCTGGCTCCTGAAAAGCTACGATAGGCAGTATGGTGACCAGACCCAAGGTGGCACCAGTGCCAAGTTGGGCTGGTTTTGTAGTACCAAGTGCGTCCTTCAATTTGCCATCCAGAAGAGGGGCAGTGGAGTTTTGTTTACCAGAGTAAAGGGCCGTGGTTTGTGTTTGGTGGCCTATGGCTGAGAGTGGCTGGCTGGGCCCTGAAAATCCACGATAGGCAGGATGGTTCCCAGAGCCAAGGTGACACCAGTGCCAAGTCGGGCTGGTTTGATAGTATTAATAGCTCCAGCAATCTGCCATCCAGAAGCGGGGCAGCTTACTTTTGTTTGCCAGGGAATCGGGCCGAGCTTTTTGTCTCGGGGCCTATGGCTGGGAGTGACCGGCTGGCTCCTGAAAAGCTACGTTAGGCAGGATGGTTCCCAGACCAGAGGTGGCACCAGTGCGAAGTTGGGCTGGTTTGATAGTACCAAGTGGCTCCTGCAATCTGCCATCAAAAATTTGGCAGACGAGTTTTGTTTTCCTGGGAAAAGCGCCTTTGTTTGTGTTTGGAAGCCTGTGGCTGGGAGTGGCCGGCTGGCTCCTTTGAACCCAGGATACGCAGGATGGTTCCCAGACCAGAGGTGGCACCAGTGCCAAGTTGGTCTGGTTTGATAGTACCAAGTGGTTCCTGCAATCTGCCATCCAGAAGCGGGGCAGCTTACTTTTGTTTGCCAGGGAAACGGGCCGAGGTTTGTGTCTGGGGGCCTATGGCTGGGAGTGACCGGCTAGGTCCAGAAAAGCTACAATAGGCAGGATGGTGACCAGACCCATGGTGGCAGCAGTGCCAAGTTGGGCTGGTTTGATAGTACCAAGTGGCTCCTGCAATCTGCCATCAAAAAGTTGGCAGGCGAGTTTTATTTTCCAGGGAAAAGCGTCGTTGTTTGTGTTTGGGGGCCTGTGGCTGGGAGTGGCCGGCTGCCTCCTTAGAATCCACGATACGCAGGATGGTTCCCGGACCCAAGGTGGCACCAGCGCCAAGTCGGGCTGGTTTGATAGTACCAAGTGGTTCCGGAAATCTGCCATCCAGAAGCGGGGCAGCTTACTTTTGTTTGCCAGGGTAACGGCCGAGTTTTGTGTCTGGGGGCCTATGGCTGGGAGTGACCGGCTGGCTCCTGAAAAGCTACGATAGGCAGGATTGTCACCAGACCCATGGTGGCACCAGTGCCAATTTGGGCTGGTTTGATAGTACCAAGTGGCTCCTGTAATCTGCCATCAAAAAGTTGGCAGGCGAGGTTTGTTTTCCACGGAAAAGCACCGTTGTTTGTGTTTGGGGGCCTGTGGCTGGGAGTGGCCGGCTGGATCCTTAGAATCCACGATACGCAGGATGGTTCCCAGACCTGAGGTGGCACCAGTGACAAGTCGGGCCAGTTTGATGGTGCAAAGTGGCTCCTGCAATCTGCCATCCAGAAGCGGGGCAGCTTACTTTTGTTTGCCAGGGAAACGGGCCGAGGTTTTTCTCTTGGGGCCTGAGGCTGGGAATGACCGGCTGGCTCCTGAAAAGCTACGATAGGCAGGATGGTGGCCAGACCCATGGTGGCACCAGTGCCAAGTTGGGCTGATTTGATAGGACCAAGTGGCTCCTGCAATCTGCCATCAAAAAGTTGGCAGGCGAGTTTTGTTTTCCAGGGAAAAGCGCCGTTGTTTGTGTTTGGGGGCCTGTGGCTGGGAGTGGCCGCCTGTCGTCTCAGAATCTACGTTACGCAGCATGGTTCCCAGAGCCAAGGTGGCACCAGTGCCAAGTCGGGCTGGTTTGATAGCGCAAAGTGGCTCCTGCAATCTGCCATCCAGAAGCGGGGCAGCTTACTTTTGTTTGCCAGGGAAACGGGCCGAGCTTTGTGTCTGGGGGTCAATGGCTGGGAATGACCGGCTGGCTCCTGAAAAACTACGATAGGCAGGATGGTGACCAGACCCATGGTGGCACCAGTGCCAAGTTGGGCTGGTTTGATAGTACCAAGTGGCTCCTGCAATCTGCCATCAAAAAGTTGGCAGGCGAGTTTTGTTTTCCAGGGAAAAGCGCCCTTGTTTGTGTTTGGGGGCCTGTGGCTAGGAGTGGCCGGTGGGATGCATAGAATCCACGATACGCAGGATGGTTCCCAGGCCAGAGGTGGCACCAGTGCCAAGTTGGGTTATTTTGATGGTGCAAAGTGGCTCCTGCAATCTGCCATCCAGAAGCGGGGTATCTTAATTTTGTTTGCCAGGGAAACAGGCCGAGGTTTGTGTCTGGGGGCCTATGGCTGGGAGTGACTGGCTGGCTCCTGAAAAGCTACGATAGGCAGGATGGTTACCAGACCCATGGTGGCACCAGTGCCAAGTCGGGCTGGTTTGATAGTACCAAGTGCGTCCTGCAATCTGCCATCAAAAAGCTGGCAGGCGAGTTTTGTTTTCAAGGGAAAAGCGCTGTTGTTTGTGTTTGGGGCATGTGGCTGGGAGTGGCCGGCTGGCTCCTGAAAATCCACGATAGGCAGGATGGTTCCCAGATCCAAGGTGGCACCAGTGCCAAGTCGGGCTGGTTTTAAGTTGCAAAGTGTCTCCTGCAATCTGCCATCAAATGTTGGCAGGTCAGTTTTGTTTTCCAGGGAAAAGCGCCGTTGTTTGTGTTTGGGGGCCTGTGGCTGGGATTGACCGGCTGGCTCCTGAAAAGCTACGATAGGCAAGATGGTGCCCAGACCAGAGGTGGCACAAGTGCCAAGTTGGGCTGGTTTGATAGTACCATGTGGCTCCTGCCATTTGCCATCCAGAAGCGGGGTATCTTAATTTTGCTTGACAGGGGAACGGGCCGAGGTTTGTGTCTGGGGGCCTATGGCTGGGAGTGACAGGCTGGCTCCTGAAAAGCTACGATAGGCAGGATGATGACATGACCCATGGTGGCACCAGTGGCAAGTTGGGCTGGTTTGATAGTACCAAGTGGCTCCTGCAATCTGCCATCCAGAAGCGGGGTAGCTTACTTTTGTTTGCCAGGGAAAGGGGCCGAGGTTTGTGTCTGGGCGCCTATGGCTGGGACTGACCGGCTGGCTCCTGAAAAGATACGATAGGCAGGATGGTGACCAGACCCATGGTGGCACCAGTGCCAAGTTGGGCTGGTTTGATAGTACCAAGTGGCTCCTGCAATCTGCCATCAAAATGTTAGCAGGCGAGTTTTGTTTTCCAGGGATAAGCGCCTTTGTTTGTGTTTGGGGGCCTGTGGCTGGGAGTGGCCGGCCGGATCATTAGAACACACGATACGCAGCATGGTTCCCAGACCAGAGGTGGCACCAGTGCCAAGTGTGTCTGGTTTGATAGTACCTAGTGGTTCCTGCAATCTGCCATCCAGAAGCGGGGTAGCTTACTTTTGTTTGCCAGGGAAACGGGCAGAGCTTTGTGTCTGGCGGCCTATGGCTGGGAGTGGCCGGCTGGCTCCTGAAAAGCTACGATAGGCAGGATGGTGACCAGACCCATGGTGGCACCAGTGCCAAGTTGGGCTGGTTTGATAGTACCAAGTGGCTCCTGCAATCTGCCATCAAAAAGTTGGCAGGCCAGTTTTGTTTTCCAGGGAAAAGCGCCGTTGTTTGTGTTTGGGGGCCTGTGGCTGGGAGTGGCCAGCTGGCTCCTGAGAATCCACGATACGCAGGATGGTTCCCAGACCAGAGGTGGCACCAGTGCCAAGTCGGGCTGGTTTGATGGTGCAAAGTGGCTCCTGCAATCTGCCATCCAGAAGCCGGGTAGTTTACTTTTGTTTGCCAGGGAAACGGGCCGAGGTTTGTGTCTCGGGGCCTATGGCTGGGAGTGACCGGCTGGCTCCTGAAAAGCTACGATAGGCAGGATGGTGACCAGACCCATGGTGGCACCAGTGCCAAGTTGGGCTGGTTTGATAGTACCAAGTGGCTCCTGCAATCTGCCATCAAAAAGTTGGCAGGCGAGTTTTGTTTTCCAGGGAAAAGAGCCTTTATTTGTGTTTGGGGGCCTGTGGCTGGGAGTGGCCAGCTGGCTCCTTAGAATCCACGATACGCAGGATGGTTCCCAGACCAGAGGTGGCACCAGTGCCAAGTCGGGCTGGTTTGATGGTGCAATGTGGCTCCTGCAATCTGCCATCCAGAAGCGGGGTAGCTTACTTTTGTTTGCCAGGGAAACGGGCCGAGATTTTTGTCTGGGGGGCTATGGCTGGGAGTGACCGGCTGGCTCCTGAAAATCCACGATAGGCAGGATGGTTCCCAGATCCAACGTGGCAGCAGTGCCAAGTCGGGCTGGTTTTATGTTGCAAAGTGTCTCCTGCAATCTGCCATCAAATGTTGGCAGGTCAGTTTTGTTTTCCAGGGAAAAGCGCCGTTGTTTGTGTTTGGGGGCCTGTGGCTGGGAATGACCGGCTGGCTCCTGAAAAGCTACGATAGGCAGGATGGTGCCCAGACCAGAGGTGGCACAAGTGCCAAGTTGGGCTGGTTTGATAGTACCATGTGGCTCCTGCAATTTGCCATCCAGAATCTTAATTTTGCTTGCCAGGGGAACGGGCCGAGTTTTGTGTCTGGGGGCCTATGGCTGGGAGTGACCGGCTGGCTCCTGAAAAGCTACGATAGGCAGTATGGTGACCAGACCCAAGGTGGCACCAGTGCCAAGTCGGGCTGGTTTTGTAGTACCAAGTGCGTCCTTCAATTTGCCATCCAGAAGAGGGGCAGTGGAGTTTTGTTTACCAGAGTAAAGGGCCGTGGTTTGTGTTTGGTGGCCTATGGCTGAGAGTGGCCGGCTGGGCCCTGAAAATCCACGATAGGCAGAATGGTTCCCAGATCCAAGGTGGCACCAGTGCCAAGTTGGGCTGGGTTGATGGTGCAAAGTGGCTCCTGCAATCTGCCATCCAGACGCGGGGGAGCAGATTTTTCTTTGCTGGAGAAAAGTTCCGTGGTTGTTTTTGGGGGTATATGGCTGGGCGTGGCCGGCTGGCTCCTTAAAAAGCCCGATACGCAAGATGGTTCCCTGACCCAAGGTGGCATCAGTGCCAAGTCGGGCGGTTTTCGTAGTACTAAGTGCGTCCTGCAATTTGCCATCCAGAAGAGGGGCAGTTGAGTTTTGTTTGCCAGAGAAAAGGACCGTGGTTTGTGTTTGGGGGCATATGGCTGAGAGTGACCGGCTGGCCCCTGAAAATCCACGATAGGCAGGATGGTTCCCAGAGCCAAGGTGGCACCAGTGCCAAGTCGGGCTGGTTTGATAGTACCAAGTGGCTCCTGCAATCTGCCATCCAGAAGCGGGGCAGCTTACTTTTGTTTGCCAGGGAAACGGGCAGAGCTTTGTGTCTGGGTGCCTATGGCTGGGCGTGACCGGCTGGCTCCTGAAAAGCTACGATAGGCAGGATGGTGACAAGACCCATGGTGGCACCAGTGCCAAGTTGGGCTGGTTTGATAGTACCAAGTGGCTCCTGCAATCTGCCATCAAAAAGTTGGCAGGCGAGTTTTGTTTGCCAGAGAAAAGGGCCGTGGTTTGTGCTTGAGGGCCTATGGCTGAGAGTGGCCGCCTGGCTCCTGAAAATCCACGCTAGGCAGCATGGCTCCCAGACCCAAGGTGGCACCAGTGCCAAGTCGGGCTGGTTTGATGGTGCAAAGTGTCTCCTGCAATCTGCCATCCAGAAGCGGGGTAGCCGATTTTTGTTTGCAAGAGAAAAGGTCTTTGGTTTTTTTTGGGCGCCTGTGGCTGGGAGTGGCCGGCTGGCTCATTAGAATCCACGATACGTAGCATGGTTCCCAGAGCCAAGGTGGCACCAGTGCCAAGTTGGGCTGGTTTTGTAGTAGCAAGTGGCTCCTGCAATTTGCCATCCAGAAGAGGGTCAGTTGAGTTTTGTTGGCCAGAGGAAAGGGCCGTGGTTTTTGTTTGGGGGTACATGGCTGAGAGTGGCCGGCTGGCCCCTGAAAATCCACGATAGGCAGGATGGTTCCGAGATCCAAGGTGGGACCAGTGCCAAGCCGGGCTGGTTTTATGTTGCAAAGTGGCTCCTGCAATCTGCCATCAAAAAGTTGGCAGGCGAGTTTTGTTTTCCAGGGAAAAGCGCCGTTGTTTGTGTTTGGGGACCTGTGGCTGGGAGTGGCCGGCTGGCTCCTTAGAATCCACGATACGCAGGATGGTTCCCAGACCCAAGGTGGCAGCAGTGCCCAGTTAGGCTGGTTTGATGGTGCAAAGTGGCTCCTCTAATCTGCCATCCAGAAGCGGGGTAGCTTACTTTTGTTTGCCAGGGAAACGGGCCGAGATTTGTGTCTTGGGGCCTATGGCTTGGAGTGGCCAACTGGCTCCTTAAAATGCACGATACGCAGGATGGTGACCAGACCCAAGTTGGCACCAGTGCCAAGTCGGGCTGCTTTTGTAGTGCCAAGTGCGTCCTGCAATTTGCCATCCAGAAGAGGGGCAGTTGAGTTTTGTTTACCAGAGTAAAGTGCCGTGGTTTGTGTTTGGGGGCATATGGCTGGGAGTGGCCGGCTGGCCCCTGAAAATCCACGATAGGCAGGATGGTTCCCAGAGCCAAGGTGGCACCAGTGCCAAGTCGGGTTGGTTTGATAGTAATAAATAGCTCCTGCAATCTGCCATCCAGAAGCGGGGCAGCTTACTTTTGTTTGCCAGAGAAACTGGCCGAGCTTTGTGTCTGGGGGCCTATGGCTAGGAGTAACCGGCTGGCTCCTGAAAAGCTACGATAGGCAGGATGGTGACCAGACCCATGGTGGCACCAGAGCCAAGTTGGGCTGGTTTGATAGTACCAAGTGGCTCCTGCAATCTGCCATCAAAAAGTTGGCAGTTGAGTTTTGTTTTCCAGGGAAAAGCGCCGTTGTTTGTGTTTGGGGGCCTGCGGCTGGGAGTGGCCGCCTGGCGCCTTAGAATCTACGTTACGCAGCATGGTTCCCAGACCCGAGGTGGCACCAGTGCCAAGTCGGGCTGGTTTGATGGTTCAAAGTGGCTCCTGCAATCTGCCATCCAGAAGCGGGGTAGCTTACTTTTGTTTGCCGGGGAAACGGGCACAGATTTGTGTTTGGGGCCTATGGCTGGGACTGATCGGCTGGCTCCTGAAAAGCTACGATAGGCAGGATGGTGACCAGACCCATGGTGGCACCAGTTCCAAGTCGGGCTGGTTTGATAGTACCAAGTGGCTCCTGCAATCTGCCATCCAGAAGCGGGGCAGCTTACTTTTGTTTGCCAGGGAAACGGGCCGAGGTTTGTGTCTGGCGGCCTATGGCTGGGAGTGACCGGCTGGCTCCTGAAAAGCTCCGATAGGCAGGATGCTGACCAGACCCATGGAGGCAGCAGTGCCAAGTTGGGCTGGTTTGATAGTACCAAGTGGCTCCTGCAATCTGCCATCAAAAAGTTGGCAGGCGAGTTTTGTTTTCCAGGGAAAAGCGCCGTTGTTTGTGTTTGGGGGCCTGTGGATGGGAGTGGCCGGCTGGCGCCTTAGAATCTACGTTACGCAGCATGGTTCCCAGACCAGAGGTGGCACCAGTGCCAAGTCGGGCTGGTTTGATAGTACCAAGTGGCTCCCGCAATCTGCCATCCAGAAGCGGGGCAGCTTACTTTTGTTTGCCAGGGAAACGGGCCGAGGATTTTGTTTGTGGGCCTATGGCTGGGAGTGACCGGCTGGCTCCTGAAAAGCTACGATAGGCAGGATGGTGACCAGACCCATGGTGGCACCAGTGCCAATTTGGGCTGGTTTGATAGTACCAAGTGGCTCCTGCAATCTGCCATCAAAAAGTTGGCAGGCGAGTTTTGTTTTCCAGGGAAAAGCGCCGTTGTTTGTGTTTGGGGGCCTGTGGTTGGGAGTGGCCGCCTGGCGCCTTAGAATCTACGTTACGCAGCATGGTTCCCAGAGCCAAGGTGGCACCAGTGCCAAGTCGGGCTGGTTTGATAGTACCAAGTGGTTCCTGCAATCTGCCATCCAGAAGCGGGGCAGCTTACTTTTGTTTGCCAGGGAAACGGGCCGAGGTTTGTGTCTGGCGGCCTATGGCTGGGAGTGACCGGCTGGCTCCTGAAAAGCTACGATAGGCAGGATGCTGACCAGACCCATGGTGGCAGCAGCGCCAAGTTGGGCTGGTTTCATAGTACCAAGTGGCTCCTGCAATCTGCCATCAAAAAGTTGGCAGGCAAGTTTTGTTTTCCAGGGAAAAGCGCCGTTGTTTGTGTTTGGCGGCCTGTGGCTGGGAGTGGCCGCCTGGCGCCTTAGAATCTACGTTAGGCAGCATGGTTACCAGACCCATGGAGGCACCAGTGCCAAGTCGGGCTGGTTTGATAGTACCAAGTGGCTCCTGCAATCTGCCATCCAGAAGCGGGGCAGCTTACTTTTGTTTGCCAGGGAAACGGGCCGAGGTTTGTGTCTGGGGGCCTATGGCTGGGAGTGACCGGCTGGCTCCTGAAAAGCTACGATAGGCAGGATGGTGACCAGACCCATGGTGGCACCAGTGCCAAGTTGGGCTGGTTTGATAGTACCAAGTGGCTCCTGCAATCTGCCATCAAAAATTTGGCAGGCGAGGTTTGTTTTCCAGGGAAAAGCGCCGTTTTTTGTATTTGGGGGCCTATGGCTGGGAGTGACCGGCTGGCTCCGGAAAAGCTACGATAGGCAGTATGGTGACAAGACCCATGGTGGCACCAGTGCCAAGTTGGGCTGGTTTGATAGTACCAAGTGGCTCCTGCAATCTGCCATCAAAAATTGGCAGGCGAGTTTTGTTTTCCAGGGAAAAGCACCGTTGTTTGTGTTTGGGGGCCTGTGGCTGAGAGTGGCCAGCTGGCTCCTTAGAATCCACGATACGCAGGATGGTTCCCAGACCCAAGGTGGCACCAGTGCCAAGTCGGGCTGGTTTGATGGTGCAAAGTGGCTCCTGCAATCTGCCATCCAGAAGCGGGGTAGCTTACATTTGTTTGCCAGGGAAACGGGCAGAGCTTTGTGTCTGGGGGCCTATGGCTGGGAGTGGCCAGCTGGCTCCTGAAAGGCTACGATAGGCAGGATGGTGACCAGGCCCATGGTGACACCAGTGCCAAGTTGGGCTGGTTTGATAGTACCAAGTGGCTCCTGCAATCTGCCATGCAGAAGTGGGGCAGTTGAGTTTTGTTTACCAGAGTAAAGTGCCGTGGTTTGTGTTTGGGGGCCTATGGCTGAGAGTTGCCGGCTGGCCCCTGAAAATCCACGATAGGCAGGATGGTTCCCAGATCCAAGGTGGCACCAGTGCCAAGTCGGGCTGGTTTGATGGTGCAAAGTGGCTCCTGCAATCTGCCATCCAGACGCGGGGCAGCGGATTTTTGTTTGCTGGAGAAAAGTTCCGTGGTTTGTTTTTGGGGGTATATGGCTGGGCGTGACCGGCTGGCTCCTTAAATGCTCGATACGCAGGATGGTTCCCTGACCCAAGGTGGCATCAGTGCCAAGTCGGGCTGTTTTCGTAGTACCAAGTGCGTCCTGCAATCTGCCAACCAGAAGCGGGGCAGCTTACTTTTGTTTGCCAGGGAAACGGGCCGAAATTTTCTTCTGGGGGCCAACGGCTGGGGGTGACTGGCTGGCTCCTGAAAAGCTACGAGTGGCAGGATGGTTACCAGCCCCATGGTGGCACCAGTGCCAAGTTGGGCTGGTTTGATAGTACCAAGTGGCTCCTGCAATCTGCCATCAAAAAGTTGGCAGGCGAGTTTTGTTTTAGAGGGAAAAGCGCCGTTGTTTGTGTTTGGGGGCATGTGGCTGGGAGTGGCCGGCTGGCTCCTGAAAATCCACGATAGGCAGGATGGTGACCAGATCCAAGGTGGCACCAGTGCCAAGTCGGGCTGGCTTTATGTTGCAAAGTGGCTCCTGCAATCTGCCATCCAAAAGTTGGCAGGCGAGTTTTGTTTTCCAGGGAAAAGCGCCGTTGTTTGTGTATGGGGTCCTGTGGTTGGGAGTGGCCGGCTGGATAATTAGAATCTACGATACGCAGGATGGTTCCAGACGCAAGGTGGCACCAGTGCCAAGTCGGGCTGGTTTGATAGTACCAAGTGGTTCCTGCAATCTGCCATCCAGAATCGGGGCAGCTTACTTTTGTTTGCCAGGGAAACGGGCCGAGGTTTTTTTCTGGAGGCCTATGGCTGGGAGTGACCGGCTGGCTCCTGAAAAGCTACGATAGGCAGGATGGTTACCAGACCCATGGAGGCACCAGTGCCAAGTTGGGCTGGTTTGATAGCACCAAGTGGCTCCTGCAATCTGCCATCAAAAAGTTGGCAGGCGAGTTTTGTTTTCCAGGGAAAAGCGCCAGTGTTCGTGTTTGGGAGCTGTGGTTGGGAAAGGCCGGATGGCTAATTAGAATCCACGATACGCAGGATGGTTCCCAGACCCAAGGAGGCACCAGTGCCAAGTCGGGCTGGTTTGATAGTACCAAGTGGTTCCTGCAATCTGCCATCCAGAAGCGGGGCAGCTTACTTTTGTTCACCATGGAAACGGGCCGACATTTGTGTCTGGGCGCCTCTGGCTGGGAGTGACCGGCTGGCTCCTGAAAAGCTACGATAGGCAGTATGGTGACAAGACCCATGGTGGCACCAGTGCCAAGTTGGGTGGTTTCATAGTACCAAGTGGCTCCTGCAATCTGCCATCAAAAAGTTGGCAGGCCAGTTTTGTTTTCCAGGGAAAAGCACCGTTTTTTGGGTTTGTGGGCCTGTGGCTGGGAGTGGCCCGCTGGCGCCTTAGAATCTACGTTACGCAGCATGGTTCCCAGACCCACGGTGGCACCAGTGCCAAGTTGGGCTGGTTTGATGGTGCAAAGTGGCTCCTGCAATCTGCCATCCAGAAGCGGGGTAGCTTACATTTGTTTGCCAGGGAAACGGGCCGAGGTTTGTGGCTGGGGGCCTATGGCTGGGAGTGGCCAGCTGGCTCCTTAAAATGCACGATATGCAGAATGGTGACTAGACCCAAGGTGGCACCAGTGCCAAGTTGGGCTGGTTTTGTAGTACCAAGTGGCTCCTGCAATTTGCCATCCAGAAGAGGGGCAGTTGAGTTTTGTTGGCCAGAGGAAAGGGCCGTGGTTGTTGTTTGGGGGTACATGGCTGAGAGTGGCCGGCTGGCCCCTGAAAATCCACCATAGGCTGGATGGTTCCGAGATCCAAGGTGGCACCAGTGCCAAGTCGGGCTGGTTTGATGGTTCAAAATGGCTCCTGCAATCTGCCATCCAGAAGCGGGGCAGCTTACTTTTGTTTGCCGGGGAAACGGGCAGAGCTTTGTGTTTGGGGCCTATGGCTGCGACTGACCGGCTGGCTCCTGAAAAGCTAAGATAGGCAGGATGGTTACCAGACCCATGGAGGCACCAGTGCCAAGTTGGGCTGGTTTGATAGTACCAAGTGGCTCCTGCAACCTGCCATCAAAATGTTGGCAGGCGAGTTTTGTTTTCCAGGGAAAAGCGACGTTGTTTGTGTTTTGGGGCCTGTGGCTAAGAGTGGCCGGCTGGATCCTTAGAATCCACGTTACGCGGCATTGTTCCCAGATCCAAGGTGGCACCAGTGCCAAGTCGGGCTGGTTTGATAGTACCAAGTGGCTCCTGCAATCTGCCATCCAGAATTTGGGCAGCTTACTTTTGTTTGCCAGGGAAACGGGCCGAGGATTTTGTCTGGGGGCCTATGGCTGGGAGTGACCGGCTGGCTCCGGAAAAGCTACGATAGGCAGTATGGTGACCAGACCCATGGTGGCACCAGTGCCAAGTTGGGCTGGTTTGATAGTACCAAGTGGCTCCTGCAATCTGCCATCAAAAATTTGGCAGGCGAGATTTGTTTTCCAGGGAAAAGCGCCGTTATTTATATTTGGGTGCCTATGGCTGGGAGTGACCGGCTGGCTCCTGAAAAGCTACGATAGGCAGTATGGTGACAAGACCCATGGTGGCACCAGTGCCAAGTTGGGCTGGTTTGATAGTACCAAGTGGCTCCTGCAATCTGCCATCAAAATGTTGGCAGGCGAGTTTTGTTTTCCAGGGAAAAGCACCGTTGTTTGTGTTTGTGGGCCTGTGGCTGGGAGTGGCCAGCTGGCTCCTTGGAATCCACGATACGCAGGATGGTTCCCAGACCCAAGGTGGCACCAGTGCCAAGTCGGGCTGGTTTGATGGTTCAAAGTGGCTCCTGCAATCTACCATCCAGAAGCGGGGTAGCTTACCTTTGTTTGCCAGGGAAACGGGCAGAGCTTTGTGTCTGGGGGCCTATGGCTGGGAGTGGCCAGCTGGCTCCTTAAAATGCACGATATGCAGAATGGTGACCAGACCCAAGGTGGCACCAGTTCCAAGTTGGGCTGGTTTTGTAGTACCAAGTGCGTCCTGCAATTTGCCATCCAGAAGAGGGGCAGTTGAGTTTTGTTTACCAGAGTAAAGTGCCGTGGTTTGTGTTTGGGGGCCTATGGCTGAGAGTTGCCGGCTGGCCCCTGAAAATCCACGATAGGCAGGATGGTTCCCAGATCCAAGGTGGCACCAGTGCCAAGTCGGGCTGGTTTGATGGTGCAAAGTGGCTCCTGCAATCTGCCATCCAGACGCGGGGCAGCGGATTTTTGTTTGCTGGAGAAAAGTTCCGTGGTTTGTTTTTGGGGGTATATGGCTGGGCGTGACCGGCTGGCTCCTTAAATGCTCGATACGCAGGATGGTTCCCTGACCCAAGGTGGCATCAGAGCCAAGTCGGGCTGTTTTCGTAGTACCAAGTGCGTCCTGCAATCTGTTAACCAGAAGCGGGGCAGCTTACTTTTGTTTGCCAGGGAAACGGGCCGAAATTTTTGTCTGGGGGCCTACGGCTGGGGGTGACTGGCTGGCTCCTGAAAAGCTACGAGTGGCAGGATGGTTACCAGCCCCATGGTGGCACCAGTGCCAAGTTGGGCTGGTTTGATAGTACCAAGTGGCTCCTGCAATCTGCCATCAAAAAGTTGGCAGGCGAGTTTTGTTTTAGAGGGAAAAGCGCCGTTGTTTGTGTTTGGGGGCATGTGGCTGGGAGTGGCCGGCTGGCTCCTGAAAATCCACGATAGGCAGGATGGTGACCAGATCCAAGGTGGCACCAGTGCCAAGTCGGGCTGGCTTTATGTTGCAAAGTGGCTCCTGCAATCTGCCATCGAAAAGTTGGCAGGCGAGTTTTGTTTTCCAGGGAAAAGCGCCGTTGTTTGTGTATGGGGGCCTGTGGTTGGGAGTGGCCGGCTGGCTAATTAGAATCTACGATACGCAGGATGGTTCCCAGACCCAAGGTGGCACCAGTGCCAAGTCGGGCTGGTTTGATAGTACCAAGTGGCTCCTGCAATCTGCCATCCAGAATCGGGGCAGCTTACTTTTGTTTGCCAGGGAAACGGGCCGAGGTTTTTTTCTGGAGGCCTATGGCTGGGAGTGACCGGCTGGCTCCTGAAAAGCTACGATAGGCAGGATGGTTACCAGACCCATGGTGGCACCAGTGCCAAGTTGGGCTGGTTTGATAGCACCAAGTGGCTCCTGCAATCTGCCATGAAAAAGTTGGCAGGCCAGTTTTGTTTTCAAGGGAAAAGCGCCGTTGTTTGTGTTTGGGGGCCTGTGGCTGGGTGTGGCCGGCTGGCTCCTTAGAACCCACGATACGCAGCATTGTTCCCAGACCCAAGGTGGCACCAGTGCCAAGTTGGCCTGGTTTAATACTACCAAGTGGCTCCTGCCATCTGCCATCCAGAAGCGGGGCAGCTTACTTTTGTTTGCCAGGGAAACGGGCAGAGCTTTGTGTCTGGGGGCCTATGGCTGGGAGTGACCGGCTGGCTCCTGAAAAGCTACGATAGGCAGGATGGTGACCAGAACCATGGTGGCACCAGTGCCAAGTTGGGCTGGTTTGATAGTACCAAGTGGCTCCTGTAATCTGCCATCAAAAAGTTGGCAGGCGAGATTTGTTTTCCAGGGAAAAGCGCCGTTGTTTGTATTTGGGGGCGTGTGGGTGGGAGTGATCGACTGGCTAATTAGAATCCACGATACGCAGGATGGTTCCCAGACCAGAGGTGGCAGCAGTGCCAAGTCGGGCTGGTTTGATGGTGCAAAGTGGCTCCTGCAATCTGCCATCCAGACGCGGGGCAGCGGATTTTTGTTTGCTGGAGAAAAGTTCCGTGGTTTGTTTTTGGGGGTATATGGCTGGGCGTGACCGGCTGGCTCCATAAAAAGCTCGATACGCAGGATGGTTCCCTGACCCAAGGTGGCATCAGTGCCAAGTCGGGCTGTTTTCGTAGTACCAAGTGCGTCCTGCAATCTGCCATCCAGAAGCGGGGCAGCTTACTTTTGTTTGCCAGGGAAACGGGACGAAATTTTTGTCTGGGGGCCTATGGCTGGGAGTGACCGGCTGGCTCCTGAAAAGCTACGATAGGCAGGATGGTGACCAGACCCATGGTGGCACCAGTGCCAAGTTGGGCTGGTTTGATAGTACCAAGTGGCTCCTGTAATCTGCCATCAAAAAATCGGCAGGCGAGATTGGTTTTCCAGGGAAAAGTGCCGTTGTTTGTGTTTGGGTCGTGTGGCTGGGAGTGGCCGGCTGGCTAATTAGAATCCACGATACGCAGGATGGTTCCCAGACCAGGGGTGGAACCAGTGCCAAGTCGGGCTGCTTTGATGGTGCAAAGTGTTTCCTGCAATCTGCCATCCAGAAGCGCGGTAGCTTACTTTTGTTTGCCAGGGAAACGGGCCGAGGTTTGTGGCTGGGGGCCTATGGCTGGGAGTGACCGGCTGGCTCATGAAAGGCTACGATAGGCAGGATGGTTACCAGACCCATGGTGGCACCAGTGCCAAGTTGGGCTGGTTTGATAGTACCAAGTGGCTCCTGCAATCTGCCATCAAAAAGTTGGCAGGCGAGTTTTGTTTTCCAGGGAAAAGCGCCATTGATTGTGTTTGGGGGCCTGTGGCTGGGAGTGGCCGGCTGGCTCCTTGGAATCCACGCTAGGCAGCATGGTTGCCAGACCCAAGGTGGCACCAGTGCCAAGTTGGGCTGGTTTGATAGTACCAAGTGGCTCCTGCAATCTGCCATCCAGAAGCGGGGCAGCTTACTTTTGTTTGCCAGGGAAACGGGCCGAGGTTTGTGTCTGGGGCCTATGGCTGGGAGTGAC
Organism: Melospiza georgiana; assembly: GCF_028018845.1. Classification (NCBI taxonomy): domain Eukaryota; kingdom Metazoa; phylum Chordata; class Aves; order Passeriformes; family Passerellidae; genus Melospiza; species Melospiza georgiana. The sequence goes on from NC_080430.1 coordinate 57,178,458, forward strand.
CGGCTGGCTCCTGAAAACCTACGATAGGCAGGATGGTTACAAGACCCATGGTGGCACCAGTGCCAAGTCGGGCTGGTTTGATAGTACCAAGTGGCTCCTGCAATCTGCCGTCAAAAAGTTGGCAGGCGAGTTTTGTTTTCCAGGGAAAATCGCCGTTGTTTGTGTTTGGGGCCCTGTGGCTGGGAGTGGCCGGCTGCCTCCTTAGAATCCACGATACGCAGGATGGTTTCCAGGCCCAAGGTGGCACCAGTTCCAAGTCTGGCTGGTTTGATAGTACCAAGTGGTTCCTGCAATCTGCCATCCAGAAGCGGGGCAGATTACTTTTGTTTGCCAGGGAAACGGGTCGAGGTTTTGTGTCTGGGGGCCTATGGCTGGGAGTGACCGGCTGGCTACTGAAAAGCTACGATAGGCAGGATGGTGACCAGACCCATGGTGGCAGCAGTGCCAAGTTGGGCTGGTTTGATAGCACCAAGTGGCTCCTGCAATCTGCCATCAAAAAGTTGGCAGGCGAGTTTTGTTTTCCAGGGAAAAGCGCCAGTGTTCGTGTTTGGGAGCTGTGGTTGGGAAAGGCCGGATGGCTAATTAGAATCCACGATACGCAGGATGGTTCCCAGACCCAAGGAGGCACCAGTGCCAAGTCGGGCTGGTTTGATACTACCAAGTGGCTCCTGCAATCTGCCATCCAGAAGCGGGGCAGCTTACTTTTGTTTACCATGGAAACGGGCCGACATTTGTGTCTGAGCGCCTCTGGCTGCGAGTGACCGGCTGGCTCCTGAAAAGCTACGATAGGCAGTATGGTGACAAGACCCATGGTGGCACCAGTGCCAAGTTGGGTGGTTTGATAGTACCAAGTGGCTCCTGCAATCTGCCATCAAAAAGTTGGCAGGCCAGTTTTGTTTTCCAGGGAAAAGCGCCGTTTTTTGGGTTTGTGGGCCTGTGGCTGGGAGTGGCCCGCTGGCGCCTTAGAATCTACGTTACGCAGCATGGTTCCCAGTCCCACGGTGGCACCAGTGCCAAGTTGGGCTGGTTTGATGGTGCAAAGTGGCTCCTGCAATCTGCCATCCAGAAGCGCGGTAGCTTACATTTGTTTGTCAGGGAAACGGGCCGAGGTTTGTGGCTGGGGGCCTGTGGCTGGGAGTGGCCAGCTGGCTCCTTAAAATGCACGATATGCAGAATGGTGACTAGACCCAAGGTGGCACCAGTGCCAAGTTGGGCTGGTTTTGTAGTACCAAGTGGCTCCTGCAATTTGCCATCCAGAAGTGGGGCAGTTGAGTTTTGTTGGCCAGAGGAAAGGGCCGTGGTTTTTGTTTGGGGGTACATGGCTGAGAGTGGCCGGCTGGCCCCTGAAAATCCACCATAGGCAGGATGGTTCCGAGATCCAAGGTGGCACCAGTGCCAAGTCGGGCTGGTTTGATGGTTCAAAATGGCTCCTGCAATCTGCCATCCAGAAGCGGGGCAGCTTACTTTTGTTTGCCGGGGAAACGGGCAGAGCTTTGTATTTGGGGCCTATGGCTGCGACTGACCGGCTGGCTCCTGAAAAGCTAAGATAGGCAGGATGGTTACCAGACCCATGGAGGCACCAGTGCCAAGTTGGGCTGGTTTGATAGTACCAAGTGGCTCCTGCAACCTGCCATCAAAATGTTGGCAGGCGAGTTTTGTTTTCCAGGGAAAAGCGACGTTGTTTGTGTTTTGGGGCCTGTGGCTAAGAGTGGCCGGCTGGATCCTTAGAATCCACGTTACGCGGCATTGTTCCCAGATCCAAGGTGGCACCAGTGCCAAGTCGGGCTGGTTTGATAGTACCAAGTGGCTCCTGCAATCTGCCATCCAGAATTTGGGCAGCTTACTTTTGTTTGCCAGGGAAACGGGCCGAGGTATTTGTCAGGGGCCCTATGGCAGGGAGTGACTGGCTGGCTCCTGAAAAGCTACGATAGGCAGGATGTTTACCAGACCCATGGTGGCACCAGTGCCAAGTTAGGCTTATTTCATAGTACCAAGTGGCTCCTGCAATCTTCCATCCAGAAGCGGGGCAGCTTACTTTTGTTTTCTATGGAAACGGGCCGAGGTTTCTGTCTGGGGGTCTATGGCTGGGAGTGACCTCCTGGCTCCTGAAAATCTATGCTAGGCAGGATGGTGACCAGACCCATGATGGCAGCAGTGCCAAGTTGGGCCGGTTTGATAGTACCAAGTGGCTCCTGCAATCTGCCATCAAAATGTTGGCAGTCGAGTTTTGTTTTCCGGGGAAAAGCACCGTTGTTTGTGTTTGGGGGCCTGTGGCTCGGAGTGGCCGGGTGGCTGCTTAGAATCCACGATACGCAGGATGGTTCCCAGGCCAGAGGTGGCACCAGTGTCAAGTTGGGCTGGTTTGATGGTGCAAAGTGGCTCCTGCAATCTGCCATCCAGAAGCGGGATAGCTTACCTTTGTTTGCCAGGGAAACGGGCCGAAATTCTTGTCTGGGGGCCAGTGCCTGGGGCTGGCTGGCTGGCCCCTGAAAAGCTACGATAGGCAGGATGGTGACCAGACCCATGGTGGCACCAGTGCCAAGTTGGGCTGGTTTGATAGTACCAAGTGGCTCCTGCAATCTGCCATCCAGAAGCGGGGCAGCTTAATTTTGTTTGCCAGGGAAACGGGCCGAGGTTTGTGTCTGGGGGCCTATGGCTGGGAGTGACCGACTGGCTCCTGAAATGCTACGATATGCAGGATGGTGACCAGACCCATAGTGGCACCAGTGCCAAGTTGGGCTGGTTTGATTGTACCAAGTGGCTCCTGCAATCTGCCATCAAAAAGCTAGCAGGCGGGTTTTGTTTTCCAGGGAAAAGCGCCGTTGTTTGTGATTGGGGGCCTGTGGCTGGGAGTGGCCGGCTGGCTCCTTAGAACCCACGATACGCAGGATGGTACCCAGACCAGAGGTGGCACCAGTGCCAAGTCGGGCTGGTATGATGATGCCAAGTTGCTCCTGCAATCTGCCATCCAGAAGCGGGGTAGCTTACTTTTGCCTGCCAGGGAAACAGGCCGAGATTTTGTGTCTGGGGGCCCATGGCTGGGAGTGACCGGCTGGCTCCTGAAAAGCTACGATACGCAGGATGGTTCCCAGACCCAAGTTGGCACCAGTGCCAAGTCGGGCTGGTTTGATTCTACCAAGTGGCTCCTGCAATCTGCCATCCAGAAGCGGGGCAGCTGAATTTTGTTTGCCAGAGAAAAAGGCTGTTGTTTGTGTATGGGGGCCTGTAGCTTGCAGTGGCGGGCTGGCTCCTGAAAATCCATGATACGCAGCATGCTTCCCAGACCCAAGGTGGCACCAGTGCCAAGTAGGGCTGGTTTGATAGTACCAAGTGGCTCCTGCAATCTGCCATCCAGAAGAGGGGCAGTTGAGTTTTGTTTGCCAGAGAAAAGGGCCGTGGTTTGTGTTTGGGGGCATATGTCTGAGAGAGGCCGGCTGGCTCCTTAAAATCCACGATAGGCAAGATGGTTCCCAGATACAAGGTGGCACCAGTGCCACGTCTGGCTGGTTTGATAGTACTAAATAACTCCTGCAATCTGCCATCCAGAAGCGGGGCAGCTTACTTTTGTTTGCCAGGGAAACGGGCCGAGGTTTTTGTCTGGGGGCCTATGGCTGGGAGTGATTGGCTGGCTCCTGAAAAGCTACAATAGGCAGGATGGTGACCAGACCCATGGTGGCACCAGTGCCAAGTTGGGCTGGTTTGATAGTACCAAGTGGCTCCTGCAATCTGCCATCAAAAAGTTGGCAGGCGAGTTTTGTTTTCCAGGGAAAAGCGCCGTTGTTTGTGTTTGGGGGCCTGTGGCTGGGAGTGGCCGCCTGGCGCCTTAGAATCTACGTTACGCAGCATGGTTCCCAGAGCCAAGGTGGCACCAGTGCCAAGTCGGGCTGGTTTGATAGTACCAAGTGGCTCCTGCAATCTGCCATCAAAAAGTTGGCAGGCCAGTTTTGTTTTCCAGGGAAAAGCGCCGTTGTTTGTGTTTGGGGGCCTGTGGCTGGGAGTGGCCAGCTGGCTCCTAAGAATCCACGATACGCAGGATGGTTTCCAGACCAGAGGTGGCACCAGTGCCAAGTCAGGCTGGTTTGATGGTGCAAAGTGTCTCCTGCAATCTGCCATCCAGAAGCGGGGTATCTTAATTTTGCTTGCCAGGGGAACGGGCCGAGGTTTGTGTCTGGGGGCCTATGGCTGGGAGTGACCGGCTGGCTCCTGAAAAGCTACGATAGGCAGTATGGTGACCAGACCCAAGGTGGCACCAGTGCCAAGTCGGGCTGGTTTTGTAGTACCAAGTGCGTCCTTCAATTTGCCATCCAGAAGAGGGGCAGTGGAGTTTTGTTTACCAGAGTAAAGGGCCGTGGTTTGTGTTTGGTGGCCTATGGCTGAGAGTGGCCGGCTGGCCCCTGAAAATCCACGATAGGCAGAATGGTTCCCAGATCCAAGGTGGCACCAGTGCCAAGTTGGGCTGGGTTGATGGTGCAAAGTGGCTCCTGCAATCTGCCATCCAGACGCGGGGCAGCAGATTTTTGTTTGCTGGAGAAAAGTTCCGTGGTTTTTTTGGGGGTATATGGCTGGGCGTGGCCGGCTGGCTCCTTAAAAAGCCCGATACGCAGGATGGTTCCCTGACCCAAGGTGGCATCAGTGCCAAGTCGGGCGGTTTTCGTAGTACTAAGTGCGTCCTGCAATTTGCCATCCAGAAGAGGGGCAGTTGAGTTTTGTTTGCCAGAGAAAAGGACCGTGGTTTGTGTTTGGGGGCATATGGCTGAGAGTGGCCGGCTGGCCCCTGAAAATCCACGATAGGCAGGATGGTTCCCAGAGCCAAGGTGGCACCAGTGCCAAGTCGGGCTGGTTTGATAGTACCAAGTGGCTCCTGCAATCTGCCATCCAGAAGCGGGGCAGCTTACTTTTGTTTGCCAGGGAAACGGGCAGAGCTTTGTGTCTGGGTGCCTATGGCTGGGCGTGACCGGCTGGCTCCTGAAAAGCTACGATAGGCAGGATGGTGACAAGACCCATGGTGGCACCAGTGCCAAGTTGGGCTGGTTTGATAGTACCAAGTGGCTCCTGCAATCTGCCATCAAAAAGTTGGCAGGCGAGTTTTGTTTTCCAGGGAAAAGCGCCGTTGTTTGTGTTTGGGGGCATGTGGCTGGGAGTGGGCGGCTGGCGCCTTAGAATCTACGTTACGCAGCATGGTTCCTAGACCCAAGGTGGCACCAGTGCCAAGTCGGGCTGGTTTGATAGTACCAAGTGGCTCCTGCAATCTGCCATCCAGAAGCGGGGCAGCTTACTTTTTTTTGCCAGGGAAACGGGCCGAGGTTTGTGTCTGGGGGCCTATGGCTGGGAGTGACCGGCTGGGCTCCTGAAAAGCTACGATAGGCAGGATGGTGACCAGACCCATGGTGGCACCAGTGCCAAGTCGGGCTGGTTTGATAGTACCAAGTGGCTCCTGCAATCTGCCATCAAAAAGTTGGCAGGCCAGTTTTGTTTTCCAGGGAAAAGCGCCGTGGTTTGTTTTTGGGGTCCTGTGACCGGGAGTGGCCGGCTTGCTCCTTAGAATCCACGATACGCAGGATGGTTCCCAGACCAGAGGTGGCACCAGTGCCCAGTCGGGCTGGTTTCATGGTGCAAAGTGGCTCCTGCAATCTGCCATCCAGAAGCGGGGTAGCTTACTTTTGTTTGCCAGGGAAACGGGCCGAGGTTTGTGTCTCGGGGCCTATGGCTGGGAGTGACCGGCTGGCTCCTGAAAAGCTACGATAGGCAGGATGGTGACCAGACCCATGGTGGCACCAGTGCCAAGTTGGGCTGGTTTGATAGTACCAAGTGGCTCCTGCAATCTGCCATCAAAAAGTTGGCAGGTGAGTTTTGTTTTCCAGGGAAAAGCGCCTTTGATTGTGTTTGGGGGCCTGTGGCTGGGAGTGGCCGGCCGGATCATTAGAACACACGATACGCAGGATGGTTCCCAGACCAGAGGTGGCACCAGTGCCAAGTTGGGCTGGTTTGATAGTACCAAGTGGTTCCTGCAATCTGCCATCCAGAAGCGGGGAAGCTTACTTTTGTTTGCCAGGGAAACGGGCAGAGCTTTGTGTCTGGCGGCCTATGGCTGGGAGTTACCGGCTGGCTCCTGAAAAGCTACGATAGGCAGGATGGTGACCAGACCCATGGTGGCACCAGTGCCAAGTTGGGCTGGTTTGATAGTACCAAGTGGTTTCTGCAATCTGCCATCAAAAAGTTGGCAGGCCAGTTTTGTTTTCCAGGGAAAAGCGCCGTTGTTTGTGTTTGGGGGCCTGTGGCTGGGAGTGGCCAGCTGGCTCCTTAGAATCCACGAAAAGCAGGATGGTTCCCAGACCAGAGGTGGCACCAGTGCCAAGTCGGGCTGGTTTGATGGTGCAAAGTGGCTCCTGCAATCTGCCATCCAGAAGCGGGGTAGCTTACTTTTGTTTGCCAGGGAAACGGGCCGAGGTTTGTGTCTCGGGGCCTATGGCTGGGAGTGACCGGCTGGCTCCTGAAAAGCTACGATAGGCAGGATGGTGACTAGACCCATGGTGGCACCAGTGCCAAGTTGGGCTGGTTTGATAGTACCAAGTGGCTCCTGCAATCTGCCATCAAAAAGTTGGCAGGCGAGTTTTGTTTTCCAGGGAAAAGTGCCGTTGTTTGTGTTTGGGGGCCTGTGGCTGGGAGTGACCGGCTGGCTAATTAGAATCCACGATACGCAGGATGGTACCTAGACCCAAGGTGGCACCAGTGCCAAGTTGGGCTGGTTTGATAGTACCAAGTGCGTCCTGTAATCTGCCATCCAGAAGCGGGGTAGCTTACTTTTGTTTGCCGGGGAAACGGGCCGAGGTTTTTGTCTGGGGGGCTATGGCTGGGAGTGACCGGCTGGCTCCTGAAAAGCTACAATAGGCAGGATGGTGACCAGACCCAAGGTGGCACCAGTGCCAAGTTGGGCTGGTTTGATAGTACCAAGTGGCTCCTGCAATCTGCCATCAAAAAGTTGGCAGGCGAGTTTTGTTTTCCAGGGAAAAGCGCCATTGATTTTGTTTGGGGGCCTGTGGCTGGGAGTGGCCGGCTGGCTCCTTAGAATCCACGATACGCAGCATGGTTCCCAGACCGAAGGTGGCACCAGTGCCAAGTCGGGCTGGTTTGATGGTTCAAAGTGGCTCCTCCAATCTGCCATCCAGAAGCGGGGCAGCGTACATTTATTTGCCAGGGAAACGGGCCGAGGTTTGTGTTTGGGGGTCTATGGCTGGGAATGACCGGCTGGCTCCTGAAAAGCTACGATAGGCAGGATGGTGACCAGACCCAAGGTGGCACCAGTGCCAAGTCGGGCTGGTTTGATGGTTCAAAGTGGCTCCTGCAATCTGCCATCCAGAAGCGGGGCAGCTTACTTTTATTTGCCAGGGAAACGGGCAGAGCTTTGTGTCTGGGGTCTATGGCTGGGAATGACCGGCTGGCTCCTGAAAAGCTACGATAGGCAGGATGGTGACCAGACCCATGGTGGCAGCAGTGCCAAGTTGGGCTGGTTTGATAGTACCAAGTGGCTCCTGCAATCTGCCATCAAAAAGTTGGCAGGCGAGTTTTGTTTTCCAGGGAAAAGCGCCGTTGTTTTTCTTTGGGGGCCTGTGGCTGGGAGTGGCCGGTGGGCTGCATAGAATCCACGATACGCAGGATGGTTCCCAGGCCAGAGGTGGCACCAGTGCCAAGTTGGGTTAGTTTGATGGTGCAAAGTGGCTCCTGCAATCTGCCATCATAAAGCTGGCAGGCGAGTTTGGTTTTCCAGGGAAAAGCGCTGTTGTTTGTGTTTGGGGCATGTGGCTGGGAGTGGCCGGCTGGCTCCTGAAAATCCATGATAGGCAGGATGGTTCCCAGATCCAACGTGGCAGCAGTGCCAAGTCGGGCTTGTTTGATAGTACCAAGTGGCTCCTGCAATCTGCCATCAAAAAGTTGGCAGGCGAGTTTTGTTTTCCAGGGAAAAGCGCCGTTGTTTGTGTTTGGGGGCCTGTGGCTGGGAGTGACCGGCTGGCTAATTAGAATCCACGATACGCAGGATGGTTCCCAGACCCAAGGTGGCACAAGTGCCAAGTTGGGCTGGTTTGATAGTACCAAGTGTGTCCTGCAATCTGCCATCCCGAAGCGGGGTAGCTTACTTTTGTTGGCCAGGGAAACGGGCCGAGGATTTTGTCTGGGGGGCTATGGCTGGGAGTGACCGGCTGGCTCCTGAAAATCCACGATAGGCAGGATGGTTCCCACATCCAACGTGGCAGCAGTGCCAAGTCGGGCTGGTTTTATGTTTCAAAGTGTCTCCTGCAATCTGCCATCAAATGTTGGCAGGTCAGTTTTATTTTCCAGGGAAAAGCGCCGTTGTTTGTGTTTGGGGGCCTGTGGCTGGGAATGACCGGCTGGCTCCTGAAAAGCTACGATAGGCAGGATGGTGCCCAGACCAGAGGTGGCACAAGTGCCAAGTTGGGCTGGTTTGATAGTACCATGTGCCTCCTGCAATTTGCCATCCAGAAGCGGGGTATCTTAATTTTGCTTGCCAGGGGAACGGGCCGAGGTTTGTGTCTGGGGGCCTATGGCTGGGAGTGACCGGCTGGCTCCTGAAAAGCTACGATAGGCAGTATGGTGACCAGACCCAAGGTGGCACCAGTGCCAAGTCGGGCTGGTTTTGTAGTACCAAGTGCGTCCTTCAATTTGCCATCCAGAAGAGGGGCAGTTGAGTTTTGTTTACCAGAGTAAAGGGCCGTGGTTTGTGTTTGGTGGCCTATGGCTGAGAGTGGCCGGCTGGGCCCTGAAAATCCACGATAGGCAGAATGGTTCCCAGATCCAAGGTGGCACCAGTGCCAAGTTGGGCTGGGTTGATGGTGCAAAGTGGCTCCTGCAATCTGCCATCCAGACGCGGGGCAGCAGATTTTTGTTTGCTGGAGAAAAGTTCCGTGGTTGTTTTTGGGGGTATATGGCTGGGCGTGGCCGGCTGGCTCCTTAAAAAGCCCGATACGCAGGATGGTTCCCTGACCCAAGGTGGCATCAGTGCCAAGTCGGGCGGTTTTCGTAGTACTAAGTGCGTCCTGCAATTTGCCATCCAGAAGAGGGGCAGTTGAGTTTTGTTTGCCAGAGAAAAGGGCCGTGGTTTGTGTTTGGGGGCATATGGCTGAGAGTGGCCGGCTGGCCCCTGAAAATCCACGATAGGCAGGATGGTTCCCAGAGCCAAGGTGGCACCAGTGCCAAGTCGGGCTGGTTTGATAGTACCAAGTGGCTCCTGCAATCTGCCATCCAGAAGCGGGGCAGCTTACTTTTGTTTGCCAGGGAAACGGGCCGAGGTTTGTGTCTGGGTGCCTATGGCTGGGAGTGACCGGCTGGCTCCTGAAAAGCTACGATAGGCAGGATGGTGACAAGACCCATGGTGGCACCAGTGCCAAGTTGGGCTGGTTTGATAGTACCAAGTGGCTCCTGCAATCTGTCATCAAAAAGTTGGCAGGCCAGTTTTGTTTTCCAGGGAAAAGCGCCGTTGTTTGTGTTTGGGGGCCTGTGGCTGGGAGTGGCCGGCTGGCTCCTTAGAATCCACGATACGCAGGATGGTTCCCAGGCAAGAGGTGGCACCAGTGCCAAGTCGGGCTGGTTTGATGGTTCAAAGTGGCTCCTGCAATCTGCCATCCAGAAGCGGGGTAGCTTACTTTTGTTTGCCAGGGAAACGGGCCGAGGTTTGTGTCTGGGGGCCTATGGCTGGGAGTGACCGGCTGGCTCCTGAAAAGCTACGATAGGCAGGATGGTGACTAGACCCATGGTGGCACCAGTGCCAAGTTGGGCTGGTTTGATAGTACCAAGTGGCTCCTGCAATCTGCCATCAAAAAGTTGGCAGGCCAGTTTTGTTTTCCAGGGAAAAGCGCCTTTGTTTGTGTTTGGGGGCCTGTGGCTGGGAGTGGCCGGCCGGATCATTAGAACACACGATACGCAGGATGGTTCCCAGACCAGAGGTGGCACCAGTGCCAAGTCGGGCTGGTTTGATAGTACCAAGTGGTTCCTGCAATCTGCCATCCAGAAGCGGGGCAGCTTACTTTTGTTTGCCAGGGAAACGGGCAGAGCTTTGTGTCTGGCGGCCTATGGCTGGGAGTTACCGGCTGGCTCCTGAAAAGCTACGATAGGCAGGATGGTGACCAGACCCATGGTGGCACCAGTGCCAAGTTGGGCTGGTTTGATAGTACCAAGTGGTTTCTGCAATCTGCCATCAAAATGTTGGCAGGCCAGTTTTGTTTTCCAGGGAAAAGCGCCGTTGTTTGTGTTTGGGGGCCTGTGGTTGGGAGTGGACAGCTGGCTCCTGAAAATCCACGATACGCAGGATGGTTCCCAGACCAGAGGTGGCACCAGTGCCAAGTCGGGCTGGTTTGATGGAGCAAAGTGGCTCCTGCAATCTGCCATCCAGAAGCGGGGTAGCTTACTTTTGTTTGCCAGGGAAACGGGCCGAGGTTTGTGTCTGGGGCGCTATGGCTGGGAGTGACCGGCCGGCTCCTGAAAAGCTACGATAGGCAGCATGTTGACAAGACCCATGGTGGCACCAGTGCCAAGTTGGGCTGGTTTGATAGTACCAAGTGGCTCCTGCAATCTGCCATCAAAAAGTTGGCAGGCGAGTTTTGTTTTCCAGGGAAAAGCGCCATTGTTTTGTTTGGGGGCCTGTGGCTGGGAGTGGCCGGCTGGCTCCTTAGAATCCACGATACGCAGCATGGTTCCCACAGCCAAGATGGCACCAGTGCCAAGTCGGGCTGGTTTGATGGTTCAAAGTGGCTCCTCCAATCTGCCATCCAGAAGCGGGGCAGCTTACTTTTATTTGCCAGGGAAACGGGCCGAGGTTTGTGTGTGGGGGTCCATGGCTGCGAATGACCGGCTGGCTCCTGAAAAGCTACGATAGGCAGGATGGTGACCAGACCCAAGGTGGCACCAGTGCCAAGTCGGGCTGGTTTGATGGTTCAAAGTGGCTCCTGCAATCTGCCATCCAGAAGCGGGGTAGGTTACTTTTATTTGCCAGGGAAACGGGCCGAGGTTTGTGTGTGGGGGTCTACGGCTGGGAATGACCGGCTGGCTCCTGAAAAGCTACGATAGGCAGGATGGTGACCAGACCCATGGTGGCACCAGTGCCAAGTTGGGCTGGTTTGATAGTACCAAGTGGCTCCTGCAATCTGCCATCAAAAAGTTGGCAGGCGAGTTTTGTTTTCCAGGGAAAAGCGCCGTTGTTTTTCTTTGGGGGCCTGTGGCTGGGAGTGTCCGGTGGGCTGCATAGAATCCACGATACGCAGGATGGTTCCCAGGCCAGAGATGGCACCAGTGCCAAGTTGGGTTAGTTTGATGGTGCAAAGTGGCTCCTGCAATCTGCCATCATAAAGCTGGCAGGCGAGTTTGGTTTTCCAGGGAAAAGCGCTGTTGTTTGTGTTTGGGGCATGTGGCTGGGAGTGTCCGACTGGCTCCTGAAAATCCACGATAGGCAGGATGGTTCCCAGATCCAACGTGGCAGCAGTGCCAAGTCGGGCTGGTTTTATGTTGCAAAGTGTCTCCTGCAATCTACCATCAAATGTTGGCAGGCCAGTTTTGTTTTCCAGGGAAAAGCGCCGTTGTTTGTGTCTGGGGGCCTGTGGCTGGGAATGACCGGCTGGATCCTGAAAAGCTACGATAGGCAGGATGGTGCCCAGACCAGAGGTGGCACAAGTGCCAAGTTGGGCTGGTTTGATAGTACCATGTGGCTCCTGCAATCTGCCATCCAGAAGCGGGGTATCTTAATTTTGTTTGCCAGGGAAACGGGCCGAGGTTTGTGTCTGGGGGTCTATGGCTGGGAGTGACCGGCTGGCTCCTGAAAAGCTACGATAGGCAGTATGGTGACCTGACCCAAGGTGGCACCAGTGCCAAGTCGGGCTGGTTTTGTAGTACCAAGTGCGTCCTGCAATTTGCCATCCAGAAGCGGGGTAGCTTACTTTTGTTTGCCAGGGAAACGGGCCAAAATTTTTTCTGGGCGCCCATGGCTGCGAGTGACCGGCTGGCTCCTGAAAAGCTATGATAGGCAGGATGGTGACCAGACCCATGGTGGCACCAGTGCCAAGTTGGGCTGGTTTGATAGTACCAAGTGGCTCCTGCAATCTGCCATCAAAAAGTTGGCAGGCGAGTTTTGTTTTCCAGGGAAAATCGCCATTGATTTTGTTTGGAGGCCTGTGGCTGGGAGTGGCCGCCTGTCGTCTCAGAATCTACCTTACGCAGCATGGTTCCCAGAGCCAAGGTGGCACCAGTGCCAAGTCTGGCTGGTTTGATAGCACCAAGTGGCTCCTGCAATCTGCCATCCAGAAGCGGGGCAGCTTACTTTTGTTTGCCAGGGAAACGGGCCGAGGTTTGTGTGTGGGGGTCTATGGTTGGGAATGACCGGCTGGCTCCTGAAAAGCTACGATAGGCAGGATGGTGACCAGACCCAAGGTGGCATCAGTGCCAAGTTGGGCTGGTTTGATAGTACCAAGTGGCTCCTGCAATCTGCCATCAAAAAGTTGGCAGGCGACTTTTGTTTTCCAGGGAAAAGCGCCGTTGTTTGTGTTTGTGGGCCTGTGGCTGGGAGTGGCCGGTGGGCTGCATAGAATCCGGGATACGCAGGATGGTTTCCAGGCCAGAGGTGGCACCAGTGCCAAGTTGGGTTAGTTTGATGGTGCAAAGTGACTCCTGCAATCTGCCATCATAAAGCTGGCAGGCGAGTTTGGTTTTCCAGGGAAAAGCGCTGTTGATTGTGTTTGGGGCATGTGGCTGGGAGTGGCCGGCTGGCTCCTGAAAATCCACGATAGGCAGGATGGTTCCCAGATCCAACGTGGCAGCAGTGCCAAGTCGGGCTGGTTTTATGTTTCAAAGTGTCTCCTGCAATCTACCATCAAATGTTGGCAGGCCAGTTTTGTTTTCCAGGGAAAAGCGCCGTTGTTTGTGTTTGGGGGCCTGTGGCTGGGAATGACCGGCTGGCTCCTGAAAAGCTACGATAGGCAGGATGGTGCCCAGACCAGAGGTGGCACAAGTGCCAAGTTGGGCTGGTTTGATAGTACCATGTGGCTCCTGCAATCTGCCATCCAGAAGCGGGGTATCTTAATTTTTTTTGCCAGGGAAACGGGCCGAGCTTTGTGTCTGGGGGCCTATGGCTGGGAGTGACCGGCTGGCTCCTGAAAAGCTACGATAGGCAGTATGGTGACCAGACCCAAGGTGGCACCAGTGCCAAGTCGGGCTGGTTTTGTAGTACCAAGTGCGTCCTGCAATTTGCCATCCAGAAGCGGGGTAGCTTACTTTTGTTTGCCAGGGAAACGGGCCAAAATTTTTTCTGGGCGCCCATGGCTGCGAGTGACCGTCTGGCTCCTGAAAAGCTATGATAGGCAGGATGGTGACCAGACCCATGGTGGCACCAGTGCCAAGTTGGACTGGTTTGATAGTACCAAGTGGCTCCTGCAATCTGCCATCAAAAAGTTGGCAGGCGAGTTTTGTTTTCCAGGGAAAATCGCCATTGATTTTGTTTGGAGGCCTGTGGCTGGGAGTGGCCGCCTGTCGTCTCAGAATCTACCTTACGCAGCATGGTTCCCAGACCCAAGGTGGCACCAGTGCCAAGTCTGGCTGGTTTGATAGCACCAAGTGGCTCCTGCAATCTGCCATCCAGAAGCGGGGCAGCTTACTTTTGTTTGCCAGGGAAACGGGCCGAGGTTTGTGTGTGGGGGTCTATGGTTGGGAATGACCGGCTGGCTCCTGAAAAGCTACGATAGGCAGGATGGTGACCAGACCCAAGGTGGCATCAGTGCCAAGTTGGGCTGGTTTGATAGTACCAAGTGGCTCCTGCAATCTGCCATCAAAAAGTTGGCAGGCGACTTTTGTTTTCCAGGGAAAAGCGCCGTTGTTTGTGTTTGTGGGCCTGTGGCTGGGAGTGGCCGGTGGGCTGCATAGAATCCGGGATACGCAGGATGGTTCCCAGGCCAGAGGTGGCACCAGTGCCAAGTTGGGTTAGTTTGATGGTGCAAAGTGGCTCCTGCAATCTGCCATCATAAAGCTGGCAGGTGAGTTTGGTTTTCCAGGGAAAAGCGCTGTTGATTGTGTTTGGGGGTCTATGGCTGGGAGTGGCCGGCTGGCTCCTGAAAATCCACGATAGGCAGGATGGTTCCCAGATCCAACGTGGCAGCAGTGCCAAGTCGGGCTGGTTTTATGTTTCAAAGTGTCTCCTGCAATCTACCATCAAATGTTGGCAGGCCAGTTTTGTTTTCCAGGGAAAAGCGCCGTTGTTTGTGTTTGGGGGCCTGTGGCTGGGAATGACCGGCTGGCTCCTGAAAAGCTACGATAGGCAGGATGGTGCCCAGACCAGAGGTGGCACAAGTGCCAAGTTGGGCTGGTTTGATAGTACCATGTGGCTCCTGCAATCTGCCATCCAGAAGCGGGGTATCTTAATTTTGTTTGCCAGGGAAACGGGCCGAGGTTTGTGTCTGGGGGCCTATGGCTGGGAGTGACCGGCTGGCTCCTGAAAAGCTACGATAGGCAGTATGGTGACCAGACCCAAGGTGGCACCAGTGCCAAGTCGGGCTGGTTTTGTACTACCAAGTGCGTCCTGCAATTTGCCATCCAGAAGAGGGGCAGTTGAGTTTTGTTTACCAGAGTAAAGGGCCGTTGTTTGTGTTTGGTGGCCTATGGCTGAGAGTGGCCGGCTGGCTGCTTAAGAAGCGGGATACGCACGATGGTGACCAGACCCAAGGTGGCACCAGTGCCAAGTCGGGCTGTTTTTGTAGTACCAAGTGCGTCCTGCAATTTGCCATCAAGAAGAGGGGCAGTTGAGTTTTGTTTGCCAGAGTAAAGCACCGTGGTTTGTGTTTGGGGGCATATGGCTGAGAGTGGCCGGCTGGCCCCTGAAAATCCACGATAGGCAGGATGGCTCCCAGAGCCAAGGTGGCACCAGGGCCAAGTCAGGCTCGTTTGATAGTATTAATAGCTCCTGCAATCTGCCATCCAGAAGCAGGGATGCTTACTTATGTTTGCCAGGGAAACGGGCAGAGCTTTGTGTCTCGGGGCCTATGGCTGGGAGTGACAGGCTGGCTCCTGAAAAGCTACGATAGGCAGGATGGTTACCAGACCCATGGTGGCACCAGTGCCAAGTTGGGCTGGTTTGATAGTACCAAGTGGCTCCTGCAATCTGCCATCAAAAAGTTGGCAGGCGAGTTTTGTTTTCCAATGAAAAGCGCCTTTGTTGTTGTTTGGAGGCCTGTGGCTGGGAGTGGCCGGCTGGCTCCTTTGAACCCAGGATACGCAGGATGGTACCTAGACCCAAGGTGGCACCAGTGCCAAGTCGAGCTGGTTTGATAGTACGAAGTGGCTCCTGCAATCTGCCATCCAGAAGCGGGGCAGCTTACTTTTGTTTGCCAGGGAAACGGGCAGAGGTTTGTGTCTGGGGGCCTATGGCTGGGACTGACCGGCTAGGTCCAGAAAAGCTACGATAGGCAGGATGGTGACCAGACCCATGGTGGCACCAGTGCCAAGTTGGGCTGGTTCGATAGTACCAAGTGGCTCCTGCAATCTGCCATCAAAATGTTGGCAGACGAGTTTTGTTTTCAAGGGAAAAGCGCCGTTGTTTGTGTTTGGGGGCCTGTGGCTGGGAGTGGCCGGCTGCCTCCTTAGAATCCACGATACGCAGGATGGTTCCCAGACCCAAGGTGCCACCAGTGCCAAGTCGGGCTGGTTTGATAGTACCAAGTGGCTCCTGCAATCTGCCATCAAAAAGTTGGCAGGCGAGTTTTGTTTTCCAGGGAAAAGCGCCGTTTTTCGTGATTGGGGGCCTGTGGCTGGGAGTGGCCGGCTGCCTCCTTAGAATCCACGATACGCAGGATGGTTCCGAGATCCAAGGTGGCACCAGTGCCAAGTCGGGCTGGTTTGATGGTTCAAAATGGCTCCTGCAATCTGCCATCCAGAAGCGGGGCAGCTTACTTTTGTTTGCCGGGGAAACGGGCAGAGCTTTTTGTTTGGGGCCTATGGCTGCGACTGACCGGCTGGCTCCTGAAAAGCTAAGATAGGCAGGATGGTTACCAGACCCATGGAGGCACCAGTGCCAAGTTGGGCTGGTTTGATAGTACCAAGTGGCTCCTGCAACCTGCCATCAAAATGTTGGCAGGCGAGTTTTGTTTTCCAGGGAAAAGCGACGTTGTTTGTGTTTTGGGGCCTGTGGCTAAGAGTGGCCGGCTGGATCCTTAGAATCCACGTTACGCGGCATTGTTCCCAGATCCAAGGTGGCACCAGTGCCAAGTCGGGCTGGTTTGATAGTACCAAGTGGCTCCTGCAATCTGCCATCCAGAATTTGGGCAGCTTACTTTTGTTTGCCAGGGAAACGGGCCGAGGTATTTGTCAGGGGCCCTATGGCAGGGAGTGACTGGCTGGCTCCTGAAAAGCTACGATAGGCAGGATGTTTACCAGACCCATGGTGGCACCAGTGCCAAGTTGGGCTAATTTGATAGTACCAAGTGGCTCCTGCAATCTTCCATCCAGAAGCGGGGCAGCTTACTTTTGTTTTCTATGGAAACGGGCCGAGGTTTCTGTCTGGGGGTCTATGGCTGGGAGTGACCTCCTGGCTCCTGAAAATCTATGCTAGGCAGGATGCTGACCAGACCCATGATGGCAGCAGTGCCAAGTTGGGCTGGTTTGATAGTACCAAGTGGCTCCTGCAATCTGCCATCAAAATGTTGGCAGTCGAGTTTTGTTTTCCGGGGAAAAGCGCCGTTGTTTGTGTTTGGGGGCCTGTGGCTCGGAGTGGCCGGGTGGCTGCTTAGAATCCACGATACACAGGATGGTTCCCAGGCCAGAGGTGGCACCAGTGTCAAGTTGGGCTGGTTTGATGGTGCAAAGTGGCTCCTGCAATCTGCCATCCAGAAGCGGGATAGCTTACCTTTGTTTGCCAGGGAAACGGGCCGAAATTCTTGTCTGGGGGCCAGTGCCTGGGGCTGGCTGGCTGGCCCCTGAAAAGATACGATAGGCAGGATGGTGACCAGACCCATGGTGGCACCAGTGCCAAGTTGGGCTGGTTTGATAGTACCAAGTGGCTCCTGCAATCTGCCATCCAGAAGCGGGGCAGCTTACTTTTGTTTGCCAGGGAAACGGGCCGAGGTTTGTGTCTGGGGGCCTATGGCTGGGAGTGACCGACTGGCTCCTGAAATGCTACGATAGGCAGGATGGTGACCAGACCCATAGTGGCACCAGTGCCAAGTTGGGCTGGTTTGATTGTACCAAGTGGCTCCTGCAATCTGCCATCAAAAAGCTAGCAGGCGAGTTTTGTTTTCCAGGGAAAAGCGCCGTTGTTTGTGATTGGGGGCCTGTGGCTGGGAGTGGCCGGCTGGCTCCTTAGAACCCACGATACGCAGGATGGTACCCAGACCAGAGGTGGCACCAGTGCCAAGTCGGGCTGGTTTGATGATGCCAAGTTGCTCTTGCAATCTGCCATCCAGAAGCGGGGTAGCTTACTTTTGCCTGCCAGGGAAACGGGCCGAGATTTTGTGTCTGGGGTCCCATGGCTGGGAGTGACCGGCTGGCTCCTGAAAAGCTACGATACGCAGGATGGTTCCCAGACCCAAGTTGCCACCAGTGCCAAGTCGGGCTGGTTTGATTCTACCAAGTGGCTCCTGCAATCTGCCATCCAGAAGCGGGGCAGCTGATTTTTGTTTGCCAGAGAAAAAGGCTGTTGTTTGTGTATGGGGGCCTGTAGCTTGCAGTGGCGGGCTGGCTCCTGAAAATCCATGATAGGCAAGATGGTTCCCAGATACAAGGTGGCACCAGTGCCACGTCTGGCTGGTTTGATAGTACTAAATAACTCCTGCAATCTGCCATCCAGAAGCGGGGCAGCTTACTTTTGTTTGCCAGGGAAACGGGCCGAGGTTTTTGTCTGGGGGCCTATGGCTGGGAGTGATTGGCTGGCTCCCGAAAAGCTACAATAGGCAGGATGGTGACCAGACCCATGGTGGCACCAGTGCCAAGTTGGGCTGGTTTGATAGTACCAAGTGGCTCCTGCAATCTGCCATCAAAAAGTTGGCAGGCGAGTTTTGTTTTCCAGGGAAAAGCGCCGTTGTTTGTGTTTGGGGGCCTGTGGCTGGGAGTGGCCGCCTGGCGCCTTAGAATCTACGTTACGCAGCATGGTTCCCAGAGCCAAGGTGGCACCAGTGCCAAGTCGGGCTGGTTTGATAGTACCAAGTGGCTCCTGCAATCTGCCATCAAAAAGTTGGCAGGCCAGTTTTGTTTTCCAGGGAAAAGCGCCATTGTTTTTGTTTGGGGGCCTGTGGCTGGGAGTGGCCAGCTGGCTCCTAAGAATCCACGATACGCAGGATGGTTTCCAGACCAGAGGTGGCACCAGTGCCAAGTCGGGCTGGTTTGATGGTGCAAAGTGTCTCCTGCAATCTGCCATCCAGAAGCGGGGTAGCTTACTTTTGTTTGCCAGGGAAACGGGCAGAGCTTTGTGTCTGGGGCCTATGGCTGGGACTGACCGGCTGGCTCCTGAAAAGCTACGATAGGCAGGATGGTGACCAGACCCATGGAGGCACCAGTGCCAAGTTGGGCTGGTTTGATAGTACCAAGTGGCTCCTGCAATCTGCCATCCAAAAGCAGGGCAGCTGAGTTTTGTTTGCCAAAGAAAAGGGCTGTGGTATGTGTTTGGGTCCTGTGGCTGGGAGTGGCCGGCTGGCTCCTTAAATTCCATGATACGCAGCATCGTTCCCAGACCCAAGGTGGCACCAGTGCCAAGTTGGGCTGGTTTGACAGTGTCAAGCGCCTCCTGCAATATCCCATCCACAAGTGGGGCAGCTGAGATTTTTTTCCCTGTGAATCGGGCCATTGTTTTTGATTGGGTCTGTGGCCGAGAGTGGTCGGCTGGCTCCTGACAATCCACAATACGCAGGATGGTTCCCAGACCCAAGGTGGCACCAGTGCCAAGTTGGGCTGGATTGATTGTACCAAGTGGCTCCTGCAATCTGCCATCCAGAAGCGGGGCAGCTGAGTTTTGTTTGCCAGAGAAAAGGGCCGTGGTTTTTGTCTGGGGGCCTATGGCTCAGAGTGGCCGGCTGGCCCCTGAAAATCCACGATAGGCAGAATGGTTCCCAGACCCAAGGTGGCACCAGAGCCAAGTCGGGCTGGTTTGATGGTGCAAAGTGGCTCCTGCAATCTGCCATCCCGACGCGGGGCAGCTGATTCTTGTTTGCCAGACAACAAGTCCGTGGTTCATTTTTGGGGGCATATGGCTGGGAGTGGCCGTTTGGCTCCTTAAAAAGCTCGATACGCATGATGGTTCCCAGGCCAGAGGTGGCACCAGTGCCAAGTTGGGCTGTTTTTGTAGTACCAAGTGCGTCCTGCAATTTGCCTTCCAGAAGAGGGGCAGTTGAGTTTTGTTTGCCAGAGAAAAGGGCCGTGGTTTGTGTTTGAGGGCATATGGCTGAGAGTGGCCGGCTGACCCCACAAAATCCACAATAGGCAGGATGGTTCCCAGAGCCAAGGTGGCACCAGTGCCAAGTCGGGCTGGTTTGATAGTACTAAATAGCTCCTGCAATCTGCCATCCAGAAGCGGGGTAGCTTACTTTTGTTTTCCAGGGAAACGGGCAGAATTTTGTGTCTGGGGGCCTATGGCTGGGAGTGGCCAGCTGGCTCCTTAAAATGCACGATACGCCGGATGGTGACCAGACCCAAGGTGGCAACATTGCCAAGTCGGGCTGCTTTTGTAGTACCAAGTGCGTCCTGCAATTTGCCATCCAGAAGAGGGGCAGTTGAGTTTTGTTTACCAGAGTAAAGTGCCGTGGTTTGTTTTTGGGGGCCTATGGCTGAGAGTGGCCGGCTGGCCCCTGAAAATCCACGATAGGCAGGATGGTTCCCAGAGCCAAGGTGGCACCAGTGCCAAGTCGGGCTGGTTTGATGGTGCAAAGTGGCTCCTGCAATCTGCCATCCAGACGCGGGGCAGCGGATTTTTGTTTGCTGGAGAAAAGTTCCGTGGTTTGTTTTTGGCGGTATACGGCTGGGCGTCGCCGGCTGGCTCCTTAAAAAGCTCGATACGCAGGATGGTTCCCTGACCGAAGGTGGCATCAGTGCCAAGTCGGGCTGTTTTCGTAGTACCAAGTGCGTCCTGCAATTTGCCATCCAGAAGAGGGGCAGTTGAGTTTTGTTTGCCAGAGAAAAGGGCCGTGGTTTGTGTTTGGGGGCATATGGCTGAGAGTGGCCGGCTGACCCCACAAAATCCACAATAGGCAGGATGGTTCCCAGAGCCAAGGTGGCACCAGTGCCAAGTCGGGCTGGTTTGATAGTACTAAATAGCTCCTGCAATCTGCCATCCAGAAGCGGGGTAGCTTACTTTTGTTTGTCAGGGAAACGGGCAGAATTTTGTGTCTGGGGGCCTATGGCTGGGAGTGGCCAGCTGGCTCCTTAAAATGCACGATACGCCGGATGGTGACCAGACCCAAGGTGGCACCATTGCCAAGTCGGGCTGCTTTTGTAGTACCAAGTGCGTCCTGCAATTTGCCATCCAGAAGAGGGGCAGTGGAGTTTTGTTTACCAGAGTAAAGTGCCGTGGTTTGTTTTTGGGGGCCTATGGCTGAGAGTGGCCGGCTGGCCCCTGAAAATCCACGATAGGCAGGATGGTTCCCAGATCCAAGGTGGCACCAGTGCCAAGTCGGGCTGGTTTGATGGTGCAAAGTGGCTCCTGCAATCTGCCATCCAGACGCGGGGCAGCGGATTTTTGTTTGCTGGAGAAAAGTTCCGTGGTTTGTTTTTGGCGGTATACGGCTGGGCGTGGCCAGCTGGCTCCTTAAAAAGCTCGATACGCAGGATGGTTCCCTGACCGAAGGTGGCATCAGTGCCAATTCGGGCTGTTTTCGTAGTACCAAGTGCGTTCTGCAATTTGCCATCCAGAAGAGGGGCAGTTGAGTTTTGTTTGCCAGAGAAAAGGGCCGTGGTTTGTGTTTGGGGGCATATGGCTGAGAGTGGCCGGCTGGCCCCTGAAAATCCACGATAGGCAGGATGGTTCCCAGACCAGAGGTGGCACCAGTGCCAAGTCGGGCTGGTTTGATGATGCCAAGTTGCTCTTGCAATCTGCCATCCAGAAGCGGGGTAGCTTACTTTTGCCTGCCAGGGAAACGGGCCGAGATTTTGTGTCTGGGGTCCCATGGCTGGGAGTGACCGGCTGGCTCCTGAAAAGCTACGATACGCAGGATGGTTCCCAGACCCAAGTTGCCACCAGTGCCAAGTCGGGCTGGTTTGATTCTACCAAGTGGCTCCTGCAATCTGCCATCCAGAAGCGGGGCAGCTGATTTTTGTTTGCCAGAGAAAAAGGCTGTTGTTTGTGTATGGGGGCCTGTAGCTTGCAGTGGCGGGCTGGCTCCTGAAAATCCATGATACGCAGCATGCTTCCCAGACCCAAGGTGGCACCAGTGCCAAGTAGGGCTGGTTTGATAGTACCAAGTGGCTCCTGCAATCTGCCATCCAGAAGAGGGGCAGTTGAGTTTTGTTTGCCAGAGAAAAGGGCCGTGGTTTGTGTTTGGGGGCATATGTCTGAGAGAGGCCGGCTGGCTCCTTAAAATCCACGATAGGCAAGATGGTTCCCAGATACAAGGTGGCACCAGTGCCACGTCTGGCTGGTTTGATAGTACTAAATAACTCCTGCAATCTGCCATCCAGAAGCGGGGCAGCTTACTTTTGTTTGCCAGGGAAACGGGCCGAGGTTTTTGTCTGGGGGCCTATGGCTGGGAGTGATTGGCTGGCTCCCGAAAAGCTACAATAGGCAGGATGGTGACCAGACCCATGGTGGCACCAGTGCCAAGTTGGGCTGGTTTGATAGTACCAAGTGGCTCCTGCAATCTGCCATCAAAAAGTTGGCAGGCGAGTTTTGTTTTCCAGGGAAAAGCGCCGTTGTTTGTGTTTGGGGGCCTGTGGCTGGGAGTGGCCGCCTGGCGCCTTAGAATCTACGTTACGCAGCATGGTTCCCAGAGCCAAGGTGGCACCAGTGCCAAGTCGGGCTGGTTTGATAGTACCAAGTGGCTCCTGCAATCTGCCATCAAAAAGTTGGCAGGCCAGTTTTGTTTTCCAGGGAAAAGCGCCATTGTTTTTGTTTGGGGGCCTGTGGCTGGGAGTGGCCAGCTGGCTCCTAAGAATCCACGATACGCAGGATGGTTTCCAGACCAGAGGTGGCACCAGTGCCAAGTCGGGCTGGTTTGATGGTGCAAAGTGTCTCCTGCAATCTGCCATCCAGAAGCGGGGTAGCTTACTTTTGTTTGCCAGGGAAACGGGCAGAGCTTTGTGTCTGGGGCCTATGGCTGGGACTGACCGGCTGGCTCCTGAAAAGCTACGATAGGCAGGATGGTGACCAGACCCATGGAGGCACCAGTGCCAAGTTGGGCTGGTTTGATAGTACCAAGTGGCTCCTGCAATCTGCCATCCAAAAGCAGGGCAGCTGAGTTTTGTTTGCCAAAGAAAAGGGCTGTGGTATGTGTTTGGGTCCTGTGGCTGGGAGTGGCCGGCTGGCTCCTTAAATTCCATGATACGCAGCATCGTTCCCAGACCCAAGGTGG
Source organism: Melospiza georgiana (assembly GCF_028018845.1). Classification (NCBI taxonomy): domain Eukaryota; kingdom Metazoa; phylum Chordata; class Aves; order Passeriformes; family Passerellidae; genus Melospiza; species Melospiza georgiana. The sequence continues at coordinate 57,200,987 of NC_080430.1, forward strand.
CACCAGTGCCAAGTTGGGCTGGTTTGACAGTGTCAAGCGCCTCCTGCAATATCCCATCCACAAGTGGGGCAGCTGAGATTTTTTTCCCTGTGAATCGGGCCATTGTTTTTGATTGGGTCTGTGGCCGAGAGTGGTCGGCTGGCTCCTGACAATCCACAATACGCAGGATGGTTCCCAGACCCAAGGTGGCACCAGTGCCAAGTTGGGCTGGATTGATTGTACCAAGTGGCTCCTGCAATCTGCCATCCAGAAGCGGGGCAGCTGAGTTTTGTTTGCCAGAGAAAAGGGCCGTGGTTTTTGTCTGGGGGCCTATGGCTCAGAGTGGCCGGCTGGCCCCTGAAAATCCACGATAGGCAGAATGGTTCCCAGACCCAAGGTGGCACCAGAGCCAAGTCGGGCTGGTTTGATGGTGCAAAGTGGCTCCTGCAATCTGCCATCCCGACGCGGGGCAGCTGATTCTTGTTTGCCAGACAACAAGTCCGTGGTTCATTTTTGGGGGCATATGGCTTGGAGTGGCCGGTTGGCTCCTTAAAAAGCTCGATACGCATGATGGTTCCCAGGCCAGAGGTGGCACCAGTGCCAAGTTGGGCTGTTTTTGTAGTACCAAGTGCGTCCTGCAATTTGCCTTCCAGAAGAGGGGCAGTTGAGTTTTGTTTGCCAGAGAAAAGGGCCGTGGTTTGTGTTTGAGGGCATATGGCTGAGAGTGGCCGGCTGACCCCACAAAATCCACAATAGGCAGGATGGTTCCCAGAGCCAAGGTGGCACCAGTGCCAAGTCGGGCTGGTTTGATAGTACTAAATAGCTCCTGCAATCTGCCATCCAGAAGCGGGGTAGCTTACTTTTGTTTTCCAGGGAAACGGGCAGAATTTTGTGTCTGGGGGCCTATGGCTGGGAGTGGCCAGCTGGCTCCTTAAAATGCACGATACGCCGGATGGTGACCAGACCCAAGGTGGCACCATTGCCAAGTCGGGCTGCTTTTGTAGTACCAAGTGCGTCCTGCAATTTGCCATCCAGAAGAGGGGCAGTTGAGTTTTGTTTACCAGAGTAAAGTGCCGTGGTTTGTTTTTGGGGGCCTATGGCTGAGAGTGGCCGGCTGGCCCCTGAAAATCCACGATAGGCAGGATGGTTCCCAGAGCCAAGGTGGCACCAGTGCCAAGTCGGGCTGGTTTGATGGTGCAAAGTGGCTCCTGCAATCTGCCATCCAGACGCGGGGCAGCGGATTTTTGTTTGCTGGAGAAAAGTTCCGTGGTTTGTTTTTGGCGGTATACGGCTGGGCGTCGCCGGCTGGCTCCTTAAAAAGCTCGATACGCAGGATGGTTCCCTGACCGAAGGTGGCATCAGTGCCAAGTCGGGCTGTTTTCGTAGTACCAAGTGCGTCCTGCAATTTGCCATCCAGAAGAGGGGCAGTTGAGTTTTGTTTGCCAGAGAAAAGGGCCGTGGTTTGTGTTTGGGGGCATATGGCTGAGAGTGGCCGGCTGACCCCACAAAATCCACAATAGGCAGGATGGTTCCCAGAGCCAAGGTGGCACCAGTGCCAAGTCGGGCTGGTTTGATAGTACTAAATAGCTCCTGCAATCTGCCATCCAGAAGCGGGGTAGCTTACTTTTGTTTGTCAGGGAAACGGGCAGAATTTTGTGTCTGGGGGCCTATGGCTGGGAGTGGCCAGCTGGCTCCTTAAAATGCACGATACGCCGGATGGTGACCAGACCCAAGGTGGCACCATTGCCAAGTCGGGCTGCTTTTGTAGTACCAAGTGCGTCCTGCAATTTGCCATCCAGAAGAGGGGCAGTTGAGTTTTGTTTACCAGAGTAAAGTGCCGTGGTTTGTTTTTGGGGGCCTATGGCTGAGAGTGGCCGGCTGGCCCCTGAAAATCCACGATAGGCAGGATGGTTCCCAGAGCCAAGGTGGCACCAGTGCCAAGTCGGGCTGGTTTGATGGTGCAAAGTGGCTCCTGCAATCTGCCATCCAGACGCGGGGCAGCGGATTTTTGTTTGCTGGAGAAAAGTTCCGTGGTTTGTTTTTGGCGGTATACGGCTGGGCGTGGCCGGCTGGCTCCTTAAAAAGCTCGATACGCAGGATGGTTCCCTGACCGAAGGTGGCATCAGTGCCAATTCGGGCTGTTTTCGTAGTACCAAGTGCGTTCTGCAATTTGCCATCCAGAAGAGGGGCAGTTGAGTTTTGTTTGCCAGAGAAAAGGGCCGTGGTTTGTGTTTGGGGGCATATGGCTGAGAGTGGCCGGCTGGCCCCTGAAAATCCACGATAGGCAGGATGGTTCCCAGACCAGAGGTGGCACCAGTGCCACGTCGGGCTGGTTTGATAGTAATAAATAGCTCCTGCAATCTGCCATCCAGAAGCGGGGCAGCTTACTTTTGTTTGCCAGGGAAACGGGCCGAGCTTTGTGTCTGGGGGCCTATGGCTGGGAGTGACCGGCTGGCTCCTGAAAAGCTACGATAGGCAGGATGGTGACCAGACCCATGGTGGCACCAGTGCCAAGTTGGGCTGGTTTGATAGTACCAAGTGGCTCCTGCAATCTGCCATCAAAAAGTTGGCAGGCCAGTTTTGTTTTCCAGGGAAAAGCGCCGTTGTTTGTGTTTGGGGGCCTGTGGCTGGGAGTGGCCAGCTGGCTCCTTAGAATCCACGATACGCAGGATGGTTCCCAGACCAGAGGTGGCACCAGTGCCAAGTCGGGCTGGTTTGATGGTCCAAAGTGGCTCCTGCAATCTGCCATCCAGAAGCGGGGTACCTTACTTTTGTTTGCCAGGGAAACGGGCAGAGCTTTGTGTCTGGGGCCTATGGCTGGGAGTGACCGGCTGGCTCCTGAAAAGCTACGATAGGCAGGATGGTTACCAGACCCATGGAGGCACCAGTGCCAAGATGGGCTGATTTGATATTACCAAGTCGCTCCTGCAATCTGCCATTCAAAAGCAGGGCAACTGAGTTTTGTTTGCCAGAGAAAAACGCTGTTGTTTGTGTTTGGGTTCCTGTAGCTGGGAGTGGCCCTGCTGGCTCCTTAGAATCCACGATACGCAGGATGGTTCCCAGACCAGAGGTGGCACCAGTACCAAGTCGGGCTGATTTGATAGTACCAAGTGGTTCCTGCAATCTGCCATCCAGAAACGGGGCAGCTTACTTTTGTTTGCCAGGGATACGGGCCAAGGTTTTTTTCTGGGGGCCTATGGCTGGGAGTGACCGGCTGGCTCCTGAAAAGCTACAGTAGGCAGAATGATTACCAGACCCATGGTAGCAGCAGTGCCAAGTTGGGCTGATTTGATAGTACCAAGTGGCTCCTGCAATCTGCCATCAAAAAGTTGGCAGGCGAGTTTTGTTTTACAGGGAAAAGCGCCGTTGTTTGTGTTTGGGGCCCTGTGGCTGGGAGTGGCCGCCTGTCGTCTTAGAATCCACGTTACGCAGCATGGTTCCCAGATCCAAGGTGGCACCAGTGCCAAGTTGGGCTGGTTTGATAGTACCAAGTGTCTCCTGCAATCTGCCATCAAAAAGTTGGCAGGCGAGGTTTGTTTTCCAGGGAAAAGCGCCATTGATTTTGTTTGGGGGCCTGTGGCTGGGAGTGGCCGGCTGGCTCCTTGGAATCCACGATACGCAGCATGGTTCCCAGACCAGAGGTGGCACCAGTGCCAAGTTGGGCTGGTTTGATAGTACCAAGTGGCTCCTGCAATCTGCCATCCAGAAGCGGGGCAGCTTACTTTTGTTTGCCAGGGAAACGGGCCGAGGTTTGTGTCTGGGGGCTATGGCCCGGAGTGACCGGCTGGCTCCTGAAAACCTACGATAGGCAGGATGGTTACAAGACCCATGGTGGCACCAGTGCCAAGTCGGGCTGGTTTGATAGTACCAAGTGGCTCCTGCAATCTGCCGTCAAAAAGTTGGCAGGCGAGTTTTGTTTTCCAGGGAAAAGCGCCGTTGTTTGTATTTGGGGCCCTGTGGCTGGGAGTGGCCGGCTGCCTCCTTAGAATCCACGATACGCAGGATGGTTTCCAGGCCCAAGGTGGCACCAGTTCCAAGTCTGGCTGGTTTGATAGTACCAAGTGGTTCCTGCAATCTGCCATCCAGAAGCGGGGCAGCTGACTTTTGTTTGCCAGGGAAACGGGTCGAGGTTTTGTGTCTGGGGGCCTATGGCTGAGAGTGACCGGCTGGCTACTGAAAAGCTACGATAGGCAGGATGGTGACCAGACCCATGGTGGCAGCAGTGCCAAGTTGGGCTGGTTTGATAGCACCAAGTGGCTCCTGCAATCTGCCATCAAAAAGTTGGCAGGCGAGTTTTGTTTTCCAGGGAAAAGCGCCAGTGTTCGTGTCTGGGAGCTGTGGTTGGGAAAGGCCGGATGGCTAATTAGAATCCACGATACGCAAGATGGTTCCCAGACCCAAGGAGGCACCAGTGCCAAGTCGGGCTGGTTTGATACTACCAAGTGGCTCCTGCAATCTGCCATCCAGAAGCGGGGCAGCTTACTTTTGTTTACCATGGAAACGGGCCGACATTTGTGTCTGGGCGCCTCTGGCTGCGAGTGACCGGCTGGCTCCTGAAAAGCTACGATAGGCAGTATGGTGACAAGACCCATGGTGGCACCAGTGCCAAGTTGGGTGGTTTGATAGTACCAAGTGGCTCCTGCAATCTGCCATCAAAAAGTTGGCAGGCCAGTTTTGTTTTCCAGGGAAAAGCGCCGTTTTTTGGGTTTGTGGGCCTGTGGCTGGGAGTGGCCCGCTGGTGCCTTAGAATCTACGTTACGCAGCATGGTTCCCAGACCCACGGTGGCACCAGTGCCAAGTTGGGCTGGTTTGATGGTGCAAAGTGGCTCCTGCAATCTGCCATCCAGAAGCGCGGTAGCTTACATTTGTTTGCCAGGGAAACGGGCCGAGGTTTTTGGCTGGGGGCCTATGGCTGGGAGTGGCCAGCTGGCTCCTTAAAATGCACGATATGCAGAATGGTGACTAGACCCAAGGTGGCACCAGTGCCAAGTTGGGCTGGTTTTGTAGTACCAAGTGGCTCCTGCAATTTGCCATCCAGAAGAGGGGCAGTTGAGTTTTGTTGGCCAGAGGAAAGGGCCGTGGTTTTTGTTTGGGGGTACATGGCTGAGAGTGGCCGGCTGGCCCCTGAAAATCCACCATAGGCAGGATGGTTCTGAGATCCAAGGTGGCACCAGTGCCAAGTCGGGCTGGTTTGATGGTTCAAAATGGCTCCTGCAATCTGCCATCCAGAAGCGGGGCAGCTTACTTTTGTTTTCCGGGGAAACGGGCAGAGCTTTGTGTTTGGGGCCTATGGCTGCGACTGACCGGCTGGCTCCTGAAAAGCTAAGATAGGCAGGATGGTTACCAGACCCATGGAGGCACCAGTGCCAAGTTGGGCTGGTTTGATAGTACCAAGTGGCTCCTGCAACCTGCCATCAAAATGTTGGCAGGCGAGTTTTGTTTTCCAGGGAAAAGCGACGTTGTTTGTGTTTGGGGGCCTGTGGCTAAGAGTGGCCGGCTGGATCCTTAGAATCCACGTTACGCGGCATTGTTCCCAGATCCAAGGTGGCACCAGTGCCAAGTCGGGCTGGTTTGATAGTACCAAGTGGCTCCTGCAATCTGCCATCCAGAATTTGGGCAGCTTACTTTTGTTTGCCAGGGAAACGGGCCGAGGTATTTGTCAGGGGCCCTATGGCAGGGAGTGACTGGCTGGCTCCTGAAAAGCTACGATAGGCAGGATGTTTACCAGACCCATGGTGGCACCAGTGCCAAGTTGGGCTAATTTGATAGTACCAAGTGGCTCCTGCAATCTGCCATCCAGAAGCGGGGCAGCTTACTTTTGTTTTCTATGGAAACGGGCCGAGGTTTCTGTCTGGGGGTCTATGGCTGGGAGTGACCTCCTGGCTCCTGAAAATCTATGCTAGGCAGGATAGTGACCAGACCCATGATGGCAGCAGTGCCAAGTTGGGCTGGTTTGATAGTACCAAGTGGCTCCTGCAATCTGCCATCAAAATGTTGGCAGTCGAGTTTTGTTTTCCGGGGAAAAGCGCCGTTGTTTGTGTTTGGGGGCCTGTGGCTCGGAGTGGCCGGGTGGCTGCTTAGAATCCACGATATGCAGGATGGTTCCCAGGCCAGAGGTGGCACCAGTGTCAAGTTGGGCTGGTTTGATGGTGCAAAGTGGCTCCTGCAATCTGCCATCCAGAAGCGGGATAGCTTACCTTTGTTTGCCAGGGAAAAGGGGCCGAAATTCTTGTCTGGGGGCCAGTGCCTGGGGCTGGCTGGCTGGCCCCTGAAAAGATACGATAGGCAGGATGGTGACCAGACTCATGGTGGCACCAGTGCCAAGTTGGGCTGGTTTGATAGTACCAAGTGGCTCCTGCAATCTGCCATCCAGAAGCGGGGCAGCTTAATTTTGTTTGCCAGGGAAACCGGCCGAGGTTTGTGTCTGGGGGCCTATGGCTGGGAGTGACCGACTGGCTCCTGAAATGCTACGATAGGCAGGATGGTGACCAGACCCATAGTGGCACCAGTGCCAAGTTGGGCTGGTTTGATTGTACCAAGTGGCTCCTGCAATCTGCCATCAAAAAGCTAGCAGGCGAGTTTTGTTTTCCAGGGAAAAGCGCCGTTGTTTGTGATTGGGGGCCTGTGGCTGGGAGTGGCCGGCTGGCTCCTTAGAACCCACGATACGCAGGATGGTACCCAGACCAGAGGTGGCACCAGTGCCAAGTCGGGCTGGTTTGATGATGCCAAGTTGCTCCTGCAATCTGCCATCCAGAAGCGGGGTAGCTTACTTTTGCCTGCCAGGGAAACGGGCCGAAATTTTGTGTCTGGGGGCCCATGGCTGGGAGTGACCGGCTGGCTCCTGAAAAGCTACGATACGCAGGATGGTTCCCAGACCCATGGTGGCACCAGTGCCAAGTCGGGCTGGTTTGATTCTACCAAGTGGCTCCTGCAATCTGCCATCCAGAAGCAGGGCAGCTGAATTTTGTTTGCCAGAGAAAAAGGCTGTTGTTTGTGTATGGGGGCCTGTAGCATGCAGTGGCGGGCTGGCTCCTGAAAATCCATGATACGCAGCATGCTTCCCAGACCCAAGGTGGCACCAGTGCCAAGTAGGGCTGGTTTGATAGTACCAAGTGGCTCCTGCAATCTGCCATCCAGAAGAGGGGCAGTTGAGTTTTGTTTGCCAGAGAAAAGGGCCGTGGTTTTTGTTTGGGGGCATATGTCTGAGAGAGGCCGGCTGGCTCCTTAAAATCCACGATAGGCAAGATGGTTCCCAGATACAAGGTGGCACCAGTGCCACGTCTGGCTGGTTTGATAGTACTAAATAACTCCTGCAATCTGCCATCCAGAAGCGGGGCAGCTTACTTTTGTTTGCCAGGGAAACGGGCCGAGGTTTTTGTCTGGGGGCCTATGGCTGGGAGTGATTGGCTGGCTCCTGAAAAGCTACAATAGGCAGGATGGTGACCAGACCCATGGTGGCACCAGTGCCAAGTTGGGCTGGTTTGATAGTACCAAGTGGCTCCTGCAATCTGCCATCAAAAAGTTGGCAGGCGAGTTTTGTTTTCCAGGGAAAAGCGCCGTTGTTTGTGTTTGGGGGCCTGTGGCTGGGAGTGGCCGCCTGGCGCCTTAGAATCTACGTTACGCAGCATGGTTCCCAGAGCCAAGGTGGCACCAGTGCCAAGTCGGGCTGGTTTGATAGTACCAAGTGGCTCCTGCAATCTGCCATCAAAAAGTTGGCAGGCCAGTTTTGTTTTCCAGGGAAAAGCGCCGTTGTTTGTCTTTGGGGGCCTGTGGCTGGGAGTGGCCAGCTGGCTCCTAAGAATCCACGATACGCAGGATGGTTTCCAGACCAGAGGTGGCACCAGTGCCAAGTCGGGCTGGTTTGATGGTGCAAAGTGTCTCCTGCAATCTGCCATCCAGAAGCGGGGTAGCTTACTTTTGTTTGCCAGGGAAACGGGCAGAGCTTTGTGTCTGGGGCCTATGGCTGGGACTGACCGGCTGGCTCCTGAAAAGCTACGATAGGCAGGATGGTGACCAGACCCATGGAGGCACCAGTGCCAAGTTGGGCTGGTTTGATAGTACCAAGTGGCTCCTGCAATCTGCCATCCAAAAGCAGGGCAGCTGAGTTTTGTTTGCCAAAGAAAAGGGCTGTGGTATGTGTTTGGGTCCTGTGGCTGGGAGTGGCCGGCTGGCTCCTTAAATTCCATGATACGCAGCATCGTTCCCAGACCCAAGGTGGCACCAGTGCCAAGTTGGGCTGGTTTGACAGTGTCAAGCGCCTCCTGCAATCTCCCATCGACAAGTGGGGCAGCTGAGATTTTTTTGCCTGTGAATCGGGCCATTGTTTTTGATTGGGTCTGTGGCCGAGAGTGGTCGGCTGGCTCCTGACAATCCACAATACGCAGGATGGTTCCCAGACCCAAGGTGGCACCAGTGCCAAGTTGGGCTGGTTTGATTGTACCAAGTGGCTCCTGCAATCTGCCATCCAGAAGCGGGGCAGCTGAGTTTTGTTTGCCAGAGAAAAGGGCCGTGGTTTTTGTCTGGGGGCCTATGGCTCAGAGTGGCCGGCTGGCCCCTGAAAATCCACGATAGGCAGAATGGTTCCCAGACCCAAGGTGGCACCAGAGCCAAGTCGGGCTGGTTTGATGGTGCAAAGTGGCTCCTGCAATCTGCCATCCCGACGCGGGGCAGCTGATTCTTGTTTGCCAGACAACAAGTCCGTGGTTCATTTTTGGGGGCATATGGCTGGGAGTGGCCGGTTGGCTCCTTAAAATGCTCGATACGCATGATGGTTCCCAGGCCAGATGTGGCACCAGTGCCAAGTTGGGCTGTTTTTGTAGTACCAAGTGCGTCCTGCAATTTGCCTTCCAGAAGAGGGGCAGTTGAGTTTTGTTTGCCAGAGAAAAGGGCCGTGGTTTGTGTTTGAGGGCATATGGCTGAGAGTGGCCGGCTGACCCCACAAAATCCACAATAGGCAGGATGGTTCCCAGAGCCAAGGTGGCACCAGTGCCAAGTCGGGCTGGTTTGATAGTACTAAATAGCTCCTGCAATCTGCCATCCAGAAGCGGGGTAGCTTACTTTTGTTTTCCAGGGAAACAGGCAGAATTTTGTGTCTGGGGGCCTATGGCTGGGAGTGGCCAGCTGGCTCCTTAAAATGCACGATACGCCGGATGGTGACCAGACCCAAGGTGGCACCATTGCCAAGGCGGGCTGCTTTTGTAGTACCAAGTGCGTCCTGCAATTTGCCATCCAGAAGAGGGGCAGTTGAGTTTTGTTTACCAGAGTAAAGTGCCGTGGTTTGTTTTTGGGGGCCTATGGCTGAGAGTGGCCGGCTGGCCCCTGAAAATCCACGATAGGCAGGATGGTTCCCAGAGCCAAGGTGGCACCAGTGCCAAGTCGGGCTGGTTTGATGGTGCAAAGTGGCTCCTGCAATCTGCCATCCAGACGCGGGGCCGCGGATTTTTGTTTGCTGGAGAAAAGTTCCGTGGTTTGTTTTTGGCGGTATACGGCTGGGCGTCGCCGGCTGGCTCCTTAAAAAGCTCGATACGCAGGATGGTTCCCTGACCGAAGGTGGCATCAGTGCCAAGTCGGGCTGTTTTCGTAGTACCAAGTGCGTCCTGCAATTTGCCATCCAGAAGAGGGGCAGTTGAGTTTTGTTTGCCAGAGAAAAGGGCCGTGGTTTGTGTTTGGGGGCATATGGCTGAGAGTGGCCGGCTGACCCCACAAAATCCACAATAGGCAGGATGGTTCCCAGAGCCAAGGTGGCACCAGTGCCAAGTCGGGCTGGTTTGATAGTACTAAATAGCTCCTGCAATCTGCCACCCAGAAGCGGGGTAGCTTACTTTTGTTTGTCAGGGAAACGGGCAGAATTTTGTGTCTGGGGGCCTATGGCTGGGAGTGGCCAGCTGGCTCCTTAAAATGCACGATACGCCGGATGGTGACCAGACCCAAGGTGGCACCATTGCCAAGTCGGGCTGCTTTTGTAGTACCAAGTGCGTCCTGCAATTTGCCATCCAGAAGAGGGGCAGTTGAGTTTTGTTTACCAGAGTAAAGTGCCGTGGTTTGTTTTTGGGGGCCTATGGCTGAGAGTGGCCGGCTGGCCCCTGAAAATCCACGATAGGCAGGATGGTTCCCAGAGCCAAGGTGGCACCAGTGCCAAGTCGGGCTGGTTTGATGGTGCAAAGTGGCTCCTGCAATCTGCCATCCAGACGCGGGGCAGCGGATTTTTGTTTCCTGGAGAAAAGTTCCGTGGTTTGTTTTTGGCGGTATACGGCTGGGCGTGGCCGGCTGGGTCCTTAAAAAGCTCGATACGCAGGATGGTTCCCTGACCGAAGGTGGCATCAGTGCCAATTCGGGCTGTTTTCGTAGTACCAAGTGCGTTCTGCAATTTGCCATCCAGAAGAGGGGCAGTTGAGTTTTGTTTGCCAGAGAAAAGGGCCGTGGTTTGTGTTTGGGGGCATATGGCTGAGAGTGGCCGGCTGGCCCCTGAAAATCCACGATAGGCAGGATGGTTCCCAGACCAGAGGTGGCACCAGTGCCACGTCGGGCTGGTTTGATAGTAATAAATAGCTCCTGCAATCTGCCATCCAGAAGCGGGGCAGCTTACTTTTGTTTGCCAGGGAAACGGGCCGAGGTTTGTGTCTGGGGGCCTATGGCTGGGAGTGACCGGCTGGCTCCTGAAAAGCTACGATAGGCAGGATGGTGACCAGACCCATGGTGGCACCAGTGCCAAGTTGGGCTGGTTTGATAGTACCAAGTGGCTCCTGCAATCTGCCATCAAAAAGTTGGCAGGCCAGTTTTGTTTTCCAGGGAAAAGCGCCGTTGTTTGTGTTTGGGGGCCTGTGGCTGGGAGTGGCCAGCTGGCTCCTTAGAATCCACGATACGCAGGATGGTTCCCAGACCAGAGGTGGCACCAGTGCCCAGTCGGGCTGGTTTGATTGTCCAAAGTGGCTCCTGCAATCTGCCATCCAGAAGCGGGGTACCTTACTTTTGTTTGCCAGGGAAACGGGCAGAGCTTTGTGTCTGGGGCCTATGGCTGGGAGTGACCGGCTGGCTCCTGAAAAGCTACGATAGGCAGGATGGTTACCAGACCCATGGAGGCACCAGTGCCAAGAAGGGCTGATTTGATAGTACCAAGTCGCTCCTGCAATCTGCCATTCAAAAGCAGGGCAACTGAGTTTTGTTTGCCAGAGAAAAACGCTGTTGTTTGTGTTTGGGTTCCTGTAGCTGGGAGTGGCCCTGCTGGCTCCTTAGAATCCACGATACGCAGGATGGTTCCCAGACCAGAGGTGGCACCAGTACCAAGTCGGGCTGATTTGATAGTACCAAGTGGTTCCTGCAATCTGCCATCCAGAAGCGGGGCAGCTTACTTTTGTTTGCCAGGGATACGGGCCGAGGTTTTTTTCTGGGGGCCTATGGCTGGGAGTGACCGGCTGGCTCCTGAAAAGCTACAGTAGGCAGAATGATTACCAGACCCATGGTAGCAGCAGTGCCAAGTTGGGCTGATTTGATAGTACCAAGTGGCTCCTGCAATCTGCCATCAAAAAGTTGGCAGGCGAGTTTTGTTTTCCAGGGAAAAGCGCCGTTGTTTGTGTTTGGGGCCCTGTGGCTGGGAGTGGCCGCCTGTCGTCTTAGAATCCACGTTACGCAGCATGGTTCCCAGATCCAAGGTGGCACCAGTGCCAAGTTGGGCTGGTTTGATAGTACCAAGTGGCTCCTGCAATCTGCCATCCAGAAGCGGGGCAGCTTACTTTTGTTTGCCAGGGAAACGGGCCGAGGTATTTGTCTGGGGCCCTATGGCAGGGAGTGACTGGCTGGCTCCTGAAAAGCTACGATAGGCAGGATGTTTACCAGACCCATGGTGGCACCAGTGCCAAGTTGGGCTAATTTGATAGTACCAAGTGGCTCCTGCAATCTGCCATCCAGAAGCGGGGCAGCTTACTATTGTTTTCCATGGAAACGGGCCGAGGTTTCTGTCTGGGGGTCTATGGCTGGGAGTGACCTCCTGGCTCCTGAAAAGCTATGCTAGGTAGGATGGTGACCAGACCCATGGTGGCACCAGTGCCAAGTTGGGCTGGTTTGATAGTACCAAGTGGCTCCTGCAATCTGCCATCAAAATGTTGGCAGGCGAGTTTTGTTTTCCGGGGAAAAGCGCCGTTGTTTGTGTTTGGGGGCCTGTGGCTCCGAGTGGCCGGGAGGCTGCTTAGAATCCACGATACGCAGGATGGTTCCCAGACCAGTGGTGGCACCAGTGCCAAGTTGGGCTGGTTTGATATTACCAAGTGGCTCCTGCAATCTGCCATCCAGAAGCGGGGTAGCTTACTTTTGTTTGCCAGGGAAATGGGCCGAAATTCTTGTCTGGGGGCCAGTGCCTGGGGCTGGCTGGCTGGCCCCTGAAAAGCTACGATAGGCAGGATGGTTTCCAGACCCATGGTGGCACCAGTGCCAAGTTGGGCTGGTTTGATAGTACCAAGTGGCTCCTGCAATCGGCCATCCAGAAGCGGGGCAGCTTAATTTTGTTTGCCAGGGAAACGGGCCGTTGTTTGTGTCTGGGGGCCTACGGCTGGGAGTGACCGACTGGCTCCTGAAATGCTACGATAGGCAGGATGGTGACCAGACCCATAGTGGCACCAGTGCCAAGTTGGGCTGGTTTGATTGTACCAAGTGGCTCCTGCACTCTGCCATCAAAAAGCTAGCAGGCGAGTTTTGTTTTCCAGGGAAAAGCGCCGTTGTTTGTGATTGGGGGCCTGTGGCTGGGAGTGGCCCGCTGGCTCCTTAGAACCCACGATACGCAGGATGGTTCCCAGACCAGAGGTGGCACCAGTGCCAAGTCGGGCTGGTTTGATGATGCCAAGTTGCTCCTGCAATCTGCCATCCAGAAGCGGGGTAGCTTACTTTTGTGTGCCAGGGAAACGGGCCGAGGTTTTTGGCTGGGGGCCCATGGCTGGGAGTGACCGGCTGGCTCCTGAAAAGCTACGATAGGCAGGATGGTGACCAGACCCATGGTGGCACCAGTGCCAAGTTGGGCTGGTTTGATAGTACCAAGTGGCTCCTGCAATCTGCCATCAAAAAGTTGGCAGGCCAGTTTTGTTTTCCAGGGAAAAGCACCGTTGTTTGTGTTTGGGGGCCTGTGGCTGGGAGTGGCCAGCTGGCTACTTAGAATCCACGATACGCAGGATGGTTCCCAGACCCAAGGTGGCACCAGTGCCAAGTCGGGCTGGTTTGATTCTACCAAGTGGCTCCTGCAATCTGCCATCCAGAAGCGGGGCAGCTGAATTTTGTTTGCCAGAGAAAAAGGCTGTTGTTTGTGTTTGGGGGCCTGTAGCTTGCAGTGGCGGGCTGGCTCCTGAAAATCCATGATACGCAGCATGCTTCCCAGACCCAAGGTGGCACCAGTGCCAAGTATGGCTGGTTTGATAATACCAAGTGGCTCCTGCAATCTGCCATCCAGAAGAGGGGCAGTTGAGTTTTGTTTGCCAGAGAAAAGGGCCGTGGTTTGTGTTTGGGGGCATATGGCTGAGAGAGGCCGGCTGGCTCCTTAAAATCCACGATAGGCAAGATGGTTCCCAGATCCAAGGTGGCACCAGTGCCACGTCTGGCTGGTTTGATAGTACTAAATAACTCCTGCAATCTGCCATCCAGAAGCGGGGCAGCTTACTTTTGTTTGCCAGGGAAACGGGCCGAGGTTTTTGTCTGGGGGCCTATGGCTGGGAGTGACCGGCTGGCTCCTGAAATGCTACGATAGGCAGGATGGTGACCAGACCCATGGTGGCAGCAGTGCCAAGTTGGGCTGGTTTGATAGTACCAAGTGGCTCCTGCAATCTGCCATCAAAAAGTTGGCAGGCGAGTTTTGTTTTCCAGGGAAAAGAGCCGTTGTTTGTGTTTGGGGGCCTGTGGCTGGGAGTGGCCGCCTGGCGCCTTAGAATTTACGTTACGCAGCATGGTTCCCAGAGCCAAGGTGGCACCAGTGCCAAGTCGGGCTGGTTTGATAGTACCAAGTGGCTCCTGCAATCTGCCATCAAAAAGTTGGCAGGCCAGTTTTTTTTTCCAGGGAAAAGCGCCGTTGTTTGTGTTTGGGGGCCTGTGGCTGGGAGTGGCCAGCTGGCTCCTAAGAATCCACGATACGCAGGATGGTTTCCAGACCAGAGGTGGCACCAGTGCCAAGTCGGGCTGGTTTGATGGTGCAAAGTGTCTCCTGCAATCTGCCATCCAGAAGCGGGGTAGCTTACTTTTGTTTGCCAGGGAAACGGGCAGAGCTTTGTGTCTGGGGCCTATGGCTGGGACTGACCGGCTGGCTCCTGAAAAGCTACGATACGCAGGATGGTGACCAGACCCATGGAGGCACCAGTGCCAAGTTGGGCTGGTTTGATAGTACCAAGTGGCTCCTGCAATCTGCCATCCAAAAGCAGGGCAGCTGAGTTTTGTTTGCCAAAGAAAAGGGCTGTGGTATGTGTTTGGGTCCTGTGGCTGGGAGTGGCCGGCTGGCTCCTTAAATTCCATGATACGCAGCATCGTTCCCAGGCCCAAGGTGGCACCAGTGCCAAGTTGGGCTGGTTTGACAGTGTCAAGCGCCTCCTGCAATCTCCCATCCACAAGTGGGGCAGCTGAGATTTTTTTGCCTGTGAATCGGGCCGTTGTTTTTGATTGGGGTCTGTGGCCGAGAGTGGTCGGCTGGCTCCTGACAATCCACAATACGCAGGATGGTTCCCAGACCCAAGGTGGCACCAGTGCCAAGTTGGGCTGGTTTGATTTTACCAAGTGCGTCCTGCAATCTGCCATCCAGAAGCGGGGCAGCTGAGTTTTGTTTGCCAGAGTAAAGGGCCGTGGTTTTTGTTTGGGGGCCTATGGCTCAGAGTGGCCGGCTGGCCCCTGAAAATCCACGATAGGCAGGATGGTTCCCAGACCCAAGGTGGCACCAGAGCCAAGTCGGGCTGGTTTGATGGTGCAAAGTGGCTCCTGCAATCTGCCATCCCGACGCGGGGCAGCTGATTTTTGTTTGCCAGAGAACAAGTCCGTGGTTCATTTTTGGGGTCCTATGGCTGGGAGTGGCCGGCTGGCTCCTTAAAAAGCTCGATACGCATGATGGTTCCCAGGCCAGATGTGGCACCAGTGCCAAGTTGGGCTGTTTTTGTAGTACCAAGTGCGTCCTGCAATTTGCCTTCCAGAAGAGGGGCAGTTGAGTTTTGTTTGCCAGAGAAAAGGGCCGTGGTTTGTGTTTGAGGGCATATGGCTGAGAGTGGCCGGCTGACACCTGAAAATCCAAAATAGGCAGGATGGTTCCCAGACCCAAGGTGGCACCAGTGCCAAGTCGGGCTGGTTTGATAGTACTAAATAACTCCTGCAATCTGCCATCAAAAAGTTGGCAGGCGAGTTTTGTTTTCCAGGGAAAAGCGCCGTTGTTTTTGTTTGGGGGCCTGTGCCTGGGAGTGGCCGGCTGGCTCCTTAGAATCCACGATACGCAGGATGGTTCCCAGACCAGAAGTGGCACCAGTGCCAAGTTGGGCTGGTTTGATGGTGCAAAGTGGCTCCTGCAATCTGCCATCCAGAAGCGGGGTAGCTTACTTTTGTTTGCCAGGGAAACGGGCAGAATTTTGTGTCTGGGGGCCAATGGCTGGGAGTGGCCAGCTGGCTCCTTAAAATGCACGATACGCAGGATGGTGACCAGACCCAAGGTGGTACCAGTGCCAAGTTGGGCTGCTTTTGTAGTACCAAGTGCGTCCTGCAATTTGCCATCCAGAAGAGGGGCAGTTGAGTTTTGTTTACCAGAGTAAAGTGCCGTGGTTTGTGTTTGGGGGCCTATGGCTGAGAGTGGCCGGCTGGCGCCTGAAAATCCACAATAGGCAGGATGGTTCCCAGATCCAAGGTGGCACCAGTGCCAAGTCGGGCTGGTGTGATGGTGCAAAGTGGCTCCTGCAATCTGCCATCAAGACGCGGGGCAGCGGATTTTTGTTTGCTGGAGAAAAGTTCCGTGGTTTGTTTTTGGCGGTATATGGCTGGGCGTGGCCGGCTGGCTCCTTAAAAAGCTCGATACGCAGGATGGTTCCCTGACCCAAGGTGGCATCAGTGCCAAGTCGGGCTGTTTTCGTAGTACCAAGTGCGTCCTGCAATTTGCCATCCAGAAGAGGGGCAGTTGGGTTTTGTTTGCCAGAGAAAAGGGCCGTGGTTTGTGTTTGGGGGCATATGGCTGAGAGTGGCCGGCTGGCCCCTGAAAATCCACGATAGGCAGGATGGTTCCCAGAGCCAAGGTGGCATCACTGCCAAGTCGGGCTGGTTTGATAGTACCAAGTGGCTCCTGCAATCTGCCATCTAGAAGCGGGGTAGCTTACTTTTGTTTGCCAGGGAAACGGGCCGAGGTTTTGTCTGGCGGCCTATGGCTGAGAGTGACCGGCTAGGTCCTGAAAAGCTACAATAGGCAGGATGGTTACCAGACCCATGGTGGCAGCAGTGCCAAGTTGGGCTGGTTTGATAGTACCAAGTGGCTCCTGCAATCTGCCATCAAAAAGTTTGCAGGCCAGTTTTGTTTTCCAGGGAAAAGCGCTGTTGTTTTTGTTTGGGGGCCTGTGGCTGGGAGTGGCCGGCTGGCTCCTTAGAATCCACGATACGCAGGATGGTTCCCAGACCAGAGGTGGCACCAGTGCCAAGTCAGGCTGGTTTGATGGTGCAAAGTGTCTCCTGCAATCTGCCATCCAGAAGCGTGATAGCTTACTTTTGTTTGCCAGGGAAACGGGCCGAGCTTTGTGTCTGGCGCCCATGGCTGGGAGTGACCGGCTGGCTCCTGAAAAGCTACGATAGGCAGGATGGTTACCAGACCCACGGAGGCACCAGTGCCAAGTTGGGCTGGTTTGATAGTACCAAGTGGCTCCTGCAATCTGCCATCCAGAAGAGGGGCAGTTGAGTTTTGTTTGCCAGAGTAATGGGCCGTGGTTTTTGTTTGGGGGCCTATGTCTCAGAGTGGCCGGCTGGCCCCTGAAAATCCACGATAGGCAGAATGGTTCCCAGACCCAAGGTGGCACCAGAGCCAAGTCGGGCTGGTTTGATGGTGCAAAATGGCTCCTGCAATCTGCCATCCCAACGCGGGGCAGCTGATTTTTGTTTGCCAGAGAACAAGTCCGTGGTTCGTTTTTGGGGGCATATGGCTGGGAGGGGCCGGCTGGCTCCTTAAAATGCTCGATAGGCAGGATGGTTCCCAGACCCAAGGTGGCACCAGTGCCAAGTTGGGCTGTTTTTGTAGTACCAAGTGCGTCCTGCAATTTGCCATCCAGAAGCGGGGCAGCTTACTTTTGTTTGCCAGGGAAACGGGCCGAGGTTTTTGTCTGGGGGCCTATGGCTGGGAGTGACCGGCTGGCTCCTGAAAAGCTACGATAGGCAGGATGGTTACCAGACCCATGGTGGCACCAGTGCCAAGTTGGGCTCTTTTTGTAGTACCAAGTGCGTCCTGCAATTTGCCCTCCAGAAGAGGGGCAGTTGAGTTTTGTTTGCCAGAGAAAAGGGCCGTGGTTTGTGCTTGAGGGCATATGGCTGAGAGTGGCCGGCTGGCTCCTAAAAATCCACATTACGCAGCATGGTTCCCAGACCCAAGGTGGCACCAGTGCCAAGTCGGGCTGGTTTGATGGTGCAAAGTGTCTCCTGCAATCTGCCATCCAGAAGCGGGGTAGCCGATTTTTGTTTGCAAGAGAAAAGGTCTTTGGTTTTTATTGGGCGCCTGTGACTGGGAGTGGCCGGCTGGCTCATTAGAATCCACGATACCCAGCATGGTTCCCAGAGCCAAGGTGGCACCAGTGCCAAGTTGGGCTATTTTGTAGTAGCACGTGGCTCCTGCAATTTGACATCCAGAAGAGGGGCAGTTGAGTTTTGTTGGCCAGAGGAAAGGGCCGTGGTTTTTGTTTGGGGGTACATGGCTGAGAGTGGCCGGCTGGCCCCTGAAAATCCACGATAGGCAGGATAGTTCCGAGATCCAAGGTGGGACCAGTGCCAAGTCGGGCTGGTTTTATGTTACAAAGTGGCTCCTGCAATCTGCCATCAAATAGTTGGCAGGCGAGTTTTGTTTTCCAGGGAAAAGCGCCGTTGTTTGTGTTTGGGGACCTGTGGCTGGGAGTGGCCGGCTGGCTCCTTAGAATCCACGATACGCAGGATGGTTCCCAGACCCAAGGTGGCAGCAGTGCCAAGTTGGGCTGGTTTGATGGTGCAAAGTGGCTCCTCTAATCTGCCATCCAGAAGCGGGGTAGCTTACTTTTGTTTGCCAGGGAAACGGGCAGAGCTTTGTGTCTGGGGGCCTATGGCTTGGAGTGACCGGCTGGCTCCTTAAAATGCACGACACGCAGGATGGTTCCCAGACCAGAGGTGGCACCAGTGCCAAGTTGGGCTGTTTTTGTAGTACCAAGTGCGTCCTGCAATTTGCCGTCCAGAAGAGGGGCAGTTGAGTTTTGTTTACCAGAGTAAAGTGCCGTGGTTTGTTTTTGGGGGCCTATGGCTGAGAGTGGCCGGCTGGCCCCTGAAAATCCACGATAGGCAGGATGGTTCCCAGACCAGAGGTGGCACCAGTGCCAAGTCGGGCTGGTTTGATGGTGCAAAGTGGCTCCTGCAATCTGCCATCCAGACGCGGGGCAGCGGATTTTTGTTTGCTGGAGAAAAGTTCCGTGGTTTGTTTTTGGCGGTATATGGCTGGGCGTGGCCGGCTGGCTCCTTAAAAAGCTCGATACGCAGGATGGTTCCCTGACCCAAGGTGGCATCAGTGCCAAGTCGGGCTGTTTTCGTAGTACCAACTGCGTCCTGATATTTGCCATCCAGAAGAGGGGCAGTTGAGTTTTGTTTGCCAGAGAAAAGGGCCGTGGTTTGTGTTTGGGGGCATATGGCTGAGAGTGGCCGGCTGGCTCCTGAAAATCCACGATAGGCAGGATGGTTCCCAGACCACAGGTGGCACCAGTGCCAAGTCGGGCTGGTTTGATAGTAATAAATAACTCCTGCAATCTGCCATCCAGAAGCGGGGCAGCTTACTTTTGTTTGCCAGGGAAACGGGCCGAGCTTTGTGTCTGGGGGCCTATGGCTGGGAGTGACCGGCTGGCTCCTGAAAAGCTACGATAGGCAGGATGGTTACCAGACTCATGGAGGCACCAGTGCCAAGTTGGACTGGTTTGATAGTACCAAGTGGCTCCTGCAATCTGCCATCCAAAAGCAGGGCAACTGAGTTTTGTTTGCCAGAGAAAAGCGCTGTTGTTTGTGTTTGGGGGCCTGTGGCTGGGAGTGGCCGGCTGGCTCCTTAGAATCCACGATACGCAGGATGGTTCCCAGACCCAAGGTGGCACCAGTGCCAAGTCGGGCTGGTTTGATAGTACCAAGTGGTTCCTGCAATCTGCCATCCAGAAGCGGGGCAGCTTACTTTTGTTTGCCAGGGAAACGGGCCGAGCTTTGTGTCTGGGGGCCTATGGCTGGGAGTGACCGGCTGGCTCCTGAAAAGCTACGATAGGCAGGATGGTTACCAGACTCATGGAGGCACCAGTGCCAAGTTGGGCTGATTTGATAGTACCAAGTGGCTCCTGCAATCTGCCATCAAAAAGTTGGCAGGCGAGTTTTGTTTTCCAGGGAAAAGCGCCGTTGTTTGTGTTTGGGGCCCTGTGGCTGGGAGTGGCCGCCTGTCGTCTTAGAATCCACGTTACGCAGCATGGTTCCCAAATCCAAGGTGGCACCAGTGCCAAGTAGGGCTGGTTTGATAGTACCAAGTGGCTCCTGCAATCTGCCATCCAGAAGCGGGGCAGCTTACTTTTGTTTACCATGGAAATGGGCCGAGCTTTGTGTCTGGGCACCCATGGCTGGGAGTGACCGGCTGGCTCTTGAAAAGCTACGATAGGCAGGATAGTGACCAGACCCATGGTGGCACCAGTGCCAAGTTGGGCTAATTTGATAGTACCAAGTGGCTCCTGCAATCTGCCATCCAGAAGCGGGGCAGCTTACTTTTGTTTTCCATGGAAGCGGGCCGAGGTTTCTGTCTGGGGGTCTAAGGCTGGGAGTGACCTCCTGGCTCCTGAAAAGCTATGCTAGGCAGGATGGTGACCAGACCCATGGTGGCACCAGTGCCAAGTTGGGCTGGTTTGATAGTACCAAGTGGCTCCTGCAATCTGCCATCAAAATGTTGGCCGGCGAGTTTTGTTTTCCGGGGAAAAGCGCCGTTGTTTGTGTTTGGGGGCCTGTGGCTCGGAGTGGCCGGGTGGCTGCTTAGAATCCACGATACGCAGGATGGCTCCCAGGCCAGAGGTGGCACCAGTGTCAAGTTGGGCTGGTTTGATAGTACCAAGTGGCTCCTGCAATCGGCCATCCAGAAGCGGGGTAGCTTACTTTTGTGTGCCAGGGAAACGGGCCGAGGTTTTTGGCTGGGGGCCCATGACTGGGAGTGACCGGCTGGCTCCTGAAAAGCTACGATAGGCAGGATGGTGACCAGACCCATGGTGGCACCAGTGCCAAGTTGGGCTGGTTTGATAGTACCAAGTGGCTCCTGCAATCTGCCATCAAAACGTTGGCAGGCCAGTTTTGTTTTCCAGGGAAAAGCACCGTTGTTTGTGTTTGGGGGCCTGTGGCTGGGAGTGGCCAGCTGGCTACTTAGAATCCACGATACGCAGGATGGTTCCCAGACCCAAGGTGGCTCCAGTGCCAAGTCGGGCTGGTTTGATACTACCAAGTGGCTCCTGCAATCTGCCATCCAGAAGCGGGGCAGCTGAATTTTGTTTGCCAGAGAAAAAGGCTGTTGTTTGTGTTTGGGGGCCTGTAGCTTGCAGTGGCGGGCTGGCTCCTGAAAATCCATGATACGCAGCATGCTTCCCAGACCCAAGGTGGCACCAGTGCCAAGTAGGGCTGGTTTGATAATACCAAGTGGCTCCTGCAATCTGCCATCCAGAAGAGGGGCAGTTGAGTTTTGTTTGCCAGAGAAAAGGGCCGTGGTTTGTGTTTGGGGGCATATGGCTGAGAGAGGCCGGCTGGCTCCTTAAAATCCACGATAGGCAAGATGGTTCCCAGATCCAAGGTGGCACCAGTGCCACGTCTGGCTGGTTTGATAGTACTAAATAACTCCTGCAATCTGCCATCCAGAAGCGGGGCAGCTTACTTTTGTTTGCCAGGGAAACGGGCCGAGGTTTTTGTCTGGGGGCCTATGGCTGGGAGTGACCGGCTGGCTCCTGAAAAGCTACGATAGGCAGGATGGTGACCAGACCCATGGTGGCAGCAGTGCCAAGTTGGGCTGGTTTGATAGTACCAAGTGGCTCCTGCAATCTGCCATCAAAAAGTTGGCAGGCGAGTTTTGTTTTCCAGGGAAAAGCGCCGTTGTTTGTGTTTGGGGGCCTGTGGCTGGGAGGGGCCGCCTGGCGCCTTAGAATTTACGTTACGCAGCATGGTTCCCAGAGCCAAGGTGGCACCAGTGCCAAGTCGGGCTGGTTTGATAGTACCAAGTGGCTCCTGCAATCTGCCATCAAAAAGTTGGCAGGTCAGTTTTGTTTTCCAGGGAAAAGCGCCGTTGTTTGTGTTTGGGGGCCTGTGGCTGGGAGTGGCCAGCTGGCTCCTAAGAATCCACGATACGCAGGATGGTTTCCAGACCAGAGGTGGCACCAGTGCCAAGTCGGGCTGGTTTGATGGTGCAAAGTGTCTCCTGCAATCTGCCATCCAGAAGCGAGGTAGCTTACTTTTGTTTGCCAGGGAAACGGGCAGAGCTTTGTGTCTGGGGCCTATGGCTGGGACTGACCGGCTGGCTCCTGAAAAGCTACGATACGCAGGATGGTGACCAGACCCATGGAGGCACCAGTGAAAAGTTGGGCTGGTTTGATAGTACCAAGTGGCTCCTGCAATCTGCCATCCAAAAGCAGGGCAGCTGAGTTTTGTTTGCCAAAGAAAAGGGCTCTGGTATGTGTTTGGGTCCTGTGGCTGGGAGTGGCCGGCTGGCTCCTTAAATTCCATGATACGCAGCATCGTTCCCAGGCCCAAGGTGGCACCAGTGCCAAGTTGGGCTGGTTTGACAGTGTCAAGCGCCTCCTGCAATCTCCCATCCACAAGTGGGGCAGCTGAGATTTTTTTGCCTGTGAATCGGGACATTGTTTTTGATTGGGGTCTGTGGCCGAGAGTGGTCGGCTGGCTCCTGACAATCCACAATACGCAGGATGGTTCCCAGACCCAAGGTGGCACCAGTGCCAAGTTGGGCTGGTTTGATTTTACCAAGTGCGTCCTGCAATCTGCCATTCAGAAGCGGGGCAGCTGAGTTTTGTTTGCCAGAGAAAAGGGCCGTGGTTTTTGTTTGGGGGCCTATGGCTCAGAGTGGCCGGCTGGCCCCTGAAAATCCACGATAGGCAGGATGGTTCCCAGACCCAAGGTGGCACCAGAGCCAAGTCGGGCTGGTTTGATGGTGCAAAGTGGCTCCTGCAATCTGCCATCCCGACGCGGGGCAGCTGATTTTTGTTTGCCAGAGAACAAGTCCGTGGTTCATTTTTGGGGGCATATGGCTGGGAGTGGCCGGCTGGCTCCTTAAAAAGCTCGATACGCATGATGGTTCCCAGGCCAGAGGTGGCACCAGTGCCAAGTTGGGCTGTTTGTGTAGTACCAAGTGCGTCCTGCAATTTGCCTTCCAGAAGAGGTGCAGTTGAGTTTTGTTTGCCAGAGAAAAGGGCCGTGGTTTGTGTTTGAGGGCATATGGCTGAGAGTGGACGGCTGACACCTGAAAATCCACAATAGGCAGGATGGTTCCCAGTGCCAAGGTGGCACCAGTGCCAAGTCGGGCTGGTTTGATAGTACTAAATAGCTCCTGCAATCTGCCATCAAAAAGTTGGCAGGCGAGTTTTGTTTTCCAGGGAAAAGCGCCGTTGTTTTTGTTTGGGGGCCTGTGCCTGGGAGTGGCCGGCTGGCTCCTTAGAATCCACGATACGCAGGATGGTTCCCAGACCAGAAGTGGCACCAGTGCCAAGTTGGGCTGGTTTGATGGTGCAAAGTGGCTCCTGCAATCTGCCATCCAGAAGCGGGGTAGCTTACTTTTGTTTGCCAGGGAAACGGGCAGAATTTTGTGTCTGGGGGCCAATGGCTGGGAGTGGCCAGCTGGCTCCTTAAAATGCACGATACGCAGGATGGTGACCAGACCCAAGGTGGTACCAGTGCCAAGTTGGGCTGCTTTTGTAGTACCAAGTGCGTCCTGCAATTTGCCATCCAGAAGAGGGGCAGTTGAGTTTTGTTGGCCAGAGGAAAGGGCCGTGGTTTGTTTTTGGGGGCCTATGGCTGAGAGTGGCCGGCTGGCCCCTGAAAATCCACGATAGGCAGGATGGTTCCCAGATCCAAGGTGGCACCAGTGCCAAGTCGGGCTGGTTTGATGGTGCAAAGTGGCTCCTGCAATCTGCCATCCAGACGCGGGGCAGCGGATTTTTGTTTGCTGGAGAAAAGTTCCGTGGTTTGTTTTTGGCGGTATATGGCTGGGCGTGGCCGGCTGGCTCCTTAAAAAGCTCGATACGCAGGATGGTTCCCTGACCCAAGGTGGCATCAGTGCCAAGTCGGGCTGTTTTCGTAGTACCAAGTGCGTCCTGCAATTTGCCATCCAGAAGAGGGGCAGTTGAGTTTTGTTTGCCAGAGAAAAGGGCCGTGGTTTGTGTTTGGGGGCATATGGCAGAGAGTGGCCGGCTGGCCCCTGAAAATCCACGCTAGGCAGGATGGTTCCCAGAGCCAAGGTGGCATCACTGCCAAGTCGGGCTGGTTTGATAGTACCAAGTGGCTCCTGCAATCTGCCATCAAGAAGCGGGGCAGCTTACTTTTGTTTGCCAGGGAAACGGGCCGAGGTTTGTGTCTCGCGGCCTATGGCTGAGAGTGACCGGCTAGGTCCTGAAAAGCTACAATAGGCAGGATGGTTACCAGACCCATGGTGGCAGCAGTGCCAAGTTGGGCTGGTTTGATAGTACCAAGTGGCTCCTGCAATCTGCCATCAAAAAGTTTGCAGGCCAGTTTTGTTTTCCAGGGAAAAGCGCTGTTGTTTTTGTTTGGGGGCCTGTGGCTGGGAGTGGCCAGCTGGCTCCTTAGAATCCACGATACGCAGGATGGTTCCCAGACCAGAGGTGGCACCAGTGCCAAGTCGGGCTGGTTTGATGGTGCAAAGTGTCTCCTGCAATTTGCCATCCAGAAGCGTGATAGCTTACTTTTGTTTGCCAGGGAAACGGGCCGAGCTTTGTGTCTGGCGCCCATGGCTGGGAGTGAGCGGCTGGCTCCTGAAAAGCTACGATAGGCAGGATGGTTACCAGACCCACGGAGGCACCAGTGCCAAGTTGGGCTGGTTTGATAGTACCAAGTGGCTCCTGCAATCTGCCATCCAGAAGAGGGGCTGTTGAGTTTTGTTTGCCAGAGAAAAGGGCCGTGGTTTTTGTTTGGGGGCCTATGGCTCAGAGTGGCCGGCTGGCCCCTAAAAATCCACGATAGGCAGAATGGTTCCCAGACCCAAGGTGGCACCAGTGCCAAGTCGGGCTGGTTTGATGGTGCAAAATGGCTCCTGCAATCTGCCATCCCAACGCGGGGCAGCTGATTTTTGTTTGCCAGAGAACAAGTCCGTGGTTCGTTTTTGGGGGCATATGGCTGGGAGTGGCCGGCTGGCTCCTTAAAATGCTCGATAGGCAGGATGGTTCCCAGACCCAAGGTGGCACCAGTGCCAAGTTGGGCTGTTTTTGTAGTACCAAGTGCGTCCTGCAATTTGCCATCCAGAAGCGGGGCAGCTTACTTTTGTTTGCCAGGGAAACGGGCCGAGGTTTTTGTCTGGGGGCCTATGGCTGGGAGTGACCGGCTGGCTCCTGAAAAGCTACGATAGGCAGGATGGTTACCAGACCCATGGTGGCACCAGTGCCAAGTTGGGCTCTTTTTGTAGTACCAAGTGCGTCCTGCAATTTGCCCTCCAGAAGAGGGGCAGTTGAGTTTTATTTGCCAGAGAAAAGGGCCGTGGTTGTGCTTGAGGGCATATGGCTGAGAGTGGCCGGCTGGCTCCTAAAAATCCACATTACGCAGCATGGTTCCCAGACCCAAGGTGGCACCAGTGCCAAGTCGGGCTAGTTTGATGGTGCAAAGTGTCTCCTGCAATCTGCCATCCAGAAGCGGGGTAGCCGATTTTTGTTTGCAAGAGAAAAGGTCTTTGGTTTTTATTGGGCGCCTGTGACTGGGAGTGGCCGGCTGGCTCATTAGAATCCACGATACGCAGCATGGTTCCCAGAGCCAAGGTGGCACCAGTGCCAAGTTGGGCTGGTTTTGTAGTAGCACGTGGCTCCTGCAATTTGCCATCCAGAAGAGGGGCAGTTGAGTTTTGTTGGCCAGAGGAAAGGGCTGTGGTTTTTGTTTGGGCTACATGGCTGAGAGTGGCCGGCTGGCCCCTGAAAATCCACGATAGGCAGGATAGTTCCGAGATCCAAGGTGGGACCAGTGCCAAGTCGGGCTGGTTTTATGTTACAAATTGGCTCCTGCAATCTGCCATCAAAAAGTTGGCAGGCGAGTTTTGTTTTCCAGGGAAAAGCGCCGTTGTTTGTGTTTGGGGACCTGTGGCTGGGAGTGGCCGGCTGGCTCCTTAGAATCCACGATACGCAGGATGGTTCCCAGACCCAAGGTGGCAGCAGTGCCAAGTTGGGCTGGTTTGATGGTGCTAAGTGGCTCCTCTAATCTGCCATCCAGAAGCGGGGTAGCTTACTTTTGTTTGCCAGGGAAACGGGCAGAGCTTTGTGTCTGGGGGCCTATGGCTGGGAGTGACCGACTGGCTCCTTAAAATGCACGACACGCAGGATGGTTCCCAGACCAGAGGTGGCACCAGTGCCAAGTTGGGCTGTTTTTGTAGTACCAAGTGCGTCCTGCAATTTGCCTTCCAGAAGAGGGGCAGTTGAGTTTTGTTTGCCAGAGAAAAGGGCCGTGGTTTCTGTTTGAGGGCATATGGCTGAGAGTGGCCGGCTGACCCCACAAAATCCACAATAGGCAGTATGGTTCCCAGAGCCAATGTGGCACCAGTGCCAAGTTGGGCTGGTTTGATAGTACTAAATAGCTCCTGCAATCTGCCATCCAGAAGCGAGGTAGCTTAATTTTGTTTGTCAGGGAAACGGGCAGAGCTTTGTGTCTGGGGTCCTGTGGCTGGGAGTGGCCGGCTGGCTCCTTAGAATCCACGATACACAGGATGGTTCCCAGACCAGTGGTGGCACCAGTGCCAAGTTGGGCTGGTTTGATAGTACCAAGTGGCTCCTGCAATCTGCCATCAAAAAGTTGGCAGGCGAGTTTTGTTTACCAGAGTAAAGTGCCGTGGTTTGTTTTTGGGGGCCTATGGCTGAGAGTGGCCGACTGGCCCCTGAAAATCCACAATAGGCAGGATGGTTCCCAGATCCAAGGTGGCACCAGTGCCAAGTCGGGCTGGTTTGATGGTGCAAAGTGGCTCCTGCAATCTGCCATCCAGACGCGGGGCAGCGGATTTTTGTTTGCTGGAGAAAAGTTCCGTGGTTTGTTTTTGGCGGTATATGGATGGGAGTGGCCGGCTGTCTCCTTAAAAAGCTCGATACGCTGGATGGTTCCCTGACCCAATGTGGCATCAGTGCCAAGTCGGGCTGTTTTCGTAGTACCAAGTGCGTCCTGCAATTTGCCGTCCAGAAGAGGGGCAGTTGAGTTTTGTTTGCCAGAGAAAAGGACCGTGATTTGTGTTTGGGGGCATATGGCAGAGAGTGGCCGGCTGGCCCCTGAAAATCCACGATAGGCAGGATGGTTCCCAGAGCCAAGGTGGCACCACTGCCAAGTCGGGCTGGTATGATAGTAATAAATAGCTCCTGCAATCTGCCATCCAGAAGCGGGGCAGCTTACTTTTGTTTGCCAGGGAAACGGGCCGAGGTTTCTGTCTGGCGGCCTATGGCTGGGAGTGACCGGCTGGCTCCCGAAAAGCTACGATAGGCAGGATGGTGACCAGACCCATGGTGGCACCAGTGCCAAGTTGGGCTGGTTTGATAGTACCAAGTGGCTCCTGCAATCTGCCATCAAAAAGTTGGCAGGCCAGTTTTCTTTTCCAGGGAAAAGCGCCGTTGTTTGTGTTTGGGGGCCTGCGGCTGGGAGTGGCCGGCTGGCGCCTTAGAATCTACGTTACGCAGCATGGTTCCCAGACCCAAGGTGGCACCAGTGCCAAGTCGGGCTGGTTTGATAGTACCAAGTGGCTCCTGCAATCTGCCATCCAGAAGCGGGGCAGCTTACTTTTGTTTGCCAGGGAAACGGGCCGAGGTATTTGTCTGGGGGCCTATGGCTGGGAGTGAGCGGCTGGCTCCTGAAAAGCTACGATAGGCAGGATGGTGACCAGACCCATGGTGGCAGCAGTGCCAAGTTGGGCTGGTTTGATAGTACCAAGTGGCTCCTGCAATCTACCATCAAAAAGTTGGCAGGCGAATTTTGTTTTCCAGGGAAAAGCGCCGTTGTTTGTGTTTGGCGGCCTGTGGCTGGGAGTGGCCGCCTGGCTCCTTAGAATCCACGATACGCAGGATGGTTCCCAGACCAGAGGTGGCACCAGTGCCAAGTCGGGCTGGTTTGATGGTTCAAAGTGGCTCCTGCAATCTGCCATCCAGAAGCAGGGTAGCTTACTTTTGTTTGCCAGGGAATCGGGCAGAGCTTTGTGTCTGGGGCCTATGGCTGGGACTGACCGGCTGGCTCCTGAAAAGCTACGATAGGCAGGATGGTTACCAGACCCATGGAGGCACCAGTGCCAAGTTGGGCTGGTTTGATAGTACCAAGTGGTTCCTGAAATCTGCCATGCAGAAGCGGGACAGCTTACTTTTATTTACCATGGAAATGGGCCGAGCTTTGTGTCTGGGCGCCTGTGGCTGGGAGTGACCGGCTGGCTCCTGAAAAGCTACGATAGGCAGGATTGTGAGAAGACCCATGGTGGCACCAGTGCCAAGTTGCGCTGGTTTGATAGCACGAAGTGGCTCCTGCAATCTGCCATCAAAAAGTTGGTAGGCGAGTTTTGTTTTCCAGGGAAAAGCGCCGTTGTTTGTGTTTGGGGGCCTGTGGCTGGGAGTGGCCGGCTGGCTCCTTAGAATCCACGATACGCAGGATGGTTCCCAGACCAGAGGTGGCACCAGTGCCAAGTTGGGCTGTTTTTGTAGTACCAAGTGCGTCCTGCAATCTGCCATCCAGAAGAGGGGCAGTTGAGTTTTGTTTGCCAGAGAAAAGGGCCGTGGTTTGTGTTTGAGGGCATATGGCTGAGAGTGGCCGGCTGACACCACAAAATCCACAATAGGCAGGATGGTTCCCAGAGCCAAGGTGGCACCAGTGCCAAGTCGGGCTGGTTTGATAGTACTAAATAGCTCCTGCAATCTGCCATCCAGAAGCGGGGTAGCTTAATTTTGTTTGTCAGGGAAACGGGCAGAGATTTGTGTCTGGGGTCCTGTGGCTGGGAGTGGCCGGCTGGCTCCTTAGAATCCACGATACACAGGATGGTTCCCAGACCAGTGGTGGCACCAGTGCCAAGTTGGGCTGGTTTGATAGTACCAAGTGGCTCCTGCAATCTGCCATCAAAAATTTGGCAGGCGAGTTTTGTTTTCCAGGGAAAAGCGCCGTTGTTTGTGTTTGGGGCCCTGTGGCTGGGAGTGGCCGCCTGTCGTCTTAGAATCCACGTTACGCAGCATGGTTCCCAGATCCAAGGTGGCACCAGTGCCAAGTCGGACTGGTTTGATAGCACCAAGTGGCTCCTGCAATCTGCCATCCAGAAGCGGGGCAGCTTACTTTTGTTTGCCAGGGAAACGGGCCGAGGTATTTGTCTGGGGCCCTATGGCAGGGAGTGACTGGCTGGCTCCTGAAAAGCTACGATAGGCAGGATGTTTACCAGACCCATGGTGGCACCAGTGCCAAGTTGGGCTGGTTTGATAGTACCAAGTGGCTCCTGCAATCTGCCATCCAGAAGCGGGGCAGCTTACTTTTGTTTTCCATGGAAACGGGCCGAGGTTTCTGTCTGGGGGTCTATGGCTGGGAGTGACCTCCTGGCTCCTGAAAAGCTATGCTAGGCAGGATGGTGACCAGACCCATGGTGGCACCAGTGCCAAGTTGGGCTGGTTTGATAGTACCAAGTGGCTCCTGCAATCTGCCATCAAAATGTTGGCAGGCGAGTTTTGTTTTCCGGGGAAAAGCGCCGTTGTTTGTGTTTGGGGCCCTGTGGCTCGGAGTGGCCGGGTGGCTGCTTAGAATCCACAATATGCAGGATGGTTCCCAGACCAGAGGTGGCACCAGTGTCAAGTTGGGCTGGTTTGATGGTGCAAAGTGGCTCCTACAATCTGCCATCCAGAAGCGGGGTAGCTTACTTTTGTTTGCCATGGAAACGGGCCGAAATTCTTGTCTGGGGGCCAGTGCCTGGGGCTGGCTGGCTGGCCCCTGAAAAGCTACGATAGGCAGGATGGTTCCCAGACCCATGGTGGCACCAGTGCCAAGTTGGGCTGGTTTGATAGTACCAAGTGGCTCCTGCAATCTGCCATCCAGAAGCGGGGCAGCTTAATTTTGTTTGCCAGGGAAACGGGCCGAGGTATTTGTCTGGGGGCCTACGGCTGGGAGTGACCGGCTGGCTCCTGAAATGCTACGTTAAGCAGGATGGTGACCAGACCCATAGTGGCACCAGTGCCAAGTTGAGCTGGTTTGATAGTACCAAGTGGCTCCTGCACCCTGCCATCAAAAAGCTTGCAGGCGAGTTTTGTTTTCCAGGGAAAAGTGCCGTTGTTTGTGTTTGGGGGCCTGTGGCTGGGAGTGGCCGGCTGGCTCCTTAGAACCCACGATACGCAGGATGGTTCCCAGACCCAAGTTGGCACCAGTGCCAAGTCGGACTGGTTTGATACTACCAAGTGGCTCCTGCAATCTGCCATCCAGAAGCGGGGCAGCTGAATTTTGTTTGCCAGAGAAAAAGGCTGTTGTTTGTGTTTGGGGGCCTGTAGTTTGCAGTGGCGGGCTGGCTCCTGAAAATCCATGATACGCAGCATGCTTCCCAGACCCAAGGTGGCACCAGTGCCAAGTAGGGCTGGTTTGATAGTACCAAGTGGCTCCTGCAATCTGCCATCCAGAAGAGGGGCAGTTGAGTTTTGTTTGCCAGAGAAAAGGGCCGTGGTTTGTGTTTGGGGCCTATGGCTGAGAGTGGCCGGCTGGCCCCTGAAAATCCACGATAGGTAGGATGTTTCCCAGATCCAAGGTGGCAGCAGTGCCATGTTGTGCTGGTGTGATAGTCCCAAATGGCTCCTGCAATCTGCCATCCAGAAGTGGGGCAGCTGAATTTTGTTTGCCAGAGAAAAAGGCTGTGGTTTTTGTTTGGGGGCCTGTGGCTTGCAGTGGCCGGCTGGCTCCTGAAAATCCATGATACGCAGCATGGTTCCCAGACCCAAGGTGGCACCAGTGCCAAGTGGGGCTGGTTTGACAGTGTCAAGTGCCTCCTGCAATCTCCCATCCAGAAGCGGGGCAGCTGTGTTTTCTTTGCCTGTGAACCGGGCCGTTGTTTTTGATTGGGGTCTGTGGCCGAGAGTGGTCGGCTGGCTCCTGACAATCCACAATACGCAGAATGGTTCCCAGACCCAAGGTGGCACCAGTGCCAAGTCGGGCTGGTTTGATAGTACCAAGTGGCTCCTGCAATCTGCCATCCAGAAGCGGTGCAGCTGAGTTTTGTTTGCCAGAGGAAAGGACCGTGGGTTGTGTTTGGGGGCATATGGCTGGGAGTGGCCGGCTGTCTCAATAAAAAGATCGATACGCAGGATGGTTCCCAGACCCAAGTTGGCACCAGTGCCAAGTCGGGCTGTTTTTATAGTACCAAGTGCGTCCTGCAATTTGCCATCCAGAAGAGGGGCAGTTGAGTTTTGTTTGCCAGGGAAAAGCACCGTTGTTTGTGTTTGGGGGCTTGTGGCTGGGAGTGGCCGGCTGGCGCCTTAGAATCTACGTTACGCAGCATGGTTCCCAGACCCAAGGTGGCACCAGTGCCAAGTCGGGCTGGTTTGATAGTACCAAGTGGCTCCTGCAATCTGCCATCCTGAAGCGGGGCAGCTTACTTTTGTTTGCCAGGGAAACGGGCCGAGGTTTGTGACTGGGGACCTATGGCTGGGAGTGACCGGCTGGCACCTGGAAAGCTACAATAGGCAGGATGGTTACCAGACCCATGGTGGCAGCAGTGCCAAGTTGGGCTGGTTTGATAGTACCAAGTGGCTCCTGCAATCTGCCATCAAAAAGTTGGCAGGCGAGTTTTGTTTTCCAGGGAAAAGTGCCGTTGTTTGTGTTTGGGGGCCTGTGGCTGGGAGTGGCCGGCTGGCTCCTTTGAACCCAAGATACGCAGGATGGTTCCCAGACCCAAGGTGGCACCAGTGCCAAGTCGGCCTGCCGTTTTAGTATCAAGTTCATCCTGCAATTTGCCCTCCAGAAGAGGGGCAGTTGAGTTTTGTTTGCCAGAGAAACGGGCCGAGGTTTCTGTTTGGGGGCATATGGCTGAGAGTGGCCGGCTGGCCCCTGAAAATCCACGATAGGCAGGATGGTTCCCAGATCAGAGGTGGCACCAGTGCCAAGTTGGGCTGGTTTGATAGTCCCAAGTGTCTCCTGCAATCTGCCATCCAGAAGCGGGGCAGCTTACTTTTGTTTGCCAGAGAAATGGGCCTAGGTTTTTGTTTGGGGGCCTGTGGCTAGGAGTGGCCGGCTGGCTCCTAAGAATCCACGATACGCAGGATGTTTCCCACACCCAAGGTGGCACCAGTGCCAAGTCGGGCTGGTTTGATAGTACCAAGTGGCTCCTGCAAACTCCATCAAAATGTTGGCAGGCATGTTTTGTTTTCCAGGGAACAGCGCCGTTGATTTTGTTTGGGGGCCTGTGGCTGGGAGTGGCCGGCTGGCTCCTTAGAATCCACGATACGCAGCATGGTTCCCAGACCCAAGGTGGCACCAGAGCCAAGACGGGCTGGTTTGATAACACCAAGTGGCTCCTGCAATCTGCCATCCAGAAGTGAGGCAGCTAAGTTTTGTTTGCCAGAAAAAAGGGCCGTGGTTTTTGTTTGGGGGCCTCTGGCTGGGAGTAGCCGGCTGGCTCCTTAAAATCCACAATAGGCAGGATGGTTCCCAGAGCCAAGGTGGCACCAGTGCCAAGCCGGGCTGGTTTGATAGTACCAAGTGGCTCCTGCAATCTGCCATCCAGAAGCGGGGCAGCTGAGTTTTGTTTGCCAGAGAAAAGGGCCGTGGGTTGTGTTTTGGGGCATATGGCTGGGAGTGGCCACCTGGCTCCTTAAAATGCACGATATGCCGCATGGTAACCAGACGCAAGGTGGCACCAGTGCCAAGTCGGGCTGTTTTTGTAGTACCAAGTAGCTCCTGCAATTTGCCATCCAGAAGCGGGGCAGCTAAATTTTGTTTGCTAGAGAAAAGGGCTGTGGTTTGTGTTTGGGGGCCTATGGCTGAGAGTGGCCGGCTGGCCCCTGAAAATCAACGATAGGCAGGATGGTTCCCAGATACCAAGGTGGCACCAGTGCCAAGTAAGGCTGGTTGTATGATTCAAAGTGACTCCTGCAATCTACCATCCAGAAGCGGGGCAGCTGAGTTTTTTTAGCCAGAGAAAAGGTCCGTGGTTTGTTTTTGGGGCATACGGCTGGGAATTGCCGGCTGGCTCCTTAAAATGCACAATACGCAGGATGGTTCCCAGAGCCAAGGTGGCACCAGTGCCAAGTGGGACTCTTTTTGTAGTACCAAGTGCGTCCTGCAATTTGCCATCCAGAAGAGGGGCAGTTGAGTTTTGTTTGCCAGAGAAAAGGGCCGAGGTTTGTGTTTGGGGGCCTATGGCTGAGAGTGACCGGCTGGCCCCTGAAAATCCACGATACGCAGGATGGTTCCCAGATCCAAGGTGGTACCAATACCAAGTCGGGCTGGTTTGATAGCATCAAGTGGCTCCTGCAAACGGCCATCCAGAAGTGGGGCAGCTTATATTTGTTTGCCAGGGAAATGGGCCGTTGTTTGTGTTTGGGGGCCTGTGGCTGGGAGTGTTCGGCTGGTTCCTGAATATGTACGATACGCAGGATGGTTCCCAGATCCAAGTTGGCAGCAGTGCCATGTTGTGCTGGTGTGATAGTCCCAAGTGGCTCCTGCAATCTGCCATCCACAAGTGGGGCAGCTGATTTTTGTTTGCCAGAGAAAAGGTCCGTGGTTTGGTTTTGGGGGCATATGGCTCAGAGTGGCCGGCTGGCCCCTGAAAATCCACGATACACAGGATGGTTCCCAGATCCAAGGTGGCACCTGTGCCAAGTCGGGCTGATTTGATAGTACTAAGTAGCTCCTGCAATCTGCCATCCAGAAGCGGGGCAGCTTACTTTTGTTTGCCAGGGAAACGGGCCGTGGTTTGTGTTTGGGGGCCTATGGCTGAGAGTGACCGGCTGGCTCCTGAAAAGCTACAATAGGCAGGATGGTTACCAGACCCATGGTGGCACCAGTGCCAAGTTGGGCTGGTTTGATAGTACCAAGTGGCTCCTGCAATCTGCCATCCAGAAGCAGGGCAGCTGAGTTTTGTTTGCCAGAGAAAAGGGCCTTGGTTTCTGTTTGGGGGCATATGGCTGTGTGTGGCCAGCTGGCTCCTTAAAATGCACGTTATGCAAGATGGCTCCCAGACCCAAGGTGGCACCAGTGCCAAGTTGGGCTGGTTTGATAGCACCAAGTGGCTCCTGCAATCTTCCATGATCACGTGGAGAAATACTTTTTGGTTTCAGCCATATGCTCTTTCTTCTCTCCCTCAACTTCTCTATCACCTCTCATCTGGTTCACATGCGCTGTCTTCAAGGTCCACAGGCTACTTTTCACAGAATCTTCTGGCCTGATGAAGTAAGAATGATGAATAGAACAGAGCTGGGATCTATTTTCCAGTTTGGATAAAATGCATTCTGCACACAAATCCAAGGAGAACGTGCTGCCCCGATGCCCAGAAAATCTTTCACTCCTGCTAGTGTTCTACGTCAACCGCAACTTAGTCTGAAAGAAAAGCTTTTTCTCTGAGAGCATCTGAGAGGTTTGCATGAAGCACTGATATCTGACATATGCAATTTTGAATAGGAGAGGAAAAAGAAAATGGCAAGGAGTTTTTAATTTTAGTGGTTTCAATTTTAATTTCCGTGCACTTTTTCAAAACTTGTCAGCTCAAATGCCCATCAACATCTTTTAGTCATCTGGAAGTCAGTATTCATATAAAATGTGCTTCAAATCCAAAGAATTTCAAATTTGCACTCCAAGCTTCTATGCCTAGATTTATGATTTCCTACACATATTAGATGAAAGGAAGGCCTTTTTTACTGTGGGAGTGCTGGAACACTGGAACAGGTTGCCCAGAGAAGTTGTGGGTGTCCCATCCCTGAAAGTATTCAAGGTCACCTTGGACGGGGCTTGGAGCAGCAACAAAGGAGAAGCTTGATGGTAGAGAAACAAAGTTGGACTATAGAAGAAACTCGGATTGAAGTATAGGATCAAGTTTTCTCTCAGCTCTTGGGGTAAATTCAAAGTTGTACAAAATGACATTTATCTGTGCTATTCACTACTGTAACAGAAAGTTTCATGAAAACTGTACAGAAGATAGTAAATTTTAAAAGAGATAAGAATTACAGCATAAAATCCATGGGATAGGTTACAACATGAGACACTCTCTAAGAGAAAATCTCTGTGTTTCAGCACTTCATCGGGGTAAGATTTCATGAAGTGCCAAAGAAGGCGGCAAAATATCATTCGGGACATTATTTACTGGAATTCAGCCTGGCCATTAGTAGGAACTGCCTTTGAACATATCATGTAGATATACCACACACACTTTCCCTTCACTGAAAAATTACTGTTTACAACAAATAAGCAATTGACGATCAAAATTGATTGAAAGCATCTTAAACATGTCAAGTATTTCATTGTAGATGATCTGTGATCCAAATGCTTCTTCCACCTTCGAGAGGGACAGAAGAATTCTTCCATATCATGATGGTTTAAAATTGTATCAACCAATGTTTTCTGCTGAAAAGATATCATCTATTTTTTTCTATTTTTGGAAGAAAATATTCCTAGACATACAACAGGTGAGAACTAAGTAATTTTAAAGAAACAAATGAAATGAAAATATTCTGTAAATAGAATGAAATGAAAAGCTGTGTTTTAAATAGGAGCTAAATATTAAACAGAATTTTTGTACCAGGCATTTGAATTACTGCACCAGCTCTTTTGCCCATCAAGAGAGGCATTTAGCATTTCAGTCTTTTCCAAGGAGTTCATGATCTGCTATGCTGATCTCTGTGTGTGCCTAGGTGTGTGTGGAGGGGGGGGCATATGAAGGGGAGTGTGTATGTTTGCTTTACAATTGTTGTGGCAGATTCATGCCTCAGCTCCACATTTTGTTTTAAAAAGGTCACACCGAGTGGATATGAAGTTTACTATCAACAAGAGATCGATTCCCAAATCATCCATTTGACTCTCCCTTATAAATCATGTGCTTTGTTGCATATTTTATCAAATATACTTTCAAGCCAGATGGAGGAAGGAGGATGTGGGAATCCCTCCACCATCTTGCAACTTTTATGTAAGTAGGTTTTCAAGAAAATCATCATTTCTCTTTTAAATATGTCTGGAACAGGCATGATGGTAGTGTCAACCTGTTGGAGTTTTTGTTGCTGGAAGAAGTTGTACAAAAGGATTGGTTTTTACATTGACCAGTTACTGAATCAAGCGCAGGAATACATTGGAAATTTAGCTGGGGGTTCCTTTTCCCAGCAGACTACTTCTAGAACGAGCTTGTACACTGAAGCTGACTCTTTTGCTCTCTTTTTGTTTCTTTCCTATTTTCTTGGCTTCTTTGCCACTATCTAGACAATTTTGGAACTTTGTTCCCAACTAAAATGGTTTCAATAGTCTGATTGTGATCATACATTTTTACAAGGAATTTTTAAAATCTTTCCTCGAGTCCAGAAAGTCAAGGACTTAGATCTTTTTCTTCCCTTATCAATATTGCCATGAAATTGATAAATAAAGACCAACTCTTTATTTTTGTTTTTAACCCACGTAGATAATTCCCATCCATTAATCCATTTTGTGGACCAATAGTTGCCATTCTGATGGAAGCTGTCACTTCTTAACAATAGGCATTCTGTGACTATGTTGACAGCACTTTGGGTGAAGATCCTAACTGGTCTTAGATATACATAGGGAGAAATTTGCTCAGCCAGTGTCAGTCTTAAGCATGCGTATCAGAAGATCTTTCTAGAGCTGGGAATTTTCCCATGAAAGGGATTCAGTTAGGGAAGAGACACTTGTGCCAGAGTTTTACATTCTTCTTGAACACTGCTTAAGGAACTTAGATGCCATGTCCATTTGGATCTCTGTCTGCACAGAACTTTGTCATGCCAGTGCTTGAAATGCATCTTGAAGAGAATTCACTAGCACAGAATGAAAGAGAGTGGAAGGGGTTGGTGGGGCTAACCAGGCCCAACCCCCCTGCCTAAACCAGGATACCTAGAGCCTCTTGCCCAGGATTCTATCTGGGTGTACTTTTAATGTCTTCAAAGATCCAGGCTCCACAATCTTTCTGGGCAGTCTGTGCCCAGACTGTGGTTCAGTCACCCTGACAGTAAAGAAACATTTACTGATGTTCAAAGGCAATCTCCTGTATTTCAGTGCGTGCCCACTGCCTCTTGTCTTTTCCCTCAGCATCACTGAAAAGACACTGATTCCCTCCCCTTTGCACTATTGCTTCCATATGTATGTGTGATGCCATGTAGAGGTATGTCAAAAACCTCCCTGAAGCCCAGGCAGATAATATTCCCTTCATCTACCAGTCAAGTTGATTCATCAGAGGAGTTTAAAGTGATGTTCAGCATGAAATTCCCCTGAAAAATCATGCTAACTACATTATTTGGTCATCTTTCATGTGCCTGGCAAGGATTTCCAGGAAGAGCTGCTCCATCAACTTCCTGGGGATAAAAAAGAGGATGGCTGGTTTGTACTATCGCGAGTCCTCTTAATTGCCTTTTTTTGAAGATGGGTGTCATTTGCTAACATCCACTCTTTAGCCTCTCTTGTCGTCTACATCTTAGCAAAACGCTTTCCCACTATGTCTGGCTAGGAAAAACTGTGCCAGCACAGAAAACATCTCCCATCGTGTTCTAGAAGTTGCACGGATGTCTGCCAAGTGTTTGGCAGGAAGAAAAGAAAAGTTGTCCAAAACAGCTTCCAATCGAATGTTCATGTGATTGGAAAAGTCAGGAGAGTGCAAAGGTACTGTTTTCTATCAGTTGGCAAGGTGCGCACACAATCCCAGTGTTGTACAGCTTGCTTCTTCACCTTCCCGAAGCTGCCGCTCTCGCCGGCTGCCGGAGCCCAAGAAGCGGCTTCTTCGCGCAAAGACGATTGTGCCGCTCACAGTGCTCTCCTTAGCGCGGCTTCTGCCGAAAGACGCCCGGCAGCGGCTCTTACCTCCGGAGAGCATCCTACCTTCGTCTTTCGCGTCTTCTGTAGTCTACATCTTAGCAAAACGCTTTTCCACTATGTCTGGCTAGGAAAAACTGTGCCAGCACAGAAAACATCTCCCATCGTGTTCTAGAAGTTGCACGGATGTCTGCCAAGTGTTTGGCAGGAAGAAAAGAAAAGTTGTCCAAAACAGCTTCCAATCGAATGTTCATGTGATTGGAAAAGTCAGGAGAGTGCAAAGGTACTGTTTTCTATCAGTTGGCAAGGTGCGCACACAATCCCAGTGTTGTACAGCTTGCTTCTTCACCTTCCCGAAGCTGCCGCTCTCGCCGGCTGCCGGAGCCCAAGAAGCGGCTTCTTCGCGCAAAGACGATTGTGCCGCTCACAGTGCTCTCCTTAGCGCGGCTGCCGCTCTCGCCGGCTGCCGGAGCCCAAGAAGCGGCTTCTTCGCGCAAAGACGATTGTGCCGCTCACAGTGCTCTCCTTAGCGCGGCTTCTGCCGAAAGACGCCCGGCAGCGGCTCTTACCTCCGGAGAGCATCCTACCTTCGTCTTTCGCGTCTTTTGTAGTCTACATCTTAGCAAAACGCTTTCCCACTATGTCTGGCTAGGAAAAACTGTGCCAGCACAGAAAACATCTGCCATCGTGTTCTAGAAGTTGCACGGATGTCTGCCAAGTATTTGGCAGGAAGAAAAGAAAAGTTGTCCAAAACAGCTTCCAATCGAATGTTCATGTGATTGGAAAAGTCAGGAGAGTGCAAAGGTACTGTTTTCTATCAGTTGGCAAGGTGCGCACACAATCCCAGTGTTGTACAGCTTGCTTCTTCACCTTCCCGAAGCTGCCGCTCTCGCCGGCTGCCGGAGCCCAAGAAGCGGCTTCTTCGCGCAAAGACGATTGTGCCGCTCACAGTGCTCTCCTTAGCGCGGCTTCTGCCGAAAGACGCCCGGCAGCGGCTCTTACCTCCGGAGAGCATCCTACCTTCGTCTTTCGCGTCTTTTGTAGTCTACATCTTAGCAAAACGCTTTTCCACTATGTCTGGCTAGGAAAAACTGTGCCAGCACAGAAAACATCTGCCATCGTGTTCTAGAAGTTGCACGGATGTCTGCCAAGTGTTTGGCAGGAAGAAAAGAAAAGTTGTCCAAAACAGCTTCCAATCGAATGTTCATGTGATTGGAAAAGTCAGGAGAGTGCAAAGGTACTGTTTTCTATCAGTTGGCAAGGTGCGCACACAATCCCAGTGTTGTACAGCTTGCTTCTTCACCTTCCCGAAGCTGCCGCTCTCGCCGGCTGCCGGAGCCCAAGAAGCGGCTTCTTCGCGCAAAGACGATTGTGCCGCTCACAGTGCTCTCCTTAGCGCGGCTTCTGCCGAAAGACGCCCGGCAGCGGCTCTTACCTCCGGAGAGCATCCTACCTTCGTCTTTCGCGTCTTTTGTAGTCTACATCTTAGCAAAACGCTTTTCCACTATGTCTGGCTAGGAAAAACTGTGCCAGCACAGAAAACATCTCCCATCGTGTTCTAGAAGTTGCGCGGATGTCTGCCAAGTGTTTGGCAGGAAGAAAAGAAAAGTTGTGCAAAACAGCTTCCAATCGAATGTTCATGTGATTGGAAAAGTCAGGAGAGTGCAAAGGTACTGTTTTCTATCAGTTGGCAAGGTGCGCACACAATCCCAGTGTTGTACAGCTTGCTTCTTCACCTTCCCGAAGCTGCCGCTCTCGCCGGCTGCCGGAGCCCAAGAAGCGGCTTCTTCGCGCAAAGACGATTGTGCCGCTCACAGTGCTCTCCTTAGCGCGGCTGCCGCTCTCGCCGGCTGCCGGAGCCCAAGAAGCGGCTTCTTCGCGCATAGACGATTGTGCCGCTCACAGTGCTCTCCTTAGCGCGGCTTCTGCCGAAAGACGCCCGGCAGCGGCTCTTACCTCCGGAGAGCATCCTACCTTCGTCTTTCGCGTCTTCTATAGTCTACATCTTAGCAAAACGCTTTTCCACTATGTCTGGCTAGGAAAAACTGTGCCAGCACAGAAAACATCTCCCATCGTGTTCTAGAAGTTGCACGGATGTCTGCCAAGTGTTTGGCAGGAAGAAAAGAAAAGTTGTCCAAAACAGCTTCCAATCGAATGTTCATGTGATTGGAAAAGTCAGGAGAGTGCAAAGGTACTGTTTTCTATCAGTTGGCAAGGTGCGCACACAATCCCAGTGTTGTACAGCTTGCTTCTTCACCTTCCCGAAGCTGCCGCTCTCGCCGGCTGCCGGAGCCCAAGAAGCGGCTTCTTCGCGCAAAGACGATTGTGCCGCGCACAGTGCTCTCCTTAGCGCGGATGCCGCTCTCGCCGGCTGCCGGAGCCCAAGAAGCGGCTTCTTCGCGCAAAGACGATTGTGCCGCTCACAGTGCTCTCCTTAGCGCGGCTTCTGCCGAAAGACGCCCGGCAGCGGCTCTTACCTCCGGAGATCATCCTACCTTCGTCTTTCGCGTCTTCTGTAGTCTACATCTTAGCAAAACGCTTTTCCACTATGTCTGGCTAGGAAAAACTGTGCCAGCACAGAAAACATCTCCCATCGTGTTCTAGAAGTTGCACGGATGTCTGCCAAGTGTTTGGCAGGAAGAAAAGAAAAGTTGTCCAAAACAGCTTCCAATCGAATGTTCATGTGATTGGAAAAGTCAGGAGAGTGCAAAGGTACTGTTTTCTATCAGTTGGCAAGGTGCGCACACAATCCCAGTGCTGTACAGCTTGCTTCTTCACCTTCCCGAAGCTGCCGCTCTCGCCGGCTGCCGGAGCCCAAGAAGCGGCTTCTTCGCGCAAAGACGATTGTGCCGCTCACAGTGCTCTCCTTAGCGCGGCTTCTGCCGAAAGACGCCCGGCAGCGGCTCTTTCCTCCGGAGAGCATCCTACCTTCGTCTTTCGCGTCTTTTGTAGTCTACATCTTAGCAAAACGCTTTTCCACTATGTCTGGCTAGGAAAAACTGTGCCAGCACAGAAAACATCTGCCATCGTGTTCTAGACGTTGCACGGATGTCTGCCAAGTGTTTGGCAGGAAGAAAAGAAAAGTTGTCCAAAACAGCTTCCAATCGAATGTTCATGTGATTGGAAAAGTCAGGAGAGTGCAAAGGTACTGTTTTCTATCAGTTGGCAAGGTGCGCACACAATCCCAGTGTTGTACAGCTTGCTTCTTCACCTTCCCGAAGCTGCCGCTCTCGCCGGCTGCCGGAGCCCAAGAAGCGGCTTCTTCGCGCAAAGACGATTGTGCCGCTCACAGTGCTCTCCTTAGCGCGGCTTCTGCCGAAAGACGCCCGGCAGCGGCTCTTACCTCCGGAGAGCATCCTACCTTCGTCTTTCGCGTCTTCTGTAGTCTACATCTTAGCAAAACGCTTTTCCACTATGTCTGGCTAGGAAAAACTGTGCCAGCACAGAAAACATCTCCCATCGTGTTCTAGAAGTTGCACGGATGTCTGCCAAGTGTTTGGCAGGAAGAAAAGAAAAGTTGTCCAAAACAGCTTCCAATCGAATGTTCATGTGATTGGAAAAGTCAGGAGAGTGCAAAGGTACTGTTTTCTATCAGTTGGCAAGGTGCGCACACAATCCCAGTGTTGTACAGCTTGCTTCTTCACCTTCCCGAAGCTGCCGCTCTCGCCGGCTGCCGGAGCCCAAGAAGCGGCTTCTTCGCGCAAAGACGATTGTGCCGCTCACAGTGCTCTCCTTAGCGCGGCTGCCGCTCTCGCCGGCTGCCGGAGCCCAAGAAGCGGCTTCTTCGCGCAAAGACGATTGTGCCGCTCACAGTGCTCTCCTTAGCGCGGCTTCTGCCGAAAGACGCCCGGCAGCGGCTCTTACCTCCGGAGAGCATCCTACCTTCGTCTTTCGCGTCTTTTGTAGTCTACATCTTAGCAAAACGCTTTCCCACTATGTCTGGCTAGGAAAAACTGTGCCAGCACAGA
Organism: Melospiza georgiana; assembly: GCF_028018845.1. Lineage (NCBI taxonomy): Eukaryota > Metazoa > Chordata > Aves > Passeriformes > Passerellidae > Melospiza > Melospiza georgiana. Next base: position 57,242,275 of record NC_080430.1, read on the forward strand.
AAACATCTCCCATCGTGTTCTAGAAGTTGCACGGATGTCTGCCAAGTATTTGGCAGGAAGAAAAGAAAAGTTGTCCAAAACAGCTTCCAATCGAATGTTCATGTGATTGGAAAAGTCAGGAGAGTGCAAAGGTACTGTTTTCTATCAGTTGGCAAGGTGCGCACACAATCCCAGTGTTGTACAGCTTGCTTCTTCACCTTCCCGAAGCTGCCGCTCTCGCCGGCTGCCGGAGCCCAAGAAGCGGCTTCTTCGCGCAAAGACGATTGTGCCGCTCACAGTGCTCTCCTTAGCGCGGCTTCTGCCGAAAGACGCCCGGCAGCGGCTCTTACCTCCGGAGAGCATCCTACCTTCGTCTTTCGCGTCTTTTGTAGTCTACATCTTAGCAAAACGCTTTTCCACTATGTCTGGCTAGGAAAAACTGTGCCAGCACAGAAAACATCTGCCATCGTGTTCTAGAAGTTGCACGGATGTCTGCCAAGTGTTTGGCAGGAAGAAAAGAAAAGTTGTCCAAAACAGCTTCCAATCGAATGTTCATGTGATTGGAAAAGTCAGGAGAGTGCAAAGGTACTGTTTTCTATCAGTTGGCAAGGTGCGCACACAATCCCAGTGTTGTACAGCTTGCTTCTTCACCTTCCCGAAGCTGCCGCTCTCGCCGGCTGCCGGAGCCCAAGAAGCGGCTTCTTCGCGCAAAGACGATTGTGCCGCTCACAGTGCTCTCCTTAGCGCGGCTTCTGCCGAAAGACGCCCGGCAGCGGCTCTTACCTCCGGAGAGCATCCTACCTTCGTCTTTCGCGTCTTTTGTAGTCTACATCTTAGCAAAACGCTTTTCCACTATGTCTGGCTAGGAAAAACTGTGCCAGCACAGAAAACATCTCCCATCGTGTTCTAGAAGTTGCGCGGATGTCTGCCAAGTGTTTGGCAGGAAGAAAAGAAAAGTTGTGCAAAACAGCTTCCAATCGAATGTTCATGTGATTGGAAAAGTCAGGAGAGTGCAAAGGTACTGTTTTCTATCAGTTGGCAAGGTGCGCACACAATCCCAGTGTTGTACAGCTTGCTTCTTCACCTTCCCGAAGCTGCCGCTCTCGCCGGCTGCCGGAGCCCAAGAAGCGGCTTCTTCGCGCAAAGACGATTGTGCCGCTCACAGTGCTCTCCTTAGCGCGGCTGCCGCTCTCGCCGGCTGCCGGAGCCCAAGAAGCGGCTTCTTCGCGCATAGACGATTGTGCCGCTCACAGTGCTCTCCTTAGCGCGGCTTCTGCCGAAAGACGCCCGGCAGCGGCTCTTACCTCCGGAGAGCATCCTACCTTCGTCTTTCGCGTCTTCTATAGTCTACATCTTAGCAAAACGCTTTTCCACTATGTCTGGCTAGGAAAAACTGTGCCAGCACAGAAAACATCTCCCATCGTGTTCTAGAAGTTGCACGGATGTCTGCCAAGTGTTTGGCAGGAAGAAAAGAAAAGTTGTCCAAAACAGCTTCCAATCGAATGTTCATGTGATTGGAAAAGTCAGGAGAGTGCAAAGGTACTGTTTTCTATCAGTTGGCAAGGTGCGCACACAATCCCAGTGTTGTACAGCTTGCTTCTTCACCTTCCCGAAGCTGCCGCTCTCGCCGGCTGCCGGAGCCCAAGAAGCGGCTTCTTCGCGCAAAGACGATTGTGCCGCTCACAGTGCTCTCCTTAGCGCGGCTTCTGCCGAAAGACGCCCGGCAGCGGCTCTTACCTCCGGAGAGCATCCTACCTTCGTCTTTCGCGTCTTCTGTAGTCTACATCTTAGCAAAACGCTTTCCCACTATGTCTGGCTAGGAAAAACTGTGCCAGCACAGAAAACATCTCCCATCGTGTTCTAGAAGTTGCAGAGATGTCTGCCAAGTGTTTGGCAGGAAGAAAAGAAAAGTTGTCCAAAACAGCTTCCAATCGAATGTTCATGTGATTGGAAAAGTCAGGAGAGTGCAAAGGTACTGTTTTCTATCAGTTGGCAAGGTGCGCACACAATCCCAGTGTTGTACAGCTTGCTTCTTCACCTTCCCGAAGCTGCCGCTCTCGCCGGCTGCCGGAGCCCAAGAAGCGGCTTCTTCGCGCAAAGACGATTGTGCCGCTCACAGTGCTCTCCTTAGCGCGGCTACTGCCGAAAGACGCCCGGCAGCGGCTCTTACCTCCGGAGAGCATCCTACCTTCGTCTTTAGCTCCTCTTCTCATCTACCTCTCGGCAAAACGCTTTCCCACTATGTCTGGCTAGGAAAAACTGTGCCAGCACAGAAAACATCTGCCATCGTGTTCTAGAAGTTGCACGGATGTCTGCCAAGTGTTTGGCAGGAAGAAAAGAAAAGTTGTCCAAAACAGCTTCCAATCGAATGTTCATGTGATTGGAAAAGTCAGGAGAGTGCAAAGGTACTGTTTTCTATCAGTTGGCAAGGTGCGCACACAATCCCAGTGTTGTACAGCTTGCTTCTTCACCTTCCCGAAGCTGCCGCTCTCGCCGGCTGCCGGAGCCCAAGAAGCGGCTTCTTCGCGCAAAGACGATTGTGCCGCTCACAGTGCTCTCCTTAGCGCGGCTTCTGCCGAAAGACGCCCGGCAGCGGCTCTTACCTCCGGAGAGCATCCTACCTTCGTCTTTCGCGTCTTCTGTAGTCTACATCTTAGCAAAACGCTTTCCCACTATGTCTGGCTAGGAAAAACTGTGCCAGCACAGAAAACATCTGCCATCGTGTTCTAGAAGTTGCACGGATGTCTGCCAAGTGTTTGGCAGGAAGAAAAGAAAAGTTGTCCAAAACAGCTTCCAATCGAATGTTCATGTGATTGGAAAAGTCAGGAGAGTGCAAAGGTACTGTTTTCTATCAGTTGGCAAGGTGCGCACACAATCCCAGTGTTGTACAGCTTGCTTCTTCACCTTCCCGAAGCTGCCGCTCTCGCCGGCTGCCGGAGCCCAAGAAGCGGCTTCTTCGCGCAAAGACGATTGTGCCGCTCACAGTGCTCTCCTTAGCGCGGATGCCGCTCTCGCCGGCTGCCGGAGCCCAAGAAGCGGCTTCTTCGCGCAAAGACGATTGTGCCGCTCACAGTGCTCTCCTTAGCGCGGCTTCTGCCGAAAGACGCCCGGCAGCGGCTCTTACCTCCGGAGATCATCCTACCTTCGTCTTTCGCGTCTTCTGTAGTCTACATCTTAGCAAAACGCTTTTCCACTATGTCTGGCTAGGAAAAACTGTGCCAGCACAGAAAACATCTCCCATCGTGTTCTAGAAGTTGCACGGATATCTGCCAAGTGTTTGGCAGGAAGAAAAGAAAAGTTGTCCAAAACAGCTTCCAATCGAATGTTCATGTGATTGGAAAAGTCAGGAGAGTGCAAAGGTACTGTTTTCTATCAGTTGGCAAGGTGCGCACACAATCCCAGTGCTGTACAGCTTGCTTCTTCACCTTCCCGAAGCTGCCGCTCTCGCCGGCTGCCGGAGCCCAAGAAGCGGCTTCTTCGCGCAAAGACGATTGTGCCGCTCACAGTGCTCTCCTTAGCGCGGCTTCTGCCGAAAGACGCCCGGCAGCGGCTCTTTCCTCCGGAGAGCATCCTACCTTCGTCTTTCGCGTCTTTTGTAGTCTACATCTTAGCAAAACGCTTTCCCACTATGTCTGGCTAGGAAAAACTGTGCCAGCACAGAAAACATCTGCCATCGTGTTCTAGACGTTGCACGGATGTCTGCCAAGTGTTTGGCAGGAAGAAAAGAAAAGTTGTCCAAAACAGCTTCCAATCGAATGTTCATGTGATTGGAAAAGTCAGGAGAGTGCAAAGGTACTGTTTTCTATCAGTTGGCAAGGTGCGCACACAATCCCAGTGTTGTACAGCTTGCTTCTTCACCTTCCCGAAGCTGCCGCTCTCGCCGGCTGCCGGAGCCCAAGAAGCGGCTTCTTCGCGCAAAGACGATTGTGCCGCTCACAGTGCTCTCCTTAGCGCGGCTTCTGCCGAAAGACGCCCGGCAGCGGCTCTTACCTCCGGAGAGCATCCTACCTTCGTCTTTCGCGTCTTCTGTAGTCTACATCTTAGCAAAACGCTTTTCCACTATGTCTGGCTAGGAAAAACTGTGCCAGCACAGAAAACATCTCCCATCGTGTTCTAGAAGTTGCACGGATGTCTGCCAAGTGTTTGGCAGGAAGAAAAGAAAAGTTGTCCAAAACAGCTTCCAATCGAATGTTCATGTGATTGGAAAAGTCAGGAGAGTGCAAAGGTACTGTTTTCTATCAGTTGGCAAGGTGCGCACACAATCCCAGTGTTGTACAGCTTGCTTCTTCACCTTCCCGAAGCTGCCGCTCTCGCCGGCTGCCGGAGCCCAAGAAGCGGCTTCTTCGCGCAAAGACGATTGTGCCGCTCACAGTGCTCTCCTTAGCGCGGCTTCTGCCGAAAGACGCCCGGCAGCGGCTCTTACCTCCGGAGAGCATCCTACCTTCGTCTTTCGCGTCTTTTGTAGTCTACATCTTAGCAAAACGCTTTTCCACTATGTCTGGCTAGGAAAAACTGTGCCAGCACAGAAAACATCTCCCATCGTGTTCTAGAAGTTGCGCGGATGTCTGCCAAGTGTTTGGCAGGAAGAAAAGAAAAGTTGTGCAAAACAGCTTCCAATCGAATGTTCATGTGATTGGAAAAGTCAGGAGAGTGCAAAGGTACTGTTTTCTATCAGTTGGCAAGGTGCGCACACAATCCCAGTGTTGTACAGCTTGCTTCTTCACCTTCCCGAAGCTGCCGCTCTCGCCGGCTGCCGGAGCCCAAGAAGCGGCTTCTTCGCGCAAAGACGATTGTGCCGCTCACAGTGCTCTCCTTAGCGCGGCTGCCGCTCTCGCCGGCTGCCGGAGCCCAAGAAGCGGCTTCTTCGCGCATAGACGATTGTGCCGCTCACAGTGCTCTCCTTAGCGCGGCTTCTGCCGAAAGACGCCCGGCAGCGGCTCTTACCTCCGGAGAGCATCCTACCTTCGTCTTTCGCGTCTTCTATAGTCTACATCTTAGCAAAACGCTTTTCCACTATGTCTGGCTAGGAAAAACTGTGCCAGCACAGAAAACATCTCCCATCGTGTTCTAGAAGTTGCACGGATGTCTGCCAAGTGTTTGGCAGGAAGAAAAGAAAAGTTGTCCAAAACAGCTTCCAATCGAATGTTCATGTGATTGGAAAAGTCAGGAGAGTGCAAAGGTACTGTTTTCTATCAGTTGGCAAGGTGCGCACACAATCCCAGTGTTGTACAGCTTGCTTCTTCACCTTCCCGAAGCTGCCGCTCTCGCCGGCTGCCGGAGCCCAAGAAGCGGCTTCTTCGCGCAAAGACGATTGTGCCGCTCACAGTGCTCTCCTTAGCGCGGCTTCTGCCGAAAGACGCCCGGCAGCGGCTCTTACCTCCGGAGAGCATCCTACCTTCGTCTTTCGCGTCTTCTGTAGTCTACATCTTAGCAAAACGCTTTCCCACTATGTCTGGCTAGGAAAAACTGTGCCAGCACAGAAAACATCTCCCATCGTGTTCTAGAAGTTGCAGAGATGTCTGCCAAGTGTTTGGCAGGAAGAAAAGAAAAGTTGTCCAAAACAGCTTCCAATCGAATGTTCATGTGATTGGAAAAGTCAGGAGAGTGCAAAGGTACTGTTTTCTATCAGTTGGCAAGGTGCGCACACAATCCCAGTGTTGTACAGCTTGCTTCTTCACCTTCCCGAAGCTGCCGCTCTCGCCGGCTGCCGGAGCCCAAGAAGCGGCTTCTTCGCGCAAAGACGATTGTGCCGCTCACAGTGCTCTCCTTAGCGCGGCTACTGCCGAAAGACGCCCGGCAGCGGCTCTTACCTCCGGAGAGCATCCTACCTTCGTCTTTAGCTCCTCTTCTCATCTACCTCTCGGCAAAACGCTTTCCCACTATGTCTGGCTAGGAAAAACTGTGCCAGCACAGAAAACATCTGCCATCGTGTTCTAGAAGTTGCACGGATGTCTGCCAAGTGTTTGGCAGGAAGAAAAGAAAAGTTGTCCAAAACAGCTTCCAATCGAATGTTCATGTGATTGGAAAAGTCAGGAGAGTGCAAAGGTACTGTTTTCTATCAGTTGGCAAGGTGCGCACACAATCCCAGTGTTGTACAGCTTGCTTCTTCACCTTCCCGAAGCTGCCGCTCTCGCCGGCTGCCGGAGCCCAAGAAGCGGCTTCTTCGCGCAAAGACGATTGTGCCGCTCACAGTGCTCTCCTTAGCGCGGCTTCTGCCGAAAGACGCCCGGCAGCGGCTCTTACCTCCGGAGAGCATCCTACCTTCGTCTTTCGCGTCTTCTGTAGTCTACATCTTAGCAAAACGCTTTCCCACTATGTCTGGCTAGGAAAAACTGTGCCAGCACAGAAAACATCTGCCATCGTGTTCTAGAAGTTGCACGGATGTCTGCCAAGTGTTTGGCAGGAAGAAAAGAAAAGTTGTCCAAAACAGCTTCCAATCGAATGTTCATGTGATTGGAAAAGTCAGGAGAGTGCAAAGGTACTGTTTTCTATCAGTTGGCAAGGTGCGCACACAATCCCAGTGTTGTACAGCTTGCTTCTTCACCTTCCCGAAGCTGCCGCTCTCGCCGGCTGCCGGAGCCCAAGAAGCGGCTTCTTCGCGCAAAGACGATTGTGCCGCTCACAGTGCTCTCCTTAGCGCGGATGCCGCTCTCGCCGGCTGCCGGAGCCCAAGAAGCGGCTTCTTCGCGCAAAGACGATTGTGCCGCTCACAGTGCTCTCCTTAGCGCGGCTTCTGCCGAAAGACGCCCGGCAGCGGCTCTTACCTCCGGAGATCATCCTACCTTCGTCTTTCGCGTCTTCTGTAGTCTACATCTTAGCAAAACGCTTTTCCACTATGTCTGGCTAGGAAAAACTGTGCCAGCACAGAAAACATCTCCCATCGTGTTCTAGAAGTTGCACGGATGTCTGCCAAGTGTTTGGCAGGAAGAAAAGAAAAGTTGTCCAAAACAGCTTCCAATCGAATGTTCATGTGATTGGAAAAGTCAGGAGAGTGCAAAGGTACTGTTTTCTATCAGTTGGCAAGGTGCGCACACAATCCCAGTGCTGTACAGCTTGCTTCTTCACCTTCCCGAAGCTGCCGCTCTCGCCGGCTGCCGGAGCCCAAGAAGCGGCTTCTTCGCGCAAAGACGATTGTGCCGCTCACAGTGCTCTCCTTAGCGCGGCTTCTGCCGAAAGACGCCCGGCAGCGGCTCTTTCCTCCGGAGAGCATCCTACCTTCGTCTTTCGCGTCTTTTGTAGTCTACATCTTAGCAAAACGCTTTTCCACTATGTCTGGCTAGGAAAAACTGTGCCAGCACAGAAAACATCTGCCATCGTGTTCTAGACGTTGCACGGATGTCTGCCAAGTGTTTGGCAGGAAGAAAAGAAAAGTTGTCCAAAACAGCTTCCAATCGAATGTTCATGTGATTGGAAAAGTCAGGAGAGTGCAAAGGTACTGTTTTCTATCAGTTGGCAAGGTGCGCACACAATCCCAGTGTTGTACAGCTTGCTTCTTCACCTTCCCGAAGCTGCCGCTCTCGCCGGCTGCCGGAGCCCAAGAAGCGGCTTCTTCGCGCAAAGACGATTGTGCCGCTCACAGTGCTCTCCTTAGCGCGGCTTCTGCCGAAAGACGCCCGGCAGCGGCTCTTACCTCCGGAGAGCATCCTACCTTCGTCTTTCGCGTCTTCTGTAGTCTACATCTTAGCAAAACGCTTTTCCACTATGTCTGGCTAGGAAAAACTGTGCCAGCACAGAAAACATCTCCCATCGTGTTCTAGAAGTTGCACGGATGTCTGCCAAGTGTTTGGCAGGAAGAAAAGAAAAGTTGTCCAAAACAGCTTCCAATCGAATGTTCATGTGATTGGAAAAGTCAGGAGAGTGCAAAGGTACTGTTTTCTATCAGTTGGCAAGGTGCGCACACAATCCCAGTGTTGTACAGCTTGCTTCTTCACCTTCCCGAAGCTGCCGCTCTCGCCGGCTGCCGGAGCCCAAGAAGCGGCTTCTTCGCGCAAAGACGATTGTGCCGCTCACAGTGCTCTCCTTAGCGCGGCTTCTGCCGAAAGACGCCCGGCAGCGGCTCTTACCTCCGGAGAGCATCCTACCTTCGTCTTTAGCTCCTCTTCTCATCTACCTCTCGGCAAAACGCTTTCCCACTATGTCTGGCTAGGAAAAACTGTGCCAGCACAGAAAACATCTCCCATCGTGTTCTAGAAGTTGCACGGATGTCTGCCAAGTGTTTGGCAGGAAGAAAAGAAAAGTTGTCCAAAACAGCTTCCAATCGAATGTTCATGTGATTGGAAAAGTCAGGAGAGTGCAAAGGTACTGTTTTCTATCAGTTGGCAAGGTGCGCACACAATCCCAGTGTTGTACAGCTTGCTTCTTCACCTTCCCGAAGCTGCCGCTCTCGCCGGCTGCCGGAGCCCAAGAAGCGGCTTCTTCGCGCAAAGACGATTGTGCCGCTCACAGTGCTCTCCTTAGCGCGGCTTCTGCCGAAAGACGCCCGGCAGCGGCTCTTACCTCCGGAGAGCATCCTACCTTCGTCTTTCGCGTCTTCTGTAGTCTACATCTTAGCAAAACGCTTTCCCACTATGTCTGGCTAGGAAAAACTGTGCCAGCACAGAAAACATCTCCCATCGTGTTCTAGAAGTTGCACGGATGTCTGCCAAGTGTTTGGCAGGAAGAAAAGAAAAGTTGTCCAAAACAGCTTCCAATCGAATGTTCATGTGATTGGAAAAGTCAGGAGAGTGCAAAGGTACTGTTTTCTATCAGTTGGCAAGGTGCGCACACAATCCCAGTGTTGTACAGCTTGCTTCTTCACCTTCCCGAAGCTGCCGCTCTCGCCGGCTGCCGGAGCCCAAGAAGCGGCTTCTTCGCGCAAAGACGATTGTGCCGCTCACAGTGCTCTCCTTAGCGCGGCTGCCGCTCTCGCCGGCTGCCGGAGCCCAAGAAGCGGCTTCTTCGCGCAAAGACGATTGTGCCGCTCACAGTGCTCTCCTTAGCGCGGCTTCTGCCGAAAGACGCCCGGCAGCGGCTCTTACCTCCGGAGAGCATCCTACCTTCGTCTTTCGCGTCTTTTGTAGTCTACATCTTAGCAAAACGCTTTCCCACTATGTCTGGCTAGGAAAAACTGTGCCAGCACAGAAAACATCTGCCATCGTGTTCTAGAAGTTGCACGGATGTCTGCCAAGTATTTGGCAGGAAGAAAAGAAAAGTTGTCCAAAACAGCTTCCAATCGAATGTTCATGTGATTGGAAAAGTCAGGAGAGTGCAAAGGTACTGTTTTCTATCAGTTGGCAAGGTGCGCACACAATCCCAGTGTTGTACAGCTTGCTTCTTCACCTTCCCGAAGCTGCCGCTCTCGCCGGCTGCCGGAGCCCAAGAAGCGGCTTCTTCGCGCAAAGACGATTGTGCCGCTCACAGTGCTCTCCTTAGCGCGGCTTCTGCCGAAAGACGCCCGGCAGCGGCTCTTTCCTCCGGAGAGCATCCTACCTTCGTCTTTCGCGTCTTTTGTAGTCTACATCTTAGCAAAACGCTTTTCCACTATGTCTGGCTAGGAAAAACTGTGCCAGTACAGAAAACATCTCCCATCGTGTTCTAGAAGTTGCGCGGATGTCTGCCAAGTGTTTGGCAGGAAGAAAAGAAAAGTTGTGCAAAACAGCTTCCAATCGAATGTTCATGTGATTGGAAAAGTCAGGAGAGTGCAAAGGTACTGTTTTCTATCAGTTGGCAAGGTGCGCACACAATCCCAGTGTTGTACAGCTTGCTTCTTCACCTTCCCGAAGCTGCCGCTCTCGCCGGCTGCCGGAGCCCAAGAAGCGGCTTCTTCGCGCAAAGACGATTGTGCCGCTCACAGTGCTCTCCTTAGCGCGGCTGCCGCTCTCGCCGGCTGCCGGAGCCCAAGAAGCGGCTTCTTCGCGCATAGACGATTGTGCCGCTCACAGTGCTCTCCTTAGCGCGGCTTCTGCCGAAAGACGCCCGGCAGCGGCTCTTACCTCCGGAGAGCATCCTACCTTCGTCTTTCGCGTCTTCTATAGTCTACATCTTAGCAAAACGCTTTCCCACTATGTCTGGCTAGGAAAAACTGTGCCAGCACAGAAAACATCTGCCATCGTGTTCTAGAAGTTGCACGGATGTCTGCCAAGTGTTTGGCAGGAAGAAAAGAAAAGTTGTCCAAAACAGCTTCCAATCGAATGTTCATGTGATTGGAAAAGTCAGGAGAGTGCAAAGGTACTGTTTTCTATCAGTTGGCAAGGTGCGCACACAATCCCAGTGTTGTACAGCTTGCTTCTTCACCTTCCCGAAGCTGCCGCTCTCGCCGGCTGCCGGAGCCCAAGAAGCGGCTTCTTCGCGCAAAGACGATTGTGCCGCTCACAGTGCTCTCCTTAGCGCGGCTTCTGCCGAAAGACGCCCGGCAGCGGCTCTTACCTCCGGAGAGCATCCTACCTTCGTCTTTCGCGTCTTCTGTAGTCTACATCTTAGCAAAACGCTTTCCCACTATGTCTGGCTAGGAAAAACTGTGCCAGCACAGAAAACATCTCCCATCGTGTTCTAGAAGTTGCAGAGATGTCTGCCAAGTGTTTGGCAGGAAGAAAAGAAAAGTTGTCCAAAACAGCTTCCAATCGAATGTTCATGTGATTGGAAAAGTCAGGAGAGTGCAAAGGTACTGTTTTCTATCAGTTGGCAAGGTGCGCACACAATCCCAGTGTTGTACAGCTTGCTTCTTCACCTTCCCGAAGCTGCCGCTCTCGCCGGCTGCCGGAGCCCAAGAAGCGGCTTCTTCGCGCAAAGACGATTGTGCCGCTCACAGTGCTCTCCTTAGCGCGGCTTCTGCCGAAAGACGCCCGGCAGCGGCTCTTACCTCCGGAGAGCATCCTACCTTCGTCTTTAGCTCCTCTTCTCATCTACCTCTCGGCAAAACGCTTTCCCACTATGTCTGGCTAGGAAAAACTGTGCCAGCACAGAAAACATCTGCCATCGTGTTCTAGAAGTTGCACGGATGTCTGCCAAGTGTTTGGCAGGAAGAAAAGAAAAGTTGTCCAAAACAGCTTCCAATCGAATGTTCATGTGATTGGAAAAGTCAGGAGAGTGCAAAGGTACTGTTTTCTATCAGTTGGCAAGGTGCGCACACAATCCCAGTGTTGTACAGCTTGCTTCTTCACCTTCCCGAAGCTGCCGCTCTCGCCGGCTGCCGGAGCCCAAGAAGCGGCTTCTTCGCGCAAAGACGATTGTGCCGCTCACAGTGCTCTCCTTAGCGCGGCTTCTGCCGAAAGACGCCCGGCAGCGGCTCTTACCTCCGGAGAGCATCCTACCTTCGTCTTTCGCGTCTTCTGTAGTCTACATCTTAGCAAAACGCTTTCCCACTATGTCTGGCTAGGAAAAACTGTGCCAGCACAGAAAACATCTCCCATCGTGTTCTAGAAGTTGCACGGATGTCTGCCAAGTGTTTGGCAGGAAGAAAAGAAAAGTTGTCCAAAACAGCTTCCAATCGAATGTTCATGTGATTGGAAAAGTCAGGAGAGTGCAAAGGTACTGTTTTCTATCAGTTGGCAAGGTGCGCACACAATCCCAGTGTTGTACAGCTTGCTTCTTCACCTTCCCGAAGCTGCCGCTCTCGCCGGCTGCCGGAGCCCAAGAAGCGGCTTCTTCGCGCAAAGACGATTGTGCCGCTCACAGTGCTCTCCTTAGCGCGGATGCCGCTCTCGCCGGCTGCCGGAGCCCAAGAAGCGGCTTCTTCGCGCAAAGACGATTGTGCCGCTCACAGTGCTCTCCTTAGCGCGGCTTCTGCCGAAAGACGCCCGGCAGCGGCTCTTACCTCCGGAGAGCATCCTACCTTCGTCTTTCGCGTCTTCTGTAGTCTACATCTTAGCAAAACGCTTTTCCACTATGTCTGGCTAGGAAAAACTGTGCCAGCACAGAAAACATCTGCCATCGTGTTCTAGAAGTTGCACGGATGTCTGCCAAGTGTTTGGCAGGAAGAAAAGAAAAGTTGTCCAAAACAGCTTCCAATCGAATGTTCATGTGATTGGAAAAGTCAGGAGAGTGCAAAGGTACTGTTTTCTATCAGTTGGCAAGGTGCGCACACAATCCCAGTGCTGTACAGCTTGCTTCTTCACCTTCCCGAAGCTGCCGCTCTCGCCGGCTGCCGGAGCCCAAGAAGCGGCTTCTTCGCGCAAAGACGATTGTGCCGCTCACAGTGCTCTCCTTAGCGCGGCTTCTGCCGAAAGACGCCCGGCAGCGGCTCTTACCTCCGGAGAGCATCCTACCTTCGTCTTTCGCGTCTTCTGTAGTCTACATCTTAGCAAAACGCTTTTCCACTATGTCTGGCTAGGAAAAACTGTGCCAGCACAGAAAACATCTGCCATCGTGTTCTAGACGTTGCACGGATGTCTGCCAAGTGTTTGGCAGGAAGAAAAGAAAAGTTGTCCAAAACAGCTTCCAATCGAATGTTCATGTGATTGGAAAAGTCAGGAGAGTGCAAAGGTACTGTTTTCTATCAGTTGGCAAGGTGCGCACACAATCCCAGTGCTGTACAGCTTGCTTCTTCACCTTCCCGAAGCTGCCGCTCTCGCCGGCTGCCGGAGCCCAAGAAGCGGCTTCTTCGCGCAAAGACGATTGTGCCGCTCACAGTGCTCTCCTTAGCGCGGCTTCTGCCGAAAGACGCCCGGCAGCGGCTCTTACCTCCGGAGAGCATCCTACCTTCGTCTTTCGCGTCTTCTGTAGTCTACATCTTAGCAAAACGCTTTCCCACTATGTCTGGCTAGGAAAAACTGTGCCAGCACAGAAAACATCTCCCATCGTGTTCTAGAAGTTGCACGGATGTCTGCCAAGTGTTTGGCAGGAAGAAAAGAAAAGTTGTCCAAAACAGCTTCCAATCGAATGTTCATGTGATTGGAAAAGTCAGGAGAGTGCAAAGGTACTGTTTTCTATCAGTTGGCAAGGTGCGCACACAATGCCAGTGTTGTACAGCTTGCTTCTTCACCTTCCCGAAGCTGCCGCTCTCGCCGGCTGCCGGAGCCCAAGAAGCGGCTTCTTCGCGCAAAGACGATTGTGCCGCTCACAGTGCTCTCCTTAGCGCGGCTTCTGCCGAAAGACGCCCGGCAGCGGCTCTTACCTCCGGAGAGCATCCTACCTTCGTCTTTAGCTCCTCTTCTCATCTACCTCTCGTCAAAACGCTTTTCCACTATGTCTGGCTAGGAAAAACTGTGCCAGCACAGAAAACATCTCCCATCGTGTTCTAGACGTTGCAGAGATGTCTGCCAAGTGTTTGGCAGGAAGAAAAGAAAAGTTGTCCAAAACAGCTTCCAATCGAATGTTCATGTGATTGGAAAAGTCAGGAGAGTGCAAAGGTACTGTTTTCTATCAGTTGGCAAGGTGCGCACACAATCCCAGTGTTGTACAGCTTGCTTCTTCACCTTCCCGAAGCTGCCGCTCTCGCCGGCTGCCGGAGCCCAAGAAGCGGCTTCTTCGCGCAAAGACGATTGTGCCGCTCACAGTGCTCTCCTTAGCGCGGCTTCTGCCGAAAGACGCCCGGCAGCGGCTCTTACCTCCGGAGAGCATCCTACCTTCGTCTTTCGCGTCTTCTGTAGTCTACATCTTAGCAAAACGCTTTCCCACTATGTCTGGCTAGGAAAAACTGTGCCAGCACAGAAAACATCTCCCATCGTGTTCTAGAAGTTGCACGGATGTCTGCCAAGTGTTTGGCAGGAAGAAAAGAAAAGTTGTCCAAAACAGCTTCCAATCGAATGTTCATGTGATTGGAAAAGTCAGGAGAGTGCAAAGGTACTGTTTTCTATCAGTTGGCAAGGTGCGCACACAATCCCAGTGTTGTACAGCTTGCTTCTTCACCTTCCCGAAGCTGCCGCTCTCGCCGGCTGCCGGAGCCCAAGAAGCGGCTTCTTCGCGCAAAGACGATTGTGCCGCTCACAGTGCTCTCCTTAGCGCGGCTTCTGCCGAAAGACGCCCGGCAGCGGCTCTTACCTCCGGAGAGCATCCTACCTTCGTCTTTCGCGTCTTCTGTAGTCTACATCTTAGCAAAACGCTTTCCCACTATGTCTGGCTAGGAAAAACTGTGCCAGCACAGAAAACATCTCCCATCGTGTTCTAGAAGTTGCACGGATGTCTGCCAAGTGTTTGGCAGGAAGAAAAGAAAAGTTGTCCAAAACAGCTTCCAATCGAATGTTCATGTGATTGGAAAAGTCAGGAGAGTGCAAAGGTACTGTTTTCTATCAGTTGGCAAGGTGCGCACACAATCCCAGTGTTGTACAGCTTGCTTCTTCACCTTCCCGAAGCTGCCGCTCTCGCCGGCTGCCGGAGCCCAAGAAGCGGCTTCTTCGCGCAAAGACGATTGTGCCGCTCACAGTGCTCTCCTTAGCGCGGCTGCCGCTCTCGCCGGCTGCCGGAGCCCAAGAAGCGGCTTCTTCGCGCAAAGACGATTGTGCCGCTCACAGTGCTCTCCTTAGCGCGGCTTCTGCCGAAAGACGCCCGGCAGCGGCTCTTACCTCCGGAGAGCATCCTACCTTCGTCTTTCGCGTCTTTTGTAGTCTACATCTTAGCAAAACGCTTTCCCACTATGTCTGGCTAGGAAAAACTGTGCCAGCACAGAAAACATCTGCCATCGTGTTCTAGAAGTTGCACGGATGTCTGCCAAGTATTTGGCAGGAAGAAAAGAAAAGTTGTCCAAAACAGCTTCCAATCGAATGTTCATGTGATTGGAAAAGTCAGGAGAGTGCAAAGGTACTGTTTTCTATCAGTTGGCAAGGTGCGCACACAATCCCAGTGTTGTACAGCTTGCTTCTTCACCTTCCCGAAGCTGCCGCTCTCGCCGGCTGCCGGAGCCCAAGAAGCGGCTTCTTCGCGCAAAGACGATTGTGCCGCTCACAGTGCTCTCCTTAGCGCGGCTTCTGCCGAAAGACGCCCGGCAGCGGCTCTTTCCTCCGGAGAGCATCCTACCTTCGTCTTTCGCGTCTTTTGTAGTCTACATCTTAGCAAAACGCTTTTCCACTATGTCTGGCTAGGAAAAACTGTGCCAGTACAGAAAACATCTCCCATCGTGTTCTAGAAGTTGCGCGGATGTCTGCCAAGTGTTTGGCAGGAAGAAAAGAAAAGTTGTGCAAAACAGCTTCCAATCGAATGTTCATGTGATTGGAAAAGTCAGGAGAGTGCAAAGGTACTGTTTTCTATCAGTTGGCAAGGTGCGCACACAATCCCAGTGTTGTACAGCTTGCTTCTTCACCTTCCCGAAGCTGCCGCTCTCGCCGGCTGCCGGAGCCCAAGAAGCGGCTTCTTCGCGCAAAGACGATTGTGCCGCTCACAGTGCTCTCCTTAGCGCGGCTGCCGCTCTCGCCGGCTGCCGGAGCCCAAGAAGCGGCTTCTTCGCGCATAGACGATTGTGCCGCTCACAGTGCTCTCCTTAGCGCGGCTTCTGCCGAAAGACGCCCGGCAGCGGCTCTTACCTCCGGAGAGCATCCTACCTTCGTCTTTCGCGTCTTCTATAGTCTACATCTTAGCAAAACGCTTTCCCACTATGTCTGGCTAGGAAAAACTGTGCCAGCACAGAAAACATCTGCCATCGTGTTCTAGAAGTTGCACGGATGTCTGCCAAGTGTTTGGCAGGAAGAAAAGAAAAGTTGTCCAAAACAGCTTCCAATCGAATGTTCATGTGATTGGAAAAGTCAGGAGAGTGCAAAGGTACTGTTTTCTATCAGTTGGCAAGGTGCGCACACAATCCCAGTGTTGTACAGCTTGCTTCTTCACCTTCCCGAAGCTGCCGCTCTCGCCGGCTGCCGGAGCCCAAGAAGCGGCTTCTTCGCGCAAAGACGATTGTGCCGCTCACAGTGCTCTCCTTAGCGCGGCTTCTGCCGAAAGACGCCCGGCAGCGGCTCTTACCTCCGGAGAGCATCCTACCTTCGTCTTTCGCGTCTTCTGTAGTCTACATCTTAGCAAAACGCTTTCCCACTATGTCTGGCTAGGAAAAACTGTGCCAGCACAGAAAACATCTCCCATCGTGTTCTAGAAGTTGCAGAGATGTCTGCCAAGTGTTTGGCAGGAAGAAAATAAAAGTTGTCCAAAACAGCTTCCAATCGAATGTTCATGTGATTGGAAAAGTCAGGAGAGTGCAAAGGTACTGTTTTCTATCAGTTGGCAAGGTGCGCACACAATCCCAGTGTTGTACAGCTTGCTTCTTCACCTTCCCGAAGCTGCCGCTCTCGCCGGCTGCCGGAGCCCAAGAAGCGGCTTCTTCGCGCAAAGACGATTGTGCCGCTCACAGTGCTCTCCTTAGCGCGGCTTCTGCCGAAAGACGCCCGGCAGCGGCTCTTACCTCCGGAGAGCATCCTACCTTCGTCTTTCGCGTCTTCTGTAGTCTACATCTTAGCAAAACGCTTTCCCACTATGTCTGGCTAGGAAAAACTGTGCCAGCACAGAAAACATCTCCCATCGTGTTCTAGAAGTTGCACGGATGTCTGCCAAGTGTTTGGCAGGAAGAAAAGAAAAGTTGTCCAAAACAGCTTCCAATCGAATGTTCATGTGATTGGAAAAGTCAGGAGAGTGCAAAGGTACTGTTTTCTATCAGTTGGCAAGGTGCGCACACAATCCCAGTGTTGTACAGCTTGCTTCTTCACCTTCCCGAAGCTGCCGCTCTCGCCGGCTGCCGGAGCCCAAGAAGCGGCTTCTTCGCGCAAAGACGATTGTGCCGCTCACAGTGCTCTCCTTAGCGCGGCTTCTGCCGAAAGACGCCCGGCAGCGGCTCTTACCTCCGGAGAGCATCCTACCTTCGTCTTTAGCTCCTCTTCTCATCTACCTCTCGGCAAAACGCTTTCCCACTATGTCTGGCTAGGAAAAACTGTGCCAGCACAGAAAACATCTGCCATCGTGTTCTAGAAGTTGCACGGATGTCTGCCAAGTGTTTGGCAGGAAGAAAAGAAAAGTTGTCCAAAACAGCTTCCAATCGAATGTTCATGTGATTGGAAAAGTCAGGAGAGTGCAAAGGTACTGTTTTCTATCAGTTGGCAAGGTGCGCACACAATCCCAGTGTTGTACAGCTTGCTTCTTCACCTTCCCGAAGCTGCCGCTCTCGCCGGCTGCCGGAGCCCAAGAAGCGGCTTCTTCGCGCAAAGACGATTGTGCCGCTCACAGTGCTCTCCTTAGCGCGGCTTCTGCCGAAAGACGCCCGGCAGCGGCTCTTACCTCCGGAGAGCATCCTACCTTCGTCTTTCGCGTCTTCTGTAGTCTACATCTTAGCAAAACGCTTTCCCACTATGTCTGGCTAGGAAAAACTGTGCCAGCACAGAAAACATCTCCCATCGTGTTCTAGAAGTTGCACGGATGTCTGCCAAGTGTTTGGCAGGAAGAAAAGAAAAGTTGTCCAAAACAGCTTCCAATCGAATGTTCATGTGATTGGAAAAGTCAGGAGAGTGCAAAGGTACTGTTTTCTATCAGTTGGCAAGGTGCGCACACAATCCCAGTGTTGTACAGCTTGCTTCTTCACCTTCCCGAAGCTGCCGCTCTCGCCGGCTGCCGGAGCCCAAGAAGCGGCTTCTTCGCGCAAAGACGATTGTGCCGCTCACAGTGCTCTCCTTAGCGCGGATGCCGCTCTCGCCGGCTGCCGGAGCCCAAGAAGCGGCTTCTTCGCGCAAAGACGATTGTGCCGCTCACAGTGCTCTCCTTAGCGCGGCTTCTGCCGAAAGACGCCCGGCAGCGGCTCTTACCTCCGGAGAGCATCCTACCTTCGTCTTTCGCGTCTTCTGTAGTCTACATCTTAGCAAAACGCTTTTCCACTATGTCTGGCTAGGAAAAACTGTGCCAGCACAGAAAACATCTGCCATCGTGTTCTAGAAGTTGCACGGATGTCTGCCAAGTGTTTGGCAGGAAGAAAAGAAAAGTTGTCCAAAACAGCTTCCAATCGAATGTTCATGTGATTGGAAAAGTCAGGAGAGTGCAAAGGTACTGTTTTCTATCAGTTGGCAAGGTGCGCACACAATCCCAGTGCTGTACAGCTTGCTTCTTCACCTTCCCGAAGCTGCCGCTCTCGCCGGCTGCCGGAGCCCAAGAAGCGGCTTCTTCGCGCAAAGACGATTGTGCCGCTCACAGTGCTCTCCTTAGCGCGGCTTCTGCCGAAAGACGCCCGGCAGCGGCTCTTACCTCCGGAGAGCATCCTACCTTCGTCTTTCGCGTCTTCTGTAGTCTACATCTTAGCAAAACGCTTTTCCACTATGTCTGGCTAGGAAAAACTGTGCCAGCACAGAAAACATCTGCCATCGTGTTCTAGACGTTGCACGGATGTCTGCCAAGTGTTTGGCAGGAAGAAAAGAAAAGTTGTCCAAAACAGCTTCCAATCGAATGTTCATGTGATTGGAAAAGTCAGGAGAGTGCAAAGGTACTGTTTTCTATCAGTTGGCAAGGTGCGCACACAATCCCAGTGCTGTACAGCTTGCTTCTTCACCTTCCCGAAGCTGCCGCTCTCGCCGGCTGCCGGAGCCCAAGAAGCGGCTTCTTCGCGCAAAGACGATTGTGCCGCTCACAGTGCTCTCCTTAGCGCGGCTTCTGCCGAAAGACGCCCGGCAGCGGCTCTTACCTCCGGAGAGCATCCTACCTTCGTCTTTCGCGTCTTCTGTAGTCTACATCTTAGCAAAACGCTTTCCCACTATGTCTGGCTAGGAAAAACTGTGCCAGCACAGAAAACATCTCCCATCGTGTTCTAGAAGTTGCACGGATGTCTGCCAAGTGTTTGGCAGGAAGAAAAGAAAAGTTGTCCAAAACAGCTTCCAATCGAATGTTCATGTGATTGGAAAAGTCAGGAGAGTGCAAAGGTACTGTTTTCTATCAGTTGGCAAGGTGCGCACACAATGCCAGTGTTGTACAGCTTGCTTCTTCACCTTCCCGAAGCTGCCGCTCTCGCCGGCTGCCGGAGCCCAAGAAGCGGCTTCTTCGCGCAAAGACGATTGTGCCGCTCACAGTGCTCTCCTTAGCGCGGCTTCTGCCGAAAGACGCCCGGCAGCGGCTCTTACCTCCGGAGAGCATCCTACCTTCGTCTTTAGCTCCTCTTCTCATCTACCTCTCGTCAAAACGCTTTTCCACTATGTCTGGCTAGGAAAAACTGTGCCAGCACAGAAAACATCTCCCATCGTGTTCTAGACGTTGCAGAGATGTCTGCCAAGTGTTTGGCAGGAAGAAAAGAAAAGTTGTCCAAAACAGCTTCCAATCGAATGTTCATGTGATTGGAAAAGTCAGGAGAGTGCAAAGGTACTGTTTTCTATCAGTTGGCAAGGTGCGCACACAATCCCAGTGTTGTACAGCTTGCTTCTTCACCTTCCCGAAGCTGCCGCTCTCGCCGGCTGCCGGAGCCCAAGAAGCGGCTTCTTCGCGCAAAGACGATTGTGCCGCTCACAGTGCTCTCCTTAGCGCGGCTTCTGCCGAAAGACGCCCGGCAGCGGCTCTTACCTCCGGAGAGCATCCTACCTTCGTCTTTCGCGTCTTCTGTAGTCTACATCTTAGCAAAACGCTTTCCCACTATGTCTGGCTAGGAAAAACTGTGCCAGCACAGAAAACATCTCCCATCGTGTTCTAGAAGTTGCACGGATGTCTGCCAAGTGTTTGGCAGGAAGAAAAGAAAAGTTGTCCAAAACAGCTTCCAATCGAATGTTCATGTGATTGGAAAAGTCAGGAGAGTGCAAAGGTACTGTTTTCTATCAGTTGGCAAGGTGCGCACACAATCCCAGTGTTGTACAGCTTGCTTCTTCACCTTCCCGAAGCTGCCGCTCTCGCCGGCTGCCGGAGCCCAAGAAGCGGCTTCTTCGCGCAAAGACGATTGTGCCGCTCACAGTGCTCTCCTTAGCGCGGCTTCTGCCGAAAGACGCCCGGCAGCGGCTCTTACCTCCGGAGAGCATCCTACCTTCGTCTTTCGCGTCTTCTGTAGTCTACATCTTAGCAAAACGCTTTCCCACTATGTCTGGCTAGGAAAAACTGTGCCAGCACAGAAAACATCTCCCATCGTGTTCTAGAAGTTGCACGGATGTCTGCCAAGTGTTTGGCAGGAAGAAAAGAAAAGTTGTCCAAAACAGCTTCCAATCGAATGTTCATGTGATTGGAAAAGTCAGGAGAGTGCAAAGGTACTGTTTTCTATCAGTTGGCAAGGTGCGCACACAATCCCAGTGTTGTACAGCTTGCTTCTTCACCTTCCCGAAGCTGCCGCTCTCGCCGGCTGCCGGAGCCCAAGAAGCGGCTTCTTCGCGCAAAGACGATTGTGCCGCTCACAGTGCTCTCCTTAGCGCGGCTGCCGCTCTCGCCGGCTGCCGGAGCCCAAGAAGCGGCTTCTTCGCGCAAAGACGATTGTGCCGCTCACAGTGCTCTCCTTAGCGCGGCTTCTGCCGAAAGACGCCCGGCAGCGGCTCTTACCTCCGGAGAGCATCCTACCTTCGTCTTTCGCGTCTTTTGTAGTCTACATCTTAGCAAAACGCTTTCCCACTATGTCTGGCTAGGAAAAACTGTGCCAGCACAGAAAACATCTGCCATCGTGTTCTAGAAGTTGCACGGATGTCTGCCAAGTATTTGGCAGGAAGAAAAGAAAAGTTGTCCAAAACAGCTTCCAATCGAATGTTCATGTGATTGGAAAAGTCAGGAGAGTGCAAAGGTACTGTTTTCTATCAGTTGGCAAGGTGCGCACACAATGCCAGTGTTGTACAGCTTGCTTCTTCACCTTCCCGAAGCTGCCGCTCTCGCCGGCTGCCGGAGCCCAAGAAGCGGCTTCTTCGCGCAAAGACGATTGTGCCGCTCACAGTGCTCTCCTTAGCGCGGCTTCTGCCGAAAGACGCCCGGCAGCGGCTCTTTCCTCCGGAGAGCATCCTACCTTCGTCTTTCGCGTCTTTTGTAGTCTACATCTTAGCAAAACGCTTTTCCACTATGTCTGGCTAGGAAAAACTGTGCCAGTACAGAAAACATCTCCCATCGTGTTCTAGAAGTTGCGCGGATGTCTGCCAAGTGTTTGGCAGGAAGAAAAGAAAAGTTGTGCAAAACAGCTTCCAATCGAATGTTCATGTGATTGGAAAAGTCAGGAGAGTGCAAAGGTACTGTTTTCTATCAGTTGGCAAGGTGCGCACACAATCCCAGTGTTGTACAGCTTGCTTCTTCACCTTCCCGAAGCTGCCGCTCTCGCCGGCTGCCGGAGCCCAAGAAGCGGCTTCTTCGCGCAAAGACGATTGTGCCGCTCACAGTGCTCTCCTTAGCGCGGCTGCCGCTCTCGCCGGCTGCCGGAGCCCAAGAAGCGGCTTCTTCGCGCATAGACGATTGTGCCGCTCACAGTGCTCTCCTTAGCGCGGCTTCTGCCGAAAGACGCCCGGCAGCGGCTCTTACCTCCGGAGAGCATCCTACCTTCGTCTTTCGCGTCTTCTATAGTCTACATCTTAGCAAAACGCTTTCCCACTATGTCTGGCTAGGAAAAACTGTGCCAGCACAGAAAACATCTGCCATCGTGTTCTAGAAGTTGCACGGATGTCTGCCAAGTGTTTGGCAGGAAGAAAAGAAAAGTTGTCCAAAACAGCTTCCAATCGAATGTTCATGTGATTGGAAAAGTCAGGAGAGTGCAAAGGTACTGTTTTCTATCAGTTGGCAAGGTGCGCACACAATCCCAGTGTTGTACAGCTTGCTTCTTCACCTTCCCGAAGCTGCCGCTCTCGCCGGCTGCCGGAGCCCAAGAAGCGGCTTCTTCGCGCAAAGACGATTGTGCCGCTCACAGTGCTCTCCTTAGCGCGGCTTCTGCCGAAAGACGCCCGGCAGCGGCTCTTACCTCCGGAGAGCATCCTACCTTCGTCTTTCGCGTCTTCTGTAGTCTACATCTTAGCAAAACGCTTTCCCACTATGTCTGGCTAGGAAAAACTGTGCCAGCACAGAAAACATCTCCCATCGTGTTCTAGAAGTTGCAGAGATGTCTGCCAAGTGTTTGGCAGGAAGAAAATAAAAGTTGTCCAAAACAGCTTCCAATCGAATGTTCATGTGATTGGAAAAGTCAGGAGAGTGCAAAGGTACTGTTTTCTATCAGTTGGCAAGGTGCGCACACAATCCCAGTGTTGTACAGCTTGCTTCTTCACCTTCCCGAAGCTGCCGCTCTCGCCGGCTGCCGGAGCCCAAGAAGCGGCTTCTTCGCGCAAAGACGATTGTGCCGCTCACAGTGCTCTCCTTAGCGCGGCTTCTGCCGAAAGACGCCCGGCAGCGGCTCTTACCTCCGGAGAGCATCCTACCTTCGTCTTTAGCTCCTCTTCTCATCTACCTCTCGGCAAAACGCTTTCCCACTATGTCTGGCTAGGAAAAACTGTGCCAGCACAGAAAACATCTGCCATCGTGTTCTAGAAGTTGCACGGATGTCTGCCAAGTGTTTGGCAGGAAGAAAAGAAAAGTTGTCCAAAACAGCTTCCAATCGAATGTTCATGTGATTGGAAAAGTCAGGAGAGTGCAAAGGTACTGTTTTCTATCAGTTGGCAAGGTGCGCACACAATCCCAGTGTTGTACAGCTTGCTTCTTCACCTTCCCGAAGCTGCCGCTCTCGCCGGCTGCCGGAGCCCAAGAAGCGGCTTCTTCGCGCAAAGACGATTGTGCCGCTCACAGTGCTCTCCTTAGCGCGGCTTCTGCCGAAAGACGCCCGGCAGCGGCTCTTACCTCCGGAGAGCATCCTACCTTCGTCTTTCGCGTCTTCTGTAGTCTACATCTTAGCAAAACGCTTTCCCACTATGTCTGGCTAGGAAAAACTGTGCCAGCACAGAAAACATCTCCCATCGTGTTCTAGAAGTTGCACGGATGTCTGCCAAGTGTTTGGCAGGAAGAAAAGAAAAGTTGTCCAAAACAGCTTCCAATCGAATGTTCATGTGATTGGAAAAGTCAGGAGAGTGCAAAGGTACTGTTTTCTATCAGTTGGCAAGGTGCGCACACAATCCCAGTGTTGTACAGCTTGCTTCTTCACCTTCCCGAAGCTGCCGCTCTCGCCGGCTGCCGGAGCCCAAGAAGCGGCTTCTTCGCGCAAAGACGATTGTGCCGCTCACAGTGCTCTCCTTAGCGCGGATGCCGCTCTCGCCGGCTGCCGGAGCCCAAGAAGCGGCTTCTTCGCGCAAAGACGATTGTGCCGCTCACAGTGCTCTCCTTAGCGCGGCTTCTGCCGAAAGACGCCCGGCAGCGGCTCTTACCTCCGGAGAGCATCCTACCTTCGTCTTTCGCGTCTTCTGTAGTCTACATCTTAGCAAAACGCTTTTCCACTATGTCTGGCTAGGAAAAACTGTGCCAGCACAGAAAACATCTCCCATCGTGTTCTAGAAGTTGCACGGATGTCTGCCAAGTGTTTGGCAGGAAGAAAAGAAAAGTTGTCCAAAACAGCTTCCAATCGAATGTTCATGTGATTGGAAAAGTCAGGAGAGTGCAAAGGTACTGTTTTCTATCAGTTGGCAAGGTGCGCACACAATCCCAGTGCTGTACAGCTTGCTTCTTCACCTTCCCGAAGCTGCCGCTCTCGCCGGCTGCCGGAGCCCAAGAAGCGGCTTCTTCGCGCAAAGACGATTGTGCCGCTCACAGTGCTCTCCTTAGCGCGGCTTCTGCCGAAAGACGCCCGGCAGCGGCTCTTACCTCCGGAGAGCATCCTACCTTCGTCTTTCGCGTCTTCTGTAGTCTACATCTTAGCAAAACGCTTTTCCACTATGTCTGGCTAGGAAAAACTGTGCCAGCACAGAAAACATCTGCCATCGTGTTCTAGACGTTGCACGGATGTCTGCCAAGTGTTTGGCAGGAAGAAAAGAAAAGTTGTCCAAAACAGCTTCCAATCGAATGTTCATGTGATTGGAAAAGTCAGGAGAGTGCAAAGGTACTGTTTTCTATCAGTTGGCAAGGTGCGCACACAATCCCAGTGCTGTACAGCTTGCTTCTTCACCTTCCCGAAGCTGCCGCTCTCGCCGGCTGCCGGAGCCCAAGAAGCGGCTTCTTCGCGCAAAGACGATTGTGCCGCTCACAGTGCTCTCCTTAGCGCGGCTTCTGCCGAAAGACGCCCGGCAGCGGCTCTTACCTCCGGAGAGCATCCTACCTTCGTCTTTCGCGTCTTCTGTAGTCTACATCTTAGCAAAACGCTTTCCCACTATGTCTGGCTAGGAAAAACTGTGCCAGCACAGAAAACATCTCCCATCGTGTTCTAGAAGTTGCACGGATGTCTGCCAAGTGTTTGGCAGGAAGAAAAGAAAAGTTGTCCAAAACAGCTTCCAATCGAATGTTCATGTGATTGGAAAAGTCAGGAGAGTGCAAAGGTACTGTTTTCTATCAGTTGGCAAGGTGCGCACACAATGCCAGTGTTGTACAGCTTGCTTCTTCACCTTCCCGAAGCTGCCGCTCTCGCCGGCTGCCGGAGCCCAAGAAGCGGCTTCTTCGCGCAAAGACGATTGTGCCGCTCACAGTGCTCTCCTTAGCGCGGCTTCTGCCGAAAGACGCCCGGCAGCGGCTCTTACCTCCGGAGAGCATCCTACCTTCGTCTTTAGCTCCTCTTCTCATCTACCTCTCGTCAAAACGCTTTTCCACTATGTCTGGCTAGGAAAAACTGTGCCAGCACAGAAAACATCTCCCATCGTGTTCTAGACGTTGCAGAGATGTCTGCCAAGTGTTTGGCAGGAAGAAAAGAAAAGTTGTCCAAAACAGCTTCCAATCGAATGTTCATGTGATTGGAAAAGTCAGGAGAGTGCAAAGGTACTGTTTTCTATCAGTTGGCAAGGTGCGCACACAATCCCAGTGTTGTACAGCTTGCTTCTTCACCTTCCCGAAGCTGCCGCTCTCGCCGGCTGCCGGAGCCCAAGAAGCGGCTTCTTCGCGCAAAGACGATTGTGCCGCTCACAGTGCTCTCCTTAGCGCGGCTTCTGCCGAAAGACGCCCGGCAGCGGCTCTTACCTCCGGAGAGCATCCTACCTTCGTCTTTCGCGTCTTCTGTAGTCTACATCTTAGCAAAACGCTTTCCCACTATGTCTGGCTAGGAAAAACTGTGCCAGCACAGAAAACATCTGCCATCGTGTTCTAGAAGTTGCACGGATGTCTGCCAAGTGTTTGGCAGGAAGAAAAGAAAAGTTGTCCAAAACAGCTTCCAATCGAATGTTCATGTGATTGGAAAAGTCAGGAGAGTGCAAAGGTACTGTTTTCTATCAGTTGGCAAGGTGCGCACACAATCCCAGTGTTGTACAGCTTGCTTCTTCACCTTCCCGAAGCTGCCGCTCTCGCCGGCTGCCGGAGCCCAAGAAGCGGCTTCTTCGCGCAAAGACGATTGTGCCGCTCACAGTGCTCTCCTTAGCGCGGCTGCCGCTCTCGCCGGCTGCCGGAGCCCAAGAAGCGGCTTCTTCGCGCAAAGACGATTGTGCCGCTCACAGTGCTCTCCTTAGCGCGGCTTCTGCCGAAAGACGCCCGGCAGCGGCTCTTACCTCCGGAGAGCATCCTACCTTCGTCTTTCGCGTCTTCTGTAGTCTACATCTTAGCAAAACGCTTTTCCACTATGTCTGGCTAGGAAAAACTGTGCCAGCACAGAAAACATCTCCCATCGTGTTCTAGAAGTTGCACGGATGTCTGCCAAGTGTTTGGCAGGAAGAAAAGAAAAGTTGTCCAAAACAGCTTCCAATCGAATGTTCATGTGATTGGAAAAGTCAGGAGAGTGCAAAGGTACTGTTTTCTATCAGTTGGCAAGGTGCGCACACAATCCCAGTGTTGTACAGCTTGCTTCTTCACCTTCCCGAAGCTGCCGCTCTCGCCGGCTGCCGGAGCCCAAGAAGCGGCTTCTTCGCGCAAAGACGATTGTGCCGCTCACAGTGCTCTCCTTAGCGCGGCTTCTGCCGAAAGACGCCCGGCAGCGGCTCTTACCTCCGGAGAGCATCCTACCTGCGTCTTTCGCGTCTTCTATAGTCTACATCTTAGCAAAACGCTTTTCCACTATGTCTGGCTAGGAAAAACTGTGCCAGCACAGAAAACATCTCCCATCGTGTTCTAGAAGTTGCACGGATGTCTGCCAAGTGTTTGGCAGGAAGAAAAGAAAAGTTGTCCAAAACAGCTTCCAATCGAATGTTCATGTGATTGGAAAAGTCAGGAGAGTGCAAAGGTACTGTTTTCTATCAGTTGGCAAGGTGCGCACACAATCCCAGTGTTGTACAGCTTGCTTCTTCACCTTCCCGAAGCTGCCGCTCTCGCCGGCTGCCGGAGCCCAAGAAGCGGCTTCTTCGCGCAAAGACGATTGTGCCGCTCACAGTGCTCTCCTTAGCGCGGCTTCTGCCGAAAGACGCCCGGCAGCGGCTCTTACCTCCGGAGAGCATCCTACCTGCGTCTTTCGCGTCTTCTATAGTCTACATCTTAGCAAAACGCTTTTCCACTATGTCTGGCTAGGAAAAACTGTGCCAGCACAGAAAACATCTCCCATCGTGTTCTAGAAGTTGCACGGATGTCTGCCAAGTGTTTGGCAGGAAGAAAAGAAAAGTTGTCCAAAACAGCTTCCAATCGAATGTTCATGTGATTGGAAAAGTCAGGAGAGTGCAAAGGTACTGTTTTCTATCAGTTGGCAAGGTGCGCACACAATCCCAGTGTTGTACAGCTTGCTTCTTCACCTTCCCGAAGCTGCCGCTCTCGCCGGCTGCCGGAGCCCAAGAAGCGGCTTCTTCGCGCAAAGACGATTGTGCCGCTCACAGTGCTCTCCTTAGCGCGGCTTCTGCCGAAAGACGCCCGGCAGCGGCTCTTTCCTCCGGAGAGCATCCTACCTTCGTCTTTCGCGTCTTCTATAGTCTACATCTTAGCAAAACGCTTTTCCACTATGTCTGGCTAGGAAAAACTGTGCCAGCACAGAAAACATCTGCCATCGTGTTCTAGACGTTGCAGAGATGTCTGCCAAGTGTTTGGCAGGAAGAAAAGAAAAGTTGTCCAAAACAGCTTCCAATCGAATGTTCATGTGATTGGAAAAGTCAGGAGAGTGCAAAGGTACTGTTTTCTATCAGTTGGCAAGGTGCGCACACAATCCCAGTGTTGTACAGCTTGCTTCTTCACCTTCCCGAAGCTGCCGCTCTCGCCGGCTGCCGGAGCCCAAGAAGCGGCTTCTTCGCGCAAAGACGATTGTGCCGCTCACAGTGCTCTCCTTAGCGCGGCTTCTGCCGAAAGACGCCCGGCAGCGGCTCTTACCTCCGGAGAGCATCCTACCTTCGTCTTTCGCGTCTTCTGTAGTCTACATCTTAGCAAAACGCTTTCCCACTATGTCTGGCTAGGAAAAACTGTGCCAGCACAGAAAACATCTCCCATCGTGTTCTAGAAGTTGCACGGATGTCTGCCAAGTGTTTGGCAGGAAGAAAAGAAAAGTTGTCCAAAACAGCTTCCAATCGAATGTTCATGTGATTGGAAAAGTCAGGAGAGTGCAAAGGTACTGTTTTCTATCAGTTGGCAAGGTGCGCACACAATCCCAGTGTTGTACAGCTTGCTTCTTCACCTTCCCGAAGCTGCCGCTCTCGCCGGCTGCCGGAGCCCAAGAAGCGGCTTCTTCGCGCAAAGACGATTGTGCCGCTCACAGTGCTCTCCTTAGCGCGGCTTCTGCCGAAAGACGCCCGGCAGCGGCTCTTACCTCCGGAGAGCATCCTACCTTCGTCTTTCGCGTCTTCTGTAGTCTACATCTTAGCAAAACGCTTTCCCACTATGTCTGGCTAGGAAAAACTGTGCCAGCACAGAAAACATCTCCCATCGTGTTCTAGAAGTTGCACGGATGTCTGCCAAGTGTTTGGCAGGAAGAAAAGAAAAGTTGTCCAAAACAGCTTCCAATCGAATGTTCATGTGATTGGAAAAGTCAGGAGAGTGCAAAGGTACTGTTTTCTATCAGTTGGCAAGGTGCGCACACAATCCCAGTGTTGTACAGCTTGCTTCTTCACCTTCCCGAAGCTGCCGCTCTCGCCGGCTGCCGGAGCCCAAGAAGCGGCTTCTTCGCGCAAAGACGATTGTGCCGCTCACAGTGCTCTCCTTAGCGCGGCTGCCGCTCTCGCCGGCTGCCGGAGCCCAAGAAGCGGCTTCTTCGCGCAAAGACGATTGTGCCGCTCACAGTGCTCTCCTTAGCGCGGCTTCTGCCGAAAGACGCCCGGCAGCGGCTCTTACCTCCGGAGAGCATCCTACCTTCGTCTTTCGCGTCTTTTGTAGTCTACATCTTAGCAAAACGCTTTCCCACTATGTCTGGCTAGGAAAAACTGTGCCAGCACAGAAAACATCTGCCATCGTGTTCTAGAAGTTGCACGGATGTCTGCCAAGTATTTGGCAGGAAGAAAAGAAAAGTTGTCCAAAACAGCTTCCAATCGAATGTTCATGTGATTGGAAAAGTCAGGAGAGTGCAAAGGTACTGTTTTCTATCAGTTGGCAAGGTGCGCACACAATCCCAGTGTTGTACAGCTTGCTTCTTCACCTTCCCGAAGCTGCCGCTCTCGCCGGCTGCCGGAGCCCAAGAAGCGGCTTCTTCGCGCAAAGACGATTGTGCCGCTCACAGTGCTCTCCTTAGCGCGGCTTCTGCCGAAAGACGCCCGGCAGCGGCTCTTTCCTCCGGAGAGCATCCTACCTTCGTCTTTCGCGTCTTTTGTAGTCTACATCTTAGCAAAACGCTTTTCCACTATGTCTGGCTAGGAAAAACTGTGCCAGTACAGAAAACATCTCCCATCGTGTTCTAGAAGTTGCGCGGATGTCTGCCAAGTGTTTGGCAGGAAGAAAAGAAAAGTTGTGCAAAACAGCTTCCAATCGAATGTTCATGTGATTGGAAAAGTCAGGAGAGTGCAAAGGTACTGTTTTCTATCAGTTGGCAAGGTGCGCACACAATCCCAGTGTTGTACAGCTTGCTTCTTCACCTTCCCGAAGCTGCCGCTCTCGCCGGCTGCCGGAGCCCAAGAAGCGGCTTCTTCGCGCAAAGACGATTGTGCCGCTCACAGTGCTCTCCTTAGCGCGGCTGCCGCTCTCGCCGGCTGCCGGAGCCCAAGAAGCGGCTTCTTCGCGCATAGACGATTGTGCCGCTCACAGTGCTCTCCTTAGCGCGGCTTCTGCCGAAAGACGCCCGGCAGCGGCTCTTACCTCCGGAGAGCATCCTACCTTCGTCTTTCGCGTCTTCTATAGTCTACATCTTAGCAAAACGCTTTCCCACTATGTCTGGCTAGGAAAAACTGTGCCAGCACAGAAAACATCTGCCATCGTGTTCTAGAAGTTGCACGGATGTCTGCCAAGTGTTTGGCAGGAAGAAAAGAAAAGTTGTCCAAAACAGCTTCCAATCGAATGTTCATGTGATTGGAAAAGTCAGGAGAGTGCAAAGGTACTGTTTTCTATCAGTTGGCAAGGTGCGCACACAATCCCAGTGTTGTACAGCTTGCTTCTTCACCTTCCCGAAGCTGCCGCTCTCGCCGGCTGCCGGAGCCCAAGAAGCGGCTTCTTCGCGCAAAGACGATTGTGCCGCTCACAGTGCTCTCCTTAGCGCGGCTTCTGCCGAAAGACGCCCGGCAGCGGCTCTTACCTCCGGAGAGCATCCTACCTTCGTCTTTCGCGTCTTCTGTAGTCTACATCTTAGCAAAACGCTTTCCCACTATGTCTGGCTAGGAAAAACTGTGCCAGCACAGAAAACATCTCCCATCGTGTTCTAGAAGTTGCAGAGATGTCTGCCAAGTGTTTGGCAGGAAGAAAAGAAAAGTTGTCCAAAACAGCTTCCAATCGAATGTTCATGTGATTGGAAAAGTCAGGAGAGTGCAAAGGTACTGTTTTCTATCAGTTGGCAAGGTGCGCACACAATCCCAGTGTTGTACAGCTTGCTTCTTCACCTTCCCGAAGCTGCCGCTCTCGCCGGCTGCCGGAGCCCAAGAAGCGGCTTCTTCGCGCAAAGACGATTGTGCCGCTCACAGTGCTCTCCTTAGCGCGGCTTCTGCCGAAAGACGCCCGGCAGCGGCTCTTACCTCCGGAGAGCATCCTACCTTCGTCTTTAGCTCCTCTTCTCATCTACCTCTCG
Organism: Melospiza georgiana; assembly: GCF_028018845.1. Classification (NCBI taxonomy): domain Eukaryota; kingdom Metazoa; phylum Chordata; class Aves; order Passeriformes; family Passerellidae; genus Melospiza; species Melospiza georgiana. The sequence continues at coordinate 57,272,210 of NC_080430.1, forward strand.
GCAAAACGCTTTCCCACTATGTCTGGCTAGGAAAAACTGTGCCAGCACAGAAAACATCTGCCATCGTGTTCTAGAAGTTGCACGGATGTCTGCCAAGTGTTTGGCAGGAAGAAAAGAAAAGTTGTCCAAAACAGCTTCCAATCGAATGTTCATGTGATTGGAAAAGTCAGGAGAGTGCAAAGGTACTGTTTTCTATCAGTTGGCAAGGTGCGCACACAATCCCAGTGTTGTACAGCTTGCTTCTTCACCTTCCCGAAGCTGCCGCTCTCGCCGGCTGCCGGAGCCCAAGAAGCGGCTTCTTCGCGCAAAGACGATTGTGCCGCTCACAGTGCTCTCCTTAGCGCGGCTTCTGCCGAAAGACGCCCGGCAGCGGCTCTTACCTCCGGAGAGCATCCTACCTTCGTCTTTCGCGTCTTCTGTAGTCTACATCTTAGCAAAACGCTTTCCCACTATGTCTGGCTAGGAAAAACTGTGCCAGCACAGAAAACATCTCCCATCGTGTTCTAGAAGTTGCACGGATGTCTGCCAAGTGTTTGGCAGGAAGAAAAGAAAAGTTGTCCAAAACAGCTTCCAATCGAATGTTCATGTGATTGGAAAAGTCAGGAGAGTGCAAAGGTACTGTTTTCTATCAGTTGGCAAGGTGCGCACACAATCCCAGTGTTGTACAGCTTGCTTCTTCACCTTCCCGAAGCTGCCGCTCTCGCCGGCTGCCGGAGCCCAAGAAGCGGCTTCTTCGCGCAAAGACGATTGTGCCGCTCACAGTGCTCTCCTTAGCGCGGATGCCGCTCTCGCCGGCTGCCGGAGCCCAAGAAGCGGCTTCTTCGCGCAAAGACGATTGTGCCGCTCACAGTGCTCTCCTTAGCGCGGCTTCTGCCGAAAGACGCCCGGCAGCGGCTCTTACCTCCGGAGAGCATCCTACCTTCGTCTTTCGCGTCTTCTGTAGTCTACATCTTAGCAAAACGCTTTTCCACTATGTCTGGCTAGGAAAAACTGTGCCAGCACAGAAAACATCTCCCATCGTGTTCTAGAAGTTGCACGGATGTCTGCCAAGTGTTTGGCAGGAAGAAAAGAAAAGTTGTCCAAAACAGCTTCCAATCGAATGTTCATGTGATTGGAAAAGTCAGGAGAGTGCAAAGGTACTGTTTTCTATCAGTTGGCAAGGTGCGCACACAATCCCAGTGCTGTACAGCTTGCTTCTTCACCTTCCCGAAGCTGCCGCTCTCGCCGGCTGCCGGAGCCCAAGAAGCGGCTTCTTCGCGCAAAGACGATTGTGCCGCTCACAGTGCTCTCCTTAGCGCGGCTTCTGCCGAAAGACGCCCGGCAGCGGCTCTTACCTCCGGAGAGCATCCTACCTTCGTCTTTCGCGTCTTCTGTAGTCTACATCTTAGCAAAACGCTTTTCCACTATGTCTGGCTAGGAAAAACTGTGCCAGCACAGAAAACATCTGCCATCGTGTTCTAGACGTTGCACGGATGTCTGCCAAGTGTTTGGCAGGAAGAAAAGAAAAGTTGTCCAAAACAGCTTCCAATCGAATGTTCATGTGATTGGAAAAGTCAGGAGAGTGCAAAGGTACTGTTTTCTATCAGTTGGCAAGGTGCGCACACAATCCCAGTGCTGTACAGCTTGCTTCTTCACCTTCCCGAAGCTGCCGCTCTCGCCGGCTGCCGGAGCCCAAGAAGCGGCTTCTTCGCGCAAAGACGATTGTGCCGCTCACAGTGCTCTCCTTAGCGCGGCTTCTGCCGAAAGACGCCCGGCAGCGGCTCTTACCTCCGGAGAGCATCCTACCTTCGTCTTTCGCGTCTTCTGTAGTCTACATCTTAGCAAAACGCTTTCCCACTATGTCTGGCTAGGAAAAACTGTGCCAGCACAGAAAACATCTCCCATCGTGTTCTAGAAGTTGCACGGATGTCTGCCAAGTGTTTGGCAGGAAGAAAAGAAAAGTTGTCCAAAACAGCTTCCAATCGAATGTTCATGTGATTGGAAAAGTCAGGAGAGTGCAAAGGTACTGTTTTCTATCAGTTGGCAAGGTGCGCACACAATGCCAGTGTTGTACAGCTTGCTTCTTCACCTTCCCGAAGCTGCCGCTCTCGCCGGCTGCCGGAGCCCAAGAAGCGGCTTCTTCGCGCAAAGACGATTGTGCCGCTCACAGTGCTCTCCTTAGCGCGGCTTCTGCCGAAAGACGCCCGGCAGCGGCTCTTACCTCCGGAGAGCATCCTACCTTCGTCTTTAGCTCCTCTTCTCATCTACCTCTCGTCAAAACGCTTTTCCACTATGTCTGGCTAGGAAAAACTGTGCCAGCACAGAAAACATCTCCCATCGTGTTCTAGACGTTGCAGAGATGTCTGCCAAGTGTTTGGCAGGAAGAAAAGAAAAGTTGTCCAAAACAGCTTCCAATCGAATGTTCATGTGATTGGAAAAGTCAGGAGAGTGCAAAGGTACTGTTTTCTATCAGTTGGCAAGGTGCGCACACAATCCCAGTGTTGTACAGCTTGCTTCTTCACCTTCCCGAAGCTGCCGCTCTCGCCGGCTGCCGGAGCCCAAGAAGCGGCTTCTTCGCGCAAAGACGATTGTGCCGCTCACAGTGCTCTCCTTAGCGCGGCTTCTGCCGAAAGACGCCCGGCAGCGGCTCTTACCTCCGGAGAGCATCCTACCTTCGTCTTTCGCGTCTTCTGTAGTCTACATCTTAGCAAAACGCTTTCCCACTATGTCTGGCTAGGAAAAACTGTGCCAGCACAGAAAACATCTGCCATCGTGTTCTAGAAGTTGCACGGATGTCTGCCAAGTGTTTGGCAGGAAGAAAAGAAAAGTTGTCCAAAACAGCTTCCAATCGAATGTTCATGTGATTGGAAAAGTCAGGAGAGTGCAAAGGTACTGTTTTCTATCAGTTGGCAAGGTGCGCACACAATCCCAGTGTTGTACAGCTTGCTTCTTCACCTTCCCGAAGCTGCCGCTCTCGCCGGCTGCCGGAGCCCAAGAAGCGGCTTCTTCGCGCAAAGACGATTGTGCCGCTCACAGTGCTCTCCTTAGCGCGGATGCCGCTCTCGCCGGCTGCCGGAGCCCAAGAAGCGGCTTCTTCGCGCAAAGACGATTGTGCCGCTCACAGTGCTCTCCTTAGCGCGGCTTCTGCCGAAAGACGCCCGGCAGCGGCTCTTACCTCCGGAGAGCATCCTACCTTCGTCTTTCGCGTCTTCTGTAGTCTACATCTTAGCAAAACGCTTTTCCACTATGTCTGGCTAGGAAAAACTGTGCCAGCACAGAAAACATCTCCCATCGTGTTCTAGAAGTTGCACGGATGTCTGCCAAGTATTTGGCAGGAAGAAAAGAAAAGTTGTCCAAAACAGCTTCCAATCGAATGTTCATGTGATTGGAAAAGTCAGGAGAGTGCAAAGGTACTGTTTTCTATCAGTTGGCAAGGTGCGCACACAATCCCAGTGTTGTACAGCTTGCTTCTTCACCTTCCCGAAGCTGCCGCTCTCGCCGGCTGCCGGAGCCCAAGAAGCGGCTTCTTCGCGCAAAGACGATTGTGCCGCTCACAGTGCTCTCCTTAGCGCGGCTTCTGCCGAAAGACGCCCGGCAGCGGCTCTTACCTCCGGAGAGCATCCTACCTGCGTCTTTCGCGTCTTCTATAGTCTACATCTTAGCAAAACGCTTTTCCACTATGTCTGGCTAGGAAAAACTGTGCCAGCACAGAAAACATCTCCCATCGTGTTCTAGAAGTTGCACGGATGTCTGCCAAGTGTTTGGCAGGAAGAAAAGAAAAGTTGTCCAAAACAGCTTCCAATCGAATGTTCATGTGATTGGAAAAGTCAGGAGAGTGCAAAGGTACTGTTTTCTATCAGTTGGCAAGGTGCGCACACAATGCCAGTGTTGTACAGCTTGCTTCTTCACCTTCCCGAAGCTGCCGCTCTCGCCGGCTGCCGGAGCCCAAGAAGCGGCTTCTTCGCGCAAAGACGATTGTGCCGCTCACAGTGCTCTCCTTAGCGCGGCTTCTGCCGAAAGACGCCCGGCAGCGGCTCTTACCTCCGGAGAGCATCCTACCTGCGTCTTTCGCGTCTTCTATAGTCTACATCTTAGCAAAACGCTTTTCCACTATGTCTGGCTAGGAAAAACTGTGCCAGCACAGAAAACATCTCCCATCGTGTTCTAGAAGTTGCACGGATGTCTGCCAAGTGTTTGGCAGGAAGAAAAGAAAAGTTGTCCAAAACAGCTTCCAATCGAATGTTCATGTGATTGGAAAAGTCAGGAGAGTGCAAAGGTACTGTTTTCTATCAGTTGGCAAGGTGCGCACACAATCCCAGTGTTGTACAGCTTGCTTCTTCACCTTCCCGAAGCTGCCGCTCTCGCCGGCTGCCGGAGCCCAAGAAGCGGCTTCTTCGCGCAAAGACGATTGTGCCGCTCACAGTGCTCTCCTTAGCGCGGCTTCTGCCGAAAGACGCCCGGCAGCGGCTCTTTCCTCCGGAGAGCATCCTACCTTCGTCTTTCGCGTCTTCTGTAGTCTACATCTTAGCAAAACGCTTTCCCACTATGTCTGGCTAGGAAAAACTGTGCCAGCACAGAAAACATCTCCCATCGTGTTCTAGAAGTTGCACGGATGTCTGCCAAGTGTTTGGCAGGAAGAAAAGAAAAGTTGTCCAAAACAGCTTCCAATCGAATGTTCATGTGATTGGAAAAGTCAGGAGAGTGCAAAGGTACTGTTTTCTATCAGTTGGCAAGGTGCGCACACAATGCCAGTGTTGTACAGCTTGCTTCTTCACCTTCCCGAAGCTGCCGCTCTCGCCGGCTGCCGGAGCCCAAGAAGCGGCTTCTTCGCGCAAAGACGATTGTGCCGCTCACAGTGCTCTCCTTAGCGCGGCTTCTGCCGAAAGACGCCCGGCAGCGGCTCTTACCTCCGGAGAGCATCCTACCTTCGTCTTTAGCTCCTCTTCTCATCTACCTCTCGTCAAAACGCTTTTCCACTATGTCTGGCTAGGAAAAACTGTGCCAGCACAGAAAACATCTCCCATCGTGTTCTAGACGTTGCAGAGATGTCTGCCAAGTGTTTGGCAGGAAGAAAAGAAAAGTTGTCCAAAACAGCTTCCAATCGAATGTTCATGTGATTGGAAAAGTCAGGAGAGTGCAAAGGTACTGTTTTCTATCAGTTGGCAAGGTGCGCACACAATCCCAGTGTTGTACAGCTTGCTTCTTCACCTTCCCGAAGCTGCCGCTCTCGCCGGCTGCCGGAGCCCAAGAAGCGGCTTCTTCGCGCAAAGACGATTGTGCCGCTCACAGTGCTCTCCTTAGCGCGGCTTCTGCCGAAAGACGCCCGGCAGCGGCTCTTACCTCCGGAGAGCATCCTACCTTCGTCTTTCGCGTCTTCTGTAGTCTACATCTTAGCAAAACGCTTTCCCACTATGTCTGGCTAGGAAAAACTGTGCCAGCACAGAAAACATCTGCCATCGTGTTCTAGAAGTTGCACGGATGTCTGCCAAGTGTTTGGCAGGAAGAAAAGAAAAGTTGTCCAAAACAGCTTCCAATCGAATGTTCATGTGATTGGAAAAGTCAGGAGAGTGCAAAGGTACTGTTTTCTATCAGTTGGCAAGGTGCGCACACAATCCCAGTGTTGTACAGCTTGCTTCTTCACCTTCCCGAAGCTGCCGCTCTCGCCGGCTGCCGGAGCCCAAGAAGCGGCTTCTTCGCGCAAAGACGATTGTGCCGCTCACAGTGCTCTCCTTAGCGCGGATGCCGCTCTCGCCGGCTGCCGGAGCCCAAGAAGCGGCTTCTTCGCGCAAAGACGATTGTGCCGCTCACAGTGCTCTCCTTAGCGCGGCTTCTGCCGAAAGACGCCCGGCAGCGGCTCTTACCTCCGGAGAGCATCCTACCTTCGTCTTTCGCGTCTTCTGTAGTCTACATCTTAGCAAAACGCTTTTCCACTATGTCTGGCTAGGAAAAACTGTGCCAGCACAGAAAACATCTCCCATCGTGTTCTAGAAGTTGCACGGATGTCTGCCAAGTATTTGGCAGGAAGAAAAGAAAAGTTGTCCAAAACAGCTTCCAATCGAATGTTCATGTGATTGGAAAAGTCAGGAGAGTGCAAAGGTACTGTTTTCTATCAGTTGGCAAGGTGCGCACACAATCCCAGTGTTGTACAGCTTGCTTCTTCACCTTCCCGAAGCTGCCGCTCTCGCCGGCTGCCGGAGCCCAAGAAGCGGCTTCTTCGCGCAAAGACGATTGTGCCGCTCACAGTGCTCTCCTTAGCGCGGCTTCTGCCGAAAGACGCCCGGCAGCGGCTCTTACCTCCGGAGAGCATCCTACCTGCGTCTTTCGCGTCTTCTATAGTCTACATCTTAGCAAAACGCTTTTCCACTATGTCTGGCTAGGAAAAACTGTGCCAGCACAGAAAACATCTCCCATCGTGTTCTAGAAGTTGCACGGATGTCTGCCAAGTGTTTGGCAGGAAGAAAAGAAAAGTTGTCCAAAACAGCTTCCAATCGAATGTTCATGTGATTGGAAAAGTCAGGAGAGTGCAAAGGTACTGTTTTCTATCAGTTGGCAAGGTGCGCACACAATGCCAGTGTTGTACAGCTTGCTTCTTCACCTTCCCGAAGCTGCCGCTCTCGCCGGCTGCCGGAGCCCAAGAAGCGGCTTCTTCGCGCAAAGACGATTGTGCCGCTCACAGTGCTCTCCTTAGCGCGGCTTCTGCCGAAAGACGCCCGGCAGCGGCTCTTACCTCCGGAGAGCATCCTACCTGCGTCTTTCGCGTCTTCTATAGTCTACATCTTAGCAAAACGCTTTTCCACTATGTCTGGCTAGGAAAAACTGTGCCAGCACAGAAAACATCTCCCATCGTGTTCTAGAAGTTGCACGGATGTCTGCCAAGTGTTTGGCAGGAAGAAAAGAAAAGTTGTCCAAAACAGCTTCCAATCGAATGTTCATGTGATTGGAAAAGTCAGGAGAGTGCAAAGGTACTGTTTTCTATCAGTTGGCAAGGTGCGCACACAATCCCAGTGTTGTACAGCTTGCTTCTTCACCTTCCCGAAGCTGCCGCTCTCGCCGGCTGCCGGAGCCCAAGAAGCGGCTTCTTCGCGCAAAGACGATTGTGCCGCTCACAGTGCTCTCCTTAGCGCGGCTTCTGCCGAAAGACGCCCGGCAGCGGCTCTTTCCTCCGGAGAGCATCCTACCTTCGTCTTTCGCGTCTTCTATAGTCTACATCTTAGCAAAACGCTTTTCCACTATGTCTGGCTAGGAAAAACTGTGCCAGCACAGAAAACATCTGCCATCGTGTTCTAGAAGTTGCACGGATGTCTGCCAAGTGTTTGGCAGGAAGAAAAGAAAAGTTGTCCAAAACAGCTTCCAATCGAATGTTCATGTGATTGGAAAAGTCAGGAGAGTGCAAAGGTACTGTTTTCTATCAGTTGGCAAGGTGCGCACACAATCCCAGTGTTGTACAGCTTGCTTCTTCACCTTCCCGAAGCTGCCGCTCTCGCCGGCTGCCGGAGCCCAAGAAGCGGCTTCTTCGCGCAAAGACGATTGTGCCGCTCACAGTGCTCTCCTTAGCGCGGCTTCTGCCGAAAGACGCCCGGCAGCGGCTCTTACCTCCGGAGAGCATCCTACCTTCGTCTTTCGCGTCTTCTGTAGTCTACATCTTAGCAAAACGCTTTTCCACTATGTCTGGCTAGGAAAAACTGTGCCAGCACAGAAAACATCTGCCATCGTGTTCTAGAAGTTGCACGGATGTCTGCCAAGTGTTTGGCAGGAAGAAAAGAAAAGTTGTCCAAAACAGCTTCCAATCGAATGTTCATGTGATTGGAAAAGTCAGGAGAGTGCAAAGGTACTGTTTTCTATCAGTTGGCAAGGTGCGCACACAATCCCAGTGTTGTACAGCTTGCTTCTTCACCTTCCCGAAGCTGCCGCTCTCGCCGGCTGCCGGAGCCCAAGAAGCGGCTTCTTCGCGCAAAGACGATTGTGCCGCTCACAGTGCTCTCCTTAGCGCGGCTTCTGCCGAAAGACGCCCGGCAGCGGCTCTTTCCTCCGGAGAGCATCCTACCTTCGTCTTTCGCGTCTTCTGTAGTCTACATCTTAGCAAAACGCTTTTCCACTATGTCTGGCTAGGAAAAACTGTGCCAGCACAGAAAACATCTCCCATCGTGTTCTAGAAGTTGCGCGGATGTCTGCCAAGTGTTTGGCAGGAAGAAAAGAAAAGTTGTGCAAAACAGCTTCCAATCGAATGTTCATGTGATTGGAAAAGTCAGGAGAGTGCAAAGGTACTGTTTTCTATCAGTTGGCAAGGTGCGCACACAATCCCAGTGTTGTACAGCTTGCTTCTTCACCTTCCCGAAGCTGCCGCTCTCGCCGGCTGCCGGAGCCCAAGAAGCGGCTTCTTCGCGCAAAGACGATTGTGCCGCTCACAGTGCTCTCCTTAGCGCGGCTTCTGCCGAAAGACGCCCGGCAGCGGCTCTTTCCTCCGGAGAGCATCCTACCTTCGTCTTTCGCGTCTTCTGTAGTCTACATCTTAGCAAAACGCTTTTCCACTATGTCTGGCTAGGAAAAACTGTGCCAGCACAGAAAACATCTCCCATCGTGTTCTAGAAGTTGCACGGATGTCTGCCAAGTGTTTGGCAGGAAGAAAAGAAAAGTTGTGCAAAACAGCTTCCAATCGAATGTTCATGTGATTGGAAAAGTCAGGAGAGTGCAAAGGTACTGTTTTCTATCAGTTGGCAAGGTGCGCACACAATCCCAGTGTTGTACAGCTTGCTTCTTCACCTTCCCGAAGCTGCCGCTCTCGCCGGCTGCCGGAGCCCAAGAAGCGGCTTCTTCGCGCAAAGACGATTGTGCCGCTCACAGTGCTCTCCTTAGCGCGGCTTCTGCCGAAAGACGCCCGGCAGCGGCTCTGACCTCCGGAGAGCATCCTACCTTCGTCTTTAGCTCCTCTTCTCATCTACCTCTCGTCAAAACGCTTTTCCACTATGTCTGGCTAGGAAAAACTGTGCCAGCACAGAAAACATCTCCCATCGTGTTCTAGAAGTTGCACGGATGTCTGCCAAGTGTTTGGCAGGAAGAAAAGAAAAGTTGTCCAAAACAGCTTCCAATCGAATGTTCATGTGATTGGAAAAGTCAGGAGAGTGCAAAGGTACTGTTTTCTATCAGTTGGCAAGGTGCGCACACAATCCCAGTGTTGTACAGCTTGCTTCTTCACCTTCCCGAAGCTGCCGCTCTCGCCGGCTGCCGGAGCCCAAGAAGCGGCTTCTTCGCGCAAAGACGATTGTGCCGCTCACAGTGCTCTCCTTAGCGCGGCTTCTGCCGAAAGACGCCCGGCAGCGGCTCTTACCTCCGGAGAGCATCCTACCTTCGTCTTTCGCGTCTTCTGTAGTCTACATCTTAGCAAAACGCTTTCCCACTATGTCTGGCTAGGAAAAACTGTGCCAGCACAGAAAACATCTCCCATCGTGTTCTAGAAGTTGCACGGATGTCTGCCAAGTGTTTGGCAGGAAGAAAAGAAAAGTTGTCCAAAACAGCTTCCAATCGAATGTTCATGTGATTGGAAAAGTCAGGAGAGTGCAAAGGTACTGTTTTCTATCAGTTGGCAAGGTGCGCACACAATCCCAGTGTTGTACAGCTTGCTTCTTCACCTTCCCGAAGCTGCCGCTCTCGCCGGCTGCCGGAGCCCAAGAAGCGGCTTCTTCGCGCAAAGACGATTGTGCCGCTCACAGTGCTCTCCTTAGCGCGGCTTCTGCCGAAAGACGCCCGGCAGCGGCTCTTTCCTCCGGAGAGCATCCTACCTTCGTCTTTAGCTCCTCTTCTCATCTACCTCTCGGCAAAACGCTTTCCCACTATGTCTGGCTAGGAAAAACTGTGCCAGCACAGAAAACATCTCCCATCGTGTTCTAGAAGTTGCACGGATGTCTGCCAAGTGTTTGGCAGGAAGAAAAGAAAAGTTGTCCAAAACAGCTTCCAATCGAATGTTCATGTGATTGGAAAAGTCAGGAGAGTGCAAAGGTACTGTTTTCTATCAGTTGGCAAGGTGCGCACACAATCCCAGTGTTGTACAGCTTGCTTCTTCACCTTCCCGAAGCTGCCGCTCTCGCCGGCTGCCGGAGCCCAAGAAGCGGCTTCTTCGCGCAAAGACGATTGTGCCGCTCACAGTGCTCTCCTTAGCGCGGCTTCTGCCGAAAGACGCCCGGCAGCGGCTCTTACCTCCGGAGAGCATCCTACCTTCGTCTTTCGCGTCTTCTGTAGTCTACATCTTAGCAAAACGCTTTTCCACTATGTCTGGCTAGGAAAAACTGTGCCAGCACAGAAAACATCTGCCATCGTGTTCTAGAAGTTGCACGGATGTCTGCCAAGTGTTTGGCAGGAAGAAAAGAAAAGTTGTCCAAAACAGCTTCCAATCGAATGTTCATGTGATTGGAAAAGTCAGGAGAGTGCAAAGGTACTGTTTTCTATCAGTTGGCAAGGTGCGCACACAATCCCAGTGTTGTACAGCTTGCTTCTTCACCTTCCCGAAGCTGCCGCTCTCGCCGGCTGCCGGAGCCCAAGAAGCGGCTTCTTCGCGCAAAGACGATTGTGCCGCTCACAGTGCTCTCCTTAGCGCGGCTTCTGCCGAAAGACGCCCGGCAGCGGCTCTTACCTCCGGAGAGCATCCTACCTTCGTCTTTCGCGTCTTCTGTAGTCTACATCTTAGCAAAACGCTTTCCCACTATGTCTGGCTAGGAAAAACTGTGCCAGCACAGAAAACATCTGCCATCGTGTTCTAGAAGTTGCACGGATGTCTGCCAAGTGTTTGGCAGGAAGAAAAGAAAAGTTGTCCAAAACAGCTTCCAATCGAATGTTCATGTGATTGGAAAAGTCAGGAGAGTGCAAAGGTACTGTTTTCTATCAGTTGGCAAGGTGCGCACACAATCCCAGTGTTGTACAGCTTGCTTCTTCACCTTCCCGAAGCTGCCGCTCTCGCCGGCTGCCGGAGCCCAAGAAGCGGCTTCTTCGCGCAAAGACGATTGTGCCGCTCACAGTGCTCTCCTTAGCGCGGCTTCTGCCGAAAGACGCCCGGCAGCGGCTCTTTCCTCCGGAGAGCATCCTACCTTCGTCTTTCGCGTCTTCTGTAGTCTACATCTTAGCAAAACGCTTTTCCACTATGTCTGGCTAGGAAAAACTGTGCCAGCACAGAAAACATCTCCCATCGTGTTCTAGAAGTTGCACGGATGTCTGCCAAGTGTTTGGCAGGAAGAAAAGAAAAGTTGTCCAAAACAGCTTCCAATCGAATGTTCATGTGATTGGAAAAGTCAGGAGAGTGCAAAGGTACTGTTTTCTATCAGTTGGCAAGGTGCGCACACAATCCCAGTGTTGTACAGCTTGCTTCTTCACCTTCCCGAAGCTGCCGCTCTCGCCGGCTGCCGGAGCCCAAGAAGCGGCTTCTTCGCGCAAAGACGATTGTGCCGCTCACAGTGCTCTCCTTAGCGCGGCTTCTGCCGAAAGACGCCCGGCAGCGGCTCTTTCCTCCGGAGAGCATCCTACCTTCGTCTTTCGCGTCTTCTATAGTCTACATCTTAGCAAAACGCTTTTCCACTATGTCTGGCTAGGAAAAACTGTGCCAGCACAGAAAACATCTCCCATCGTGTTCTAGAAGTTGCACGGATGTCTGCCAAGTGTTTGGCAGGAAGAAAAGAAAAGTTGTCCAAAACAGCTTCCAATCGAATGTTCATGTGATTGGAAAAGTCAGGAGAGTGCAAAGGTACTGTTTTCTATCAGTTGGCAAGGTGCGCACACAATCCCAGTGTTGTACAGCTTGCTTCTTCACCTTCCCGAAGCTGCCGCTCTCGCCGGCTGCCGGAGCCCAAGAAGCGGCTTCTTCGCGCAAAGACGATTGTGCCGCTCACAGTGCTCTCCTTAGCGCGGCTTCTGCCGAAAGACGCCCGGCAGCGGCTCTTTCCTCCGGAGAGCATCCTACCTTCGTCTTTCGCGTCTTTTGTAGTCTACATCTTAGCAAAACGCTTTTCCACTATGTCTGGCTAGGAAAAACTGTGCCAGCACAGAAAACATCTCCCATCGTGTTCTAGAAGTTGCGCGGATGTCTGCCAAGTGTTTGGCAGGAAGAAAAGAAAAGTTGTGCAAAACAGCTTCCAATCGAATGTTCATGTGATTGGAAAAGTCAGGAGAGTGCAAAGGTACTGTTTTCTATCAGTTGGCAAGGTGCGCACACAATCCCAGTGTTGTACAGCTTGCTTCTTCACCTTCCCGAAGCTGCCGCTCTCGCCGGCTGCCGGAGCCCAAGAAGCGGCTTCTTCGCGCAAAGACGATTGTGCCGCTCACAGTGCTCTCCTTAGCGCGGCTTCTGCCGAAAGACGCCCGGCAGCGGCTCTTTCCTCCGGAGAGCATCCTACCTTCGTCTTTCGCGTCTTCTGTAGTCTACATCTTAGCAAAACGCTTTTCCACTATGTCTGGCTAGGAAAAACTGTGCCAGCACAGAAAACATCTCCCATCGTGTTCTAGAAGTTGCACGGATGTCTGCCAAGTGTTTGGCAGGAAGAAAAGAAAAGTTGTGCAAAACAGCTTCCAATCGAATGTTCATGTGATTGGAAAAGTCAGGAGAGTGCAAAGGTACTGTTTTCTATCAGTTGGCAAGGTGCGCACACAATCCCAGTGTTGTACAGCTTGCTTCTTCACCTTCCCGAAGCTGCCGCTCTCGCCGGCTGCCGGAGCCCAAGAAGCGGCTTCTTCGCGCAAAGACGATTGTGCCGCTCACAGTGCTCTCCTTAGCGCGGCTTCTGCCGAAAGACGCCCGGCAGCGGCTCTTACCTCCGGAGAGCATCCTACCTTCGTCTTTAGCTCCTCTTCTCATCTACCTCTCGTCAAAACGCTTTTCCACTATGTCTGGCTAGGAAAAACTGTGCCAGCACAGAAAACATCTCCCATCGTGTTCTAGAAGTTGCACGGATGTCTGCCAAGTGTTTGGCAGGAAGAAAAGAAAAGTTGTCCAAAACAGCTTCCAATCGAATGTTCATGTGATTGGAAAAGTCAGGAGAGTGCAAAGGTACTGTTTTCTATCAGTTGGCAAGGTGCGCACACAATCCCAGTGTTGTACAGCTTGCTTCTTCACCTTCCCGAAGCTGCCGCTCTCGCCGGCTGCCGGAGCCCAAGAAGCGGCTTCTTCGCGCAAAGACGATTGTGCCGCTCACAGTGCTCTCCTTAGCGCGGCTTCTGCCGAAAGACGCCCGGCAGCGGCTCTTACCTCCGGAGAGCATCCTACCTTCGTCTTTCGCGTCTTCTGTAGTCTACATCTTAGCAAAACGCTTTCCCACTATGTCTGGCTAGGAAAAACTGTGCCAGCACAGAAAACATCTCCCATCGTGTTCTAGAAGTTGCACGGATGTCTGCCAAGTGTTTGGCAGGAAGAAAAGAAAAGTTGTCCAAAACAGCTTCCAATCGAATGTTCATGTGATTGGAAAAGTCAGGAGAGTGCAAAGGTACTGTTTTCTATCAGTTGGCAAGGTGCGCACACAATCCCAGTGTTGTACAGCTTGCTTCTTCACCTTCCCGAAGCTGCCGCTCTCGCCGGCTGCCGGAGCCCAAGAAGCGGCTTCTTCGCGCAAAGACGATTGTGCCGCTCACAGTGCTCTCCTTAGCGCGGCTTCTGCCGAAAGACGCCCGGCAGCGGCTCTTTCCTCCGGAGAGCATCCTACCTTCGTCTTTAGCTCCTCTTCTCATCTACCTCTCGGCAAAACGCTTTTCCACTATGTCTGGCTAGGAAAAACTGTGCCAGCACAGAAAACATCTCCCATCGTGTTCTAGAAGTTGCACGGATGTCTGCCAAGTGTTTGGCAGGAAGAAAAGAAAAGTTGTGCAAAACAGCTTCCAATCGAATGTTCATGTGATTGGAAAAGTCAGGAGAGTGCAAAGGTACTGTTTTCTATCAGTTGGCAAGGTGCGCACACAATCCCAGTGTTGTACAGCTTGCTTCTTCACCTTCCCGAAGCTGCCGCTCTCGCCGGCTGCCGGAGCCCAAGAAGCGGCTTCTTCGCGCAAAGACGATTGTGCCGCTCACAGTGCTCTCCTTAGCGCGGCTTCTGCCGAAAGACGCCCGGCAGCGGCTCTTACCTCCGGAGAGCATCCTACCTTCGTCTTTCGCGTCTTCTGTAGTCTACATCTTAGCAAAACGCTTTCCCACTATGTCTGGCTAGGAAAAACTGTGCCAGCACAGAAAACATCTGCCATCGTGTTCTAGAAGTTGCACGGATGTCTGCCAAGTGTTTGGCAGGAAGAAAAGAAAAGTTGTCCAAAACAGCTTCCAATCGAATGTTCATGTGATTGGAAAAGTCAGGAGAGTGCAAAGGTACTGTTTTCTATCAGTTGGCAAGGTGCGCACACAATCCCAGTGTTGTACAGCTTGCTTCTTCACCTTCCCGAAGCTGCCGCTCTCGCCGGCTGCCGGAGCCCAAGAAGCGGCTTCTTCGCGCAAAGACGATTGTGCCGCTCACAGTGCTCTCCTTAGCGCGGCTTCTGCCGAAAGACGCCCGGCAGCGGCTCTTACCTCCGGAGAGCATCCTACCTTCGTCTTTCGCGTCTTCTGTAGTCTACATCTTAGCAAAACGCTTTCCCACTATGTCTGGCTAGGAAAAACTGTGCCAGCACAGAAAACATCTGCCATCGTGTTCTAGAAGTTGCACGGATGTCTGCCAAGTGTTTGGCAGGAAGAAAAGAAAAGTTGTCCAAAACAGCTTCCAATCGAATGTTCATGTGATTGGAAAAGTCAGGAGAGTGCAAAGGTACTGTTTTCTATCAGTTGGCAAGGTGCGCACACAATCCCAGTGTTGTACAGCTTGCTTCTTCACCTTCCCGAAGCTGCCGCTCTCGCCGGCTGCCGGAGCCCAAGAAGCGGCTTCTTCGCGCAAAGACGATTGTGCCGCTCACAGTGCTCTCCTTAGCGCGGCTTCTGCCGAAAGACGCCCGGCAGCGGCTCTTTCCTCCGGAGAGCATCCTACCTTCGTCTTTCGCGTCTTCTGTAGTCTACATCTTAGCAAAACGCTTTTCCACTATGTCTGGCTAGGAAAAACTGTGCCAGCACAGAAAACATCTCCCATCGTGTTCTAGAAGTTGCACGGATGTCTGCCAAGTGTTTGGCAGGAAGAAAAGAAAAGTTGTCCAAAACAGCTTCCAATCGAATGTTCATGTGATTGGAAAAGTCAGGAGAGTGCAAAGGTACTGTTTTCTATCAGTTGGCAAGGTGCGCACACAATCCCAGTGTTGTACAGCTTGCTTCTTCACCTTCCCGAAGCTGCCGCTCTCGCCGGCTGCCGGAGCCCAAGAAGCGGCTTCTTCGCGCAAAGACGATTGTGCCGCTCACAGTGCTCTCCTTAGCGCGGCTTCTGCCGAAAGACGCCCGGCAGCGGCTCTTACCTCCGGAGAGCATCCTACCTTCGTCTTTAGCTCCTCTTCTCATCTACCTCTCGGCAAAACGCTTTTCCACTATGTCTGGCTAGGAAAAACTGTGCCAGCACAGAAAACATCTCCCATCGTGTTCTAGAAGTTGCACGGATGTCTGCCAAGTGTTTGGCAGGAAGAAAAGAAAAGTTGTCCAAAACAGCTTCCAATCGAATGTTCATGTGATTGGAAAAGTCAGGAGAGTGCAAAGGTACTGTTTTCTATCAGTTGGCAAGGTGCGCACACAATCCCAGTGTTGTACAGCTTGCTTCTTCACCTTCCCGAAGCTGCCGCTCTCGCCGGCTGCCGGAGCCCAAGAAGCGGCTTCTTCGCGCAAAGACGATTGTGCCGCTCACAGTGCTCTCCTTAGCGCGGCTTCTGCCGAAAGACGCCCGGCAGCGGCTCTTTCCTCCGGAGAGCATCCTACCTTCGTCTTTCGCGTCTTTTGTAGTCTACATCTTAGCAAAACGCTTTTCCACTATGTCTGGCTAGGAAAAACTGTGCCAGCACAGAAAACATCTCCCATCGTGTTCTAGAAGTTGCGCGGATGTCTGCCAAGTGTTTGGCAGGAAGAAAAGAAAAGTTGTGCAAAACAGCTTCCAATCGAATGTTCATGTGATTGGAAAAGTCAGGAGAGTGCAAAGGTACTGTTTTCTATCAGTTGGCAAGGTGCGCACACAATCCCAGTGTTGTACAGCTTGCTTCTTCACCTTCCCGAAGCTGCCGCTCTCGCCGGCTGCCGGAGCCCAAGAAGCGGCTTCTTCGCGCAAAGACGATTGTGCCGCTCACAGTGCTCTCCTTAGCGCGGCTTCTGCCGAAAGACGCCCGGCAGCGGCTCTTTCCTCCGGAGAGCATCCTACCTTCGTCTTTCGCGTCTTCTGTAGTCTACATCTTAGCAAAACGCTTTTCCACTATGTCTGGCTAGGAAAAACTGTGCCAGCACAGAAAACATCTCCCATCGTGTTCTAGAAGTTGCACGGATGTCTGCCAAGTGTTTGGCAGGAAGAAAAGAAAAGTTGTGCAAAACAGCTTCCAATCGAATGTTCATGTGATTGGAAAAGTCAGGAGAGTGCAAAGGTACTGTTTTCTATCAGTTGGCAAGGTGCGCACACAATCCCAGTGTTGTACAGCTTGCTTCTTCACCTTCCCGAAGCTGCCGCTCTCGCCGGCTGCCGGAGCCCAAGAAGCGGCTTCTTCGCGCAAAGACGATTGTGCCGCTCACAGTGCTCTCCTTAGCGCGGCTTCTGCCGAAAGACGCCCGGCAGCGGCTCTTACCTCCGGAGAGCATCCTACCTTCGTCTTTAGCTCCTCTTCTCATCTACCTCTCGTCAAAACGCTTTTCCACTATGTCTGGCTAGGAAAAACTGTGCCAGCACAGAAAACATCTCCCATCGTGTTCTAGAAGTTGCACGGATGTCTGCCAAGTGTTTGGCAGGAAGAAAAGAAAAGTTGTCCAAAACAGCTTCCAATCGAATGTTCATGTGATTGGAAAAGTCAGGAGAGTGCAAAGGTACTGTTTTCTATCAGTTGGCAAGGTGCGCACACAATCCCAGTGTTGTACAGCTTGCTTCTTCACCTTCCCGAAGCTGCCGCTCTCGCCGGCTGCCGGAGCCCAAGAAGCGGCTTCTTCGCGCAAAGACGATTGTGCCGCTCACAGTGCTCTCCTTAGCGCGGCTTCTGCCGAAAGACGCCCGGCAGCGGCTCTTTCCTCCGGAGAGCATCCTACCTTCGTCTTTCGCGTCTTCTGTAGTCTACATCTTAGCAAAACGCTTTCCCACTATGTCTGGCTAGGAAAAACTGTGCCAGCACAGAAAACATCTCCCATCGTGTTCTAGAAGTTGCACGGATGTCTGCCAAGTGTTTGGCAGGAAGAAAAGAAAAGTTGTCCAAAACAGCTTCCAATCGAATGTTCATGTGATTGGAAAAGTCAGGAGAGTGCAAAGGTACTGTTTTCTATCAGTTGGCAAGGTGCGCACACAATCCCAGTGTTGTACAGCTTGCTTCTTCACCTTCCCGAAGCTGCCGCTCTCGCCGGCTGCCGGAGCTCAAGAAGCGGCTTCTTCGCGCAAAGACGATTGTGCCGCTCACAGTGCTCTCCTTAGCGCGGCTTCTGCCGAAAGACGCCCGGCAGCGGCTCTTTCCTCCGGAGAGCATCCTACCTTCGTCTTTAGCTCCTCTTCTCATCTACCTCTCGGCAAAACGCTTTCCCACTATGTCTGGCTAGGAAAAACTGTGCCAGCACAGAAAACATCTCCCATCGTGTTCTAGAAGTTGCACGGATGTCTGCCAAGTGTTTGGCAGGAAGAAAAGAAAAGTTGTCCAAAACAGCTTCCAATCGAATGTTCATGTGATTGGAAAAGTCAGGAGAGTGCAAAGGTACTGTTTTCTATCAGTTGGCAAGGTGCGCACACAATCCCAGTGTTGTACAGCTTGCTTCTTCACCTTCCCGAAGCTGCCGCTCTCGCCGGCTGCCGGAGCCCAAGAAGCGGCTTCTTCGCGCAAAGACGATTGTGCCGCTCACAGTGCTCTCCTTAGCGCGGCTTCTGCCGAAAGACGCCCGGCAGCGGCTCTTACCTCCGGAGAGCATCCTACCTTCGTCTTTCGCGTCTTCTGTAGTCTACATCTTAGCAAAACGCTTTTCCACTATGTCTGGCTAGGAAAAACTGTGCCAGCACAGAAAACATCTCCCATCGTGTTCTAGAAGTTGCACGGATGTCTGCCAAGTGTTTGGCAGGAAGAAAAGAAAAGTTGTCCAAAACAGCTTCCAATCGAATGTTCATGTGATTGGAAAAGTCAGGAGAGTGCAAAGGTACTGTTTTCTATCAGTTGGCAAGGTGCGCACACAATCCCAGTGTTGTACAGCTTGCTTCTTCACCTTCCCGAAGCTGCCGCTCTCGCCGGCTGCCGGAGCCCAAGAAGCGGCTTCTTCGCGCAAAGACGATTGTGCCGCTCACAGTGCTCTCCTTAGCGCGGCTTCTGCCGAAAGACGCCCGGCAGCGGCTCTTACCTCCGGAGAGCATCCTACCTTCGTCTTTCGCGTCTTCTGTAGTCTACATCTTAGCAAAACGCTTTTCCACTATGTCTGGCTAGGAAAAACTGTGCCAGCACAGAAAACATCTGCCATCGTGTTCTAGAAGTTGCACGGATGTCTGCCAAGTGTTTGGCAGGAAGAAAAGAAAAGTTGTCCAAAACAGCTTCCAATCGAATGTTCCTGTGATTGGAAAAGTCAGGAGAGTGCAAAGGTACTGTTTTCTATCAGTTGGCAAGGTGCGCACACAATCCCAGTGTTGTACAGCTTGCTTCTTCACCTTCCCGAAGCTGCCGCTCTCGCCGGCTGCCGGAGCCCAAGAAGCGGCTTCTTCGCGCAAAGACGATTGTGCCGCTCACAGTGCTCTCCTTAGCGCGGCTTCTGCCGAAAGACGCCCGGCAGCGGCTCTTACCTCCGGAGAGCATCCTACCTTCGTCTTTAGCTCCTCTTCTCATCTACCTCTCGGCAAAACGCTTTTCCACTATGTCTGGCTAGGAAAAACTGTGCCAGCACAGAAAACATCTCCCATCGTGTTCTAGAAGTTGCACGGATGTCTGCCAAGTGTTTGGCAGGAAGAAAAGAAAAGTTGTCCAAAACAGCTTCCAATCGAATGTTCATGTGATTGGAAAAGTCAGGAGAGTGCAAAGGTACTGTTTTCTATCAGTTGGCAAGGTGCGCACACAATCCCAGTGTTGTACAGCTTGCTTCTTCACCTTCCCGAAGCTGCCGCTCTCGCCGGCTGCCGGAGCCCAAGAAGCGGCTTCTTCGCGCAAAGACGATTGTGCCGCTCACAGTGCTCTCCTTAGCGCGGCTTCTGCCGAAAGACGCCCGGCAGCGGCTCTTACCTCCGGAGAGCATCCTACCTTCGTCTTTCGCGTCTTCTGTAGTCTACATCTTAGCAAAACGCTTTCCCACTATGTCTGGCTAGGAAAAACTGTGCCAGCACAGAAAACATCTCCCATCGTGTTCTAGAAGTTGCACGGATGTCTGCCAAGTGTTTGGCAGGAAGAAAAGAAAAGTTGTCCAAAACAGCTTCCAATCGAATGTTCATGTGATTGGAAAAGTCAGGAGAGTGCAAAGGTACTGTTTTCTATCAGTTGGCAAGGTGCGCACACAATCCCAGTGTTGTACAGCTTGCTTCTTCACCTTCCCGAAGCTGCCGCTCTCGCCGGCTGCCGGAGCCCAAGAAGCGGCTTCTTCGCGCAAAGACGATTGTGCCGCTCACAGTGCTCTCCTTAGCGCGGCTTCTGCCGAAAGACGCCCGGCAGCGGCTCTTTCCTCCGGAGAGCATCCTACCTTCGTCTTTCGCGTCTTCTGTAGTCTACATCTTAGCAAAACGCTTTCCCACTATGTCTGGCTAGGAAAAACTGTGCCAGCACAGAAAACATCTGCCATCGTGTTCTAGAAGTTGCACGGATGTCTGCCAAGTGTTTGGCAGGAAGAAAAGAAAAGTTGTCCAAAACAGCTTCCAATCGAATGTTCATGTGATTGGAAAAGTCAGGAGAGTGCAAAGGTACTGTTTTCTATCAGTTGGCAAGGTGCGCATACAATCCCAGTGTTGTACAGCTTGCATCTTCACCTTCCCGAAGCTGCCGCTCTCCGGAGGTAAGAGCCGCTGCCGGGCGTCTTTCGGCAGTAGCCGCGCTAAGGAGAGCACTGTGAGCGGCACAATCGTCTTTGCGCGAAGAAGCCGCTTCTTGGGCTCCGGCAGCCGGCGAGAGCGGCAGCTTCGGGAAGGTGAAGAAGCAAGCTGTACAACACTGGGATTGTGTGCGCACCTTGCCAACTGATAGAAAACAGTACCTTTGCACTCTCCTGACTTTTCCAATCACAGGAACATTCGATTGGAAGCTGTTTTGGACAACTTTTCTTTTCTTCCTGCCAAACACTTGGCAGACATCCGTGCAACTTCTAGAACACGATGGGAGATGTTTTCTGTGCTGGCACAGTTTTTCCTAGCCAGACATAGTGGGAAAGCGTTTTGCTAAGATGTAGACGACAAGAGAGGCTAAAGAGTGGATGTTAGCAAATGACACCCATCTTCAAAAAAGGCAATTAAGAGGACTCGCGATAGTACAAACCAGCCATCCTCTTTTTTATCCCCAGGAAGTTGATGGAGCAGCTCTTCCTGGAAATCCTTGCCAGGCACATGAAAGATGACCAAATAATGTAGTTAGCATGATTTTTCAGGGGAATTTCATGCTGAACATCACTTTAAACTCCTCTGATGAATCAACTTGACTGGTAGATGAAGGGAATATTATCTGCCTGGGCTTCAGGGAGGTTTTTGACATACCTCTACATGGCATCACACATACATATGGAAGCAATAGTGCAAAGGGGAGGGAATCAGTGTCTTTTCAGTGATGCTGAGGGAAAAGACAAGAGGCAGTGGGCACGCACTGAAATACAGGAGATTGCCTTTGAACATCAGTAAATGTTTCTTTACTGTCAGGGTGACTGAACCACGGCACAGACTGCCCAGAAAGATTGTGGAGCCTGGATCTTTGAAGACATTAAAAGTACACCCAGATAGAATCCTGGGCAAGAGGCTCTAGGTATCCTGGTTTAGGCAGGGGGGTTGGGCCTGGTTAGCCCCACCAACCCCTTCCACTCTCTTTCATTCTGTGCTAGTGAATTCTCTTCAAGATGCATTTCAAGCACTGGCATGACAAAGTTCTGTGCAGACAGAGATCCAAATGGACATGGCATCTAAGTTCCTTAAGCAGTGTTCAAGAAGAATGTAAAACTCTGGCACAAGTGTCTCTTCCCTAACTGAATCCCTTTCATGGGAAAATTCCCAGCTCTAGAAAGATCTTCTGATACGCATGCTTAAGACTGACACTGGCTGAGCAAATTTCTCCCTATGTATATCTAAGACCAGTTAGGATCTTCACCCAAAGTGCTGTCAACATAGTCACAGAATGCCTATTGTTAAGAAGTGACAGCTTCCATCAGAATGGCAACTATTGGTCCACAAAATGGATTAATGGATGGGAATTATCTACGTGGGTTAAAAACAAAAATAAAGAGTTGGTCTTTATTTATCAATTTCATGGCAATATTGATAAGGGAAGAAAAAGATCTAAGTCCTTGACTTTCTGGACTCGAGGAAAGATTTTAAAAATTCCTTGTAAAAATGTATGATCACAATCAGACTATTGAAACCATTTTAGTTGGGAACAAAGTTCCAAAATTGTCTAGATAGTGGCAAAGAAGCCAAGAAAATAGGAAAGAAACAAAAAGAGAGCAAAAGAGTCAGCTTCAGTGTACAAGCTCGTTCTAGAAGTAGTCTGCTGGGAAAAGGAACCCCCAGCTAAATTTCCAATGTATTCCTGCGCTTGATTCAGTAACTGGTCAATGTAAAAACCAATCCTTTTGTACAACTTCTTCCAGCAACAAAAACTCTAACAGGTTGACACTACCATCATGCCTGTTCCAGACATATTTAAAAGAGAAATGATGATTTTCTTGAAAACCTACTTACATAAAAGTTGCAAGATGGTGGAGGGATTCCCACATCCTCCTTCCTCCATCTGGCTTGAAAGTATATTTGATAAAATATGCAACAAAGCACATGATTTATAAGGGAGAGTCAAATGGATGATTTGGGAATCGATCTCTTGTTGATAGTAAACTTCATATCCACTCGGTGTGACCTTTTTAAAACAAAATGTGGAGCTGAGGCATGAATCTGCCACAACAATTGTAAAGCAAACATACACACTCCCCTTCATATGCCCCCCCCTCCACACACACCTAGGCACACACAGAGATCAGCATAGCAGATCATGAACTCCTTGGAAAAGACTGAAATGCTAAATGCCTCTCTTGATGGGCAAAAGAGCTGGTGCAGTAATTCAAATGCCTGGTACAAAAATTCTGTTTAATATTTAGCTCCTATTTAAAACACAGCTTTTCATTTCATTCTATTTACAGAATATTTTCATTTCATTTGTTTCTTTAAAATTACTTAGTTCTCACCTGTTGTATGTCTAGGAATATTTTCTTCCAAAAATAGAAAAAAATAGATGATATCTTTTCAGCAGAAAACATTGGTTGATACAATTTTAAACCATCATGATATGGAAGAATTCTTCTGTCCCTCTCGAAGGTGGAAGAAGCATTTGGATCACAGATCATCTACAATGAAATACTTGACATGTTTAAGATGCTTTCAATCAATTTTGATCGTCAATTGCTTATTTGTTGTAAACAGTAATTTTTCAGTGAAGGGAAAGTGTGTGTGGTATATCTACATGATATGTTCAAAGGCAGTTCCTACTAATGGCCAGGCTGAATTCCAGTAAATAATGTCCCGAATGATATTTTGCCGCCTTCTTTGGCACTTCATGAAATCTTACCCCGATGAAGTGCTGAAACACAGAGATTTTCTCTTAGAGAGTGTCTCATGTTGTAACCTATCCCATGGATTTTATGCTGTAATTCTTATCTCTTTTAAAATTTACTATCTTCTGTACAGTTTTCATGAAACTTTCTGTTACAGTAGTGAATAGCACAGATAAATGTCATTTTGTACAACTTTGAATTTACCCCAAGAGCTGAGAGAAAACTTGATCCTATACTTCAATCCGAGTTTCTTCTATAGTCCAACTTTGTTTCTCTACCATCAAGCTTCTCCTTTGTTGCTGCTCCAAGCCCCGTCCAAGGTGACCTTGAATACTTTCAGGGATGGGACACCCACAACTTCTCTGGGCAACCTGTTCCAGTGTTCCAGCACTCCCACAGTAAAAAAGGCCTTCCTTTCATCTAATATGTGTAGGAAATCATAAATCTAGGCATAGAAGCTTGGAGTGCAAATTTGAAATTCTTTGGATTTGAAGCACATTTTATATGAATACTGACTTCCAGATGACTAAAAGATGTTGATGGGCATTTGAGCTGACAAGTTTTGAAAAAGTGCACGGAAATTAAAATTGAAACCACTAAAATTAAAAACTCCTTGCCATTTTCTTTTTCCTCTCCTATTCAAAATTGCATATGTCAGATATCAGTGCTTCATGCAAACCTCTCAGATGCTCTCAGAGAAAAAGCTTTTCTTTCAGACTAAGTTGCGGTTGACGTAGAACACTAGCAGGAGTGAAAGATTTTCTGGGCATCGGGGCAGCACGTTCTCCTTGGATTTGTGTGCAGAATGCATTTTATCCAAACTGGAAAATAGATCCCAGCTCTGTTCTATTCAT
This sequence comes from Melospiza georgiana, assembly GCF_028018845.1. Classification (NCBI taxonomy): domain Eukaryota; kingdom Metazoa; phylum Chordata; class Aves; order Passeriformes; family Passerellidae; genus Melospiza; species Melospiza georgiana. The sequence continues at coordinate 57,295,832 of NC_080430.1, forward strand.
CATTCTTACTTCATCAGGCCAGAAGATTCTGTGAAAAGTAGCCTGTGGACCTTGAAGACAGCGCATGTGAACCAGATGAGAGGTGATAGAGAAGTTGAGGGAGAGAAGAAAGAGCATATGGCTGAAACCAAAAAGTATTTCTCCACGTGATCATGGAAGATTGCAGGAGCCACTTGGTGCTATCAAACCAGCCCAACTTGGCACTGGTGCCACCTTGGGTCTGGGAGCCATCTTGCATAACGTGCATTTTAAGGAGCCAGCTGGCCACACCCAGCCATATGCCCCCAAACAGAAACCAAGGCCCTTTTCTCTGGCAAACAAAACTCAGCTGCCCTGCTTCTGGATGGCAGATTGCAGGAGCCACTTGGTACTATCAAACCAGCCCAACTTGGCACTGGTGCCACCATGGGTCTGGTAACCATCCTGCCTATTGTAGCTTTTCAGGAGCCAGCCGGTCACTCTCAGCCATAGGCCCCCAAACACAAACCACGGCCCGTTTCCCTGGCAAACAAAAGTAAGCTGCCCCGCTTCTGGATGGCAGATTGCAGGAGCTACTTAGTACTATCAAATCAGCCCGACTTGGCACAGGTGCCACCTTGGATCTGGGAACCATCCTGTGTATCGTGGATTTTCAGGGGCCAGCCGGCCACTCTGAGCCATATGCCCCCAAAACCAAACCACGGACCTTTTCTCTGGCAAACAAAAATCAGCTGCCCCACTTGTGGATGGCAGATTGCAGGAGCCACTTGGGACTATCACACCAGCACAACATGGCACTGCTGCCACCTTGGATCTGGGAACCATCCTGCGTATCGTACATATTCAGGAACCAGCCGAACACACCCAGCCACAGGCCCCCAAACACAAACAACGGCCCATTTCCCTGGCAAACAAAACTCAGCTGCCCCACTTCTGGATGGCCGTTTGCAGGAGCCACTTGATGCTATCAAACCAGCCCGACTTGGTATTGGTACCACCTTGGATCTGGGAACCATCCTGCGTATCGTGGATTTTCAGGGGCCAGCCGGTCACTCCCAGCCATAGGCCCCCAAACACAAACCTCGGCCCTTTTCTCTGGCAAACAAAACTCAACTGCACCTCTTCTGGATGGCAAATTGCAGGACGCACTTGGTACTACAAAAAGAGTCCCACTTGGCACTGGTGCCACCTTGGCTCTGGGAACCATCCTGCGTATTGTGCATTTTAAGGAGCCAGCCGGCAATTCCCAGCCGTATGCCCCAAAAACAAACCACGGACCTTTTCTCTGGCTAAAAAAACTCAGCTGCCCCGCTTCTGGATGGTAGATTGCAGGAGTCACTTTGAATCATACAACCAGCCTTACTTGGCACTGGTGCCACCTTGGTATCTGGGAACCATCCTGCCTATCGTTGATTTTCAGGGGCCAGCCGGCCACTCTCAGCCATAGGCCCCCAAACACAAACCACAGCCCTTTTCTCTAGCAAACAAAATTTAGCTGCCCCGCTTCTGGATGGCAAATTGCAGGAGCTACTTGGTACTACAAAAACAGCCCAACTTGGCACTGGTGCCACCTTGCGTCTGGTTACCATGCGGCATATCGTGCATTTTAAGGAGCCAGGTGGCCACTCCCAGCCATATGCCCCCAAACACAACCCACGGCCCTTTTCTCTGGCAAACAAAACTCAGCTGCCCCGCTTCTGGATGGCAGATTGCAGGAGCCACTTGGTACTATCAAACCAGCCCGGCTTGGCACTGGTGCCACCTTGGCTCTGGGAACCATCCTGCCTATTGTGGATTTTAAGGAGCCAGCCGCCTACTCCCAGCCAGAGGCCCCCAAACAAAAACCACGGCCCTTTTTTCTGGCAAACAAAACTTAGCTGCCTCACTTCTGGATGGCAGATTGCAGGAGCCACTTGGTGTTATCAAACCAGCCCGTCTTGGCTCTGGTGCCACCTTGGGTCTGGGAACCATGCTGCGTATCGTGGATTCTAAGGAGCCAGCCGGCCACTCCCAGCCACAGGCCCCCAAACAAAATCAACGGCGCTGTTCCCTGGAAAACAAAACACGCCTGCCAACATTTTGATGGAGTTTGCAGGAGCCACTTGGTACTATCAAACCAGCCCGACTTGGCACTGGTGCCACCTTGGCTCTGGGAAACATCCTGCGTATCGTGGATTCTTAGGAGCCAGCCGGCCACTCCTAGCCACAGGCCCCCAAACAAAAACCTAGGCCCATTTCTCTGGCAAACAAAAGTAAGCTGCCCCGCTTCTGGATGGCAGATTGCAGGAGACACTTGGGACTATCAAACCAGCCCAACTTGGCACTGGTGCCACCTCTGATCTGGGAACCATCCTGCCTATCGTGGATTTTCAGGGGCCAGCCGGCCACTCTCAGCCATATGCCCCCAAACAGAAACCTCGGCCCGTTTCTCTGGCAAACAAAACTCAACTGCCCCTCTTCTGGAGGGCAAATTGCAGGATGAACTTGATACTAAAACCGCAGGCCGACTTGGCACTGGTGCCACCTTGGGTCTGGGAACCATCCTGCGTATCTTGGGTTCAAAGGAGCCAGCCAGCCACTCCCAGCCACAGGCCCCCAAACACAAACAACGGCACTTTTCCCTGGAAAACAAAACTCGCCTGCCAACTTTTTGATGGCAGATTGCAGGAGCCACTTGGTACTATCAAACCAGCCCAACTTGGCACTGCTGCCACCATGGGTCTGGTAACCATCCTGCCTATTGTAGCTTTCCAGGTGCCAGCCGGTCACTCCCAGCCATAGGTCCCCAGTCACAAACCTCGGCCCGTTTCCCTGGCAAACAAAAGTAAGCTGCCCCGCTTCAGGATGGCAGATTGCAGGAGCCACTTGGTACTATCAAACCAGCCCGACTTGGCACTGGTGCCACCTTGGGTCTGGGAACCATGCTGCGTAACGTAGATTCTAAGGAGCCAGCCGGCCACTCCCAGCCACAAGCCCCCAAACACAAACAACGGTGCTTTTCCCTGGCAAACAAAACTCAGCTGCCCCTCTTCTGGATGGCAAATTGCAGGACGCACTTGGTACTATAAAAACAGCCCGACTTGGCACTGGTGCCAGCTTGGGTCTGGGAACCATCCTGCGTATCGATCTTTTTATTGAGACAGCCGGCCACTCCCAGCCATATGCCCCCAAACACAACCCACGGTCCTTTCCTCTGGCAAACAAAACTCAGCTGCACCGCTTCTGGATGGCAGATTGCAGGAGCCACTTGGTACTATCAAACCAGCCCGACTTGGCACTGGTGCCACCTTGGGTCTGGGAACCATCCTGCGTATTGTGGATTGTCAGGAGCCAGCCGACCACTCTCGGCCACAGACCCCAATCAAAAACAACGGCCCGGTTCACAGGCAAACAAAAGTAAGCTGCCCCGCTTCTGGATGGGAGATTGCAGGAGGCACTTGACACTGTCAAACCAGCCCCACTTGGCACTGGTGCCACCTTGGGTCTGGGAACCATGCTGCGTATCATGGATTTTCAGGAGCCAGCCGGCCACTGCAAGCCACAGGCCCCCAAACAAAAACCACAGCCTTTTTCTCTGGCAAACAAAATTAGGCTGCCCCACTTCTGGATGGCAGATTACAGGAGCCATTTGGGACTATCACACCAGCACAACATGGCACTGCTGCCACCTTGGATCTGGGAACCATCCTGCGTATCGTGGATTTTCAGGGGCCAGCAGGTCACTCCCAGCCATAGGTCCCCAGTCACAAACCACGGCCCTTTTCTCTGGCAAAAAAAACTCAACTGCCCCTCTTCTGGATGGCAGATTGCAGGAGCCACTTGGTACTATCAAACCAGCCCTACTTGGCACTGGTGCCACCTTGGGTCTGGGAAGCATGCTGCGTATCATGGATTTTCAGGAGCCAGCCCGCCACTGCAAACTACAGGCCCCCAAACACAAACAACAGCCTTTTTCTCTGGCAAACAAAATTCAGCTGCCCCGCTTCTGGATGGCAGATTGCAGGAGCCACTTGGTAGTATCAAACCAGTCCGACTTGGCACTGGTGCCAACTTGGGTCTGGGAACCATCCTGCGTATCGTGGATTCTAAGTAGCCAGCTGGCCACTCCCAGCCACAGGCCCCCAAACAAAAACAACGGTGCTTTTCCCTGGAAAACAAAACTCGCCTGCCAAATTTTTGATGGCAGATTGCAGGAGCCACTTGGTACTATCAAACCAGCCCAACTTGGCACTGGTGCCACCATGGGCCTGGTCACCATCCTGCCTATCGTAACTTTTCAGGAGCCAGCCGGTCACTCCCAGCCATAGGCCCCCAGACACAAACCTCGGCCCGTTTCCCTGGCACACAAAAGTAAGCTACCCCGCTTCTGGATGGCAGATTGCAGGAGCAACTTTGAACCATCAAACCAGCCCGACTTGGCACTGGTGCCACCTCTGGTCTGGGAACCATGCTGCGTATCGTGGGTTATAAGGAGCCAGCCGGCCACTCCCAGCCACAGGCCCCCAAACACAAACAACGGCGCTTTTCCCTGGAAAACAAAACTCGCCTGCTAGCTTTTTGATGGCAGAGTGCAGGAGCCACTTGGTACTATCAAACCAGCTCAACTTGGCACTGGTGCCACTATGGGTCTGGTCACCATCCTGCTTATCGTAGCATTTCAGGAGCCAGCCGGTCACTCCCAGCCGTAGGCCCCCAGACAAATACCTCGGCCCGTTTCCCTGGCAAACAAAATTAAGCTGCCCCGCTTCTGGATGGCAGATTGCAGGAGCCACTTGGTACTATCAAACCAGCCCAACTTGGCACTGGTGCCACCATGGGTCTGGTCACCATCCTGCCTATCGTAGCTTTTCAGGGGCCAGCCAGCCAGCCCCAGGCACTGGCCCCCAGACAAGAATTTCGGCCCGTTTCCATGGCAAACAAAAGTAAGCTACCCCGCTTCTGGATGGCAGATTGTAGGAGCCACTTTGCACCATCAAACCAGCCCAACTTGACACTGGTGCCACCTCTGGCCTGGGAACCATCCTGCATATTGTGGATTCTAAGCAGCCACCCGGCCACTCCGAGCCACAGGCCCCCAAACACAAACAACGGCGCTTTTCCCTGGAAAACAAAACTCGCCTGCCAACATTTTGATGGCAGATTGCAGGAGCCACTTGGTACTATCAAACCAGCCCAACTTGGCACTGGTGCCACCATGGGTCTGGTCACCATCCTGCCTAGCATAGCTTTTCAGGAGCCAGGAGGTCACTCCCAGCCATAGACCCCCAGACAGAAACCTCGGCCCGTTTCCATGGAAAACAAAAGTAAGCTGCCCCGCTTCTGGATGGCAGATTGCAGGAGCCACTTGGTACTATCAAATTAGCCCAACTTGGCACTGGTGCCACCATGGGTCTGGTCACCATCCTGCCTAGCATAGCTTTTCAGGAGCCAGCCAGTCACTCCCTGCCATAGGGACCCAGACAAATACCTCGGCCCGTTTCCCTGGCAAACAAAAGTAAGCTGCCCCGCTTCTGGATGGCAGATTGCAGGAGCCACTTGGTGCTATCAAACCAGCCCGACTTGGCACTGGTGCCACCTTGGATCTGGGAACCATGCTGCGTAACGTGGATTCTAAGACGACAGGCGGCCACTCCCAGCCACAGGGCCCCAAACACCAACAACGGCGCTTTTCCCTGGAAAACAAAACTCGCCTGCCAACTTTTTGATGGCAGATTTCAGGAGCCACTTGGTACTATCAAATCAGCCCAACTTGGCACTGGTGCCACCATGGGTCTGGGAACCATCCTGTCTATCGTAGATTTCAGGAGCCAGCCGGTCACTCCCAGCCATAGGCCCCCAGAAAAAAACCTCGGCCCGTTTCCCTGGCAAACAAAAGTAAGCTACCCCGCTTCTGGATGGCAGATTGCAGGAGCCACTTTGCACCATCAAACTAGCCCGACTTGGCACTGGTGCCCCCTCTGGTCTGGGAACAATCCTGCGTATCGTGGATTCTTATTAGCCAGCCGGCTACTCCCAACCTCAGGCCCCCAAACACAAACAACGGCGCTTTTCCCTGGAAAAAAAATTAAGCTACCCCTCTTCTGGATGGCAGATTGCAGGAGCCACTTGCTACTATCAAACCAGCCCAACTTCGCACTGCTGCCACCATGGGTCTGGTCACCATCCTGCCTATCGTAGCTTTTCAGGAGCCAGCCGGTCACTCCCAGCCATAGGCCGCCAGACACAAACCTCGGCCCGTTTCCCTGGCAAACAAAAGTAAGCTGCCCCAATTCTGGATGGCAGATTGCAGGAACCACTTGGTAGTATCAAACCAGCACGACTTGGCGCTGGTGCCACCTCTGGTCTGGGAACCATCCTGCGTATCGTGGATTCTAAGGAGCCAGCCGGCCACTCCCAGCCACAGGCCCCCGAACACAAACAACGGCCCGTTTCCCTGGCAAACAAAAGTAAGCTGCCCCGCTTCTGGATGGCAGATTGCAGGAACCACTTGGTAGTATCAAACCAGCCCAACTTGTCACTGGTGCCACGTCTTGTCTGGGAACCATCCTGCGTATCGTGGATTCTAACATCCAGCCGGCCACTCTTAGCCACAGGCCCCCAAACACAAACAACGTCGCTTTTCCCTGGAAAACAAAACTCGCCTGCCAACTTTTTGATGGCAGATTGCAGGAGCCACTTGGTACTATCAAATCAGCCCAACTTGGCACTGGTGCCACCATGGGTCTGGTCACCATCCTGCCTATCGTAGCTTTTCATGAGACAGCCGGTCAGTCCCAGCCATAGGCCTCGAGATACAAACATCGGCCCGTTTCCTTGGCAAACACAAGTAAGCTACCCCGCTTCTGGATGGCAGATTGCAGGAACTACTTTGCACCATCAAACCAGCCCGACTTGGCACTGGTGCCACCTTGGATCTGGGAACCATCCTGCCTATCGTGGATTTTAAGGAGCCAGCCGGCCACTCCCAGCCACATGCCCCCAAACACAAACAACGGCGCTTTTCCCTGGAAAACAAAACTCGCCTGCCAACTTTTTGATGGCAGATTGCAGGAGCCACTTGGTACTATCAAACCAGCCCAACTTGGCACTGGTGCCACCATGGGGCTGGTAACCATCCTGCCTATCGTAGCTTTTCAGGAGCTAGCCAGTCACCCCCAGCCGTAGGCCCTCAGACAAAAATTTCGGCCCGTTTCCCTGGCAAACATAAGGAAGCTGCCCCGCTTCTGGATGGCAGATTGCAGGACGCCCTTGGTACTACGAAAACAGCCCGACTTGGCACTGATGCCACCTTGGGTCAGGGAACCATGCTGCGTATCGAGCTTTTTAAGGAGCCAGCCGGTCACGCCCAGCCATATACCCCCAAAAACAAACCACGGAACTTTTCTCCAGCAAACAAAAATCCGCTGCCCCGCGTCTGGATGGCAGATTGCAGGAGCCACTTTGCACCATCAAACCAGCCCGACTTGGAACTGGTGCCACCTTGGATCTGGGAACCATCCTGCCTATCGTGGATTTTCAGGGGCCAGCCGGCAACTCTCAGCCATAGGCCCCCAAACACAAACCACGGCACTTTACTCTGGTAAACAAAACTCAACTGCCCCTCTTCTGGATGGCAAATTGCAGGACGCACTTGGTACTATCAAACCAGCCCAACTTGGCACTGGTGCCACCTTGGCTCTGGTCACCATCCTGCCTATCGTAGCTTTTCAGGAGCCAGCCGGTCACTCCCAGCCATAGGCCCCCAGACACAAACCTCGGTCCGTTTCCCTGGCAAACAAAAGTAAGCTGCCCCGCTTCTGGATGGCAGATTGCAGGAGCTATTTATTACTATCAAACCAGCCCGACTTGGCACTGGTGCCACCTCTGGTCTGGGAACCATCCTGCCTATCGTGGATTTTCAGGGGCCAGCCGGCAACTCTCAGCCATAGGCCCCCAAACAAAAACCACGGCACTTTACTCTGGTAAACAAAACTCAACTGCCCCTCTTCTGGATGGCAAATTGCAGGACACACTTGGTACTACAAAACCAGCCCGACTTGGCACTGGTGCCGCCTTGGGTCTAGTCACCATTCTGCATATCGTGCATTTTAAGGAGCCAGCTGGCCACTCCCAGCCATAGGCCCCCAGCCACAAAGCTCTGCCCGTTTCCCTGGCAAACAAATGTAAGCTACCCCGCTTCTGGATGGCAGATTGCAGGAGCCACTTTGCACCATCAAACCAGCCCGACTTGGCACTGGTGCCACCTTGGGTCTGGGAACCATCCTGCGTATCGTGGATTCTAAGTAGCCAGCTGGCCACTCCCAGCCACAGGCCCCCAAACACAAACAACGGCGCTATTCCCTGGAAAACAAAACTCGCCTGCCAACTTTTTGATGGCAGATTGCAGGAGCCACTTGGTACTATCAAACCAGCCCAACTTGGCACTGGTGCCACCATGGGTCTGGTCACCATACTGCCTATCGTAGCTTTTCAGGAGCCAGCCGGTCACTCCCAGCCATAGGCCCCCAGACAAAATCCTCGGCCCGTTTCCCTGGCAAACAAAAGTAAGTTAACCCGCTTCCGGATGGCAGATTGCAGGAGCCACTTTGAACCATCAAACTAGCCCGACTTTGCACTGGTGCCACCTCTGGTCTGGGGACCATCCTGCTTATCGTGGGTTCTAAGGAGCCGGTTTGCCACTCCCAGCCACAGGCCCTCAAACACAGACAATGGCGCTTTTCCCTGGAAAACAAAACTCGCCTGCCAACATTTTGATGGCAGATTGCAGGAGCCACTTGGTGCTATCAAACCAGCCCAACTTGGCACTGGTGCCACCATGGGTCTGGTCACCATCCTGCCTATCGTAGCTTTTCAGGAACCAGCCGGTCACTCCCAGCCATAGGTGCCCAGACACAAAGCTCGGCCCGTTTCCATGGCAAACAAAAGTAAGCTGCCCCGCTTCTGGATGGCAGATTGCAGGAACAACTTGGTACTATCAAACCAGCCCGACTTGGCACTGGTGCCACCTTGGGTCTGGGAACCATCCTGCGTATCGTGGATTCTAAGGAGGCAGCCAGCCACTCCCAGCCACAGGACCCCAAACACAAACAACGGCGCTTTTCCCTGGAAAACAAAACTCGCCTGCCAACTTTTTGATGGCAGATTGCAGGAGCCACTTGGTACTATCAAACCAGCCCAACTTGGCACTGGTGCCACCATGGGTCTGGTAACCATCATGCCTATCGTAGCTTTTGAGGAGCCAGCCGGTCACTCCCAGCCATAGGCCCCCAGACATAAAGCTCGGCCCGTTTCCCTGGCAAACAAAAGTAAGCTGCCCCGCTTCTGGATGGCAGATTGCAGGAGCCACTTGGTACTATCAAACCAGCCCAACTTGGCACTGGTTCCACCTCTGGTCTGGGAACCAACCTGCGTATCGTGGATTCTAATTAGCCAGCCGGCTACTCCCAGCCTCAGGCCCCCAAACACAAACAACGGTGCTTTTCCCTGGAAAAAAAATTAAGCTACCCCTCTTCTGGATGGCAGATTGCAGGAGCCACTTGCTACTATCAAACCAGCCCAACTTCACACTGCTGCCACCATGGGTCTGGTCACCATACTGCCTATCGTAGCTTTTCAGGAGCCAGCCGGTCACTCCCAGCCATAGGCCCCCAGACACAAACCTCGGCCCGTTTCCCTGGCAAACAAAAGTAAGCTGCCCCAATTCTGGATGGCAGATTGCAGGAACCACTTGGTAGTATCAAACCAGCCCGACTTGTCACGGGTGCCACCTCTTGTCTGGGAACCATCCTGCGTATCGTGGATTCTAAGGAGCCAGCCGGTCACTCCCAGCCACAGGCCCCCAAACACAAACAACGGCCCGTTTCCCTGGCAAACAAAAGTAAGCTGCCACGCTTCTGGATGGCAGATTGCAGGAGCTATTTAGTACTCTCAAACCAGCCCGACTTGGCACTGGCACCACCTCTGGTCTGGGAACCATCCTGCCTATCGTTGATTTTCAGGGGCCAGGCGGCCACTCTCAGCCATATTCGCCCAAACACAAACCACGGCCCTTTTCTCTGGCAAAGAAAACTCAACTGCCCCTCTTCTGGATGGCAAATTGCAGGACACACTTGGTACTACAAAACCAGCCCGACTTGGCACTGGTGCCACCTTGGGTCTGGTCACCATCCTGCGTATCGTGCATTTTAAGGAGCCAGCCGGCCACTCCCAGCCATATGCCCCCAAACACAACCCACGGCCCTTTTCTCTGGCAAACAAAACTCAGCTGCCCAGCTTCTGGATGGCAGATTGCAGGAGCCACTTCGTACTATCTAATCAGCCCGACTTGGCACTGGTGCCACCTTGGCTCTGGGAACCATCCTGCGTAATGTGGATTGTCAGGAGCCAGCCGACCACTCTCGGCCACAGACACCAATCAAAAACAACGGCCCGTTTCACAGGCAAAAAAAACTCAGCTGCCCCGCTTCTGGATGGCAGATTGCAGGAGCCACTTGGTACTATCAAATCAGCCTAACTTGGCACTGGTGCAACCTCTGGTCTGGGAACCATCCCTCGTAACGTGGATTCTAAGGAGCCAGCTGGCCACTCCCAGCCACAGGCCCACAAACACAAACAACGGCGCTTTTCCCTGGAAAACAAAACTCGCCTGCCAACATTTTGATGGCAGATTGCACGAGCCACTTGGTACTATCAAACCAGCCCAACTTGGCACTGGTGCCACCATGGGTCTGGTCACCATCCTGCCTATCGTAGCTTTTCAGGAGCCAGCCGGTCACTCCCAGCCATAGGCCCCCAGACACAAACCTCGGCCCGTTTCCCTGGCAAACAAAAGTAAGCTGCCCCGCTTCTGGATGGCAGACTGCAGGAGCTATTTAGTACTATCAAACCAGCCCGACTTGGCACTTGTGCCACCATGGGTCTGGTCACCATCCTGCCTATCGTAGCTTTTCAGGAGCCAGCCGGTCACTCCCAGCCATAGGCCCACAGACAAAAACCTCGGCCCGTTTCCCTGGCAAACAAAAGTAAGCTGCCCCGCTTCTGGATGGCAGATTGCAGGAGCCGCTTGGTATTATCAAACCAGCCCGACTTGGCACTGGTGCCACCTCTGGTCTGGGAACCATCCTGCGTATCGTGGATTCTAATTAGCCTGCCGGCTACTCCCAGCCTCAGGCCCCCAAACACAAACAACGGCGCTTTTCCCTGGAAAAAAAATTAAGCTACCCCTCTTCTGGATGGCAGATTGCAGGAGCCACTTGCTACTATCAAACCAGCCCAACTTCACACTGCTGCCACCATGGGTCTGGTCACCATCCTGCCTATCGTAGCTTTTCAGGAGCCAGCCGGTCACTCCCAGCCATAGGCCCCCAGACACAAACCTCGGCCCGTTGCCCTGGCAAACAAAAGTAAGCTGCCCCAATTCTGGATGGCAGATTGCAGGAACCACTTGGTAGTATCAAACCAGCCCGACTTGGCACTGGTGCCACCTCTGGTCTGAAAACCATCCTGCGTATCGTGGATTCTAAGGAGCCAGCTGGCCACTCCCAGCCACAGGCCCCCAAACACAAACAACGGCCCGTTTCCCTGGCAAACAAAAGTAAGCTGCCCCGCTTCCGGATGGCAGATTGCAGGAGCCACTTGGTACTATCAAATCAGCCCGACTTGGCACTGGTGCAACCTCTGGTCTGGGAACCGTCCTGCTTATCGTGGGTTCTAAGGAGCCGGTTTGCCACTCCCAGCCACAGGCCCTCAAACACAGACAATGGCGCTTTTCCCTGGAAAACAAAACTCGCCTGCCAACATTTTGATGGCAGATTGCAGGAGCCACTTGGTGCTATCAAACCAGCCCAACTTGGCACTGGTGCCACCATGGGTCTGGTCACCATCCTGCCTATCGTAGCTTTTCAGGAGCCAGCCGGTCACTCCCAGCCATAGGCGCCCAGACACAAAGCTCGGCCCGTTTCCATGGCAAACAAAAGTAAGCTGCCCCGCTTCTGGATGGCAGATTGCAGGAACCACTTGGTACTATCAAACCAGCCCGACTTGGCACTGGTGCCACCTTGGGTCTGGGAACCATCCTGCGTATCGTGGATTCTAAGGAGGCAGCCAGCCACTCCCAGCCACAGGACCCCAAACACAAACAACGGCGCTTTTCCCTGGAAAACAAAACTCGCCTGCCAACTTTTTGATGGCAGATTGCAGGAGCCACTTGGTACTATCAAACCAGCCCAACTTGGCACTGGTGCCACCATGGGTCTGGTAACCATCATGCCTATCGTAGCTTTTCAGGAGCCAGCCGGTCACTCCCAGCCATAGGCCCCCAGACACAAAGCTCGGCCCGTTTCCCTGGCAAACAAAAGTAAGCTGCCCCGCTTCTGGATGGCAGATTGCAGGAGCCACTTGGTACTATCAAACCAGCCCAACTTGGCACTGGTTCCACCTCTGGTCTGGGAACCATCCTGCGTATCGTGGATTCTAATTAGCCAGCCGGCTACTCCCAGCCTCAGGCCCCCAAACACAAACAACGGTGCTTTTCCCTGGAAAAAAAATTAAGCTACCCCTCTTCTGGATGGCAGATTGCAGGAGCCACTTGCTACTATCAAACCAGCCCAACTTCACACTGCTGCCACCATGGGTCTGGTCACCATACTGCCTATCGTAGCTTTTCAGGAGCCAGCCGGTCACTCCCAGCCATAGGCCCCCAGACACAAACCTCGGCCCGTTTCCCTGGCAAACAAAAGTAAGCTGCCCCAATTCTGGATGGCAGATTGCAGGAACCACTTGGTAGTATCAAACCAGCCCGACTTGGCACTGGTGCCACCTCTGGTCTGGGAACCATCCTGCGTATCGTGGATTCTAAGGAGCCAGCCGGTCACTCCCAGCCACAGGCCCCCAAACACAAACAACGGCCCGTTTCCCTGGCAAACAAAAGTAAGCTGCCACGCTTCTGGATGGCAGATTGCAGGAGCTATTTAGTACTCTCAAACCAGCCCGACTTGGCACTGGCACCACCTCTGGTCTGGGAACCATCCTGCCTATCGTTGATTTTCAGGGGCCAGGCGGCCACTCTCAGCCATATTCCCCCAAACACAAACCACGGCCCTTTTCTCTGGCAAAGAAAACTCAACTGCCCCTCTTCTGGATGGCAAATTGCAGGACGCACTTGGTACTACAAAACCAGCCCGACTTGTCACTGGTGCCACCTTGGGTCTGGTCACCATACTGCGTATCGTGCATTTTAAGGAGCCAGCCGGCCACTCCCAGCCATATGCCCCCAAACACAACCCACGGCCCTTTTCTCTGGCAAAAAAAACTCAGCTGCCCCGCTTCTGGATGGCAGATTGCAGGAGCCACTTCGTACTATCTAATCAGCCCGACTTGGCACTGGTGCCACCTTGGCTCTGGGAACCATCCTGCGTAATGTGGATTGTCAGGAGCCAGCCGACCACTCTCGGCCACAGACACCAATCAAAAACAACGGCCCGTTTCACAGGCAAAAAAAACTCAGCTGCCCCGCTTCTGGATGGCAGATTGCAGGAGCCACTTGGTACTATCAAATCAGCCTAACTTGGCACTGGTGCAACCTCTGGTCTGGGAACCATCCCTCGTAACGTGGATTCTAAGGAGCCAGCTGGCCACTCCCAGCCACAGGCCCACAAACACAAACAACGGCGCTTTTCCCTGGAAAACAAAACTCGCCTGCCAACATTTTGATGGCAGATTGCACGAGCCACTTGGTACTATCAAACCAGCCCAACTTGGCACTGGTGCCACCATGGGTCTGGTCACCATCCTGCCTATCGTAGCTTTTCAGGAGCCAGCCGGTCACTCCCAGCCATAGGCCCCCAGACACAAACCTCGGCCCGTTTCCCTGGCAAACAAAAGTAAGCTGCCCCGCTTCTGGATGGCAGACTGCAGGAGCTATTTAGTACTATCAAACCAGCCCGACTTGGCACTTGTGCCACCATGGGTCTGGTCACCATCCTGCCTATCGTAGCTTTTCAGGAGCCAGCCGGTCACTCCCAGCCATAGGCCCACAGACAAAACCTCGGCCCGTTTCCCTGGCAAACAAAAGTAAGCTGCCCCGCTTCTGGATGGCAGATTGCAGGAGCCACTTTGTACTATCAAACCACCCCGACTTGTCACTGGTGCCACCTCTTGTCTGGGAACCATCCTGCGTATCGTGGATTCTAAGGAGGCAGCCAGCCACTCCCAGCCACAGGACCCCAAACACAAACAACGGCGCTTTTCCCTGGAAAACAAAACTCGCCTGCCAACTTTTTCACGGCAGATTGCAGGAGCTACTTGGTACTATCAAATCAGCCCAACTTGGCACTGGTGCCACCTTGGGTCTGGTAACCATCATGCCTATCGTAGCTGTTCAGGAGCCAGCCGGTCACTCCCAGCCATAGGCCCCCAGACACAAAGCTCGGCCCGTTTCCCTGGCAAACAAAAGTAAGCTGCACCGCTTCTGGATGGCAGATTGCAGGAGCCGCTTGGTATTATCAAACCAGCCCGACTTGGCACTGGTGCCACCTCTGGTCTGGGAACCATCCTGCGTATCGTGGATTCTAATTAGCCTGCCGGCTACTCCCAGCCTCAGGCCCCCAAACACAAACAACGGCGCTTTTCCCTGGAAAAAAAATTAAGCTACCCCTCTTCTGGATGGCAGATAGCAGGAGCCACTTGCTACTATCAAACCAGCCCAACTTGGCACTGGTGCCACCATGGGTCTGGTCACCATCCTGCCTATCGTAGCTTTTCAGGAGCCAGCCGGTCACTCCCAGCCATAGGCCCACAGACACAAACCTCGGCCCGTTGCCCTGGCAAACAAAAGTAAGCTGCCCCAATTCTGGATGGCAGATTGCAGGAACCACTTGGTAGTATCAAACCAGCCCGACTTGGCACTGGTGCCAACTCTGGTCTGAAAACCATCCTGCGTATCGTGGATTCTAAGGAGCCAGCTGGCCACTCCCAGCCACAGGCCCCCAAACACAAACAACGGCCCGTTTCCCTGGCAAACAAAAGTAAGCTACCCCGCTTCTGGATGGCAGATTGCAGGAGCTATTTAGTACTATCAAACCAGCCTGACTTGGCACTGGCACCACCTCTGGTCTGGGAACCATCCTGCCTATCGTTGATTTTCAGGGGCCAGGCGGCCACTCTCAGCCATATTCCCCCAAACACAAACCACGGCCCTTTTCTCTGGCAAAGAAAACTCAACTGCCCCTCTTCTGGATGGCAAATTGCAGGACGCACTTGGTACTACAAAACCAGCCCGACTTGGCACTGGTGCCACCTTGGGTCTGGTCACCATCCTGCGTATCGTGCATTTTAAGGAGCCAGCCGGCCACTCCCAGCCATATGCCCCCAAACACAACCCACGGCCCTTTTCTCTGGCAAACAAAAGTAAGCTGCCCCGCTTCTGGATGGCAGATTGCAGGAGCCACTTCGTACTATCTAATCAGCCCGACTTGGCACTGGTGCCACCTTGGCTCTGGGAACCATCCTGCGTAATGTGGATTGTCAGGAGCCAGCCGACCACTCTCGGCCACAGACACCAATCAAAAACAACGGCCCGTTTCACAGGCAAAAAAAACTCAGCTGCCCCGCTTCTGGATGGCAGATTGCAGGAGCCACTTGGTACTATCAAACCAGCCCGACTTGGCACTGGTGCCAACTTGGGTCTGGGAACCATCCTGCCTATCGTGGATTCTAAGTAGCCAGCTGGCCACTCCCAGCCACAGGCCCCCAAACACAAACAACGGTGCTTTTCCCTGGAAAACAAAACTGGCCTGCCAACTTTTTGATGGGAGATTGCAGGAGCCACTTGGTACTATCAAACCAGCCCAACTTGGCACTGGTGCCACCATGGGTCTGGTCACCATCCTGCCTATCGTAGCTTTTCAGGAGCCAGCCGGTCACTCCCAGCCATAGGCCCCCAGCCACAAACCTCGGCCCGTTTCCCTGGCACACAAAAGTAAGCTACCCCGCTTCTGGATGGCAGATTGCAGGAGCAAATTGGCATCATCAAACCAGCCCGACTTGGCACTGGTGCCACCTCTGGTCTGGGAACCATCCTGCGTATCGTGGGTTCTAAGGAGCCAGCCGGCCACTCCCAGCCACAGGCCCCCAATCACAAACAACGGCGCTTTTCCCTGGAAAACAAAACTCGCCTGCCAACATTTTGATGGCAGAGTGCAGGAGCCACTTGGTACAATCAAACCAGCCCAACTTGGCACTGGTGCCACTATGGGTCTGGTCACCATCCTGCCTATCGTAGCATTTCAGGAGCCAGTCGGTCACTCCCAGCCGTAGGCCCCCAGACACAAACAACGGCCCGTTTCCCTGGCAAACAAAATTAAGCTGCCCCGCTTCTGGATGGCAGATTGCAGGAGCCACTTGGTACTATCAAACCAGCCCAACTTGGCACTGGTGCCACCATGGGTCTGGTCACCATCCTGCCTATCGTAGCTTTTCAGGGGCCAGCCAGCCAGCCCCAGGCACTGGCCCCCAGACACGAATTTCGGCCCGTTTCCCAGGCAAACCAAAGTAAGCTACCCCGCTTCTGGATGGCAGATTGCAGGAGCCACTTTGCACCATCAAACCAGCTCAACTTGACACTGGTGCCACCTTTGGCCTGGGAACCATCCTGCGTATTGTGGATTCTAAGCAGCCACCCGGCCACTCCGAGCCACAGGCCCCCAAACACAAACAACGGCGCTTTTCCCCGGAAAACAAAACTCGCCTGCCAACATTTGGATGGCAGATTGCAGGAGCCACTTGGTACTATCAAACCAGCCCAACTTGGCACTGGTGCCACCATGGGTCTGGTCACCATCCTGCCTAGCATAGCTTTTCAGGAGCCAGGAGGCCACTCCCAGCCATAGACCCCCAGACACAAACCTCGGCCCGTTTCCATGGAAAGCAAAAGTAAGCTGCCCCGCTTCTGGATGGAAGATTGCAGGAGCCACTTGGTACTATCAAACCAGCCCAACTTGTCACTGGTGCCACCTCTTGTCTGGGAACCATCCTGCGTATCGTGGATTCTAACATCCAGCCGGCCACTCTTAGCCACAGGCCCCCAAACACAAACAACGTCGCTTTTCCCTGGAAAACAAAACTCGCCTGCCAACTATTTGATGGCAGATTGCAGGAGCCACTTGGTACTATCAAATCAGCCCAACTTGGCACTGGTGCCACCATGGGTCTGGTCACCATCCTGCCTATCGTAGCTTTTCAGGAGCCAGCCGGTCACTCCCAGCCATAGGCCCCCAGACACAAACCTCGGCCCGTTTCCTTGGCAAACACAAGTAAGCTACCCCGCTTCTGGATGGCAGATTGCAGGAACTACTTTGCACCATCAAACCAGACCGACTTGGCACTGGTGCCACCTTGGATCTGGGAACCATCCTGCCTATCGTGGATTTTCAGGAGCCAGCCGGCCACTCCCAGCCACATGCCCCCAAACACAAACAACGGCGCTTTTCCCTGGAAAACAAAACTGGCCTGCCAACTTTTTGATGGCAGATTGCAGGAGCCACTTGGTACTATCAAACCAGCCCAACTTGGCACTGGTGCCACCATGGGGCTGGTAACCATCCTGCCTATCGTAGCTTTTCAGGAGCTAGCCAGTCACCCCCAGCCGTAGGCCCTCAGACAAAAATTTCGGCCCGTTTCCCTGGCAAACATAAGGAAGCTGCCCCGCTTCTGGATGGCAGATTGCAGGACGCACTTGGTACTATCAAACCAGCCCAACTTGGCACTGGTGCCACCATGGGTCTGGTCACCATCCTGCCTATCGTAGCTTTTCAGGAGCCAGCCGGTCACTCCCAGCCATAGGCCCCCAGACACAAACCTCGGTCCGTTTCCCTGGCAAACAAAAGTAAGCTGCCCCGCTTCTGGATGGCAGATTGCAGGAGCTATTTATTACTATCAAACCAGCCCGACTTGGCACTGGTGCCACCTCTGGTCTGGGAACCATCCTGCCTATCGTGGATTTTCAGGGGCCAGCCGGCAACTCTCAGCCATAGGCCCCCAAACAAAAACCACGGCACTTTACTCTGGTAAACAAAACACAACTGCCCCTCTTCTGGATGGCAAATTGCAGGACACACTTGGTACTACAAAACCAGCCCGACTTGGCACTGGTGCCGCCTTGGGTCTAGTCACCATTCTGCATATCGTGCATTTTAAGGAGCCAGCTGGCCACTCCCAGCCATAGGCCCCCAGCCACAAAGCTCTGCCCGTTTCCCTGGCAAACAAATGTAAGCTACCCCGCTTCTGGATGGCAGATTGCAGGAGCCACTTTGCACCATCAAACCAGCCCGACTTGGCACTGGTGCCACCTTGGGTCTGGGAACCATCCTGCGTATCGTGGATTCTAAGGAGCCAGCTGGCCACTCTCAGCCACAGGACCCCAAACAAAAACAACGGTGCTATTCCCTGGAAAACAAAACTGGCCTGCCAACTTTTTGATGGCAGATTGCAGGAGCCACTTGGTACTATCAAACCAGCCCAACTTGGCACTGGTGCCACCATGGGTCTTGTCACCATACTGCCTATCATAGCTTTTCCGGAGCCAGCCGGTCACTCCCAGACATAGGGCCCCAAATACAAACAACGGCGCTTTTCCCTGGAAAACAAAACTCGCCTGCCAACTTTTTGATGGCAGATTGCAGGAGCCACTTGGTACTATCAAACCAGCCCAACTTGGCACTGGTGCCACCATGAGTCTGGTCACCATACTGCCTATCGTAGCTTTTCCGGAGCCAGCCGGTCACTCCCAGCCATAGGCCCCCAGACAAAATCCTCGGCCCGTTTCCCTGGCAAACAAAAGTAAGTTAACCCGCTTCTGGATGGCAGATTGCAGGAACCACTTGGTACTATCAAACCAGCCCGACTTGGCACTGGTGCCACCTTGGGTCTGGGAACCATCCTGCGTATCGTGGATTCTAAGGAGGCAGCCAGCCACTCCCAGCCACAGGACCCCAAACACAAACAACGGCGCTTTTCCCTGGAAAACAAAACTCGCCTGCCAACTTTTTGATGGCAGATTGCAGGAGCCACTTGGTACTATCAAACCAGCCCAACTTGGCACTGGTGCCACCATGGGTCTGGTAACCATCATGCCTATCGTAGCTTTTCAGGAGCCAGCCGGTCACTCCCAGCCATAGGCCCCCAGACACAAAGCTCGGCCCGTTTCCCTGGCAAACAAAAGTAAGCTGCCCCGCTTCTGGATGGCAGATTGCAGGAGCCACTTGGTACTATCAAACCAGCCCAACTTGGCACTGGTTCCACCTCTGGTCTGGGAACCATCCTGCGTATCGTGGATTCTAATTAGCCAGCCGGCTACTCCCAGCCTCAGGCCCCCAAACACAAACAACGGTGCTTTTCCCTGGAAAAAAAATTAAGCTACCCCTCTTCTGGATGGCAGATTGCAGGAGCCACTTGCTACTATCAAACCAGCCCAACTTCACACTGCTGCCACCATGGGTCTGGTCACCATACTGCCTATCGTAGCTTTTCAGGAGCCAGCCGGTCACTCCCAGCCATAGGCCCCCAGACACAAACCTCGGCCCGTTTCCCTGGCAAACAAAAGTAAGCTGCCCCAATTCTGGATGGCAGATTGCAGGAACCACTTGGTAGTATCAAACCAGCCCGACTTGGCACTGGTGCCACCTCTGGTCTGGGAACCATCCTGCGTATCGTGGATTCTAAGGAGCCAGCCGGTCACTCCCAGCCACAGGCCCCCAAACACAAACAACGGCCCGTTTCCCTGGCAAACAAAAGTAAGCTGCCACGCTTCTGGATGGCAGATTGCAGGAGCTATTTAGTACTCTCAAACCAGCCCGACTTGGCACTGGCACCACCTCTGGTCTGGGAACCATCCTGCCTATCGTTGATTTTCAGGGGCCAGGCGGCCACTCTCAGCCATATTCCCCCAAACACAAACCACGGCCCTTTTCTCTGGCAAAGAAAACTCAACTGCCCCTCTTCTGGATGGCAAATTGCAGGACGCACTTGGTACTACAAAACCAGCCCGACTTGTCACTGGTGCCACCTTGGGTCTGGTCACCATACTGCGTATCGTGCATTTTAAGGAGCCAGCCGGCCACTCCCAGCCATATGCCCCCAAACACAACCCACGGCCCTTTTCTCTGGCAAAAAAAACTCAGCTGCCCCGCTTCTGGATGGCAGATTGCAGGAGCCACTTCGTACTATCTAATCAGCCCGACTTGGCACTGGTGCCACCTTGGCTCTGGGAACCATCCTGCGTAATGTGGATTGTCAGGAGCCAGCCGACCACTCTCGGCCACAGACACCAATCAAAAACAACGGCCCGTTTCACAGGCAAAAAAAACTCAGCTGCCCCGCTTCTGGATGGCAGATTGCAGGAGCCACTTGGTACTATCAAATCAGCCTAACTTGGCACTGGTGCAACCTCTGGTCTGGGAACCATCCCTCGTAACGTGGATTCTAAGGAGCCAGCTGGCCACTCCCAGCCACAGGCCCACAAACACAAACAACGGCGCTTTTCCCTGGAAAACAAAACTCGCCTGCCAACATTTTGATGGCAGATTGCACGAGCCACTTGGTACTATCAAACCAGCCCAACTTGGCACTGGTGCCACCATGGGTCTGGTCACCATCCTGCCTATCGTAGCTTTTCAGGAGCCAGCCGGTCACTCCCAGCCATAGGCCCCCAGACACAAACCTCGGCCCGTTTCCCTGGCAAACAAAAGTAAGCTGCCCCGCTTCTGGATGGCAGACTGCAGGAGCTATTTAGTACTATCAAACCAGCCCGACTTGGCACTTGTGCCACCATGGGTCTGGTCACCATCCTGCCTATCGTAGCTTTTCAGGAGCCAGCCGGTCACTCCCAGCCATAGGCCCACAGACAAAACCTCGGCCCGTTTCCCTGGCAAACAAAAGTAAGCTGCCCCGCTTCTGGATGGCAGATTGCAGGAGCCACTTTGTACTATCAAACCACCCCGACTTGTCACTGGTGCCACCTCTTGTCTGGGAACCATCCTGCGTATCGTGGATTCTAAGGAGGCAGCCAGCCACTCCCAGCCACAGGACCCCAAACACAAACAACGGCGCTTTTCCCTGGAAAACAAAACTCGCCTGCCAACTTTTTCACGGCAGATTGCAGGAGCTACTTGGTACTATCAAATCAGCCCAACTTGGCACTGGTGCCACCTTGGGTCTGGTAACCATCATGCCTATCGTAGCTGTTCAGGAGCCAGCCGGTCACTCCCAGCCATAGGCCCCCAGACACAAAGCTCGGCCCGTTTCCCTGGCAAACAAAAGTAAGCTGCACCGCTTCTGGATGGCAGATTGCAGGAGCCGCTTGGTATTATCAAACCAGCCCGACTTGGCACTGGTGCCACCTCTGGTCTGGGAACCATCCTGCGTATCGTGGATTCTAATTAGCCTGCCGGCTACTCCCAGCCTCAGGCCCCCAAACACAAACAACGGCGCTTTTCCCTGGAAAAAAAATTAAGCTACCCCTCTTCTGGATGGCAGATAGCAGGAGCCACTTGCTACTATCAAACCAGCCCAACTTGGCACTGGTGCCACCATGGGTCTGGTCACCATCCTGCCTATCGTAGCTTTTCAGGAGCCAGCCGGTCACTCCCAGCCATAGGCCCACAGACACAAACCTCGGCCCGTTGCCCTGGCAAACAAAAGTAAGCTGCCCCAATTCTGGATGGCAGATTGCAGGAACCACTTGGTAGTATCAAACCAGCCCGACTTGGCACTGGTGCCAACTCTGGTCTGAAAACCATCCTGCGTATCGTGGATTCTAAGGAGCCAGCTGGCCACTCCCAGCCACAGGCCCCCAAACACAAACAACGGCCCGTTTCCCTGGCAAACAAAAGTAAGCTACCCCGCTTCTGGATGGCAGATTGCAGGAGCTATTTAGTACTATCAAACCAGCCTGACTTGGCACTGGCACCACCTCTGGTCTGGGAACCATCCTGCCTATCGTTGATTTTCAGGGGCCAGGCGGCCACTCTCAGCCATATTCCCCCAAACACAAACCACGGCCCTTTTCTCTGGCAAAGAAAACTCAACTGCCCCTCTTCTGGATGGCAAATTGCAGGACGCACTTGGTACTACAAAACCAGCCCGACTTGGCACTGGTGCCACCTTGGGTCTGGTCACCATCCTGCGTATCGTGCATTTTAAGGAGCCAGCCGGCCACTCCCAGCCATATGCCCCCAAACACAACCCACGGCCCTTTTCTCTGGCAAACAAAAGTAAGCTGCCCCGCTTCTGGATGGCAGATTGCAGGAGCCACTTCGTACTATCTAATCAGCCCGACTTGGCACTGGTGCCACCTTGGCTCTGGGAACCATCCTGCGTAATGTGGATTGTCAGGAGCCAGCCGACCACTCTCGGCCACAGACACCAATCAAAAACAACGGCCCGTTTCACAGGCAAAAAAAACTCAGCTGCCCCGCTTCTGGATGGCAGATTGCAGGAGCCACTTGGTACTATCAAACCAGCCCGACTTGGCACTGGTGCCAACTTGGGTCTGGGAACCATCCTGCCTATCGTGGATTCTAAGTAGCCAGCTGGCCACTCCCAGCCACAGGCCCCCAAACACAAACAACGGTGCTTTTCCCTGGAAAACAAAACTGGCCTGCCAACTTTTTGATGGGAGATTGCAGGAGCCACTTGGTACTATCAAACCAGCCCAACTTGGCACTGGTGCCACCATGGGTCTGGTCACCATCCTGCCTATCGTAGCTTTTCAGGAGCCAGCCGGTCACTCCCAGCCATAGGCCCCCAGCCACAAACCTCGGCCCGTTTCCCTGGCACACAAAAGTAAGCTACCCCGCTTCTGGATGGCAGATTGCAGGAGCAAATTGGCATCATCAAACCAGCCCGACTTGGCACTGGTGCCACCTCTGGTCTGGGAACCATCCTGCGTATCGTGGGTTCTAAGGAGCCAGCCGGCCACTCCCAGCCACAGGCCCCCAATCACAAACAACGGCGCTTTTCCCTGGAAAACAAAACTCGCCTGCCAACATTTTGATGGCAGAGTGCAGGAGCCACTTGGTACAATCAAACCAGCCCAACTTGGCACTGGTGCCACTATGGGTCTGGTCACCATCCTGCCTATCGTAGCATTTCAGGAGCCAGTCGGTCACTCCCAGCCGTAGGCCCCCAGACACAAACAACGGCCCGTTTCCCTGGCAAACAAAATTAAGCTGCCCCGCTTCTGGATGGCAGATTGCAGGAGCCACTTGGTACTATCAAACCAGCCCAACTTGGCACTGGTGCCACCATGGGTCTGGTCACCATCCTGCCTATCGTAGCTTTTCAGGGGCCAGCCAGCCAGCCCCAGGCACTGGCCCCCAGACACGAATTTCGGCCCGTTTCCCAGGCAAACCAAAGTAAGCTACCCCGCTTCTGGATGGCAGATTGCAGGAGCCACTTTGCACCATCAAACCAGCTCAACTTGACACTGGTGCCACCTTTGGCCTGGGAACCATCCTGCGTATTGTGGATTCTAAGCAGCCACCCGGCCACTCCGAGCCACAGGCCCCCAAACACAAACAACGGCGCTTTTCCCCGGAAAACAAAACTCGCCTGCCAACATTTGGATGGCAGATTGCAGGAGCCACTTGGTACTATCAAACCAGCCCAACTTGGCACTGGTGCCACCATGGGTCTGGTCACCATCCTGCCTAGCATAGCTTTTCAGGAGCCAGGAGGCCACTCCCAGCCATAGACCCCCAGACACAAACCTCGGCCCGTTTCCATGGAAAGCAAAAGTAAGCTGCCCCGCTTCTGGATGGAAGATTGCAGGAGCCACTTGGTACTATCAAACCAGCCCAACTTGTCACTGGTGCCACCTCTTGTCTGGGAACCATCCTGCGTATCGTGGATTCTAACATCCAGCCGGCCACTCTTAGCCACAGGCCCCCAAACACAAACAACGTCGCTTTTCCCTGGAAAACAAAACTCGCCTGCCAACTATTTGATGGCAGATTGCAGGAGCCACTTGGTACTATCAAATCAGCCCAACTTGGCACTGGTGCCACCATGGGTCTGGTCACCATCCTGCCTATCGTAGCTTTTCAGGAGCCAGCCGGTCACTCCCAGCCATAGGCCCCCAGACACAAACCTCGGCCCGTTTCCTTGGCAAACACAAGTAAGCTAC
This sequence comes from Melospiza georgiana, assembly GCF_028018845.1. NCBI lineage: Eukaryota > Metazoa > Chordata > Aves > Passeriformes > Passerellidae > Melospiza > Melospiza georgiana. The sequence goes on from NC_080430.1 coordinate 57,319,989, forward strand.
CCCGCTTCTGGATGGCAGATTGCAGGAACTACTTTGCACCATCAAACCAGACCGACTTGGCACTGGTGCCACCTTGGATCTGGGAACCATCCTGCCTATCGTGGATTTTCAGGAGCCAGCCGGCCACTCCCAGCCACATGCCCCCAAACACAAACAACGGCGCTTTTCCCTGGAAAACAAAACTGGCCTGCCAACTTTTTGATGGCAGATTGCAGGAGCCACTTGGTACTATCAAACCAGCCCAACTTGGCACTGGTGCCACCATGGGGCTGGTAACCATCCTGCCTATCGTAGCTTTTCAGGAGCTAGCCAGTCACCCCCAGCCGTAGGCCCTCAGACAAAAATTTCGGCCCGTTTCCCTGGCAAACATAAGGAAGCTGCCCCGCTTCTGGATGGCAGATTGCAGGACGCACTTGGTACTATCAAACCAGCCCAACTTGGCACTGGTGCCACCATGGGTCTGGTCACCATCCTGCCTATCGTAGCTTTTCAGGAGCCAGCCGGTCACTCCCAGCCATAGGCCCCCAGACACAAACCTCGGTCCGTTTCCCTGGCAAACAAAAGTAAGCTGCCCCGCTTCTGGATGGCAGATTGCAGGAGCTATTTATTACTATCAAACCAGCCCGACTTGGCACTGGTGCCACCTCTGGTCTGGGAACCATCCTGCCTATCGTGGATTTTCAGGGGCCAGCCGGCAACTCTCAGCCATAGGCCCCCAAACAAAAACCACGGCACTTTACTCTGGTAAACAAAACACAACTGCCCCTCTTCTGGATGGCAAATTGCAGGACACACTTGGTACTACAAAACCAGCCCGACTTGGCACTGGTGCCGCCTTGGGTCTAGTCACCATTCTGCATATCGTGCATTTTAAGGAGCCAGCTGGCCACTCCCAGCCATAGGCCCCCAGCCACAAAGCTCTGCCCGTTTCCCTGGCAAACAAATGTAAGCTACCCCGCTTCTGGATGGCAGATTGCAGGAGCCACTTTGCACCATCAAACCAGCCCGACTTGGCACTGGTGCCACCTTGGGTCTGGGAACCATCCTGCGTATCGTGGATTCTAAGGAGCCAGCTGGCCACTCTCAGCCACAGGACCCCAAACAAAAACAACGGTGCTATTCCCTGGAAAACAAAACTGGCCTGCCAACTTTTTGATGGCAGATTGCAGGAGCCACTTGGTACTATCAAACCAGCCCAACTTGGCACTGGTGCCACCATGGGTCTTGTCACCATACTGCCTATCATAGCTTTTCCGGAGCCAGCCGGTCACTCCCAGACATAGGGCCCCAAATACAAACAACGGCGCTTTTCCCTGGAAAACAAAACTCGCCTGCCAACTTTTTGATGGCAGATTGCAGGAGCCACTTGGTACTATCAAACCAGCCCAACTTGGCACTGGTGCCACCATGAGTCTGGTCACCATACTGCCTATCGTAGCTTTTCCGGAGCCAGCCGATCACTCCCAGCCATAGGCCCCCAGACAAAATCCTCGGCCCGTTTCCCTGGCAAACAAAAGTAAGTTAACCCGCTTCTGGATGGCAGATTGCAGGAGCCACTTTGAACCATCAAACTAGCCCGACTTTGCACTGGTGCCACCTCTGGTCTGGGGACCATCCTGCTTATCGTGGGTTCTAAGGAGCCGGTTTGCCACTCCCAGCCACAGGCCCCCAAACACAAACAATGGCGCTTTTCCCCGGAAAACAAAACTCGACTGCCAACTTTTTGATGGCAGATTGCAGGAGCCACTTGGTACTATCAAACCAGCCCAACTTGGCACTGGTGCCACCATGGGTCTGGTCAAAATCCTGCCTATCGTAGCTTTTCAGGAGCCAGCCGGTCACTCCCAGCCATAGCCCCCCAGACAAAAACCTCGGCCCGTTTCCCTGGGAAACAAAAGTAAGCTACCCCGCTTCTGGATGGCAGATTGCAGGAGCCACTTGGTACTATCAAACCAGCCAGACTTGGAACTGGTGCCACCTTGGGCCTGGAAACCATCCTGCGTATCGTGGATTCTAAGGAGGCAGCCGGCCACTCCCAGCCACAGGGCATCAAACACAAACAATGGCGCTTTTCCCTGGAAAACAAAATGCGCCTGCCAACTTTTTGATCGCAGATTGCAGGAGCCACTTGGTACTATCAAACCAGCCCGACTTGGCACTGGTTCCACCTCTGGTCTGGGAACTATCCTGCGTATCGCGGATTCTAAGGAGCCAGCCGGCCACTCCCAGCCACAGGCCCCCAAACAAAAACAACGGCGCTTTTCCCTGGAAAACAAAACTGGCCTGCCAACGTTTTGATGGCAGATTGCAGGAGCCACTTGGTACTATCAAACCAGCCCAACTTGGCACTGGTGCCACCATGGGTCTGGTAACCATACTGCCTATCGTAGCTTTTCCGGAGCCAGCCGGTCACTCCCAGCCATAGGCCCCCAAAAAAAAAACCTCGGCCCGTTTCCCTGGCAAACAAAAGTATGCTGCCCCGCTTCCGGATGGCAGATTGTAGGAGCCACTTGGTACTATCAAACCAGCCCAACTTGGCACTGGTGCCACCATGGGTCTGGTCACCATCCTGCCTATCGTAGCTTTTCAGGAGCCAGCCGGTCACTCCCAGCCATAGGCCCACAGACACAAACTTCGGCCCGTTTCCCTGGCAAACAAAAGTAAGCTGCCCCGCTTCCGGATGGCAGATTGCAGGAGCCACTTGGTACTATCAAATCAGCCCGACTTGGCACTGGTGCAACCTCTGGTCTGGGAACCGTCCTGCTTATCGTGGGTTCTAAGGAGCCGGTTTGCCACTCCCAGCCACAGGCCCCCAAACACAGACAATGGCGCTTTTCCCTGGAAAACAAAACTCGCCTGCCAACGTTTTGATGGCAGATTGCAGGAGCCACTTGGTGCTATCAAACCAGCCCAACTTGGCACTGGTGCCACCATGGGTCTGGTCACCATCCTGCCTATCGTAGCTTTTCAGGAACCAGCCGGTCACTCCCAGCCATAGGCGCCCAGACACAAAGCTCGGCCCGTTTCCATGGCAAACAAAAGTAAGCTGCCCCGCTTCTGGATGGCAGATTGCAGGAACCACTTGGTACTATCAAACCAGCCCGACTTGGCACTGGTGCCACCTTGGGTCTGGGAACCATCCTGCGTATCGTGGATTCTAAGGAGGCAGCCAGCCACTCCCAGCCACAGGACCCCAAACACAAACAATGGCGCTTTTCCCTGGAAAACAAAACTGGCCTGCCAACTTTTTGATGGCAGATTGCAGGAGCCACTTGGTACTATCAAACCAGCCCAACTTGGCACTGGTGCCACCATGGGTCTGGTAACCATCATGCCTATCGTAGCTTTTCAGGAGCCAGCCGGTCACTCCCAGCCATAGGCCCCCAGACACAAAGCTCGGCCCGTTTCCCTGGAAAACAAAAGTAAGCTGCCCCGCTTCTGGATGGCAGATTGCAGGAGCCGCTTTGTATTATCAAACCAGCCCGACTTGGCACTGGTGCCACCTCTGGTCTGGGAACCATCCTGCGTATCGTGGATTCTAAGGAGCCAGCCGGCCACTCCCAGCCACAGGCCCCCAAACACAAACAACGGCCCGTTTCCCTGGCAAACAAAAGTAAGCTGCCACGCTTCTGGATGGCAGATTGCAGGAGCTATTTAGTATTATCAAACCAGCCCGACTTGGCACTGGCACCACCTCTGGTCTGGGAACCATCCTGCCTATCGTTGATTTTCAGGGGCCAGGCGGCCACTCTCAGCCATATTCCCCCAAACACAAACCACGGCCCTTTTCTCTGGCAAAGAAAACTCAACTGCCCGTCTTCTGGATGGCAAATTGCAGGACGCACTTGGTACTACAAAACCAGCCCGACTTGTCACTGGTGCCACCTTGGGTCTGGTCACCATCCTGCGTATCGTGCATTTTAAGGAGCCAGCTGGCCACTCCCAGCCATATGCCCCCAAACACAACCCACGGCCCTTTTCTCTGGCAAAAAAAACTCAGCTGCCCCGCTTCTGGATGGCAGATTGCAGGAGCCACTTCGTACTATCTAATCAGCCCGACTTGGCACTGGTGCCACCTTGGCTCTGGGAACCATCCTGCGTAATGTGGATTGTCAGGAGCCAGCCGACCACTCTCGGCCACAGACACCAATCAAAAACAACGGCCCGTTTCACAGGCAAAAAAAACTCAGCTGCCCCGCTTCTGGATGGCAGATTGCAGGAGCCACTTGGTACTATCAAATCAGCCTAACTTGGCACTGGTGCAACCTCTGGTCTGGGAACCATCCCTCGTAACGTGGATTCTAAGGAGCCAGCTGGCCACTCCCAGCCACAGGCCCACAAACACAAACAACGGCGCTTTTCCCTGGAAAACAAAACTCGCCTGCCAACATTTTGATGGCAGATTGCACGAGCCACTTGGTACTATCAAACCAGCCCAACTTGGCACTGGTGCCACCATGGGTCTGGTCACCATCCTGCCTATCGTAGCTTTTCAGGAGCCAGCCGGTCACTCCCAGCCATAGGCCCCCAGACACAAACCTCGGCCCGTTTCCCTGGCAAACAAAAGTAAGCTGCCCCGCTTCTGGATGGCAGACTGTAGGAGCTATTTAGTACTATCAAACCAGCCCGACTTGGCACTTGTGCCACCATGGGTCTGGTCACCATCCTGCCTATCGTAGCTTTTCAGGAGCCAGCCGGTCACTCCCAGCCATAGGCCCACAGACAAAATCCTCGGCCCGTTTCCCTGGCAAACAAAAGTAAGCTGCCCCGCTTCTGGATGGCAGATTGCAGGAGCCACTTTGTACTATCAAACCACCCCGACTTGTCACTGGTGCCACCTCTTGTCTGGGAACCATCCTGCGTATCGTGGATTCTAAGGAGGCAGCCAGCCACTCCCAGCCACAGGACCCCAAACACAAACAACGGCGCTATTCCCTGGAAAACAAAACTCGCCTGCCAACTTTTTCACGGCAGATTGCAGGAGCTACTTGGTACTATCAAATCAGCCCAACTTGGCACTGGTGCCACCATGGGTCTGGTAACCATCATGCCTATCGTAGCTGTTCAGGAGCCAGCCGGTCACTCCCAGCCATAGGCCCCCAGACACAAAGCTCGGCCCGTTTCCCTGGCAAACAAAAGTAAGCTGCCCCGCTTCTGGATGGCAGATTGCAGGAGCCGCTTGGTATTATCAAACCAGCCCGACTTGGCACTGGTGCCACCTCTGGTCTGGGAACCATGCTGCGTATCGTGGATTCTAATTAGCCTGCCGGCTACTCCCAGCCTCAGGCCCCCAAACACAAACAACGGCGCTTTTCCCTGGAAAAAAAATTAAGCTACCCCTCTTCTGGATGGGAGATTGCAGGAGCCACTTGCTACTATCAAACCAGCCCAACTTCACACTGCTGCCACCATGGGTCTGGTCACCATCCTGCCTATCGTAGCTTTTCAGGAGCCAGCCGGTCACTCCCAGCCATAGGCCCCCAGACACAAACCTCGGCCTGTTGCCCTGGCAAACAAAAGTTAGTTGCCCCAATTCTGGATGGCAGATTGCAGGAACCACTTGGTAGTATCAAACCAGCCCGACTTGGCACTGGTGCCACCTCTGGTCTGAAAACCATCCTGCGTATCGTGGATTCTAAGGAGCCAGCTGGCCACTCCCAGCCACAGGCCCCCAAACACAAACAACGGCCCGTTTCCCTGGCAAACAAAAGTAAGCTACCCCGCTTCTGGATGGCAGATTGCAGGAGGTATTTAGTACTATCAAACCAGCCTGACTTGGCACTGGCACCACCTCTGGTCTGGGAACCATCCTGCCTATCGTTGATTTTCAGGGGCCAGGCGGCCACTCTCAGCCATATTCCCCCAAACACAAACCACGGCCCTTTTCTCTGGCAAAGAAAACTCAACTGCCCCTCTTCTGGATGGCAAATTGCAGGACGCACTTGGTACTACAAAACCAGCCCGACTTGGCACTGGTGCCACCTTGGGTCTGGTCACCATCCTGCGTATCGTGCATTTTAAGGAGCCAGCTGGCCACTCCCAGCCATATGCCCCCAAACACAACCCACGGCCCTTTTCTCTGGCAAACAAAACTCAGCTGCCCAGCTTCTGGATGGCAGATTGCAGGAGCCACTTCGTATTATCTAATCAGCCCGACTTGGCACTGGTGCCACCTTGGCTCTGGGAACCATCCTGCGTAATGTGGATTGTCAGGAGCCAGCCGACCACTCTCGGCCACAGACACCAATCAAAAACAACGGCCCGTTTCACAGGCAAAAAAAACTCAGCTGCCCCGCTTCTGGATGGCAGATTGCAGGACGCCCTTGGTACTATCAAATCAGCCTAACTTGGCACTGGTGCAACCTCTGGTCTGGGAACCATCCCTCGTAACGTGGATTCTAAGGAGCCAGCTGGCCACTCCCAGCCAAAGGCCCCCAAACAAAAACAACGGTGCTTTTCCCTGGAAAACAAAACTCGCCTGCCAATATTTTGATGGCAGATTGCACGAGCCACTTGGTACTATCAAACCAGCCCAACTTGGCGCTGGTGCCACCATGGGTCTGGTCAGCATCCTGCCTATCGGAGCTTTTCAGGAGCCAGCCGGTCACTCCCAGCCATAGGCCGCCAGACACAAACCTCGGCCCGTTTCCCTGGCAAACAAAAGTAAGCTGCCCCGCTTCAGGATGGCAGATTGCAGGAGCCACTTGGTACTATCAAATCAGCCCGACTTGGCAATGGTGCCTCCATGGGTCTGGTAACCATCCTGTCTAACGTAGCTTTTCAGGAGCCAGCCGATCAGTCCCAGCCATAGGCCTCAAACACAAATCTCTGCCCGTTTCCCCGGCAAACAAAAGTAAGCTACCCCGCTTCTGGATGGCAGATTGCAGGAGCCACTTTAACCATCAAACCAGCCCGACTTGGCACTGGTGCCACCTCGGGTCTGGGAACCATCCTGCGTATCGTGGATTCTAAGGAGCACGCCGGCCACTCCCAGCCACAGGCCCCCAAACACAAACAACGGCGCTTGTCCCTGGCAAACAAAACTCGCCTGCCAACTTTTTGATGGCAGATTGCTGGAGCCGCTTAGTACTATCAAACCAGCCTAACTTGGCACTGGTGCCACCATGGGTCTGGTCACCATCCTGCCTATCGTAGCTTTTCAGGAGCCAGCCGGTCACTCCCAGCCATAGGCCCCCAGTCACAAACCTCGGCCCGTTTCCCTGGCAAACAAAAGTAAGCTGCCCCGCTTCTGGATGGCAGATTGCAGGAGCCACTTGGTACTATCAAACCAGCCCGACTTGGCACTGGTGCCACCTTGGGTCTGGGAACCATGCTGCGTAACGTAGATTCTAAGGCGCCAGGCGGCCACTCCCAGCCGCAGGCCCCCAAACACAAACAACGGCCCTTTTCCCTGGAAAACAAAACTCGCCTGCCAACTTTTTGATGGCAGATTGCAGGAGCCACTTGGTACTATCAAACCAGCCCAACTTGGCACTGCTGCCACCATGGGTCTGGTCACCATCCTGCCTATCGTAGCTTTTCAGGAGCCAGCCGGTCACTCCCAGCCATAGGCCCCCAGACACAAAGCTCGGCCCGTTTCCCTGGCAAACAAAAGTAAGCTGCCCCGCTTCTGGATGGCAGATTGCAGGAGCTATTTATTACTATAAAACCAGCCTGACTTGGCCCTGGTGCCACCTTGTCTCTGGGAGCCATCCTGCCTGTCGTGGATTTTCAGGGGCCAGCCGGCCACTCTCAGCCATATGCCCCCAAACACAAACCACGGCCCTTTTCTCTGGCAAACAAAACTCAACTGCCCCTCTTCTGGACGGCAAATTGCAGGTACTACGAAAACAGCCCGACTTGGCGCTGATGCCACCTTGGGTCAGGGAACCATCCTGCGTATCGAGCTTTTTAAGGAGACAGCCGGCCACTCCCATCCATAGACTGCCAAAAACAAACCACGGAACTTATCTCCAGCAAACAAAAATCCGCTGCCCCGCGTCTGGATGGCAGATTGCAGGAGCCACTTTGCACCATCAAACAAGCCCGACTTGGCACTGGTGCCACCTTGGATCTGGGAACCATCCTGCGTATCGTGGATTTTCAGGGGCCAGCCGGCCACTCTCAGCCATAGGCCCCCAAACACAAACCACGGCACTTTACTCTGGTAAACAAAACTCAACTGCCCCTCTTCTGGATGGCAAATTGCAGGACGCACTTGGTACTACAAAACCAGCCCGACTTGGCACTGGTGCCACTTTGGTTCTGGTCACCATCCTGCGTATCGTGCATTTTAAGGAGCCAGTTGGCCACTCCAAGCCATAGGCCCCCAGACACAAAGCTCTGCCCGTTTCCCTGGCAAACAAAAGTAAGCTACCCCGCTTCTGGATGGCAGATTAGAGGAGCCACTTTGCACCATCAAACCAGCCCAACTGGGCACTGCTGCCACCTTGGGTCTGGGAACCATCCTGCGTATCGTGGATTCTATGGAGCCAGCCGGCCACTCCCAGCCACAGGTGCCCAAACAAAAACAACGGCGCTTTTCCCTGGAAAACAAAACTCGCCTGCCAACTTTGTGATGGCAGATTGCAGGAGCCACTTTGCAACATAAAACCAGCCCGACTTGGCACTGGTCCCGCCTTGGATCTGGGAACCATCCTGCCTATCGTGGATTTTCAGGGGCCAGCCGGCCACTCTCAGCCATGTACCCCCAAACAAAAACCACGGCCCTTTCCTCTGGCCAACAAAACTCAACTGCCCCTCTTCTGGATGGCAAATTGCAGGAGCCACTTGCTACTACAAAACCAGCCCAACTTGGCACTGGTGCCACCTTGGCTCTGGGAACCATGCTGCGTATCGTGGATTCTAATGAGCCAGCCGGCCACTCCCAGCCACAGGCGCCCAAAAAAAACCAAAGACCTTTTCTCTTGCAAACAAAAATCGGCTACCCCGCTTCTGGATGGCAGATTGCAGGAGACACTTTGCATCATCAAACAAGCCCGACTTGGCACTGGTGCCACCTTTGGTCTGGGAACCATGCTGCCTGGGGTGGATTTTCAGGACCAGCCGGCCACTCTCAGCCATAGGCCCTCAAGCACAAACCACGGCCCTTTTCTCTGGCAAACAAAACTCAACTGCCCCTCTTCTGGAGGGCAAATTGCAGGAGGCAATTGGTACTACAAAAACAGCCCAACTGGGCACTGGTGCCACCATGGGTCTGGTAACAATCCTGCCTATCGTAGGTTTTCAGGAGCCAGCCGGTCACTCCCAGCCATAGGACCCCAGACAAAAACCTCGGCCCGTTTCCCTGGCAAACAAAAGTAAGCTACCCCGCTTCTGGATGGCAAATTGCAGGAGCCACTTTGCACAATCAAACTGGCCCGACTTGGCACTGGTGCCACCTCTGGTCTGGGAACCATCCTGCGTATCGTGGATTCAAAGGAGCCAGCCGGCCACTCCCAGCCACAGGCCCCCAAACACAAACAACGGTGCTTTTCCCTGGAAAACAAAACTCGCCTGCCAACTTTTTGATGGCAGATTGCAGGAGCCACTTTGCAACATAAAACCAGCCCGACTCGGCGCTGGTTCCACCTTGGATCTCCGAACCATCCTGCCTATCGTGGATTTTCAGGGGCCAGCCGGCCACTCACAGCCATGTACCCCCAAACAAAAACCACGGCCCTTTCCTCTGGCAAACAAAACTCAACTGCCCCTCTTCTGGATGGCAAATTGCAGGAGCCACTTGCTACTACAAAACCAGCCCAACTTGGCACTGGTGCCACCTTGGCTCTGGGAACCATGCTGCGTATCGTGGATTCTAATGAGCCAGCCGGCCACTCCCAGCCACAGGCGCCAAAAAAAACCAAAGACTTTTCTCTTGCAAACAAAAATCGGCTACCCCGCTTCTGGATGGCAGATTGCAGGAGACACTTTGCACCATCAAACCAGCCCGACTTGGCACTGGTGCCACCTTTGGTCTGGGAACCACGCTGCCTAGCGTGGATTTTCAGGAGCCAGCCGGCCACTCTCAGCCATATGCCCTCAAACACAAACCACGGCCCTTTTCTCTGGCAAACAAAACTCAACTGCCCCTCTTCTGGACGGCAAATTGCAGGACGCACTTGGTACTACAAAAACATCCCAACTTGGCACTGGTGCCACCTTGGGTCTGGGAACCATCCTGCGTATCGAGCATTTTAAGGAGCCAGCCGGCCCCTCTTAGCCATATGCCCCCAAAAACGAACCACGGACTTGTTCTCTGGCAAAAAAAAATCAGCTGCCCCGCGTTGGGATGGCAGATTAGAGGAGCCACTTTGCACCATCAAACCAGCCCACCTGGGCACTGCTGCCACCTCTGGTCTGGGAACCATCCTGCGTATCGTGGATTCTAAGGAGCCAGCTGGCCACTCCCAGCCACAGGCCCCCAAACAAAAACAACAGCGCTTTTCCCTGGAAAACAAAACTCGCCTGCCAACTTTATGATGGCAGATTGCAGGAGCCACTTGGTACTATCAAACCAGCCCAACTTGGCACTGGTGCCACCATGGGTCTGGTCACCATCCTGCCTATCGTAGCTTTTCAGGACCTAGCCGGTCACTCTCAGCCATAGGCCGCCAGACACAAACCTCGGCCCGTTTCCCTGGCAAACAAAAGTAAGCTGCCCCGCTTCTAGATGGCAGATTGCAGGAGCCACTTGGTACTATCAAACCAGCCCGACTTGGCAGTGATGCCACCTCTGGTCTGGGAACCATCCTGCCTATCGTGGATTTTCAGGGGCCAGCCGGCCACTCTCAGCCATATGCCCCCAAACACAAACCACGGCCCTTTTCTCTGGCAAACAAAACTCAACTGCCCCTCTTCTGGATGGCAAATTGCAGGACGCACTTGGTACTACGAAAACAGCCCGACTTGGCACTGATGCCACCTTGGCTCTGGGAACCATCCTGCGTATCGAGCTTTTTAAGGAGCCAGCCAGCCACGCCCAGCCATATACCGCCAAAAACAAACCACGGAACTTTTCTCCTGCAAACAAAAATCCGCTGCCCCGCGTCGGGATGGCAGATTGCAGGAGCCACTTTGCACCATCAAACCAGCCCGACTTGGCTCTGGTGCCACCTTGGGTCTGGGAACCATTCTGCCTATCGTGGATTTTCAGGGGCCAGCCGGCCACTCTGAGCCATAGGCCCCCAAACAAAAACCACGGCCCTTTTCTCTGGCAAACAAAACTCAGCTGCCCCGCTTCTGGATGGCAGATTGCAGGACGCACTTGGTACTATCAAACCAGCCCGACTTGGCACTGGTGCCACCTTGGGTCTGGAAACCATCCTGCGTATTGTGGATTGTCAGGAGCCAGCCGACCACTCTCGGCCACAGACCCCAATCAAAAACAACGGCCCGATTCACAGGCAAAAAAATCTCAGCTGCCCCACTTGTGGATGGGAGATTGCAGGAAGCGCTTGACACTGTCAAACCAGCCCAACTTGGCACTGGTGCCACCTTGGGTCTCGGAACGATGCTGCGTATCATGGAATTTAAGGAGCCAGCCGGCCACTCCCAGCCACAGGACCCAAACACATACCACAGCCCTTTTCTTTGGAAAACAAAACTCGCCTGCCAACTTTATGATGGCAGATTGCAGGAGCCACTTGGTACTATCAAACCAGCCCAACTTGGCACTGGTGCCTCCATGGGTCTGGTCACCATCCTGCGTATCGTAGCTTTTCAGGAGCCAGCCGGTCAGTCCCAGCCATAGGCCCCAGACACAAAGCTCTGCCCGTTTCCCTGGCAAACAAAAGTAAGCTACCCCGCTTCTGGATGGCAGATTGCAGGAGACACTTTGCACCATAAAACCAGCCCGACTTGGCACTGGTGCAACCTCTGGTCTGGAAACCATCCTGCGTATCGTGGATTCTTAGGAGCCAGCTGGCCACTCCCAGCCACAGGCCCCCAAAGACAAACAACGGCGCTTTTCCCTGGAAAACAAAACTCGCCTGCCAACTTTTTGATGGCAGATTGCAGGAGCCACTTGGTACTATCAAACCAGCCCAACTTGGCACTGGTGCCACCATGGGTCTGGTCACCATCCTGCCTATCGTAGCTTTTCAGGAGCCAGCCGGTCACTCCCAGCCATAGGCCCCCAGAAAAAAACCTCGGCCCGTTTCCCTGGCAAACAAAAGTAAGCTGCCCCGCTTCTGGATGGCAGATTGCAGGACTTATTTTGTACTATCAAACCAGCCAGACGTGGCACTGGTGCCACCTTGGATCTGGGAACCATCTTGCCTATCGTGGATTTTAAGGAGCCAGCCGGCCTCTCTCAGCCATATGCCCCCAAACACAAACCACGGCCCTTTTCTCTGGCAAACAAAACTCAACTGCCCCTCTTCTGGATGGCAGATTGCAGGAGCCACTTGGTACTATCAAACCAGCCCTACTTGGCACTGGTGCCACCTTGGGTCTGGGAAGCATGCTGCGTATCATGGATTTTCAGGAGCCAGCCCGCCACTGCAAGCTACAGGCCCCAAAACACAAACAACAGCCTTTTTCTCTGGCAAACAAAATTCAGCTGCCCCGCTTCTGGATGGCAGATTGCAGGAGCCACTTGGTAGTATCAAACCAGCCCGACTTGGCACTGGTGCCAACTTGGGTCTGGGAACCATCCTGCGTATCGTGGATTCTAAGTAGCCAGCTGGCCACTCCCAGCCACAGGCCCCCAAACACAAACAACGGTGCTTTTCCCTGGAAAACAAAACTGGCCTGACAACTTTTTGATGGCAGATTGCAGGAGCCACTTGGTACTATCAAACCAGCCCAACTTGGCACTGGTGCCACTATGGGTCTGGTCACCATCCTGCCTATCGTAGCTTTTCAGGAGCCAGCCGGTCACTCCCTGCCATAGGCCCCCAGCCACAAACCTCGGCCCGTTTCCCTGGCACACAAAAGTAAGCTACCCCGCTTCTGGATGGCAGATTGCAGGAGCCACTTTGCACCATCAAACCAGCCCAACTTGGCACTGGTGCCACCTTGGGTCTGGTCACCATCCTGCGTAACGTAGATTCTAAGGCGCCAGGCGGCCACTCCCAGCCACAGGCCCCCAAACACAAACAACGGCGCTTTTCCCTGGAAAACAAAACTCGCCTGCCAACTTTTTGACGGCAGATTGCAGGAGCCACCTGGTACTATCAAACCAGCCCAACTTGGCTCTGGTGCCACCATGGGTCTGGTCACCATCCTGCCTATCGTAGCTTTTCAGGAGCCAGCCGGTCACTCCCAGCCATAGACCCCCAGACAAAAACCTCGGCCCGTTTCCCTGGCAAACAAAAGTAAGCTGCCCTGCTTCTGGATGGCAGATTGCAGGAGTTATTTAGTACTATCAAACCAGCCAGACGTGGCACTGGTGCCACCTTGGATCTGGGAACCATCTTGCCTATCGTGGATTTTAAGGAGCCAGCCGGCCTCTCTCAGCCATATGCCCCCAAACACAAACCACGGCCCTTTTCTCTGGCAAACAAAACTCAACTGCCCCTCTTCTGGATGGCAGATTGCAGGAGCCACTTGGTACTATCAAACCAGCCCTACTTGGCACTGGTGCCACCTTGGGTCTGGTAATCATGCTGCGTATTATGGATTTTCAGGAGCCAGCCCGCCACTGCAAGCTACAGGCACCCAAACACAAACAACAGCCTTTTTCTCTGGCAAACAAAATTCAGCTGCCCCGCTTCTGGATGGCAGATTGCAGGAGCCACTTGGTACTATCAAACCAGCCCGACTTGGCACTGGTGCCAACTTGGGTTTGGGAACCATCCTGCGTATCGTGGATTCTAAGTAGCCAGCTGGCCACTCCCAGCCACAGGCCCCCAAACACAAACAACGGTGCTTTTCCCTGGAAAACAAAACTCGCCTGCCAACTTTTTGATGGCAGATTGCAGGAGCCACTTGGTACTATCAAACCAGCCCAACTTGGCACTGGTGCCACCATGGGTCTGGTCACCATCCTGCCTATCGTAGCTTTTCAGGAGCCAGCCGGTCACTCCCAGCCATAGGCCCCCAGCCACAAACCTCGGCCCGTTTCCCTGGCACACAAAAGTAAGCTACCGCGCTTCTGTATGGCAGATTGCAGGAGCAAATTGGCATCATCAAACCAGCCCGACTTGGCACTGGTGCCACCTCTGGTCTGGGAACCATCCTGCGTATCGTGGGTTCTAAGGAGCCAGCCGGACACTCCCAGCCACAGGCCCCCAATCACAAACAACGGCGCTTTTCCCTGGAAAACAAAACTCGCCTGCTAGCTTTTTGATGGCAGAGTGCAGGTGCCACTTGGTACAATCAAACCAGCCCAACGTGGCACTGGTGCCACTATGGGTCTGGTCACCATCCTGCCTATCGTAGCATTTCAGGAGCCAGTCGGTCACTCCCAGCCGTAGGCCCCCAGACACAAACAACGGCCCGTTTCCCTGGCAAACAAAAGTAAGCTACCCCGCTTCTGGATGGCAGATTGCAGGAGCCACTTGGTACTATCAAACCAGCCCAACTTGGCACTGGTGTCACCATGGGTCTGGTCACCATCCTGCCTATCGTAGCTTTTCAGGGGCCAGCCAGCCAGCCCCAGGCACTGGCCCCCAAACAAGAATTTCGGCCCTTTTCCCAGGCAAACCAAAGTAAGCTACCCCGCTTCTGGATGGCAGATTGCAGGAGCCACTTTGCACCATCAAACCAGCCCAACTTGACACTGGTGCCACCTCTGGCCTGGGAACCATCCTGCGTATTGTGGATTCTAAGAAGCCACCCGGCCACTCCGAGCCACAGGCCCCCAAACACCAACAACGGCGCTTTTCCCCGGAAAACAAAACTCGCCTGCCAACATTTTGATGGCAGATTGCAGGAGCCACTTGGTACTATCAAACCAGCCCAACTTGGCACTGGTGCCACCATGGGTCTGGTCACCATCCTGCCTAGCATAGCTTTTCAGGAGCCAGGAGGCCACTCCCAGCCATAGACCCCCAGACACAAACCTCGGCCCGTTTCCATGGAAAGCAAAAGTAAGCTGCCCCGCTTCTGGATGGAAGATTGCAGGAGCCACTTGGTACTATCAAATTAGCCCAACTTGGCACTGGTGCCACCATGGGTCTGGTCACCATCCTGCCTATCGTAGCTTTTCAGGGGCCAGCCAGCCAGCCCCAGGCACTGGCCCCCAAACAAGAATTTCGGCCCTTTTCCCAGGCAAACCAAAGTAAGCTACCCCGCTTCTGGATGGCAGATTGCAGGAGCCACTTTGCACCATCAAACCAGCCCAACTTGACACTGGTGCCACCTCTGGCCTGGGAACCATCCTGCGTATTGTGGATTCTAAGAAGCCACCCGGCCACTCCGAGCCACAGGCCCCCAAACACAAACAACGGCGCTTTTCCCCGGAAAACAAAACTCGCCTGCCAACATTTTGATGGCAGATTGCAGGAGCCACTTGGTACTATCAAATTAGCCCAACTTGGCACTGGTGCCACCATGGGTCTGGTAAACATCCTGCCTATCGTAGCTTTTCAGGCGCCAGCCAGTCACTCCCTGCCATAGGGCCCCAGACAAATACCTCGGCCCGTTTCCCTGGCAATCAAAAGTAAGCTGCCCCGCTTCTGGATGGCAGATTGCAGGAGCCACTTGGTACTATGAAACCAACCCGACTTGGCACTGGTGCCACCTTGGATCTGGGAACCATGCTGCATAAGGTGGATTCTAAGACGACAGGCGGCCACTCCCAGCCACAGGGCCCCAAACACAAACAACGGCGCTTTTCCCTGGAAAACAAAACTCTCCTCCCAACTTTTTGATGGCAGATTGCAGGAGCCACTTGGTACTATCAAATCAGCCCAACTTGGCACTGCTGCTGCCATGGGTCTGGTAATCATCCTGCCTACTGTAGCTTTTCAGGAGCCAGCCGGTCACTCCCAGCCATAGGCCCCCAGAAAAAAACCTCGGCCCGTTTCCCTGGCAAACAAAAGTAAGCTGCCCCGCTTCTGGATGGCAGATTGCAGGAACCACTTGGTACTATCAAACCAGCCAGACTTGGAACTGGTGCCACCTTGGGTCTGGGAACCATCCTGCGTATCGTGGATTCTAAGGAGCCAGCCGGCCACTCCCAGCTACAGGACCCCAAACACAAACAACAGCGCTTTTCTCTGGCAAACAAAACTTAGTTGCCCTGCTTTTGGATGGCAGATTGCAGGAGCGACTTGGTACTATCAAACCAGCCCAACTTGGCACTGGTGCCTCCATGGGTCTGGTAACCATCCTGCCTATCGTAGCTTTTCCGGAGCCAGCCGGTCACTCCCAGCCATAGGCCCCAGACACAAAGCTCTGCCCGTTTCCCGGGCAAACAAAAGTAAGCTATCCCGCTTCTGGATGGCAGATTGCAGGAGCCACTTTGAAACATCAAACCAGCCCGACTTGGCACTGGTGCCACCTAGGGTCTGGGAACCATCCTGCGTATCGTGGATTCTAAGGAGCCATCTGGCCACTCCCAGCTACAGGCCCACAAACACAAACAACGGCGCTTTTCCATGGAAAACAAAACTGGCCTGCCAAATTTTTGATGGCAGATTGCAGGAGCCACTTGGTACTATCAAACCAGCCCAACTTGGCACTGGTGCCACCATGGGTCTGGTCACCATCCTGCCTATCGTAGCTTTTCAGGAGCCAGCCGGTCACTCCCAGCCATAGGCCCCCAAACACAAACCACGGCCCTTTTCTCTGGCAAACAAAACTCAACTGCCCCTCTTCTGGATGGCAAATTGCAGGACGCACTTGGTACTACGAAAACAGCCCGACTTGGCACTGATGCCACCTTGGGTCAGGGAACCATCCTGCGTATCGAGCATTTAAGGAGCCAGCCGTCCACGCCCAGCCATATATCGACAAAAACAAACCACGGAACTTTTCTCCAGCAAACAAAAATCCGCTGCCCCGCGTCTGGATGGCAGATTGCAGGAGCCACTTTGCACCATCAAACCAGCCCGACTTGGCACTGGTGCCACCTTGGATCTGGGAACCATTCTGCCTATCGTGGATTTTCAGGGGCCAGCCGGCCACTCTCAGCCATAGGCCCCCAAAAACAAACCACGGCACTTTACTCTGGTAAACAAAACTCAACTGCCCCTCTTCTGGATGGCAAATTGCCGGACGCACTTGGTACTACAAAAGCAGCCTGACTTGGCACTGGTGCCACCTTGGGTCTGGTCACCATTCTGCGTAGAGTGCATTTTAAGGAGCCAGCTGGCCACTCCCAGCCATAGGCCCCCAGACACAAAATTCTGCCCGTTTCCCTGGCAAACAAAAGTAATCTACACCGCTTCTGGATGGCAGATTGCAGGAGCCACTTTGCACCATCAAACCAGCCCAACTTGGCACTGGTGCCACCTTGGGTCTGGGAACCATCCTGCGTATCGTGGATTCTAAGGAGCCAGCCGGCCACTCCCAGGCACAGGCCCCCAAACAAAAACAACGGCGCTTTTCCCTGGAAAACAAAACTCGCCTGCCAACATTTTGATGGCAGATTGCGGGAGCTATTTAGTACTATCAAACCAGCCCGACTTGGCACTGGTGCCACCTTGGATCTGGGAACCATCCTGCCTATTGTGGATTTTCAGGTGTCAGCCGGCCCCTCTCAGCCATATTCCCTCAAACACAAACCACAGCCCTTTTCTCTGGCAAACAAAACTCAACTGCCCCTCTTCTGGAAGGCAAATTGCAGGACGCACTTGGTACTACAAAAACAGCCCAACTTGGCACTGGTGCCACCTCTGGCCTGGGAACCATCCTGCGTATCGATCTTTTTAAGGAGCCAGCCGGCCACTCCCAGCCATAGGCCCCAAAAATGAACCACGGACTTGTTGTCTGGCAAACAAAAATCAGCTGCCCCGCGTCGGGATGGCAGATTGCAGGAGCCACTTTGCACCATCAAACCAGCCCGACTTGGCTCTGGTGCCACCTTGGGTCTGGGAACCATTCTGCCTATCGTGGATTTTCAGGGGCCAGCCGGCCACTCTGAGCCATAGGCCCCCAAACAAAAACCACGGCCCTTTTCTCTGGCAAACAAAACTCAGCTGCCCCGCTTCTGGATGGCAGATTGCAGGACGCACTTGGTACAATCAAACTAGCCCAACTTGGCACTGATGCCACCATGGCTCTGGGAACCATCCTGCGTATTGTGGATTGTCAGGAGCCAGCCGACCACTCTCGGCCACAGACCCCAATCAAAAACAACGGCCCGATTCACAGGCAAAAAAATCTCAGCTGCCCCACTTGCGGATGGGTGATTGCAGGAGGCGCTTGACACTGTCAAACCAGCCCAACTTGGCACTGGTGCCACCTTGGGTCTGGGAACGATGCTCCGTATCATGGAATTTAAGGAGCCAGTCGGCCACTCCCAGCCACAGGACCCAAACACATACCACAGCCCTTTTCTTTGGCAAACAAAAATCAGCTGCCCTGCTTTTGGATGGCAGATTGCAGGAGCCACTTGGTACTATCAAACCAGCCCAACTTGGCACTGGTGCCTCCATGGGTCTGGTCACCATCCTGCCTATCGTAGCTTTTCAGGAGCCAGCCGGTCAGTCCCAGCCATAGGCCCCAGACACAAAGCTCTGCCCGTTTCCCTGGCAAACAAAAGTAAGCTACCCCGCTTCTGGATGGCAGATTGCAGGAGACACTTTGCACCATCAAACCAGCCCGACTTGGCACTGGTGCCACCTCTGGTCTGGAAACCATCCTGCGTATCGTGGATTCTTAGGAGCCAGCTGGCCACTTCCAGCCACAGGCCCCCAAACACAAACAACGGCGCTTTTCCCTGGAAAACAAAACTCGCCTGCCAACTTTTTGATGGCAGATTGCAGGAGCCACTTGGTACTATCAAACCAGCCCAACTTGGCACTGCTGCCACCATGGGTCTGGTCACCATCCTGCCTATCGTAGCTTTTCAGGAGCCAGCCGGTCACTCCCAGCCATAGGCCCCCAGAAAAAAACCTCGGCCCGTTTCCCTGGCAAACAAAACTCAACTGCCCCTCTTCTGGATGGCAGATTGCAGGAGCCACTTGGTACTATCAAACCAGCCCGACTTGGCACTGGTGCCACCTTGGGTCTGGGAAGCATGCTGCGTATCATGGATTTTCAGGAGCCAGCCCGCCACTGCAAGCTACAGGCCCCAAAACACAAACAACAGCCTTTTTCTCTGGCAATCAAAACTCAACTGCCCCTCTTCTGGATGGCAAATTGCAGGACGCACTTGGTACTACGAAAACAGCCCGACTTGGCGCTGATGCCACCTTGGGTCAGGGAACCATCCTGCGTATCGAGCTTTTTAAGGAGCCAGCCGGCGACGCCCAGCCATATACCGCCAAAAACAAACCACGGAACTTTTTTCCAGCAAACAAAAATCCGCTGCCCCGCGTCTGGATGGCAGATTGCAGGAGCCACTTTGCACCATGAAACCAGCCCAACTTGGCGCTGGTGCCACCTTGGATCTGGGAACCATCCTGCGTATCGTGGATTCTAAGGAGCCAGCCGGCCACTCCCAGGCACAGGCCCCCAAACAAAAACAACGGCGCTTTTCCGTGGAAAACAAAACTCGCCTGCCAACTTTTTGATGGCAGATTGCAGGAGCCACTTGGTACTATCAAACCAGCCCGACTTGGCACTGGTGCCACCTTGGCTCTGGGAACCATGCTGCGTAACGTAGATTCTAAGGCGCCAGGCGGCCACTCCCAGCCACACGCACCCAAACACAAACAACGGCGCTTTTCCCTGGAAAACAAAACTCGCCTGCCAACTTTTTGATGGCAGATTGCAGGAGCCACTTGGTACTATCAAACCAGCCCAACTTGGCTCTGGTGCCACCATGGGTCTGGTCACCATCCTGCCTATCGTAGCTTTTCAGGAGCCAGCCGGTCACTCCCAGCCATAGGCCCCCAGACAAAAACCTCGGCCCGTTTCCCTGGCAAACAAAAGTAAGCTGCCCCGCTTCTGGATGGCAGATTGCAGGAGTTATTTAGTACTATCAAACCAGCCAGACGTGGCACTGGTGCCACCTTGGATCTGGGAACCATCTTGCCTATCGTGGATTTTAAGGAGCCAGCCGGCCTCTCTCAGCCATATGCCCCCAAACACAAACCACGGCCCTTTTCTCTGGCAAACAAAACTCAACTGCCCCTCTTCTGGATGGCAGATTGCAGGAGCCACTTGGTACTATCAAACCAGCCCTACTTGGCACTGGTGCCACCTTGGGTCTGGGAAGCATGCTGCGTATCATGGATTTTCAGGAGCCAGCGCGCCACTGCAAGCTACAGGCCCCCAAACACAAACAACGGTGCTTTTCCCTGGAAAACAAAACTGGCCTGCCAACTTTTTGATGGCAGATTGCAGGAGCCACTTGGTACTATCAAACCAGCCCAACTTGGCACTGGTGCCACCATGGGTCTGGTCACCATCCTGCCTATCGTAGCTTTTCAGGAGCCAGCCGGTCACTCCCAGCCATAGGCCCCCAGCCACAAACCTCGGCCCGTTTCCCTGGCACACAAAAGTAAGCTAACCAGTTTCTGGATGGCAGATTGCAGGAGCAAATTGGCATCCTCAAACCAACCCGACTTGGCACTGGTGCCACCTCTGGTCTGAGAACCATCCTGCGTGTCGTGGGTTCTAAGCAGCCAGCCGGCCACTCCCAGCCACAGGCCCCCAATCACAAACAACGGCGCTTTTCCCTGGAAAACAAAACTCGCCTGCTAGCTTTTTGATGGCAGAGTGCAGGAGCCACTTGGTACAATCAAACCAGCCCAACTTGGCACTGGTGCCACTATGGGTCTGGTCACCATCCTGCCTATCGTAGCATTTCAGGAGCCAGTCGGTCACTCCCAGCCGCAGGCCCCCAGACACAAAGCTCTGCCCGTTTCCCTGGCAAACAAAAGTAAGCTACCCCGCTTCTGGATGGCAGATTGCAGGAGCCACTTTGCACCATCAAACCAGCCCAACTTGGCACTGGTGCCACCTTGGGTCTGGGAACCATCCTGCGTATCGTGGATTCTAAGGAGCCAGCCGGCCACTCCCAGGCACAGGCCCCCAAACAAAAACAACGGCGCTTTTCCCTGGAAAACAAAACTCGCCTGCCAACTTTTTGATGGCAGATTGCAGGAGCCACTTGGTACTATCAAACCAGCCCGACTTGGCACTGGTGCCACCTTGGCTCTGGGAACCATGCTGCATAACGTAGATTCTAAGGCGCCAGGCGGCCACTCCCAGCCACAGGCCCCCAAACACAAACAACGGCTCTTTTCCCTGGAAAACAAAACTCGCCTGCCAACTTTTTGATGGCAGATTGCAGGAGCCACTTGGTACTATCAAACCAGCCCAACTTGGCTCTTGTGCCACAATGGGTCTGGTCACCATCCTGCCTATCGTAGCTTTTCAGGAGCCAGCCGGTCACTCCCAGCCGTAGGGCCCCAGACAAAAACCTCGGCCCGTTTCCCTGGCAAACAAAAGTAAGCTGCCCCGCTTCTGGATGGCAGATTGCAGGAGCCACTTGGTACTATCAAACCAGCCCTACTTGGCACTGGTGCCACATTGGGTCTGGGAAGCATGCTGCGTATCATGGATTTTCAGGAGCCAGCCCGCCACTGCAAACTACAGGCCCCCAAACACAAACAACAGCCTTTTTCCCTTGCAAACAAAAGTAAGCTGCCCCGCTTCTGGATGGCAGATTGCAGGAGCCACTTGGTACTATCAAACCAGCCCGACTTGGCACTGGTGCCAACTTGGGTCTGGGAACCATCCTGCTTATCGTGGATTCTAAGTAGCCAGCTGGCCACTCCCAGCCACAGGCCCCCAAACACAAACAACGGTGCTTTTCCCTGGAAAACAAAACTGGCCTGGCAAGTTTTTGATGGCAGATTGCAGGAACCACTTGGTACTATCAAACCAGCCCAACTTGGCACTGGTGCCACCATGGGTCTGGTCACCATCCTGCCTATCGTAGCTTTTCAGGAGCCAGCCGGTCACTCCCAGCCATAGGCCCCCAGCCACAAACCTCGGCCCGTTTCCCTGGCACACAAAAGTAAGCTACCCCGCTTCTGGATGGCAGATTGCAGGAGCAAATTGGCATCATCAAACCAGCCCGACTTGGCACTGGTGCCACCTCTGGTCTGAGAACCATCCTGCGTATCGTGGGTTGTAAGGAGCCTGCCGGCCACTCCCAGCCACAGGCCCCCAATCACAAACAACGGCGCTTTTCCCTGGAAAACAAAACTCGCCTGCTAGCTTTTTGATGGCAGAGTGCAGGAGCCACTTGGTACAATCAAACCAGCCCAACGTGGCACTGGTGCCACTATGGGTCTGGTCACCATCCTGCCTATCGTAGCTTTTCAGGAGCCAGTCGGTCACTCCCAGCCGTAGGCCCCCAGACACAAACCTCGGCCCGTTTCCCTGGCAAACAAAATTAAGCTGCCCCGCTTCTGGATGGCAGATTGCAGGAGCCACTTGGTACTATCAAACCAGCCCAACTTGGCACTGGTGCCACCATGGGTCTGGTCACCATCCTGCCTATCGTAGCTTTTCAGGGGCCAGCCAGCCAGCCCCAGGCACTGGCCCCCAGACAAGAATTTCGGCCCGTTTCCCAGGCAAACAAAAGTAAGCTGCCCCGCTTCTGGATGGCAGATTGCAGGAGCCACTTTGCACCATCAAACCAGCCCAACTTGACACTGGTGCCACCTCTGGCCTGGGAACCATCCTGCGTATTGTGGACTCTAAGCAGCCACCCGGCCACTCCGAGACTCAGGCCCCCAAACACAAACAACGGCGCGTTTCCCCGGAAAACAAAACTCGCCTGCCAACATTTTGATGGCAGATTGCAGGAGCCACTTGGTACTATCAAACCAGCCCAACTTGGCACTGGTGCCACCATGGGTCTGGTCACCATCCTTCCTAGCATAGCTTTTCAGGAACCAGGAGGCCACTCCCAGCCATAGACCCCCAGAAAAATACCTCGGCCCGTTTCCATGGAAAACAAAAGTAAGCTGCCCCGCTTCAGGATGGCAGATTGCAGGACCCACTTGGTACTATCAAATTAGCCCAACTTGGCTCTGGTGCCACCATGGGTCTGGTAAACATCCTGCCTATCGTAGCTTTTCAGGAGCCAGCCAGTCACTCCCTGCCATAGGGCCCCAGACAAATACCTCGGCCCGTTTCCCTGGCAAACAAAAGTAAGCTGCCCCGCTTCTGGATGGCAGATTGCAGGAGCCACTTGGTACTATCAAACCAGCCCGACTTGGCACTGGTGCCACCTTGGATCTGGGAACCATGCTGCGTAACGTGGATTCTAAGACGACAGGCGGCCACTCCCAGCCACAGGGCCCCAAACACAAACAACGGCGCTTTTCCCTGGAAAACAAAACTCGCCTGCCAACTTTTTGATGGCAGATTGCAGGAGCCACTTGGTACTATCAAACCAGCCCAACTTGGCACTGCTGCTACCATGGGTCTGGTAATCATCCTGCCTACTGTAGCTTTTCAGGAGCCAGCCAGTCACTCCCAGCCATAGGCCCCCAGAAAAAACCTCGGCCCGTTTCCCTGGCAAACAAAAGTAAGCTGCCCCGCTTCTGGATGGCAGATTGCAGGAAACACTTGGTACTATCAAACCAGCCCGACTTGGCACTGGTGCCACCTTGGGTCTGGGAACCATCCTGCGTATCGTGGATTCTAAGGAGCCAGCCGGCCACTCCCAGCCACAGGACCCCAAACACAAACAACAGCGCTTTTCTCTGGCAAACAAAACTCAGTTGCCCTGCTTTTGGATGGCAGATTGCAGGAGCGACTTGGTACTATCAAACCAGCCCAACTTGGCACTGGTGCCTCCATGGGTCTGGTAACCATCCTGCCTATTGTAGCTTTTCAGGAGCCAGCCGGTCACTCCCAGCCATAGGCCCCAGACACAAAGCTCTGCCCGTTTCCCTGGAAAACAAAAGTAAGCTGCCCCGCTTCTGGATGGCAGATTGCAGGAGCCACTTTGAAATATCAAACCAGCCCGACTTGGCACTGGTGCCACCTCTGGTCTGGGAACCATCCTGCCTATCGTGGATTCTAAGGAGCCAGCTGGCCACTCCCAGCTACAGGACCACAAACACAAACAACGGCGCTTTTCCCTGGAAAACAAAACTCGCCTGCCAAATTTTTGATGGCAGATTGTAGGAGCCACTTGGTACTATCAAACCAGCCCAACTTGGCACTGGTGCCACCATGGGTCTGGTCACCATCCTGCCTATCGTAGCTTTTCAGGAGCCAGCCGGTCACTCCCAGTCATAGGCCCCCAGACACAAAGCTCGGCCCGTTTCCCTGGCAAACAAAAGTAAGCTGCCCCGCTTCTGGATGGCAGATTGCAGGAGCTATTTATTACTATCAAACCAGCCCGCCTTGGCACTGGTGCCACCTCTGGTCTGGGAACCATCCTGCCTATCGTGGATTTTCAGGGGCCAGCCGGCCACTCTCAGCCATACACCCCCAAACACAAACCACGGCCCTTTTCTCTGGCAAACAAAACTCAACTGCCCCTCTTCTGGATGGCAAATTGCAGGACGCACTTGGTACTACGAAAACAGCCCGACTTGGCACTGATGCCACCTTGGGTCAGGGAACCATCCTGCGTATCGAGCTTTTTAAGGAGCCAGCCGGCCACGCCCAGCCATATACCGCCAAAAAGAAACCACGGAATTTTCTCCAGCAAACAAAAATCCGCTGCCCCGCGTCTGGATGGCAGATTGCAGGAGCCACTTTGCACCATCAAACCAGCCCGACTTGGCACTGGTGCCACCTTGGGTCTGGGAACCATTCTGCCTATCGTGGATTTTCAGGGGCCAGCCGGCCACTCTCAGCCATAGGCCCCCAAAAACAAACCACGGCACTTTACTCTGGTAAACAAAACTCAACTGCCCCTCTTCTGGATGGCAAATTGCAGGACGCACTTGGTACTACAAAAGCAGCCCGATTTGGCACTGGTGCCACCTTGGGTCTGGTCACCATCCTGCGTAGGGTGCATTTTAAGGAGCCAGCTGGCCACTCCCAGCCATAGGCACCCAGACAAAAAATTCTGCCCGTTTCCCTGGCAAACAAAAGTAATCTACCCCGCTTCTGGATGGCAGATTGCAGGAGCCACTTTGCACCATCAAACCAGCCCAACTTGGCACTGGTGCCACCTTGGGTCTGGGAACCATCCTGCGTATCGTGGATTCTAAGGAGCCAGCCGGCAACTCCCAGCCACAGGCCCCCAAACACAAACCATGGCGCTTTTCCCTGGAAAACAAAACTCGCCTGCCAACTTTTTGATGGCAGATTGCAGGAGCCATTTGGTACTATCAAACCAGCCCAACTTGGCACTGGTGCCTACATGGGTCTGGTCACCATCCTGCCTATCGTAGCTTTTCAGGACATAGCCGGTCGCTCCCAGCCATAGGCCCCCAGACACAAACCTCGGCCCATTTCCCTGGCAAACAAAAGTAAGCTGCCCCGCTTCTGGATGGCAGATTGCCGGAACCACTTGGTATTATCAAACCAGCCCGACTTGGCACTGGTGACACCTTGGGTCTGGGAACCATCCTGCGTATTGTGGATTCTAAGGAGGCAGCCGGCCACTCCCAGCCACAGGCCCCCAAACACAAACAACGGCGCTTTTCCCTGGAAAACAAAACTCGCCTGCCAACTCTTTGATGGCAGATTGCAGGAGCCACTTGGTACTATCAAACCAGCCCAACTTGGCAATGGTGCCACCATGGGTCTGGCCACCATCCTGCCTATCGTAGCTTTTCTGGACCTAGCCGGTCACTTCCAGCCATAGGCCGCCAGACACAAACCTCGGCCCGTTTCCCTGGCAAACAAAAGTAAGCTGCCCCGCTTCTGGATGGCAGGTTGCAGGAGCCACTTGGTACTATCAAACCAGCCCGACTTGGCACTGGTGCCACCTTGGGTCTGGGAACCATGCTGCGTAACGTAGATTCTAAGGCGCCAGACGCCCACTCCCAGCCACAGGCCCCCAAACACAAACAACGGCGCTTTTCCCTGGAAAACAAAACTGGCCTGCCAACTTTTTGATGGCAGATTGCAGGAGCCACTTGGTACTATCAAACCAGCCCGACTTGGCACTGCTGCCACCATGGGTCTTGTCACCATCCTGCCTATCGTAGCTTTTCAGGAGCCAGCCGGTCACTCCCAGCCATAGGCCCCCAGACACAAAGCTCGGCCCGTTTCCCTGGCAAACAAAAGTAAGCTGCCGCGCTACTGGATGGCAGATTGCAGGAGCCACTTGGTACTATCAAACCAGCCCGACTTGGCACTGGTGCCACCTTGGCTCTGGGAACCATCCTGCCTATCGTGGATTTTCAGGGGCCGGCCGGCCACTCTCAGCCATATGCCCCCAAACACAAACCACGGCCCTTTTGTCTGGCAAACAAAACTCAACTGCCCCTCTTCTGGATGGCAAATTGCAGGACGCACTTGGTACTACGAAAACAGCCCGACTTGGCACTGAGGCCACCTTGGGTCAGGGAACCATCCTGCGTATCGGGCTTTTTAAGGAGCCAGCCGGCCACGCCCAGCCGTATACCCCCAAAAACAACCACGGAACTTTTCTTCAGCAAACAAAATTCTGCTGCCCCGCGTCTGGATGGCAGATTGCAGGAGCCACTTTGCACCATCAACCCAGCCCAACTTGGCACTGGTGCCACCTTGGATCTGGGAACCATTCTGCCTATCGTGGATTTTCAGGGGCCAGCCGGCCACTCTCAGCCATAGGCCACCAAACACAAACAACGGCCCTTTACTCTGGTAAACAAAACTCAACTGCCCCTCTTCTGGATGGCA
Organism: Melospiza georgiana; assembly: GCF_028018845.1. Taxonomy (NCBI): domain Eukaryota; kingdom Metazoa; phylum Chordata; class Aves; order Passeriformes; family Passerellidae; genus Melospiza; species Melospiza georgiana. Next base: position 57,346,863 of record NC_080430.1, read on the forward strand.
AATTGCAGGACGCACTTGGTACTACAAAACCAGCCCGACTTGGCACTGGTGCCACCTTGGGTCTGGTCACCATACTGCCTATCGTAGCTTTTCAGGAGCCAGCCGGTCACTCCCAGCCATAGGCCCCCAGACACAAACCTCGGCCCGTTTCCCTGGCAAACAAAATTAAGATACCCCGCTTCTGGATGGCAGATTGCAGGAGCCACATGGTACTATCAAACCAGCCAAACTTGGCACTTGTGCCACCTCTGGTCTGGGCACCATCCTGCCTATCGTAGCTTTTCAGGAGCCAGCTGGTCATTCCCAGCCACAGGCCCCCAAACACAAACAACGGCGCTTTTCCCTGGAAAACAAAACTGGCCTGCCAACATTTGATGGTAGATTGCAGGAGACACTTTGCAACATAAAACCAGCCCGACTTGGCACTGCTGCCACGTTGGATCTGGGAACCATCCTGCCTATCGTGGATTTTCAGGAGCCAGCTGGCCACTCCCAGCCACATGCCCCAAACACAATCAACAGCGCTTTTCCCTGGAAAACCAAACTCGCCTGCCAGCTTTATGATGGCAGATTGCAGGAGCCACTTCGCACCATCAAACTATCCCCACTTGGCACTGGTGCCACCTCTGGCCTGGGAACCATCCTGCGTATCCCGGATTCTATGCAGCCCACCGGCCACTCCCAGCCACAGGCCCACAAACACAAACAACGGCGCTTTTCCCTGGAAAACAAAACTCGCCTGCCAACTTTTTGATGGCAGATTGCAGGAGCCACTTGGTACTATCAAACCAGCCCAACTTGGCACTGATGCCACCTTGGGTCTGGTCACCATCCTGCCTATCGTAGCTTTTCAGGAGCCAGCCGGTCATTCCCAACCATAGACCCCCACACACAAACCTCGGCCCGTTTCCCTGGCAAACAAAAGTAAGCTGCCCCGCTTCTGGATGGCAGATTGCAGGAGCCACTTGGTGCTATCAAACCAGCCCAACTTGGGACTGGTGCCACCTTGGCTCTGGGAACCATGCTGCGTAAGGTAGATTCTGAGACGACAGGCGGCCACTCCCAGCCACAGGCCTCCAAACAAAATCAATGGAGATTTTCCCTGGAAAACAAAACTCGCCTGCCAACATTTTGATGGCAGATTGCAGGAGCCACTTGGTACTATCAAACCAGCCCAACTTGGCACTGGTGCCACCATGGGTCTGGTCACCATCCTGCCTATCATAGCTTTTCAGGAGCCAGCCGGTCACTCGCAGCCATGGGCGCCCAGAAAAAATTTTGGCCCGTTTCCCTGGCAAACAAAAGTAAGCTACCCCGCTTCTGGATGGCAAATTGCAGGACGCACTTGGTACTACAAAACCAGCCCGACTTGGCACTGGTGCCACCTTGGGTCTGGTCACCATACTGCCTATCGTAGTTTTCAGGAGCCAGCCGGTCACTCCCAGCCATAGGCCCCCAGACACAAACCTCGGCCCGTTTCCCTGGCAAACAAAATTAAGATACCCCGCTTCTGGATGGCAGATTGCAGGAGCCACATGGTACTATCAAACCAGCCCGACTTGGCACTGGTGCCACCTCTGGTCTGGGCACCATCCTGCCTATCGTAGCTTTTCAGGAGCCAGCCGGTCATTCCCAGCCACAGGCCCCCAGACACAAACAACGGCGCTTTTCCCTGGAAAACAAAACTGACCTGCCAACATTTGATGGTAGATTGCAGGAGACACTTTGCAACATAAAACCAGCCCGACTTGGCACTGCTGCCACGTTGGATCTGGGAACCATCCTGCCTATCGTGGATTTTCAGGAGCCAGTCGGACACTCCCAGCCACATTTCCCAAAAACAAACAACAGCGCTTTTCCCTGGAAAACCAAACTCGCCTGCCAGCTTTATGATGGCAGATTGCAGGAGCCACTTTGCACCATCAAACTAACCCAACTTTGCACTGGTGCCACCTCTGGCCTGGGAACCATCCTGCGTATCGTGGATTCTATGCAGCCCACCGGCCACTCCCAGCCACAGGCCCCCAAAGAAAAACAACGGCGCTTTTCCCTGGAAAACAAAACTCGCCTGCCAACTTTTTGATGGCAGATTGCAGGAGCCACTTGGTACTATCAAACCAGCCCAACTTGGCACTGGTGCCACCATGGGTCTGGTCACCATCCTGCCTATCGTAGCTTTTCAGGAGCCAGCCGGTCATTCCCAGCCATAGACCCCCACACACAAACCTCGGCCCGTTTCCCTGGCAAATAAAAGTAAGCTACCCCGCTTCTGGATGGCAGATTGCAGGAGCCACTTTGAACCATCAAACCAGCCCGACTTGGCACTGGTGCCACCTTGCGTCTGGTCACCATCCTGCCTATCGTAGCTTTTCAGGAGCCAGCCGGTCATTCCCAGCCATAGACCCCCACACACAAACCTCGGCCCGTTTCCCTGGCAAACAAAAGTAAGCTGCCCCGCTTCTGGATGGCAGATTGGAGGAGCCACTTTGAACCATCAAACCAGCCCGACTTGGCACTGGTGCCCCCTTGGGTCTGGGAACCATGCTGCGTATCGTGGATTCTAAGGAGCCAGCCGGCCACTCCCAGCCACAGGCCCCCAAACAAAAACAATGGCGCTTTTCCCTGGAAAACAAAACTCGCCTGCCAACTTTTTGATGGCAGATTGCAGGAGCCACTTGGTACTATCAAACCAGCCCAACTTGGCACTGGTGCCACCATGGGTCTGGTCAACATCCTGCCTATCGTAGCTTTTCAGGAGCCAGCCGGTCACTCCCAGCCATAGCCCCCCAGACACAAACCTCGGCCCGTTTCCCTGGCAAACAAAAGTAAGCTACCCCGCTTCTGGATGGCAGATTGCAGGACGCACTTGGTACTATCAAACCAGCCCAACTTGGCACTGGTGCCACCATGGGTCTGGTCACCATCCTGCCTATCGTAGCTTTTCAGGAGCCAGCCGGTCACTCCCAGCCATAGGCCCCCAGCCACAAACCTCGGCCCGTTTCCCTGGCACACAAAAGTAAGCTAACCAGTTTCTGGATGGCAGATTGCAGGAGCAAATTGGCATCCTCAAACCAACCCGACTTGGCACTGGTGCCACCTCTGGTCTGAGAACCATCCTGCGTGTCGTGGGTTCTAAGCAGCCAGCCGGCCACTCCCAGCCACAGGCCCCCAATCACAAACAACGGCGCTTTTCCCTGGAAAACAAAACTCGCCTGCTAGCTTTTTGATGGCAGAGTGCAGGAGCCACTTGGTACAATCAAACCAGCCCAACTTGGCACTGGTGCCACTATGGGTCTGGTCACCATCCTGCCTATCGTAGCATTTCAGGAGCCAGTCGGTCACTCCCAGCCGCAGGCCCCCAGACACAAAGCTCTGCCCGTTTCCCTGGCAAACAAAAGTAAGCTACCCCGCTTCTGGATGGCAGATTGCAGGAGCCACTTTGCACCATCAAACCAGCCCAACTTGGCACTGGTGCCACCTTGGGTCTGGGAACCATCCTGCGTATCGTGGATTCTAAGGAGCCAGCCGGCCACTCCCAGGCACAGGCCCCCAAACAAAAACAACGGCGCTTTTCCCTGGAAAACAAAACTCGCCTGCCAACTTTTTGATGGCAGATTGCAGGAGCCACTTGGTACTATCAAACCAGCCCGACTTGGCACTGGTGCCACCTTGGCTCTGGGAACCATGCTGCATAACGTAGATTCTAAGGCGCCAGGCGGCCACTCCCAGCCACAGGCCCCCAAACACAAACAACGGCTCTTTTCCCTGGAAAACAAAACTCGCCTGCCAACTTTTTGATGGCAGATTGCAGGAGCCACTTGGTACTATCAAACCAGCCCAACTTGGCTCTTGTGCCACAATGGGTCTGGTCACCATCCTGCCTATCGTAGCTTTTCAGGAGCCAGCCGGTCACTCCCAGCCGTAGGGCCCCAGACAAAAACCTCGGCCCGTTTCCCTGGCAAACAAAAGTAAGCTGCCCCGCTTCTGGATGGCAGATTGCAGGAGCCACTTGGTACTATCAAACCAGCCCTACTTGGCACTGGTGCCACATTGGGTCTGGGAAGCATGCTGCGTATCATGGATTTTCAGGAGCCAGCCCGCCACTGCAAACTACAGGCCCCCAAACACAAACAACAGCCTTTTTCCCTTGCAAACAAAAGTAAGCTGCCCCGCTTCTGGATGGCAGATTGCAGGAGCCACTTGGTACTATCAAACCAGCCCGACTTGGCACTGGTGCCAACTTGGGTCTGGGAACCATCCTGCTTATCGTGGATTCTAAGTAGCCAGCTGGCCACTCCCAGCCACAGGCCCCCAAACACAAACAACGGTGCTTTTCCCTGGAAAACAAAACTGGCCTGGCAAGTTTTTGATGGCAGATTGCAGGAACCACTTGGTACTATCAAACCAGCCCAACTTGGCACTGGTGCCACCATGGGTCTGGTCACCATCCTGCCTATCGTAGCTTTTCAGGAGCCAGCCGGTCACTCCCAGCCATAGGCCCCCAGCCACAAACCTCGGCCCGTTTCCCTGGCACACAAAAGTAAGCTACCCCGCTTCTGGATGGCAGATTGCAGGAGCAAATTGGCATCATCAAACCAGCCCGACTTGGCACTGGTGCCACCTCTGGTCTGAGAACCATCCTGCGTATCGTGGGTTGTAAGGAGCCTGCCGGCCACTCCCAGCCACAGGCCCCCAATCACAAACAACGGCGCTTTTCCCTGGAAAACAAAACTCGCCTGCTAGCTTTTTGATGGCAGAGTGCAGGAGCCACTTGGTACAATCAAACCAGCCCAACGTGGCACTGGTGCCACTATGGGTCTGGTCACCATCCTGCCTATCGTAGCTTTTCAGGAGCCAGTCGGTCACTCCCAGCCGTAGGCCCCCAGACACAAACCTCGGCCCGTTTCCCTGGCAAACAAAATTAAGCTGCCCCGCTTCTGGATGGCAGATTGCAGGAGCCACTTGGTACTATCAAACCAGCCCAACTTGGCACTGGTGCCACCATGGGTCTGGTCACCATCCTGCCTATCGTAGCTTTTCAGGGGCCAGCCAGCCAGCCCCAGGCACTGGCCCCCAGACAAGAATTTCGGCCCGTTTCCCAGGCAAACAAAAGTAAGCTGCCCCGCTTCTGGATGGCAGATTGCAGGAGCCACTTTGCACCATCAAACCAGCCCAACTTGACACTGGTGCCACCTCTGGCCTGGGAACCATCCTGCGTATTGTGGACTCTAAGCAGCCACCCGGCCACTCCGAGACTCAGGCCCCCAAACACAAACAACGGCGCGTTTCCCCGGAAAACAAAACTCGCCTGCCAACATTTTGATGGCAGATTGCAGGAGCCACTTGGTACTATCAAACCAGCCCAACTTGGCACTGGTGCCACCATGGGTCTGGTCACCATCCTTCCTAGCATAGCTTTTCAGGAACCAGGAGGCCACTCCCAGCCATAGACCCCCAGAAAAATACCTCGGCCCGTTTCCATGGAAAACAAAAGTAAGCTGCCCCGCTTCAGGATGGCAGATTGCAGGACCCACTTGGTACTATCAAATTAGCCCAACTTGGCTCTGGTGCCACCATGGGTCTGGTAAACATCCTGCCTATCGTAGCTTTTCAGGAGCCAGCCAGTCACTCCCTGCCATAGGGCCCCAGACAAATACCTCGGCCCGTTTCCCTGGCAAACAAAAGTAAGCTGCCCCGCTTCTGGATGGCAGATTGCAGGAGCCACTTGGTACTATCAAACCAGCCCGACTTGGCACTGGTGCCACCTTGGATCTGGGAACCATGCTGCGTAACGTGGATTCTAAGACGACAGGCGGCCACTCCCAGCCACAGGGCCCCAAACACAAACAACGGCGCTTTTCCCTGGAAAACAAAACTCGCCTGCCAACTTTTTGATGGCAGATTGCAGGAGCCACTTGGTACTATCAAACCAGCCCAACTTGGCACTGCTGCTACCATGGGTCTGGTAATCATCCTGCCTACTGTAGCTTTTCAGGAGCCAGCCAGTCACTCCCAGCCATAGGCCCCCAGAAAAAACCTCGGCCCGTTTCCCTGGCAAACAAAAGTAAGCTGCCCCGCTTCTGGATGGCAGATTGCAGGAAACACTTGGTACTATCAAACCAGCCCGACTTGGCACTGGTGCCACCTTGGGTCTGGGAACCATCCTGCGTATCGTGGATTCTAAGGAGCCAGCCGGCCACTCCCAGCCACAGGACCCCAAACACAAACAACAGCGCTTTTCTCTGGCAAACAAAACTCAGTTGCCCTGCTTTTGGATGGCAGATTGCAGGAGCGACTTGGTACTATCAAACCAGCCCAACTTGGCACTGGTGCCTCCATGGGTCTGGTAACCATCCTGCCTATTGTAGCTTTTCAGGAGCCAGCCGGTCACTCCCAGCCATAGGCCCCAGACACAAAGCTCTGCCCGTTTCCCTGGAAAACAAAAGTAAGCTGCCCCGCTTCTGGATGGCAGATTGCAGGAGCCACTTTGAAATATCAAACCAGCCCGACTTGGCACTGGTGCCACCTCTGGTCTGGGAACCATCCTGCCTATCGTGGATTCTAAGGAGCCAGCTGGCCACTCCCAGCTACAGGACCACAAACACAAACAACGGCGCTTTTCCCTGGAAAACAAAACTCGCCTGCCAAATTTTTGATGGCAGATTGTAGGAGCCACTTGGTACTATCAAACCAGCCCAACTTGGCACTGGTGCCACCATGGGTCTGGTCACCATCCTGCCTATCGTAGCTTTTCAGGAGCCAGCCGGTCACTCCCAGTCATAGGCCCCCAGACACAAAGCTCGGCCCGTTTCCCTGGCAAACAAAAGTAAGCTGCCCCGCTTCTGGATGGCAGATTGCAGGAGCTATTTATTACTATCAAACCAGCCCGCCTTGGCACTGGTGCCACCTCTGGTCTGGGAACCATCCTGCCTATCGTGGATTTTCAGGGGCCAGCCGGCCACTCTCAGCCATACACCCCCAAACACAAACCACGGCCCTTTTCTCTGGCAAACAAAACTCAACTGCCCCTCTTCTGGATGGCAAATTGCAGGACGCACTTGGTACTACGAAAACAGCCCGACTTGGCACTGATGCCACCTTGGGTCAGGGAACCATCCTGCGTATCGAGCTTTTTAAGGAGCCAGCCGGCCACGCCCAGCCATATACCGCCAAAAAGAAACCACGGAATTTTCTCCAGCAAACAAAAATCCGCTGCCCCGCGTCTGGATGGCAGATTGCAGGAGCCACTTTGCACCATCAAACCAGCCCGACTTGGCACTGGTGCCACCTTGGGTCTGGGAACCATTCTGCCTATCGTGGATTTTCAGGGGCCAGCCGGCCACTCTCAGCCATAGGCCCCCAAAAACAAACCACGGCACTTTACTCTGGTAAACAAAACTCAACTGCCCCTCTTCTGGATGGCAAATTGCAGGACGCACTTGGTACTACAAAAGCAGCCCGATTTGGCACTGGTGCCACCTTGGGTCTGGTCACCATCCTGCGTAGGGTGCATTTTAAGGAGCCAGCTGGCCACTCCCAGCCATAGGCACCCAGACAAAAAATTCTGCCCGTTTCCCTGGCAAACAAAAGTAATCTACCCCGCTTCTGGATGGCAGATTGCAGGAGCCACTTTGCACCATCAAACCAGCCCAACTTGGCACTGGTGCCACCTTGGGTCTGGGAACCATCCTGCGTATCGTGGATTCTAAGGAGCCAGCCGGCAACTCCCAGCCACAGGCCCCCAAACACAAACCATGGCGCTTTTCCCTGGAAAACAAAACTCGCCTGCCAACTTTTTGATGGCAGATTGCAGGAGCCATTTGGTACTATCAAACCAGCCCAACTTGGCACTGGTGCCTACATGGGTCTGGTCACCATCCTGCCTATCGTAGCTTTTCAGGACATAGCCGGTCGCTCCCAGCCATAGGCCCCCAGACACAAACCTCGGCCCATTTCCCTGGCAAACAAAAGTAAGCTGCCCCGCTTCTGGATGGCAGATTGCCGGAACCACTTGGTATTATCAAACCAGCCCGACTTGGCACTGGTGACACCTTGGGTCTGGGAACCATCCTGCGTATTGTGGATTCTAAGGAGGCAGCCGGCCACTCCCAGCCACAGGCCCCCAAACACAAACAACGGCGCTTTTCCCTGGAAAACAAAACTCGCCTGCCAACTCTTTGATGGCAGATTGCAGGAGCCACTTGGTACTATCAAACCAGCCCAACTTGGCAATGGTGCCACCATGGGTCTGGCCACCATCCTGCCTATCGTAGCTTTTCTGGACCTAGCCGGTCACTTCCAGCCATAGGCCGCCAGACACAAACCTCGGCCCGTTTCCCTGGCAAACAAAAGTAAGCTGCCCCGCTTCTGGATGGCAGGTTGCAGGAGCCACTTGGTACTATCAAACCAGCCCGACTTGGCACTGGTGCCACCTTGGGTCTGGGAACCATGCTGCGTAACGTAGATTCTAAGGCGCCAGACGCCCACTCCCAGCCACAGGCCCCCAAACACAAACAACGGCGCTTTTCCCTGGAAAACAAAACTGGCCTGCCAACTTTTTGATGGCAGATTGCAGGAGCCACTTGGTACTATCAAACCAGCCCGACTTGGCACTGCTGCCACCATGGGTCTTGTCACCATCCTGCCTATCGTAGCTTTTCAGGAGCCAGCCGGTCACTCCCAGCCATAGGCCCCCAGACACAAAGCTCGGCCCGTTTCCCTGGCAAACAAAAGTAAGCTGCCGCGCTACTGGATGGCAGATTGCAGGAGCCACTTGGTACTATCAAACCAGCCCGACTTGGCACTGGTGCCACCTTGGCTCTGGGAACCATCCTGCCTATCGTGGATTTTCAGGGGCCGGCCGGCCACTCTCAGCCATATGCCCCCAAACACAAACCACGGCCCTTTTGTCTGGCAAACAAAACTCAACTGCCCCTCTTCTGGATGGCAAATTGCAGGACGCACTTGGTACTACGAAAACAGCCCGACTTGGCACTGAGGCCACCTTGGGTCAGGGAACCATCCTGCGTATCGGGCTTTTTAAGGAGCCAGCCGGCCACGCCCAGCCGTATACCCCCAAAAACAACCACGGAACTTTTCTTCAGCAAACAAAATTCTGCTGCCCCGCGTCTGGATGGCAGATTGCAGGAGCCACTTTGCACCATCAACCCAGCCCAACTTGGCACTGGTGCCACCTTGGATCTGGGAACCATTCTGCCTATCGTGGATTTTCAGGGGCCAGCCGGCCACTCTCAGCCATAGGCCACCAAACACAAACAACGGCCCTTTACTCTGGTAAACAAAACTCAACTGCCCCTCTTCTGGATGGCAAATTGCAGGACGCACTTGGTACTACAAAACCAGCCCGACTTGGCACTGGTGCCACCTTGGGTCTGGTCACCATACTGCCTATCGTAGCTTTTCAGGAGCCAGCCGGTCACTCCCAGCCATAGGCCCCCAGACACAAACCTCGGCCCGTTTCCCTGGCAAACAAAATTAAGATACCCCGCTTCTGGATGGCAGATTGCAGGAGCCACATGGTACTATCAAACCAGCCAAACTTGGCACTTGTGCCACCTCTGGTCTGGGCACCATCCTGCCTATCGTAGCTTTTCAGGAGCCAGCTGGTCATTCCCAGCCACAGGCCCCCAAACACAAACAACGGCGCTTTTCCCTGGAAAACAAAACTGGCCTGCCAACATTTGATGGTAGATTGCAGGAGACACTTTGCAACATAAAACCAGCCCGACTTGGCACTGCTGCCACGTTGGATCTGGGAACCATCCTGCCTATCGTGGATTTTCAGGAGCCAGCTGGCCACTCCCAGCCACATGCCCCAAACACAATCAACAGCGCTTTTCCCTGGAAAACCAAACTCGCCTGCCAGCTTTATGATGGCAGATTGCAGGAGCCACTTCGCACCATCAAACTATCCCCACTTGGCACTGGTGCCACCTCTGGCCTGGGAACCATCCTGCGTATCCCGGATTCTATGCAGCCCACCGGCCACTCCCAGCCACAGGCCCACAAACACAAACAACGGCGCTTTTCCCTGGAAAACAAAACTCGCCTGCCAACTTTTTGATGGCAGATTGCAGGAGCCACTTGGTACTATCAAACCAGCCCAACTTGGCACTGATGCCACCTTGGGTCTGGTCACCATCCTGCCTATCGTAGCTTTTCAGGAGCCAGCCGGTCATTCCCAACCATAGACCCCCACACACAAACCTCGGCCCGTTTCCCTGGCAAACAAAAGTAAGCTGCCCCGCTTCTGGATGGCAGATTGCAGGAGCCACTTGGTGCTATCAAACCAGCCCAACTTGGGACTGGTGCCACCTTGGCTCTGGGAACCATGCTGCGTAAGGTAGATTCTGAGACGACAGGCGGCCACTCCCAGCCACAGGCCTCCAAACAAAATCAATGGAGATTTTCCCTGGAAAACAAAACTCGCCTGCCAACATTTTGATGGCAGATTGCAGGAGCCACTTGGTACTATCAAACCAGCCCAACTTGGCACTGGTGCCACCATGGGTCTGGTCACCATCCTGCCTATCATAGCTTTTCAGGAGCCAGCCGGTCACTCGCAGCCATGGGCGCCCAGAAAAAATTTTGGCCCGTTTCCCTGGCAAACAAAAGTAAGCTACCCCGCTTCTGGATGGCAAATTGCAGGACGCACTTGGTACTACAAAACCAGCCCGACTTGGCACTGGTGCCACCTTGGGTCTGGTCACCATACTGCCTATCGTAGTTTTCAGGAGCCAGCCGGTCACTCCCAGCCATAGGCCCCCAGACACAAACCTCGGCCCGTTTCCCTGGCAAACAAAATTAAGATACCCCGCTTCTGGATGGCAGATTGCAGGAGCCACATGGTACTATCAAACCAGCCCGACTTGGCACTGGTGCCACCTCTGGTCTGGGCACCATCCTGCCTATCGTAGCTTTTCAGGAGCCAGCCGGTCATTCCCAGCCACAGGCCCCCAGACACAAACAACGGCGCTTTTCCCTGGAAAACAAAACTGACCTGCCAACATTTGATGGTAGATTGCAGGAGACACTTTGCAACATAAAACCAGCCCGACTTGGCACTGCTGCCACGTTGGATCTGGGAACCATCCTGCCTATCGTGGATTTTCAGGAGCCAGTCGGACACTCCCAGCCACATTTCCCAAAAACAAACAACAGCGCTTTTCCCTGGAAAACCAAACTCGCCTGCCAGCTTTATGATGGCAGATTGCAGGAGCCACTTTGCACCATCAAACTAACCCAACTTTGCACTGGTGCCACCTCTGGCCTGGGAACCATCCTGCGTATCGTGGATTCTATGCAGCCCACCGGCCACTCCCAGCCACAGGCCCCCAAAGAAAAACAACGGCGCTTTTCCCTGGAAAACAAAACTCGCCTGCCAACTTTTTGATGGCAGATTGCAGGAGCCACTTGGTACTATCAAACCAGCCCAACTTGGCACTGGTGCCACCATGGGTCTGGTCACCATCCTGCCTATCGTAGCTTTTCAGGAGCCAGCCGGTCATTCCCAGCCATAGACCCCCACACACAAACCTCGGCCCGTTTCCCTGGCAAATAAAAGTAAGCTACCCCGCTTCTGGATGGCAGATTGCAGGAGCCACTTTGAACCATCAAACCAGCCCGACTTGGCACTGGTGCCACCTTGCGTCTGGTCACCATCCTGCCTATCGTAGCTTTTCAGGAGCCAGCCGGTCATTCCCAGCCATAGACCCCCACACACAAACCTCGGCCCGTTTCCCTGGCAAACAAAAGTAAGCTGCCCCGCTTCTGGATGGCAGATTGGAGGAGCCACTTTGAACCATCAAACCAGCCCGACTTGGCACTGGTGCCCCCTTGGGTCTGGGAACCATGCTGCGTATCGTGGATTCTAAGGAGCCAGCCGGCCACTCCCAGCCACAGGCCCCCAAACAAAAACAATGGCGCTTTTCCCTGGAAAACAAAACTCGCCTGCCAACTTTTTGATGGCAGATTGCAGGAGCCACTTGGAACTATCAAACCAGCCCAACTTGGCACTGGTGCCACCATGGGTCTGGTCAACATCCTGCCTATCGTAGCTTTTCAGGAGCCAGCCGGTCACTCCCAGCCATAGCCCCCCAGACACAAACCTCGGCCCGTTTCCCTGGCAAACAAAAGTAAGCTACCCCGCTTCTGGATGGCAGATTGCAGGACGCACTTGGTACTATCAAACCAGCCCAACTTGGCACTGGTGCCACCTTGGGTCTGGGAACCATCCTGCGTATCGTGGATTCTAATTAGCCAGCCGGTCACTCCCAGCCACAGACCCCCAAAAACAAACAACGGCGCTTTTCCCTGGAAAACTAAACTCGCCTGCCAACTTTTTGATGGCAGATTGCAGGAGCCACTTGGTACTATCAAACCAGCCCAACTTGGCACTGGTGCCACCATGGGTCTAGTCACCATCCTGCCTATCGTAGCTTTTCAGGAGCCAGCCGGTCACTCCCAGCCATAGGCCCCGAGACACAAACCTCGGCCCGTTTCCCTGGCAAAGAAAAGTAAGCTACCCCGCTTCTGGATGGCAGATTGCAGGAGCCACTTTGCACCATCAAACCAGCCCGACTTGGCACTGGTGCCACCTCTGGTCTGGGAACCATCCTGCGTTTTGTGGATTCTAAGGAGCCAGCTGGCCACTCCCAGCCACAGGCCCCCAAACAAAAACAACGGCGCTTTTCCCTGGAAAACAAAACTGGCCTGCCAACATTTTGATGGCAGATTGCAGAAACCACTTGGTACTATCAAACCAGCCCAACTTGGCACTGGTGCCACCATGGGTCTGGTCACCATCCTGCCTATCGTAGCTTTTCAGGAGCCAGCCGGTAACTCCCAGCCATAGGCCGCCAGACACAAAGCTCTGCCCGTTTCCCTGGCAAACAAAAGTAAGCTGCCCCGCTTCTGGATGGCAGATTGCAGGAACCACTTGGTACTATCAAACCAGCCCAACTTGGCACTCGTGCCACCTCTGGTCTGGGAACCATCCTGCGTATCGTGTGTTCTAATGATCCGGCCGGCCACTCCCAGCCACAGGCCCCCAAACACAAACAAAGGCGCTTTTCCATGGAAAACAAAACTCACCTGCCAACTTTTTGATGGCAGATTGCAGGAGCCACTTGGTACTATGAAACCAGCCCAACTTGGCACTGGTGCCACCATGGGTCTAGTCACCATCCTGCCTATCGTAGCTTTTCAGGAGCCAGCCGGTCACTCCCAGCCATAGGCCCCGAGACACAAACCTCGGCCCGTTTCCCTGGCAAACAAAAGTAAGCTACCCCGCTTCTGGATGGCAGATTGCAGGAGCCACTTTGCACCATCAAACCAGCCCGACTTGGCACTGGTGCCACCTCTGGTCTGGGAACCATCCTGCGTATCGTGGATTCTAAGGAGCCAGCCGGCCACTCCCAGCCACAGGCCCCCAAACACAAACAACGACGCTTTTCCCTGGAAAACAAAACTCGCCTGCCAACTCTTTGATGGCAGATTGCAGGAGCCACTTGGTACTATCAAACCAGCCCAACTTGGCAATGGTGCCACCATGGGTCTGGCCACCATCCTGCCTATCGTAGCTTTTCTGGACCTAGCTGGTCACTTCCAGCCATAGGCCGCCAGACACAAACCTCGGCCCGTTTCCCTGGCAAACAAAAGTAAGCTGCCCCGCTTCTGGATGGCAGGTTGCAGGAGCCACTTGGTACTATCAAACCAGCCCGACTTGGCACTGGTGCCACCTTGGGTCTGGGAACCATGCTGCGTAACGTAGATTCTAAGGCGCCAGACGCCCACTCCCAGCCACAGGCCCCCAAACACAAACAACGGCGCTTTTCCCTGGAAAACAAAACTCGCCTGCCAAATTTTTGATGGCAGATTGCAGGAGCCACTTGGTACTATCAAACCAGCCCAACTTGGCACTGCTGCCACCATGGGTCTTGTCACCATCCTGCCTATCGTAGCTTTTCAGGAGCCAGCCGGTCACTCCCAGCCATAGGCCCCCAGACACAAAGCTCGGCCCGTTTCCCTGGCAAACAAAAGTAAGCTGCCGCGCTACTGAATGGCAGATTGCAGGAGCCACTTGGTACTATCAAACCAGCCCGACTTGGCACTGGTGCCACCTTGGCTCTGGGAACCATCCTGCCTATCGTGGATTTTCAGGGGCCAGCCGGCCACTCTCAGCCATATGCCCCCAAACACAAACCACGGCCCTTTTCTCTGGCAAACAAAACTCAACTGCCCCTCTTCTGGATGGCAAATTGCAGGACGCACTTGGTACTACGAAAACAGCCCGACTTGGCACTGAGGCCACCTTGGGTCAGGGAACCATCCTGCGTATCGGGCTTTTTAAGGAGCCAGCCGGCCACGCCCAGCCGTATACCCCCAAAAACAACCACGGAACTTTTCTTCAGCAAACAAAATTCTGCTGCCCCGCGTCTGGATGGCAGATTGCAGGAGCCACTTTGCACCATCAACCCAGCCCAACTTGGCACTGGTGCCACCTTGGATCTGGGAACCATTCTGCCTATCGTGGATTTTCAGGGGCCAGCCGGCCACTCTCAGCCATAGGTCACCAAACACAAACAACGGCCCTTTACTCTGGTAAACAAAACTCAACTGCCCCTCTTCTGGATGGCAAATTGCAGGACGCACTTGGTACTACAAAACCAGCCCGACTTGGCACTGGTGCCACCTTGGGTCTGGTCACCATCCTGCCTATCGTAGCTTTTCAGGAGCCAGCCGGTCACTCCCAGCCATAGGCCCCCAGACACAAACCTCGGCCCGTTTCCCTGGCAAACAAAATTAAGATACCCCGCTTCTGGATGGCAGATTGCAGGAGCCACATGGTACTATCAAACCAGCCCAACTTGGCACTTGTGCCACCTCTGGTCTGGGCACCATCCTGCCTATCGTAGCTTTTCAGGAGCCAGCCGGTCATTCCCAGCCACAGGCCCCCAAACACAAACAACGGCGCTTTTCCCTGGAAAACAAAACTGGCCTGCCAACATTTGATGGTAGATTGCAGGAGACACTTTGCAACATAAAACCAGCCCGACTTGGCACTGCTGCCACGTTGGATCTGGGAACCATCCTGCCTATCGTGGATTTTCAGGAGCCAGTCGGACACTCCCAGCCACATGCCCCAAACACAAACAACAGCGCTTTTCCCTGGAAAACCAAACTCGCCTGCCAGCTTTATGATGGCAGATTGCAGGAGCCACTTTGCACCATCAAACTAACCCAACTTTGCACTGGTGCCACCTCTGGCCTGGGAACCATCCTGCGTATCGTGGATTCTATGCAGCCCACCGGCCACTCCCAGCCACAGGCCCCCAAAGAAAAACAACGGCGCTTTTCCCTGGAAAACAAAACTCGCCTGCCAACTTTTTGATGGCAGATTGCAGGAGCCACTTGGTACTATCAAACCAGCCCAACTTGGCACTGGTGCCACCATGGGTCTGGTCACCATCCTGCCTATCGTAGCTTTTCAGGAGCCAGCCGGTCATTCCCAGCCATAGACCCCCACACACAAACCTCGGCCCGTTTCCCTGGCAAATAAAAGTAAGCTACCCCGCTTCTGGATGGCAGATTGCAGGAGCCACTTTGAACCATCAAACCAGCCCGACTTGGCACTGGTGCCACCTTGCGTCTGGTCACCATCCTGCCTATCGTAGCTTTTCAGGAGCCAGCCGGTCATTCCCAGCCATAGACCCCCACACACAAACCTCGGCCCGTTTCCCTGGCAAACAAAAGTAAGCTGCCCCGCTTCTGGATGGCAGATTGGAGGAGCCACTTTGAACCATCAAACCAGCCCGACTTGGCACTGGTGCCCCCTTGGGTCTGGGAACCATGCTGCGTATCGTGGATTCTAAGGAGCCAGCCGGCCACTCCCAGCCACAGGCCCCCAAACAAAAACAATGGCGCTTTTCCCTGGAAAACAAAACTCGCCTGCCAACTTTTTGATGGCAGATTGCAGGAGCCACTTGGTACTATCAAACCAGCCCAACTTGGCACTGGTGCCACCATGGGTCTGGTCAACATCCTGCCTATCGTAGCTTTTCAGGAGCCAGCCGGTCACTCCCAGCCATAGCCCCCCAGACACAAACCTCGGCCCGTTTCCCTGGCAAACAAAAGTAAGCTACCCCGCTTCTGGATGGCAGATTGCAGGACGCACTTGGTACTATCAAACCAGCCCAACTTGGCACTGGTGCCACCTTGGGTCTGGGAACCATCCTGCGTATCGTGGATTCTAATTAGCCAGCCGGTCACTCCCAGCCACAGACCCCCAAAAACAAACAACGGCGCTTTTCCCTGGAAAACTAAACTCGCCTGCCAACTTTTTGATGGCAGATTGCAGGAGCCACTTGGTACTATCAAACCAGCCCAACTTGGCACTGGTGCCACCATGGGTCTAGTCACCATCCTGCCTATCGTAGCTTTTCAGGAGCCAGCCGGTCACTCCCAGCCATAGGCCCCGAGACACAAACCTCGGCCCGTTTCCCTGGCAAAGAAAAGTAAGCTACCCCGCTTCTGGATGGCAGATTGCAGGAGCCACTTTGCACCATCAAACCAGCCCGACTTGGCACTGGTGCCACCTCTGGTCTGGGAACCATCCTGCGTTTTGTGGATTCTAAGGAGCCAGCTGGCCACTCCCAGCCACAGGCCCCCAAACACAAACAACGGCGCTTTTCCCTGGAAAACAAAACTGGCCTGCCAACATTTTGATGGCAGATTGCAGAAACCACTTGGTACTATCAAACCAGCCCAACTTGGCACTGGTGCCACCATGGGTCTGGTCACCATCCTGCCTATCGTAGCTTTTCAGGAGCCAGCCGGTAACTCCCAGCCATAGGCCGCCAGACACAAAGCTCTGCCCGTTTCCCTGGAAAACAAAAGTAAGCTGCCCCGCTTCTGGATGGCAGATTGCAGGAACCACTTGGTACTATCAAACCAGCCCGACTTGGCACTCGTGCCACCTCTGGTCTGGGAACCATCCTGCGTATCGTGTGTTCTAATGATCCGGCCGGCCACTCCCAGCCACAGGCCCCCAAACACAAACAAAGGCGCTTTTCCATGGAAAACAAAACTCACCTGCCAACTTTTTGATGGCAGATTGCAGGAGCCACTTGGTACTATCAAACCAGCCCAACTTGGCACTGGTGCCACCATGGGTCTAGTCACCATCCTGCCTATCGTAGCTTTTCAGGAGCCAGCCGGTCACTCCCAGCCATAGGCCCCGAGACACAAACCTCGGCCCGTTTCCCTGGCAAACAAAAGTAAGCTACCCCGCTTCTGGATGGCAGATTGCAGGAGCCACTTTGCACCATCAAACCAGCCCGACTTGGCACTGGTGCCACCTCTGGTCTGGGAACCATCCTGCGTATCGTGGATTCTAAGGAGCCAGCCGGCCAATCCCAGCCACAGGCCCCCAAACACAAACAACGACGCTTTTCCCTGGAAAACAAAACTCGCCTGCCAACTCTTTGATGGCAGATTGCAGGAGCCACTTGGTACTATCAAACCAGCCCAACTTGGCAATGGTGCCACCATGGGTCTGGCCACCATCCTGCCTATCGTAGCTTTTCTGGACCTAGCTGGTCACTTCCAGCCATGGGCCGCCAGAAAAAAACCTCGGCCCGTTTCCCTGGCAAACAAAAGTAAGCTGCCCCGCTTCTGGATGGCAGGTTGCAGGAGCCACTTGGTACTATCAAACCAGCCCGACTTGGCACTGGTGCCACCTTGGGTCTGGGAACCATGCTGCGTAACGTAGATTCTAAGGCGCCAGACGCCCACTCCCAGCCACAGGCCCCCAAACACAAACAACGGCGCTTTTCCCTGGAAAACAAAACTCGCCTGCCAAATTTTTGATGGCAGATTGCAGGAGCCACTTGGTACTATCAAACCAGCCCAACTTGGCACTGCTGCCACCATGGGTCTTGTCACCATCCTGCCTATCGTAGCTTTTCAGGAGCCAGCCGGTCACTCCCAGCCATAGGCCGCCAGACACAAAGCTCGGCCCGTTTCCCTGGCAAACAAAAGTAAGCTGCCGCGCTACTGGATGGCAGATTGCAGGAGCCACTTGGTACTATCAAACCAGCCCGACTTGGCACTGGTGCCACCTTGGCTCTGGGAACCATCCTGCCTATCGTGGATTTTCAGGGGCCAGCCGGCCACTCTCAGCCATATGCCCCCAAACACAAACCACGGCCCTTTTCTCTGGCAAACAAAACTCAACTGCCCCTCTTCTGGATGGCAAATTGCAGGACGCACTTGGTACTACGAAAACAGCCCGACTTGGCACTGAGGCCACCTTGGGTCAGGGAACCATCCTGCGTATCGGGCTTTTTAAGGAGCCAGCCGGCCACGCCCAGCCGTATACCCCCAAAAACAACCACGGAACTTTTCTTCAGCAAACAAAATTCTGCTGCCCCGCGTCTGGATGGCAGATTGCAGGAGCCACTTTGCACCATCAACCCAGCCCAACTTGGCACTGGTGCCACCTTGGATCTGGGAACCATTCTGCCTATCGTGGATTTTCAGGGGCCAGCCGGCCACTCTCAGCCATAGGCCACCAAACACAAACAACGGCCCTTTACTCTGGTAAACAAAACTCAACTGCCCCTCTTCTGGATGGCAAATTGCAGGACGCACTTGGTACTACAAAACCAGCCCGACTTGGCACTGGTGCCACCTTGGGTCTGGTCACCATCCTGCCTATCGTAGCTTTTCAGGAGCCAGCCGGTCACTCCCAGCCATAGGCCCCCAGACACAAACCTCGGCCCTTTTCCCTGGCAAACAAAATTAAGATACCCCGCTTCTGGATGGCAGATTGCAGGAGCCACATGGTACTATCAAACCAGCCCAACTTGGCACTTGTGCCACCTCTGGTCTGGGCACCATCCTGCCTATCGTAGCTTTTCAGGAGCCAGCCGGTCATTCCCAGCCACAGGCCCCCAAACACAAACAACGGCACTTTTCCCTGGAAAACAAAACTGGCCTGCCAACATTTGATGGTAGATTGCAGGAGACACTTTGCAACATAAAACCAGCCCGACTTGGCACTGCTGCCACGTTGGATCTGGGAACCATCCTGCCTATCGTGGATTTTCAGGAGCCAGCCGGCCACTCCCAGCCACATGCCCCAAACACAATCAACAGCGCTTTTCCCTGGAAAACCAAACTCGCCTGCCAGCTTTATGATGGCAGATTGCAGGAGCCACTTCGCACCATCAAACTATCCCCACTTGGCACTGGTGCCACCTCTGGCCTGGGAACCATCCTGCGTATCCCGGATTCTATGCAGCCCACCGGCCACTCCCAGCCACAGGCCCACAAACACAAACAACGGCGCTTTTCCCTGGAAAACAAAAGTCGCCTGCCAACTTTTTGATGGCAGATTGCAGGAGCCACTTGGTACTATCAAACCAGCCCAACTTGGCACTGATGCCACCTTGCGTCTGGTCACCATCCTGCCTATCGTAGCTTTTCAGGAGCCAGCCGGTCATTCCCAACCATAGACCCCCACACACAAACCTCGGCCCGTTTCCCTGGCAAACAAAAGTAAGCTGCCCCGCTTCTGGATGGCAGATTGCAGGAGCCACTTGGTGCTATCAAACCAGCCAGACTTGGCACTGGTGCCACCTTGGCTCTGGGAACCATGCTGCGTAAGGTAGATTCTGAGACGACAGGCGGCCACTCCCAGCCACAGGCCTCCAAACAAAATCAATGGCGATTTTCCCTGGAAAACAAAACTCGCCTGCCAACTTTTTGATGGCAGATTGCAGGAGCCACTTGGTACTATCAAACCAGCCCAACTTGGCACTGGTGCCACCATGGGTCTGGTCACCATCCTGCCTATCATCGCTTTTCAGGAGCCAGCCGGTCACTCGCAGCCATGGGCGCCCAGAAAAAATTTTGGCCCGTTTCCCTGGCAAACAAAAGTAAGCTACCCCGCTTCTGGATGGCAAATTGCAGGACGCACTTGGTACTACAAAACCAGCCCGACTTGGCACTGGTGCCACCTTGGGTCTGGTCACCATACTGCCTATCGTAGCTTTTCAGGAGCCAGCCGGTCACTCCCAGCCATAGGCCCCCAGACACAAACCTCGGCCCGTTTCCCTGGCAAACAAAATTAAGATACCCCGCTTCTGGATGGCAGATTGCAGGAGCCACATGGTACTATCAAACCAGCCCGACTTGGCACTGGTGCCACCTCTGGTCTGGGCACCATCCTGCCTATCGTAGCTTTTCAGGAGCCAGCCGGTCATTCCCAGCCACAGGCCCCCAGACACAAACAACGGCGCTTTTCCCTGGAAAACAAAACTGACCTGCCAACATTTGATGGTAGATTGCAGGAGACACTTTGCAACATAAAACCAGCCCAAATTGGCACTGCTGCCACGTTGGATCTGGGAACCATCCTGCCTATCGTGGATTTTCAGGAGCCAGTCGGACACTCCCAGCCACATGCCCCAAACACAAACAACAGCGCTTTTCCCTGGAAAACCAAACTCGCCTGCCAGCTTTATGATGGCAGATTGCAGGAGCCACTTTGCACCATCAAACTAACCCAACTTTGCACTGGTGCCACCTCTGGCCTGGGAACCATCCTGCGTATCGTGGATTCTATGCAGCCCACCGGCCACTCCCAGCCACAGGCCCCCAAAGAAAAACAACGGCGCTTTTCCCTGGAAAACAAAACTCGCCTGCCAACTTTTTGATGGCAGATTGCAGGAGCCACTTGGTACTATCAAACCAGCCCAACTTGGCACTGGTGCCACCATGGGTCTGGTCACCATCCTGCCTATCGTAGCTTTTCAGGAGCCAGCCGGTCATTCCCAGCCATAGACCCCCACACACAAACCTCGGCCCGTTTCCCTGGCAAATAAAAGTAAGCTACCCCGCTTCTGGATGGCAGATTGCAGGAGCCACTTTGAACCATCAAACCAGCCCGACTTGGCACTGGTGCCACCTTGCGTCTGGTCACCATCCTGCCTATCGTAGC
Organism: Melospiza georgiana; assembly: GCF_028018845.1. Classification (NCBI taxonomy): domain Eukaryota; kingdom Metazoa; phylum Chordata; class Aves; order Passeriformes; family Passerellidae; genus Melospiza; species Melospiza georgiana. Next base: position 57,367,888 of record NC_080430.1, read on the forward strand.
TTTTCAGGAGCCAGCCGGTCATTCCCAGCCATAGACCCCCACACACAAACCTCGGCCTGTTTCCCTGGCAAACAAAAGTAAGCTGCCCCGCTTCTGGATGGCAGATTGGAGGAGCCACTTTGAACCATCAAACCAGCCCGACTTGGCACTGGTGCCACCTTGGGTCTGGGAACCATGCTGCGTATCGTGGATTCTAAGGAGCCAGCCGGCCACTCCCAGCCACAGGCCCCCAAACAAAAACAATGGCGCTTTTCCCTGGAAAACAAAACTCGCCTGCCAACTTTTTGATGGCAGATTGCAGGAGCCACTTGGTACTATCAAACCAGCCCAACTTGGCACTGGTGCCACCATGGGTCTGGTCAACATCCTGCCTATCGTAGCTTTTCAGGAGCCAGCCGGTCACTCCCAGCCATAGCCCCCCAGACACAAACCTCGGCCCGTTTCCCTGGCAAACAAAAGTAAGCTACCCCGCTTCTGGATGGCAGATTGCAGGACGCACTTGGTACTATCAAACCAGCCCAACTTGGCACTGGTGCCACCTTGGGTCTGGGAACCATCCTGCGTATCGTGGATTCTAATTAGCCAGCCGGTCACTCCCAGCCACAGACCCCCAAAAACAAACAACGGCGCTTTTCCCTGGAAAACTAAACTCGCCTGCCAACTTTTTGATGGCAGATTGCAGGAGCCACTTGGTACTATCAAACCAGCCCAACTTGGCACTGGTGCCACCATGGGTCTAGTCACCATCCTGCCTATCGTAGCTTTTCAGGAGCCAGCCGGTCACTCCCAGCCATAGGCCCCGAGACACAAACCTCGGCCCGTTTCCCTGGCAAAGAAAAGTAAGCTACCCCGCTTCTGGATGGCAGATTGCAGGAGCCACTTTGCACCATCAAACCAGCCCGACTTGGCACTGGTGCCACCTCTGGTCTGGGAACCATCCTGCGTTTTGTGGATTCTAAGGAGCCAGCTGGCCACTCCCAGCCACAGGCCCCCAAACACAAACAACGGCGCTTTTCCCTGGAAAACAAAACTGGCCTGCCAACATTTTGATGGCAGATTGCAGAAACCACTTGGTACTATCAAACCAGCCCAACTTGGCACTGGTGCCACCATGGGTCTGGTCACCATCCTGCCTATCGTAGCTTTTCAGGAGCCAGCCGGTAACTCCCAGCCATAGGCCGCCAGACACAAAGCTCTGCCCGTTTCCCTGGCAAACAAAAGTAATCTGCCCCGCTTCTGGATGGCAGATTGCAGGAACCACTTGGTACTATCAAACCAGCCCGACTTGGCACTGGTGCCACCTTGGCTCTGGGAACCTTCCTGCCTATCGTGGATTTTCAGGGGCCAGCCGGCCACTCTCAGCCATATGCCCCCAAACACAAACCACGGCCCTTTTCTCTGGCAAACAAAACTCAACTGCCCCTCTTCTGGATGGCAAATTGCAGGACGCACTTGGTACTACGAAAACAGCCCGACTTGGCACTGAGGCCACCTTGGGTCAGGGAACCATCCTGCGTATCGGGCTTTTTAAGGAGCCAGCCGGCCACGCCCAGCCGTATACCCCCAAAAACAACCACGGAACTTTTCTTCAGCAAACAAAATTCTGCTGCCCCGCTTCTGGATGGCAGATTGCAGGAGCCACTTTGCACCATCAACCCAGCCCAACTTGGCACTGGTGCCACCTTGGATCTGGGAACCATTCTGCCTATCGTGGATTTTCAGGGGCCAGCCGGCCACTCTCAGCCATAGGCCACCAAACACAAACAACGGCCCTTTACTCTGGTAAACAAAACTCAACTGCCCCTCTTCTGGATGGCAAATTGCAGGACGCACTTGGTACTACAAAACCAGCCCGACTTGGCACTGGTGCCACCTTGGGTCTGGTCACCATACTGCCTATCGTAGCTTTTCAGGAGCCAGCCGGTCACTCCCAGCCATAGGCCCCCAGACACAAACCTCGGCCCGTTTCCCTGGCAAACAAAATTAAGATACCCCGCTTCTGGATGGCAGATTGCAGGAGCCACATGGTACTATCAAACCAGCCCAACTTGGCACTTGTGCCACCTCTGGTCTGGGCACCATCCTGCCTATCGCAGCTTTTCAGGAGCCAGCCGGTCATTCCCAGCCACAGGCCCCCAAACACAAACAACGGCGCTTTTCCCTGGAAAACAAAACTGGCCTGCCAACATTTGATGGTAGATTGCAGGAGACACTTTGCAACATAAAACCAGCCCGACTTGGCACTGCTGCCACGTTGGATCTGGGAACCATCCTGCCTATCGTGGATTTTCAGGAGCCAGCCGGCCACTCCCAGCCACATGCCCCAAACACAATCAACAGCGCTTTTCCCTGGAAAACCAAACTCGCCTGCCAGCTTTATGATGGCAGATTGCAGGAGCCACTTCGCACCATCAAACTATCCCCACTTGGCACTTGTGCCACCTCTGGCCTGGGAATCATCCTGCGTATCCCGGATTCTATGCAGCCCACCGGCCACTCCCAGCCACAGGCCCACAAACACAAACAACGGCGCTTTTCCCTGGAAAACAAAAGTCGTCTGCCAACTTTTTGATGGCAGATTGCAGGAGCCACTTGGTACTATCAAACCAGCCCAACTTGGCACTGATGCCACCTTGGGTCTGGTCACCATCCTGCCTATCGTAGCTTTTCAGGAGCCAGCCGGTCATTCCCAACCATAGACCCCCACACACAAACCTCGGCCCGTTTCCCTGGCAAACAAAAGTAAGCTGCCCCGCTTCTGGATGGCAGATTGCAGGAGCCACTTGGTGCTATCAAACCAGCCAGACTTGGCACTGGTGCCACCTTGGCTCTGGGAACCATGCTGCGTAAGGTAGATTCTGAGACGACAGGCGGCCACTCCCAGCCACAGGCCTCCAAACAAAATCAATGGCGATTTTCCCTGGAAAACAAAACTCGCCTGCCAACTTTTTGATGGCAGATTGCAGGAGCCACTTGGTACTATCAAACCAGCCCAACTTGGCACTGGTGCCACCATGGGTCTGGTCACCATCCTGCCTATCATAGCTTTTCAGGAGCCAGCCGGTCACTCGCAGCCATGGGCGCCCAGAAAAAATTTTGGCCCGTTTCCCTGGCAAACAAAAGTAAGCTACCCCGCTTCTGGATGGCAAATTGCAGGACGCACTTGGTACTACAAAACCAGCCCGACTTGGCACTGGTGCCACCATGGGTCTGGTCACCATACTGCCTATCGTAGCTTTTCAGGAGCCAGCCGGTCACTCCCAGCCATAGGCCCCCAGACACAAACCTCGGCCCGTTTCCCTGGCAAACAAAATTAAGATACCCCGCTTCTGGATGGCAGATTGCAGGAGCCACATGGTACTATCAAACCAGCCCGACTTGGCACTGGTGCCACCTCTGGTCTGGGCACCATCCTGCCTATCGTAGCTTTTCAGGAGCCAGCCGGTCATTCCCAGCCACAGGCCCCCAGACACAAACAACGGCGCTTTTCCCTGGAAAACAAAACTGACCTGCCAACATTTGATGGTAGATTGCAGGAGACACTTTGCAACATAAAACCAGCCCGACTTGGCACTGCTGCCACGTTGGATCTGGGAACCATCCTGCCTATCGTGGATTTTCAGGAGCCAGTCGGACACTCCCAGCCACATGCCCCAAACACAAACAACAGCGCTTTTCCCTGGAAAACCAAACTCGCCTGCCAGCTTTATGATGGCAGATTGCAGGAGCCACTTTGCACCATCAAACTAACCCAACTTTGCACTGGTGCCACCTCTGGCCTGGGAACCATCCTGCGTATCGTGGATTCTATGCAGCCCACCGGCCACTCCCAGCCACAGGCCCCCAAAGAAAAACAACGGCGCTTTTCCCTGGAAAACAAAACTCGCCTGCCAACTTTTTGATGGCAGATTGCAGGAGCCACTTGGTACTATCAAACCAGCCCAACTTGGCACTGGTGCCACCATGGGTCTGGTCACCATCCTGCCTATCGTAGCTTTTCAGGAGCCAGCCGGTCATTCCCAGCCATAGACCCCCACACACAAACCTCGGCCCGTTTCCCTGGCAAATAAAAGTAAGCTACCCCGCTTCTGGATGGCAGATTGCAGGAGCCACTTTGAACCATCAAACCAGCCCGACTTGGCACTGGTGCCACCTTGCGTCTGGTCACCATCCTGCCTATCGTAGCTTTTCAGGAGCCAGCCGGTCATTCCCAGCCATAGACCCCCACACACAAACCTTGGCCCGTTTCCCTGGCAAACAAAAGTAAGCTGCCCCGCTTCTGGATGGCAGATTGGAGGAGCCACTTTGAACCATCAAACCAGCCCGACTTGGCACTGGTGCCACCTTGGGTCTGGGAACCATGCTGCGTATCGTGGATTCTAAGGAGCCAGCCGGCCACTCCCAGCCACAGGCCCCCAAACAAAATCAATGGCGCTTTTCCCTGGAAAACAAAACTCGCCTGCCAACTTTTTGATGGCAGATTGCAGGAGCCACTTGGTACTATCAAACCAGCCCAACTTGGCACTGGTGCCACCATGGGTCTGGTCAACATCCTGCCTATCGTAGCTTTTCAGGAGCCAGCCGGTCACTCCCAGCCATAGCCCCCCAGACACAAACCTCGGCCCGTTTCCCTGGCAAACAAAAGTAAGCTACCCCGCTTCTGGATGGCAGATTGCAGGACGCACTTGGTACTATCAAACCAGCCCAACTTGGCACTGGTGCCACCTTGGGTCTGGGAACCATCCTGCGTATCCCGGATTCTAATTAGCCAGCCGGTCACTCCCAGCCACAGACCCCCAAAAACAAACAACGGCGCTTTTCCCTGGAAAACTAAACTCGCCTGCCAACTTTTTGATGGCAGATTGCAGGAGCCACTTGGTACTATCAAACCAGCCCAACTTGGCACTGGTGCCACCATGGGTCTAGTCACCATCCTGCCTATCGTAGCTTTTCAGGAGCCAGCCGGTCACTCCCAGCCATAGGCCCCGAGACACAAACCTCGGCCCGTTTCCCTGGCAAAGAAAAGTAAGCTACCCCGCTTCTGGATGGCAGATTGCAGGAGCCACTTTGCACCATCAAACCAGCCCGACTTGGCACTGGTGCCACCTCTGGTCTGGGAACCATCCTGCGTTTTGTGGATTCTAAGGAGCCAGCTGGCCACTCCCAGCCACATGCCCCCAAACACAAACAACGGCGCTTTTCCCTGGAAAACAAAACTGGCCTGCCAACATTTTGATGGCAGATTGCAGAAACCACTTGGTACTATCAAACCAGCCCAACTTGGCACTGGTGCCACCTTGGGTCTGGTCACCATCCTGCCTATCGTAGCTTTTCAGGAGCCAGCCGGTAACTCCCAGCCATAGGCCGCCAGACACAAAGCTCTGCCCGTTTCCCTGGCAAACAAAAGTAAGCTGCCCCGCTTCTGGATGGCAGATTGCAGGAACCACTTGGTACTATCAAACCAGCCCAACTTGGCACTCGTGCCACCTCTGGTCTGGGAACCATCCTGCGTATCGTGTGTTCTAATGATCCGGCCGGCCACTCCCAGCCACAGGCCCCCAAACACAAACAAAGGCGCTTTTCCATGGAAAACAAAACTCACCTGCCAACTTTTTGATGGCAGATTGCAGGAGCCACTTGGTACTATCAAACCAGCCCAACTTGGCACTGGTGCCACCATGGGTCTAGTCACCATCCTGCCTATCGTAGCTTTTCAGGAGCCAGCCGGTCACTCCCAGCCATAGGCCCCGAGACACAAACCTCGGCCCGTTTCCCTGGCAAACAAAAGTAAGCTACCCCGCTTCTGGATGGCAGATTGCAGGAGCCACTTTGCACCATCAAACCAGCCCGACTTGGCACTGGTGCCACCTCTGGTCTGGGAACCATCCTGCGTATCGTGGATTCTAAGGAGCCAGCCGGCCACTCCCAGCCACAGGCCCCCAAACACAAACAACGACGCTTTTCCCTGGAAAACAAAACTCGCCTGCCAACTCTTTGATGGCAGATTGCAGGAGCCACTTGGTACTATCAAACCAGCCCAACTTGGCAATGGTGCCACCATGGGTCTGGCCACCATCCTGCCTATCGTAGCTTTTCTGGACCTAGCCGGTCACTTCCAGCCATAGGCCGCCAGACACAAACCTCGGCCCGTTTCCCTGGCAAACAAAAGTAAGCTGCCCCGCTTCTGGATGGCAGGTTGCAGGAGCCACTTGGTACTATCAAACCAGCCCGACTTGGCACTGGTGCCACCTTGGGTCTGGGAACCATGCTGCGTAACGTAGATTCTAAGGCGCCAGACGCCCACTCCCAGCCACAGGCCCCCAAACACAAACAACGGCGCTTTTCCCTGGAAAACAAAACTCGCCTGCCAAATTTTTGATGGCAGATTGCAGGAGCCACTTGGTACTATCAAACCAGCCCAACTTGGCACTGCTGCCACCATGGGTCTTGTCACCATCCTGCCTATCGTAGCTTTTCAGGAGCCAGACGGTCACTCCCAGCCATAGGCCCCCAGACACAAAGCTCGGCCCGTTTCCCTGGCAAACAAAAGTAAGCTGCCGCGCTACTGGATGGCAGATTGCAGGAGCCACTTGGTACTATCAAACCAGCCCGACTTGGCACTGGTGCCACCTTGGCTCTGGGAACCATCCTGCCTATCGTGGATTTTCAGGGGCCAGCCGGCCACTCTCAGCCATATGCCCCCAAACACAAACCACGGCCCTTTTCTCTGGCAAACAAAACTCAACTGCCCCTCTTCTGGATGGCAAATTGCAGGACGTACTTGGTACTACGAAAACAGCCCGACTTGGCACTGAGGCCACCTTGGGTCAGGGAACCATCCTGCGTATCGGGCTTTTTAAGGAGCCAGCCGGCCACGCCCAGCCGTATACCCCCAAAAACAACCACGGAACTTTTCTTCAGCAAACAAAATTCTGCTGCCCCGCGTCTGGATGGCAGATTGCAGGAGCCACTTTGCACCATCAACCCAGCCCAACTTGGCACTGGTGCCACCTTGGATCTGGGAACCATTCTGCCTATCGTGGATTTTCAGGGGCCAGCCGGCCACTCTCAGCCATAGGCCACCAAACACAAACCTCGGCCCGTTCCCCTGGCAAACAAAATTAAGATACCCCGCTTCTGGATGGCAGATTGCAGGAGCCACATGGTACTATCAAACCAGCCCAACTTGGCACTTGTGCCACCTCTGGTCTGGGCACCATCCTGCCTATCGTAGCTTTTCAGGAGCCAGCCGGTCATTCCCAGCCACAGGCCCCCAAACACAAACAACGGCGCTTTTCCCTGGAAAACAAAACTGGCCTGCCAACATTTGATGGTAGATTGCAGGAGACACTTTGCAACATAAAACCAGCCCGACTTGGCACTGCTGCCACGTTGGATCTGGGAACCATCCTGCCTATCGTGGATTTTCAGGAGCCAGCCGGCCACTCCCAGCCACATGCCCCAAACACAATCAACAGCGCTTTTCCCTGGAAAACCAAACTCGCCTGCCAGCTTTATGATGGCAGATTGCAGGAGCCACTTCGCACCATCAAACTATCCCCACTTGGCACTGGTGCCACCTCTGGCCTGGGAACCATCCTGCGTATCCCGGATTCTATGCAGCCCACCGGCCACTCCCAGCTACAGGCCCACAAACACAAACAACGGCGCTTTTCCCTGGAAAACAAAAGTCGCCTGCCAACTTTTTGATGGCAGATTGCAGGAGCCACTTGGTACTATCAAACCAGCCCAACTTGGCACTGATGCCACCTTGGGTCTGGTCACCATCCTGCCTATCGTAGCTTTTCAGGAGCCAGCCGGTCATTCCCAACCATAGACCCCCACACACAAACCTCGGCCCGTTTCCCTGGCAAACAAAAGTAAGCTGCCCCGCTTCTGGATGGCAGATTGCAGGAGCCACTTGGTGCTATCAAACCAGCCAGACTTGGCACTGGTGCCACCTTGGCTCTGGGAACCATGCTGCGTAAGGTAGATTCTGAGACGACAGGCGGCCACTCCCAGCCACAGGCCTCCAAACAAAATCAATGGCGATTTTCCCTGGAAAACAAAACTCGCCTGCCAACTTTTTGATGGCAGATTGCAGGAGCCACTTGGTACTATCAAACCAGCCCAACTTGGCACTGGTGCCACCATGGGTCTGGTCACCATCCTGCCTATCATAGCTTTTCAGGAGCCAGCCGGTCACTCGCAGCCATGGGCGCCCAGAAAAAATTTTGGCCCGTTTCCCTGGCAAACAAAAGTAAGCTACCCCGCTTCTGGATGGCAAATTGCAGGACGCACTTGGTACTACAAAACCAGCCCGACTTGGCACTGGTGCCACCTTGGGTCTGGTCACCATACTGCCTATCGTAGCTTTTCAGGAGCCAGCCGGTCACTCCCAGCCATAGGCCCCCAGACACAAACCTCGGCCCGTTTCCCTGGCAAACAAAATTAAGATACCCCGCTTCTGGATGGCAGATTGCAGGAGCCACTTGGTACTATCAAACCAGCCCGACTTGGCACTGGTGCCACCTCTGGTCTGGGCACCATCCTGCCTATCGTAGCTTTTCAGGAGCCAGCCGGTCATTCCCAGCCACAGGCCCCCAGACACAAACAACGGCGCTTTTCCCTGGAAAACAAAACTGACCTGCCAACATTTGATGGTAGATTGCAGGAGACACTTTGCAACATAAAACCAGCCCGACTTGGCACTGCTGCCACGTTGGATCTGGGAACCATCCTGCCTATCGTGGATTTTCAGGAGCCAGTCGGACACTCCCAGCCACATGCCCCAAACACAAACAACAGCGCTTTTCCCTGGAAAACCAAACTCGCCTGCCAGCTTTATGATGGCAGATTGCAGGAGCCACTTTGCACCATCAAACTAATCCAACTTTGCACTGGTGCCACCTCTGGCCTGGGAACCATCCTGCGTATCGTGGATTCTATGCAGCCCACCGGCCACTCCCAGCCACAGGCCCCCAAAGAAAAACAACGGCGCTTTTCCCTGGAAAACAAAACTCGCCTGCCAACTTTTTGATGGCAGATTGCAGGAGCCACTTGGTACTATCAAACCAGCCCAACTTGGCACTGGTGCCACCATGGGTCTGGTCACCATCCTGCCTATCGTAGCTTTTCAGGAGCCAGCCGGTCATTCCCAGCCATAGACCCCCACACACAAACCTCGGCCCGTTTCCCTGGCAAACAAAAGTAAGCTGCCCCGCTTCTGGATGGCAGATTGGAGGAGCCACTTTGAACCATCAAACCAGCCCGACTTGGCACTGGTGCCACCTTGGGTCTGGGAACCATGCTGCGTATCGTGGATTCTAAGGAGCCAGCCGGCCACTCCCAGCCACAGGCCCCCAAACACAAACAACGGTGCTTTTCCCTGGAAAACAAAACTCGCCTGCCAACTTTTTGATGGCAGATTGCAGGAGCCACTTGGTACTATCAAACCAGCCCAACTTGGCACTGGTGCCACCATGGGTCTGGTCAACATCCTGCCTATCGTAGCTTTTCAGGAGCCAGCCGGTCACTCCCAGCCATAGCCCCCCAGACACAAACCTCGGCCCGTTTCCCTGGCAAACAAAAGTAAGCTACCCCGCTTCTGGATGGCAGATTGCAGGACGCACTTGGTACTATCAAACCAGCCCAACTTGGCACTGGTGCCACCTTGGGTCTGGGAACCATCCTGCGTATCCCGGATTCTAATTAGCCAGCCGGTCACTCCCAGCCACAGACCCCCAAAAACAAACAACGGCGCTTTTCCCTGGAAAACTAAACTCGCCTGCCAACTTTTTGATGGCAGATTGCAGGAGCCACTTGGTACTATCAAACCAGCCCAACTTGGCACTGGTGCCACCATGGGTCTAGTCACCATCCTGCCTATCGTAGCTTTTCAGGAGCCAGCCGGTCACTCCCAGCCATAGGCCCCGAGACACAAACCTCGGCCCGTTTCCCTGGCAAAGAAAAGTAAGCTACCCCGCTTCTGGATGGCAGATTGCAGGAGCCACTTTGCACCATCAAACCAGCCCGACTTGGCACTGGTGCCACCTCTGGTCTGGGAACCATCCTGCGTATCGTGGATTCTAAGGAGCCAGCTGGCCACTCCCAGCCACAGGCCCCCAAACACAAACAACGGCGCTTTTCCCTGGAAAACAAAACTGGCCTGCCAACATTTTGATGGCAGATTGCAGAAACCACTTGGTACTATCAAACCAGCCCAACTTGGCACTGGTGCCACCATGGGTCTGGTCACCATCCTGCCTATCGTAGCTTTTCAGGAGCCAGCCGGTAACTCCCAGCCATAGGCCGCCAGACACAAAGCTCTGCCCGTTTCCCTGGCAAACAAAAGTAAGCTGCCCCGCTTCTGGATGGCAGATTGCAGGAACCACTTGGTACTATCAAACCAGCCCAACTTGGCACTCGTGCCACCTCTGGTCTGGGAACCATCCTGCGTATCGTGTGTTCTAATGATCCGGCCGGCCACTCCCAGCCACAGGCCCCCAAACACAAACAAAGGCGCTTTTCCATGGAAAACAAAACTCACCTGCCAACTTTTTGATGGCAGATTGCAGGAGCCACTTGGTACTATCAAACCAGCCCAACTTGGCACTGGTGCCACCATGGGTCTAGTCACCATCCTGCCTATCGTAGCTTTTCAGGAGCCAGCCGGTCACTCCCAGCCATAGGCCCCGAGACACAAACCTCGGCCCGTTTCCCTGGCAAACAAAAGTAAGCTACCCCGCTTCTGGATGGCAGATTGCAGGAGCCACTTTGCACCATCAAACCAGCCCGACTTGGCACTGGTGCCACCTCTGGTCTGGGAACCATCCTGCGTATCGTGGATTCTAAGGAGCCAGCCGGCCACTCCCAGCCACAGGCCCCCAAACACAAACAACGGCGCTTTTCCCTGGAAAACAAAACTGGCCTGCCAACTTTTTGATGACAGATTGCAGGAGCCACTTGGTACTATCAAACCAGCCCAACTTGGCACTGCTGCCACCATGGGTCTGGTCACCATCCTGCCTATCGTAGCTTTTCAGGAGCCAGCCGGTCACTCCCAGCCATAGGCGGCCAGACACAAACCTCGGCCCGTTTCCCTGGCAAACAAAAGTAAGCTGCCCCGCTTCTGGATGGCAGATTGCAGGAGCCACTTGGTACTATCAAACCAGCCCGACTTGGCACTGGTGCCACCTTGGGTCTGTGAACCATGCTGCGTAACGTAGATTCTAAGGCGCCAGCCGCCCACTCCCAGCCACATGCCCCCAAACACAAACAACGGCGCTTTTCCCTGGAAAACAAAACTCGCCTGCACACTTTTTGATGGCAGATTGCAGGAGCCACTTGGTACTATCAAACCAGCCCAACTTGGCACTGGTGCCACCATGGGTCTTGTCACCATCCTGCCTATCGTAGCTTTTCAGGAGCCAGCCGGTCACTCCCAGCCATAGGAACCCAGACAGAAACCTCGGCCCGTTTCCCTGGCAAACAAAAGTAAGCGGCCCCGCTTCTGGATGGCAGATTGCAGGAGCCACTTGGTACTATCAAACCAGCCCGACTTGGCACTGGTGCCACCTTGGGTCTGGGAACCATCCTGCCTATCGTGGATTTTCAGGGGCCAGCCGGCCACTCTCAGCCATATGCCCCCAAACACAAACCACGGCCCTTTTCTCTGGCAAACAAAACTCAACTGCCCCTCTTCTGGATGGCAAATTGCAGGACGCACTTAGTACTACGAAAACCGCCCGATTTGGCACTGATGCCACCTTGGGTCAGGGAACCATCCTGCGTATCGGGCTTTTTAAGGAGCCAGCCGGCCACGCCCAGCCATATACCCCCAAAAACAACCACGGAACTTTTCTCTGGCAAACAAAAATCTGCTGCGCCGCGTCTGGATGGCAGATTGCAGGAGCCACTTTGCACCATCAACCCAGCCCAACTTGGCACTGGTGCCACCTTGGATCTGGGAACCATTCTGCCTATCGTGGATTTTCAGGGCCCAGCCGGCCACTCTCAGCCATAGGCCACCAAACACAAACAACGGCCCTTTACTCTGGTAAACAAAACTCCACTGCCCCTCTTCTGGATGGCAAATTGAAGGACGCACTTGGTACTACAAAACCAGCCCGACTTGGCACTGGTGCCACCTTGGGTCTGGTCACCATACTGCCTATCGTAGCTTTTCAGGAGCCAGCCGGTCACTCCCAGCCATAGGCCCCCAGTCACAAACCTCGGCCCGTTCCCCTGGCAAGCAAAATTAAGATACCCCGCTTCTGGATGGCAAATTGCAGGAGCAACATGGTACTATCAAACCAGCCCAACTTGGCACTTGTGCCACCTCTGGTCTGGGCACCATCCTGCCTATCGTAGCTTTTCAGGAGCCAGCCGGTCATTCCCAGCCACAGGCCCCCAAACACAAACAACGGCGCTTTTCCCTGGAAAATAAAACTGACCTGCCAACATTTGATGGCAGATTGCAGGAGACACTTTGCAACATAAAACCAGCCCGACTTGGCACTGCTGCCACGTTGGATCTGGGAACCATCCTGCCTATCGTGGATTTTCAGGAGCCAGCCGGTCACTCCCAGCCATAGCCCCCCAGACAAAAACCTCGGCCCGTTTCCCTGGCAAACAAAAGTAAGCTGCCCCGCTTCTGGATGGCAGATTGCAGGACGCACTTGGTACTATCAAACCAGCCCAACTTGGCACTGCTGCCACCTTGGGTCTGGGAACCATCCTGCGTATCGTGGATTCTAATTAGCCAGCCGGTCACTCCCAGCCACAGGCCCCCAAACACAAACAACGGCGCTTTTCCCTGGAAAACAAAACTCGCCTGCCAACTTTTTGATGGCAGATTGCAGGAGCCACTTGGTACTATCAAACCAGCCCGACTTGGCACTGCTGCCACGTTGGATCTGGGAACCATCCTGCCTATCATGGATTTTCAGGAGCCAGCCGGCCACTCCCAGCCACATGCCCCAAACACAAACAACAGCGCTTTTCCCTGGAAAACCAAACTCGCCTGCCAGCTTTATGATGGCAGATTGCAGGAGCCACTTTGCACCATCAAACTAACCCAACTTTGCACTGGTGCCACCTCTGGCCTGGGAACCATCCTGCGTATCGTGGATTCTATGCAGCCCACCGGCCACTCCCAGCCACAGGCCCCCAAAGAAAAACAACGGCGCTTTTCCCTGGAAAACAAAACTCGCCTGCCAACTTTTTGATGGCAGATTGCAGGAGCCACTTGGTGCTATTAAACCAGGCCAACTTGGCACTGGTGCCACCATGGGTCTGGTCACCATCCTGCCTATCGTAGCTTTTCAGGAGCCAGCCGGTCATTCCCAGCCATAGACCCCCAGACACAAAGCTCTGCCCGTTTCCCTGGCAAATAAAAGTAAGCTGCCCCGCTTCTGGATGGCAGATTGCAGGAGCCACTTTGAATCATCAAACCAGCCCGACTTGGCACTGGTGCCACCTTGGGTCTGGTCACCATCCTGCCTATCGTAGCTTTTCAGGAGCCAGCCGGTCATTCCCAGCCATAGACCCCCACACACAAACCTCGGCCCGTTTCCCTGGCAAATAAATGTACGCTGCCCCGCTTCTGGATGGCAGATTGGAGGAGCCACTTTGAACCATCAAACCAGCCAGACTTGGCACTGGTGCCAACTTGGGTCTGGGAACCATGCTGCGTATCGTGGATTCTAAGGAGCCAGCCGGCAACTCCCAGCCACAGGCCCCCAAACAAAAACAATGGCGCTTTTCCCTGGAAAACAAAACTGGCCTGCCAACTTTTTGATGGCAGATTGCAGGAGCCACTTGGTACTATCAAACCAGCCCAACTTGGCACTGCTGCCACCATGGGTCTGGTCACCATCCTGCCTATCGTAGCTTTTCAGGAGCCAGCCGGTCACTCCCAGCCATAGGCCCCCAGACACAAACCTCGGCCCGTTTCCCTGGCAAACAAAAGTAAGCTGCCCCGCTTCTGGATGGCAGATTGCAGGAGCCACTTGGTACTATCAAACCAGCCCGACTTGGCACTGGTGCCACCTTGGGTCTGTGAACCATGCTGCGTAACGTAGATTCTAAGGCGCCAGCCGCCCACTCCCAGCCACATGCCCCCAAACACAAACAACGGCGCTTTTCCCTGGAAAACAAAACTCGCCTGCCAACTTTTTGATGGCAGATTGCAGGAGCCACTTGGTACTATCAAACCAGCCCAACTTGGCACTGGTGCCACCATGGGTCTTGTCACCATCCTGCCTATCGTAGCTTTTCAGGAGCCAGCCGGTCACTCCCAGCCATAGGCACCCAGACAGAAACCTCGGCCCGTTTCCCTGGCAAACAAAAGTAAGCGGCCCCGCTTCTGGATGGCAGATTGCAGGAGCCACTTGGTACTATCAAACCAGCCCGACTTGGCACTGGTGCCACCTTGGCTCTGGGAACCATCCTGCCTATCGTGGATTTTCAGGGGCCAGCCGGCCACTCTCAGCCATATGCCCCCAAACACAAACCACGGCCCTTTTCTCTGGCAAACAAAACTCAACTGCCCCTCTTCTGGATGGCAAATTGCAGGACGCACTTAGTACTACGAAAACCGCCCGATTTGGCACTGATGCCACCTTGGGTCAGGGAACCATCCTGCGTATCGGGCTTTTTAAGGAGCCAGCCGGCCACGCCCAGCCATATACCCCCAAAAACAACCACGGAACTTTTCTCCAGCAAACAAAAATCTGCTGCGCCGCGTCTGGATGGCAGATTGCAGGAGCCACTTTGCACCATCAACCCAGCCCAACTTGGCACTGGTGCCACCTTGGATCTGGGAACCATTCTGCCTATCGTGGATTTTCAGGGCCCAGCCGGCCACTCTCAGCCATAGGCCACCAAACACAAACAACGGCCCTTTACTCTGGTAAACAAAACTCCACTGCCCCTCTTCTGGATGGCAAATTGAAGGACGCACTTGGTACTACAAAACCAGCCCGACTTGGCACTGGTGCCACCTTGGGTCTGGTCACCATACTGCCTATCGTAGCTTTTCAGGAGCCAGCCGGTCACTCCCAGCCATAGGCCCCCAGTCACAAACCTCGGCCCGTTCCCCTGGCAAGCAAAATTAAGATACCCCGCTTCTGGATGGCAAATTGCAGGAGCAACATGGTACTATCAAACCAGCCCAACTTGGCACTTGTGCCACCTCTGGTCTGGGCACCATCCTGCCTATCGTAGCTTTTCAGGAGCCAGCCGGTCATTCCCAGCCACAGGCCCCCAAACACAAACAACGGCGCTTTTCCCTGGAAAATAAAACTGACCTGCCAACATTTGATGGCAGATTGCAGGAGACACTTTGCAACATAAAACCAGCCCGACTTGGCACTGCTGCCACGTTGGATCTGGGAACCATCCTGCCTATCGTGGATTTTCAGGAGCCAGCCGGTCACTCCCAGCCATAGCCCCCCAGACAAAAACCTCGGCCCGTTTCCCTGGCAAACAAAAGTAAGCTGCCCCGCTTCTGGATGGCAGATTGCAGGACGCACTTGGTACTATCAAACCAGCCCAACTTGGCACTGCTGCCACCTTGGGTCTGGGAACCATCCTGCGTATCGTGGATTCTAATTAGCCAGCCGGTCACTCCCAGCCACAGGCCCCCAAACACAAACAACGGCGCTTTTCCCTGGAAAACAAAACTCGCCTGCCAACTTTTTGATGGCAGATTGCAGGAGCCACTTGGTACTATCAAACCAGCCCGACTTGGCACTGCTGCCACGTTGGATCTGGGAACCATCCTGCCTATCATGGATTTTCAGGAGCCAGCCGGCCACTCCCAGCCACATGCCCCAAACACAAACAACAGCGCTTTTCCCTGGAAAACCAAACTCGCCTGCCAGCTTTATGATGGCAGATTGCAGGAGCCACTTTGCACCATCAAACTAACCGAACTTGGCACTGGTGCCACCTCTGGCCTGGGAACCATCCTGCGTATCGTGGATTCTATGCAGCCCACCGGCCACTCCCAGCCACAGGCCCCCAAAGAAAAACAACGGCGCTTTTCCCTGGAAAACAAAACTCGCCTGCCAACTTTTTGATGGCAGATTGCAGGAGCCACTTGGTACTATCAAACCAGGCCAACTTGGCACTGGTGCCACCATGGGTCTGGTCACCATCCTGCCTATCGTAGCTTTTCAGGAGCCAGCCGGTCATTCCCAGCCATAGACCCCCAGACACAAAGCTCTGCCCGTTTCCCTGGCAAATAAAAGTAAGCTGCCCCGCTTCTGGATGGCAGATTGCAGGAGCCACTTTGAATCATCAAACCAGCCCGACTTGGCACTGGTGCCACCTTGGGTCTGGTCACCATCCTGCCTATCGTAGCTTTTCAGGAGCCAGCCGGTCATTCCCAGCCATAGACCCCCACACACAAACCTCGGCCCGTTTCCCTGGCAAATAAATGTACGCTGCCCCGCTTCTGGATGGCAGATTGGAGGAGCCACTTTGAACCATCAAACCAGCCAGACTTGGCACTGGTGCCAACTTGGGTCTGGGAACCATGCTGCGTATCGTGGATTCTAAGGAGCCAGCCGGCCACTCCCAGCCACAGGCCCCCAAACAAAAACAATGGCGCTTTTCCCTGGAAAACAAAACTGGCCTGCCAACTTTTTGATGGCAGATTGCAGGAGCCACTTGGTACTATCAAACCAGCCCAACTTGGCACTGGTGCCACCATGGGTCTGGTCACCATCCTGCCTATTGTAGCTTTTCAGGAGCCAGCCGGTAACTCCCAGCCATAGGCCGCCAGACACAAAGCTCTGCCCGTTTCCCTGGCAAACAAAAGTAATCTGCCCCGCTTCTGGATGGCAGATTGCAGGAACCACTTGGTACTATCAAACCAGCCCAACTTGGCACTCGTGCCACCTCTGGTCTGGGAACCATCCTGCGTATCGTGTGTTCTAATGATCCGGCCGGCCACTCCCAGCCACAGGCCCCCAAACACAAACAACGGCGCTTTTCCATGGAAAACAAAACTCACCTGCCAACTTTTTGATGGCAGATTGCAGGAGCCACTTGGTACTATCAAACCAGCCCAACTTGGCACTGGTGCCACCATGGGTCTAGTCACCATCCTGCCTATCGTAGCTTTTCAGGAGCCAGCCGGTCACTCCCAGCCATAGGCCCTGAGACACAAACCTCGGCCCGTTTCCCTGGCAAAGAAAAGTAAGCTACCCCGCTTCTGGATGGCAGATTGCAGGAGCCACTTTGCACCATCAAACCAACCCGACTTGGCACTGGTGCCACCTCTGGTCTGGGAACCATCCTGCGTATCGTGGATTCTAAAGAGCCAGCTGGCCACTCCCAGCCACAGGCCCCCAAACACAAACAACGGCGCTTTTCCCTGGAAAACAAAACTGGCCTGCCAACATTTTGATGGCAGATTGCAGAAACCACTTGGTACTATCAAACCAGCCCAACTTGGCACTGGTGCCACCATGGGTCTGGTCACCATCCTGCCTATCGTAGCTTTTCAGGAGCCAGCCGGTAACTCCCAGCCATAGGCCGCCAGACACAAAGCTCTGCCCGTTTCCCTGGCAAACAAAAGTAAGCTGCCCCGCTTCTGGATGGCAGATTGCAGGAACCACTTGGTACTATCAAACCAGCCCAACTTGGCACTCGTGCCACCTCTGGTCTGGGAACCATCCTGCGTATCGTGTGTTCTAATGATCCGGCCGGCCACTCCCAGCCACAGGCCCCCAAACACAAACAAAGGCGCTTTTCCATGGAAAACAAAACTCACCTGCCAACTTTTTGATGGCAGATTGCAGGAGCCACTTGGTACTATCAAACCAGCCCAACTTGGCACTGGTGCCACCATGGGTCTAGTCACCATCCTGCCTATCGTAGCTTTTCAGGAGCCAGCCGGTCACTCCCAGCCATAGGCCCCGAGACACAAACCTCGGCCCGTTTCCCTGGCAAACAAAAGTAAGCTACCCCGCTTCTGGATGGCAGATTGCAGGAGCCACTTTGCACCATCAAACCAGCCCGACTTGGCACTGGTGCCACCTCTGGTCTGGGAACCATCCTGCGTATCGTGGATTCTAAGGAGCCAGCCGGCCACTCCCAGCCACAGGCCCCCAAACACAAACAACGGCGCTTTTCCCTGGAAAACAAAACTGGCCTGCCAACTTTTTGATGACAGATTGCAGGAGCCACTTGGTACTATCAAACCAGCCCAACTTGGCACTGCTGCCACCATGGGTCTGGTCACCATCCTGCCTATCGTAGCTTTTCAGGAGCCAGCCGGTCACTCCCAGCCATAGGCGGCCAGACACAAACCTCGGCCCGTTTCCCTGGCAAACAAAAGTAAGCTGCCCCGCTTCTGGATGGCAGATTGCAGGAGCCACTTGGTACTATCAAACCAGCCCGACTTGGCACTGGTGCCACCTTGGGTCTGTGAACCATGCTGCGTAACGTAGATTCTAAGGCGCCAGCCGCCCACTCCCAGCCACATGCCCCCAAACACAAACAACGGCGCTTTTCCCTGGAAAACAAAACTCGCCTGCCAACTTTTTGATGGCAGATTGCAGGAGCCACTTGGTACTATCAAACCAGCCCAACTTGGCACTGGTGCCACCATGGGTCTTGTCACCATCCTTCCTATCGTAGCTTTTCAGGAGCCAGCCGGTCACTCCCAGCCATAGGCACCCAGACAGAAACCTCGGCCCGTTTCCCTGGCAAACAAAAGTAAGCGGCCCCGCTTCTGGATGGCAGATTGCAGGAGCCACTTGGTACTATCAAACCAGCCCGACTTGGCACTGGTGCCACCTTGGCTCTGGGAACCATCCTGCCTATCGTGGATTTTCAGGGGCCAGCCGGCCACTCTCAGCCATATGCCCCCAAACACAAACTACGGCCCTTTTCTCTGGCAAACAAAACTCAACTGCCCCTCTTCTGGATGGCAAATTGCAGGACGCACTTAGTACTACGAAAACCGCCCGACTTGGCACTGATGCCACCTTGGGTCAGGGAACCATCCTGCGTATCGGGCTTTTTAAGGAGCCAGCCGGCCACGCCCAGCCATATACCCCCAAAAAAAACCACGGAACTTTTCTCCAGCAAACAAAAATCTGCTTCCCCGCGTCTGGATGGCAGATTGCAGGAGCCACTTTGCACCATCAACCCAGCCCAACTTGGCACTGGTGCCATCTTGGATCTGGGAACCATTCTGCCTATCGTGGATTTTCAGGGGCCAGCCGGCCACTCTCAGCCATAGGCCACCAAACACAAACAACGGCCCTTTACTCTGGTAAACAAAACTCCACTGCCCCTCTTCTGGATGGCAAATTGAAGGACGCACTTGGTACTACAAAACCAGCCCGACTTGGCACTGGTGCCACCTTGGGTCTGGTCACCATACTGCCTATCGTAGCTTTTCAGGAGCCAGCCGGTCACTCCCAGCCATAGGCCCCCAGACACAAACCTCGGCCCGTTCCCCTGGCAAGCAAAATTAAGATACCCCGCTTCTGGATGGCAAATTGCAGGAGCCACATGGTACTATCAAACCAGCCCAACTTGGCACTTGTGCCACCTCTGGTCTGGGCACCATCCTGCCTATCGTAGCTTTTCAGGAGCCAGCCGGTCATTCCCAGCCACAGGCCCCCAAACACAAACAACGGCGCTTTTCCCTGGAAAATAAAACTGACCTGCCAACATTTGATGGCAGATTGCAGGAGACACTTTGCAACATAAAACCAGCCCGACTTGGCACTGCTGCCACGTTGGATCTGGGAACCATCCTGCCTATCGTGGATTTTCAGGAGCCAGCCGGTCACTCCCAGCCATAGCCCCCCAGACAAAAACCTCGGCCCGTTTCCCTGGCAAACAAAAGTAAGCTACCCCGCTTCTGGATGGCAGATTGCAGGAGCCACTTGGTACTATCAAACCAGCCCAACTTGGCACTGGTGCCACCTTGGGTCTGGGAACCATCCTGCGTATCGTGGATTCTAATTAGCCAGCCGGTCACTCCCAGCCACAGGCCCCCAAACACAAACAACGGCGCTTTTCCCTGGAAAACAAAACTCGCCTGCCAACTTTTTGATGGCAGATTGCAGGAGCCACTTGGTACTATCAAACCAGCCCGACTTTGCACTGCTGCCACGTTGGATCTGGGAACCATCCTGCCTATCATGGATTTTCAGGAGCCAGCCGGCCACTCCCAGCCACATGCCCCAAACACAAACAACAGCGCTTTTCCCTGGAAAACCAAACTCGCCTGCCAGCTTTATGATGGCAGATTGCAGGAGCCACTTTACAGCATCAAACTAACCCAACTTGGCACTGGTGCCACCTCTGGCCTGGGAACCATCCTGCGTATCGTGGATTCTATGCAGCCCACCGGCCACTCCCAGCCACAGGCCCCCAAAGAAAAACAACGGCGCTTTTCCCTGGAAAACAAAACTCGCCTTCCAACTTTTTGATGGCAGATTGCAGGAGCCACTTGGTACTATCAAACCAGCCCAACTTGGCACTGGTGCCACCATGGGTCTGGTCACCATCCTGCCTATCGTAGCTTTTCAGGAGCCAGCCGGTCACTCCCAGCCATAGACCCCCAGACACAAAGCTCTGCCCGTTTCCCTGGCAAATAAAAGTAAGCTGCCCCGCTTCTGGATGGCAGATTGCAGGAGCCACTTTGAATCATCAAACCAGCCAGACTTGGCACTGGTGCCAACTTGGGTCTGGGAACCATGCTGCGTATCGTGGATTCTAAGGAGCCAGCCGGCCACTCCCAGCCACAGGCCCCCAAACAAAAACAATGGTGCTTTTCCCTGGAAAACAAAACTGGCCTGCCAACTTTTTGATGGCAGATTGCAGGAGCCACTTGGTACTATCAAACCAGCCCAACTTGGCTCTGGTGCCACCATGGGTCTGGTCACCATCCTGCCTATTGTAGCTTTTCAGGAGCCAGCCGGTCACTCCCAGCCATAGCCCCCCAGACAAAAACCTCGGCCCGTTTCCCTGGGAAACAAAAGTAAGCTACCCCGCTTCTGGATGGCAGATTGCAGGACGCACTTGGTACTATCAAACCAGCCCAACTTGGCACTGGTGCCACCTTGGGTCTGGGAACCATCCTGCGTATCGTGGATTCTAATTAGCCAGCCGGTCACTCCCAGCCACAGGCCCCCAAACACAAACAACGGCGCTTTTCCCTGGCAAACAAAACTCGCCTGCCAAATTTTGATGGCAGATTGCAGGAGCCACTTGGTACTATCAAACCAGCCCAACTTGGCACTGGTGCCACCATGGGTCTAGTCACCATCCTGCCTATCGTAGCTTTTCAGGAGCCAGCCGGTCACTCCCAGCCATAGGCCCCGAGACACAAACCTCGGCCCGTTTCCCTGGCAAACAAAAGTAAGCTACCCCGCTTCTGGATGGCAGATTGCAGGAGCCACTTTGCACCATCAAACCAGCCCGACTTGGCACTGGTGCCACCTCTGGTCTGGGAACCATCCTGCGTATCGTGGATTCTAAGGAGCCAGCTGGCCACTCCCAACCACAGGCCCCCAAACACAAACAACGGCGCTTTTCCCTGGAAAACAAAACTGGCCTGCCAACTTTTTGATGGCAGATTGCAGAAACCACTTGGTACTATCAAACCAGCCCAACTTGGCACTGGTGCCACCATGGGTCTGGTCACCATCCTGCCTATCGTAGCTTTTCAGGAGCCAGCCGGTAACTCCCAGCCATAGGCCGCCAGACACAAAGCTCTGCCCGTTTCCCTGGCAAACAAAAGTAAGCTGCCCCGCTTCTGGATGGCAGATTGCAGGAACCACTTGGTACTATCAAACCAGCCCGACTTGGCACTGGTGCCACCTTGGCTCTGGGAACCATCCTGCCTATCGTGGATTTTCAGGGGCCAGCCGGCCACTCTCAGCCATATGCCCCCAAACACAAACCACGGTCCTTTTCTCTGGCAAACAAAACTCAACTGCCCCTCTTCTGGATGGCAAAATGCAGGACGCACTTAGTACTACGAAAACCGCCCGACTTGGCACTGATGCCACCTTGGGTCAGGGAACCATCCTGCGTATCGGGCTTTTTAAAGAGCCAGCCGGCCACGCCCAGCCATATACCCCCCAAAAAAACCACGGAACTTTTCTCCAGCAAACAAAAATCTGCTTCCCCGTGTCTGGATGGCAGATTGCAGGAGCCACTTTGCACCATCAACCCAGCCCAACTTGGCACTGGTGCCACCTTGGATCTGGGAACCATTCTGCCTATCGTGGATTTTCAGGGGCCAGCCGGCCACTCTCAGCCATAGGCCACCAAACACAAACCACGGCCCTTTACTCTGGTAAACAAAACTCCACTGCCCCTCTTCTGGATGGCAAATTGAAGGACGCACTTGGTACTACAAAACCAGCCCGACTTGGCACTGGTGCCACCTTGGGTCTGGTCACCATACTGCCTATCGTAGCTTTTCAGGAGCCAGCCGGTCACTCCCAGCCATAGGCCCCCAGACACAAACCTCGGCCCGTTCCCCTGGCAAGCAAAATTAAGATACCCCGCTTCTGGATGGCAAATTGCAGGAGCCACATGGTACTATCAAACCAGCCCAACTTGGCACTTGTGCCACCTCTGGTCTGGGCACCATCCTGCCTATCGTAGCTTTTCAGGAGCCAGCCGGTCATTCCCAGCCACAGGCCCCCAAACACAAACAACGGCGCTTTTCCCTGGAAAATAAAACTGACCTGCCAACATTTGATGGCAGATTGCAGGAGACACTTTGCAACATAAAACCAGCCCGACTTGGCACTGCTGCCACGTTGGATCTGGGAACCATCCTGCCTATCGTGGATTTTCAGGAGCCAGCCGGTCACTCCCAGCCATAGCCCCCCAGACAAAAACCTCGGCCCGTTTCCCTGGCAAACAAAAGTAAGCTACCCCGCTTCTGGATGGCAGATTGCAGGACGCACTTGGTACTATCAAACCAGCCCGACTTGGCACTGGTGCCACCTTGGGTCTGGGAGCCATCCTGCGTATCGTGGATTCCAATTAGCCAGCCGGTCACTCCCAGCCACAGGCCCCCAAACACAAACAACGGTGCTTTTCCCTGGAAAACAAAACTCGCCTGCCATATTTTTGATGGCAGATTGCAGGAGCCACTTGGTACTATCAAACCAGCCCAACTTGGCACTGCTGCAACCATGGGTCTGGTCACCATCCTGCCTATCGTAGCTTTTCAGGAGCCAGCCGGTCACTCCCAGCCATAGCCCCCCAGACAAAAACCTCGGCCCGTTTCCCTGGCAAACAAAAGTAAGCTGCCCCGCTTCTGGATGGCAGATTGCAGGAGCCACTTGGTACTATCAAACCAGCCCGACTTGGCACTGGTGCCACCTTGGGTCTGGGAACCATCCTGCGTAACGTAGATTCTAAGGCGCCAGCCGCCCGCTCCCAGCCACATGCCCCAAAAGACAAACAACGGCGCTTTTCCCTGGAAAACAAAACTCGCCTGCCAACTTTTTGATGGCAGATTGCAGGAGCCACTTGGTACTATCAAACCAGCCCAACTTGGCACTGGTGCCACCATGGGTCTAGTCACCATCCTGCCTATCGTAGCTTTTCAGGAGCCAGCCGGTCACTCCCAGCCATAGGCCCCCAGACACAAACCTCGGCCCGTTTCCCTGGCAAACAAAAGTAAGCTGCCCCACTTCTGGATGGCAGATTGCAGGAGACACTTTGCACCATCAAACCAGCCCGACTTGGCACTGGTGCCACCTTGGGTCTGGGAACCATGCTGCGTATCATGGATTCTAAGGAGCCAGCTGGCCACTCCCAGCCACATGACGCCAAACACAAACAATGGCCCTTTTCCCTGGAAAACAAAACTCGCCTGCCAACTTTTTGATTGCAGATTGCAGGAGCCACTTGGTACTATCAAACCAGCCCGTCTTGGCACTGGTGCCACCTTGGCTCTGGGAACCATGGTGCGTAAGGTAGATTCTAAGATGCCAGGGGGCCACTCCCAGCCACAGGCCCCCAAACAAAAACAACAGCGCTTTTCCCTGGAAAACAAAACTGGCCTGCGAAATTTTTGATGGCAGATTGCAGGAGCCACTTGGTACTATCAAACCAGCCCGTCTTGGCACTGGTGCCACCTCTGGTCTGGGAACCATCCTGCCTATCGTAGCTTTTCAGGAGCCAGCCGGTCACTCCCAGCCATAGGCCCCCAGACACAAACCTCGGCCTGTTTCCCTGGCAAACAAAAGTATGCTACCCCGCTTCTGGATGGCAGATTGCAGGAACCATTTTGCACCATCAAACTAGCCCGACTTTGCACTGGTGCCACCTTGGATCTGGGAACCATGCTGCGTATCGTGGATTCTAATTAGCCAGCCGGCCACTCCCAGCCACAGGCCCCCAAACACAAATAACGGCGTTTTTAATACTGGAAAACAAAACTCGCCTGCCAACTTTTTGATGGCAGATTGCAGGATCCACTTGGTACTATCAAACCAGCCCAACTTGGCACTGGTTCCACCATGAGTCTGGTCACCATCCTGCCTATCGTAGCTTTTCAGGAGCCAGCCTGTCATTCCCAGCCATAGACCCCCACACACAAACCTCGGCCCGTTTCCCTGGCAAACAAAAGTAAGCTGCCCCGCTTCTGGATGGCAGATTGCAGGAGGCACTTGGTGCTATCAAACCAGCCCGACTTGGCACTGGTGCCACTTTGGCTCTGGGAACCATCCTGCGTAACGTAGATTGTGAGACGACCGGCGGCCACTCCCAGCCACAGGCCTCCAAACAAAATCAATGGCGATTTTCCCGGGAAAATAAAACTCGCCTGCCAAATTTTTGATGGCAGATTGCAGGAGCCACTTGGTACTATCAAACCAGCCCAACTTGGCACTGGTGCCACCATGGGTCTGGTCACCATCCTGCCTATCGTAGCTTTTCAGGAGCCAGCCGGTCACTCCCAGCCATAGACCCCCAGACACAAACCTCGACCCTTTTCCCTGGCAAACAAAAGTAAGCTGCCCCGCTTCTGGATGGCAGATTGCAGGAACCACTTGGTACTATCAAACCAGCCCGACATGGCACTGGTGCCACCTTGGGTCTGGGAACCATCCTGCGTATCGTGGATTCTAAGGAGTCAGCCGGCCACTGCAGCCACATGCCGTCAAACACAAACAACGGCGCTTTTCCCTGGAAAACAAAACTGGCCTGCCAACTTTTTGATGGCAGATTGCAGGAGCCACTTGGTACTATCAAACCAGCCCGTCTTTGCATTGGTGCCACCTTGGAACTGGGAACCATGCTGCGTAACGTAGATTCTAAGACGCCAGGGGGCCACTCGCAGCCACAGCCCCCCAAAGCAAAAACAACGGCGCTTTTACCTGGAAAACAAAACTCGCCTGCCAACGTTTTTATGGCAGATTGCAGGAGCCACTGGGTACTATCAAATCAGCCCAACTTGGCACTGGTGCCACCATGGGTCTGGTCACCATCCTGCCTATTGTAGCTTTTCAGGAGCCAGCCGGTCACTCCCAGCCATAGCCCCCCAGACAAAAACCTCGGCCCGTTTCCCTGGGAAACAAAAGTAAGCTACCCCGCTTCTGGATGGCAGATTGCAGGACGCACTTGGTACTATCAAACCAGCCCAACTTGGCACTGGTGCCACCTTGGGTCTGGGAACCATCCTGCGTATCGTGGATTCTAATTAGCCAGCCGGTCACTCCCAGCCACAGGCCCCCAAACACAAACAACGGCGCTTTTCCCTGGCAAACAAAACTCGCCTGCCAAATTTTGATGGCAGATTGCAGGAGCCACTTGGTACTATCAAACCAGCCCAACTTGGCACTGGTGCCACCATGGGTCTAGTCACCATCCTGCCTATCGTAGCTTTTCAGGAGCCAGCCGGTCACTCCCAGCCATAGGCCCCGAGACACAAACCTCGGCCCGTTTCCCTGGCAAACAAAAGTAAGCTACCCCGCTTCTGGATGGCAGATTGCAGGAGCCACTTTGCACCATCAAACCAGCCCGACTTGGCACTGGTGCCACCTCTGGTCTGGGAACCATCCTGCGTATCGTGGATTCTAAGGAGCCAGCTGGCCACTCCCAACCACAGGCCCCCAAACACAAACAACGGCGCTTTTCCCTGGAAAACAAAACTGGCCTGCCAACTTTTTGATGGCAGATTGCAGAAACCACTTGGTACTATCAAACCAGCCCAACTTGGCACTGGTGCCACCATGGGTCTGGTCACCATCCTGCCTATCGTAGCTTTTCAGGAGCCAGCCGGTAACTCCCAGCCATAGGCCGCCAGACACAAAGCTCTGCCCGTTTCCCTGGCAAACAAAAGTAAGCTGCCCCGCTTCTGGATGGCAGATTGCAGGAACCACTTGGTACTATCAAACCAGCCCGACTTGGCACTGGTGCCACCTTGGCTCTGGGAACCATCCTGCCTATCGTGGATTTTCAGGGGCCAGCCGGCCACTCTCAGCCATATGCCCCCAAACACAAACCACGGTCCTTTTCTCTGGCAAACAAAACTCAACTGCCCCTCTTCTGGATGGCAAAATGCAGGACGCACTTAGTACTACGAAAACCGCCCGACTTGGCACTGATGCCACCTTGGGTCAGGGAACCATCCTGCGTATCGGGCTTTTTAAAGAGCCAGCCGGCCACGCCCAGCCATATACCCCCCAAAAAAACCACGGAACTTTTCTCCAGCAAACAAAAATCTGCTTCCCCGTGTCTGGATGGCAGATTGCAGGAGCCACTTTGCACCATCAACCCAGCCCAACTTGGCACTGGTGCCACCTTGGATCTGGGAACCATTCTGCCTATCGTGGATTTTCAGGGGCCAGCCGGCCACTCTCAGCCATAGGCCACCAAACACAAACCACGGCCCTTTACTCTGGTAAACAAAACTCCACTGCCCCTCTTCTGGATGGCAAATTGAAGGACGCACTTGGTACTACAAAACCAGCCCGACTTGGCACTGGTGCCACCTTGGGTCTGGTCACCATACTGCCTATCGTAGCTTTTCAGGAGCCAGCCGGTCACTCCCAGCCATAGGCCCCCAGACACAAACCTCGGCCCGTTCCCCTGGCAAGCAAAATTAAGATACCCCGCTTCTGGATGGCAAATTGCAGGAGCCACATGGTACTATCAAACCAGCCCAACTTGGCACTTGTGCCACCTCTGGTCTGGGCACCATCCTGCCTATCGTAGCTTTTCAGGAGCCAGCCGGTCATTCCCAGCCACAGGCCCCCAAACACAAACAACGGCGCT
Source organism: Melospiza georgiana (assembly GCF_028018845.1). Lineage (NCBI taxonomy): Eukaryota > Metazoa > Chordata > Aves > Passeriformes > Passerellidae > Melospiza > Melospiza georgiana. Next base: position 57,395,173 of record NC_080430.1, read on the forward strand.
TTTCCCTGGAAAATAAAACTGACCTGCCAACATTTGATGGCAGATTGCAGGAGACACTTTGCAACATAAAACCAGCCCGACTTGGCACTGCTGCCACGTTGGATCTGGGAACCATCCTGCCTATCGTGGATTTTCAGGAGCCAGCCGGTCACTCCCAGCCATAGCCCCCCAGACAAAAACCTCGGCCCGTTTCCCTGGCAAACAAAAGTAAGCTACCCCGCTTCTGGATGGCAGATTGCAGGACGCACTTGGTACTATCAAACCAGCCCGACTTGGCACTGGTGCCACCTTGGGTCTGGGAGCCATCCTGCGTATCGTGGATTCCAATTAGCCAGCCGGTCACTCCCAGCCACAGGCCCCCAAACACAAACAACGGTGCTTTTCCCTGGAAAACAAAACTCGCCTGCCATATTTTTGATGGCAGATTGCAGGAGCCACTTGGTACTATCAAACCAGCCCAACTTGGCACTGCTGCAACCATGGGTCTGGTCACCATCCTGCCTATCGTAGCTTTTCAGGAGCCAGCCGGTCACTCCCAGCCATAGCCCCCCAGACAAAAACCTCGGCCCGTTTCCCTGGCAAACAAAAGTAAGCTGCCCCGCTTCTGGATGGCAGATTGCAGGAGCCACTTGGTACTATCAAACCAGCCCGACTTGGCACTGGTGCCACCTTGGGTCTGGGAACCATCCTGCGTAACGTAGATTCTAAGGCGCCAGCCGCCCGCTCCCAGCCACATGCCCCAAAAGACAAACAACGGCGCTTTTCCCTGGAAAACAAAACTCGCCTGCCAACTTTTTGATGGCAGATTGCAGGAGCCACTTGGTACTATCAAACCAGCCCAACTTGGCACTGGTGCCACCATGGGTCTAGTCACCATCCTGCCTATCGTAGCTTTTCAGGAGCCAGCCGGTCACTCCCAGCCATAGGCCCCCAGACACAAACCTCGGCCCGTTTCCCTGGCAAACAAAAGTAAGCTGCCCCACTTCTGGATGGCAGATTGCAGGAGACACTTTGCACCATCAAACCAGCCCGACTTGGCACTGGTGCCACCTTGGGTCTGGGAACCATGCTGCGTATCATGGATTCTAAGGAGCCAGCTGGCCACTCCCAGCCACATGACGCCAAACACAAACAATGGCCCTTTTCCCTGGAAAACAAAACTCGCCTGCCAAATTTTTGATTGCAGATTGCAGGAGCCACTTGGTACTATCAAACCAGCCCGTCTTGGCACTGGTGCCACCTTGGCTCTGGGAACCATGGTGCGTAAGGTAGATTCTAAGATGCCAGGGGGCCACTCCCAGCCACAGGCCCCCAAACAAAAACAACAGCGCTTTTCCCTGGAAAACAAAACTGGCCTGCGAAATTTTTGATGGCAGATTGCAGGAGCCACTTGGTACTATCAAACCAGCCCAACTTGGCACTGGTGCCACCTCTGGTCTGGGAACCATCCTGCCTATCGTAGCTTTTCAGGAGCCAGCCGGTCACTCCCAGCCATAGGCCCCCAGACACAAACCTCGGCCTGTTTCCCTGGCAAACAAAAGTATGCTACCCCGCTTCTGGATGGCAGATTGCAGGAACCATTTTGCACCATCAAACTAGCCCGACTTTGCACTGGTGCCACCTTGGATCTGGGAACCATGCTGCGTATCGTGGATTCTAATTAGCCAGCCGGCCACTCCCAGCCACAGGCCCCCAAACACAAATAACGGCGTTTTTAATACTGGAAAACAAAACTCGCCTGCCAACTTTTTGATGGCAGATTGCAGGATCCACTTGGTACTATCAAACCAGCCCAACTTGGCACTGGTTCCACCATGAGTCTGGTCACCATCCTGCCTATCGTAGCTTTTCAGGAGCCAGCCTGTCATTCCCAGCCATAGACCCCCACACACAAACCTCGGCCCGTTTCCCTGGCAAACAAAAGTAAGCTGCCCCGCTTCTGGATGGCAGATTGCAGGAGGCACTTGGTGCTATCAAACCAGCCCGACTTGGCACTGGTGCCACTTTGGCTCTGGGAACCATCCTGCGTAACGTAGATTGTGAGACGACCGGCGGCCACTCCCAGCCACAGGCCTCCAAACAAAATCAATGGCGATTTTCCCGGGAAAATAAAACTCGCCTGCCAAATTTTTGATGGCAGATTGCAGGAGCCACTTGGTACTATCAAACCAGCCCAACTTGGCACTGGTGCCACCATGGGTCTGGTCACCATCCTGCCTATCGTAGCTTTTCAGGAGCCAGCCGGTCACTCCCAGCCATAGACCCCCAGACACAAACCTCGACCCTTTTCCCTGGCAAACAAAAGTAAGCTGCCCCGCTTCTGGATGGCAGATTGCAGGAACCACTTGGTACTATCAAACCAGCCCGACATGGCACTGGTGCCACCTTGGGTCTGGGAACCATCCTGCGTATCGTGGATTCTAAGGAGTCAGCCGGCCACTGCAGCCACATGCCGTCAAACACAAACAACGGCGCTTTTCCCTGGAAAACAAAACTGGCCTGCCAACTTTTTGATGGCAGATTGCAGGAGCCACTTGGTACTATCAAACCAGCCCGTCTTTGCATTGGTGCCACCTTGGAACTGGGAACCATGCTGCGTAACGTAGATTCTAAGACGCCAGGGGGCCACTCGCAGCCACAGCCCCCCAAAGCAAAAACAACGGCGCTTTTACCTGGAAAACAAAACTCGCCTGCCAACGTTTTTATGGCAGATTGCAGGAGCCACTGGGTACTATCAAATCAGCCCAACTTGGCACTGGTGCCACCATTGGTCTGGTCACCATCCTGCCTATCGTAGCTTTTCAGGAGCCAGCCGGTCACTCCCAGCCATAGCCCCCAGACACAAACCTCGGCCCGTTTCCCTGGCAAACAAAAGTAAGCTGCCCCGCTTCTGGATGGCAGATTGCAGGAGCCACTTGGTACTATCAAACCAGCCCGAGTTGGCACTGGTTCCACCTTGGATCTGGGAACCATCCTGCCTATCGTGGATTTTCAGGGGCCAGCCGGCCACTCTCAGCCATGTACCCCCAAACAAAAACCACGGCCCTTTCCTCTGGCAAACAAAACTCAACTGCCCCTCTACTGGATGGCAAATTGCAGGAGCCACTTGCTACTACAAAACCAGCCCGACTTGGCACTGGTGCCACCTTGGCTCTGGGAACCATGCTGCGTATCGTGGATTCTAAGGAGCCAGCCGGCCACTCCCAGCCACAGGCCCCCAAAAAATACCAAAGGCCTTTTCTCTTGCAAACAAAAATCGGCTGCCCCGCTTCTGGATGGCAGATTGCAGGAGCCACTTAGCACCATCAAACCAGCTCGACTTGGCACTGGTGCCACCTTGGGTCTGGGAACCATCCTGCGTTTTGTGGATTCTAAGGAGCCAGCCGGCCACTCCCAGCCACAGGCCCCCAAACACAAACAACGGCGCTTTTCCCTGGAAAACAAAATTCGCCTGCCAACTTTTTGATGGCAGATTGCAGGAGCCACTTGGTACTATGAAACCCGCCCAACTTGGGACTGCTGCCACCATGGGTCTGGTCACCATCCTGCCTATCGTAGCTTTTCAGGAGCCAGCCGGTCACTCCCAGCCATAGCCCCCAGACACAAACCTCGGCCCGTTTCCCTGGCAAACAAAAGTAAGCTGCCCAGCTTCTGGATGGCAGATTGCAGGAGCCACTTGGTACTATCAAACCAGCCCAACTTGGCACTGGTGCCACCTTGGGTCTGGGAACCATCCTGCGTATCGTGGATTCTATGGGGCCAGCCGGCCACTCCCAGCCACTGGCCCCCAAACAAAATCAATGGCGCTTTTCCCTGGAAAACAAAACTCGCCTGCCAAATTTTTGACGGCAGATTGCAGGAGCCACTTGGTACTATCAAACCAGCCCAACTTGGCACTGATGCCACCATGGGTCTGGTAAACATCCTGCCTATCGTAGCTTTTCAGGAGCCAGCCGGTCACTCCCAGCCATATGCCCCCAGCCACAAACCTCGGCCCGTTTCCCTGGCAAACAAAAGTAAGCTACCCCGCTTCTGGATGGCAGATTGCAGGAGACACTTTGCACCATCAAACTAGCCCGACATGGCACTGGTGCCACCTCTGGTCTGGGAACCATCCTGCGTATCGTATATTCTAATTAGCCAGCCGGCTACTCCCAGCCTCAGGCCCCCAAACACAAACAACGGCGCTTTTCCCTGGAAAAAAAATTAAGCTACCCCTCTTCTGGATGGCAGATTGCAGGAGCCACTTGCTACTATCAAACCAGCCCAACTTCGCACTGCTGCCACCATGGGTCTGGTAACCATCCTGCCTATCGTAGCTTTTCAGGAGCCAGCCGGTCACTCCCAGCCATAGGCCGCCAGACACAAACCTCGGCCCGTTTCCCTGGCAAACAAAAGTAAGCTACCGCGCTTCTGGATGGCAGATTGCAGGAGCCACTTTGCACCATCAAACTAGCCCGACTTGGCACTGGTGCCACCTCTGGTCTGGGAACCATCCTGCGTATCGTGGATTCTAATTAGTCAGCCGGCCACTCCCAGCCACAGGACCCCAAACACAAACAACGGCGCTTTTCCCTGGAAAACTAAACTCGCCTGCCAACTTTTTGTGAGCAGATTGCAGGAGCCACTTGGTACTATCAAATCAGCCCAACTTGGCACTGGTGCCACCATGGGTCTGGTCACCATCCTGCCTATCGTAGCTTTTCAGGAGACAGCCGGTCAGTCCCAGCCATAGGCCTCGAGACACAAACCTCGGCACGTTTCCTTGGCAAACACAAGTAAGCTACCCCGCTTCTGGATGGCAGATTGCAGGAACTACTTTGCACCATCAAACCAGCCCGACTTGGCACTGGTGCCACCTTGGCTCTGGGAACGATGCTGCGTATCGTGGATTCTAAGGAGCCAGCTGGCCACTCCCAGCCACATGCCGCCGAACACAAACAACGGCGCTTTTTCCCTGGAAAACAAAACTCGCCTGCCAACTTTTTGATGGCAGATTGCAGGAGCCACTTGGTACTATCAAACCAGCCCAACTTGGCACTGGTGGCACCATGGGTCTGGTAACCATCCTGCCTATCGTAGCTTTTCAGGAGCCAGTCGGTCACTCCCAGCCTTAGGCCCACAGACACAAACCTCGGCCCGTTTCCCTTGCAAACAAAAGTAAGCTACCCCGCTTCTGGATGGCAGATTGCAGGAGCCACTTTGCACCATCAAACTAGACCGATTTGGCACTGGTGCCTCCTTGGGTCTGGGAACCATCCTGCGTATCGTGGATTCTAATTAGCCAGCCGGCCACTCCGAGCCACCCGACCCCAAACACAAACAACGGCGCTTTTCCCTGGAAAACAAAACTCGTCTGCCAACTTTTTGATGGCAGATTGCAGGAGCCACTTGGTACAATCAAATCAGCCCAACTTGGCACTGGTGCCACCATGGGTCTGGTAACCATCCTGCCTATCGTAGCTTTTCCGGAGCCAGCCGGTCACTCCCAGCCATAGGCATCGACACACAAACCTCGGCCAGTTTCCTTGGCAAACACAAGTAAGCTACCCCGCTTCTGGATGGCAGATTGCAGGAGCCACTTGGTACTATCAAACCAGTCCGACTTGGCACTGGTGCCACCTTGGGTCTGGGAACCATCCTGCGTATCGATGATTCCAAGACGCAAGGGGGCCACTCCCAGCCACAGGGCCCCAAACAAAAACAACGGCGCTTTTCCCCAGAAAACAAAACTCGCCTGCCAAATTTTTGATGGCAGATTGCAGGAGCCACTTGGTACTATCAAATCAGCCCAACTTGGCACTGGTGTCACCATGGGTCTGGTCACCATCCTGCCTATCGTAGCTTTTCACGACCTAGACGGTCACTCCCGGCCATAGGCCGCCAGACACAAAGCTCGGCCCGTTTCCCTGGCAAACAAAAGTAAGCTGCCCCGCTTCTGGATGGCACATTGCAGGACGCGCTTTGTACTATCAAACCAGCCCAACTTGGCACTGGTGCCACCATGGGTCTGGTCACCATCCTGCCTATCGTAGTTTTCAGGCTCCTGCAATCTGCCATCAAAAAGTTGGCAGGCGAGTTTTGTTTTCCAGGGAAAAGCGCCTTTGTTTGTGTTTGGGGGCCTGTGGCTGGGAGTGGCCGGCTGGCTCCTTAGAATCCACAAAACGCAGGATGGTTCCCAGACCAGAGGTGGCACCAGTGCCAAGTCGGGCCAGTTTGATGGTGCAATGTGGCTCCTGCAATTTGCCATCCAGAAGCGGGGTAGCTTACTTTTGTTTGCCAGGGAAACGGGCCGAGGTTTTTGTCTGGGGGCCTATGGCTGGGAGTGACCGGCTGGCTCCTGAAAACTACGATAGGCAGGATGGTTACCAGACCCATGGTGGCACCAGTGCCAAGTTGGGCTGTTTTTGTAGTACCAATTGCGTCCTGCAATTTGCCCTCCAGAAGAGGGGCAGTTGAGTTTTGTTTGCCAGAGAAAAGGGCCGTGGTTTGTGCTTGAGGGCCTATGGCTGAGAATGGCCGGCTGGCTCCTGAAAATCCACGCTAGGCAGCATGGTTCCCAGACCCCAGGTGGCACCAGTGCCAAGTCAGGCTGGTTTGATGGTGCAAAGTGTCTCCTGCAATCTGCCATCCAGAAGCGGGGTAGCCGATTTTTGTTTGCAAGAGAAAATGTCCGTGGTTTTTTTTGGGCGCCTGTGGCTGGCAGTGGCCGGCTGGCTCATTAGAATCCACGATACGCAGCATGGTTCCCAGAGCCAAGGTGGCACCAGTGCCAAGTTGGGCTGGTTTGATGGTGCAAAGTGGCTCCTCTAATCTGCCATCCAGAAGCGGGGTAGCTTACTTTTGTTTGCCAGGGAAACGGGCAGAGCTTTGTGTCTGGGGGCCTATGGCTGGGAGTGGCCAGCTGGCTCCTTAAAATGCACGATACGCAGGATGGTGACCAGACCCAAGGTGGCACCAGTGCCAAGTCGGGCTGGTTTTGAAGTACCAAGTGCGTCCTGCAATTTGCCATCCAGAAGAGGGGCAGTTGAGTTTTGTTTACCAGAGTAAAGTGCCGTGGTTTGTGTTTGGGGGCCTATGGCTGAGAGTGGCCGGCTGGCCCCTGAAAATCCACGATAGGCAGGATGGTTCCCAGATCCAAGGTGGCACCAGTGCCAAGTCGGGCTTGTTTGATGGTGCAAAGTGGCTCCTGCAATCTGCCATCCAGACGCGGGGCAGCGGATTTTTGTTTGCTGGAGAAAAGTTCCGTGGTTTGTTTTTGGCGGTATATGGATGGGAGTGGCCGGCTGTCTCCTTAAAAAGGTCGATACGCAGGATGGTTCCCTGACCCAATGTGGCATCAGCGCCACGTGGGGCTGTTTTCGTAGTACCAAGTGCGTCCTGCAATTTGCCGTCCAGAAGAGGGGCAGTTGAGTTTTGTTTGCCAGAGAAAAGGGCCGTGGTTTGTGTTTGGGGGCATATGGCTGAGAGTGGCCGGCTGGCGCCTTAGAATCCACGATACGCAGGATGGTTCCCAGACCCGAGGTGGCACCAGTGCCAAGTCGGGCTGGTTTGATGGTTCAAAGTGGCTCCTGCAATCTGCCATCCAGAAGCGGGGTAGCTTACTTTTGTTTGCCGGGGAAACGGGCAGAGATTTGTGTTTGGGGCCTATGGCTGGGACTGATCGGCTGGCTCCTGAAAAGCTACGATAGGCAGGATGGTGACCAGACCCATGGTGGCAGCAGTCCCAAGTTGGGCTGGTTTGATAGTACCAAGTGGCTCCTGCAATCAGCCATCAAAATGTTGGCAGGCGAGTTTTGTTTTCCAGGGAAAAGCGCCGTTGTTTGTGTTTGGGGGCCTGTGGATGGGAGTGGCCGGCTGGCGCCTTAGAATCTACGTTACGCAGCATGGTTCCCAGAGCCAAGGTGGCACCAGTGCCAAGTCGGGCTGGTTTGATAGTACCAAGTGGTTCCTGCAATCTGCCATCCAGAAGCGGGGCAGCTTACTTTTGTTTGCCAGGGAAACGGGCCGAGGTTTGTGTCTGGCGGCCTATGGCTGGGAGTGACCGGCTGGCTCCTGAAAAGCTACGATAGGCAGGATGGTGACCAGACCCATGGTGGCACCAGTGCCAAGTTGGGCTGGTTTCATAGTACCAAGTGGCTCCTGCAATCTGCCATCCAAAAGTTGGCAGGCGAGTTTTGTTTTCCAGGGAAAAGCGCCGTTGTTTGTGTTTGGGGGCCTGTGGCTGGGAGTGGCCGCCTGGCGCCTTAGAATCTTCGTTAGGCAGCATGGTTACCAGACCAATGGAGGCACCAGTGCCAAGTCGGGCTGGTTTGATAGTACCAAGTGGCTCCTGCAATCTGCCATCCAGAAGCGGGGTAGCTTACTTTTGTTTTCCAGGGAATCGGGCAGAGGTTTGTGTCTGGGGCCTATGGCTGGGACTGACCGGCTGGCTCCTGAAAAGCTACCATAGGCAGGATGGTTACCAGACCCATGGTGGCACCAGTGCCAAGTTGGGCTGATTTGATAGTACCAAGTGGCTCCTGCAATCTGCCATGCAGAAGCGGGGCAGATTACTTTTATTTACCATGGAAATGGGCCGAGCTTTGTGTCTGGGCGCCTATGGCTGGAAGTGACCGGCTGGCTCCTGAAAAGCTACGATAGGCAGGATTGTGACAAGACCCATGGTGGCACCAGTGCCATGTTGGGCTGGTTTGATAGCACCAAGTGGCTCCTGCAATCTGCCATCAAAAAGTTGGCAGGCGAGTTTTGTTTTCCAGGGAAAAGAGCCGTTGTTTGTGTTTGGGGGCCTGTGGCTGGGAGTGGCCGGCGTGCTCCTTAGAATCCACGATACGCAAGATGGTTCCCAGACCCGAGGTGGCATCAGTGCCAAGTTGGGCTGTTTTTGTAGTACTAAGTGCGTCCTGCAATTTGCCTTCCAGAAGAGGGGCAGTTGAGGTTTGTTTGCCAGAGAAAAGAGCCGTGGTTTGTGTTAGAGGGCATATGGCTGAGAGTGGCCGGCTGACCCCACAAAATCCACAATAGGCAGGATGGTTCCCAGAGCCAAGGTGGCACCAGTGCCAAGTTGGGCTGGTTTGATAGTACTAAATAGCTCCTGCAATCTGCCATCCAGAAGCGGGGTAGCTTAATTTTGTTTGTCAGGGAAACGTGCAGAGCTTTGTGTCTGGGGTCCTGTGGCTGGGAGTGGCCGGCTGGCTCCTTAGAATCCACGATACGCAGGATGGTTCCCAGACCAGTGGTGGCACCAGTGCCAAGTTGGGCTGGTTTGATAGTACCAAGTGGCTCCTGCAATCTGCCATCAAAAAGTTGGCAGGCGAGTTTTGTTTTCCAGGGAAAAGCGCCGTTGTTTGTGTTTGGGGGCCTGTGGCTGGGAGTGGCCGGCCGGCTAATTAGAATCCACGATACGCAGGATGGTTCCCAGACCCGAGGTTGCACCAGTGCCAAGTCAGGATAGTTTGATGGTGCAAAGTGCCTCCTGCAATCTGCCATCCAGAAGCGGGGTAGCTTACTTTTGTTTGCCAGGGAAACGGGCCGAGGATTTTTTCTGGCGGCCTATGGTTGGGAGTGATCGGCTGGCTCCTGAAAAGCTACAGTAGGCAGGATGATTACCAGAACCATGGTGGCACCAGTGCCAAGTTGGGCTGATTTGATAGTACCAAGTGGCTCCTGCAATCTGCCATCAAAAAGTTGGGAGGCGAGTTTTGTTTTCCAGGGAAAAGCGCCGTTGTTTGTGTTTGGGGCCCTGTGGCTGGGAGTGGCCGCCTGTCGTCTTAGAATCCACGTTACGCAGCATGGTTCCCAGATCCAAGGTGGCACCAGTGCCAAGTCGGGCTGGTTTGATAGTACCAAGTGGCTCCTGCAATCTGCCATCCAGAAGCGGGGCAGCTTACTTTTGTTTGCCAGGGAAACGGGCCGAGGTATTTGTCTGGGGCCCTATGGCAGGGAGTGACTGGCTGGCTCCTGAAAAGCTACGATAGGCAGGATGTTTACCAGACCCATGGTGGCACCAGTGCCAAGTTGGGCTAATTTGATAGTACCAAGTGGCTCCTGCAATCTGCCATCCAGAAGCGGGGCAGCTTACTATTGTTTTCCATGGAAACGGGCCGAGGTTTCTGTCTGGGGGTCTATGGCTGGGAGTGACCTCCTGGCTCCTGAAAAGCTATGCTAGGCAGGATGGTGACCAGACCCATGGTGGCACCAGTGCCAAGTTGGGCTGGTTTGATAGTACCAAGTGGCTCCTGCAATCTGCCATCAAAATGTTGGCAGGCGAGTTTTGTTTTCCGGGGTAAAGCGCCGTTGTTTGTGTTTGGGCGCCTGTGGCTCGGAGTGCCCGGGTGGCTGCTTAGAATCCACAATACGCAGGATGGTTCCCAGGCCAGAGGTGGCACCAGTGCCAAGTCGGGCTGTTTTCGTAGTACCAAGTGCGTCCTGCAATTTGCCGTCCAGAAGAAGGGCAGTTGAGTTTTGTTTGCCAGACAAAAGGGCCGTGGTTTGTGTTTGGGGGCATATGCCTGAGAGAGGCCGGCTGGCCCCTGAAAATCCACGATAGGCAGGATGGTTCCCAGAGCCAAGGTGGCATCAGTGCCAAGTCGGGCTTGTTTGATGGTGCAAAGTGGCTCCTGCAATCTGCCATCCAGAAGCGGGGTAGCTTACTTTTGTTTGCCGGGGAAACGGGCAGAGATTTGTGTTTGGGGCCTATGGCTGGGACTGATCGGCTGGCTCCTAAAAAGCTACGATAGGCAGGATGGTTACCAGACCCATGGAGGCACCAGTGCCAAGTCGGGCTGGTTTGATAGTACCAAGTGGCTCCTGCAATCTGCCATCCAGAAGCGGGGCAGCTTACTTTTGTTTGCCAGGGAAACGGGCCGAGGTTTGTGTCTGGCGGCCTATGGCTGGGAGTGACCGGCTGGCTCCTGAAAAGCTCCGATAGGCAGGATGGTGACCAGACCCATGGTGGCAGCAGTGCCAAGTTGGGCTGGTTTCATAGTACCAAGTGGCTCCTGCAATCAGCCATCAAAATGTTGGCAGGCGAGTTTTGTTTTCCAGGGAAAAGCGCCGTTGTTTGTGTTTGGGGGCCTGTGGATGGGAGTGGCCGGCTGGCGCCTTAGAATCTACGTTACGCAGCATGGTTACCAGACCAGAGGTGGCACCAGTGCCAAGTCGGGCTGGTTTTATAGTACGAAGTGGCTCCCGCAATCTGCCATCCAGAAGCGGGGCAGCTTACTTTTGTTTGCCAGGGAAACGGGCCGAGGTTTTTGTCTGGGGGCAAAAGGCTGGGAGTGACCGGCTGGCTCCTGAAAAGCTACGATAGGCAGGATGGTGACCAGACCCTTGGTGGCACCAGTGCCAATTTGGGCTGGTTTGATAGTACCAAGTGGCTCCTGCAATCTGCCATCAAAAAGTTGGCAGGCGAGTTTTGTTTTCCAGGGAAAAGCGCCGTTGTTTGTGTTTGGGGGCCTGTGGTTGGGAGTGGCCGCCTGGCGCCTTAGAATCTTCGTTACGCAGCATGGTTCCCAGAGCCAAGGTGGCACCAGTGCCAAGTCGGGCTGGTTTGATAGTACCAAGTGGTTCCTGCAATCTGCCATCCAGAAGCGGGGCAGCTTACTTTTGTTTGCCAGGGAAACGGGCCGAGCTTTGTGTCTGGCGGCCTATGGCTGGGAGTGACCGGCTGGCTCCTGAAAAGCTACGATAGGCAGGATGGTGACCAGACCCATGGTGGCACCAGTGCCAAGTTGGGCTGGTTTCATAGTACCAAGTGGCCCCTGCAATCTGCCATCCAAAAGTTGGCAGGCGAGTTTTGTTTTCCAGGGAAAAGCGCCGTTGTTTGTGTTTGGCGGCCTGTGGCTGGGAGTGGCCGCCTGGCGCCTTAGAATCTTCGTTAGGCAGCATGGTTACCAGACCAATGGAGGCACCAGTGCCAAGTCGGGCTGGTTTGATAGTACCAAGTGGCTCCTGCAATCTGCCATCCAGAAGCGGGGCAGCTTACTTTTGTTTGCCAGGGAAACGGGCCGAGGTTTGTGTCTGGGGGCCTATTGCTGGGAGTGACCGGCTGGCTCCTGAAAAGCTACGATAGGCAGGATGGTGACCAGACCAATGGTGGCACCAGTGCCAAGTTGGGCTGGTTTGATAGTACCAAGTGGCTCCTGCAATCTGCCATCAAAAATTTGGCAGGCCAGTTTTGTTTTCCAGGGAAAAGCGCCGTTGTTTGTGTTTGTGGGCCTGTGGCTGGGACTGGCCAGCTGGCTCCTTAGAATCCACGATACGCAGGATGGTTCCCAGACCAGAGGTGGCACCAGTGCCAAGTCGGGATAGTTTGATGGTTCAAAGTGGCTCCTGCAATCTGCCATCCAGAAGCGGGGTAGCTTACTTTTGTTTTCCAGGGAATCGGGCAGAGGTTTGTGTCTGGGGCCTATGGCTGGGACTGACCGGCTGGCTCCTGAAAAGCTACCATAGGCAGGATGGTTACCAGACCCATGGTGGCACCAGTGCCAAGTTGGGCTGATTTGATAGTACCAAGTGGCTCCTGCAATCTGCCATGCAGAAGCGGGGCAGCTTACTTTTATTTACCATGGAAATGGGCCGAGCTTTGTGTCTGGGCGCCTATGGCTGGAAGTGACCGGCTGGCTCCTGAAAAGCTACGATAGGCAGGATTGTGACAAGACCCATGGTGGCCCCAGTGCCATGTTGGGTTGGTTTGATAGCACCAAGTGGCTCCTGCAATCTGCCATCAAAAAGTTGGCAGGCGAGTTTTGTTTTCCAGGGAAAAGAGCCGTTGTTTGTGTTTGGGGGCCTGTGGCTGGGAGTGGCCGGCGTGCTCCTTAGAATCCACGATACGCAGGATGGTTCCCAGACCCGAGGTGGCACCAGTGCCAAGTTGGGCTGTTTTTGTAGTACCAAGTGCGTCCTGCAATTTGCCTTCCAGAAGAGGGGCAGTTGAGTTTTGTTTGCCAGAGAAAAGGGCCGTGGTTTGTGTTTGAGGGCATATGGCTGAGAGTGGCCGGCTGACCCCACAAAATCCACAATAGGCAGGATGGTTCCCAGAGCCAAGGTGGCACCAGTGCCAAGTCGGGCTGGTTTGATAGTACTAAATAGCTCCTCCAATCTGCCATCCAGAAGCGGGGTAGCTTAATTTTGTTTGTCAGGGAAACGTGCAGAGCTTTGTGTCTGGGGTCCTGTGGCTGGGAGTGGCCGGCTGGCTCCTTAGAATCCACGATACGCAGGATGGTTCCCAGACCCGAGGTGGCACCAGTGCCAAGTTGGGCTGGTTTGATAGTACCAAGTGGCTCCTGCAATCTGCCATCAAAAAGTTGGCAGGCGAGTTTTGTTTTCCAGGGAAAAGCGCCGTTGTTTGTGTTTGGGGGCCTGTGGCTGGGAGTGGCCGGCCGGCTAATTAGAATCCACGATACGCAGGATGGTTCCCATACCCGAGGTGGCACCAGTGCCAAGTCGGGATAGTTTGATGGTGCAAAGTGCCTCCTGCAATCTGCCATCCAGAAGCGGGGTAGCTTACTTTTGTTTGCCAGGGAAACGGGCCGAGGTTTTTTTCTGGCGGCCTATGGTTGGGAGTGATCGGCTGGCTCCTGAAAAGCTACAGTAGGCAGGATGATTACCAGACCCATGGTGGCACCAGTGCCAAGTTGGGCTGATTTGATAGTACCAAGTGGCTCCTGCAATCTGCCATCAAAAAGTTGGGAGGCGAGTTTTGTTTTCCAGGGAAAAGCGCCGTTGTTTGTGTTTGGGGCCCTGTGGCTGGGAGTGGCCGCCTGTCGTCTTAGAATCCACGTTACGCAGCATGGTTCCCAGATCCAAGGTGGCACCAGTGCCAAGTCGGGCTGGTTTGATAGTACCAAGTGGCTCCTGCAATCTGCCATCCAGAAGCGGGGCAGCTTACTTTTGTTTGCCAGGGAAACGGGCCGAGGTATTTGTCTGGGGCCCTATGGCAGGGAGTGACTGGCTGGCTCCTGAAAAGCTACGATAGGCAGGATGTTTACCAGACCCATGGTGGCACCAGTGCCAAGTTGGGCTAATTTGATAGTACCAAGTGGCTCCTGCAATCTGCCATCCAGAAGCGGGGCAGCTTACTTTTGTTTTCCATGGAAACGGGCCGAGGTTTCTGTCTGGGGGTCTATGGCTGGGAGTGACCTCCTGGCTCCTGAAAAGCTATGCTAGGCAGGATGGTGACCAGACCCATGGTGGCACCAGTGCCAAGTTGGGCTGGTTTGATAGTACCAAGTGGCTCCTGCAATCTGCCATCAAAATGTTGGCAGGCGAGTTTTGTTTTCCGGGGTAAAGCGCCGTTGTTTGTGTTTGGGCGCCTGTGGCTCGGAGTGGCCAGGTGGCTGCTTAGAATCCACAATACGCAGGATGGTTCCCAGGCCAGAGGTGGCACCAGTGCCAAGTCGGGCTGTTTTCGTAGTACCAAGTGCGTCCTGCAATTTGCCGTCCAGAAGAAGGGCAGTTGAGTTTTGTTTGCCAGAGAAAAGGGCCGTGGTTTGTGTTTGGGGGCATATGCCTGAGAGTGGCCGGCTGGCCCCTGAAAATCCACGATAGGCAGGATGGTTCCCAGAGCCAAGGTGGCATCAGTGCCAAGTCGGGATAGTTTGATAGTAATAAATAGCTCCTGCAATCTGCTATCTAGAAGCAGGGCAGCTTCCTTTTGTTTGCCAGGGAAACGGGCCGAGGTTTGTGTCTGGGGGCCTATGGCTGGGAGTGACCGGCTGGCTCCTGAAAAGCTACGATAGGCAGGATGGTGACCAGACCCATGGTGGCACCAGTGCCAAGTTGGGCTGATTTGATAGTACCAAGTGGCTCCTGCAATCTGCCATCAAAAAGTTGGCAGGCGAGTTTGGTTTTCCAGGGAAAAGCGCCGTTGTTTGTGTTTGGGGGCCTGCGGCTGGGAGTGGCCGGCTGGCGCCTTAGAATCTACGATACGCAGCATGGTTCCCAGACCCAAGGTGGCACCAGTGCCAAGTCGGGCTGGTTTGATAGTACCAAGTGGCTCCTGCAATCTGCCATCCAGAAGCGGGGCAGCTTACTTTTGTTTGCCAGGGAAACGGGCCGAGGTTTGTGACTGGGGGCCTATGGCTGGGAGTGACCGGCTGGCTCCTGAAAAGCTCCGATAGGCAGGATGGTGACCAGACCCATGGTGGAACCAGTGCCAAGTTGGGCTGGTTTGATAGTACCAAGTGGCTCCTGCAATCTGCCATCAAAAATCTGGCAGGCCAGTTTTGTTTTCCAGGGAAAAGCGCCGTTGTTTGTGTTTGTGGGCCTGTGGCTGGGACTGGCCAGCTGGCTCCTTAGAATCCACGATACGCAGGATGGTTCCCAGACCAGAGGTGGCACCAGTGCCAAGTCGGGATAGTTTGATGGTTCAAAGTGGCTCCTGCAATCTGCCATCCAGAAGCGGGGTACCTTACTTTTGTTTGCCAGAGAATCGGGCAGAGCTTTGTGTCTGGGGCCTATGGCTGGGACTGACCGGCTGGCTCCTGAAAAGCTGCGATAGGCAGGATGGTTACCAGACCCATGGAGGCACCAGTGCCAAGTTGGGCTGGTTTGATAGTACCAAGTGGTTCCTGCAATCTGCCATGCAGAAGCGGGGCAGCTTACTTTTATTTACCATGGAAATGGGCCGAGCTTTGTGTCTGGGCGCCTATGGCTGGAAGTGACCGGCTGGCTCCTGAAAAGGTACGATAGGCAGGATTGTGACAAGACCCATGGTGGTACCAGTGCCATGTTGGGCTGGTTTGATAGCACCAAGTGGCTCCTGCAATCCGCCATCAAAAAGTTGGCAGGCGAGATTTGTTTTCCAGGGAAAAGAGCCGTTGTTTGTGTTTGGGGGCCTGTGGCTGGGAGTGGCCGGCCGGCTCCTTAGAATCCACGATACGCAGGATGGTTCCCAGACCAGAGGTGGCACCAGTGCCAAGTTGGGCTGTTTTTGTAGTACCAAGTGCGTCCTGCAATTTGCCTTCCAGAAGAGGGGCAGTTGAGTTTTGTTTGCCAGAGAAAAGGGCCGTGGTTTGTGTTTGAGGGCATATGGCTGAGAGTGGCCGGCTGACCCCACAAAATCCACAATAGGCAGGATGGTTCCCAGAGCCAAGGTGGCACCAGTGCCAAGTCGGGCTGGTTTGATAGTACTAAATAGCTCCTGCAATCTGCCATCCAGAAGCGGGGTAGCTTAATTTTGTTTGTCAGGGAAACGGGCAGAGCTTTGTGTCTGGGGTCCTGTGGCTGGGAGTGGCCGGCTGGCTCCTTAGAATCCACGATACGCAGGATGGTTCCCAGACCAGTGGTGGCACCAGTGCCAAGTTGGGCTGGTTTGATAGTACCAAGTGGCTCCTGCAATCTGCCATCAAAAAGTTGGCAGGCGAGTTTTGTTTTCCAGGGAAAAGCGCCGTTGTTTGTGTTTGGGGCCCTGTGGCTGGGAGTGGCCGCCTGTCGTCTTAGAATCCACGTTACGCAGCATGGTTCCCAGATCCAAGGTGGCACCAGTGCCAAGTCGGGCTGGTTTGATAGTACCAAGTGGCTCCTGCAATCTGCCATCTAGAAGCGGGGCAGCTTACTTTTGTTTGCCAGGGAAACGGGCCGAGGTATTTGTCTGGGGCCCTATGGCAGGGAGTGACTGGCTGGCTCCTGAAAAGCTACGATAGGCAGGATGTTTACCGGACCCATGGTGGCACCAGTGCCAAGTTGGGCTAATTTGATAGTACCAAGTGGCTCCTGCAATCTGCCATCCAGAAGTGGGGCAGCTTACTTTTGTTTTCCATGGAAGCGGGCCGAGGTTTCTGTCTGGGCGTCTATGGCTGGGAGTGACCTCCTGGCTCCTGAAAAGCTATGATAGGCAGGATGGTGACCAGACCCATGGTGGCACCAGTGCCAAGTTGGGCTGGTTTGATAGTACCAAGTGGCTCCTGCAATCTGCCATCAAAATGTTGGCAGGCGAGTTTTGTTTTCCGGGGAAAAGCGCCGTTGTTTGTGTTTGGGGGCCTGTGGCTGGGAGTGGCCGGGTGGCTGCTTAGAATCCACGATACGCAGGATGGTTCCCAGGCCAGAGGTGTTACCAGTGTCAAGTTGGGCTGGTTTGATGGTGCCAAGTGGCTCCTGCAATCTGCCATCCAGAAGCGGGGTAGCTTACTTTTGTTTTCCAGGGAAACGGGCGGAAATTCTTGTCTGGGGGCCAGTGCCTGGGGCTGGCTGGCCGGCCCCTGAAAAGCTACGATAGGCAGGATGGTGACCAGACTCATGGTGGCACCAGTGCCAAGTTGGGCTGGTTTGATAGTACCAAGTGGCTCCTGCAATCTGCCATCCAGAAGCGGGGCAGCTTACTTTTGTTTTCCATGGAAACGGGCCGAGGTTCCTGTCTGGGGGTCTATGGCTGGGAGTGACCGGCTGGCTCCTGAAAAGCTATGCTAGGCAGGATGGTGACCAGACCCATGGTGGCACCAGGGCCAAGTAGGGCTGGTTTGATAGTGCCAAGAGGCTCCTGCAATCTGCCATCAAAATGTTGGCAGGCGAGTTTTGTTTTCCGGGGAAAAGCGCCGTTGTGTGTGTTTGGGGGCCTGTGGCTGGGAGTGGCTGCCTGGCGCCTTAGAATCTACGTTACGCAGCATGGTTCTCAGACCCAAGGTGGCACCAGTGCCAAGTCGGGCTGGTTTGATAGTACCAAGTGGCTCCTGCAATCTGCCATCCAGAAGCGGGGCAGCTTAATTTTGTTTGCCAGGGAAACGGGCCGAGGTTTGTGTCTGGCGGCCTATGGCTGAGAGTGACCGGCTAGGTCCTGAAAAGCTACGATAGGCAGGATGGTGACCATACCCATGGTGGCACCAGTGCCAAGTTGGGCTGGTTTGATAGTACCAAGTGGCTCCTGCAATCTGCCATCAAAATGTTTGCAGGCCAGATTTGTTTTCCAGGGAAAAGCGCAGTTGTTTGTGTTTGGGGGCCTGTGGCTGGGAGTGGCCGGCTGGCTCCTTAGAATCCACGATACGCAGGATGGTTCCCAGGCCAGAGGTGGCACCAGTGTCAAGTTGGGCTGGTTTGATGGTGCAAAGTGGCTCCTGCAATCTGCCATCCAGAAGCGGGGTAGCTTACTTTTGTTTGCCGGGGAAACAGGCAGAGCTTTGTGTTTGGGGCCTATGGCTGGGACTGACCGGCTGGCTCCTGAAAAGCTACGATAGGCAGGATGGTTACCAGACCCATGGAGGCACCAGTGCCAAGTTGGACTTTTTTGATAGCACCATGTGGCTCCTGCAATCTGCCATCCAGAAGCGGGGCAGCTTACGTTTGTTTGCCAGGGAAACGGGCCGAGATTTGTGTCTGGCGGCCTATGGCCGGCAGTGACCGGCTGGCTCCT
The DNA here is from genome assembly GCF_028018845.1 of Melospiza georgiana. Lineage (NCBI taxonomy): Eukaryota > Metazoa > Chordata > Aves > Passeriformes > Passerellidae > Melospiza > Melospiza georgiana. Next base: position 57,413,519 of record NC_080430.1, read on the forward strand.
GAAAAGCTCCGATAGGCAGTATGCTGACCAGACCCATGGTGGCAGCAGTGCCAAGTTGGGCTGGTTTCATAGTACCAAGTGTCTCCTGCAATCTGCCATCAAAAAGTTGGTAGGCGAGTTTTGTTTTCCAGGGAAAAGCGCCGTTGTTTGTGTTTGGGGGCCTGTGGCTGGGAGTGGCCAGCTGGCTCCTTAGAATCCACGATACGCAGGATGGTTCCCAGACCAGAGGTGGCACCAGTGCCAAGTCGGGCTGGTTTGATGGTGCAAAGTGGCTCCTGCAATCTGCCATCCAGAAGCGGGGTAGCTTACTTTGGTTTGCCAGGGAAACGGGCAGAGCTTTGTGTCTGGGGCCTATGGCTGGGAGTGACCAGCTGGCTCCTGAAAAGCTACGATAGGCAGGATGGTTACCAGACCCATGGTGGCACCAGTGCCAATATGGGCTGGTTTGATAGCATCATGTGGCTCCTGCAATCTGCCATCAAAAAGAAGCGGGGCAGCTTACTTTTGTTTGCCAGGGAAACGGGCCGAGGTTTGTGTCTGGCGGCCTATGGCCGGGAGTGACCTCCTGGCTCCTGAAAAGCTCCGATAGGCAGGATGCTGACCAGACCCATGGTGGCAGCAGTGCCAAGTTTGGCTGGCTTCATAGTACCAAGTGGCTCCTGCAATCTGCCATCAAAAAGTTGGCAGGCGAGTTTTGTTTTCCAGGGAAAAGCGCCGTTGTTTGTGTTTGGGGGCCTGTGGCTGGGAGTGGCCAGCTGGCTCCTTAGAATCCACGATACGCAGGATGGTTCCCAGACCAGAGGTGGCACCAGTGCCAAGTCGGGCTGGTTTGATGTTTCAAAGTGGCTCCTGCAATCTGCCATCCAGAAGCGGGGTAGCTTACTTTTGTTTGCCAGGGAAACGGGCAGAGCTTTGTGTCTGGGGCCTATGGCTGGGAGTGACCGGCTGGCTCCTGAAAAGCTACGATAGGCAGGATGGTTACCAGACCCATGGAGGCACCAGTGCCAAGTTGGGCTGGTCTGATAGTACCAAGTCGCTCCTGCAATCTGCCATCCAAGAGCAGGGCAACTGAATTTTGTTTGCCAGAGAAATGCGCTGTTGTTTGTGTTTGGGGTCCTGTGGCTGGGAGTGGCCGGCTGGCTCCTTAGAATCCACGATACGCAGGATGGTTCCCAGACCCAAGGTGGCACCAGTGCCAAGTCGGGCTGGTTTGATAGTACCAAGTGGTTCCTGCAATCTGCCATAAAGAAGCGGGGCAGCTTACTTTTGTTTGCCAGGGAAATGGGCCGAGCTTTGTGTCTGGGCGCCTATGGCTGGGAGTGACCGGCTGGCTCCTGAAAAGCTACGATAGGCAGGATTGTGACTAGACCCATGGTGGCACCAGTGCCAAGTTGGCTGGTTTGATAGCACCAAGTGGCTCATGCAATCTGCCATCAAAAAGTTGGCAGGCGAGTTTTGTTTTCCAGGGAAAAGCGCCGTTGTTTGTGTTTGGGGGCCTGTGGCTGGGAGTGGCCGGCTGGCTCCTTAGAATCCACGATACGCAGCATGGTTCCCAGACCCGAGGTGGCACCAGTGCCAAGTCGGGCTGATTTGATAGTACCAAGTGGCTCCTGCAATCTGCCATCCAGAAGCGGGGCAGCTTACTTTTGTATGCCAGGGAAACGGGCCGAGGTTTGTGTCTGGGGGCCTATGGCTGGGAGTGACCGGCTGGCTCCTGAAAGGCTACGATAGGCAGGATGGTGACCAGGCCCATGGTGACACCAGTGCCAAGTTGGGCTGATTTGATAGTACCAAATGGCTCCTGCAATCTGCCATGCAGAAGTGGGGCAGCTGAGTTTTGTTTTCCAGGGAAAAGGGCCGTGGTTTTTGTTTGGGGGCTATGGCTCAGAGTGGCCGGCTGGCCCCTGAAAATCCACAATAGGCAGAATGGTTCCCAGACCCAAGGTGGCACCAGTGCCAAGTTGGGCTGTTTTTGTAGTACCAAGTGCGTCCTGCAATTTGCCTTCCAAAAGAGGGGCAGTTGAGTTTTGTTTGCCAGAGAAAAGGGCCGTGGTTTCTGTTTGAGGGCATATGGCTGAGAGTGGCCGGCTGACCCCACAAAATCCACAATAGGCAGGATGGTTCCCAGAGCCAAGGTGGCACAAGTGCCAAGTCGGGCTGGTTTGATAGTACTAAATAGCTCCTGCAATCTGCCATCCAGAAGCGGGGTAGCTTAATTTTGTTTGTCAGGGAAACGGGCAGAGCTTTGTGAATGGGGTCCTGTGGCTGGGAGTGGCCGGCTGGCTCCTTAGAATCCACGATACGCAGGATGGTTCCCAGACCAGAGGTGGCACCAGTGCCAAGTCGGGCTGATTTGATAGTACCAAATGGCTCCTGCAATCTGCCATCCAGAAGCGGGGCAGCTTACTTTTGTTTGCCAGGGAAACGGGCCGAGGTTTGTGTCTGGGGGCCTATGGCTGGGAGTGACCGGCTGGCTCCTGAAAAGCTCCGATAGGCAGGATGGTGACCAGGCCCATGGTGACACCAGTGCCAAGTTGGGCTGGTTTGATAGTACCAAGTGGCTCCTGCAATCTGCCATGCAGAAGTGGGGCAGCTGAGTTTTGTTTTCCAGGGAAAAGGGCCGTGGTTTTTGTTTGGGGGCTATGGCTCAGAGTGGCCGGATGGCCCCTGAAAATCCACGATAGGCAGAATGGTTCCCAGACCCAAGGTGGCACCAGTGCCAAGTTGGGCTGTTTTCGTAGTACCAAGTGCGTCCTGCAATTTGCCTTCCAGAAGTGGGGCAATTGAGTTTTGTTTGCCAGAGAAAAGGGCCGTGGTTTCTGTTTGAGGGCATATGGCTGAGAGTGGCCTGCTGACCCCACAAAATCCACAATAGGCAGGATGGTTCCCAGAGCCAAGGTGGCACCAGTGCCAAGTCGGGCTGGTTTGATAGTACTAAATAGCTCCTGCAATCTGCCATCCAGAAGCGGGGTAGCTTAATTTTGTTTGTCAGGGAAACGGGCAGAGCTTTGTGTCTGGGGTCCTGTGGCTGGGAGTGGCCGGCTGGCTCCTTAGAATCCACAATACGCAGGATGGTTCCCAGACCAGTGGTGGCACCAGTGCCAAGTTGGGCTGGTTTGATAGTACCAAGTGGCTCCTGCAATCTGCCATCAAAAAGTTGGCAGGCGAGTTTTGTTTTCCAGGGAAAAGCGCCGTTGTTTGTGTTTGGGGGCCTGTGGCTGGGAGTGGCCGGCTAGCTAATTAGAATCCACGATACGCAGGATGGTTCCCAGACCCGAGGTGGCACCAGTGCCAAGTCGGGATAGTTTGATGGTGCAAAGTGGCTCCTGCAATCTGCCATCCAGAAGCGGGTTAGCTTACTTTTGTTTGCCAGGGAAACGGGCCGAGGTTTTTTTCTGGGGGCCTATGGCTGGGAGTGACCGGCTGGCTCCTGAAAAGCTACAGTAGGCAGGATGATTACCAGACCCATGGTAGCAGCAGTGCCAAGTTGGGCTGATTTGATAGTACCAAGTGGCTCCTGCAATCTGCCATCAAAATGTTGGCAGGCGAGTTTTGTTTTCTGGGGAAAAACGCCGTTGTTTGTGTTTGGGGGCCTGTGGCTCGGAGTGGCCGGGTGGCTGCTTAGAATCCACGATACGCAGGATGGTTCCCAGGCCAGAGGTGGCACCAGTGTCAAGTTGGGCTGGTTTGATGGTGCAAAGTGGCTCCTGCAATCTGTCATCCAGAAGCGGGGTAGCTTACTTTGGTTTGCCAGGGAAACGGGCCGAGGTTCTTGTCTGGGTGCCAGTGCCTGGGGCTGGCTGGCTGGCCCCTGAAAAGCTACGATAGCCAGGATGGTGACCAGACCCATGGTGGCACCAGTGCCAAGTTGGGCTGGTTTGATAGTACCAAGTGGCTCCTGCAATCTGCCATCCAGAAGCGGGGCAGCTTACTTTTGTTTTCCATGGAAACGGGCCGAGGTTCCTGTCTGGGGGTCTATGGCTGGGAGTGACCGGCTGGCTCCTGAAAAGCTATGCTAGGCAGGATGGTGACCAGACCCATGGTGGCACCAGGGCCAAGTAGGGCTGGTTTGATAGTGCCAAGAGGCTCCTGCAATCTGCCATCAAAATGTTGGCAGGCGAGTTTTGTTTTCCGGGGAAAAGCGCCGTTGTGTGTGTTTGGGGGCCTGTGGCTGGGAGTGGCTGCCTGGCGCCTTAGAATCTACGTTACGCAGCATGGTTCTCAGACCCAAGGTGGCACCAGTGCCAAGTCGGGCTGGTTTGATAGTACCAAGTGGCTCCTGCAATCTGCCATCCAGAAGCGGGGCAGCTTAATTTTGTTTGCCAGGGAAACGGGCCGAGGTTTGTGTCTGGCGGCCTATGGCTGAGAGTGACCGGCTAGGTCCTGAAAAGCTACGATAGGCAGGATGGTGACCATACCCATGGTGGCACCAGTGCCAAGTTGGGCTGGTTTGATAGTACCAAGTGGCTCCTGCAATCTGCCATCAAAATGTTTGCAGGCCAGATTTGTTTTCCAGGGAAAAGCGCAGTTGTTTGTGTTTGGGGGCCTGTGGCTGGGAGTGGCCGGCTGGCTCCTTAGAATCCACGATACGCAGGATGGTTCCCAGGCCAGAGGTGGCACCAGTGTCAAGTTGGGCTGGTTTGATGGTGCAAAGTGGCTCCTGCAATCTGCCATCCAGAAGCGGGGTAGCTTACTTTTGTTTGCCGGGGAAACAGGCAGAGCTTTGTGTTTGGGGCCTATGGCTGGGACTGACCGGCTGGCTCCTGAAAAGCTACGATAGGCAGGATGGTTACCAGACCCATGGAGGCACCAGTGCCAAGTTGGACTTTTTTGATAGCACCATGTGGCTCCTGCAATCTGCCATCCAGAAGCGGGGCAGCTTACGTTTGTTTGCCAGGGAAACGGGCCGAGATTTGTGTCTGGCGGCCTATGGCCGGCAGTGACCGGCTGGCTCCTGAAAAGCTCCGATAGGCAGTATGCTGACCAGACCCATGGTGGCAGCAGTGCCAAGTTGGGCTGGTTTCATAGTACCAAGTGTCTCCTGCAATCTGCCATCAAAAAGTTGGTAGGCGAGTTTTGTTTTCCAGGGAAAAGCGCCGTTGTTTGTGTTTGGGGGCCTGTGGCTGGGAGTGGCCAGCTGGCTCCTTAGAATCCACGATACGCAGGATGGTTCCCAGACCAGAGGTGGCACCAGTGCCAAGTCGGGCTGGTTTGATGGTGCAAAGTGGCTCCTGCAATCTGCCATCCAGAAGCGGGGTAGCTTACTTTGGTTTGCCAGGGAAACGGGCAGAGCTTTGTGTCTGGGGCCTATGGCTGGGAGTGACCAGCTGGCTCCTGAAAAGCTACGATAGGCAGGATGGTTACCAGACCCATGGTGGCACCAGTGCCAATATGGGCTGGTTTGATAGCATCATGTGGCTCCTGCAATCTGCCATCAAAAAGAAGCGGGGCAGCTTACTTTTGTTTGCCAGGGAAACGGGCCGAGGTTTGTGTCTGGCGGCCTATGGCCGGGAGTGACCTCCTGGCTCCTGAAAAGCTCCGATAGGCAGGATGCTGACCAGACCCATGGTGGCAGCAGTGCCAAGTTTGGCTGGCTTCATAGTACCAAGTGGCTCCTGCAATCTGCCATCAAAAAGTTGGCAGGCGAGTTTTGTTTTCCAGGGAAAAGCGCCGTTGTTTGTGTTTGGGGGCCTGTGGCTGGGAGTGGCCAGCTGGCTCCTTAGAATCCACGATACGCAGGATGGTTCCCAGACCAGAGGTGGCACCAGTGCCAAGTCGGGCTGGTTTGATGTTTCAAAGTGGCTCCTGCAATCTGCCATCCAGAAGCGGGGTAGCTTACTTTTGTTTGCCAGGGAAACGGGCAGAGCTTTGTGTCTGGGGCCTATGGCTGGGAGTGACCGGCTGGCTCCTGAAAAGCTACGATAGGCAGGATGGTTACCAGACCCATGGAGGCACCAGTGCCAAGTTGGGCTGGTCTGATAGTACCAAGTCGCTCCTGCAATCTGCCATCCAAGAGCAGGGCAACTGAATTTTGTTTGCCAGAGAAATGCGCTGTTGTTTGTGTTTGGGGTCCTGTGGCTGGGAGTGGCCGGCTGGCTCCTTAGAATCCACGATACGCAGGATGGTTCCCAGACCCAAGGTGGCACCAGTGCCAAGTCGGGCTGGTTTGATAGTACCAAGTGGTTCCTGCAATCTGCCATAAAGAAGCGGGGCAGCTTACTTTTGTTTGCCAGGGAAATGGGCCGAGCTTTGTGTCTGGGCGCCTATGGCTGGGAGTGACCGGCTGGCTCCTGAAAAGCTACGATAGGCAGGATTGTGACTAGACCCATGGTGGCACCAGTGCCAAGTTGGCTGGTTTGATAGCACCAAGTGGCTCATGCAATCTGCCATCAAAAAGTTGGCAGGCGAGTTTTGTTTTCCAGGGAAAAGCGCCGTTGTTTGTGTTTGGGGGCCTGTGGCTGGGAGTGGCCGGCTGGCTCCTTAGAATCCACGATACGCAGCATGGTTCCCAGACCCGAGGTGGCACCAGTGCCAAGTCGGGCTGATTTGATAGTACCAAGTGGCTCCTGCAATCTGCCATCCAGAAGCGGGGCAGCTTACTTTTGTATGCCAGGGAAACGGGCCGAGGTTTGTGTCTGGGGGCCTATGGCTGGGAGTGACCGGCTGGCTCCTGAAAGGCTACGATAGGCAGGATGGTGACCAGGCCCATGGTGACACCAGTGCCAAGTTGGGCTGATTTGATAGTACCAAATGGCTCCTGCAATCTGCCATGCAGAAGTGGGGCAGCTGAGTTTTGTTTTCCAGGGAAAAGGGCCGTGGTTTTTGTTTGGGGGCTATGGCTCAGAGTGGCCGGCTGGCCCCTGAAAATCCACAATAGGCAGAATGGTTCCCAGACCCAAGGTGGCACCAGTGCCAAGTTGGGCTGTTTTTGTAGTACCAAGTGCGTCCTGCAATTTGCCTTCCAAAAGAGGGGCAGTTGAGTTTTGTTTGCCAGAGAAAAGGGCCGTGGTTTCTGTTTGAGGGCATATGGCTGAGAGTGGCCGGCTGACCCCACAAAATCCACAATAGGCAGGATGGTTCCCAGAGCCAAGGTGGCACAAGTGCCAAGTCGGGCTGGTTTGATAGTACTAAATAGCTCCTGCAATCTGCCATCCAGAAGCGGGGTAGCTTAATTTTGTTTGTCAGGGAAACGGGCAGAGCTTTGTGAATGGGGTCCTGTGGCTGGGAGTGGCCGGCTGGCTCCTTAGAATCCACGATACGCAGGATGGTTCCCAGACCAGAGGTGGCACCAGTGCCAAGTCGGGCTGATTTGATAGTACCAAATGGCTCCTGCAATCTGCCATCCAGAAGCGGGGCAGCTTACTTTTGTTTGCCAGGGAAACGGGCCGAGGTTTGTGTCTGGGGGCCTATGGCTGGGAGTGACCGGCTGGCTCCTGAAAAGCTCCGATAGGCAGGATGGTGACCAGGCCCATGGTGACACCAGTGCCAAGTTGGGCTGGTTTGATAGTACCAAGTGGCTCCTGCAATCTGCCATGCAGAAGTGGGGCAGCTGAGTTTTGTTTTCCAGGGAAAAGGGCCGTGGTTTTTGTTTGGGGGCTATGGCTCAGAGTGGCCGGATGGCCCCTGAAAATCCACGATAGGCAGAATGGTTCCCAGACCCAAGGTGGCACCAGTGCCAAGTTGGGCTGTTTTCGTAGTACCAAGTGCGTCCTGCAATTTGCCTTCCAGAAGTGGGGCAATTGAGTTTTGTTTGCCAGAGAAAAGGGCCGTGGTTTCTGTTTGAGGGCATATGGCTGAGAGTGGCCTGCTGACCCCACAAAATCCACAATAGGCAGGATGGTTCCCAGAGCCAAGGTGGCACCAGTGCCAAGTCGGGCTGGTTTGATAGTACTAAATAGCTCCTGCAATCTGCCATCCAGAAGCGGGGTAGCTTAATTTTGTTTGTCAGGGAAACGGGCAGAGCTTTGTGTCTGGGGTCCTGTGGCTGGGAGTGGCCGGCTGGCTCCTTAGAATCCACAATACGCAGGATGGTTCCCAGACCAGTGGTGGCACCAGTGCCAAGTTGGGCTGGTTTGATAGTACCAAGTGGCTCCTGCAATCTGCCATCAAAAAGTTGGCAGGCGAGTTTTGTTTTCCAGGGAAAAGCGCCGTTGTTTGTGTTTGGGGGCCTGTGGCTGGGAGTGGCCGGCTAGCTAATTAGAATCCACGATACGCAGGATGGTTCCCAGACCCGAGGTGGCACCAGTGCCAAGTCGGGATAGTTTGATGGTGCAAAGTGGCTCCTGCAATCTGCCATCCAGAAGCGGGTTAGCTTACTTTTGTTTGCCAGGGAAACGGGCCGAGGTTTTTTTCTGGGGGCCTATGGCTGGGAGTGACCGGCTGGCTCCTGAAAAGCTACAGTAGGCAGGATGATTACCAGACCCATGGTAGCAGCAGTGCCAAGTTGGGCTGATTTGATAGTACCAAGTGGCTCCTGCAATCTGCCATCAAAATGTTGGCAGGCGAGTTTTGTTTTCTGGGGAAAAACGCCGTTGTTTGTGTTTGGGGGCCTGTGGCTCGGAGTGGCCGGGTGGCTGCTTAGAATCCACGATACGCAGGATGGTTCCCAGGCCAGAGGTGGCACCAGTGTCAAGTTGGGCTGGTTTGATGGTGCAAAGTGGCTCCTGCAATCTGTCATCCAGAAGCGGGGTAGCTTACTTTGGTTTGCCAGGGAAACGGGCCGAGGTTCTTGTCTGGGTGCCAGTGCCTGGGGCTGGCTGGCTGGCCCCTGAAAAGCTACGATAGCCAGGATGGTGACCAGACCCATGGTGGCACCAGTGCCAAGTTGGGCTGGTTTGATAGTACCAAGTGGCTCCTGCAATCTGCCATCCAGAAGCGGGGCAGCTTAATTTTGTTTGCCAGGGAAACGGGCCGAGGTTTGTGTCTGGCGGCCTATGGCTGGGAGTGACCGGCTGGCTCCTGAAAAGCTCCGATAGGCAGGATGCTGACCAGACCCATGGTGGCAGCAGTGCCAAGTTGGGCTGGTTTCATAGTACCAAGTGGCTCCTGCAATCTGCCATCAAAAATTGGCAGGCGAGTTTTGTTTTCCAGGGAAAAGCGCCGTTGTTTGTGTTTGGGGGCCTGTGGCTGGGAGTGGCCGGCTGGCTCCTTAGAATCCACGATACGCAGGATGGTTCCCAGACCAGAGGTGGCACCAGTGCCAAGTCGGGCTGCTTTGATAGTACCAAGTGGCTCCTGCAATCTGCCATCCAGAAGCGGGGCAGCTTACTTTTGTTTGCCAGGGAAACGGGCCGAGGTTTGTGTCTGGGGGCCTATGGCTGGGAGTGACCGGCTGGCTCCTGAAAAGCTACGATAGGCAGGATGGTGACCAGGCCCATGGTGACACCAGTGCCAAGTTGGGCTGGTTTGATAGTACCAAGTGGCTCCTGCAATCTGCCATGCAGAAGTGGGGCAGCTGAGTTTTGTTTTCCGGGGAAAAGCGCCGTTGTTTTTGTTTGGGGGCTATGGCTCAGAGTGGCCGGCTGGCCCCTGAAAATCCACGATAGGCAGAATGGTTCCCAGACCCAAGGTGGCACCAGTGCCAAGTTGGGCTGTTTTTGTAGTACCAAGTGCGTCCTGCAATTTGCCTTCCAGAAGAGGGGCAGTTGAGTTTTGTTTGCCAGAGAAAATGGCCGTGGTTTGTGTTTGAGGGAATATGGCTGAGAGTGGCCGGCTGACCCCACAAAATCCACAATAGGCAGGATGGTTCCCAGAGCCAAGGTGGCACCAGTGCCAAGTCGGGCTGGTTTGATAGTACTAAATAGCTCCTGCAATCTGCCATCCAGAAGCGGGGTAGCTTAATTTTGTTTGTCAGGGAAACGGGCAGAGCTTTGTGTCTGGGGTCCTGTGGCTGGGAGTGGCCGGCTGGCTCCTTAGAATCCACGATACGCAGGATGGTTCCCAGACCCGAGGTGGCACCAGTGCCAAGTCGGGATAGTTTGATGGTGCAAAGTGGCTCCTGCAATCTGCCATCCAGAAGCGGGGCAGCTTACTTTTGTTTGCCAGGGAAACGGGCCGAGGATTTTTTCTGGGGGCCTATGGCTGGGAGTGACCGGCTGGCTCCTGAAAAGCTACAGTAGGCAGGATGATTACCAGACCCATGGTAGCAGCAGTGCCAAGTTGGGCTGATTTGATAGTACCAAGTGGCTCCTGCAATCTGCCATCAAAATGTTGGCAGGCGAGTTTTGTTTTCCAGGGAAAAGCGCCGTTGTTAGTGTTTGGGGCCCTGTGGCTGGGAGTGGCCGCCTGGCTCCTTAGAATCCACGTTACGCAGCATGGTTCCCAGAGCCAAGGTGGCACCAGTGCCAAGTCGGGCTGGTTTGATAGTACCAAGTGGCTCCTGCAATCTGCCATCCAGAAGCGGGGCAGCTTACTTTTGTTTGCCATGGAAACGGGCCGAGGTATTTGTCTGGGGCCCTATGGCAGAGAGTGACCGGCTGGCTCCTGAAAAGCTACGATAGGCAGGATGTTTACCAGACCCATGGTGGCACCAGTGCCAAGTTGGGCTAATTTGATAGTACAAAGTAGCTCCTGCAATCTGCCATCCAGAAGCGGGGCAGCTTACTTTTGTTTTCCATGGAAACGGGCCGAGGTTTCTGTCTTGGGGTCTATGGCTGGGAGTGACCTCCTGGCTCCTGAAAAGCTATGCTAGGCAGGATGGTGACCAGACCCGTGGTGGCACCAGTGCCAAGTTGGGCTGGTTTGATAGTACCAAGTGGCTCCGGCAATCTGCCATCAAAATGTTGGCAGGCGAGTTTTGTTTTCCGGGGAAAAGCGCCGTTGTTTGTGTTTGGGGGCCTGTGGCTCGGAGTGGCCGGGTGGCTGCTTAGAATCCACAATACGCAGGATGGTTCCCAGGCCAGAGGTGGCACCAGTGTCAAGTTGGGCTGGTTTGATGGTGCAAAGTGGCTCCTGCAATCTGCCATCCAGAAGCGGGGTAGCTTACTTTTGTTTGCCAGGGAAACGGGCCGAGGTTCTTGTCTGGGGGCCAGTGCCTGGGGCTGGCTGGCTGGCCCCTGAAAAGCTACGATAGGCAGGATGGTGACCAGACCCATGGTGGCACCAGTGCCAAGTTGGGCTGGTTTGATAGTACCAAGTGGCTCCTGCAATCTGCCATCCAGAAGCGGGGCAGCTTAATTTTGTTTGCCAGGGAAACGGGCCGAGGTTTGTGTCTGGCGGCCTGTGGCTGGGAGTGGCCGGCTGGCTCCTTAGAATCCACGATACGCAGCATGGTTCCCAGACCCGAGGTGGCACCAGTGCCAAGTCGGGCTGATTTGATAGTACCAAGTGGCTCCTGCAATCTGCCATCCAGAAGCGGGGCAGCTTACTTTTGTTTGCCAGGGAAACGGGCCGAGGTTTGTGTCTGGGGGCCTATGGCTGGGAGTGACCGGCTGGCTCCTGAAAGGCTACGATAGGCAGGATGGTGACCAGGCCCATGGTGACACCAGTGCCAAGTTGGGCTGGTTTGATAGTACCAAGTGGCTCCTGCAATCTGCCATGCAGAAGTGGGGCAGCTGAGTTTTGTTTTCCAGGGAAAAGGGCCGTGGTTTTTGTTTGGGGGCTATGGCTCAGAGTGGCCGGCTGGCCCCTGAAAATCCACAATAGGCAGAATGGTTCCCAGACCCAAGGTGGCACCAGTGCCAAGTTGGGCTGTTTTTGTAGTACCAAGTGCGTCCTGCAATTTGCCTTCCAAAAGAGGGGCAGTTGAGTTTTGTTTGCCAGAGAAAAGGGCCGTGGTTTCTGTTTGAGGGCATATGGCTGAGAGTGGCCTGCTGACCCCACAAAATCCACAATAGGCAGGATGGTTCCCAGAGCCAAGGTGGCACCAGTGCCAAGTCGGGCTGGTTTGATAGTACTAAATAGCTCCTGCAATCTGCCATCCAGAAGTGGGGTAGCTTAATTTTGTTTGTCAGGGAAACGGGCAGAGCTTTGTGTCTGGGGTCCTGTGGCTGGGAGTGGCCGGCTGGCTCCTTAGAATCCACAATACGCAGGATGGTTCCCAGACCAGTGGTGGCACCAGTGCCAAGTTGGGCTGGTTTGATAGTACCAAGTGGCTCCTGCAATCTGCCATCAAAAAGTTGGCAGGCGAGTTTTGTTTTCCAGGGAAAAGCGCCGTTGTTTGTGTTTGGGGGCCTGTGGCTGGGAGTGGCCGGCTAGCTAATTAGAATCCACGATACGCAGGATGGTTCCCAGACCCGAGGTGGCACCAGTGCCAAGTCGGGATAGTTTGATGGTGCAAAGTGGCTCCTGCAATCTGCCATCCAGAAGCGGGTTAGCTTACTTTTGTATGCCAGGGAAACGGGCCGAGGTTTTTTTCTGGGGGCCTATGGCTGGGAGTGACCGGCTGGCTCCTGAAAAGCTACAGTAGGCAGGATGATTACCAGACCCATGGTAGCAGCAGTGCCAAGTTGGGCTGATTTGATAGTACCAAGTGGCTCCTGCAATCTGCCATCAAAAAGTTGGCAGGCGAGTTTTGTTTTCTGGGGAAAAACGCCGTTGTTTGTGTTTGGGGGCCTGTGGCTCGGAGTGGCCGGGTGGCTGCTTAGAATCCACGATACGCAGGATGGTTCCCAGGCCAGAGGTGGCACCAGTGTCAAGTTGGGCTGGTTTGATGGTGCAAAGTGGCTCCTGCAATCTGTCATCCAGAAGCGGGGTAGCTTACTTTGGTTTGCCAGGGAAACGGGCCGAGGTTCTTGTCTGGGTGCCAGTGCCTGGGGCTGGCTGGCTGGCCCCTGAAAAGCTACGATAGCCAGGATGGTGACCAGACCCATGGTGGCACCAGTGCCAAGTTGGGCTGGTTTGATAGTACCAAGTGGCTCCTGCAATCTGCCATCCAGAAGCGGGGCAGCTTAATTTTGTTTGCCAGGGAAACGGGCCGAGGTTTGTGTCTGGCGGCCTATGGCTGGGAGTGACCGGCTGGCTCCTGAAAAGCTCCGATAGGCAGGATGCTGACCAGACCCATGGTGGCAGCAGTGCCAAGTTGGGCTGGTTTCATAGTACCAAGTGGCTCCTGCAATCTGCCATCAAAAATTGGCAGGCGAGTTTTGTTTTCCAGGGAAAAGCGCCGTTGTTTGTGTTTGGGGGCCTGTGGCTGGGAGTGGCCGGCTGGCTCCTTAGAATCCACGATACGCAGGATGGTTCCCAGACCAGAGGTGGCACCAGTGCCAAGTCGGGCTGCTTTGATAGTACCAAGTGGCTCCTGCAATCTGCCATCCAGAAGCGGGGCAGCTTACTTTTGTTTGCCAGGGAAACGGGCCGAGGTTTGTGTCTGGGGGCCTATGGCTGGGAGTGACCGGCTGGCTCCTGAAAAGCTACGATAGGCAGGATGGTGACCAGGCCCATGGTGACACCAGTGCCAAGTTGGGCTGGTTTGATAGTACCAAGTGGCTCCTGCAATCTGCCATGCAGAAGTGGGGCAGCTGAGTTTTGTTTTCCGGGGAAAAGCGCCGTTGTTTTTGTTTGGGGGCTATGGCTCAGAGTGGCCGGCTGGCCCCTGAAAATCCACGATAGGCAGAATGGTTCCCAGACCCAAGGTGGCACCAGTGCCAAGTTGGGCTGTTTTTGTAGTACCAAGTGCGTCCTGCAATTTGCCTTCCAGAAGAGGGGCAGTTGAGTTTTGTTTGCCAGAGAAAATGGCCGTGGTTTGTGTTTGAGGGAATATGGCTGAGAGTGGCCGGCTGACCCCACAAAATCCACAATAGGCAGGATGGTTCCCAGAGCCAAGGTGGCACCAGTGCCAAGTCGGGCTGGTTTGATAGTACTAAATAGCTCCTGCAATCTGCCATCCAGAAGCGGGGTAGCTTAATTTTGTTTGTCAGGGAAACGGGCAGAGCTTTGTGTCTGGGGTCCTGTGGCTGGGAGTGGCCGGCTGGCTCCTTAGAATCCACGATACGCAGGATGGTTCCCAGACCCGAGGTGGCACCAGTGCCAAGTCGGGATAGTTTGATGGTGCAAAGTGGCTCCTGCAATCTGCCATCCAGAAGCGGGGCAGCTTACTTTTGTTTGCCAGGGAAACGGGCCGAGGATTTTTTCTGGGGGCCTATGGCTGGGAGTGACCGGCTGGCTCCTGAAAAGCTACAGTAGGCAGGATGATTACCAGACCCATGGTAGCAGCAGTGCCAAGTTGGGCTGATTTGATAGTACCAAGTGGCTCCTGCAATCTGCCATCAAAATGTTGGCAGGCGAGTTTTGTTTTCCAGGGAAAAGCGCCGTTGTTGGTGTTTGGGGCCCTGTGGCTGGGAGTGGCCGCCTGGCTCCTTAGAATCCACGTTACGCAGCATGGTTCCCAGAGCCAAGGTGGCACCAGTGCCAAGTCGGGCTGGTTTGATAGTACCAAGTGGCTCCTGCAATCTGCCATCCAGAAGCGGGGCAGCTTACTTTTGTTTTCCATGGAAACGGGCCGAGGTTTCTGTCTTGGGGTCTATGGCTGGGAGTGACCTCCTGGCTCCTGAAAAGCTATGCTAGGCAGGATGGTGACCAGACCCGTGGTGGCACCAGTGCCAAGTTGGGCTGGTTTGATAGTACCAAGTGGCTCCGGCAATCTGCCATCAAAATGTTGGCAGGCGAGTTTTGTTTTCCGGGGAAAAGCGCCGTTGTTTGTGTTTGGGGGCCTGTGGCTCGGAGTGGCCGGGTGGCTGCTTAGAATCCACAATACGCAGGATGGTTCCCAGGCCAGAGGTGGCACCAGTGTCAAGTTGGGCTGGTTTGATGGTGCAAAGTGGCTCCTGCAATCTGCCATCCAGAAGCGGGGTAGCTTACTTTTGTTTGCCAGGGAAACGGGCCGAGGTTCTTGTCTGGGGGCCAGTGCCTGGGGCTGGCTGGCTGGCCCCTGAAAAGCTACGATAGGCAGGATGGTGACCAGACCCATGGTGGCACCAGTGCCAAGTTGGGCTGGTTTGATAGTACCAAGTGGCTCCTGCAATCTGCCATCCAGAAGCGGGGCAGCTTAATTTTGTTTGCCAGGGAAACGGGCCGAGGTTTGTGTCTGGCGGCCTGTGGCTGGGAGTGGCCGGCTGGCTCCTTAGAATCCACGATACGCAGCATGGTTCCCAGACCCGAGGTGGCACCAGTGCCAAGTCGGGCTGATTTGATAGTACCAAGTGGCTCCTGCAATCTGCCATCCAGAAGCGGGGCAGCTTACTTTTGTTTGCCAGGGAAACGGGCCGAGGTTTGTGTCTGGGGGCCTATGGCTGGGAGTGACCGGCTGGCTCCTGAAAGGCTACGATAGGCAGGATGGTGACCAGGCCCATGGTGACACCAGTGCCAAGTTGGGCTGGTTTGATAGTACCAAGTGGCTCCTGCAATCTGCCATGCAGAAGTGGGGCAGCTGAGTTTTGTTTTCCAGGGAAAAGGGCCGTGGTTTTTGTTTGGGGGCTATGGCTCAGAGTGGCCGGCTGGCCCCTGAAAATCCACAATAGGCAGAATGGTTCCCAGACCCAAGGTGGCACCAGTGCCAAGTTGGGCTGTTTTTGTAGTACCAAGTGCGTCCTGCAATTTGCCTTCCAAAAGAGGGGCAGTTGAGTTTTGTTTGCCAGAGAAAATGGCCGTGGTTTCTGTTTGAGGGCATATGGCTGAGAGTGGCCTGCTGACCCCACAAAATCCACAATAGGCAGGATGGTTCCCAGAGCCAAGGTGGCACCAGTGCCAAGTCGGGCTGGTTTGATAGTACTAAATAGCTCCTGCAATCTGCCATCCAGAAGTGGGGTAGCTTAATTTTGTTTGTCAGGGAAACGGGCAGAGCTTTGTGTCTGGGGTCCTGTGGCTGGGAGTGGCCGGCTGGCTCCTTAGAATCCACAATACGCAGGATGGTTCCCAGACCAGTGGTGGCACCAGTGCCAAGTTGGGCTGGTTTGATAGTACCAAGTGGCTCCTGCAATCTGCCATCAAAAAGTTGGCAGGCGAGTTTTGTTTTCCAGGGAAAAGCGCCGTTGTTTGTGTTTGGGGGCCTGTGGCTGGGAGTGGCCGGCTAGCTAATTAGAATCCACGATACGCAGGATGGTTCCCAGACCCGAGGTGGCACCAGTGCCAAGTCGGGATAGTTTGATGGTGCAAAGTGGCTCCTGCAATCTGCCATCCAGAAGCGGGTTAGCTTACTTTTGTATGCCAGGGAAACGGGCCGAGGTTTTTTTCTGGGGGCCTATGGCTGGGAGTGACCGGCTGGCTCCTGAAAAGCTACAGTAGGCAGGATGATTACCAGACCCATGGTAGCAGCAGTGCCAAGTTGGGCTGATTTGATAGTACCAAGTGGCTCCTGCAATCTGCCATCAAAAAGTTGGCAGGCGAGTTTTGTTTTCTGGGGAAAAACGCCGTTGTTTGTGTTTGGGGGCCTGTGGCTCGGAGTGGCCGGGTGGCTGCTTAGAATCCACGATACGCAGGATGGTTCCCAGGCCAGAGGTGGCACCAGTGTCAAGTTGGGCTGGTTTGATGGTGCAAAGTGGCTCCTGCAATCTGTCATCCAGAAGCGGGGTAGCTTACTTTGGTTTGCCAGGGAAACGGGCCGAGGTTCTTGTCTGGGTGCCAGTGCCTGGGGCTGGCTGGCTGGCCCCTGAAAAGCTACGATAGCCAGGATGGTGACCAGACCCATGGTGGCACCAGTGCCAAGTTGGGCTGGTTTGATAGTACCAAGTGGCTCCTGCAATCTGCCATCCAGAAGCGGGGCAGCTTAATTTTGTTTGCCAGGGAAACGGGCCGAGGTTTGTGTCTGGCGGCCTATGGCTGGGAGTGACCGGCTGGCTCCTGAAAAGCTCCGATAGGCAGGATGCTGACCAGACCCATGGTGGCAGCAGTGCCAAGTTGGGCTGGTTTCATAGTACCAAGTGGCTCCTGCAATCTGCCATCAAAAATTGGCAGGCGAGTTTTGTTTTCCAGGGAAAAGCGCCGTTGTTTGTGTTTGGGGGCCTGTGGCTGGGAGTGGCCGGCTGGCTCCTTAGAATCCACGATACGCAGGATGGTTCCCAGACCAGAGGTGGCACCAGTGCCAAGTCGGGCTGCTTTGATAGTACCAAGTGGCTCCTGCAATCTGCCATCCAGAAGCGGGGCAGCTTACTTTTGTTTGCCAGGGAAACGGGCCGAGGTTTGTGTCTGGGGGCCTATGGCTGGGAGTGACCGGCTGGCTCCTGAAAAGCTACGATAGGCAGGATGGTGACCAGGCCCATGGTGACACCAGTGCCAAGTTGGGCTGGTTTGATAGTACCAAGTGGCTCCTGCAATCTGCCATGCAGAAGTGGGGCAGCTGAGTTTTGTTTTCCGGGGAAAAGCGCCGTTGTTTTTGTTTGGGGGCTATGGCTCAGAGTGGCCGGCTGGCCCCTGAAAATCCACGATAGGCAGAATGGTTCCCAGACCCAAGGTGGCACCAGTGCCAAGTTGGGCTGTTTTTGTAGTACCAAGTGCGTCCTGCAATTTGCCTTCCAGAAGAGGGGCAGTTGAGTTTTGTTTGCCAGAGAAAATGGCCGTGGTTTGTGTTTGAGGGAATATGGCTGAGAGTGGCCGGCTGACCCCACAAAATCCACAATAGGCAGGATGGTTCCCAGAGCCAAGGTGGCACCAGTGCCAAGTCGGGCTGGTTTGATAGTACTAAATAGCTCCTGCAATCTGCCATCCAGAAGCGGGGTAGCTTAATTTTGTTTGTCAGGGAAACGGGCAGAGCTTTGTGTCTGGGGTCCTGTGGCTGGGAGTGGCCGGCTGGCTCCTTAGAATCCACGATACGCAGGATGGTTCCCAGACCCGAGGTGGCACCAGTGCCAAGTCGGGATAGTTTGATGGTGCAAAGTGGCTCCTGCAATCTGCCATCCAGAAGCGGGGCAGCTTACTTTTGTTTGCCAGGGAAACGGGCCGAGGATTTTTTCTGGGGGCCTATGGCTGGGAGTGACCGGCTGGCTCCTGAAAAGCTACAGTAGGCAGGATGATTACCAGACCCATGGTAGCAGCAGTGCCAAGTTGGGCTGATTTGATAGTACCAAGTGGCTCCTGCAATCTGCCATCAAAATGTTGGCAGGCGAGTTTTGTTTTCCAGGGAAAAGCGCCGTTGTTGGTGTTTGGGGCCCTGTGGCTGGGAGTGGCCACCTGGCTCCTTAGAATCCACGTTACGCAGCATGGTTCCCAGAGCCAAGGTGGCACCAGTGCCAAGTCGGGCTGGTTTGATAGTACCAAGTGGCTCCTGCAATCTGCCATCCAGAAGCGGGGCAGCTTACTTTTGTTTGCCATGGAAACGGGCCGAGGTATTTGTCTGGGGCCCTATGGCAGAGAGTGACCGGCTGGCTCCTGAAAAGCTACGATAGGCAGGATGTTTACCAGACCCATGGTGGCACCAGTGCCAAGTTGGGCTAATTTGATAGTACAAAGTAGCTCCTGCAATCTGCCATCCAGAAGCGGGGCAGCTTACTTTTGTTTTCCATGGAAACGGGCCGAGGTTTCTGTCTTGGGGTCTATGGCTGGGAGTGACCTCCTGGCTCCTGAAAAGCTATGCTAGGCAGGATGGTGACCAGACCCGTGGTGGCACCAGTGCCAAGTTGGGCTGGTTTGATAGTACCAAGTGGCTCCGGCAATCTGCCATCAAAATGTTGGCAGGCGAGTTTTGTTTTCCGGGGAAAAGCGCCGTTGTTTGTGTTTGGGGGCCTGTGGCTCGGAGTGGCCGGGTGGCTGCTTAGAATCCACAATACGCAGGATGGTTCCCAGGCCAGAGGTGGCACCAGTGTCAAGTTGGGCTGGTTTGATGGTGCAAAGTGGCTCCTGCAATCTGCCATCCAGAAGCGGGGTAGCTTACTTTTGTTTGCCAGGGAAACGGGCCGAGGTTCTTGTCTGGGGGCCAGTGCCTGGGGCTGGCTGGCTGGCCCCTGAAAAGCTACGATAGGCAGGATGGTGACCAGACCCATGGTGGCACCAGTGCCAAGTTGGGCTGGTTTGATAGTACCAAGTGGCTCCTGCAATCTGCCATCCAGAAGCGGGGCAGCTTAATTTTGTTTGCCAGGGAAACGGGCCGAGGTTTGTGTCTGGCGGCCTGTGGCTGGGAGTGGCCGGCTGGCTCCTTAGAATCCACGATACGCAGCATGGTTCCCAGACCCGAGGTGGCACCAGTGCCAAGTCGGGCTGATTTGATAGTACCAAGTGGCTCCTGCAATCTGCCATCCAGAAGCGGGGCAGCTTACTTTTGTTTGCCAGGGAAACGGGCCGAGGTTTGTGTCTGGGGGCCTATGGCTGGGAGTGACCGGCTGGCTCCTGAAAGGCTACGATAGGCAGGATGGTGACCAGGCCCATGGTGACACCAGTGCCAAGTTGGGCTGGTTTGATAGTACCAAGTGGCTCCTGCAATCTGCCATGCAGAAGTGGGGCAGCTGAGTTTTGTTTTCCAGGGAAAAGGGACGTGGTTTTTGTTTGGGGGCTATGGCTCAGAGTGGCCGGCTGGCCCCTGAAAATCCACAATAGGCAGAATGGTTCCCAGACCCAAGGTGGCACCAGTGCCAAGTTGGGCTGTTTTTGTAGTACCAAGTGCGTCCTGCAATTTGCCTTCCAAAAGAGGGGCAGTTGAGTTTTGTTTGCCAGAGAAAAGGGCCGTGGTTTCTGTTTGAGGGCATATGGCTGAGAGTGGCCGGCTGACCCCACAAAATCCACAATAGGCAGGATGGTTCCCAGAGCCAAGGCTGCACCAGTGCCAAGTCGGGCTGGTTTGATAGTACTAAATAGCTCCTGCAATCTGCCATCCAGAAGCGGGGTAGCTTAATTTTGTTTGTCAGGGAAACGGGCAGAGCTTTGTGAATGGGGTCCTGTGGCTGGGAGTGGCCGGCTGGCTCCTTAGAATCCACGATACGCAGGATGGTTCCCAGACCAGAGGTGGCACCAGTGCCAAGTCGGGCTGATTTGATAGTACCAAATGGCTCCTGCAATCTGCCATCCAGAAGCGGGGCAGCTTACTTTTGTTTGCCAGGGAAACGGGCCGAGGTTTGTGTCTGGGGGCCTATGGCTGGGAGTGACCGGCTGGCTCCTGAAAAGCTCCGATAGGCAGGATGGTGACCAGGCCCATGGTGACACCAGTGCCAAGTTGGGCTGGTTTGATAGTACCAAGTGGCTCCTGCAATCTGCCATGCAGAAGTGGGGCAGCTGAGTTTTGTTTTCCAGGGAAAAGGGCCGTGG
The DNA here is from genome assembly GCF_028018845.1 of Melospiza georgiana. Taxonomy (NCBI): domain Eukaryota; kingdom Metazoa; phylum Chordata; class Aves; order Passeriformes; family Passerellidae; genus Melospiza; species Melospiza georgiana. The sequence goes on from NC_080430.1 coordinate 57,433,682, forward strand.
TTTTTGTTTGGGGGCTATGGCTCAGAGTGGCCGGATGGCCCCTGAAAATCCACGATAGGCAGAATGGTTCCCAGACCCAAGGTGGCACCAGTGCCAAGTTGGGCTGTTTTCGTAGTACCAAGTGCGTCCTGCAATTTGCCTTCCAGAAGTGGGGCAATTGAGTTTTGTTTGCCAGAGAAAAGGGCCGTGGTTTCTGTTTGAGGGCATATGGCTGAGAGTGGCCTGCTGACCCCACAAAATCCACAATAGGCAGGATGGTTCCCAGAGCCAAGGTGGCACCAGTGCCAAGTCGGGCTGGTTTGATAGTACTAAATAGCTCCTGCAATCTGCCATCCAGAAGCGGGGTAGCTTAATTTTGTTTGTCAGGGAAACGGGCAGAGCTTTGTGTCTGGGGTCCTGTGGCTGGGAGTGGCCGGCTGGCTCCTTAGAATCCACAATACGCAGGATGGTTCCCAGACCAGTGGTGGCAGCAGTGCCAAGTTGGGCTGGTTTGATAGTACCAAGTGGCTCCTGCAATCTGCCGTCAAAAAGTTGGCAGGCGAGTTTTGTTTTCCAGGGAAAAGCGCCGTTGTTTGTGTTTGGGGGCCTGTGGCTGGGAGTGGCCGGCCGGCTAATTAGAATCCACGATACGCAGGATGGTTCCCAGACCCGAGGTGGCACCAGTGCCAAGTCGGGATAGTTTGATGGTGCAAAGTGGCTCCTGCAATCTGCCATCCAGAAGCGGGTTAGCTTACTTTTGTTTGCCAGGGAAACGGGCCGAGGTTTTTTTCTGGGGGCCTATGGCTGGGAGTGACCGGCTGGCTCCTGAAAAGCTCCGATAGGCAGGATGGTGACCAGGCCCATGGTGACACCAGTGCCAAGTTGGGCTGGTTTGATAGTACCAAGTGGCTCCTGCAATCTGCCATGCAGAAGTGGGGCAGCTGAGTTTTGTTTTCCAGGGAAAAGGGCCGTGGTTTTTGTTTGGGGGCTATGGCTCAGAGTGGCCGGATGGCCCCTGAAAATCCACGATAGGCAGAATGGTTCCCAGACCCAAGGTGGCACCAGTGCCAAGTTGGGCTGTTTTCGTAGTACCAAGTGCGTCCTGCAATTTGCCTTCCAGAAGTGGGGCAATTGAGTTTTGTTTGCCAGAGAAAAGGGCCGTGGTTTCTGTTTGAGGGCATATGGCTGAGAGTGGCCTGCTGACCCCACAAAATCCACAATAGGCAGGATGGTTCCCAGAGCCAAGGTGGCACCAGTGCCAAGTCGGGCTGGTTTGATAGTACTAAATAGCTCCTGCAATCTGCCATCCAGAAGCGGGGTAGCTTAATTTTGTTTGTCAGGGAAACGGGCAGAGCTTTGTGTCTGGGGTCCTGTGGCTGGGAGTGGCCGGCTGGCTCCTTAGAATCCACAATACGCAGGATGGTTCCCAGACCAGTGGTGGCACCAGTGCCAAGTTGGGCTGGTTTGATAGTACCAAGTGGCTCCTGCAATCTGCCGTCAAAAAGTTGGCAGGCGAGTTTTGTTTTCCAGGGAAAAGCGCCGTTGTTTGTGTTTGGGGGCCTGTGGCTGGGAGTGGCCGGCCGGCTAATTAGAATCCACGATACGCAGGATGGTTCCCAGACCCGAGGTGGCACCAGTGCCAAGTCGGGATAGTTTGATGGTGCAAAGTGGCTCCTGCAATCTGCCATCCAGAAGCGGGTTAGCTTACTTTTGTTTGCCAGGGAAACGGGCCGAGGTTTTTTTCTGGGGGCCTATGGCTGGGAGTGACCGGCTGGCTCCTGAAAAGCTACAGTAGGCAGGATGATTACCAGACCCATGGTAGCAGCAGTGCCAAGTTGGGCTGATTAGATAGTACCAAGTGGCTCCTGCAATCTGCCATCAAAATGTTGGCAGGCGAGTTTTGTTTTCTGGGGAAAAACGCCGTTGTTTGTGTTTGGGGGCCTGTGGCTCGGAGTGGCCGGGTGGCTGCTTAGAATCCACGATACGCAGGATGGTTCCCAGGCCAGAGGTGGCACCAGTGTCAAGTTGGGCTGGTTTGATGGTGCAAAGTGGCTCCTGCAATCTGTCATCCAGAAGCGGGGTAGCTTACTTTGGTTTGCCAGGGAAACGGGCCGAGGTTCTTGTCTGGGTGCCAGTGCCTGGGGCTGGCTGGCTGGCCCCTGAAAAGCTACGATAGCCAGGATGGTGACCAGACCCATGGTGGCACCAGTGCCAAGTTGGGCTGGTTTGATAGTACCAAGTGGCTCCTGCAATCTGCCATCCAGAAGCGGGGCAGCTTAATTTTGTTTGCCAGGGAAACGGGCCGAGGTTTGTGTCTGGCGGCCTATGGCTGGGAGTGACCGGCTGGCTCCTGAAAAGCTCCGATAGGCAGGATGCTGACCAGACCCATGGTGGCAGCAGTGCCAAGTTGGGCTGGTTTCATAGTACCAAGTGGCTCCTGCAATCTGCCATCAAAAATTGGCAGGCGAGTTTTGTTTTCCAGGGAAAAGCGCCGTTGTTTGTGTTTGGGGGCCTGTGGCTGGGAGTGGCCGGCTGGCTCCTTAGAATCCACGATACGCAGGATGGTTCCCAGACCAGAGGTGGCACCAGTGCCAAGTCGGGCTGCTTTGATAGTACCAAGTGGCTCCTGCAATCTGCCATCCAGAAGCGGGGCAGCTTACTTTTGTTTGCCAGGGAAACGGGCCGAGGTTTGTGTCTGGGGGCCTATGGCTGGGAGTGACCGGCTGGCTCCTGAAAAGCTACGATAGGCAGGATGGTGACCAGGCCCATGGTGACACCAGTGCCAAGTTGGGCTGGTTTGATAGTACCAAGTGGCTCCTGCAATCTGCCATGCAGAAGCGGGGCAGCTGAGTTTTGTTTGCCAGAGAAAAGTGCTGTGGTATGTGTTTGGGTCCTGTGGCTGGGAGTGGCCGACTCGCTCCTTAAATTCCATGATACGCAGGATGGTTCCCAGACCCAAGGTGGCACCAGTGCCAAGTTGGGCTGGTTTGACAGTGTCAAGCGCCTCCTGCAATCTCCCATCCACAAGTGGGGCAGCTGAGATTTTTTTGCCTGTGAATCGGGCCGTTGTTTTTGATTGGGGTCTGTGGCCGAGAGTGGTCGGCTGGCTCCTGACAATCCACAATACGCAGAATGGTTCCCAGACCCAAGGTGGCACCAGTGCCAAGTCGGGCTGGTTTGATTGTACCAAGTGCGTCCTGCAATCTGCCATCCAGAAGCGGGGCAGCTGATTTTTGTTTGCCAGAGAACAAGTCCGTGGTTCTTTTTTGGGGGCATATGGCTGGGAGGGGCCGGCTGGCTCCTTAAAATGCTCGATATGCAGGATGGTTCCCAGACCAGAGGTGGCACCAGTGCCAAGTTGGGCTGTTTTTGTAGTACCAAGTGGCTCCTGCAATTTGCCCTCCAGAAGAGGGGCAGTTGAGTTTTGTTTGCCAGAGAAAAGGGCCGTGGTTTGTGCTTGAGGGCATATGGCTGAGAGTGGCCGGCTGGCTCCTGAAAATCCACGCTAGGCAGCATGGTTCCCAGACCAAAGGTGGCACCAGTGCCAAGTCGGGCTGGTTTGATGGTGCAAAGTGTCTCCTGCAATCTGCCATCCAGAAGCAGGGTAGCCGATTTTTGTTTGCAAGAGAAAAGTCTTTGGTTTTTTTTGGGCGCCTGTGGCTGGGAGTGGCCGGCTGGCTCATTAGAATCCACGATACGCAGCATGGTTCCCAGAGCCAAGGTGGAACCAGTGCCAAGTTGGGCTGGTTTTGTAGTAGCAAGTGGCTCCTGCAATTTGCCATCCAGAAGAGGGGCAGTTGAGTTTTGTTTGCCAGAGGAAAGGGCCGTGGTTTTTGTTTGGGGGTACATGGCTGAGAGTGGCCGGCTGGCCCCTGAAAATCCACGATAGGCAGGATGGTTCGGAGATCCAAGGTGGAACCAGTGCCGAGTCGGGCTGGTTTTATGTTGCAAAGTGGCTCCTGCAATCTGCCATCAAAAAGTTGGCAGGCGAGTTTTGTTTTCCAGGGAAAAGCACCGTTGTTTGTGTTTGGGTGCCTGTGGCTGGGAGTGGCCAGCTGGCTCCTTTGAATCCACGATACGCAGGATGGTTCCCAGACCAGAGGTGGCACCAGTGCCAAGTCGGGCCTGTTTGATTGTGCAAAGTGGCTCCTGCAATTTGCCATCCAGAAGCGGGGTAGCTTACTTTTGTTTGCCAGGGAAACGGGCCGAGGTTTTGTCTGGCGTCCTATGGCTGGGAGTGACCGGCTGGCTCCTGAAAAGCTACGATAGGCAGGATTGTTACCAGACCCATGGTGGCACCAGTGCCAAGTTGGGCTGTTTTTGTAGTACCAATTGCGTCCTGCAATTTGCCCTCCAGACGAGGGGCAGTTGAGTTTTGTTTGCCAGAGAAAAGGGCCGTGGTTTGTGCTTGAGGGCCTATGGCTGAGAGTGGCCGGCAGGCTCCTGAAAATCCACGCTAGGCAGCATGGTTCCCAGACCCAAGGGGGCACCAGTGCCAAGTCGGGCTGGTTTGATGGTGCAAAGTTTCTCCTGCAATCTGCCATCCAGAAGCGGGGTAGCCGATTTTTGTTTGCAAGAGAAAAGGTCTTTGGTTTTTTCTGGGCGCCTGTGGCTGGGAGTGGCCGGCTGGCTCATTAGAATCCACGATACGCAGCATGGTTCCCAGAGCCAAGGTGGCACCAGTGCCAAGTTGGGCTGGTTTTGTAGTAGCAAGTGGCTCCTGCAATTTGCCATCCAGAAGAGGGGCAGTTGAGTTTTGTTGGCCAGAGGAAAGGGCCGTGGTTTTTGTTTGGGGGTACATGGCTGAGAGTGGCCGGCTGGCCCCTGAAAATCCACGATAGGCAGGATGGTTCCGAGATCCAAGGTGGGACCAGTGCCAAGTCAGGCTGGTTTTATGTTGCAAAGTTGCTCCTGCAATCTGCCATCCAGACGCGGGGCAGCGGATTTTTGTTTGCTGGAGAAAAGTTCCTTGGTTTGTTTTTGGCGGTATATGGATGGGAGTGGCCGGCTGGCGCCTTAGAATCTACGTTACGCAGCATGGGTCCCAGACCCAAGGTGGCACCAGTGCCAAGTCGGGCTGGTTTGATAGTAATAAATAGCTCCTGCAATCTGCCATCCAGAAGCGGGGCAGCTTACTTTTGTTTGCCAGGGAAACGGGCCGAGGTTTGTGTCTGGCCGCCTATGGCTGGGAGTGACCGGCTGGCTCCTGAAAAGCTACGATAGGCAGGATGGTGACCAGACCCATGGTGGCACCAGTGCCAAGTTGGGCTGGTTTGATAGTACCAAGCGGCTCCTGCAATCTGCCATCAAAAAGTTGGCAGGCGAGTTTTGTTTTCCAGGGAAAAGCGCCGTTGTTTGTGTTTGGGGGCCTGCGGCTGGGAGTGGCCGGCTGGCGCCTTAGAATCTACGTTACGCAGCATGGTTCCCAGAGCCAAGGTGGCACCAGTGCCAAGTCGGGCTGGTTTGATAGTACCAAGTGGCTCCTGCAATCTGCCATCCAGAAGCGGGTTAACTTACTTTTGTTTGCCAGGGAAACGGGCCGAGGTTTGTGACTGGGGGCCTATGGCTGGGAGTGACCGGCTGGCTCCTGAAAAGCTACGATAGGCAGGATGGTGACCAGACCCATGGTGGCACCAGTGCCAAGTTGGGCTGGTTTGATAGTACCAAGTGGCTCCTGCAATCTGCCATCAAAAAGTTGGCAGGCGAGTTTTGTTTTCCAGGGAAAAGCGCCGTTGTTTGTGTTTGGGGGCCTGTGGTTGGGAGTGGCCGCCTGGCGCCTTAGAATCTACGTTACGCAGTATGGTTCCCAGAGCCAAGGTGGCACCAGTGCCAAGTCGGGCTGGTTTGATAGTACCAAGTGGTTCCTGCAATCTGCCATCCAGAAGCGGGGCAGCTTACTTTTGTTTGCCAGGGAAACGGGCCGAGGTTTGTGTCTGGGGGCCTATGGCTGGGAGTGACCGGCTGGCTCCTGAAAAGCTCCGATAGGCAGGATGCTTACCAGACCAATGGTGGCAGCAGTGCCAAGTTGGGCTGGTTTCATAGTACCAAGTGGCTCCTGCAATCTGCCATCAAAAAGTTGGCAGGCGAGTTTTGTTTTCCAGGGAAAAGCGCCGTTGTTTGTGTTTGGCGGCCTGTGGCTGGGAGTGGCCGCCTGGCGCCTTAGAATCTACGTTAGGCAGCATGGTTACCAGACCCATGGAGGCACCAGTGCCAAGTCGGGTTGGTTTGATAGTACCAAGTGGCTCCTGCAATCTGCCATCCAGAAGCGGGGCAGCTTACTTTTGTTTGCCAGGGAAACGGGCCGAGGTTTGTGTCTGGGGGCCTATGGCTGGGAGTGACCGGCTGGCTCCTGAAAAGCTACGATAGGCAGGATGGTGACCAGACCCATGGTGGCACCAGTGCCAAGTCGGGCTGGTTTGATTGTACCAAGTGCGTCCTGCAATCTGCCATCCAGAAGCGGGGCAGCTGATTTTTGTTTGCCAGAGAACAAGTCCGTGGTTCGTTTTTGGGGGCATATGGCTGGGAGGGGCCGGCTGGCTCCTTAAAATGCTCGATACGCAGGATGGTTCCCAGACCAGAGGTGGCACCAGTGCCAAGTTGGGCTGTTTTTGTAGTACCAAGTGGCTCCTGCAATTTGCCCTCCAGAAGAGGGGCAGTTGAGTTTTGTTTGCCAGAGAAAAGGGCCGTGGTTTGTGCTTGAGGGCATATGGCTGAGAGTGGCCGGCTGGCTCCTGAAAATCCACGCTAGGCAGCATGGTTCCCAGACCAAAGGTGGCACCAGTGCCAAGTCGGGCTGGTTTGATGGTGCAAAGTGTCTCCTCCAATCTGCCATCCAGAAGCGGGGTAGCCGAATTTTGTTTGCAAGAGAAAAGTCTTTGGATTTTTTTGGGCGCCTGTGGCTGGGAGTGGCCGGCTGGCTCATTAGAATCCACGATACGCAGCATGGTTCCCAGAGCCAAGGTGGAACCAGTGCCAAGTTGGGCTGTTTTTGTAGTACCAAGTGGCTCCTGCAATTTGCCCTCCAGAAGAGGGGCAGTTGAGTTTTGTTTGCCAGAGAAAAGGGCCGTGGTTTGTGCTTGAGGGCATATGGCTGAGAGTGGCCGGCTGGCTCCTGAAAATCCACGCTAGGCAGCATGGATCCCAGACCAAAGGTGGCACCAGTGCCAAGTCGGGCTGGTTTGATGGTGCAAAGTGTCTCCTCCAATCTGCCATCCAGAAGCGGGGTAGCCGATTTTTGTTTGCAAGAGAAAAGTCTTTGGTTTTTTTTGGGCGCCTGTGGCTGGGAGTGGCCGGCTGGCTCATTAGAATCCACGATACGCAGCATGGTTCCCAGAGCCAAGGTGGAACCAGTGCCAAGTTGGGCTGGTTTTGTAGTAGCAAGTGGCTCCTGCAATTTGCCATCCAGAAGAGGGGCAGTTGAGTTTTGTTGGCCAGAGGAAAGGGCCGTGGTTTTTGTTTGGGGGTACATGGCTGAGAGTGGCCGGCTGGCCCCTGAAAATCCACGATAGGCAGGATGGTTCGGAGATCCAAGGTGGAACCAGTGCCAAGTCGGGCTGGTTTTATGTTGCAAAGTGGCTCCTGCAATCTGCCATCAAAAAGTTGGCAGGCGAGTTTTGTTTTCCAGGGAAAAGCACCGTTGTTTGTGTTTGGGTGCCTGTGGCTGGGAGTGGCCAGCTGGCTCGTTTGAATCCAGGATACGCAGGATGGTGACCAGACCAGAGGTGGCACCAGTGCCAAGTCGGGCCTGTTTGATTGTGCAAAGTGGCTCCTGCAATTTGCCATCCAGAAGCGGGGTAGCTTACTTTTGTTTGCCAGGGAAACGGGCCGAGGTTTTTCTCTGGCGTCCTATGGCTGGGAGTGACCGGCTGGTTCCTGAAAAGCTACGATAGGCAGGATTGTTTCCAGACCCATTGTGGCACCAGTGCCAAGTTGGGCTGTTTTTGTAGTACCAATTGCGTCCTGCAATTTGCCCTCCAGACGAGGGGCAGTTGAGTTTTGTTTGCCAGAGAAAAGGGCCGTGGTTTGTGCTTGAGGGCCTATGGCTGAGAGTGGCCGGCAGGCTCCTGAAAATCCACGCTAGGCAGCATGGTTCCCAGACCCAAGGGGGCACCAGTGCCAAGTCGGGCTGGTTTGATGGTGCAAAGTTTCTCCTGCAATCTGCCATCCAGAAGCGGGGTAGCCGATTTTTGTTTGCAAGAGAAAAGATCTTTGGTTTTTTCTGGGCGCCTGTGGCTGGGAGTGGCCGGCTGGCTCATTAGAATCCACGATACGCAGCATGGTTCCCAGAGCCAAGGTGGCACCAGTGCCAAGTTGGGCTGGTTTTGTAGTAGCAAGTGGCTCCTGCAATTTGCCATCCAGAAGAGGGGCAGTTGAGTTTTGTTGGCCAGAGGAAAGGGCCGTGGTTTTTGTTTGGGGGTACATGGCTGAGAGTGGCCGGCTGGCCCCTGAAAATCCACGATAGGCAGGATGTTTCCGAGATCCAAGGTGGGACCAGTGCCAAGTCGGGCTGGTTTTATGTTGGAAAGTGGCTCCTGCAATCTGCCATCCAGACGCGGGGCAGCGGATTTTTGTTTGCTGGAGAAAAGTTCCTTGGTTTGTTTTTGGCGGTATATGGATGGGAGTGGCCGGCTGGCGCCTTAGAATCTACGTTACGCAGCATGGGTCCCAGACCCAAGGTGGCACCAGTGCCAAGTCGGGCTGGTTTGATAGTAATAAATAGCTCCTGCAATCTGCCATCCAGAAGCGGGGCAGCTTACTTTTGTTTGTCAGGGAAACGGGCCGAGGTTTGTGTCTGGGGGCCTATGGCTGGGAGTGACCGGCTGGCTCCTGAAAAGCTACGATAGGCAGGATGGTGACCAGACCCATGGTGGCACCAGTGCCAAGTTGGGCTGGTTTGATAGTACCAAGCGGCTCCTGCAATCTGCCATCAAAAAGTTGGCAGGCGAGTTTTGTTTTCCAGGGAAAAGCGCCGTTGTTTGTGTTTGGGGGCCTGCAGCTGGGAGTGGCCGGCTGGCGCCTTAGAATCTACGTTACGCAGCATGGTTCCCAGACCCAAGGTGGCACCAGTGCCAAGTCGGGCTGGTTTGATAGTACCAAGTGGCTCCTGCAATCTGCCATCCAGAAGCGGGTTAACTTACTTTTGTTTGCCAGGGAAACGGGCAGAGATTTGTGTTTGGGGCCTATGGCTGGGACTGATCGGCTGGCTCCTGAAAAGCTACGATAGGCAGGATGGTTACCAGACCCATGGAGGCACCAGTGCCAAGTCGGGCTGGTTTGATAGTACCAAGTGGCTCCTGCAATCTGCCATCCAGAAGCGGGGCAGCTTACTTTTGTTTGCCAGGGAAACGGGCCGAGGTTTGTGTCTGGCGGCCTATGGCTGGGAGTGACCGGCTGGCTCCTGAAAAGCTCCGATAGGCAGGATGCTGACCAGACCCATGGTGGCAGCAGTGCCAAGTTGGGCTGGTTTGATAGTACCAAGTGGCTCCTGCAATCTGCCATCAAAAAGTTGGCAGGCGAGTTTTGTTTTCCAGGGAAAAGCGCCGTTGTTTGTGTTTGGGGGCCTGTGGATGGGAGTGGCCGGCTGGCGCCTTAGAATCTACGTTACGCAGCATGGTTCCCAGACCAGAGGTGGCACCAGTGACAAGTCGGGTTGGTTTGATAGTACCAAGTGGCTCCCGCAATCTGCCATCCAGAAGCGGGGCAGCTTACTTTTGTTTGCCAGGGAAACGGGCCGAGGTTTGTGTCTGGCGGCCTATGGCTGGGAGTGACCGGCTGGCTCCTGAAAAGCTACGATAGGCAGGATGGTGACCAGACCCATGGTGGCACCAGTGCCAATTTGGGCTGGTTTGATAGTACCAAGTGGCTCCTGCAATCTGCCATCAAAAAGTTGGCAGGCCAGTTTTGTTTTCCAGGGAAAAGCGCCGTTGTTTGTGTTTGGGGGCCTGTGGTTGGGAGTGGCCGCCTGGCGCCTTAGAATCTACGTTACGCAGCATGGTTCCCAGAGCCAAGGTGGCACCAGTGCCAAGTCGGGCTGGTTTGATAGTACCAAGTGGTTCCTGCAATCTGCCATCCAGAAGCGGGGCAGCTTACTTTGGTTTGCCAGGGAAACGGGCCGAGGTTTGTGTCTGGCCGCCTATGGCTGGGAGTGACCGGCTGGCTCCTGAAAAGCTCCGATAGGCAGGATGCTGACCAGACCAATGGTGGCAGCAGTGCCAAGTTGGGCTGGTTTCATAGTACCAAGTGGCTCCTGCAATCTGCCATCAAAAAGTTGGCAGGCGAGTTTTGTTTTCCAGGGAAAAGCGCCGTTGTTTGTGTTTGGCGGCCTGTGGCTGGGAGTGGCCGCCTGGCGCCTTAGAATCTACGTTAGGCCGCATGGTTACCAGACCCATGGAGGCACCAGTGCCAAGTCAGGCTGGTTTGATAGTACCAAGTGGCTCCTGCAATCTGCCATCCAGAAGCGGGGCAGCTTACTTTTGTTTGCCAGGGAAACGGGCGGAGGTTTGTGTCTGGGGGCCTATGGCTGGGAGTGACCGGCTGGCTCCTGAAAAGCTACGATAGGCAGGATGGTGACCAGACCCATGGTGACACCAGTGCCAAGTTGGGCTGGTTTGATAGTACCAAGTGGCTCCTGCAATCTGCCATCAAAAATTTGGCAGGCCAGTTTTGTTTTCCAGGGAAAAGCGCCGTTGTTTGTGGTTTTCGGCCTGTGGCTGGGACTGGCCAGCTGGCTCCTTAGAATCCACGATACGCAGGATGGTTCCCAGACCTGAGGTGGCACCAGTGCCAAGTTGGGCTGTTTTTGTAGTACCAAGATCGTCCTGCAATTTGCCTTCCAGAAGAGGGGCAGTTGAGTTTTGTTTGCCAGAGAAAAGGGCCGTGGTTTCTGTTTGAGGGCATATGGCTGAGAGTGGCCGCCTGACCCCACAAAATCCACAATAGGCAGGATGGTTCCCAGAGCCAAGGTGGCACCAGTGCCAAGTCGGGCTGGTTTGATAGTACTAAATAGCTCCTGCAATCTGCCATCCAGAAGCGGGGTAGCTTAATTTTGTTTGTCAGGGAAACGGGCAGAGATTTGTGTCTGGGGTCCTGTGGCTGGGAGTGGCCGGCTGGCTCCTTAGAATCCACGATACGCAGGATGGTTCCCAGACCAGTGGTGGCACCAGTGCCAAGTTGGGCTGGTTTGATAGTACCAAGTGGCTCCTGCAATCTGCCATCAAAAAGTTGGCAGGCGAGTTTTGTTTTCCAGGGAAAAGCGCCGTTGTTTGTGTTTGGGGCCCTGTGGCTGGGAGTGGCCGGCTGCCTCCTTAGAATCCACGATACGCAGGATGGTTCCCAGACCCGAGGTGGCACCAGTGCCAAGTCGAGATAGTTTGATGGTGCAAAGTGCCTCCTGCAATCTGCCATCCAGAAGCGGGGTAGCTTACTTTTGTTTGCCAGGGAAACGGGCCGAGGTTTTTTTCTGGGGGCTATGGTTGGTTGTGACCGGCTGGCTCCTGAAAAGCTACAGTAGGCAGGATGATTACCAGACCCATGGTGGCACCAGTGCCAAGTTGGGCTGATTTGATAGTACCAAGTGGCTCCTGCAATCTGCCATCAAAAAGTTGGCAGGCGAGTTTTGTTTTCCAGGGAAAAGCGCCGTTGTTTGTGTTTGGGGCCCTGTGGCTGGGAGTGGCCGCCTGTCGTCTTAGAATCCACGTTACGCAGCATGGTTCCCAGATCCAAGGTGGCACCAGTGCCAAGTCGGGCTGGTTTGATAGTACCAAGTGGCTCCTGCAATCTGCCATCCAGAAGCGAGGCAGCTTACTTTTGTTTGCCAGGGAAACGGGCCGAGGTATTTGTCTGGGGCCCTATGGCAGGGAGTGACTGGAAGGCGCCTGAAAAGCTACGATAGGCAGGATGTTTACCAGACCCATGGTGGCACCAGTGCCAAGTTGGGCTAATTTGATAGTACCAAGTGGCTCCTGCAATCTGCCATCCAGAAGCGGGGCAGCTTACTTTTGTTTTCCATGGAAACGGGCCGAGGTTTCTGTCTGGGGGTCTATGGCTGGGAGTGACCTCCTGGCTCCTGAAAAGCTATGCAAAGCAGGATGGTGACCAGACCCATGGTGGCACCAGTGCCAAGTTGGGCTGGTTTGATAGTACAAAGTGGCTCCTGCAATCTGCCATCAATATGTTGGCAGGCGAGTTTTGTTTTCCGGGGAAAAGCGCCGTTGTTTGTGTTTGGGGGCCTGTGGCTCGGAGTGGCCGGGTGGCTGCTTAGAATCCACAATACGCAGGATGGTTCCCAGGCAAGAGGTGGCACCAGTGCCAAGTCGGGCTGTTTTCGTAGTACCAAGTGCGTCCTGCAATTTTCCGTCCAGAAGAGGGTCAGTTGAGTTTTGTTTGCCAGAGAAAAGGGCCGTGGTTTGTGTTTGGGGGCATATGGCTGAGAGTGGCCGGCTGGCCCCTGAAAATCCACGATAGGCAGGATGGTTCCCAGAGCCAAGGTGGCACCATTGCCAAGTCGGGCTGGTTTGATAGTAATAAATAGCTCCTGCAATCTGCCATCCAGAAGCGGGGTAGCTTACTTTTGTTTGCCAGGGAAATGGGCCGAGGTTTTTTTCTGGGGGCCTATGGTTGGGAGTGACCGGCTGGCTCCTGAAAAGCTACAGTAGGCAGGATAATTACCAGACCCATGGTAGCAGCAGTGCCAAGTTGGGCTGATTTGATAGTACCAAGTGGCTCCTGCAATCTGCCATCAAAAAGTTGGCAGGCGAGTTTTGTTTTCCAGGGAAAAGCGCCGTTGTTGGTGTTTGGGGCCCTGTGGCTGGGAGTGGCCGCCTTGCGCCTTAGAATCTACGTTACGCAGCATGGTTCCCTGACCCAAGGTGGCACCAGTGCCAAGTCGGGCTGGTTTGATAGTACCAAGTGGCTCCTGCAATCTGCCATCCAGAAGCGGGGCAGCTTACTTTTGTTTGCCAGGGAAACGGGCCGAGGTTTGTGACTGGGGGCCTATGGCTGGGAATGACCAGCTGGCTCATGAAATGCTACGATAAGCAGGATGGTGACCAGACCCATAGTGGCACCAGTGCCAAGTTGAGCTGGTTTGATAGTACTAAGCGGCTCCTTCAATCTGCCATCAAAAAGTTGTCAGGCGAGTTTTGTTTGCCAGGGACAAGCGCCGTTGTTTGTGTTTAAGGGCCTGTGGCTGGGAGTGGCCGGCTGGCTCCTTAGAATCCACGATACGCAGGATGGTTCCCAGACCCGAGGTGGCCCCAGTGCCAAGTCGGGCTGGTTTGATGGTTCAAAGTGGCTCCTGCAATCTGCCATCCAGAAGCGGGGTAGCTTACTTTTGTTTACCGGGGAAACGGGCAGAGATTTGTGTTTGGGGCCTATGGCTGGGACTGATCGGCTGGCTCCTGAAAAGCTACGATAGGCAGGATGGTTACCAGACCCATGGAGGCACCAGTGCCAAGTCGGGCTGGTTTGATAGTACCAAGTGGCTCCTGCAATCTGCCATCAAAAAGTTGGCAGGCGAGTTTTGTTTTCCAGGGAAAAGCGCCGTTGTTTGTGTTTGGGGGCCTGTGGCTGGGAGTGGACGGCTGGCTCCTTAGAATCCACGATACGCAGGATGGTTCCCAGACCAGAGGTGGCACCAGTGTCAAGTCGGGCTGGTTTGATAGTACCAAGTGGCTCCTGCAATCTGCCGTCAAAAAGTTGGCAGGCGCATTTTGTTTTCCAGGGAAAAGCGCCGTTGTTTGTGTTTGGGGCCCTGTGGCTGGGAGTGGCCGGCTGCCTCCTTAGAATTCACGATACGCAGGATGGTTTCCAGGCCCAAGGTGGCACCAGTTCCAAGTCTGACTGGTTTGATAGTACCAAGTGGCTCCTGCAATCTGCCATCCAGAAGCAGGGCAGCTTACTTTTGTTTGCCAGGGAAACGGGTCGAGGTTTTGTGTCTGGGGGCCTATGGCTGGGAGTGACCGGCTGGCTACTGAAAAGCTACGATAGGCAGGATGGTGACCAGACCCATGGTGGCACCAGTGCCAAGTTGGGCTGGTTTGATAGCACCAAGTGGCTCCTGCAATCTGCCATCAAAAAGTTGGCAGGCGAGTTTTGTTTTCCAGGGAAAAGCGCCAGTGTTCATGTTTGGGGGCTGTGGTTGGGAAAGGCCGGATGGCTAATTAGAATCCACGATACGCAGGATGGTTCCCAGACCCAAGGAGGCACCAGTGCCAAGTCGGGCTGGTTTGATAGTACCAAGTGGTTCCTGCAATCTGCCATCCAGAAGCAGGGCAGCTTACTTTTGTTTACCATGGAAACGGGCCGACATTTGTGTCTGGGCGCCTATGGTTGGGAGTGACCGGCTGGCTCCTGAAAAGCTACGATAGGTAGGATGGTGACCAGACCCATGGTGGCACCAGTGCCAAGTCGGGCTGGTTTGATAGTACCAAGTGGCTCCTGCAATCTGCCATCAAAAATTTGGCAGTCGAGTTTTGTTTTCCAGGGAAAAGCGCCATTGTTTTTGTTTGGGGGCCTGTGGCTGGGAGTGGCCAAGCGGCTCCTTAGAACCCACGATAAGCAGGATGGTCCCCAGACCAGAGGTGGCACCAGTGCCAAGTCGGGCTAGTTTGATGGTGCAAAGTGGCTCCTGCAATCTGCCATCCGGAAGCGGGTTAACGTACTTTTGTTTGCCAGGGAAACAGGCCGAGGATTTTGTCTGGGGGCCTACGGCTGGGAGTGACCGGCTGGCTCCGGAAAAGCTACGATAGGCAGTATGGTGACCAGACCCAAGGTGACACCAGTGCCAAGTTGGGCTGGTTTGATAGTACCAAGTGGCTCCTGCAATCTGCCATCAAAACGTTGGCAGGCGAGTTTTGTTTTCCAGGGAAAAGCGCCGTTGTTTGTATTTGGGGGCCTATGGCTGGGAGTGACCGGCTGGCTCCTGAAATGCTACGATAGGCAGTATGGTGACCAGACCCATGGTGGCACCAGTGCCAAGTTGGGCTGGTTTGATAGTACCAAGTGGCTCCTGCAATCTGCCATCAAAAATTGGCAGGCGAGTTTTGTTTTCCAGGGAAAAGCGCCGTTGTTTGTGTTTGGGGGCCTGTGGCTGAGAGTGGCCAGCTGGCTCCTTAGAATCCACGATACGCAGGATGGTTCCCAGACCCAAGGTGGCACCAGTGCCAATTCGGGCTGGTTTGATGGTGCAAAGTGGTTCCTGCAATCTGCCATCCAGAAGCGGGGTAGCTTACATTTGTTTGCCAGGGAAACGGGCAGAGCTTTGTGTCTGGGGGCCTATGGCTTGGAGTGGCCCGCTGGCTCCTTAAAATGCACGATATGCAGAATGGTGAGCAGACTCAAGGTGGCACCAGTGCCAAGTCGGGCTGGTTTTGTAGTACCATGTGTGTCCTGCAATTTGCCATCCAGAAGAGGGGCAGTGAAGTTTTGTTTACCAGAGTAAAGTGCCGTGGTTTGTGTTTGGGGGCCTATGGCTGAGAGTTGCCGGCTGGCCCCTGAAAATCCACGATAGGCAGGATGGTTCCCAGATCCAAGGTGGCACCAGTGCCAAGTCGGGCTGGTTTGATGGTGCAAAGTGGCTCCTGCAATCTGCCATCCAGACGCGGGGCAGCGGATTTTTGTTTGCTGGAGAAAAGTTCCGTGGTTTGTTTTTGGGGGTATATGGCTGGGCGTGACCGGCTGGCTCCTTAAAAAGCTCGATACGCAGCATGGTTCCCTGACCCAAGGTGGCATCAGTGCCAAGTCGGACTGTTTTCGTAGTACCAAGTGCGTCCTGCAATCTGCCATGCAGAAGCGGGGCAGCTTACTTTTGTTTGCCAGGGAAACGGGACGAAATTTTTCTCTGGGGGTCTACGGCTGGGGGTGACTGGCTGGCTCCTGAAAAGCTACGATAGGCAGGATTGTTACCAGCCCCATGGTGGCACCAGTGCCAAGTTGGGCTGGTTTGATAGTACCAAGTGGCTCCTGCAATCTGCCATCAAAAAGTTGGCAGGCGAGTTTTGTTTTCCAGGGAAAAGCGCCGTTGTTTGTGTTTGGGGGCATGTAGCTAGGAGTGGCCGGCTGGCTCCTGAAAATCCACGATAGTCAGGATGGTTCCCAGATCCAAGGTGGCACCAGTGCCAAGTCGGGCTGGTTTTATGTTGCAAAGTGGCTCCTGCAATCTGCCATCCAAAAGTTGGCAGGCGAGTTTTGTTTTCCAGGGAAAAGCGCCGTTGTTTGTGTTTGGGGGCCTGTGGCTGGGAGTGGCCGGCTGGCTAATTTGAATCCACGATACGCAGGATGGTTCCCAGACCAGAGGTGGAACCAGTGACAAGTCGGGCTGCTTTGATGGTGCAAAGTGGTTCCTGAAATCTGCCATCCAGAAGCGCGGTAGCTTACTTTTGTTAGCCAGGGAAACGGGCCGAGGTTTGTGGCTGGGGACCTATGGCTGGGAGTGATCGGCTGGCTCCTGAAAAGCTACGATAGGCAGGATGGTTACCAGACCCATGGTGGCACCAGTGCCAAGTTGGCTGGTTTGACAGCACCAAGTGGCTCCTGCAATCTGCCATGAAAAAGTTGGCAGGCGAGTTTTGTTTTCCAGGGAAAAGCGCCATTGATTGTGTTTGGGGGCTGTGGCTGGGAGTGGCCGGCTGGCTCCTTAGAATCCACGATACGCAGCATGGTTCCCAGACCCATGGTGGCACCAGTGCCAAGTTGGGCTGGTTTGATAGTACCAAGTGGTTCCTGCAATCTGCCATCCAGAAGCGGGGCAGCTTACTTTTGTTTGCCAGGGAAACGGGCCGAGGTTTGTGTCTGGGGGCTATGGCTGGGAGTGACCGGCTGGCTCCTGAAAAGCTACGATAGGCAGGATGGTGACCAGACCCATGGTGGCACCAGTGCCAAGTTGGGCTGGTTTGATAGTACCAAGTGGCTCCTGCAATCTGCCATCAAAAAGTTGGCAGGCGAATTTTGTTTTCCAGGGAAAAGCGCTGTTGTTTGTGTTTGGGGGCCTGTGGCTGGGAGTGGCCGGCTGGCTCCTTAGAATCCACGATAGGCAGGATGGTTCCCAGACCAGAGGTGGCACCAGTGCCAAGTCGGGCTAGTTTGATGGTGCAAAGTGTCTCCTGCAATCTGCCATCCAGAAGCGGGGTAGCTTACTTTTGTATGCCAGGGAAACGGGCCGAGGTTTTTGTCTGGGGGCCTATGGCTGGGAGTGACCGGCTGGCTCCTGAAAAGCTACCATAGGCAGGATGGTGACCAGACCCATGGTGGCAGCAGTGCCAAGTTGGGCTGATTTGATAGTACCAAGTGGCTCCTGCAATCTGCCATCAAAAAGTTGGCAGGCCAGTTTTGTTTTCCAGGGAAAAGCGCCGTTGTTTGTGTTTGGGGGCCTGTGGCTGGGAGTGGCCGGCTGGCTCCTTAGAATCCACGATACGCAGCATGGTTGCCAGACCAGAGGTGGCACCAGTGCCAAGGCGGGCCAGTTTGATGGTGCAAAGTGGCTCCTGCAATCTGCCATCCAGAAGCGCGGTAGCTTACTTTTGTTTGCCAGGGAAACGGGCCGAGGTTTGTGTCTGGGGGCTATGGCTCGGAGTGACCGGCTGGCTCCTGAAAAGCTACGATAGGCAGGATGGTGACCAGACCCATGGTGGCACCAGTGCCAAGTTGGGCTGGTTTGATAGCACCAAGTGGCTCCTGCAATCTGCCATCAAAAAGTTGGCAGGCCACTTTTGTTTTCCAGGGAAAAGCGCCGTTGTTTGTGTTTGGGGGCCTGTGGCTGAGAGTGGCCGGCTGGCTCCTTATAACCGACGATACGCAGCATGGTTCCCAGACCCAAGGTGGCACCAGTGCCAAGTTGGGCTGGTTTGATAGTACCAAGTGGCTCCTGCAATCTGCCATCCAGAAGCGGGGCAGCTTACTTTTGTTTGCCAGGGAAACGGGCCGAGGTTTGTGTCTGGGGGCTATGGCTGGGAGTGACCGGCTGGCTCCTGAAAAGCTACGATAGGCAGGATGGTGACAAGACCCATGGTGGCACCAGTGCCAAGTTGGGCTGGTTTGATAGTACCAAGTGGCTCCTGCAATCTGCCATCAAAAATTGGCAGGCGAGATTTGTTTTCCAGGGAAAAGCGCCGTTGTTTGTGTTTGGGGGCCTGTGGCTGGGAGTGGCTGGCTGGCTAATTAGAATCCAAGATACGCAGGATGGTTCCCAGACCAGAGGTGGAACCATTGCCAAGTCGGGCTGCTTTGATGGTGCAAAGTGGTTCCTGCAATCTGCCATCCAGAAGCGCGGTACCTTACTTTTGTTTGCCAGGGAAACGGGCCGAGGTTTGTGGCTGGGGGCCTATGGCTGGGAGTGACCGGCTGGCTCATGAAAAGCTACGATAGGCAGGATGGTTACCAGACCCATGGTGGCACCAGTGCCAAGTTGGGCTGGTTTGATAGTACCAAGTGGCTCCTGCAATCTGCCATCAAAAAGTTGGCAGGCGAGTTTTGTTTTCCAGGGAAAAGCGCCATTGATTGTGTTTGGGGGCCTGTGGCTGGGAGTGGCCGGCTGGCTCCTGAAAATCCACGATAGTCAGGATGGTTCCCAGATCCAAGGTGGCACCAGTGCCAAGTCGGGCTGGTTTTATGTTGCAAAGTGGCTCCTGCAATCTGCCATCAAAAAGTTGGCAGGCGAGTTTTGTTTTCCAGGGAAAAGCGCCGTTGTTTGTGTTTGGGGGCCTGTGGTTGGGAGTGGCCGGCTGGCTAATTAGAATCCACGATACGCAGCATGGTTCCCAGACCAGAGGTGGAACCAGTGACAAGTCGGGCTGCTTTGATGGTGCAAAGTGTTTCCTGAAATCTGCCATCCAGAAGCACGGTAGCTTACTTTTGTTTGCCAGGGAAACGGGCCGAGGTTTGTGGCTGGGGGCCTATGGCTGGGAGTGACCGGCTGGCTCCTGAAAAGCTACGATAGGCAGTATGCTGACCAGACCCATGGTGGCACCAGTGCCAAGTTGGCTGGTTTGACAGCACCAAGTGGCTCCTGCAATCTGCCATCAAAAAGTTGGCAGGCGAGTTTTGTTTTCCAGGGAAAAGCGCCATTGATTGTGTTTGGGGGCTGTGGCTGGGAGTGGCCGCCTGGCTCCCTAGAATCCACGATACGCAGCATGGTTCCCAGACCCAAGGTGGCACCAGTGCCAAGTTGGGCTGGTTTGATAGTACCAAGTGGCTCCTGCAATCTGCCATCCAGAAGCGGGGTAGCTTACTTTTGTTTGCCAGGGAAACGGGCCGAGGTTTGTGTGTGGGGGCTATGGCTGGGAGTGACCGGCTGGCTCCTGAAAAGCTACGATAGGCAGGATGGTGACCAGACCCATGGTGGCACCAGTGCCAAGTTGGGCTGGTTTGATAGTACCAAGTGGCTCCTGCAATCTGCCATCAAAAATTGGCAGGCGAGTTTTGTTTTCCAGGGAAAAGCGCCGTTGTTTGTGTTTGGGGGCCTGTGGCTGGGAGTGGCCGGCTGGCTCCTTAGAATCCACGATAGGCCGGATGGTTCCCAGACCCGAAGTGGCACCAGTGCCAAGTCGGGCTAGTTTGATGGTGCAAAGTGTCTCCTGCAATCTGCCATCCAGAAGCGGGGTAGCTTACTTTTGTATGCCAGGGAAACGGGCCGAGGTTTTTGTCTGAAGGGCCTATGGCTGGGAGTGACCGGCAGGCTCCTGAAAAGCTACCATAGGCAGGATGGTGACCAGACCCATGGTGGCAGCAGTGCCAAGTTGGGCTGATTTGATAGTACCAAGTGGCTCCTGCAATCTGCCATCAAAAAGTTGGCAGGCGAGTTTTGTTTTCCAGGGGAAAGCGTCGTTGTTTGTGTTTGGGGGCCTGTGGCTGGGAGTGGCCGGCTGGCTCCTTAGAACCCACGATACGCAGCATGGTTCCCAGACCCAAGGTGGCACGAGTGCCAAGTTGGGCTGGTTTGATACTACCAAGTGGCTCCTGTAATCGGCCATCAAAAAATTGGCAGGCGAGATTTGTTTTCCAGGGAAAAGCGCCGTTGTTTTTATTTGGGGGCCTGTGGCTGGGAGTGGCCGGCTGGCTAATTAGAATCCACGATACGCAGGATGGTTCCCAGACCAGAGGTGGAACCAGTGCCAAGTCGGGCTGCTTTGATGGTGCAAAGTGGTTCCTGCAATCTGCCATCCAGAAGCGAGGTACCTTACTTTTGTTTGCCAGGGAAACGGGCCGAGGTTTGTGGCTGGGGGCCTATGGCTGGGAGTGACCGGCTGGCCCATGAAAAGCTACGATAGGCAGGATGGTTACCAGACCCATGGTGGCACCAGTGCCAAGTTGGGCTGGTTTGATAGTACCAAGTGGCTCCTGCAATCTGCCATCAAAAAGTTGCCAGGCGAGTTTTGTTTTCCAGGGAAAAGCGCCATGATTGTGTTTGGGGGCCTGTGGCTGGGAGTGGCCGACTGGCTCCTGAAAATCCACGATAGTCAGGATGGTTCCCAGATCCAAGGTGGCACCAGTGCCAAGTCGGGCTGGTTTTATGTTGCAAAGTGGCTCCTGCAATCTGCCATCAAAAAGTTGGCAGGCGAGTTTTGTTTTCCAGGGAAAAGCGCCGTTGTTTGTGTTTGGGGGCCTGTGGTTGGGAGTGGCCGGCTGGCTAATTAGAATCCACGATACGCAGGATGGTTCCCAGACCAGTAGTGGAACAAGTGACAAGTCGGGCTGCTTTGATGGTGCAAAGTGGTTCCTGAAATCTGCCATCCAGAAGCGCGGTAGCTTACTTTTGTTTGCCAGGGAAACGGGCCGAGGTTTGTGGCTGGGGGCCTATGGCTGGGAGTGACCGGCTGGCTCCTGAAAAGCTACGATAGGCAGGATGGTTACCAGACCCATGGTGGCACCAGTGCCAAGTTGGCTGGTTTGACAGCACCAAGTGGCTCCTGCAATCTGCCATCAAAATGTTGGCAGGCGAGTTTTGTTTTCCAGGGAAAAGCGCCATTGATTGTGTTTGGGGGCTGTGGCTGGGAGTGGCCGGCTGGCTCCTTAGAATCCACGATACGCAGGATGGTTCCCAGACCCAAGGTGGCACCAGTGCCAAGTTGGGCTGGTTTGATAGTACCAAGTGCGTCCTGCAATCTGCCATCCAGTAGCAGGGCAGCTTACTTTTGTTTGCCAGGGAAACGGGCCGAGGTTTGTGTCTGGGGGCTATGGCTCGGAGTGACCGGCTGGCTCCTGAAAAGCTACGATAGGCAGGATGGTGACCAGACCCATGGTGGCACCAGTGCCAAGTTGGGCTGGTTTGATAGTACCAAGTGGCTCCTGCAATCTGCCATCAAAAAGTTGGCAGGCGAATTTTGTTTTCCAGGGAAAAGCGCCGTTGTTTGTGTTTGGGGGCCTGTGGCTGGGAGTGGCCGGCTGGCTCCTTAGAATCCACGATAGGCAGGATGGTTCCCAGACCAGAGGTGGCACCAGTGCCAAGTCGGGCTAGTTTGATGGTGCAAAGTGGCTCCTGCAATCTGCCATCCAGAAGCGGGGTAGCTTACTTTTGTATGCCAGGGAAACGGTCCGAGGTTTTTGTCTGGGGGCCTATGGCTGGGAGTGACCGGCTGGCTCCTGAAAAGCTACCATAGGCAGGATGGTGACCAGACCCATGGTGGCACCAGTGCCAAGTTGGGCTGATTTGATAGTACCAAGTGGCTCCTGCAATCTGCCATCAAAACGTTGGCAGGCCAGTTTTGTTTTCCAGGGAAAAGCGCCGTTGTTTGTGTTTGGGGGCCTGTGGCTGGCAGTGGCCGGCTGGCTCCTTAGAATCCACGATACGCAGCATGGTTCCCAGACCAGAGGTGGCACCAGTGCCAAGGCGGGCCAGTTTGATGGTGCAAAGTGGCTCCTGCAATCTGCCATCCAGAAGCGCGGTAGCTTACTTTTGTCTGCCAGGGAAACGGGCCGAGGTTTGTGTCTGGGGGCTATGGCTCGGAGTGACCGGCTGGCTCCTGAAAAGCTACGATAGGCAGGATGGTGACCAGACCCATGGTGGCACCAGTGCCAAGTTGGGCTGGTTTGATAGCACCAAGTGGCTCCTGCAATCTGCCATCAAAAAGTTGGCAGGCCAGTTTTGTTTTCCAGGGAAAAGCGCCGTTGTTTGTGTTTGGGGGCCTGTGGCTGGGAGTGGCCGGCTGGCTCCTTAGAACCCACGATACGCAGGATGGTTCCCAGACCAGAGGTGGAACCAGTGACAAGTCGGGCTGCTTTGATGGTGCAAAGTGGTTCCTGAAATCTGCCATCCAGAAGCGGGGTAGCTTACTTTTGTTTGCCAGGGAAACGGGCCGAGGTTTGTGTCTGGGGGCTATGGCTCGGAGTGACCGGCTGGCTCCTGAAAAGCTACGATAGGCAGGATGGTTACCAGACCCATGGTGGCACCAGTGCCAAGTTGGCTGGTTTGACAGCACCAAGTGGCTCCTGCAATCTGCCATCAAAATGTTGGCAGCTGAGTTTTGTTTTCCAGGGAAAAGCGCCGTTGATTGTCTTTGGGGGCTGTGGCTGGGAGTGGCCGGCTGGCTCCTTAGAATCCACGATACGCAGCATGGTTCCCAGACCCAAGGTGGCACCAGTGCCAAGTCGGGCTGGTTTGATAGTACCAAGTGCGTCCTGCAATCTGCCATCCAGAAGCGGGGTAGCTTACTTTTGTTTGCCAGGGAAACGGGCCGAGGTTTGTGTGTGGGGGCTATGGCTCGGAGTGACCGGCTGGCTCCTGAAAAGCTACGATAGGCAGGATGGTGACCAGACCCATGGTGGCACCAGTGCCAAGTTGGGCTGGTTTGATAGTACCAAGTGGCTCCTGCAATCTGCCATCAAAAAGTTGGCAGGCGAATTTTGTTTTCCAGGGAAAAGCGCCGTTGTTTGTGTTTGGGGGCCTGTGGCTGGGAGTGGCCGGCTGGCTCCTTAGAATCCACGATACGCAGGATGGTTCCCAGGCCAGAGGTGGCACCAGTGCCAAGTTGGGCTGGTTTGATGGTGCAAAGTGGCTCCTGCAATCTGCCATCCAGAAGCGGGGCAGCTTACTTTTGTATGCCAGGGAAACGGGCCGAGGTTTTTGTCTGGGGGCCTATGGCTGGGAGTGACCGGCTGGCTCCTGAAAAGCTACCATAGGCAGGATGGTGACCAGACCCATGGTGGCAGCAGTGCCAAGTTGGGCTGATTTGATAGTACCAAGTGGCTCCTGCAATCTGCCATCAAAAAGTTGGCAGGCCAGTTTTGTTTTCCACGGAAAAGCGCCGTTGATTGTGTTTGGGGGCCTGTGGCTGGGAGTGGCCGGCTGGCTCCTTAGAATCCACGATACGCAGCATGGTTCCCAGACCAGAGGTGGCACCAGTGCCAAGTCGGGCCAGTTTGATGGTGCAAAGTGGCTCCTGCAATCTGCCATCCAGAAGCGCGGTAGCTTACTTTTGTATGCCAGGGAAACGGGCCGAGGTTTTTGTCTGAAGGGCCCATGGCTGGGAGTGACCGGCAGGCTCCTGAAAAGCTACCATAGGCAGGATGGTGACCAGACCCATGGTGGCACCAGTGCCAAGTTGGGCTGGTTTGATAGCACCAAGTGGCTCCTGCAATCTGCCATCAAATGTTGGCAGGCGAGTTTTGTTTTCCAGGGAAAAGCGCCGTTGTTTGTGTTTGGGGGCCTGTGGCTGGGAGTGGCCGGCTGGCTCCTTAGAACCCAAGATACGCAGCATGGTTCCCAGAGCCAAGGTGGCACCAGTGCCAAGTTGGGCTGGTTTGATTGTACCAAGTGGCTCCTGCAATCTGCCATCCAGAAGCGGGGCAGCTTACTTTTGTTTGCCAGGGAAACGGGCAGAGATTTGTGTCTGGGGGCCTATGGCTGGGAGTGACCGGCTGGCTCCTGAAAAGCTACGATAGGCAGGATGGTGACCAGACCCATGGTGGCACCAGTGCCAAGTTGGGCTGGTTTGATAGTACCAAGTGGCTCCTGTAATCTGCCATCAAAAAATTGGCAGGCGAGATTTGTTTTCCAGGGAAAAGCGCCGTTGTTTATATTTGGGGGCCTGTGGCTGGGAGTGGCCGGCTGGCTAATTCGAATCCACGATACGCAGGATGGTTCCCAGACCAGAGGTGGAACCAGTGACAAGTCGGGCTGCTTTGATGGTGCAAAGTGGTTCCTGCAATCTGCCATCCAGAAGCGCGGTACCTTACTTTTGTTTGCCAGGGAAACGGGCCGAGGATTGTGGCTGGGGGCCTATGGCTGGGAGTGACCGGCTGGCTCATGAAAAGCTACGATAGGCAGGATGGTTACCAGACCCATGGTGGCACCAGTGCCAAGTTGGGCTGGTTTGATAGTACCAAGTGGCTCCTGCAATCTGCCGTCACAAAGTTGGCAGGCGAGTTTTGTTTTCCAGGGAAAAGGCCATTGATTGTGTTTGGGGGCCTGTGGCTGGGAGTGGCCGGCTGGCTCCTTAGAATCCACGATACGCAGGATGGTTCCCAGACCCAAGGTGGCACGAGTGCCAAGTTGGGCTGGTTTGATAGTACCAAGTGGCTCCTGCAATCTGCCATCCAGAAGCGGGGCAGCTTACTTTTGTTTGCCAGGGAAACGGGCCGAGGTTTGTGTCTGGGGGTATGGCTCGGAGTGACCGGCTGGCTCCTGAAAAGCTACCATAGGCAGGATGGTGACCAGACCCATGGTGGCACCAGTGCCAAGTTGGGCTGGTTTGATAGTACCAAGTGGCTCCTGCAATCTGCCATCAAAAGTTGGCAGGCGAGTTTTGTTTTCCAGGGAAAAGCGCCGTTGTTTGTGTTTGGGGGCCTGTGGCTGGGAGTGGACGGCTGGCTCCTTAGAATCCACGATACGCAGGACATTTCCCAGACCAGAGGTGGCACCAGTGCCAAGTCGGGCTGGTTTGATAGTACCAAGTGGCTCCTGCAATCTGCCATCAAAAAGTTGGCAGGCGAGTTTTGTTTTCCAGGGAAAAGCGCCGTTGTTTGTGTTTGGGGCCCTGTGGCTGGGAGTGGCCGCCTGTCGTCTTAGAATCCACGTTACGCAGCATGGTTCCCAGATCCAAGGTGGCACCAGTGCCAAGTCGGGCTGGTTTGATAGTACCAAGTGGCTCCTGCAATCTGCCATCCAGAAGCGAGGCAGCTTACTTTTGTTTGCCAGGGAAACGGGCCGAGGTATTTGTCTGGGGCCCTATGGCAGGGAGTGACTGGAAGGCGCCTGAAAAGCTACGATAGGCAGGATGTTTACCAGACCCATGGTGGCACCAGTGCCAAGTTGGGCTAATTTGATAGTACCAAGTGGCTCCTGCAATCTGCCATCCAGAAGCGGGGCAGATTACTTTTGTTTTCCATGGAAACGGGCCGAGGTTTCTGTCTGGGGGTCTATGGCTGGGAGTGACCTCCTGGCTCCTGAAAAGCTATGCAAAGCAGGATGGTGACCAGACCCATGGTGGCACCAGTGCCAAGTTGGGCTGGTTTGATAGTACAAAGTGGCTCCTGCAATCTGCCATCAAAATGTTGGCAGGCGAGTTTTGTTTTCCGGGGAAAAGCGCCGTTGTTTGTGTTTGGGGGCCTGTGGCTCGGAGTGGCCGGGTGGCTGCTTAGAATCCACAATACGCAGGATGGTTCCCAGGCAAGAGGTGGCACCAGTGCCAAGTCGGGCTGTTTTCGTAGTACCAAGTGCGTCCTGCAATTTTCCGTCCAGAAGAGGGTCAGTTGAGTTTTGTTTGCCAGAGAAAAGGGCCGTGGTTTGTGTTTGGGGGCATATGGCTGAGAGTGGCCGGCTGGCCCCTGAAAATCCACGATAGGCAGGATGGTTCCCTGACCCAAGGTGGCACCAGTGCCAAGTCGGGCTGGTTTGATAGTACCAAGTGGCTCCTGCAATCTGCCATCCAGAAGCGGGGCAGCTTACTTTTGTTTGCCAGGGAAACGGGCCGAGGTTTGTGACTGGGGGCCTATGGCTGGGAATGACCAGCTGGCTCATGAAATGCTACGATAAGCAGGATGGTGACCAGACCCATAGTGGCACCAGTGCCAAGTTGAGCTGGTTTGATAGTACTAAGCGGCTCCTGCAATCTGCCATCAAAAAGTTGGCAGGCGAGTTTTGTTTGCCAGGGACAAGCGCCGTGTTTGTGTTTAAGGGCCTGTGGCTGGGAGTGGCCGGCTGGCTCCTTAGAATCCACGATACGCAGGATGGTTCCCAGACCCGAGGTGGCCCCAGTGCCAAGTCGGGCTGGTTTGATGGTTCAAAGTGGCTCCTGCAATCTGCCATCCAGAAGCGGGGTAGCTTACTTTTGTTTACCGGGGAAACGGGCAGAGATTTGTGTTTGGGGCCTATGGCTGGGACTGATCGGCTGGCTCCTGAAAAGCTACGATAGGCAGGATGGTTACCAGACCCATGGAGGCACCAGTGCCAAGTTGGGCTGGTTTGATAGTACCAAGTGTCTCCTGCAATCTGCCATCAAAAAGTTGGCAGGCGAGTTTTGTTTTCCAGGGAAAAGCGCCGTTGTTTGTGTTTGGGGGCCTGTGGCTGGGAGTGGACGGCTGGCTCCTTAGAATCCACGATACGCAGGATGGTTCCCAGACCAGAGGTGGCACCAGTGCCAAGTCGGGCTGGTTTGATAGTACCAAGTGGCTCCTGCAATCTGCCGTCAAAAAGTTGGCAGGCGCATTTTGTTTTCCAGGGAAAAGCGCCGTTGTTTGTGTTTGGGGCCCTGTGGCTGGGAGTGGCCGGCTGCCTCCTTAGAATTCACGATACGCAGGATGGTTTCCAGGCCCAAGGTGGCACCAGTTCCAAGTCTGACTGGTTTGATAGTACCAAGTGGCTCCTGCAATCTGCCATCCAGAAGCAGGGCAGCTTACTTTTGTTTGCCAGGGAAACGGGTCGAGGTTTTGTGTCTGGGGGCCTATGGCTGGGAGTGACCGGCTGGCTACTGAAAAGCTACGATAGGCAGGATGGTGACCAGACCCATGGTGGCACCAGTGCCAAGTTGGGCTGGTTTGATAGCACCAAGTGGCTCCTGCAATCTGCCATCAAAAAGTTGGCAGGCGAGTTTTGTTTTCCAGGGAAAAGCGCCAGTGTTCATGTTTGGGGGCTGTGGTTGGGAAAGGCCGGATGGCTAATTAGAATCCACGATACGCAGGATGGTTCCCAGACCCAAGGAGGCACCAGTGCCAAGTCGGGCTGGTTTGATAGTACCAAGTGGTTCCTGCAATCTGCCATCCAGAAGCAGGGCAGCTTACTTTTGTTTACCATGGAAACGGGCCGACATTTGTGTCTGGGCGCCTATGGTTGGGAGTGACCGGCTGGCTCCTGAAAAGCTACGATAGGTAGGATGGTGACCAGACCCATGGTGGCACCAGTGCCAAGTCGGGCTGGTTTGATAGTACCAAGTGGCTCCTGCAATCTGCCATCAAAAATTTGGCAGTCGAGTTTTGTTTTCCAGGGAAAAGCGCCATTGTTTTTGTTTGGGGGCCTGTGGCTGGGAGTGGCCAAGCGGCTCCTTAGAACCCACGATAAGCAGGATGGTCCCCAGACCAGAGGTGGCACCAGTGCCAAGTCGGGCTAGTTTGATGGTGCAAAGTGGCTCCTGCAATCTGCCATCCGGAAGCGGGTTAACGTACTTTTGTTTGCCAGGGAAACAGGCCGAGGATTTTGTCTGGGGGCCTACGGCTGGGAGTGACCGGCTGGCTCCGGAAAAGCTACGATAGGCAGTATGGTGACCAGACCCAAGGTGACACCAGTGCCAAGTTGGGCTGGTTTGATAGTACCAAGTGGCTCCTGCAATCTGCCATCAAAACGTTGGCAGGCGAGTTTTGTTTTCCAGGGAAAAGCGCCGTTGTTTGTATTTGGGGGCCTATGGCTGGGAGTGACCGGCTGGCTCCTGAAATGCTACGATAGGCAGTATGGTGACCAGACCCATGGTGGCACCAGTGCCAAGTTGGGCTGGTTTGATAGTACCAAGTGGCTCCTGCAATCTGCCATCAAAAATTGGCAGGCGAGTTTTGTTTTCCAGGGAAAAGCGCCGTTGTTTGTGTTTGGGGGCCTGTGGCTGAGAGTGGCCAGCTGGCTCCTTAGAATCCACGATACGCAGGATGGTTCCCAGACCCAAGGTGGCACCAGTGCCAATTCGGGCTGGTTTGATGGTGCAAAGTGGTTCCTGCAATCTGCCATCCAGAAGCGGGGTAGCTTACATTTGTTTGCCAGGGAAACGGGCAGAGCTTTGTGTCTGGGGGCCTATGGCTTGGAGTGGCCCGCTGGCTCCTTAAAATGCACGATATGCAGAATGGTGAGCAGACTCAAGGTGGCACCAGTGCCAAGTCGGGCTGGTTTTGTAGTACGAAGTGTGTCCTGCAATTTGCCATCCAGAAGAGGGGCAGTGAAGTTTTGTTTACCAGAGTAAAGTGCCGTGGTTTGTGTTTGGGGGCCTATGGCTGAGAGTTGCCGGCTGGCCCCTGAAAATCCACGATAGGCAGGATGGTTCCCAGATCCAAGGTGGCACCAGTGCCAAGTCGGGCTGGTTTGATGGTGCAAAGTGGCTCCTGCAATCTGCCATCCAGACGCGGGGCAGCGGATTTTTGTTTGCTGGAGAAAAGTTCCGTGGTTTGTTTTTGGGGGTATATGGCTGGGCGTGACCGGCTGGCTCCTTAAAAAGCTCGATACGCAGCATGGTTCCCTGACCCAAGGTGTCATCAGTGCCAAGTCGGACTGTTTTCGTAGTACCAAGTGCGTCCTGCAATCTGCCATGCAGAAGCGGGGCAGCTTACTTTTGTTTGCCAGGGAAACGGGACGAAATTTTTCTCTGGGGGTCTACGGCTGGGGGTGACTGGCTGGCTCCTGAAAAGCTACGATAGGCAGGATTGTTACCAGCCCCATGGTGGCACCAGTGCCAAGTTGGGCTGGTTTGATAGTACCAAGTGGCTCCTGCAATCTGCCATCAAAAAGTTGGCAGGCGAGTTTTGTTTTCCAGGGAAAAGCGCCGTTGTTTGTGTTTGGGGGCATGTAGCTAGGAGTGGCCGGCTGGCTCCTGAAAATCCACGATAGTCAGGATGGTTCCCAGATCCAAGGTGGCACCAGTGCCAAGTCGGGCTGGTTTTATGTTGCAAAGTGGCTCCTGCAATCTGCCATCCAAAAGTTGGCAGGCGAGTTTTGTTTTCCAGGGAAAAGCGCCGTTGTTTGTGTTTGGGGGCCTGTGGCTGGGAGTGGCCGGCTGGCTAATTCGAATCCACGATACGCAGGATGGTTCCCAGACCAGAGGTGGAACCAGTGACAAGTCGGGCTGCTTTGATGGTGCAAAGTGGTTCCTGAAATCTGCCATCCAGAAGCGCGGTAGCTTACTTTTGTTAGCCAGGGAAACGGGCCGAGGTTTGCGGCTGGGGACCTATGGCTGGGAGTGATCGGCTGGCTCCTGAAAAGCTACGATAGGCAGGATGGTTACCAGACCCATGGTGGCACCAGTGCCAAGTTGGCTGGTTTGACAGCACCAAGTGGCTCCTGCAATCTGCCATGAAAAAGTTGGCAGGCGAGTTTTGTTTTCCAGGGAAAAGCGCCATTGATTGTGTTTGGGGGCTGTGGCTGGGAGTGGCCGGCTGGCTCCTTAGAATCCACGATACGCAGCATGGTTCCCAGACCCAAGGTGGCACCAGTGCCAAGTTGGGCTGGTTTGATAGTACCATGTGGTTCCTGCAATCTGCCATCCAGAAGCGGGGCAGCTTACTTTTGTTTGCCAGGGAAACGGGCCGAGGTTTGTGTCTGGGGGCTATGGCTGGGAGTGACCGGCTGGCTCCTGAAAAGCTACGATAGGCAGGATGGTGACCAGACCCATGGTGGCACCAGTGCCAAGTTGGGCTGATTTGATAGTACCAAGTGGCTCCTGCAATCTGCCATCAAAAAGTTGGCAGGCGAATTTTGTTTTCCAGGGAAAAGCGCTGTTGTTTGTGTTTGGGGGCCTGTGGCTGGGAGTGGCCGGCTGGCTCCTTAGAATCCACGATAGGCAGGATGGTTCCCAGACCAGAGGTGGCACCAGTGCCAAGTCGGGCTAGTTTGATGGTGCAAAGTGTCTCCTGCAATCTGCCATCCAGAAGCGGGGCAGCTTACTTTTGTATGCCAGGGAAACGGGCCGAGGTTTTTTCTGGGGGCCTATGGCTGGGAGTGACCGGCTGGCTCCTGAAAAGCTACCATAGGCAGGATGGTGACCAGACCCATGGTGGCAGCAGTGCCAAGTTGGGCTGATTTGATAGTACCAAGTGGCTCCTGCAATCTGCCATCAAAAAGTTGGCAGGCCAGTTTTGTTTTCCAGGGAAAAGCGCCGTTGTTTGTGTTTGGGGGCCTGTGGCTGGGAGTGGCCGGCTGGCTCCTTAGAATCCACGATACGCAGCATGGTTGCCAGACCAGAGGTGGCACCAGTGCCAAGGCGGGCCAGTTTGATGGTGCAAAGTGGCTCCTGCAATCTGCCATCCAGAAGCGCGGTAGCTTACTTTTGTTTGCCAGGGAAACGGGCCGAGGTTTGTGTCTGGGGGCTATGGCTCGGAGTGACCGGCTGGCTCCTGAAAAGCTACGATAGGCAGGATGGTGACCAGACCCATGGTGGCACCAGTGCCAAGTTGGGCTGGTTTGATAGCACCAAGTGGCTCCTGCAATCTGCCATCAAAAAGTTGGCAGGCCACTTTTGTTTTCCAGGGAAAAGTGCCATTGATTGTGTTTGGGGGCCTGTGGCTGAGAGTGGCCGGCTGGCTCCTTATAACCGACGATACGCAGCATGGTTCCCAGACCCAAGGTGGCACCAGTGCCAAGTTGGGCTGGTTTGATAGTACCAAGTGGCTCCTGCAATCTGCCATCCAGAAGCGGGGCAGCTTACTTTTGTTTGCCAGGGAAACGGGCCGAGGTTTGTGTCTGGGGGCTATGGCTGGGAGTGACCGGCTGGCTCCTGAAAAGCTACGATAGGCAGGATGGTGACAAGACCCATGGTGGCACCAGTGCCAAGTTGGGCTGGTTTGATAGTACCAAGTGGCTCCTGCAATCTGCCATCAAAATTTGGCAGGCGAGATTTGTTTTCCAGGGAAAAGCGCCGTTGTTTGTGTTTGGGGGCCTGTGGCTGGGAGTGGCTGGCTGGCTAATTAGAATCCACGATACGCAGGATGGTTCCCAGACCAGAGGTGGAACCATTGCCAAGTCGGGCTGCTTTGATGGTGCAAAGTGGTTCCTGCAATCTGCCATCCAGAAGCGCGGTACCTTACTTTTGTTTGCCAGGGAAACGGGCCGAGGTTTGTGGCTGGGGGCCTATGGCTGGGAGTGACCGGCTGGCTCATGAAAAGCTACGATAGGCAGGATGGTTACCAGACCCATGGTGGCACCAGTGCCAAGTTGGGCTGGTTTGATAGTACCAAGTGGCTCCTGCAATCTGCCATCAAAAAGTTGGCAGGCGAGTTTTGTTTTCCAGGGAAAAGCGCCATTGATTGTGTTTGGGGGCCTGTGGCTGGGAGTGGCCGGCTGGCTCCTGAAAATCCACGATAGTCAGGATGGTTCCCAGATCCAAGGTGGCACCAGTGCCAAGTCGGGCTGGTTTTATGTTGCAAAGTGGCTCCTGCAATCTGCCATCAAAAAGTTGGCAGGCGAGTTTTGTTTTCCAGGGAAAAGCGCCGTTGTTTGTGTTTGGGGGCCTGTGGTTGGGAGTGGCCGGCTGGCTAATTAGAATCCACGATACGCAGCATGGTTCCCAGACCAGAGGTGGAACCAGTGACAAGTCGGGCTGCTTTGATGGTGCAAAGTGTTTCCTGAAATCTGCCATCCAGAAGCACGGTAGCTTACTTTTGTTTGCCAGGGAAACGGGCCGAGGTTTGTGGCTGGGGGCCTATGGCTGGGAGTGACCGGCTGGCTCCTGAAAAGCTACGATAGGCAGGATGGTTACCAGACCCATGGTGGCACCAGTGCCAAGTTGGCTGGTTTGACAGCACCAAGTGGCTCCTGCAATCTGCCATCAAAAAGTTGGCAGGCGAGTTTTGTTTTCCAGGGAAAAGCGCCATTGATTGTGTTTGGGGGCTGTGGCTGGGAGTGGCCGCCTGGCTCCCTAGAATCCACGATACGCAGCATGGTTCCCAGACCCAAGGTGGCACCAGTGCCAAGTTGGGCTGGTTTGATAGTACCAAGTGGCTCCTGCAATCTGCCATCCAGAAGCGGGGTAGCTTACTTTTGTTTGCCCGGGAAACGGGCCGAGGTTTGTGTCTGGGGGCTATGGCTGGGAGTGACCGGCTGGCTCCTGAAAAGCTACGATAGGCAGGATGGTGACCAGACCCATGGTGGCACCAGTGCCAAGTTGGGCTGGTTTGATAGTACCAAGTGGCTCCTGCAATCTGCCATCAAAAAGTTGGCAGGCGAATTTTGTTTTCCAGGGAAAAGCGCCGTTGTTTGTGTTTGGGGGCCTGTGGCTGGGAGTGGCCGGCTGGCTCCTTAGAATCCACGATAGGCCGGATGGTTCCCAGACCCGAAGTGGCACCAGTGCCAAGTCGGGCTAGTTTGATGGTGCAAAGTGTCTCCTGCAATCTGCCATCCAGAAGCGGGGTAGCTTACTTTTGTATGCCAGGGAAACGGGCCGAGGTTTTTGTCTGAAGGGCCTATGGCTGGGAGTGACCGGCAGGCTCCTGAAAAGCTACCATAGGCAGGATGGTGACCAGACCCATCGTGGCAGCAGTGCCAAGTTGGGCTGATTTGATAGTACCAAGTGGCTCCTGCAATCTGCCATCAAAAAGTTGGCAGGCGAGTTTTGTTTTCCAGGGGAAAGCGTCGTTGTTTGTGTTTGGGGGCCTGTGGCTGGGAGTGGCCGGCTGGCTCCTTAGAACCCACGATACGCAGCATGGTTCCCAGACCCAAGGTGGCACGAGTGCCAAGTTGGGCTGGTTTGATACTACCAAGTGGCTCCTGTAATCTGCCATCAAAAAATTGGCAGGCGAGATTTGTTTTCCAGGGAAAAGCGCCGTTGTTTTTATTTGGGGGCCTGTGGCTGGGAGTGGCCGGCTGGCTAATTAGAATCCACGATACGCAGGATGGTTCCCAGACCAGAGGTGGAACCAGTGCCAAGTCGGGCTGCTTTGATGGTGCAAAGTGGTTCCTGCAATCTGCCATCCAGAAGCGAGGTACCTTACTTTTGTTTGCCAGGGAAACGGGCCGAGGTTTGTGGCTGGGGGCCTATGGCTGGGAGTGACCGGCTGGCCCATGAAAAGCTACGATAGGCAGGATGGTTACCAGACCCATGGTGGCACCAGTGCCAAGTTGGGCTGGTTTGATAGTACCAAGTGGCTCCTGCAATCTGCCATCAAAATGTTGGCAGGCGAGTTTTGTTTTCCAGGGAAAAGCGCCATGATTGTGTTTGGGGGCCTGTGGCTGGGAGTGGCCGACTGGCTCCTGAAAATCCACGATAGTCAGGATGGTGCCCAGATCCAAGGTGGCACCAGTGCCAAGTCGGGCTGGTTTTATGTTGCAAAGTGGCTCCTGCAATCTGCCATCAAAAAGTTGGCAGGCGAGTTTTGTTTTCCAGGGAAAAGCGCCGTTGTTTGTGTTTGGGGGCCTGTGGTTGGGAGTGGCCGGCTGGCTAATTAGAATCCACGATACGCAGGATGGTTCCCAGACCAGTAGTGGAACAAGTGACAAGTCGGGCTGCTTTGATGGTGCAAAGTGGCTCCTGCAATCTGCCATCCAGAAGCGCGGTAGCTTACTTTTGTATGCCAGGGAAACGGTCCGAGGTTTTTGTCTGGGGGCCTATGGCTGGGAGTGACCGGCTGGCTCCTGAAAAGCTACCATAGGCAGGATGGTGACCAGACCCATGGTGGCACCAGTGCCAAGTTGGGCTGATTTGATAGTACCAAGTGGCTCCTGCAATCTGCCATCAAAACGTTGGCAGGCCAGTTTTGTTTTCCAGGGAAAAGCGCCGTTGTTTGTGTTTGGGGGCCTGTGGCTGGCAGTGGCCGGCTGGCTCCTTAGAATCCACGATACGCAGCATGGTTCCCAGACCAGAGGTGGCACCAGTGCCAAGGCGGGCCAGTTTGATGGTGCAAAGTGGCTCCTGCAATCTGCCATCCAGAAGCGCGGTAGCTTACTTTTGTCTGCCAGGGAAACGGGCCGAGGTTTGTGTCTGGGGGCTATGGCTCGGAGTGACCGGCTGGCTCCTGAAAAGCTACGATAGGCAGGATGGTGACCAGACCCATGGTGGCACCAGTGCCAAGTTGGGCTGGTTTGATAGCACCAAGTGGCTCCTGCAATCTGCCATCAAAAAGTTGGCAGGCCAGTTTTGTTTTCCAGGGAAAAGCGCCGTTGTTTGTGTTTGGGGGCCTGTGGCTGGGAGTGGCCGGCTGGCTCCTTAGAACCCACGATACGCAGGATGGTTCCCAGACCAGAGGTGGAACCAGTGACAAGTCGGGCTGCTTTGATGGTGCAAAGTGGTTCCTGAAATCTGCCATCCAGAAGCGGGGTAGCTTACTTTTGTTTGCCAGGGAAACGGGCCGAGGTTTGTGTCTGGGGGCTATGGCTCGGAGTGACCGGCTGGCTCCTGAAAAGCTACGATAGGCAGGATGGTTACCAGACCCATGGTGGCACCAGTGCCAAGTTGGCTGGTTTGACAGCACCAAGTGGCTCCTGCAATCTGCCATCAAAATGTTGGCAGCTGAGTTTTGTTTTCCAGGGAAAAGCGCCGTTGATTGTCTTTGGGGGCTGTGGCTGGGAGTGGCCGGCTGGCTCCTTAGAATCCACGATACGCAGCATGGTTCCCAGACCCAAGGTGGCACCAGTGCCAAGTCGGGCTGGTTTGATAGTACCAAGTGCGTCCTGCAATCTGCCATCCAGAAGCGGGGTAGCTTACTTTTGTTTGCCAGGGAAACGGGCCGAGGTTTGTGTCTGGGGGCTATGGCTCGGAGTGACCGGCTGGCTCCTGAAAAGCTACGATAGGCAGGATGGTGACCAGACCCATGGTGGCACCAGTGCCAAGTTGGGCTGGTTTGATAGTACCAAGTGGCTCCTGCAATCTGCCATCAAAAAGTTGGCAGGCGAATTTTGTTTTCCAGGGAAAAGCGCCGTTGTTTGTGTTTGGGGGCCTGTGGCTGGGAGTGGCCGGCTGGCTCCTTAGAATCCACGATACGCAGGATGGTTCCCAGACCAGAGGTGGCACCAGTGCCAAGTTGGGCTGGTTTGATGGTGCAAAGTGGCTCCTGCAATCTGCCATCCAGAAGCGGGGCAGCTTACTTTTGTATGCCAGGGAAACGGGCCGAGGTTTTTGTCTGGGGGCCTATGGCTGGGAGTGACCGGCTGGCTCCTGAAAAGCTACCATAGGCAGGATGGTGACCAGACCCATGGTGGCAGCAGTGCCAAGTTGGGCTGATTTGATAGTACCAAGTGGCTCCTGCAATCTGCCATCAAAAAGTTGGCAGGCCAGTTTTGTTTTCCACGGAAAAGCGCCGTTGATTGTGTTTGGGGGCCTGTGGCTGGGAGTGGCCGGCTGGCTCCTTAGAATCAACGATACGCAGCATGGTTCCCAGACCAGAGGTGGCACCAGTGCCAAGTCGGGCCAGTTTGATGGTGCAAAGTGGCTCCTGCAATCTGCCATCCAGAAGCGCGGTAGCTTACTTTTGTATGCCAGGGAAACGGGCCGAGGTTTTTGTCTGAAGGGCCTATGGCTGGGAGTGACCGGCAGGCTCCTGAAAAGCTACCATAGGCAGGATGGTGACCAGACCCATGGTGGCACCAGTGCCAAGTTGGGCTGGTTTGATAGCACCAAGTGGCTCCTGCAATCTGCCATCAAATGTTGGCAGGCGAGTTTTGTTTTCCAGGGAAAAGCGCCGTTGTTTGTGTTTGGGGGCCTGTGGCTGGGAGTGGCCGGCTGGCTCCTTAGAACCCAAGATACGCAGCATGGTTCCCAGACCAGAGGTGGAACCAGTGACAAGTCGGGCTGCTTTGATGGTGCAAAGTGGTTCCTGCAATCTGCCATCCAGAAGCGCGGTACCTTACTTTTGTTTGCCAGGGAAACGGGCCGAGGATTGTGGCTGGGGGCCTATGGCTGGGAGTGACCGGCTGGCTCATGAAAAGCTACGATAGGCAGGATGGTGACCAGACCCATGGTGGCACCAGTGCCAAGTTGGGCTGGTTTGATAGTACCAAGTGGCTCCTGCAATCTGCCGTCACAAAGTTGGCAGGCGAGTTTTGTTTTCCAGGGAAAAGGCCATTGATTGTGTTTGGGGGCCTGTGGCTGGGAGTGGCCGGCTGGCTCCTTAGAATCCACGATACGCAGCATGGTTCCCAGACCCAAGGTGGCACGAGTGCCAAGTTGGGCTGGTTTGATAGTACCAAGTGGCTCCTGCAATCTGCCATCCAGAAGCGGGGCAGCTTACTTTTGTTTGCCAGGGAAACGGGCCGAGGTTTGTGTCTGGGGGTATGGCTCGGAGTGACCGGCTGGCTCCTGAAAAGCTACCATAGGCAGGATGGTGACCAGACCCATGGTGGCACCAGTGCCAAGTTGGGCTGGTTTGATAGTACCAAGTGGCTCCTGCAGTCTGCCATCAAAAGTTGGCAGGCGAGTTTTGTTTTCCAGGGAAAAGCGCCGTTGTTTGTGTTTGGGGGCCTGTGGCTGGGAGTGGACGGCTGGCTCCTTAGAATCCACGATACGCAGGACATTTCCCAGACCAGAGGTGGCACCAGTGCCAAGTCGGGCTGGTTTGATAGTACCTAGTGGCTCCTGCAATCTGCCGTCACAAAGTTGGCAGGCGAGTTTTGTTTTCCAGGGAAAAGCGCCGTGGTTTTTGTTTGGGGCCCTGTGGCTGGGAGTGGCCGGCTGCCTCCTTAGAATCCACGATACGCAGGATGGTTCCCAGACCCAAGGAGGCACCAGTGCCAAGTCGGGCTGGTTTGATAGTACCAAGTGGTTCCTGCAATCTGCCATCCAGAAGCAGGGCAGCTTACTTTTGTTTACCATGGAAACGGGCCGACATTTGTGTCTGGGCGCCTATGGTTGGGAGTGACCGGCTGGCTCCTGAAAAGCTACGATAGGCAGGATGGTTCCCAGACCCAAGGAGGCACCAGTGCCAAGTCGGGCTGGTTTGATGGTGCAAAGTGGCTCCTGCAATCTGCCATCCGGAAGCGGGTTAACGTACTTTTGTTTGCCAGGGAAACGGGCCGAGGATTTTGTCTGGGGGCCTATGGCTGGGAGTGACCGGCTGGCTCCGGAAAAGCTACGATAGGCAGGATGGTGACCAGACCCAAGGTGGCACCAGTGCCAAGTTGGGCTGGTTTGATAGTACCAAGTGGCTCCTGCAATCTGCCATCAAAAATTTGGCAGGCGAGTTTTGTTTTCCAGGGAAAAGCGCCGTTGTTTGTATTTGGTGGCCTATGGCTGGGAGTGACCGGCTGGCTCCGGAAAAGCTACGATA
The DNA here is from genome assembly GCF_028018845.1 of Melospiza georgiana. NCBI lineage: Eukaryota > Metazoa > Chordata > Aves > Passeriformes > Passerellidae > Melospiza > Melospiza georgiana. The sequence continues at coordinate 57,471,029 of NC_080430.1, forward strand.
GGCAGTATGGTGACCAGACCCATGGTGGCACCAGTGCCAAGTTGGGCTGGTTTGATAGTACCAAGTGGCTCCTGCAATCTGCCATCCAAAATTGGCAGGCGAGTTTTGTTTTCCAGGGAAAAGCGCCGTTGTTTGTGTTTGGGGGCCTGTGGCTGGGAGTGGCCGGCTGGCTCCTTAGAATCCACGATACGCAGGATGGTTCCCAGACCCGAGGTGGCACCAGTGCCAAGTCGGGCTGGTTTGATGGTTCAAAGTGGCTCCTGCAATCTGCCATCCAGAAGCGGGGTAGCTTACTTTTGTTTGCCGGGGAAACGGGCAGAGAATTGTGTTTGGGGCCTATGGCTGGGACTGATCGTCTGGCTCCTGAAAAGCTACGATAGGCAGGATGGTTATCAGACCCATGGTGGCACCAGTGCCAAGTCGGGCTGGTTTGATAGTACCAAGTGGCTCCTGCAATCTGCCATCCAGAAGCGGGGCAGCTTACTTTTGTTTGCCAGGGAAACGGGCCGAGGTTTGTGTCTGGCGGCCTATGGCTGGGAGTGACCGGCTGGCTCCTGAAAAGCTCCGATAGGCAGGATGCTGACCAGACCCATGGTGACAGCAGTGCCAAGTTGGGCTGGTTTCATAGTACCAAGTGTCTCCTGCAATCTGCCATCAAAAAGTTGGCAGGCGAGTTTTGTTTTCCAGGGAAAAGCGCCGTTGTTTGTGTTTGGGGGGCTGTGGATGGGAGTGGCCGCCTGGCGCCTTAGAATCTACGTTACGCAGCATGGTTCCCAGAGCCAAGGTGGCACCAGTGCCAAGTCGGGCTGGTTTGATAGTACCAAGTGCGTCCTGCAATCTGCCATCCAGAAGCGGGGCAGCTTACTTTTGTTTGCCAGGGAAACGGGCCGAGGTTTGTGTCTGGGGGCCTATGGCTGGGACTGACCGGCTGGCTCCTGAAAAGCTACGATAGGCAGGATGCTGACCAGACCAATGGTGGCAGCAGTGCCAAGTTGGGCTCGTTTCATAGTACCAAGTGGCTCCTGCAATCTGCCATCAAAAAGTTGGCAGGCGAGTTTTGTTTTCCAGGGAAAAGCGCTGTTGTTTGTGTTTGGCGGCCTGTGGCTGGGAGTGGCGGCCTGGCGCCTTAGAATCTACGTTAGCAGCATGGTTACCAGACCCATGGAGGCACCAGTGCCAAGACGGGCTGGTTTGATAGTACCAAGTGGCTCCTGCAATCTGCCATCCAGAAGCGGGGCAGCTTACTTTTGTTTGCCAGGGAAACGGGCCGAGGTTTGTGTCTGGGGGCCTATGGCTGGGAGTGACCGGCTGGCTCCTGAAAAGCTACGATAGGCAGGATGGTGACCAGACCCATGGTGGCACCAGTGCCAAGTTGGGCTGGTTTGATAGTACCAAGTGGCTCCTGCAATCTGCCATCAAAAATTTGGCAGGCCAGTTTTGTTTTCCAGGGAAAAGCGCCGTTGTTTGTGGTTTTGGGCCTGTGGCTGGGACTGGCCAGCTGGCTCCTTAGAATCCACGATACGCAGGATGGTTCCCAGACCAGAGGTGGCACCAGTGCCAAGTCGGGATAGTTTGATGGTTCAAAGTGGCTCCTGCAATCTGTCATCCAGAAGCGGGGTAGCTTACTTTTGTTTGCCAGGGAATCGGGCAGAGCTTTGTGTCTGGGGCCTATGGCTGGGACTGACCGGCTGGCTCCTGAAAAGCTACGATAGGCAGGATGGTTACCAGACCCATGGAGGCACCAGTGCCAAGTTGGGCTGGTTTGATAGTACCAAGTGGTTCCTGCAATCTGCCATGCAGAAGCGGGGCAGCTTACTTTTATTTACCATGGAAATGGGCCGAGCTTTGTGTCTGGGCGCCTATGGCTGGAAGTGACCGTCTGGCTCCTGAAAAGCTACGATCGGCAGGATTGTGACAAGACCCATGGTGGCACCAGTGCCAAGTTGGGCTGGTTTGATAGCACCAAGTGGCTCCTGCAATTTGAGATCAAAAAGTTGGCAGGCGAGTTTTGTTTTCCAGGGAAAAGCGCCGTTGTTTGTGTTTGGGGGCCTGTGGCTGGGAGTGGCCGGCTGGCTCCTTAGAATCCACGATACGCAGGATGGTTCCCAGACCAGAGGTGGCACCAGTGCCAAGTTGGGCTGTTTTTGTAGTACCAAGATCGTCCTGCAATTTGCCTTTCGGAAGAGGGGCAGTTGAGTTTTGTTTGCCAGAGAAAAGGGCCGTGGTTTGTGTTTGAGGGCATATGGCTGAGAGTGGCCGGCTGACCCCACAAAATCCACAATAGGCAGGATGGTTCCCAGAGCCAAGGTGGCACCAGTGCCAAGTCGGGCTGGTTTGATAGTACTAAATAGCTCCTGCAATCTGCCATCCAGAAGCGGGGTAGCTTAATTTTGTTTGTCAGGGAAACGGGCAGAGATTTGTGTCTGGGGTCCTGTGGCTGGGAGTGGCCGGCTGGCTCCTTAGAATCCACGATACGCAGGATGGTTCCCAGACCAGTGGTGGCACCAGTGCCAAGTTGGGCTGGTTTGATAGTACCAAGTGGCTCCTGCAATCTGCCATCAAAAAGTTGGCAGGCGAGTTTTGTTTTCCAGGGAAAAGCGCCATTGATTGTGTTTCGGGGCTGTGGCTGGGAGTGGCCGGCTGGCTAATTAGAATCCACGATACGCAGGATGGTTCCCAGACCAGAGGTGGAAACAGTGAGAAGTCGGGCTGCTTTGATGGTGCAAAGTGGTTCCTGAAATCTGCCATCCAGAAGCGCGGTAGCTTACTTTTGTTAGCCAGGGAAACGGGCCGAGGTTTGTGGCTGGGGGCCTATGGCTGGGAGTGATCGGCTGGCTCCTGAAAAGCTACGATAGGCAGGATGGTAACCAGACCCATGGTGGCACCAGTGCCAAGTTGGCTGGTTTGACAGCACCAAGTGGCTCCTGCAATCTGCCATCAAAAAGTTGGCAGGCGAGTTTTGTTTTCCAGGGAAAAGCGCCATTGATTGTGTTTGGGGGCTGTGGCTGGGAGTGGCCGGCTGGCTCCTTAGAATCCACGATACGCAGCATGGTTCCCAGACCCAAGGTGGCACCAGTGCCAAGTTGGGCTGGTTTGATAGTACCAAGTGGTTCCTGCAATCTGCCATCCAGAAGCGGGGCAGCTTACTTTTGTTTGCCAGGGAAACGGGCCGAGGTTTGTGTCTGGGGGCTATGGCTGGGAGTGACCGGCTGGCTCCTGAAAAGCTACGATAGGCAGGATGGTGACCAGACCCATGGTGGCACCAGTGCCAAGTTGGGCTGGTTTGATAGTACCAAGTGGCTCCTGCAATCTGCCATCAAAAAGTTGGCAGGCGAATTTTGTTTTCCAGGGAAAAGCGCTGTTGTTTGTGTTTGGGGGCCTGTGGCTGGGAGTGGCCGCCTGGCTCCTTAGAATCCACGATAGGCAGGATGGTTCCCAGACCAGAGGTGGCACCAGTGCCAAGTCGGGCTAGTTTGATGGTGCAAAGTGGCTCCTGCAATCTGCCATCCAGAAGCGGGGTTGCTTACTTTTGTATGCCAGGGAAACGGGCCGAGGTTTTTGTCTGGGGGCCTATGGCTGGGAGTGACCGGCTGGCTCCTGAAAAGCTACGATAGGCAGGATGGTGACCAGACCCATGGTGGCACCAGTGCCAAGTTGGGCTGATTTGATAGTACCAAGTGGCTCCTGCAATCTGCCATCAAAAAGTTGGCAGGCCAGTTTTGTTTTCCAGGGAAAAGCGCCGTTGTTTGTGTTTGGGGGCCTGTGGCTGGGAGTGGCCGGCTGGCTCCTTAGAATCCACGATACGCAGCATGTTTGCCAGACCAGAGGTGGCACCAGTGCCAAGGCGGGCCAGTTTGATGGTGCAAAGTGGCTCCTGCAATCTGCCATCCAGAAGCGCGGTAGCTTACTTTTGTTTGCCAGGGAAACGGGCCGAGGTTTGTGTCTGGGGGCTATGGCTCGGAGTGACCGGCTGGCTCCTGAAAAGCTACGATAGGCAGGATGGTGACCAGACCCATGGTGGCACCAGTGCCAAGTTGGGCTGGTTTGATAGCACCAAGTGGCTCCTGCAATCTGCCATCAAAAAGTTGGCAGGCCAGTTTTGTTTTCCAGGGAAAAGCGCCGTTGTTTGTGTTTGGGGGCCTGTGGCTGGGAGTGGCCGGCTGGCTCCTTAGAACCCACGATACGCAGCATGGTTCCGAGACCAGAGGTGGAACCAGTGCCAAGTCGGGCTGCTTTGATGGTGCAAAGTGGTTCCTGCAATCTGCCATCCAGAAGCGCGGTAGCTTACTTTTGTTTGCCAGGGAAACGGGCCGAGGTTTGTGGCTGGGGGCCTATGGCTGGGAGTGACCGGCTGGCTCCTGAAAAGCTACGATAGGCAGGATGGTTACCAGACCCATGGTGGCACCAGTGCCAAGTTGGGCTGGTTTGATAGTACCAAGTGGCTCCTGCAATCTGCCATCAAAAAGTTGGCAGGCGAGTTTTGTTTTCCAGGGAAAAGCGCCATTGATTGTGTTTGGGGGCCTGTGGCTGGGAGTGGCCGGCTGGCTCCTGAAAATCCACGATAGTCAGGATGGTTCCCAGATCCAAGGTGGCACCAGTGCCAAGTCGGGCTGGTTTTATGTTGCAAAGTGGCTCCTGCAATCTGCCATCAAAAAGTTGGCAGGCGAGTTTTGTTTTCCAGGGAAAAGCGCCGTTGTTTGTGTTTGGGGGCCTGTGGTTGGGAGTGGCCGGCTGGCTAATTAGAATCCACGATACGCAGCATGGTTCCCAGACCAGAGGTGGAACCAGTGACAAGTCGGGCTGCTTTGATGGTGCAAAGTGTTTCCTGAAATCTGCCATCCAGAAGCACGGTAGCTTACTTTTGTTTGCCAGGGAAACGGGCCGAGGTTTGTGGCTGGGGGCCTATGGCTGGGAGTGACCGGCTGGCTCCTGAAAAGCTACGATAGGCAGGATGGTTACCAGACCCATGGTGGCACCAGTGCCAAGTTGGCTGGTTTGACAGCACCAAGTGGCTCCTGCAATCTGCCATGAAAAAGTTGGCAGGCGAGTTTTGTTTTCCAGGGAAAAGCGCCATTGATTGTGTTTGGGGGCTGTGGCTGGGAGTGGCCGCCTGGCTCCTTAGAATCCACGATACGCAGCATGGTTCCCAGACCAGAGGTGGCACCAGTGCCAAGTTGGGCTGGTTTGATAGTACCAAGTGGCTCCTGCAATCTGCCATCCAGAAGCGGGGTAGCTTACTTTTGTTTGCCAGGGAAACGGGCCGAGGTTTGTGTCTGGGGGCTATGGCTCGGAGTGACCGGCTGGCTCCTGAAAAGCTACGATAGGCAGGATGGTGACCAGACCCATGGTGGCACCAGTGCCAAGTTGGGCTGGTTTGATAGTACCAAGTGGCTCCTGCAATCTGCCATCAAAAAGTTGGCAGGCCAGTTTTGTTTTCCAGGGAAAAGCGCCGTTGTTTGTGTTTGGGGGCCTGTGGCTGGGAGTGGCCGGCTGGCTAATTAGAATCCACGATACGCAGGATGGTTCCCAGACCCGAGGTGGCACCAGTGCCAAGTCGGGATAGTTTGATGGTGCAAAGTGCCTCCTGCAATCTGCCATCCAGAAGCGGGGTAGCTTACTTTTGTTTGCCAGGGAAACGGCCTGAGGTTTTTTTCTGGGGGCTATGGTTGGGAGTGACCGGCTGGCTCCTGAAAAGCTACAGTAGGCAGGATGATTACCAGATCCATGGTGGCAGCAGTGCCAAGTTGGGCTGATTTGATAGTACCAAGTGGCTCCTGCAATCTGCCATCAAAAAGTTGGCAGGCGAGTTTTGTTTTCCAGGGAAAAGCGCCGTTGTTTGTGTTTGGGGCCCTGTGGCTGGGAGTGGCCGCCTGTCGTCTTAGAATCCACGTTACGCAGCATGGTTCCCAGATCCAAGGTGGCACCAGTGCCAAGTCGGGCTGGTTTGATAGTACCAAGTGGCTCCTGCAATCTGCCATCCAGAAGCGGGGCAGCTTATTTTGTTTGCCAGGGAAACGGGCCGAGGTATTTGTCTGGGGCCCTATGGCAGGGAGTGACTGGCAGGCGCCTGAAAAGCTACGATAGGCAGGATGTTTACCAGACCCATGGTGGCACCAGTGCCAAGTTGGGCTAATTTGATAGTACCAAGTGGCTCCTGCAATCTGCCATCCAGAAGCGGGGCAGCTTACTTTTGTTTTCCATGGAAACGGGCCGAGGTTTCTGTCTGGGGGTCTATGGCTGGGAGTGACCTCCTGGCTCCTGAAAAGCTATGCAAAGCAGGATGGTGACCAGACCCATGGTGGCACCAGTGCCAAGTTGGGCTGGTTTGATAGTACCAAGTGCGTCCTGCAATCTGCCATCCAGAAGCAGGGCAGCTTACTTTTGTTTACCATGGAAACGGGCCGACATTTGTGTCTGGGCGCCTATGGTTGGGAGTGACCGGCTGGCTCCTGAAAAGCTACGATAGGCAGGATGGTGACCAGACCCATGGTGGCACCAGTGCCAAGTTGGGCTGGTTTGATAGTACCAAGTGGCTCCTGCAATCTGCCATCAAAAATTTGGCAGTCGAGTTTTGTTTTCCAGGGAAAAGCGCCATTGTTTGTGTTTGGGGGCCTGTGGCTGGGAGTGGCCAAGCGGCTCCTTAGAACCCACGATAAGCAGGATGGTCCCCAGACCAGAGGTGGCACCAGTGCCAAGTCGGGCTAGTTTGATGGTGCAAAATGGCTCCTGCAATCTGCCATCCGGAAGCGGGTTAACGTACTTTTGTTTGCCAGGGAAACAGGCCGAGGATTTTGTCTGGGGGCCTACGGCTGGGAGTGACCGGCTGGCTCCGGAAAAGCTACGATAGGCAGTATGGTGACCAGACCCAAGGTGACACCAGTGCCAAGTTGGGCTGGTTTGATAGTACCAAGTGGCTCCTGCAATCTGCCATCAAAAATTTGGCAGGCGAGTTTTGTTTTCCAGGGAAAAGCGCCGTTGTTTGTATTTGGGGGCCTGTGGCTGAGAGTGGCCAGCTGGCTCCTTAGAATCCACGATACGCAGGATGGTTCCCAGACCCAAGGTGGCACCAGTGCCAATTCGGGCTGGTTTGATGGTGCAAAGTGGCTCCTGCAATCTGCCATCCCGAAAGCGGGGTAGCTTACATTTGTTTGCCAGGGAAACGGGCAGAGCTTTGTGTCTGGGGGCCTATGGCTTGGAGTGGCCCGCTGGCTCCTTAAAATGCACGATATGCAGAATGGTGACCAGACCCAAGGTGGCACCAGTGCCAAGTCGGGCTGGTTTTGTAGTACGAAGTGTGTCCTGCAATTTGCCATCCAGAAGAGGGGCAGTGAAGTTTTGTTTACCAGAGTAAAGTGCCGTGGTTTGTGTTTGGGGGCCTATGGCTGAGAGTTGCCGGCTGGCCCCTGAAAATCCACGATAGGCAGGATGGTTCCCAGATCCAAGGTGGCACCAGTGCCAAGTCGGGCTGGTTTGATGGTGCAAAGTGGCTCCTGCAATCTGCCATCCAGACGCGGGGCAGCGGATTTTTGTTTGCTGGAGAAAAGTTCCGTGGTTTGTTTTTGGGGGTATATGGCTGGGCGTGACCGGCTGGCTCCTTAAAAAGCTCGATACGCAGCATGGTTCCCTGACCCAAGGTGGCACCAGTGCCAAGTCGGACTGTTTTCGTAGTACCAAGTGCGTCCTGCAATCTGCCATGCAGAAGCGGGGGAGCTTACTTTTGTTTGCCAGGGAAACGGGACGAAATTTTTCTCTGGGGGTCTTTGGCTGGGGGTGACTGGCTGGCTCCTGAAAAGCTACGATAGGCAGGATTGTTACCAGCCCCATGGTGGCACCAGTGCCAAGTTGGGCTGGTTTGATAGTACCAAGTGGCTCCTGCAATCTGCCATCAAAATGTTGGCAGGCGAGTTTTGTTTTCCAGGGAAAAGCGCCGTTGTTTGTGTTTGGGGGCATGTAGCTAGGAGTGGCCGGCTGGCTCCTGAAAATCCACGATAGGCAGGATGGTTCCCAGATCCAAGGTGGCACCAGTGCCAAGTCGGGCTGGTTTTATGTTGCAAAGTGGCTCCTGCAATCTGCCATCCAAAAGTTGGCAGGCGAGTTTTGTTTTCCAGGGAAAACGCCGTTGTTTGTGTTTGGGGGCCTGTGGCTGGAAGTGGCCGGCTGGCTAATTAGAATCCACGATACGCAGGATGGTTCCCAGGCCAGAGGTGGAACCAGTGACAAGTCGGGCTGCTTTGATGGTGCAAAGTGTTTCCTGAAATCTGCCATCCAGAAGCGCGGTAGCTTACTTTTGTTTGCCAGGGAAACGGGCCGAGGTTTGTGGCTGGGGACCTATGGCTGGGAGTGACCGGCTGGCTCCTGAAAAGTTACGATAGGCAGGATGGTTACCAGACCCATGGTGGCACCAGTGCCAAGTTGGCTGGTTTGATAGCACCAAGTGGCTCCTGCAATCTGCCATCAAAAAGTTGGCAGGCGGGTTTTGTTTTCCAGGGAAAAGCGCCATTGATTGTGTTTCGGGGCTGTGCCTGGGAGTGGCCGGCTGGCTCCTTAGAATCCACGATACGCAGCATGGTTCCCAGACCCAAGGTGGCACCAGTGCCAAGTTGGGCTGGTTTGATAGTACCAAGTGGCTCCTGCAATCTGCCATCCAGAAGCGGGGCAGCTTACTTTTGTTTTCCATGGAAACGGGCCGAGGTTTCTGTCTGGGGGTCTATGGCTGGGAGTGACCTCCTGGCTCCTGAAAAGCTATGCAAAGCAGGATGGTGACCAGACCCATGGTGCCACCAGTGCCAAGTTGGGCTGGTTTGATAGTACAAAGTGGCTCCTGCAATCTGCCATCAAAATGTTGGCAGGCGAGTTTTGTTTTCCGGGGAAAAGCGCCGTTGTTTGTGTTTGGGGGCCTGTGGCTCGGAGTGGCTGGGTGGCTGCTTAGAATCCACAATACGCAGGATGGTTCCCAGGCAAGAGGTGGCACCAGTGCCAAGTCGGGCTGTTTTCGTAGTACCAAGTGCGTCCTGCAATTTTCCGTCCAGAAGAGGGTCAGTTGAGTTTTGTTTGCCAGAGAAAAGGGCCGTGGTTTGTGTTTGGGGGCATATGGCTGAGAGTGGCCGGCTGGCCCCTGAAAATCCACGATAGGCAGGATGGTTCCCAGAGCCAAGGTGGCACCATTGCCAAGTCGGGCTGGTTTGATAGTAATAAATAGCTCCTGCAATCTGCCATCCAGAAGCGGGGTAGCTTACTTTTGTTTGCCAGGGAAACGGGCCGAGGTTTTTTTCTGGGGGCCTATGGTTGGGAGTGACCGGCTGGCTCCTGAAAAGCTACAGTAGGCAGGATGATTACCAGACCCATGGTGGCACCAGTGCCAAGTTGGGCTGATTTGATAGTACCAAGTGGCTCCTGCAATCTGCCATCAAAAAGTTGGCAGGCGAGTTTTGTTTTCCAGGGAAAAGCGCCGTTGTTGGTGTTTGGGGCCCTGTGGCTGGGAGTGGCCGCCTGGCGCCTTAGAATCTACGTTACGCAGCATGGTTCCCTGACCCAAGGTGGCACCAGTGCCAAGTCGGGCTGGTTTGATAGTACCAAGTGGCTCCTGCAATCTGCCATCCAGAAGCGGGGCAGCTTACCTTTGTTTGCCAGGGAAACGGGCCGAGGTTTGTGACTGGGGGCCTATGGCTGGGACTGATCGGCTGGCTCCTGAAAAGCTACGATAGGCAGGATGGTTACCAGACCCATGGAGGCACCAGTGCCAAGTTGGGCTGGTTTGATAGTACCAAGTGGCTCCTGCAATCTGCCATCAAAAAGTTGGCAGGCGAGTTTTGTTTTCCAGGGAAAAGCGCCGTTGTTTGTGTTTGGGGGCCTGTGGCTGGGAGTGGACGGCTGGCTCCTTAGAATCCACGATACGCAGGACAGTTCCCAGACCAGAGGTGGCACCAGTGCCAAGTCGGGCTGGTTTGATAGTACCAAGTGGCTCCTGCAATCTGCCGTCAAAAAGTTGGCAGGCGCATTTTGTTTTCCAGGGAAAAGCGCCGTTGTTTGTGTTTGGGGCCCTGTGTCTGGGAGTGGCCGGCTGCCTCCTTAGAATTCACGATACGCAGGATGGTTTCCAGGCCCAAGGTGGCACCAGTTCCAAGTCTGACTGGTTTGATAGTACCAAGTGGCTCCTGCAATCTGCCATCCAGAAGCGGGGCAGCTTACTTTTGTTTGCCAGGGAAACGGGTCGAGGTTTTGTGTCTGGGGGCCTATGGCTGGGAGTGACCGGCTGGCTACTGAAAAGCTACGATAGGCAGGATGGTGACCAGACCCATGGTGGCATCAATGCCAAGTTGGGCTGGTTTGATAGCACCAAGTGGCTCCTGCAATCTGCCATCAAAAAGTTGGCAGGCGAGTTTTGTTTTCCAGGGAAAAGCGCCAGTGTTCATGTTTGGGGGCTGTGGTGGGGAAAGGCCGGATGGCTAATTAGAATCCACGATACGCAGGATGGTTCCCAGACCCAAGGAGGCACCAGTGCCAAGTCGGGCTGGTTTGATAGTACCACGTGGTTCCTGCAACCTGCCATCCAGAAGCAGGGCAGCTTACTTTTGTTTACCATGGAAACGGGCCGACATTTGTGTCTGGGCGCCTATGGTTGGGAGTGACCGGTTGGCTCCTGAAAAGCTACGATAGGTAGGATGGTGACCAGACCCATGGTGGCACCAGTGCCAAGTCGGGCTGGTTTGATAGTACCAAGTGGCTCCTGCAATCTGCCATCAAAAATTTGGCAGTCGAGTTTTGTTTTCCAGGGAAAAGCGCCATTGTTTGTGTTTGGGGGCCTGTGGCTGGGAGTGGCCAAGCGGCTCCTTAGAACCCACGATAAGCAGGATGGTCCCCAGACCAGAGGTGGCACCAGTGCCAAGTCGGGCTAGTTTGATGGTGCAAAGTGGCTCCTGCAATCTGCCATCCGGAAGCGGGTTAACGTACTTTTGTTTGCCAGGGAAACAGGCCGAGGATTTTGTCTGGGGGCCTACGGCTGGGAGTGACCGGCTGGCTCCGGAAAAGCTACGATAGGCAGTATGGTGACCAGACCCAAGGTGACACCAGTGCCAAGTTGGGCTGGTTTGATAGTACCAAGTGGCTCCTGCAATCTGCCATCAAAACGTTGGCAGGCGAGTTTTGTTTTCCAGGGAAAAGCGCCGTTGTTTGTATTTGGGGGCCTATGGCTGGGAGTGACCGGCTGGCTCCTGAAATGCTACGATAGGCAGTATGGTGACAAGACCCATGGTGGCACCAGTGCCAAGTTGGGCTGGTTTGATAGTACCAAGTGGCTCCTGCAATCTGCCATCAAAAATTGGCAGGCGAGTTTTGTTTTCCAGGGAAAAGCGCCGTTGTTTGTGTTTGGGGGCCTGTGGCTGAGAGTGGCCAGCTGGCTCCTTAGAATCCACGATACGCAGGATGGTTCCCAGACCCAAGGTGGCACCAGTGCCAATTCGGGCTGGTTTGATGGTGCAAAGTGGCTCCTGCAATCTGCCATCCAGAAGCGGGGTAGCTTACATTTGTTTGCCAGGGAAACGGGCAGAGCTTTGTGTCTGGGGGCCTATGGCTTGGAGTGGCCCGCTGGCTCCTTAAAATGCACGATATGCAGGATGGTGACCAGACCCAAGGTGGCACCAGTGCCAAGTCGGGCTGGTTTTGTAGTACGAAGTTTTTCCTGCAATTTGCCATCCAGAAGAGGGGCAGTGAAGTTTTGTTTACCAGAGTAAAGTGCCGTGGTTTGTGTTTGGGGGCCTATGGCTGAGAGTTGCCGGCTGGCCCCTGAAAATCCACGATAGGCAGGATGGTTCCCAGATCCAAGGTGGCACCAGTGCCAAGTCGGGCTGGTTTGATGGTGCAAAGTGGCTCCTGCAATCTGCCATCCAGACGCGGGGCAGCGGATTTTTGTTTGCTGGAGAAAAGTTCCGTGGTTTGTTTTTGGGGGTATATGGCTGGGCGTGACCGGCTGGCTCCTTAAAAAGCTCGATACGCAACATGGTTCCCTGACCCAAGGTGGCATCAGTGCCAAGTCGGACTGTTTTCGTAGTACCAAGTGCGTCCTGCAATCTGCCATGCAGAAGCGGGGCAGCTTACTTTTGTTTGCCAGGGAAACGGGACGAAATTTTTCTCTGGGGGTCTACGGCTGGGGGTGACTGGCTGGCTCCTGAAAAGCTACGATAGGCAGGATTGTTACCAGCCCCATGGTGGCACCAGTGCCAAGTTGGGCTGGTTTGATAGTACCAAGTGGCTCCTGCAATCTGCCATCAAAAAGTTGGCAGGCGAGTTTTGTTTTCCAGGGAAAAGCGCCGTTGATTGTGTTTGGGGGCATGTAGCTAGGAGTGGCCGGCTGGCTCCTGAAAATCCACGATAGGCAGGATGGTTCCCAGATCCAAGGTGGCACCAGTGCCAAGTCGGGCTGATTTGATAGTACCAAGTGTCTCCTGCAATCTGCCATCCAAAAGTTGGCAGGCGAGTTTTGTTTTCCTGGGAAAAGCGCCGTTGTTTGTGTTTGGGGGCCTGTGGCTGGAAGTGGCCGGCTGGCTAATTAGAATCCACGATACGCAGGATGGTTCCCAGACCAGAGGTGGAACCAGTGAGAAGTCGGGCTGCTTTGATGGTGCAAAGTGGTTCCTGAAATCTGCCATCCAGAAGCGCGGTAGCTTACTTTTGTTAGCCAGGGAAACGGGCCGAGGTTTGTGGATGGGGACCTATGGCTGGGAGTGATCGGCTGGCTCCTGAAAAGCTACGATAGGCAGGATGGTTACCAGACCCATGGTGGCACCAGTGCCAAGTTGGCTGGTTTGACAGCACCAAGTGGCTCCTGCAATCTGCCATCAAAAAGTTGGCAGGCGAGTTTTGTTTTCCAGGGAAAAGCGCCATTGATTGTGTTTCGGGGCTGTGGCTGGGAGTGGCCGGCTGGCTCCTTAGAATCCACGATACGCAGCATGGTTCCCAGACCCAAGGTGGCACCAGTGCCAAGTTGGGCTGGTTTGATAGTACCAAGTGGTTCCTGCAATCTGCCATCCAGAAGCGGGGCAGCTTACTTTTGTTTGCCAGGGAAACGGGCCGAGGTTTGTGTCTGGGGGCTATGGCTGGGAGTGACCGGCTGGCTCCTGAAAAGCTACGATAGGCAGGATGGTGACCAGACCCATGGTGGCACCAGTGCCAAGTTGGGCTGGTTTGATAGTACCAAGTGGCTCCTGCAATCTGCCATCAAAAAGTTGGCAGGCGAATTTTGTTTTCCAGGGAAAAGCGCTGTTGTTTGTGTTTGGGGGCCTGTGGCTGGGAGTGGCCGCCTGGCTCCTTAGAATCCACGATAGGCAGGATGGTTCCCAGACCAGAGGTGGCACCAGTGCCAAGTCGGGCTAGTTTGATGGTGCAAAGTGGCTCCTGCAATCTGCCATCCAGAAGCGGGGTTGCTTACTTTTGTATGCCAGGGAAACGGGCCGAGGTTTTTGTCTGGGGGCCTATGGCTGGGAGTGACCGGCTGGCTCCTGAAAAGCTACCATAGGCAGGATGGTGACCAGACCCATGGTGGCACCAGTGCCAAGTTGGGCTGATTTGATAGTACCAAGTGGCTCCTGCAATCTGCCATCAAAAAGTTGGCAGGCCAGTTTTGTTTTCCAGGGAAAAGCGCCGTTGTTTGTGTTTGGGGGCCTGTGGCTGGGAGTGGCCGGCTGGCTCCTTAGAATCCACGATACGCAGCATGTTTGCCAGACCAGAGGTGGCACCAGTGCCAAGGCGGGCCAGTTTGATGGTGCAAAGTGGCTCCTGCAATCTGCCATCCAGAAGCGCGGTAGCTTACTTTTGTTTGCCAGGGAAACGGGCCGAGGTTTGTGTCTGGGGGCTATGGCTCGGAGTGACCGGCTGGCTCCTGAAAAGCTACGATAGGCAGGATGGTGACCAGACCCATGGTGGCACCAGTGCCAAGTTGGGCTGGTTTGATAGCACCAAGTGGCTCCTGCAATCTGCCATCAAAAAGTTGGCAGGCCAGTTTTGTTTTCCAGGGAAAAGCGCCGTTGTTTGTGTTTGGGGGCCTGTGGCTGGGAGTGGCCGGCTGGCTCCTTAGAACCCACGATACGCAGCATGGTTCCCAGACCCAAGGTGGCACCAGTGCCAAGTTGGGCTGGTTTGATAGTACCAAGTGGCTCCTGCAATCTGCCATCCAGAAGCGGGGCAGCTTACTTTTGTTTGCCCGGGAAACGGGCCGAGGTTTGTGTCTGGGGGCTATGGCTGGGAGTGACCGGCTGGCTCCTGAAAAGCTACGATAGGCAGGATGGTGACCAGACCCATGGTGGCACCAGTGCCAAGTTGGGCTGGTTTGATAGTACCAAGTGGCTCCTGCAATCTGCCATCAAAAATTGGCAGGCGAGATTTGTTTTCCAGGGAAAAGCGCCGTTGTTTGTGTTTGGGGGCCTGTGGCTGGGAGTGGCTGGCTGGCTAATTAGAATCCACGATACTCAGGATGGTTCCGAGACCAGAGGTGGAACCAGTGCCAAGTCGGGCTGCTTTGATGGTGCAAAGTGGTTCCTGCAATCTGCCATCCAGAAGCGCGGTACCTTACTTTTGTTTGCCAGGGAAACGGGCCGAGGTTTGTGGCTGGGGGCCTATGGCTGGGAGTGACCGGCTGGCTCATGAAAAGCTACGATAGGCAGGATGGTTACCAGACCCATGGTGGCACCAGTGCCAAGTTGGGCTGGTTTGATAGTACCAAGTGGCTCCTGCAATCTGCCATCAAAAAGTTGGCAGGCGAGTTTTGTTTTCCAGGGAAAAGCGCCATTGATTGTGTTTGGGGGCCTGTGGCTGGGAGTGGCCGGCTGGCTCCTGAAAATCCACGATAGTCAGGATGGTTCCCAGATCCAAGGTGGCACCAGTGCCAAGTCGGGCTGGTTTTATGTTGCAAAGTGGCTCCTGCAATCTGCCATCAAAAAGTTGGCAGGCGAGTTTTGTTTTCCAGGGAAAAGCGCCGTTGTTTGTGTTTGGGGGCCTGTGGTTGGGAGTGGCCGGCTGGCTAATTAGAATCCACGATACGCAGCATGGTTCCCAGACCAGAGGTGGAACCAGTGACAAGTCGGGCTGCTTTGATGGTGCAAAGTGTTTCCTGAAATCTGCCATCCAGAAGCACGGTAGCTTACTTTTGTTTGCCAGGGAAACGGGCCGAGGTTTGTGGCTGGGGGCCTATGGCTGGGAGTGACCGGCTGGCTCCTGAAAAGCTACGATAGGCAGGATGGTTACCAGACCCATGGTGGCACCAGTGCCAAGTTGGCTGGTTTGACAGCACCAAGTGGCTCCTGCAATCTGCCATCAAAATGTTGGCAGGCGAGTTTTGTTTTCCAGGGAAAAGCGCCATTGATTGTGTTTGGGGGCTGTGGCTGGGAGTGGCCGCCTGGCTCCTTAGAATCCACGATACGCAGGATGGTTCCCAGACCCAAGGTGGCACCAGTGCCAAGTTGGGCTGGTTTGATAGTACCAAGTGGCTCCTGCAATCTGCCATCCAGAAGCGGGGTAGCTTACTTTTGTTTGCCAGGGAAACGGGCCGAGGTTTGTGTCTGGGGGCTATGGCTCGGAGTGACCGGCTGTCTCCTGAAAAGCAACGATAGGCAGGATGGTGACCAGACCCATGGTGGCACCAGTGCCAAGTTGGGCTGGTTTGATAGTACCAAGTGGCTCCTGCAATCTGCCATCAAAAAGTTGGCAGGCGAATTTTGTTTTCCAGGGAAAAGCGCCGTTGTTTGTGTTTGGGGGCCTGTGGCTGGGAGTGGCCGGCTGGCTCCTTAGAATCCACGATAGGCAGGATGGTTCCCAGACCCGAGGTGGCACCAGTGCCAAGTCGGGCTAGTTTGATGGTGCAAAGTGTCTCCTGCAATCTGCCATCCAGAAGCGGGTTAGCTTACTTTTGTATGCCAGGGAAACGGGCCGAGGTTTTTGTCTGAAGGGCCTATGGCTGGGAGTGACCGGCAGGCTCCTGAAAAGCTACCATAGGCAGGATGGTGACCAGACCCATGGTGGCAGCAGTGCCAAGTTGGGCTGATTTGATAGTACCAAGTGGCTCCTGCAATCTGCCATCAAAAAGTTGGCAGGCGAGTTTTGTTTTCCAGGGGAAAGCGCCGTTGTTTGTGTTTGGGGGCCTGTGGCTGGGAGTGGCCGGCTGGCTCCTTAGAACCCACGATACGCAGCATGTTTCCCAGACCCAAGGTGGCACGAGTGCCAAGTTGGGCTGGTTTGATACTACCAAGTGGCTCCTGTAATCTGCCATCAAAAAATTGGCAGGCGAGATTTGTTTTCCAGGGAAAAGCGCCGTTGTTTTTATTTGGGGGCCTGTGGCTGGGAGTGGCCGGCTGGCTAATTAGAATCCACGATACGCAGGATGGTTCCCAGACCAGAGGTGGAACCAGTGCCAAGTCGGGCTGCTTTGATGGTGCAAAGTGGTTCCTGCAATCTGCCATCCAGAAGCGAGGTACCTTACTTTTGTTTGCCAGGGAAACGGGCCGAGGTTTGTGGCTGGGGGCCTATGGCTGGGAGTGACCGGCTGTCTCATGAAAAGCTACGATAGGCAGGATGGTTACCAGACCCATGGTGGCACCAGTGCCAAGTTGGGCTGGTTTGATAGTACCAAGTGGCTCCTGCAATCTGCCATCAAAAAGTTGGCAGGCGAGTTTTGTTTTCCAGGGAAAAGCGCCATTGATTGTGTTTGGGGGCCTGTGGTTGGGAGTGGCCGGCTGGCTCCTGAAAATCCACGATAGTCAGGATGGTTCCCAGATCCAAGGTGGCACCAGTGCCAAGTCGGGCTGGTTTTATGTTGCAAAGTGGCTCCTGCAATCTGCCATCAAAAAGTTGGCAGGCGAGTTTTGTTTTCCAGGGAAAAGCGCCGTTGTTTGTGTTTGGGGGCCTGTGGTTGGGAGTGGCCGGCTGGCTAATTAGAATCCACGATACGCAGGATGGTTCCCAGACCAGTAGTGGAACAAGTGACAAGTCGGGCTGCTTTGATGGTGCAAAGTGGTTCCTGAAATCTGCCATCCAGAAGCGCGGTAGCTTACTTTTGTTTGCCAGGGAAACGGGCCGAGGTTTGTGGCTGGGGGCCTATGGCTGGGAGTGACCGGCTGGCTCCTGAAAAGCTACGATAGGCAGGATGGTTACCAGACCCATGGTGGCACCAGTGCCACGTTGGCTGGTTTGACAGCACCAAGTGGCTCCTGCAATCTGCCATCAAAAAGTTGGCAGGCCAGTTTTGTTTTCCAGGGAAAAGCGCCATTGATTGTGTTTGGGGGCTGTGGCTGGGAGTGGCCGGCTGGCTCCTTAGAATCCACGATACGCAGGATGGTTCCCAGACCAGAGGTGGCACCAGTGCCAAGTTGGGCTGGTTTGATAGTACCAAGTGCGTCCTGCAATCTGCCATCCAGAAGCAGGGCAGCTTACTTTTGTTTGCCAGGGAAACGGGCCGAGGTTTGTGTCTGGGGGCTATGGCTCGGAGTGACCGGCTGGCTCCTGAAAAGCTACGATAGGCAGGATGGTGACCAGACCCATGGTGGCACCAGTGCCAAGTTGGGCTGGTTTGATAGTACCAAGTGGCTCCTGCAATCTGCCATCAAAAAGTTGGCAGGCGAATTTTGTTTTCCAGGGAAAAGCGCCGTTGTTTGTGTTTGGGGGCCTGTGGCTGGGAGTGGCCGGCTGGCTCCTTAGAATCCACGATAGGCAGGATGGTTCCAAGACCAGAGGTGGCACCAGTGCCAAGTCGGGCTAGTTTGATGGTGCAAAGTGGCTCCTGCAATCTGCCATCCAGAAGCGGGGTAGCTTACTTTTGTATGCCAGGGAAACGGGCCGAGGTTTTTGTCTGGGGGCCTATGGCTGGGAGTGACCGGCTGGCTCCTGAAAAGCTACCATAGGCAGGATGGTGACCAGACCCATGGTGGCACCAGTGCCAAGTTGGGCTGATTTGATAGTACCAAGTGGCTCCTGCAATCTGCCATCAAAACGTTGGCAGGCCAGTTTTGTTTTCCAGGGAAAAGCGCCGTTGTTTGTGTTTGGGGGCCTGTGGCTGGGAGTGGCCGGCTGGCTCCTTAGAATCCACGATACGCAGCATGGTTCCCAGACCAGAGGTGGCACCAGTGCCAAGGCGGGCCAGTTTGATGGTGCAAAGTGGCTCCTGCAATCTGCCATCCAGAAGCGCGGTAGCTTACTTTTGTCTGCCAGGGAAACGGGCCGAGGTTTGTGTCTGGGGGCTATGGCTGGGAGTGACCGGCTGGCTCCTGAAAAGCTACGATAGGCAGGATGGTGACCAGACCCATGGTGGCACCAGTGCCAAGTTGGGCTGGTTTGATAGCACCAAGTGGCTCCTGCAATCTGCCATCAAAAAGTTGGCAGGCCAGTTTTGTTTTCCAGGGAAAAGCGCCGTTGTTTGTGTTTGGGGGCCTGTGGCTGGGAGTGGCCGGCTGGCTACTTAGAACCCACGATACGCAGGATGGTTCCCAGACCAGAGGTGGAACCAGTGACAAGTCGGGCTGCTTTGATGGTGCAAAGTGGTTCCTGAAATCTGCCATCCAGAAGCGCGGTAGCTTACTTTTGTTTGCCAGGGAAACGGGCCGAGGTTGTGGCTGGGGGCCTATGGCTGGGAGTGACCGGCTGCCTCCTGAAAAGCTATGATAGGCAGGATGATTACCAGACCCATGGTGGCACCAGTGCCAAGTTGGCTGGTTTGACAGCACCAAGTGGCTCCTGCAATCTGCCATCAAAATGTTGGCAGGCGAGTTTTGTTTTCCAGGGAAAAGCGCCGTTGATTGTCTTTGGGGGCTGTGGCTGGGAGTGGCCGGCTGGCTCCTTAGAATCCACGATACGCAGCATGGTTCCCAGACCCAAGGTGGCACCAGTGCCAAGTCGGGCTGGTTTGATAGTACCAAGTGCGTCCTGCAATCTGCCATCCAGAAGCGGGGCAGCTTACTTTTGTTTGCCAGGGAAACGGGCCGAGGTTTGTGTCTGGGGGCTATGGCTCGGAGTGACCGGCTGGCTCCTGAAAAGCTACGATAGGCAGGATGGTGACCAGACCCATGGTGGCACCAGTGCCAAGTTGGGCTGGTTTGATAGTACCAAGTGGCTCCTGCAATCTGCCATCAAAAAGTTGGCAGGCGAATTTTGTTTTCCAGGGAAAAGCGCCGTTGTTTGTGTTTGGGGGCCTGTGGCTGGGAGTGGCCGGCTGGCTCCTTAGAATCCACGATAGGCAGGATGGTTCCCAGACCAGAGGTGGCACCAGTGCCAAGTTGGGCTGGTTTGATGGTGCAAAGTGGCTCCTGCAATCTGCCATCCAGAAGCGGGGTAGCTTACTTTTGTATGCCAGGGAAACGGGCCAAGGTTTTTGTCTGGGGGCCTATGACTGGGAGTGACCGGCTGGCTCCTGAAAAGCTACCATAGGCAGGATGGTGACCAGACCCATGGTGGCAGCAGTGCCAAGTTGGGCTGATTTGATAGTACCAAGTGGCTCCTGCAATCTGCCATCAAAAAGTTGCCAGGCCAGTTTTGTTTTCCACGGAAAAGCGCCGTTGTTTGTGTTTGGGGGCCTGTGGCTGGGAGTGGCCGGCTGGCTCCTTAGAACCCACGATACGCAGCATGGTTCCCAGACCAGAGGTGGCACCAGTGCCAAGTCGGGCCAGTTTGATGGTGCAAAGTGGCTCCTGCAATCTGCCATCCAGAAGCGCGGTAGCTTACTTTTGTTTGCCAGGGAAACGGGCCGAGGTTTGTGTCTGGGGGCTATGGCTTGGAGTGACCGGCTGGCTCCTGAAAAGCTACGATAGGCAGGATGGTGACCAGACCCATGGTGGCACCAGTGCCAAGTTGGGCTGGTTTGATAGCACCAAGTGGCTCCTGCAATCTGCCATCAAATGTTGGCAGGCCAGTTTTGTTTTCCAGGGAAAAGCGCCGTTGTTTGTGTTTAAGGGCCTGTGGCTGGGAGTGGCCGGCTGGCTCCTTAGAACCCAAGATACGCAGCATGGTTCCCAGAGCCAAGGTGGCACCAGTGCCAAGTTGGGCTGGTTTGATAGTACCAAGTGGCTCCTGCAATCTGCCATCCAGAAGCGGGGCAGCTTACTTTTGTTTGCCAGGGAAACGGGCCGAGGTTTGTGTCTGGGGGCTATGGCTGGGAGTGACCGGCTGGCTCCTGAAAAGCTACGATAGGCAGGATGGTGACCAGACCCATGGTGGCACCAGTGCCAAGTTGGGCTGGTTTGATAGTACCAAGTGGCTCCTGCAATCTGCCATCAAAAAGTTGGCAGGCGAATTTTGTTTTCCAGGGAAAAGCGCTGTTGTTTGTGTTTGGGGGCCTGTGGCTGGGAGTGGCCGGCTGGCTCCTTAGAATCCACGATAGGCAGGATGGTTCCCAGACCAGAGGTGGCACCAGTGCCAAGTCGGGCTAGTTTGATGGTGCAAAGTGGCTCCTGCAATCTGCCATCCAGAAGCGGGGTAGCTTACTTTTGTATGCCAGGGAAACGGGCCGAGGTTTTTGTCTGGGGGCCTATGGCTGGGAGTGACCGGCTGGCTCCTGAAAAGCTACCATAGGCAGGATGGTGACCAGACCCATGGTGGCACCAGTGCCAAGTTGGGCTGATTTGATAGTACCAAGTGGCTCCTGCAATCTGCCATCAAAAAGTTGGCAGGCCAGTTTTGTTTTCCAGGGAAAAGCGCCGTTGTTTGTGTTTGGGGGCCTGTGGCTGGGAGTGGCCGGCTGGCTCCTTAGAATCCACGATACGCAGCATGGTTGCCAGACCAGAGGTGGCACCAGTGCCAAGTCGGGCCGGTTTGATGGTGCAAAGTGGCTCCTGCAATCTGCCATCCAGAAGCGCGGTAGCTTACTTTTGTTTGCCAGGGAAACGGGCCGAGGTTTGTGTCTGGGGGCTATGGCTCGGAGTGACCGGCTGGCTCCTGAAAAGCTACGATAGGCAGGATGGTAACCAGACCCATGGTGGCACCAGTGCCAAGTTGGGCTGGTTTGATAGCACCAAGTGGCTCCTGCAATCTGCCATCAAAAAGTTGGCAGGCCAGTTTTGTTTTCCAGGGAAAAGCGCCGTTGTTTGTGTTTGGGGGCCTGTGGCTGGGAGTGGCCGGCTGGCTCCTTAGAACCCACGATACGCAGCATGGTTCCCAGACCCAAGGTGGCACCAGTGCCAAGTTGGGCTGGTTTGATAGTACCAAGTGGCTCCTGCAATCTGCCATCCAGAAGCGGGGCAGCTTACTTTTGTTTGCCAGGGAAACGGGCCGAGGTTTGTGTCTGGGGGCTATGGCTGGGAGTGACCGGCTGGCTCCTGAAAAGCTACGATAGGCAGGATGGTGACCAGACCCATGGTGGCACCAGTGCCAAGTTGGGCTGGTTTGATAGTACCAAGTGGCTCCTGCAATCTGCCATCAAAAATTGGCAGGCGAGATTTGTTTTCCAGGGAAAAGCGCCGTTGTTTGTGTTTGGGGGCCTGTGGCTGGGAGTGGCTGGCTGGCTAATTAGAATCCACGATACGCAGGATGGTTCCCAGACCAGAGGTGGAACCAGTGCCAAGTCGGGCTGCTTTGATGGTGCAAAGTGGTTCCTGCAATCTGCCATCCAGAAGCGCGGTACTTTACTTTTGTTTGCCAGGGAAACGGGCCGAGGTTTGTGGCTGGGGGCCTATGGCTGGGAGTGACCGGCTGGCTCATGAAAAGCTACGATAGGCAGGATGGTTACCAGACCCATGGTGGCACCAGTGCCAAGTTGGGCTGGTTTGATAGTACCAAGTGGCTCCTGCAATCTGCCATCAAAAAGTTGGCAGGCGAGTTTTGTTTTCCAGGGAAAAGCGCCATTGATTGTGTTTGGGGGCCTGTGGCTGGGAGTGGCCGGCTGGCTCCTGAAAATCCACGATAGTCAGGATGGTTCCCAGATCCAAGGTGGCACCAGTGCCAAGTCGGGCTGGTTTTATGTTGCAAAGTGGCTCCTGCAATCTGCCATCAAAAAGTTGGCAGGCGAGTTTTGTTTTCCAGGGAAAAGCGCCGTTGTTTGTGTTTGGGGGCCAGTGGTTGGGAGTGGCCGGCTGGCTAATTAGAATCCACGATACGCAGGATGGTTCCCAGACCAGAGGTGGAACCAGTGACAAGTCGGGCTGCTTTGATGGTGCAAAGTGTTTCCTGAAATCTGCCATCCAGAAGCACGGTAGCTTACTTTTGTTTGCCAGGGAAACGGGCCGAGTTTTTTGGCTGGGGGCCTATGGCTGGGAGTGACCGGCTGGCTCCTGAAAAGCTACGATAGGCAGGATGGTTACCAGACCCATGGTGGCACCAGTGCCAAGTTGGCTGGTTTGACAGCACCAAGTGGCTCCTGCAATCTGCCATCAAAAAGTTGGCAGGCGAGTTTTGTTTTCCAGGGAAAAGCGCCATTGATTGTGTTTGGGGGCTGTGGCTGGGAGTGGCCGCCTGGCTCCTTAGAATCCACGATACGCAGCATGGTTCCCAGACCCGAGGTGGCACCAGTGCCAAGTCGAGATAGTTTGATAGTACCAAGTGGCTCCTGCAATCTGCCATCCAGAAGCGGGGTAGCTTACTTTTGTTTGCCAGGGAAACGGGCCGAGGTTTGTGTCTGGGGGCTATGGCTCGGAGTGACCGGCTGGCTCCTGAAAAGCTACGATAGGCAGGATGGTGACCAGACCCATGGTGGCACCAGTGCCAAGTTGGGCTGGTTTGATAGTACCAAGTGGCTCCTGCAATCTGCCATCAAAAAGTTGGCAGGCGAATTTTGTTTTCCAGGGAAAAGCGCCGTTGTTTGTGTTTGGGGGCCTGTGGCTGGGAGTGGCCGGCTGGCTCCTTAGAATCCACGATAGGCAGGATGGTTCCCAGACCCGAGGTGGCACCAGTGCCAAGTCGGGCTAGTTTGATGGTGCAAAGTGTCTCCTGCAATCTGCCATCCAGAAGCGGGTTAGCTTACTTTTGTATGCCAGGGAAACGGGCCGAGGTTTTTTTCTGAAGGGCCTATGGCTGGGAGTGACCGGCAGGCTCCTGAAAAGCTACCATAGGCAGGATGGTGACCAGACCCATGGTGGCAGCAGTGCCAAGTTGGGCTGATTTGATAGTACCAAGTGGCTCCTGCAATCTGCCATCAAAAAGTTGGCAGGCGAGTTTTGTTTTCCAGGGGAAAGCGCCGTTGTTTGTGTTTGGGGGCCTGTGGCTGGGAGTGGCCGGCTGGCTCCTTAGAACCCACGATACGCAGCATGGTTCCCAGACCCAAGGTGGCACGAGTGCCAAGTTGGGCTGGTTTGATACTACCAAGTGGCTCCTGTAATCTGCCATCAAAAAATTGGCAGGCGAGATTTGTTTTCCAGGGAAAAGCGCCGTTGTTTTTATTTGGGGGCCTGTGGCTGGGAGTGGCCGGCTGGCTAATTAGAATCCACGATACGCAGGATGGTTCCCAGACCAGAGGTGGAACCAGTGCCAAGTCGGGCTGCTTTGATGGTGCAAAGTGGTTCCTGCAATCTGCCATCCAGAAGCGAGGTACCTTACTTTTGTTTGCCAGGGAAACGGGCCGAGGTTTGTGGCTGGGGGCCTATGGCTGGGAGTGACCGGCTGTCTCATGAAAAGCTACGATAGGCAGGATGGTTACCAGACCCATGGTGGCACCAGTGCCAAGTTGGGCTGGTTTGATAGTACCAAGTGGCTCCTGCAATCTGCCATCAAAAAGTTGGCAGGCGAGTTTTGTTTTCCAGGGAAAAGCGCCATTGATTGTGTTTGGGGGCCTGTGGTTGGGAGTGGCCGGCTGGCTCCTGAAAATCCACGATAGTCAGGATGGTTCCCAGATCCAAGGTGGCACCAGTGCCAAGTCGGGCTGGTTTTATGTTGCAAAGTGGCTCCTGCAATCTGCCATCAAAAAGTTGGCAGGCGAGTTTTGTTTTCCAGGGAAAAGCGCCGTTGTTTGTGTTTGGGGGCCTGTGGTTGGGAGTGGCCGGCTGGCTAATTAGAATCCACGATACGCAGGATGGTTCCCAGACCAGTAGTGGAACAAGTGACAAGTCGGGCTGCTTTGATGGTGCAAAGTGGTTCCTGAAATCTGCCATCCAGAAGCGCGGTAGCTTACTTTTGTTTGCCAGGGAAACGGGCCGAGGTTTGTGGCTGGGGGCCTATGGCTGGGAGTGACCGGCTGGCTCCTGAAAAGCTACGATAGGCAGGATGGTTACCAGACCCATGGTGGCACCAGTGCCAAGTTGGCTGGTTTGACAGCACCAAGTGGCTCCTGCAATCTGCCATCAAAAAGTTGGCAGGCGAGTTTTGTTTTCCAGGGAAAAGCGCCATTGATTGTGTTTGGGGGCTGTGGCTGGGAGTGGCCGGCTGGCTCCTTAGAATCCACGATACGCAGGATGGTTCCCAGACCAGAGGTGGCACCAGTGCCAAGTTGGGCTGGTTTGATAGTACCAAGTGTGTCCTGCAATCTGCCATCCAGAAGCAGGGCAGCTTACTTTTGTTTGCCAGGGAAACGGGCCGAGGTTTGTGTCTGGGGGCTATGGCTCGGAGTGACCGGCTGGCTCCTGAAAAGCTACGATAGGCAGGATGGTGACCAGACCCATGGTGGCACCAGTGCCAAGTTGGGCTGGTTTGATAGTACCAAGTGGCTCCTGCAATCTGCCATCAAAAAGTTGGCAGGCGAATTTTGTTTTCCAGGGAAAAGCGCCGTTGTTTGTGTTTGGGGGCCTGTGGCTGGGAGTGGCCGGCTGGCTCCTTAGAATCCACGATAGGCAGGATGGTTCCCAGACCAGAGGTGGCACCAGTGCCAAGTCGGGCTAGTTTGATGGTGCAAAGTGGCTCCTGCAATCTGCCATCCAGAAGCGGGGTAGCTTACTTTTGTATGCCAGGGAAACGGGCCGAGGTTTTTGTCTGGGGGCCTATGGCTGGGAGTGACCGGCTGGCTCCTGAAAAGCTACCATAGGCAGGATGGTGACCAGACCCATGGTGGCACCAGTGCCAAGTTGGGCTGATTTGATAGTACCAAGTGGCTCCTGCAATCTGCCATCAAAACGTTGGCAGGCCAGTTTTGTTTTCCAGGGAAAAGCGCCGTTGTTTGTGTTTGGGGGCCTGTGGCTGGGAGTGGCCGGCTGGCTCCTTAGAATCCACGATACGCAGCATGGTTCCCAGACCAGAGGTGGCACCAGTGCCAAGGCGGGCCAGTTTGATGGTGCAAAGTGGCTCCTGCAATCTGCCATCCAGAAGCGCGGTAGCTTACTTTTGTCTGCCAGGGAAACGGGCCGAGGTTTGTGTCTGGGGGCTATGGCTCGCAGTGACCGGCTGGCTCCTGAAAAGCTACGATAGGCAGGATGGTGACCAGACCCATGGTGGCACCAGTGCCAAGTTGGGCTGGTTTGATAGCACCAAGTGGCTCCTGCAATCTGCCATCAAAAAGTTGGCAGGCCAGTTTTGTTTTCCAGGGAAAAGCGCCGTTGTTTGTGTTTGGGGGCCTGTGGCTGGGAGTGGCCGGCTGGCTACTTAGAACCCACGATACGCAGGATGGTTCCCAGACCAGAGGTGGAACCAGTGACAAGTCGGGCTGCTTTGATGGTGCAAAGTGGTTCCTGAAATCTGCCATCCAGAAGCGCGGTAGCTTACTTTTGTTTGCCAGGGAAACGGGCCGAGGTTTGTGGCTGGGGGCCTATGGCTGGGAGTGACCGGCTGCCTCCTGAAAAGCTACAATAGGCAGGATGGTTACCAGACCCATGGTGGCACCAGTGCCAAGTTGGCTGGTTTGACAGCACCAAGTGGCTCCTGCAATCTGCCATCAAAATGTTGGCAGGCGAGTTTTGTTTTCCAGGGAAAAGCGCCGTTGATTGTCTTTGGGGGCTGTGGCTGGGAGTGGCCGGCTGGCTCCTTAGAATCCACGATACGCAGCATGGTTCCCAGACCCAAGGTGGCACCAGTGCCAAGTCGGGCTGGTTTGATAGTACCAAGTGCGTCCTGCAATCTGCCATCCAGAAGCGGGGCAGCTTACTTTTGTTTGCCAGGGAAACGGGCCGAGGTTTGTGTCTGGGGGCTATGGCTCGGAGTGACCGGCTGGCTCCTGAAAAGCTACGATAGGCAGGATGGTGACCAGACCCATGGTGGCACCAGTGCCAAGTTGGGCTGGTTTGATAGTACCAAGTGGCTCCTGCAATCTGCCATCAAAAAGTTGGCAGGCGAATTTTGTTTTCCAGGGAAAAGCGCCGTTGTTTGTGTTTGGGGGCCTGTGGCTGGGAGTGGCCGGCTGGCTCCTTAGAATCCACGATAGGCAGGATGGTTCCCAGACCAGAGGTGGCACCAGTGCCAAGTTGGGCTGGTTTGATGGTGCAAAGTGGCTCCTGCAATCTGCCATCCAGAAGCGGGGTAGCTTACTTTTGTATGCCAGGGAAACGGGCCGAGGTTTTTGTCTGGGGGCCTATGGCTGGGAGTGACCGGCTGGCTCCTTAGAACCCACGATACGCAGCATGGTTCCCAGACCCAAGGTGGCACCAGTGCCAAGTTGGGCTGGTTTGATAGTACCAAGTGGCTCCTGCAATCTGCCATCAAAAATTGGCAGGCGAGATTTGTTTTCCAGGGAAAAGCGCCGTTGTTTTTGTTTGGGGGCCTGTGGCTGGGAGTGGCTGGCTGGCTAATTAGAATCCACGATACGCAGGATGGTTCCCAGACCAGAGGTGGAACCAGTGCCAAGTCGGGCTGCTTTGATGGTGCAAAGTGGTTCCTGCAATCTGCCATCCAGAAGCGTGGTACCTTACTTTTGTTTGCCAGGGAAACGGGCCGAGGTTTGTGGCTGGGGGCCTATGGCTGGGAGTGACCGGCTGGCCCATGAAAAGCTACGATAGGCAGGATGGTTACCAGACCCATGGTGGCACCAGTGCCAAGTTGGGCTGGTTTGATAGTACCAAGTGGCTCCTGCAATCTGCCATCAAAAAGTTGGCAGGCGAGTTTTGTTTTCCAGGGAAAAGTGCCATTGATTGTGTTTGGGGGCCTGTGGCTGGGAGTGGCCGGCTGGCTCCTGAAAATCCACGATAGTCAGGATGGTTCCCAGATCCAAGGTGGCACCAGTGCCAAGTCGGGCTGGTTTTATGTTGCAAAGTGGCTCCTGCAATCTGCCATCAAAAAGTTGGCAGGCCAGTTTTGTTTTCCAGGGAAAAGCGCCGTTGTTTGTGTTTGGGGGCCTGTGGCTGGGAGTGGCCGGCTGGCTCCTTAGAACCCACGATACGCAGGATGGTTCCCAGACCAGAGGTGGAACTAGTGACAAGTCGGGCTGCTTTGATGGTGCAAAGTGGTTCCTGAAATCTGCCATCCAGAAGCGCGGTAGGTTACTTTTGTTTGCCAGGGAAACGGGCCGAGGTTTGTGGCTGGGGGCCTATGGCTGGGAGTGACCGGCTGGCTCCTGAAAAGCTACGATAGGCAGGATGGTTACCAGACCCATGGTGGCAGCAGTGCCAAGTTGGCTGGTTTGACAGCACCAAGTGGCTCCTGCAATCTGCCATCAAAATGTTGGCAGGCGAGTTTTGTTTTCCAGGGAAAAGCGCCGTTGATTGTCTTTGGGGGCTGTGGCTGGGAGTGGCCGGCTGGCTCCTTAGAATCCACGATACGCAGGATGGTTCCCAGACCAGAGGTGGCACCAGTGCCAAGTTGGGCTGGTTTGATGGTGCAAAGTGGCTCCTGCAATCTGCCATCCAGAAGCGGGGTAGCTTACTTTTGTATGCCAGGGAAACGGGCCGAGGTTTTTGTCTGGGGGCCTATGGCTGGGAGTGACCGGCTGGCTCCTGAAAAGCTACCATAGGCAGGATGGTGACCAGACCCGTGGTGGCAGCAGTGCCAAGTTGGGCTGATTTGATAGTACCAAGTGGCTCCTGCAATCTGCCATCAAAAAGTTGGCAGGCCAGTTTTGTTTTCCACGGAAAAGCGCCGTTGTTTGTGTTATGGGGCCTGTGGATGGGAGTGGCCGGCTGGCTCCTTAGAATCCACGATACGCAGCATGGTTCCCAGACCAGAGGTGGCACCAGTGCCAAGTCGGGCCAGTTTGATGGTGCAAAGTGGCTCCTGCAATCTGCCATCCAGAAGCGCGGTAGCTTACTTTTGTTTGCCAGGGAAACGGGCCGAGGTTTGTGTCTGGGGGTTATGGCTCGGAGTGACCGGCTGGCTCCTGAAAAGCTACGATAGGCAGGATGGTGACCAGACCCATGGTGGCACCAGTGCCAAGTTGGGCTGGTTTGATAGCACCAAGTGGCTCCTGCAATCTGCCATCAAATGTTGGCAGGCCAGTTTTGTTTTCCAGGGAAAAGCGCCGTTGTTTGTGTTTGGGGGCCTGTGGCTGGGAGTGGCCGGCTGGCTCCTTAGAACCCAAGATACGCAGCATGGTTCCCAGAGCCAAGGTGGCACCAGTGCCAAGTTGGGCTGGTTTGATAGTACCAAGTGGCTCCTGCAATCTGCCATCCAGAAGCGGGGCAGCTTACTTTTGTTTGCCAGGGAAACGGGCAGAGATTTGTGTCTGGGGGCCTATGGCTGGGAGTGACCGGCTGGCTCCTGAAAAGCTACGATAGGCAGGATGGTGACCAGACCCATGGTGGCACCAGTGCCAAGTTGGGCTGGTTTGATAGTACCAAGTGGCTCCTGTAATCTGCCATCAAAAAATTGGCAAGCGAGATTTGTTTTCCAGGGAAAAGCGCCGTTGTTTGTATTTGGGGCCCTGTGGCTGGGAGTGGCCGGCTGGCTAATTCGAATCCACGATACGCAGGATGGTTCCCAGACCAGAGGTGGAACCAGTGCCAAGTCGGGCTGCTTTGATGGTTCAAAGTGGTTCCTGCAATCTGCCATCCAGAAGCGCGGTACCTTACTTTTGTTTGCCAGGGAAACGGGCCGAGGATTGTGGCTGGGGGCCTATGGCTGGGAGTGACCGGCTGGCTCATGAAAAGCTACGATAGGCAGGATGGTTACCAGACCCATGGTGGCACCAGTGCCAAGTTGGGCTGATTTGATAGTACCAAGTGGCTCCTGCAATCTGCCATCAAAAAGTTGGCAGGCGAGTTTTGTTTTCCAGGGAAAAGCGCCATTGATTGTGTTTGGGGGCTGTGGCTGGGAGTGGCCGGCTGGCTCCTTAGAATCCACGATACGCAGCATGGTTCCCAGACCCAAGGTGGCACGAGTGCCAAGTTGGGCTGGTTTGATAGTACCAAGTGGCTCCTGCAATCTGCCATCAAAATTTGGCAGGCGAGTTTTGTTTTCCAGGGAAAAGCGCCGTTGTTTGTGTTTGGGGGCCTGTGGCTGGGAGTGGACGGCTGGCTCCTTAGAATCCACGATACGCAGGACAGTTCCCAGACCAGAGGTGGCACCAGTGCCAAGTCGGGCTGGTTTGATAGTACCAAGTGGCTCCTGCAATCTGCCGTCACAAAGTTGGCAGGCGAGTTTTGTTTTCCAGGGAAAAGCGCCGTGGTTTTTGTTTGGGGCCCTGTGGCTGGGAGTGGCCGGCTGCCTCCTTAGAATCCACGATACGCAGGATGGTTCCCAGACCCAAGGAGGCACCAGTGCCAAGTCGGGCTGGTTTGATAGTACCAAGTGGTTCCTCCAATCTGCCATCCAGAAGCAGGGCAGCTTACTTTTGTTTACCATGGAAACGGGCCGACATTTGTGTCTGGGCGCCTATGGTTGGGAGTGACCGGCTGGCTCCTGAAAAGCTACGATAGGCAGGATGGTGACCAGACCCACGGTGGCACCAGTGCCAAGTTGGGCTGGTTTGATAGTACCAAGTGGCTCCTGCAATCTGCCATCAAAAAGGTGGCAGGCGAGTTTTGTTTTCCAGGGAAAAGCGCCATTGTTTGTGTTTGGGGGCCTGTGGCTGGGAGTGGCCAAGCGGCTCCTTAGAACCCACGATAAGCAGGATGGTCCCCAGACCAGAGGTGGCACCAGTGCCAAGTCGGGCTAGTTTGATGGTGCAAAGTGGCTCCTGCAATCTGCCATCCGGAAGCGGGTTAACGTACTTTTGTTTGCCAGGGAAACGGGCCGAGGATTTTGTCTGGGGGCCTATGGCTGGGAGTGACCGGCTGGCTCCGGAAAAGCTACGATAGGCAGTATGGTGAACAGACCCAAGGTGGCACCAGTGCCAAGTTGGGCTGGTTTGATAGTACCAAGTGGCTCCTGCAATCTGCCATCAAAAATTTGGCAGGCGAGTTTTGTTTTCCAGGGAAAAGCGCCGTTGTTTGTACTTGGTGGCCTATGGCTGGGAGTGACCGGCTGGCTCCGGAAAAGCTACGATAGGCAGTATGGTGACAAGACCCATGGTGGCACCAGTGCCAAGTTGGGCTGGTTTGATAGTACCAAGTGGCTCCTGCAATCTGCCATCAAAAATTGGCAGGCGAGTTTTGTTTTCCAGGGAAAAGCGCCGTTGCTTGTGTTTGGGGGCCTGTGGCTGGGAGTGGCCGGCTGGCTCCTTAGAATCCACGATACGCAGGATGGTTCCCAGACCAGAGGTGGCACCAGTGCCAAGTCGGGCTGGTTTGATGGTTCAAAGTGGCTCCTGCAATCTGCCATCCAGAAGCGGGGTAGCTTACTTTTGTTTGCCGGGGAAACGGGCAGAGATTTGTGTTTGGGGCCTATGGCTGGGACTGATCGGCTGGCTCCTGAAAAGCTACGATAGGCAGGATGGTTATCAGACCCATGGAGGCACCAGTGCCAAGTCGGGCTGGTTTGATAGTACCAAGTGGCTCCTGCAATCTGCCATCCAGAAGCGGGGCAGCTTACTTTTGTTTGCCAGGGAAACGGGCCGAGGTTTGTGTCTGGCGGCCTATGGCTGGGAGTGACCGGCTGGCTCCTGAAAAGCTCCGATAGGCAGGATGCTGACCAGACCCATGGTGGCAGCAGTGCCAAGTTGGGCTGGTTTCATAGTACCAAGTGTCTCCTGCAATCTGCCATCAAAAAGTTGGCAGGCGAGTTTTGTTTTCCAGGGAAAAGCGCCGTTGTTTGTGTTTGGGGGCCTGTGGATGGGAGTGGCCGGCTGGCGCCTTAGAATCTACGTTACGCAGCATGGTTCCCAGACCAGAGGTGGCACCAGTGCAAAGTCGGGTTGGTTTGATAGTACCAAGTGGCTCCCGCAATCTGCCATCCAGAAGCGGGGCAGCTTACTTTTGTTTGCCAGGGAAACGGGCCGAGGTTTTTGTCTGGGGGCCTATGGCTGGGAGTGACCGGCTGGCTCCTGAAAAGCTACCATAGGCAGGATGGTGACCAGACCCATGGTGGCACCAGTGCCAAGTTGGGCTGATTTGATAGTACCAAGTGGCTCCTGCAATCTGCCATCAAAACGTTGGCAGGCCAGTTTTGTTTTCCAGGGAAAAGCGCCGTTGTTTGTGTTTGGGGGCCTGTGGCTGGGAGTGGCCGGCTGGCTCCTTAGAATCCACGATACGCAGCATGGTTCCCAGACCCGAGGTGGCACCAGTGCCAAGGCGGGCCAGTTTGATGGTGCAAAGTGGCTCCTGCAATCTGCCATCCAGAAGCGCGGTAGCTTACTTTTGTCTGCCAGGGAAACGGGCCGAGGTTTTTGTCTGGGGGCTATGGCTCGCAGTGACCGGCTGGCTCCTGAAAAGCTACGATAGGCAGGATGGTGACCAGACCCATGGTGGCACCAGTGCCAAGTTGGGCTGGTTTGATAGCACCAAGTGGCTCCTGCAATCTGCCATCAAAAAGTTGGCAGGCCAGTTTTGTTTTCCAGGGAAAAGCGCCGTTGTTTGTGTTTGGGGGCCTGTGGCTGGGAGTGGCCGGCTGGCTCCTTAGAACCCACGATACGCAGGATGGTTCCCAGACCAGAGGTGGAACCAGTGACAAGTCGGGCTGCTTTGATGGTGCAAAGTGGTTCCTGAAATCTGCCATCCAGAAGCGCGGTAGCTTACTTTTGTTTGCCAGGGAAACGGGCCGAGGTTTGTGGCTGGGGGCCTATGGCTGGGAGTGACCGGCTGCCTCCTGAAAAGCTACGACAGGCAGGATGGTTACCAGACCCATGGTGGCACCAGTGCAAAGTTGGCTGGTTTGACAGCACCAAGTGGCTCCTGCAATCTGCCATCAAAATGTTGGCAGGCGAGTTTTGTTTTCCAGGGAAAAGCGCCGTTGATTGTCTTTGGGGGCTGTGGCTGGGAGTGGCCGGCTGGCTCCTTAGAATCCACGATACGCAGCATGGTTCCCAGACCCAAGGTGGCACCAGTGCCAAGTCGGGCTGGTTTGATAGTACCAAGTGCGTCCTGCAATCTGCCATCCAGAAGCGGGGCAGCTTACTTTTGTTTGCCAGGGAAACGGGCCGAGGTTTGTGTCTGGGGGCTATGGCTGGGAGTGACCGGCTGGCTCCTGAAAAGCTACGATAGGCAGGATGGTGACCAGACCCATGGTGGCACCAGTGCCAAGTTGGGCTGGTTTGATAGTACCAAGTGGCTCCTGCAATCTGCCATCAAAAAGTTGGCAGGCGAATTTTGTTTTCCAGGGAAAAGCGCCGTTGTTTGTGTTTGGGGGCCTGTGGCTGGGAGTGGCCGGCTGGCTCCTTAGAATCCACCATAGGCAGGATGGTTCCCAGACCAGAGGTGGCACCAGTGCCAAGTTGGGCTGGTTTGATGGTGCAAAGTGGCTCCTGCAATCTGCCATCCAGAAGCGGGGTAGCTTACTTTTGTATGCCAGGGAAACTGGCCGAGGTTTTTGTCTGGGGGCCTATGGCTGGGAGTGACCGGCTGGCTCCTGAAAAGCTACCATAGGCAGGATGGTGACCAGACCCATGGTGGCACAAGTGCCAAGTTGGGCTGATTTGATAGTACCAAGTGGCTCCTGCAATCTGCCATCAAAAAGTTGGCAGGCCAGTTTTGTTTTCCAGGGAAAAGCGCCGTTGTTTGTGTTTGGGGGCCTGTGGCTGGGAGTGGCCGGCTGGCTCCTTAGAATCCACGATACGCAGCATGGTTGCCAGACCAGAGGTGGCACCAGTGCCAAGGCGGGCCAGTTTGATGGTGCAAAGTGGCTCCTGCAATCTGCCATCCAGAAGCGGGGTAGCTTACTTTTGTTTGCCAGGGAAACGGGCCGAGGTTTGTGTCTGGGGGCTATGGCTCGGAGTGACCGGCTGGCTCCTGAAAAGCTACGATAGGCAGGATGGTGACCAGACCCATGGTGGCACCAGTGCCAAGTTGGGCTGGTTTGATAGCACCAAGTGGCTCCTGCAATCTGCCATCAAAAAGTTGGCAGGCCAGTTTTGTTTTCCAGGGAAAAGCGCCGTTGTTTGTGTTTGGGGGCCTGTGGCTGGGAGTGGCTGGCTGGCTAATTAGAATCCACGATACGCAGGATGGTTCCCAGACCAGAGGTGGAACCAGTGCCAAGTCGGGCTGCTTTGATGGTGCAAAGTGGTTCCTGCAATCTGCCATCCAGAAGCGCGGTACCTTACTTTTGTTTGCCAGGGAAACGGGCCGAGGTTTGTGGCTGGGGGCCTATGGCTGGGAGTGACCGGCTGGCCCATGAAAAGCTACGATAGGCAGGATGGTTACCAGACCCATGGTGGCACCAGTGCCAAGTTGGGCTGGTTTGATAGTACCAAGTGGCTCCTGCAATCTGCCATCAAAAAGTTGGCAGGCGAGTTTTGTTTTCCAGGGAAAAGTGCCATTGATTGTGTTTGGGGGCCTGTGGCTGGGAGTGGCCGGCTGGCTCCTGAAAATCCACGATAGTCAGGATGGTTCCCAGATCCAAGGTGGCACCAGTGCCAAGTCGGGCTGGTTTTATGTTGCAAAGTGGCTCCTGCAATCTGCCATCAAAAAGTTGGCAGGCGAGTTTTGTTTTCCAGGGAAAAGCGCCGTTGTTTGTGTTTGGGGGCCTGTGGCTGGGAGTGGCCGGCTGGCTCCTTAGAATCCACGATACGCAGCATGGTTCCCAGACCAGAGGTGGCACCAGTGCCAAGGCGGGCCAGTTTGATGGTGCAAAGTGGCTCCTGCAATCTGCCATCCAGAAGCGCGGTAGCTTACTTTTGTTTGCCAGGGAAACGGGCCGAGGTTTGTGTCTGGGGGCTATGGCTCGCAGTGACCGGCTGGCTCCTGAAAAGCTACGATAGGCAGGATGGTGACCAGACCCATGGTGGCACCAGTGCCAAGTTGGGCTGGTTTGATAGCACCAAGTGGCTCCTGCAATCTGCCATCAAAAAGTTGGCAGGCCAGTTTTGTTTTCCAGGGAAAAGCGCCGTTGTTTGTGTTTGGGGGCCTGTGGCTGGGAGTGGCCGGCTGGCTACTTAGAACCCACGATACGCAGGATGGTTCCCAGACCAGAGGTGGAACCAGTGACAAGTCGGGCTGCTTTGATGGTGCAAAGTGGTTCCTGAAATCTGCCATCCAGAAGCGCGGTAGCTTACTTTTGTTTGCCAGGGAAACGGGCCGAGGTTTGTGGCTGGGGGCCTATGGCTGGGAGTGACCGGCTGCCTCCTGAAAAGCTACGATAGGCAGGATGGTTACCAGACCCATGGTGGCACCAGTGCCAAGTTGGCTGTTTTGACAGCACCAAGTGGCTCCTGCAATCTGCCATCAAAATGTTGGCAGGCGAGTTTTGTTTTCCAGGGAAAAGCGCCGTTGATTGTCTTTGGGGGCTGTGGCTGGGAGTGGCCGGCTGGCTCCTTAGAATCCACGATACGCAGCATGGTTCCCAGACCCAAGGTGGCACCAGTGCCAAGTCGGGCTGGTTTGATAGTACCAAGTGCGTCCTGCAATCTGCCATCCAGAAGCGGGGCAGCTTACTTTTGTTTGCCAGGGAAACGGGCCGAGGTTTGTGTCTGGGGGCTATGGCTCGGAGTGACCGGCTGGCTCCTGAAAAGCTACGATAGGCAGGATGGTGACCAGACCCATGGTGGCACCAGTGCCAAGTTGGGCTGGTTTGATAGTACCAAGTGGCTCCTGCAATCTGCCATCAAAAAGTTGGCAGGCGAATTTTGTTTTCCAGGGAAAAGCGCCGTTGTTTGTGTTTGGGGGCCTGTGGCTGGGAGTGGCCGGCTGGCTCCTTAGAATCCACCATAGGCAGGATGGTTCCCAGACCAGAGGTGGCACCAGTGCCAAGTTGGGCTGGTTTGATGGTGCAAAGTGGCTCCTGCAATCTGCCATCCAGAAGCGGGGTAGCTTACTTTTGTATGCCAGGGAAACGGGCCGAGGTTTTTGTCTGGGGGCCTATGGCTGGGAGTGACCGGCTGGCTCCTGAAAAGCTACCATAGGCAGGATGGTGACCAGACCCATGGTGGCACGAGTGCCAAGTTGGGCTGATTTGATAGTACCAAGTGGCTCCTGCAATCTGCCATCAAAAAGTTGGCAGGCCAGTTTTGTTTTCCAGGGAAAAGCGCCGTTGTTTGTGTTTGGGGGCCTGTGGCTGGGAGTGGCCGGCTGGCTCCTTAGAATCCACGATACGCAGCATGGTTGCCAGACCAGAGGTGGCACCAGTGCCAAGGCGGGCCAGTTTGATGGTGCAAAGTGGCTCCTGCAATCTGCCATCCAGAAGCGCGGTAGCTTACTTTTGTTTGCCAGGGAAACGGGCCGAGGTTTGTGTCTGGGGGCTATGGCTCGGAGTGACCAGCTGGCTCCTGAAAAGCTACGATAGGCAGGATGGTGACCAGACCCATGGTGGCACCAGTGCCAAGTTGGGCTGGTTTGATAGCACCAAGTGGCTCCTGCAATCTGCCATCAAAAAGTTGGCAGGCCAGTTTTGTTTTCCAGGGAAAAGCGCCGTTGTTTGTGTTTGGGGGCCTGTGGCTGGGAGTGGCCGGCTGGCTCCTTAGAATCCACGATACGCAGCATGGTTGCCAGACCAGAGGTGGCACCAGTGCCAAGGCGGGCTGGTTTGATAGTACCAAGTGGCTCCTGCAATCTGCCATCCAGAAGCGGGGCAGCTTGCTTTTGTTTGCCAGGGAAACGGGCCGAGGTTTGTGTCTGGGGGCTATGGCTGGGAGTGACCGGCTGGCTCCTGAAAAGCTACGATAGGCAGGATGGTGACCAGACCCATGGTGGCACCAGTGCCAAGTTGGGCTGGTTTGATAGTACCAAGTGGCTCCTGCAATCTGCCATCAAAAATTGGCAGGCGAGATTTGTTTTCCAGGGAAAAGCGCCGTTGTTTGTGTTTGGGGGCCTGTGGCTGGGAGTGGCTGGCTGGCTAATTAGAATCCACGATACGCAGGATGGTTCCCAGACCAGAGGTGGAACCAGTGCCAAGTCGGGCTGCTTTGATGGTGCAAAGTGGTTCCTGCAATCTGCCATCCAGAAGCGCGGTACCTTACTTTTGTTTGCCAGGGAAACGGGCCGAGGTTTGTGGCTGGGGGCCTATGGCTGGGAGTGACCGGCTGGCCCATGAAAAGCTACGATAGGCAGGATGGTGACCAGACCCATGGTGGCACCAGTGCCAAGTTGGGCTGGTTTGATAGTACCAAGTGGCTCCTGCAATCTGCCATCAAAAAGTTGGCAGGCGAGTTTTGTTTTCCAGGGAAAAGTGCCATTGATTGTGTTTGGGGGCCTGTGGCTGGGAGTGGCCGGCTGGCTCCTGAAAATCCACGATAGTCAGGATGGTTCCCAGATCCAAGGTGGCACCAGTGCCAAGTCGGGCTGGTTTTATGTTGCAAAGTGGCTCCTGCAATCTGCCATCAAAAAGTTGGCAGGCGAGTTTTGTTTTCCAGGGAAAAGCGCCGTTGTTTGTGTTTGGGGGCCTGTGGTTGGGAGTGGCCGGCTGGCTAATTAGAATCCACGATACGCAGCATGGTTCCCAGACCAGAGGTGGAACCAGTGACAAGTCGGGCTGCTTTGATGGTGCAAAGTGTTTCCTGAAATCTGCCATCCAGAAGCACGGTAGCTTACTTTTGTTTGCCAGGGAAACGGGCCGAGGTTTGTGGCTGGGGGCCTATGGCTGGGAGTGACCGGCTGGCTCCTGAAAAGCTACGATAGGCAGGATGGTTACCAGACCCATGGTGGCACCAGTGCCAAG
Source organism: Melospiza georgiana (assembly GCF_028018845.1). Lineage (NCBI taxonomy): Eukaryota > Metazoa > Chordata > Aves > Passeriformes > Passerellidae > Melospiza > Melospiza georgiana. Next base: position 57,507,956 of record NC_080430.1, read on the forward strand.
TTGGCTGGTTTGACAGCACCAAGTGGCTCCTGCAATCTGCCATCAAAAAGTTGGCAGGCGAGTTTTGTTTTCCAGGGAAAAGCGCCATTGATTGTGTTTGGCGGCTGTGGCTGGGAGTGGCCGCCTGGCTCCTTAGAATCCACGATACGCAGCATGGTTCCCAGACCCAAGGTGGCACCAGTGCCAAGTTGGGCTGGTTTGATAGTACCAAGTGGCTCCTGCAATCTGCCATCCAGAAGCGGGGTAGCTTACTTTTGTTTGCCAGGGAAACGGGCCGAGGTTTGTGTCTGGGGGCTATGGCTCGGAGTGACCGGCTGGCTCCTGAAAAGCTACGATAGGCAGGATGGTGACCAGACCCATGGTGGCACCAGTGCCAAGTTGGGCTGGTTTGATAGTACCAAGTGGCTCCTGCAATCTGCCATCAAAAATTGGCAGGCGAGATTTGTTTTCCAGGGAAAAGCGCCGTTGTTTGTGTTTGGGGGCCTGTGGTTGGGAGTGGCTGGCTGGCTAATTAGAATCCACGATACGCAGGATGGTTCCCAGACCAGAGGTGGAACCAGTGCCAAGTCGGGCTGCTTTGATGGTGCAAAGTGGTTCCTGCAATCTGCCATCCAGAAGCGCGGTACCTTACTTTTGTTTGCCAGGGAAACGGGCCGAGGTTTGTGGCTGGGGGCCTATGGCTGGGAGTGACCGGCTGGCTCATGAAAAGCTACGATAGGCAGGATGGTTACCAGACCCATGGTGGCACCAGTGCCAAGTTGGGCTGGTTTGATAGTACCAAGTGGCTCCTGCAATCTGCCATCAAAAAGTTGGCAGGCGAGTTTTGTTTTCCAGGGAAAAGCGCCATTGATTGTGTTTGGGGGCCTGTGGCTGGGAGTGGCCGGCTGGCTCCTGAAAATCCACGATAGTCAGGATGGTTCCCAGATCCAAGGTGGCACCAGTGCCAAGTCGGGCTGGTTTTATGTTGCAAAGTGGCTCCTGCAATCTGCCATCAAAAAGTTGGCAGGCGAGTTTTGTTTTCCAGGGAAAAGCGCCGTTGTTTGTGTTTGGGGGCCAGTGGTTGGGAGTGGCCGGCTGGCTAATTAGAATCCACGATACGCAGGATGGTTCCCAGACCAGAGGTGGAACCAGTGACAAGTCGGGCTGCTTTGATGGTGCAAAGTGTTTCCTGAAATCTGCCATCCAGAAGCACGGTAGCTTACTTTTGTTTGCCAGGGAAACGGGCCGAGTTTTGTGGCTGGGGGCCTATGGCTGGGAGTGACCGGCTGGCTCATGAAAAGCTACGATAGGCAGGATGGTTACCAGACCCATGGTGGCACCAGTGCCAAGTTGGCTGGTTTGACAGCACCAAGTGGCTCCTGCAATCTGCCATCAAAAAGTTGGCAGGCGAGTTTTGTTTTCCAGGGAAAAGCGCCATTGATTGTGTTTGGGGGCTGTGGCTGGGAGTGGCCGCCTGGCTCCTTAGAATCCACGATACGCAGCATGGTTCCCAGACCCAAGGTGGCACCAGTGCCAAGTTGGGCTGGTTTGATAGTACCAAGTGGCTCCTGCAATCTGCCATCCAGAAGCGGGGTAGCTTACTTTTGTTTGCCAGGGAAACGGGCCGAGGTTTGTGTCTGGGGGCTATGGCTCGGAGTGACCGGCTGGCTCCTGAAAAGCTACGATAGGCAGGATGGTGACCAGACCCATGGTGGCACCAGTGCCAAGTTGGGCTGGTTTGATAGTACCAAGTGGCTCCTGCAATCTGCCATCAAAAAGTTGGCAGGCGAATTTTGTTTTCCAGGGAAAAGCGCCATTGTTTGTGTTTGGGGGCCTGTGGCTGGGAGTGGCCGGCTGGCTCCTTAGAATCCACGATAGGCAGGATGGTTCCCAGACCCGAGGTGGCACCAGTGCCAAGTCGGGCTAGTTTGATGGTGCAAAGTGTCTCCTGCAATCTGCCATCCAGAAGCGGGTTAGCTTACTTTTGTATGCCAGGGAAACGGGCCGAGGTTTTTGTCTGAAGGGCCTATGGCTGGGAGTGACCGGCAGGCTCCTGAAAAGCTACCATAGGCAGGATGGTGACCAGACCCATGGTGGCAGCAGTGCCAAGTTGGGCTGATTTGATAGTACCAAGTGGCTCCTGCAATCTGCCATCAAAAAGTTGGCAGGCGAGTTTTGTTTTCCAGGGGAAAGCGCCGTTGTTTGTGATTGGGGGCCTGTGGCTGGGAGTGGCCGGCTGGCTCCTTAGAACCCACGATACGCAGCATGGTTCCCAGACCCAAGGTGGCACGAGTGCCAAGTTGGGCTGGTTTGATACTACCAAGTGGCTCCTGTAATCTGCCATCAAAAAATTGGCAGGCGAGATTTGTTTTCCAGGGAAAAGCGCCGTTGTTTTTATTTGGGGGCCTGTGGCTGGGAGTGGCCGGCTGGCTAATTAGAATCCACGATACGCAGGATGGTTCCCAGACCAGAGGTGGAACCAGTGCCAAGTCGGGCTGCTTTGATGGTGCAAAGTGGTTCCTGCAATCTGCCATCCAGAAGCGAGGTACCTTACTTTTGTTTGCCAGGGAAACGGGCCGAGGTTTGTGGCTGGGGGCCTATGGCTGGGAGTGACCGGCTGTCTCATGAAAAGCTACGATAGGCAGGATGGTTACCAGACCCATGGTGGCACCAGTGCCAAGTTGGGCTGGTTTGATAGTACCAAGTGGCTCCTGCAATCTGCCATCAAAAAGTTGGCAGGCGAGTTTTGTTTTCCAGGGAAAAGCGCCATTGATTGTGTTTGGGGGCCTGTGGTTGGGAGTGGCCGGCTGGCTCCTGAAAATCCACGATAGTCAGGATGGTTCCCAGATCCAAGGTGGCACCAGTGCCAAGTCGGGCTGGTTTTATGTTGCAAAGTGGCTCCTGCAATCTGCCATCAAAAAGTTGGCAGGCGAGTTTTGTTTTCCAGGGAAAAGCGCCGTTGTTTGTGTTTGGGGGCCTGTGGTTGGGAGTGGCCGGCTGGCTAATTAGAATCCACGATACGCAGCATGGTTCCCAGACCAGTAGTGGAACAAGTGACAAGTCGGGCTGCTTTGATGGTGCAAAGTGGTTCCTGAAATCTGCCATCCAGAAGCGCGGTAGCTTACTTTTGTTTGCCAGGGAAACGGGCCGAGGTTTGTGGCTGGGGGCCTATGGCTGGGAGTGACCGGCTGGCTCCTGAAAAGCTACGATAGGCAGGATGGTTACCAGACCCATGGTGGCACCAGTGCCAAGTTGGCTGGTTTGACAGCACCAAGTGGCTCCTGCAATCTGCCATCAAAAAGTTGGCAGGCGAGTTTTGTTTTCCAGGGAAAAGCGCCATTGATTGTGTTTGGGGGCTGTGGCTGGGAGTGGCCGGCTGGCTCCTTAGAATCCACGATACGCAGGATGGTTCCCAGACCAGAGGTGGCACCAGTGCCAAGTTGGGCTGGTTTGATAGTACCAAGTGCGTCCTGCAATCTGCCATCCAGAAGCAGGGCAGCTTACTTTTGTTTGCCAGGGAAACGGGCCGAGGTTTGTGTCTGGGGGCTATGGCTCGGAGTGACCGGCTGGCTCCTGAAAAGCTACGATAGGCAGGATGGTGACCAGACCCATGGTGGCACCAGTGCCAAGTTGGGCTGGTTTGATAGTACCAAGTGGCTCCTGCAATCTGCCATCAAAAAGTTGGCAGGCGAATTTTGTTTTCCAGGGAAAAGCGCCGTTGTTTGTGTTTGGGGGCCTGTGGCTGGGAGTGGCCGGCTGGCTCCTTAGAATCCACCATAGGCAGGATGGTTCCCAGACCAGAGGTGGCACCAGTGCCAAGTCGGGCTAGTTTGATGGTGCAAAGTGGCTCCTGCAATCTGCCATCCAGAAGCGGGGTAGCTTACTTTTGTATGCCAGGGAAACGGGCCGAGGTTTTTGTCTGGGGGCCTATGGCTGGGAGTGACCGGCTGGCTCCTGAAAAGCTACCATAGGCAGGATGGTGACCAGACCCATGGTGGCACCAGTGCCAAGTTGGGCTGATTTGATAGTACCAAGTGGCTCCTGCAATCTGCCATCAAAACGTTGGCAGGCCAGTTTTGTTTTCCAGGGAAAAGCGCCGTTGTTTGTGTTTGGGGGCCTGTGGCTGGGAGTGGCCGGCTGGCTCCTTAGAATCCACGATACGCAGCATGGTTCCCAGACCAGAGGTGGCACCAGTGCCAAGGCGGGCCAGTTTGATGGTGCAAAGTGGCTCCTGCAATCTGCCATCCAGAAGCGCGGTAGCTTACTTTTGTCTGCCAGGGAAACGGGCCGAGGTTTGTGTCTGGGGGCTATGGCTCGCAGTGACCGGCTGGCTCCTGAAAAGCTACGATAGGCAGGATGGTGACCAGACCCATGGTGGCACCAGTGCCAAGTTGGGCTGGTTTGATAGCACCAAGTGGCTCCTGCAATCTGCCATCAAAAAGTTGGCAGGCCAGTTTTGTTTTCCAGGGAAAAGCGCCGTTGTTTGTGTTTGGGGGCCTGTGGCTGGGAGTGGCCGGCTGGCTCCTTAGAACCCACGATACGCAGGATGGTTCCCAGACCAGAGGTGGAACCAGTGACAAGTCGGGCTGCTTTGATGGTGCAAAGTGGTTCCTGCAATCTGCCATCCAGAAGCGCGGTACCTTACTTTTGTTTGCCAGGGAAACGGGCCGAGGTTTGTGGCTGGGGGCCTATGGCTGGGAGTGACCGGCTGGCTCATGAAAAGCTACGATAGGCAGGATGGTTACCAGACCCATGGTGGCACCAGTGCCAAGTTGGGCTGGTTTGATAGTACCAAGTGGCTCCTGCAATCTGCCATCAAAAAGTTGGCAGGCGAGTTTTGTTTTCCAGGGAAAAGCGCCATTGATTGTGTTTGGGGGCCTGTGGCTGGGAGTGGCCGGCTGGCTCCTGAAAATCCACGATAGTCAGGATGGTTCCCAGATCCAAGGTGGCACCAGTGCCAAGTCGGGCTGGTTTTATGTTGCAAAGTGGCTCCTGCAATCTGCCATCAAAAAGTTGGCAGGCGAGTTTTGTTTTCCAGGGAAAAGCGCCGTTGTTTGTGTTTGGGGGCCAGTGGTTGGGAGTGGCCGGCTGGCTAATTAGAATCCACGATACGCAGGATGGTTCCCAGACCAGAGGTGGAACCAGTGACAAGTCGGGCTGCTTTGATGGTGCAAAGTGTTTCCTGAAATCTGCCATCCAGAAGCACGGTAGCTTACTTTTGTTTGCCAGGGAAACGGGCCGAGTTTTGTGGCTGGGGGCCTATGGCTGGGAGTGACCGGCTGGCTCATGAAAAGCTACGATAGGCAGGATGGTTACCAGACCCATGGTGGCACCAGTGCCAAGTTGGCTGGTTTGACAGCACCAAGTGGCTCCTGCAATCTGCCATCAAAAAGTTGGCAGGCGAGTTTTGTTTTCCAGGGAAAAGCGCCATTGATTGTGTTTGGGGGCTGTGGCTGGGAGTGGCCGCCTGGCTCCTTAGAATCCACGATACGCAGCATGGTTCCCAGACCCAAGGTGGCACCAGTGCCAAGTTGGGCTGGTTTGATAGTACCAAGTGGCTCCTGCAATCTGCCATCCAGAAGCGGGGTAGCTTACTTTTGTTTGCCAGGGAAACGGGCCGAGGTTTGTGTCTGGGGGCTATGGCTCGGAGTGACCGGCTGGCTCCTGAAAAGCTACGATAGGCAGGATGGTGACCAGACCCATGGTGGCACCAGTGCCAAGTTGGGCTGGTTTGATAGTACCAAGTGGCTCCTGCAATCTGCCATCAAAAAGTTGGCAGGCGAATTTTGTTTTCCAGGGAAAAGCGCCATTGTTTGTGTTTGGGGGCCTGTGGCTGGGAGTGGCCGGCTGGCTCCTTAGAATCCACGATAGGCAGGATGGTTCCCAGACCCGAGGTGGCACCAGTGCCAAGTCGGGCTAGTTTGATGGTGCAAAGTGTCTCCTGCAATCTGCCATCCAGAAGCGGGTTAGCTTACTTTTGTATGCCAGGGAAACGGGCCGAGGTTTTTGTCTGAAGGGCCTATGGCTGGGAGTGACCGGCAGGCTCCTGAAAAGCTACCATAGGCAGGATGGTGACCAGACCCATGGTGGCAGCAGTGCCAAGTTGGGCTGATTTGATAGTACCAAGTGGCTCCTGCAATCTGCCATCAAAAAGTTGGCAGGCGAGTTTTGTTTTCCAGGGGAAAGCGCCGTTGTTTGTGATTGGGGGCCTGTGGCTGGGAGTGGCCGGCTGGCTCCTTAGAACCCACGATACGCAGCATGGTTCCCAGACCCAAGGTGGCACGAGTGCCAAGTTGGGCTGGTTTGATACTACCAAGTGGCTCCTGTAATCTGCCATCAAAAAATTGGCAGGCGAGATTTGTTTTCCAGGGAAAAGCGCCGTTGTTTTTATTTGGGGGCCTGTGGCTGGGAGTGGCCGGCTGGCTAATTAGAATCCACGATACGCAGGATGGTTCCCAGACCAGAGGTGGAACCAGTGCCAAGTCGGGCTGCTTTGATGGTGCAAAGTGGTTCCTGCAATCTGCCATCCAGAAGCGAGGTACCTTACTTTTGTTTGCCAGGGAAACGGGCCGAGGTTTGTGGCTGGGGGCCTATGGCTGGGAGTGACCGGCTGTCTCATGAAAAGCTACGATAGGCAGGATGGTTACCAGACCCATGGTGGCACCAGTGCCAAGTTGGGCTGGTTTGATAGTACCAAGTGGCTCCTGCAATCTGCCATCAAAAAGTTGGCAGGCGAGTTTTGTTTTCCAGGGAAAAGCGCCATTGATTGTGTTTGGGGGCCTGTGGTTGGGAGTGGCCGGCTGGCTCCTGAAAATCCACGATAGTCAGGATGGTTCCCAGATCCAAGGTGGCACCAGTGCCAAGTCGGGCTGGTTTTATGTTGCAAAGTGGCTCCTGCAATCTGCCATCAAAAAGTTGGCAGGCGAGTTTTGTTTTCCAGGGAAAAGCGCCGTTGTTTGTGTTTGGGGGCCTGTGGTTGGGAGTGGCCGGCTGGCTAATTAGAATCCACGATACGCAGCATGGTTCCCAGACCAGTAGTGGAACAAGTGACAAGTCGGGCTGCTTTGATGGTGCAAAGTGGTTCCTGAAATCTGCCATCCAGAAGCGCGGTAGCTTACTTTTGTTTGCCAGGGAAACGGGCCGAGGTTTGTGGCTGGGGGCCTATGGCTGGGAGTGACCGGCTGGCTCCTGAAAAGCTACGATAGGCAGGATGGTTACCAGACCCATGGTGGCACCAGTGCCAAGTTGGCTGGTTTGACAGCACCAAGTGGCTCCTGCAATCTGCCATCAAAAAGTTGGCAGGCGAGTTTTGTTTTCCAGGGAAAAGCGCCATTGATTGTGTTTGGGGGCTGTGGCTGGGAGTGGCCGGCTGGCTCCTTAGAATCCACGATACGCAGGATGGTTCCCAGACCAAAGGTGGCACCAGTGCCAAGTTGGGCTGGTTTGATAGTACCAAGTGCGTCCTGCAATCTGCCATCCAGAAGCAGGGCAGCTTACTTTTGTTTGCCAGGGAAACGGGCCGAGGTTTGTGTCTGGGGGCTATGGCTCGGAGTGACCGGCTGGCTCCTGAAAAGCTACGATAGGCAGGATGGTGACCAGACCCATGGTGGCACCAGTGCCAAGTTGGGCTGGTTTGATAGTACCAAGTGGCTCCTGCAATCTGCCATCAAAAAGTTGGCAGGCGAATTTTGTTTTCCAGGGAAAAGCGCCGTTGTTTGTGTTTGGGGGCCTGTGGCTGGGAGTGGCCGGCTGGCTCCTTAGAATCCACCATAGGCAGGATGGTTCCCAGACCAGAGGTGGCACCAGTGCCAAGTCGGGCTAGTTTGATGGTGCAAAGTGGCTCCTGCAATCTGCCATCCAGAAGCGGGGTAGCTTACTTTTGTATGCCAGGGAAACGGGCCGAGGTTTTTGTCTGGGGGCCTATGGCTGGGAGTGACCGGCTGGCTCCTGAAAAGCTACCATAGGCAGGATGGTGACCAGACCCATGGTGGCACCAGTGCCAAGTTGGGCTGATTTGATAGTACCAAGTGGCTCCTGCAATCTGCCATCAAAACGTTGGCAGGCCAGTTTTGTTTTCCAGGGAAAAGCGCCGTTGTTTGTGTTTGGGGGCCTGTGGCTGGGAGTGGCCGGCTGGCTCCTTAGAATCCACGATACGCAGCATGGTTCCCAGACCAGAGGTGGCACCAGTGCCAAGGCGGGCCAGTTTGATGGTGCAAAGTGGCTCCTGCAATCTGCCATCCAGAAGCGCGGTAGCTTACTTTTGTCTGCCAGGGAAACGGGCCGAGGTTTGTGTCTGGGGGCTATGGCTCGCAGTGACCGGCTGGCTCCTGAAAAGCTACGATAGGCAGGATGGTGACCAGACCCATGGTGGCACCAGTGCCAAGTTGGGCTGGTTTGATAGCACCAAGTGGCTCCTGCAATCTGCCATCAAAAAGTTGGCAGGCCAGTTTTGTTTTCCAGGGAAAAGCGCCGTTGTTTGTGTTTGGGGGCCTGTGGCTGGGAGTGGCCGGCTGGCTCCTTAGAACCCACGATACGCAGGATGGTTCCCAGACCAGAGGTGGAACCAGTGACAAGTCGGGCTGCTTTGATGGTGCAAAGTGGTTCCTGAAATCTGCCATCCAGAAGCGCGGTAGCTTACTTTTGTTTGCCAGGGAAACGGGCCGAGGTTTGTGGCTGGGGGCCTATGGCTGGGAGTGACCGGCTGCCTCCTGAAAAGCTACGATAGGCAGGATGGTTACCAGACCCATGGTGGCACCAGTGCCAAGTTGGCTGGTTTGACAGCACCAAGTGGCTCCTGCAATCTGCCATCAAAATGTTGGCAGGCGAGTTTTGTTTTCCAGGGAAAAGCGCCGTTGATTGTCTTTGGGGGCTGTGGCTGGGAGTGGCCGGCTGGCTCCTTAGAATCCACGATACGCAGCATGGTTCCCAGACCCAAGGTGGCACCAGTGCCAAGTCGGGCTGGTTTGATAGTACCAAGTGCGTCCTGCAATCTGCCATCCAGAAGCGGGGCAGCTTACTTTTGTTTGCCAGGGAAACGGGCCGAGGTTTGTGTCTGGGGGCTATGGCTCGGAGTGACCGGCTGGCTCCTGAAAAGCTACGATAGGCAGGATGGTGACCAGACCCATGGTGGCACCAGTGCCAAGTTGGGCTGGTTTGATAGTACCAAGTGGCTCCTGCAATCTGCCATCAAAAAGTTGGCAGGCGAATTTTGTTTTCCAGGGAAAAGCGCCGTTGTTTGTGTTTGGGGGCCTGTGGCTGGGAGTGGCCGGCTGGCTCCTTAGAATCCACCATAGGCAGGATGGTTCCCAGACCAGAGGTGGCACCAGTGCCAAGTTGGGCTGGTTTGATGGTGCAAAGTGGCTCCTGCAATCTGCCATCCAGAAGCGGGGTAGCTTACTTTTGTATGCCAGGGAAACTGGCCGAGGTTTTTGTCTGGGGGCCTATGGCTGGGAGTGACCGGCTGGCTCCTGAAAAGCTACCATAGGCAGGATGGTGACCAGACCCAAGGTGGCACCAGTGCCAAGTTGGGCTGGTTTGATAGTACCAAGTGGCTCCTGCAATCTGCCATCAAAAAGTTGGCAGGCCAGTTTTGTTTTCCAGGGAAAAGCGCCGTTGTTTGTGTTTGGGGGCCTGTGGCTGGGAGTGGCCGGCTGGCTCCTTAGAATCCACGATACGCAGCATGGTTGCCAGACCAGAGGTGGCACCAGTGCCAAGGCGGGCCAGTTTGATGGTGCAAAGTGGCTCCTGCAATCTGCCATCCAGAAGCGGGGTAGCTTACTTTTGTTTGCCAGGGAAACGGGCCGAGGTTTGTGTCTGGGGGCTATGGCTCGGAGTGACCGGCTGGCTCCTGAAAAGCTACGATAGGCAGGATGGTGACCAGACCCATGGTGGCACCAGTGCCAAGTTGGGCTGGTTTGATAGCACCAAGTGGCTCCTGCAATCTGCCATCAAAAAGTTGGCAGGCCAGTTTTGTTTTCCAGGGAAAAGCGCCGTTGTTTGTGTTTGGGGGCCTGTGGCTGGGAGTGGCCGGCTGGCTCCTTAGAACCCACGATACGCAGCATGGTTCCCAGACCCAAGGTGGCACCAGTGCCAAGTTGGGCTGGTTTGATAGTACCAAGTGGCTCCTGCAATCTGCCATCCAGAAGCGGGGCAGCTTACTTTTGTTTGCCAGGGAAACGGGCCGAGGTTGGTGTCTGGGGGCTATGGCTCGGAGTGACCGGCTGGCTCCTGAAAAGCTACGATAGGCAGGATGGTGACCAGACCCATGGTGGCACCAGTGCCAAGTTGGGCTGGTTTGATAGTACCAAGTGGCTCCTGCAATCTGCCATCAAAAAGTTGGCAGGCGAGTTTTGTTTTCCAGGGAAAAGCGCCGTTGTTTGTGTTTGGGGGCCAGTGGTTGGGAGTGGCCGGCTGGCTAATTAGAATCCACGATACGCAGGATGGTTCCCAGACCAGAGGTGGAACCAGTGACAAGTCGGGCTGCTTTGATGGTGCAAAGTGTTTCCTGAAATCTGCCATCCAGAAGCACGGTAGCTTACTTTTGTTTGCCAGGGAAACGGGCCGAGTTTTGTGGCTGGGGGCCTATGGCTGGGAGTGACCGGCTGGCTCCTGAAAAGCTACGATAGGCAGGATGGTTACCAGACCCATGGTGGCACCAGTGCCAAGTTGGCTGGTTTGACAGCACCAAGTGGCTCCTGCAATCTGCCATCAAAAAGTTGGCAGGCGAGTTTTGTTTTCCAGGGAAAAGCGCCATTGATTGTGTTTGGGGGCTGTGGCTGGGAGTGGCCGCCTGGCTCCTTAGAATCCACGATACGCAGCATGGTTCCCAGACCCAAGGTGGCACCAGTGCCAAGTTGGGCTGGTTTGATAGTACCAAGTGGCTCCTGCAATCTGCCATCCAGAAGCGGGGTAGCTTACTTTTGTTTGCCAGGGAAACGGGCCGAGGTTTGTGTCTGGGGGCTATGGCTCGGAGTGACCGGCTGGCTCCTGAAAAGCTACGATAGGCAGGATGGTGACCAGACCCATGGTGGCACCAGTGCCAAGTTGGGCTGGTTTGATAGTACCAAGTGGCTCCTGCAATCTGCCATCAAAAAGTTGGCAGGCGAATTTTGTTTTCCAGGGAAAAGCGCCATTGTTTGTGTTTGGGGGCCTGTGGCTGGGAGTGGCCGGCTGGCTCCTTAGAATCCACGATAGGCAGGATGGTTCCCAGACCCGAGGTGGCACCAGTGCCAAGTCGGGCTAGTTTGATGGTGCAAAGTGTCTCCTGCAATCTGCCATCCAGAAGCGGGTTAGCTTACTTTTGTATGCCAGGGAAACGGGCCGAGGTTTTTGTCTGAAGGGCCTATGGCTGGGAGTGACCGGCAGGCTCCTGAAAAGCTACCATAGGCAGGATGGTGACCAGACCCATGGTGGCAGCAGTGCCAAGTTGGGCTGATTTGATAGTACCAAGTGGCTCCTGCAATCTGCCATCAAAAAGTTGGCAGGCGAGTTTTGTTTTCCAGGGGAAAGCGCCGTTGTTTGTGTTTGGGGGCCTGTGGCTGGGAGTGGCCGGCTGGCTCCTTAGAACCCACGATACGCAGCATGGTTCCCAGACCCAAGGTGGCACGAGTGCCAAGTTGGGCTGGTTTGATACTACCAAGTGGCTCCTGTAATCTGCCATCAAAAAATTGGCAGGCGAGATTTGTTTTCCAGGGAAAAGCGCCGTTGTTTTTATTTGGGGGCCTGTGGCTGGGAGTGGCCGGCTGGCTAATTAGAATCCACGATACGCAGGATGGTTCCCAGACCAGAGGTGGAACCAGTGCCAAGTCGGGCTGCTTTGATGGTGCAAAGTGGTTCCTGCAATCTGCCATCCAGAAGCGAGGTACCTTACTTTTGTTTGCCAGGGAAACGGGCCGAGGTTTGTGGCTGGGGGCCTATGGCTGGGAGTGACCGGCTGTCTCATGAAAAGCTACGATAGGCAGGATGGTTACCAGACCCATGGTGGCACCAGTGCCAAGTTGGGCTGGTTTGATAGTACCAAGTGGCTCCTGCAATCTGCCATCAAAAAGTTGGCAGGCGAGTTTTGTTTTCCAGGGAAAAGCGCCATTGATTGTGTTTGGGGGCCTGTGGTTGGGAGTGGCCGGCTGGCTCCTGAAAATCCACGATAGTCAGGATGGTTCCCAGATCCAAGGTGGCACCAGTGCCAAGTCGGGCTGGTTTTATGTTGCAAAGTGGCTCCTGCAATCTGCCATCAAAAAGTTGGCAGGCGAGTTTTGTTTTCCAGGGAAAAGCGCCGTTGTTTGTGTTTGGGGGCCTGTGGTTGGGAGTGGCCGGCTGGCTAATTAGAATCCACGATACGCAGGATGGTTCCCAGACCAGTAGTGGAACAAGTGACAAGTCGGGCTGCTTTGATGGTGCAAAGTGGTTCCTGAAATCTGCCATCCAGAAGCGCGGTAGCTTACTTTTGTTTGCCAGGGAAACGGGCCGAGGTTTGTGGCTGGGGGCCTATGGCTGGGAGTGACCGGCTGGCTCCTGAAAAGCTACGATAGGCAGGATGGTTACCAGACCCATGGTGGCACCAGTGCCAAGTTGGCTGGTTTGACAGCACCAAGTGGCTCCTGCAATCTGCCATCAAAAAGTTGGCAGGCGAGTTTTGTTTTCCAGGGAAAAGCGCCATTGATTGTGTTTGGGGGCTGTGGCTGGGAGTGGCCGGCTGGCTCCTTAGAATCCACGATACGCAGGATGGTTCCCAGACCAAAGGTGGCACCAGTGCCAAGTTGGGCTGGTTTGATAGTACCAAGTGCGTCCTGCAATCTGCCATCCAGAAGATGGGCAGCTTACTTTTGTTTGCCAGGGAAACGGGCCGAGGTTTGTGTCTGGGGGCTATGGCTCGGAGTGACCGGCTGGCTCCTGAAAAGCTACGATAGGCAGGATGGTGACCAGACCCATGGTGGCACCAGTGCCAAGTTGGGCTGGTTTGATAGTACCAAGTGGCTCCTGCAATCTGCCATCAAAAAGTTGGCAGGCGAATTTTGTTTTCCAGGGAAAAGCGCCGTTGTTTGTGTTTGGGGGCCTGTGGCTGGGAGTGGCCGGCTGGCTCCTTAGAATCCACGATAGGCAGGATGGTTCCCAGACCAGAGGTGGCACCAGTGCCAAGTCGGGCTAGTTTGATGGTGCAAAGTGGCTCCTGCAATCTGCCATCCAGAAGCGGGGTAGCTTACTTTTGTATGCCAGGGAAACGGGCCGAGGTTTTTGTCTGGGGGCCTATGGCTGGGAGTGACCGGCTGGCTCCTGAAAAGCTACCATAGGCAGGATGGTGACCAGACCCATGGTGGCACCAGTGCCAAGTTGGGCTGATTTGATAGTACCAAGTGGCTCCTGCAATCTGCCATCAAAACGTTGGCAGGCCAGTTTTGTTTTCCAGGGAAAAGCGCCGTTGTTTGTGTTTGGGGGCCTGTGGCTGGGAGTTGCTGGCTGGCTAATTAGAATCCACGATACGCAGGATGGTTCCCAGACCAGAGGTGGCACCAGTGCCAAGGCGGGCCAGTTTGATGGTGCAAAGTGGCTCCTGCAATCTGCCATCCAGAAGCGCGGTAGCTTACTTTTGTCTGCCAGGGAAACGGGCCGAGGTTTGTGTCTGGGGGCTATGGCTCGCAGTGACCGGCTGGCTCCTGAAAAGCTACGATAGGCAGGATGGTGACCAGACCCATGGTGGCACCAGTGCCAAGTTGGGCTGGTTTGATAGCACCAAGTGGCTCCTGCAATCTGCCATCAAAAAGTTGGCAGGCCAGTTTTGTTTTCCAGGGAAAAGCGCCGTTGTTTGTGTTTGGGGGCCTGTGGCTGGGAGTGGCCGGCTGGCTCCTTAGAACCCACGATACGCAGGATGGTTCCCAGACCAGAGGTGGAACCAGTGACAAGTCGGGCTGCTTTGATGGTGCAAAGTGGTTCCTGAAATCTGCCATCCAGAAGCGCGGTAGCTTACTTTTGTTTGCCAGGGAAACGGGCCGAGGTTTGTGGCTGGGGGCCTATGGCTGGGAGTGACCGGCTGCCTCCTGAAAAGCTACGATAGGCAGGATGGTTACCAGACCCATGGTGGCACCAGTGCCAAGTTGGCTGGTTTGACAGCACCAAGTGGCTCCTGCAATCTGCCATCAAAATGTTGGCAGGCGAGTTTTGTTTTCCAGGGAAAAGCGCCGTTGATTGTCTTTGGGGGCTGTGGCTGGGAGTGGCCGGCTGGCTCCTTAGAATCCACGATACGCAGCATGGTTCCCAGACCCAAGGTGGCACCAGTGCCAAGTCGGGCTGGTTTGATAGTACCAAGTGCGTCCTGCAATCTGCCATCCAGAAGCGGGGCAGCTTACTTTTGTTTGCCAGGGAAACGGGCCGAGGTTTGTGTCTGGGGGCTATGGCTCGGAGTGACCGGCTGGCTCCTGAAAAGCTACGATAGGCAGGATGGTGACCAGACCCATGGTGGCACCAGTGCCAAGTTGGGCTGGTTTGATAGTACCAAGTGGCTCCTGCAATCTGCCATCAAAAAGTTGGCAGGCGAATTTTGTTTTCCAGGGAAAAGCGCCGTTGTTTGTGTTTGGGGGCCTGTGGCTGGGAGTGGCCGGCTGGCTCCTTAGAATCCACCATAGGCAGGATGGTTCCCAGACCAGAGGTGGCACCAGTGCCAAGTTGGGCTGGTTTGATGGTGCAAAGTGGCTCCTGCAATCTGCCATCCAGAAGCGGGGTAGCTTACTTTTGTATGCCAGGGAAACTGGCCGAGGTTTTTGTCTGGGGGCCTATGGCTGGGAGTGACCGGCTGGCTCCTGAAAAGCTACCATAGGCAGGATGGTGACCAGACCCAAGGTGGCACCAGTGCCAAGTTGGGCTGGTTTGATAGTACCAAGTGGCTCCTGCAATCTGCCATCAAAAAGTTGGCAGGCCAGTTTTGTTTTCCAGGGAAAAGCGCCGTTGTTTGTGTTTGGGGGCCTGTGGCTGGGAGTGGCCGGCTGGCTCCTTAGAATCCACGATACGCAGCATGGTTGCCAGACCAGAGGTGGCACCAGTGCCAAGGCGGGCCAGTTTGATGGTGCAAAGTGGCTCCTGCAATCTGCCATCCAGAAGCGGGGTAGCTTACTTTTGTTTGCCAGGGAAACGGGCCGAGGTTTGTGTCTGGGGGCTATGGCTCGGAGTGACCGGCTGGCTCCTGAAAAGCTACGATAGGCAGGATGGTGACCAGACCCATGGTGGCACCAGTGCCAAGTTGGGCTGGTTTGATAGCACCAAGTGGCTCCTGCAATCTGCCATCAAAAAGTTGGCAGGCCAGTTTTGTTTTCCAGGGAAAAGCGCCGTTGTTTGTGTTTGGGGGCCTGTGGCTGGGAGTGGCCGGCTGGCTCCTTAGAACCCACGATACGCAGCATGGTTCCCAGACCCAAGGTGGCACCAGTGCCAAGTTGGGCTGGTTTGATAGTACCAAGTGGCTCCTGCAATCTGCCATCCAGAAGCGGGGCAGCTTACTTTTGTTTGCCAGGGAAACGGGCCGAGGTTGGTGTCTGGGGGCTATGGCTCGGAGTGACCGGCTGGCTCCTGAAAAGCTACGATAGGCAGGATGGTGACCAGACCCATGGTGGCACCAGTGCCAAGTTGGGCTGGTTTGATAGTACCAAGTGGCTCCTGCAATCTGCCATCAAAAATTGGCAGGCGAGATTTGTTTTCCAGGGAAAAGCGCCGTTGTTTGTGTTTGGGGGCCTGTGGCTGGGAGTGGCTGGCTGGCTAATTAGAATCCACGATACGCAGGATGGTTCCCAGACCAGAGGTGGAACCAGTGCCAAGTCGGGCTGCTTTGATGGTGCAAAGTGGTTCCTGCAATCTGCCATCCAGAAGCGCGGTACCTTACTTTTGTTTGCCAGGGAAACGGGCCGAGGTTTGTGGCTGGGGGCCTATGGCTGGGAGTGACCGGCTGGCCCATGAAAAGCTACGATAGGCAGGATGGTTACCAGACCCATGGTGGCACCAGTGCCAAGTTGGGCTGGTTTGATAGTACCAAGTGGCTCCTGCAATCTGCCATCAAAAAGTTGGCAGGCGAGTTTTGTTTTCCAGGGAAAAGTGCCATTGATTGTGTTTGGGGGCCTGTGGCTGGGAGTGGCCGGCTGGCTCCTGAAAATCCACGATAGTCAGGATGGTTCCCAGATCCAAGGTGGCACCAGTGCCAAGTCGGGCTGGTTTTATGTTGCAAAGTGGCTCCTGCAATCTGCCATCAAAAAGTTGGCAGGCGAGTTTTGTTTTCCAGGGAAAAGCGCCGTTGTTTGTGTTTGGGGGCCTGTGGCTGGGAGTGGCCGGCTGGCTCCTTAGAATCCACGATACGCAGCATGGTTGCCAGACCAGAGGTGGCACCAGTGCCAAGGCGGGCCAGTTTGATGGTGCAAAGTGGCTCCTGCAATCTGCCATCCAGAAGCGCGGTAGCTTACTTTTGTCTGCCAGGGAAACGGGCCGAGGTTTGTGTCTGGGGGCTATGGCTCGCAGTGACCGGCTGGCTCCTGAAAAGCTACGATAGGCAGGATGGTGACCAGACCCATGGTGGCACCAGTGCCAAGTTGGGCTGGTTTGATAGCACCAAGTGGCTCCTGCAATCTGCCATCAAAAAGTTGGCAGGCCAGTTTTGTTTTCCAGGGAAAAGCGCCGTTGTTTGTGTTTGGGGGCCTGTGGCTGGGAGTGGCCGGCTGGCTACTTAGAACCCACGATACGCAGGATGGTTCCCAGACCAGAGGTGGAACCAGTGACAAGTCGGGCTGCTTTGATGGTGCAAAGTGGTTCCTGAAATCTGCCATCCAGAAGCGCGGTAGCTTACTTTTGTTTGCCAGGGAAACGGGCCGAGGTTTGTGGCTGGGGGCCTATGGCTGGGAGTGACCGGCTGCCTCCTGAAAAGCTACGATAGGCAGGATGGTTACCAGACCCATGGTGGCACCAGTGCCAAGTTGGCTGGTTTGACAGCACCAAGTGGCTCCTGCAATCTGCCATCAAAATGTTGGCAGGCGAGTTTTGTTTTCCAGGGAAAAGCGCCGTTGATTGTCTTTGGGGGCTGTGGCTGGGAGTGGCCGGCTGGCTCCTTAGAATCCACGATACGCAGCATGGTTCCCAGACCCAAGGTGGCACCAGTGCCAAGTCGGGCTGGTTTGATAGTACCAAGTGCGTCCTGCAATCTGCCATCCAGAAGCGGGGCAGCTTACTTTTGTTTGCCAGGGAAACGGGCCGAGGTTTGTGTCTGGGGGCTATGGCTCGGAGTGACCGGCTGGCTCCTGAAAAGCTACGATAGGCAGGATGGTGACCAGACCCATGGTGGCACCAGTGCCAAGTTGGGCTGGTTTGATAGTACCAAGTGGCTCCTGCAATCTGCCATCAAAAAGTTGGCAGGCGAATTTTGTTTTCCAGGGAAAAGCGCCGTTGTTTGTGTTTGGGGGCCTGTGGCTGGGAGTGGCCGGCTGGCTCCTTAGAATCCACGATAGGCAGGATGGTTCCCAGACCAGAGGTGGCACCAGTGCCAAGTTGGGCTGGTTTGATGGTGCAAAGTGGCTCCTGCAATCTGCCATCCAGAAGCGGGGTAGCTTACTTTTGTATGCCAGGGAAACGGGCCGAGGTTTTTGTCTGGGGGCCTATGGCTGGGAGTGACCGGCTGGCTCCTGAAAAGCTACCATAGGCAGGATGGTGACCAGACCCATGGTGGCACGAGTGCCAAGTTGGGCTGATTTGATAGTACCAAGTGGCTCCTGCAATCTGCCATCAAAAAGTTGGCAGGCCAGTTTTGTTTTCCAGGGAAAAGCGCCGTTGTTTGTGTTTGGGGGCCTGTGGCTGGGAGTGGCCGGCTGGCTCCTTAGAATCCACGATACGCAGCATGGTTGCCAGACCAGAGGTGGCACCAGTGCCAAGGCGGGCCAGTTTGATGGTGCAAAGTGGCTCCTGCAATCTGCCATCCAGAAGCGCGGTAGCTTACTTTTGTTTGCCAGGGAAACGGGCCGAGGTTTGTGTCTGGGGGCTATGGCTCGGAGTGACCAGCTGGCTCCTGAAAAGCTACGATAGGCAGGATGGTGACCAGACCCATGGTGGCACCAGTGCCAAGTTGGGCTGGTTTGATAGCACCAAGTGGCTCCTGCAATCTGCCATCAAAAAGTTGGCAGGCCAGTTTTGTTTTCCAGGGAAAAGCGCCGTTGTTTGTGTTTGGGGGCCTGTGGCTGGGAGTGGCCGGCTGGCTCCTTAGAACCCACGATACGCAGCATGGTTCCCAGACCCAAGGTGGCACCAGTGCCAAGTTGGGCTGGTTTGATAGTACCAAGTGGCTCCTGCAATCTGCCATCCAGAAGCGGGGCAGCTTACTTTTGTTTGCCAGGGAAACGGGCCGAGGTTTGTGTCTGGGGGCTATGGCTGGGAGTGACCGGCTGGCTCCTGAAAAGCTACGATAGGCAGGATGGTGACCAGACCCATGGTGGCACCAGTGCCAAGTTGGGCTGGTTTGATAGTACCAAGTGGCTCCTGCAATCTGCCATCAAAAATTGGCAGGCGAGATTTGTTTTCCAGGGAAAAGCGCCGTTGTTTGTGTTTGGGGGCCTGTGGCTGGGAGTGGCTGGCTGGCTAATTAGAATCCACGATACGCAGGATGGTTCCCAGACCAGAGGTGGAACCAGTGCCAAGTCGGGCTGCTTTGATGGTGCAAAGTGGTTCCTGCAATCTGCCATCCAGAAGCGCGGTACCTTACTTTTGTTTGCCAGGGAAACGGGCCGAGGTTTGTGGCTGGGGGCCTATGGCTGGGAGTGACCGGCTGGCCCATGAAAAGCTACGATAGGCAGGATGGTTACCAGACCCATGGTGGCACCAGTGCCAAGTTGGGCTGGTTTGATAGTACCAAGTGGCTCCTGCAATCTGCCATCAAAAAGTTGGCAGGCGAGTTTTGTTTTCCAGGGAAAAGTGCCATTGATTGTGTTTGGGGGCCTGTGGCTTGGAGTGGCCGGCTGGCTCCTGAAAATCCACGATAGTCAGGATGGTTCCCAGATCCAAGGTGGCACCAGTGCCAAGTCGGGCTGGTTTTATGTTGCAAAGTGGCTCCTGCAATCTGCCATCAAAAAGTTGGCAGGCGAGTTTTTTTTTCCAGGGAAAAGCGCCGTTGTTTGTGTTTGGGGGCCTGTGGTTGGGAGTGGCCGGCTGGCTAATTAGAATCCACGATACGCAGGATGGTTCCCAGACCAGAGGTGGAACCAGTGACAAGTCGGGCTGCTTTGATGGTGCAAAGTGTTTCCTGAAATCTGCCATCCAGAAGCACGGTAGCTTACTTTTGTTTGCCAGGGAAACGGGCCGAGGTTTGTGGCTGGGGGCCTATGGCTGGGAGTGACCGGCTGGCTCCTGAAAAGCTACGATAGGCAGGATGGTTACCAGACCCATGGTGGCACCAGTGCCAAGTTGGCTGGTTTGACAGCACCAAGTGGCTCCTGCAATCTGCCATCAAAAAGTTGGCAGGCGAGTTTTGTTTTCCAGGGAAAAGCGCCATTGATTGTGTTTGGCGGCTGTGGCTGGGAGTGGCCGCCTGGCTCCTTAGAATCCACGATACGCAGCATGGTTCCCAGACCCAAGGTGGCACCAGTGCCAAGTTGGGCTGGTTTGATAGTACCAAGTGGCTCCTGCAATCTGCCATCCAGAAGCGGGGTAGCTTACTTTTGTTTGCCAGGGAAACGGGCCGAGGTTTGTGTCTGGGGGCTATGGCTCGGAGTGACCGGCTGGCTCCTGAAAAGCTACGATAGGCAGGATGGTGACCAGACCCATGGTGGCACCAGTGCCAAGTTGGGCTGGTTTGATAGTACCAAGTGGCTCCTGCAATCTGCCATCAAAAATTGGCAGGCGAGATTTGTTTTCCAGGGAAAAGCGCCGTTGTTTGTGTTTGGGGGCCTGTGGCTGGGAGTGGCTGGCTGGCTAATTAGAATCCACGATACGCAGGATGGTTCCCAGACCAGAGGTGGAACCAGTGCCAAGTCGGGCTGCTTTGATGGTGCAAAGTGGTTCCTGCAATCTGCCATCCAGAAGCGCGGTACCTTACTTTTGTTTGCCAGGGAAACGGGCCGAGGTTTGTGGCTGGGGGCCTATGGCTGGGAGTGACCGGCTGGCTCATGAAAAGCTACGATAGGCAGGATGGTTACCAGACCCATGGTGGCACCAGTGCCAAGTTGGGCTGGTTTGATAGTACCAAGTGGCTCCTGCAATCTGCCATCAAAAAGTTGGCAGGCGAGTTTTGTTTTCCAGGGAAAAGCGCCATTGATTGTGTTTGGGGGCCTGTGGCTGGGAGTGGCCGGCTGGCTCCTGAAAATCCACGATAGTCAGGATGGTTCCCAGATCCAAGGTGGCACCAGTGCCAAGTCGGGCTGGTTTTATGTTGCAAAGTGGCTCCTGCAATCTGCCATCAAAAAGTTGGCAGGCGAGTTTTGTTTTCCAGGGAAAAGCGCCGTTGTTTGTGTTTGGGGGCCAGTGGTTGGGAGTGGCCGGCTGGCTAATTAGAATCCACGATACGCAGGATGGTTCCCAGACCAGAGGTGGAACCAGTGACAAGTCGGGCTGCTTTGATGGTGCAAAGTGTTTCCTGAAATCTGCCATCCAGAAGCACGGTAGCTTACTTTTGTTTGCCAGGGAAACGGGCCGAGTTTTGTGGCTGGGGGCCTATGGCTGGGAGTGACCGGCTGGCTCCTGAAAAGCTACGATAGGCAGGATGGTTACCAGACCCATGGTGGCACCAGTGCCAAGTTGGCTGGTTTGACAGCACCAAGTGGCTCCTGCAATCTGCCATCAAAAAGTTGGCAGGCGAGTTTTGTTTTCCAGGGAAAAGCGCCATTGATTGTGTTTGGCGGCTGTGGCTGGGAGTGGCCGCCTGGCTCCTTAGAATCCACGATACGCAGCATGGTTCCCAGACCCAAGGTGGCACCAGTGCCAAGTTGGGCTGGTTTGATAGTACCAAGTGGCTCCTGCAATCTGCCATCCAGAAGCGGGGTAGCTTACTTTTGTTTGCCAGGGAAACGGGCCGAGGTTTGTGTCTGGGGGCTATGGCTGGGAGTGACCGGCTGGCTCCTGAAAAGCTACGATAGGCAGGATGGTGACCAGACCCATGGTGGCACCAGTGCCAAGTTGGGCTGGTTTGATAGTACCAAGTGGCTCCTGCAATCTGCCATCAAAAAGTTGGCAGGCCACTTTTGTTTTCCAGGGAAAAGCGCCGTTGTTTGTGTTTGGGGGCCTGTGGCTGGGAGTGGCCGGCTGGCTCCTTAGAATCCACGATAGGCAGGATGGTTCCCAGACCCGAGGTGGCACCAGTGCCAAGTCGGGCTAGTTTGATGGTGCAAAGTGTCTCCTGCAATCTGCCATCCAGAAGCGGGTTAGCTTACTTTTGTATGCCAGGGAAACGGGCCGAGGTTTTTGTCTGAAGGGCCTATGGCTGGGAGTGACCGGCAGGCTCCTGAAAAGCTACCATAGGCAGGATGGTGACCAGACCCATGGTGGCAGCAGTGCCAAGTTGGGCTGATTTGATAGTACCAAGTGGCTCCTGCAATCTGCCATCAAAAAGTTGGCAGGCGAGTTTTGTTTTCCAGGGGAAAGCGCCGTTGTTTGTGTTTGGGGGCCTGTGGCTGGGAGTGGCCGGCTGGCTCCTTAGAACCCACGATACGCAGCATGGTTCCCAGACCCAAGGTGGCACGAGTGCCAAGTTGGGCTGGTTTGATACTACCAAGTGGCTCCTGTAATCTGCCATCAAAAAATTGGCAGGCGAGATTTGTTTTCCAGGGAAAAGCGCCGTTGTTTTTATTTGGGGGCCTGTGGCTGGGAGTGGCCGGCTGGCTAATTAGAATCCACGATACGCAGGATGGTTCCCAGACCAGAGGTGGAACCAGTGCCAAGTCGGGCTGCTTTGATGGTGCAAAGTGGTTCCTGCAATCTGCCATCCAGAAGCGAGGTACCTTACTTTTGTTTGCCAGGGAAACGGGCCGAGGTTTGTGGCTGGGGGCCTATGGCTGGGAGTGACCGGCTGTCTCATGAAAAGCTACGATAGGCAGGATGGTTACCAGACCCATGGTGGCACCAGTGCCAAGTTGGGCTGGTTTGATAGTACCAAGTGGCTCCTGCAATCTGCCATCAAAAAGTTGGCAGGCGAGTTTTGTTTTCCAGGGAAAAGCGCCATTGATTGTGTTTGGGGGCCTGTGGTTGGGAGTGGCCGGCTGGCTCCTGAAAATCCACGATAGTCAGGATGGTTCCCAGATCCAAGGTGGCACCAGTGCCAAGTCGGGCTGGTTTTATGTTGCAAAGTGGCTCCTGCAATCTGCCATCAAAAAGTTGGCAGGCGAGTTTTGTTTTCCAGGGAAAAGCGCCGTTGTTTGTGTTTGGGGGCCTGTGGTTGGGAGTGGCCGGCTGGCTAATTAGAATCCATGATACGCAGGATGGTTCCCAGACCAGTAGTGGAACAAGTGACAAGTCGGGCTGCTTTGATGGTGCAAAGTGGTTCCTGAAATCTGCCATCCAGAAGCGCGGTAGCTTACTTTTGTTTGCCAGGGAAACGGGCCGAGGTTTGTGGCTGGGGGCCTATGGCTGGGAGTGACCGGCTGGCTCCTGAAAAGCTACGATAGGCAGGATGGTTACCAGACCCATGGTGGCACCAGTGCCAAGTTGGCTGGTTTGACAGCACCAAGTGGCTCCTGCAATCTGCCATCAAAAAGTTGGCAGGCGAGTTTTGTTTTCCAGGGAAAAGCGCCATTGATTGTGTTTGGGGGCTGTGGCTGGGAGTGGCCGGCTGGCTCCTTAGAATCCACGATACGCAGGATGGTTCCCAGACCAAAGGTGGCACCAGTGCCAAGTTGGGCTGGTTTGATAGTACCAAGTGCGTCCTGCAATCTGCCATCCAGAAGCAGGGCAGCTTACTTTTGTTTGCCAGGGAAACGGGCCGAGGTTTGTGTCTGGGGGCTATGGCTCGGAGTGACCGGCTGGCTCCTGAAAAGCTACGATAGGCAGGATGGTGACCAGACCCATGGTGGCACGAGTGCCAAGTTGGGCTGGTTTGATAGTACCAAGTGGCTCCTGCAATCTGCCATCAAAAAGTTGGCAGGCGAATTTTGTTTTCCAGGGAAAAGCGCCGTTGTTTGTGTTTGGGGGCCTGTGGCTGGGAGTGGGCGGCTGGCTCCTTAGAATCCACGATAGGCAGGATGGTTCCCAGACCAGAGGTGGCACCAGTGCCAAGTCGGGCTAGTTTGATGGTGCAAAGTGGCTCCTGCAATCTGCCATCCAGAAGCGGGGTAGCTTACTTTTGTATGCCAGGGAAACGGGCCGAGGTTTTTGTCTGGGGGCCTATGGCTGGGAGTGACCGGCTGGCTCCTGAAAAGCTACCATAGGCAGGATGGTGACCAGACCCATGGTGGCACCAGTGCCAAGTTGGGCTGATTTGATAGTACCAAGTGGCTCCTGCAATCTGCCATCAAAACGTTGGCAGGCCAGTTTTGTTTTCCAGGGAAAAGCGCCGTTGTTTGTGTTTGGGGGCCTGTGGCTGGGAGTGGCCGGCTGGCTCCTTAGAATCCACGATACGCAGCATGGTTCCCAGACCAGAGGTGGCACCAGTGCCAAGGCGGGCCAGTTTGATGGTGCAAAGTGGCTCCTGCAATCTGCCATCCAGAAGCGCGGTAGCTTACTTTTGTCTGCCAGGGAAACGGGCCGAGGTTTGTGTCTGGGGGCTATGGCTCGCAGTGACCGGCTGGCTCCTGAAAAGCTACGATAGGCAGGATGGTGACCAGACCCATGGTGGCACCAGTGCCAAGTTGGGCTGGTTTGATAGCACCAAGTGGCTCCTGCAATCTGCCATCAAAAAGTTGGCAGGCCAGTTTTGTTTTCCAGGGAAAAGCGCCGTTGTTTGTGTTTGGGGGCCTGTGGCTGGGAGTGGCCGGCTGGCTACTTAGAACCCACGATACGCAGGATGGTTCCCAGACCAGAGGTGGAACCAGTGACAAGTCGGGCTGCTTTGATGGTGCAAAGTGGTTCCTGAAATCTGCCATCCAGAAGCGCGGTAGCTTACTTTTGTTTGCCAGGGAAACGGGCCGAGGTTTGTGGCTGGGGGCCTATGGCTGGGAGTGACCGGCTGCCTCCTGAAAAGCTACGATAGGCAGGATGGTTACCAGACCCATGGTGGCACCAGTGCCAAGTTGGCTGGTTTGACAGCACCAAGTGGCTCCTGCAATCTGCCATCAAAATGTTGGCAGGCGAGTTTTGTTTTCCAGGGAAAAGCGCCGTTGATTGTCTTTGGGGGCTGTGGCTGGGAGTGGCCGGCTGGCTCCTTAGAATCCACGATACGCAGCATGGTTCCCAGACCCAAGGTGGCACCAGTGCCAAGTCGGGCTGGTTTGATAGTACCAAGTGCGTCCTGCAATCTGCCATCGAGAAGCGGGGCAGCTTACTTTTGTTTGCCAGGGAAACGGGCCGAGGTTTGTGTCTGGGGGCTATGGCTCGGAGTGACCGGCTGGCTCCTGAAAAGCTACGATAGGCAGGATGGTGACCAGACCCATGGTGGCACCAGTGCCAAGTTGGGCTGGTTTGATAGCACCAAGTGGCTCCTGCAATCTGCCATCAAAAAGTTGGCAGGCCAGTTTTGTTTTCCAGGGAAAAGCGCCGTTGTTTGTGTTTGGGGGCCTGTGGCTGGGAGTGGCCGGCTGGCTCCTTAGAACCCACGATACGCAGCATGGTTCCCAGACCCAAGGTGGCACCAGTGCCAAGTTGGGCTGGTTTGATAGTACCAAGTGGCTCCTGCAATCTGCCATCCAGAAGCGGGGCAGCTTACTTTTGTTTGCCAGGGAAACGGGCCGAGGTTTGTGTCTGGGGGCTATGGCTGGGAGTGACCGGCTGGCTCCTGAAAAGCTACGATAGGCAGGATGGTGACCAGACCCATGGTGGCACCAGTGCCAAGTTGGGCTGGTTTGATAGTACCAAGTGGCTCCTGCAATCTGCCATCAAAAATTGGCAGGCGAGATTTGTTTTCCAGGGAAAAGCGCCGTTGTTTGTGTTTGGGGGCCTGTGGCTGGGAGTGGCTGGCTGGCTAATTAGAATCCACGATACGCAGCATGGTTCCCAGACCAGAGGTGGAACCAGTGCCAAGTCGGGCTGCTTTGATGGTGCAAAGTGGTTCCTGCAATCTGCCATCCAGAAGCGCGGTACCTTACTTTTGTTTGCCAGGGAAACGGGCCGAGGTTTGTGGCTGGGGGCCTATGGCTGGGAGTGACCGGCTGGCCCATGAAAAGCTACGATAGGCAGGATGGTTACCAGACCCATGGTGGCACCAGTGCCAAGTTGGGCTGGTTTGATAGTACCAAGTGGCTCCTGCAATCTGCCATCAAAAAGTTGGCAGGCGAGTTTTGTTTTCCAGGGAAAAGCGCCATTGATTGTGTTTGGGGGCCTGTGGCTGGGAGTGGCCGGCTGGCTCCTGAAAATCCACGATAGTCAGGATGGTTCCCAGATCCAAGGTGGCACCAGTGCCAAGTCGGGCTGGTTTTATGTTGCAAAGTGGCTCCTGCAATCTGCCATCAAAAAGTTGGCAGGCGAGTTTTGTTTTCCAGGGAAAAGCGCCGTTGTTTGTGTTTGGGGGCCTGTGGCTGGGAGTGGCCGGCTGGCTCCTTAGAATCCACGATACGCAGCATGGTTCCCAGACCAGAGGTGGCACCAGTGCCAAGGCGGGCCAGTTTGATGGTGCAAAGTGGCTCCTGCATTCTGCCATCCAGAAGCGCGGTAGCTTACTTTTGTCTGCCAGGGAAACGGGCCGAGGTTTGTGTCTGGGGGCTATGGCTCGCAGTGACCGGCTGGCTCCTGAAAAGCTACGATAGGCAGGATGGTGACCAGACCCATGGTGGCACCAGTGCCAAGTTGGGCTGGTTTGATAGCACCAAGTGGCTCCTGCAATCTGCCATCAAAAAGTTGGCAGGCCAGTTTTGTTTTCCAGGGAAAAGCGCCGTTGTTTGTGTTTGGGGGCCTGTGGCTGGGAGTGGCCGGCTGGCTACTTAGAACCCACGATACGCAGGATGGTTCCCAGACCAGAGGTGGAACCAGTGACAAGTCGGGCTGCTTTGATGGTGCAAAGTGGTTCCTGAAATCTGCCATCCAGAAGCGCGGTAGCTTACTTTTGTTTGCCAGGGAAACGGGCCGAGTTTTGTGGCTGGGGGCCTATGGCTGGGAGTGACCGGCTGCCTCCTGAAAAGCTACGATAGGCAGGATGGTTACCAGACCCATGGTGGCACCAGTGCCAAGTTGGCTGGTTTGACAGCACCAAGTGGCTCCTGCAATCTGCCATCAAAATGTTGGCAGGCGAGTTTTGTTTTCCAGGGAAAAGCGCCGTTGATTGTCTTTGGGGGCTGTGGCTGGGAGTGGCCGGCTGGCTCCTTAGAATCCACGATACGCAGCATGGTTCCCAGACCCAAGGTGGCACCAGTGCCAAGTCGGGCTGGTTTGATAGTACCAAGTGCGTCCTGCAATCTGCCATCCAGAAGCGGGGCAGCTTACTTTTGTTTGCCAGGGAAACGGGCCGAGGTTTGTGTCTGGGGGCTATGGCTCGGAGTGACCGGCTGGCTCCTGAAAAGCTACGATAGGCAGGATGGTGACCAGACCCATGGTGGCACCAGTGCCAAGTTGGGCTGGTTTGATAGTACCAAGTGGCTCCTGCAATCTGCCATCAAAATGTTGGCAGGCGAATTTTGTTTTCCAGGGAAAAGCGCCGTTGTTTGTGTTTGGGGGCCTGTGGCTGGGAGTGGCCGGCGTGCTCCTTAGAATCCACGATAGGCAGGATGGTTCCCAGACCAGAGGTGGCACCAGTGCCAAGTTGGGCTGGTTTGATGGTGCAAAGTGGCTCCTGCAATCTGCCATCCAGAAGCGGGGTAGCTTACTTTTGTATGCCAGGGAAACGGGCCGAGGTTTTTGTCTGGGGGCCTATGGCTGGGAGTGACCGGCTGGCTCCTGAAAAGCTACCATAGGCAGGATGGTGACCAGACCCATGGTGGCACCAGTGCCAAGTTGGGCTGATTTGATAGTACCAAGTGGCTCCTGCAATCTGCCATCAAAAAGTTGGCAGGCCAGTTTTGTTTTCCAGGGAAAAGCGCCGTTGTTTGTGTTTGGGGGCCTGTGGCTGGGAGTGGCCGGCTGGCTCCTTAGAATCCACGATACGCAGCATGGTTGCCAGACCAGAGGTGGCACCAGTGCCAAGGCGGGCCAGTTTGATGGTGCAAAGTGGCTCCTGCAATCTGCCATCCAGAAGCGCGGTAGCTTACTTTTGTTTGCCAGGGAAACGGGCCGAGGTTTGTGTCTGGGGGCTATGGCTCGGAGTGACCGGCTGGCTCCTGAAAAGCTACGATAGGCAGGATGGTGACCAGACCCATGGTGGCACCAGTGCCAAGTTGGGCTGGTTTGATAGCACCAAGTGGCTCCTGCAATCTGCCATCAAAAAGTTGGCAGGCCAGTTTTGTTTTCCAGGGAAAAGCGCCGTTGTTTGTGTTTGGGGGCCTGTGGCTGGGAGTGGCCGGCTGGCTCCATAGAACCCACGATACGCAGCATGGTTCCCAGACCCAAGGTGGCACCAGTGCCAAGTTGGGCTGGTTTGATAGTACCAAGTGGCTCCTGCAATCTGCCATCCAGAAGCGGGGCAGCTTACTTTTGTTTGCCAGGGAAACGGGCCGAGGTTTGTGTCTGGGGTCTATGGCTGGGAGTGACCGGCTGGCTCCTGAAAAGCTACGATAGGCAGGATGGTGACCAGACCCATGGTGGCACCAGTGCCAAGTTGGGCTGGTTTGATAGTACCAAGTGGCTCCTGCAATCTGCCATCAAAAATTGGCAGGCGAGATTTGTTTTCCAGGGAAAAGCGCCGTTGTTTGTGTTTGAGGGCCTGTGGCTGGGAGTGGCTGGCTGGCTAATTAGAATCCACGATACGCAGGATGGTTCCCAGACCAGAGGTGGAACCAGTGCCAAGTCGGGCTGCTTTGATGGTGCAAAGTGGTTCCTGCAATCTGCCATCCAGAAGCGCGGTACCTTACTTTTGTTTGCCAGGGAAACGGGCCGAGGTTTGTGGCTGGGGGCCTATGGCTGGGAGTGACCGGCTGGCCCATGAAAAGCTACGATAGGCAGGATGGTTACCAGACCCATGGTGGCACCAGTGCCAAGTTGGGCTGGTTTGATAGTACCAAGTGGCTCCTGCAATCTGCCATCAAAAAGTTGGCAGGCGAGTTTTGTTTTCCAGGGAAAAGTGCCATTGATTGTGTTTGGGGGCCTGTGGCTGGGAGTGGCCGGCTGGCTCCTGAAAATCCACGATAGTCAGGATGGTTCCCAGATCCAAGGTGGCACCAGTGCCAAGTCGGGCTGGTTTTATGTTGCAAAGTGGCTCCTGCAATCTGCCATCAAAAAGTTGGCAGGCGAGTTTTGTTTTCCAGGGAAAAGCGCCGTTGTTTGTGTTTGGGGGCCTGTGGTTGGGAGTGGCCGGCTGGCTAATTAGAATCCACGATACGCAGCATGGTTCCCAGACCAGAGGTGGAACCAGTGACAAGTCGGGCTGCTTTGATGGTGCAAAGTGTTTCCTGAAATCTGCCATCCAGAAGCACGGTAGCTTACTTTTGTTTGCCAGGGAAACGGGCCGAGGTTTGTGGCTGGGGGCCTATGGCTGGGAGTGACCGGCTGGCTCCTGAAAAGCTACGATAGGCAGGATGGTTACCAGACCCATGGTGGCACCAGTGCCAAGTTGGCTGGTTTGACAGCACCAAGTGGCTCCTGCAATCTGCCATCAAAAAGTTGGCAGGCGAGTTTTGTTTTCCAGGGAAAAGCGCCATTGATTGTGTTTGGCGGCTGTGGCTGGGAGTGGCCGGCTGGCTCCTTAGAATCCACGATACGCAGCATGGTTCCCAGACCCAAGGTGGCACCAGTGCCAAGTTGGGCTGGTTTGATAGTACCAAGTGGCTCCTGCAATCTGCCATCCAGAAGCGGGGTAGCTTACTTTTGTTTGCCAGGGAAACGGGCCGAGGTTTGTGTCTGGGGGCTATGGCTCGGAGTGACCGGCTGGCTCCTGAAAAGCTACGATAGGCAGGATGGTGACCAGACCCATGGTGGCACCAGTGCCAAGTTGGGCTGGTTTGATAGTACCAAGTGGCTCCTGCAATCTGCCATCAAAAATTGGCAGGCGAGATTTGTTTTCCAGGGAAAAGCGCCGTTGTTTGTGTTTGGGGGCCTGTGGCTGGGAGTGGCTGGCTGGCTAATTAGAATCCACGATACGCAGGATGGTTCCCAGACCAGAGGTGGAACCAGTGCCAAGTCGGGCTGCTTTGATGGTGCAAAGTGGTTCCTGCAATCTGCCATCCAGAAGCGCGGTACCTTACTTTTGTTTGCCAGGGAAACGGGCCGAGGTTTGTGGCTGGGGGCCTATGGCTGGGAGTGACCGGCTGGCTCATGAAAAGCTACGATAGGCAGGATGGTTACCAGACCCATGGTGGCACCAGTGCCAAGTTGGGCTGGTTTGATAGTACCAAGTGGCTCCTGCAATCTGCCATCAAAAAGTTGGCAGGCGAGTTTTGTTTTCCAGGGAAAAGCGCCATTGATTGTGTTTGGGGGCCTGTGGCTGGGAGTGGCCGGCTGGCTCCTGAAAATCCACGATAGTCAGGATGGTTCCCAGATCCAAGGTGGCACCAGTGCCAAGTCGGGCTGGTTTTATGTTGCAAAGTGGCTCCTGCAATCTGCCATCAAAAAGTTGGCAGGCGAGTTTTGTTTTCCAGGGAAAAGCGCCGTTGTTTGTGTTTGGGGGCCAGTGGTTGGGAGTGGCCGGCTGGCTAATTAGAATCCACGATACGCAGGATGGTTCCCAGACCAGAGGTGGAACCAGTGACAAGTCGGGCTGCTTTGATGGTGCAAAGTGTTTCCTGAAATCTGCCATCCAGAAGCACGGTAGCTTACTTTTGTTTGCCAGGGAAACGGGCCGAGTTTTGTGGCTGGGGGCCTATGGCTGGGAGTGACCGGCTGGCTCCTGAAAAGCTACGATAGGCAGGATGGTTACCAGACCCATGGTGGCACCAGTGCCAAGTTGGCTGGTTTGACAGCACCAAGTGGCTCCTGCAATCTGCCATCAAAAAGTTGGCAGGCGAGTTTTGTTTTCCAGGGAAAAGCGCCATTGATTGTGTTTGGGGGCTGTGGCTGGGAGTGGCCGCCTGGCTCCTTAGAATCCACGATACGCAGCATGGTTCCCAGACCCAAGGTGGCACCAGTGCCAAGTTGGGCTGGTTTGATAGTACCAAGTGGCTCCTGCAATCTGCCATCCAGAAGCGGGGTAGCTTACTTTTGTTTGCCAGGGAAACGGGCCGAGGTTTGTGTCTGGGGGCTATGGCTCGGAGTGACCGGCTGGCTCCTGAAAAGCTACGATAGGCAGGATGGTGACCAGACCCATGGTGGCACCAGTGCCAAGTTGGGCTGGTTTGATAGTACCAAGTGGCTCCTGCAATCTGCCATCAAAAAGTTGGCAGGCGAATTTTGTTTTCCAGGGAAAAGCGCCGTTGTTTGTGTTTGGGGGCCTGTGGCTGGGAGTGGCCGGCTGGCTCCTTAGAATCCACGATAGGCAGGATGGTTCCCAGACCCGAGGTGGCACCAGTGCCAAGTCGGGCTAGTTTGATGGTGCAAAGTGTCTCCTGCAATCTGCCATCCAGAAGCGGGTTAGCTTACTTTTGTATGCCAGGGAAACGGGCCGAGGGTTTTGTCTGAAGGGCCTATGGCTGGGAGTGACCGGCAGGCTCCTGAAAAGCTACCATAGGCAGGATGGTGACCAGACCCATGGTGGCAGCAGTGCCAAGTTGGGCTGATTTGATAGTACCAAGTGGCTCCTGCAATCTGCCATCAAAAAGTTGGCAGGCGAGTTTTGTTTTCCAGGGGAAAGCGCCGTTGTTTGTGTTTGGGGGCCTGTGGCTGGGAGTGGCCGGCTGGCTCCTTAGAACCCACGATACGCAGCATGGTTCCCAGACCCAAGGTGGCACGAGTGCCAAGTTGGGCTGGTTTGATACTACCAAGTGGCTCCTGTAATCTGCCATCAAAAAATTGGCAGGCGAGATTTCTTTTCCAGGGAAAAGCGCCGTTGTTTTTATTTGGGGGCCTGTGGCTGGGAGTGGCCGGCTGGCTCCTTAGAATCCACGATACGCAGCATGGTTCCCAGACCAGAGGTGGAACCAGTGCCAAGTCGGGCTGCTTTGATGGTGCAAAGTGGTTCCTGCAATCTGCCATCCAGAAGCGAGGTACCTTACTTTTGTTTGCCAGGGAAACGGGCCGAGGTTTGTGGCTGGGGGCCTATGGCTGGGAGTGACCGGCTGTCTCATGAAAAGCTACGATAGGCAGGATGGTTACCAGACCCATGGTGGCACCAGTGCCAAGTTGGGCTGGTTTGATAGTACCAAGTGGCTCCTGCAATCTGCCATCAAAAAGTTGGCAGGCGAGTTTTGTTTTCCAGGGAAAAGCGCCGTTGTTTGTGTTTGGGGGCCTGTGGTTGGGAGTGGCCGGCTGGCTAATTAGAATCCACGATACGCAGGATGGTTCCCAGACCAGTAGTGGAACAAGTGACAAGTCGGGCTGCTTTGATGGTGCAAAGTGGTTCCTGAAATCTGCCATCCAGAAGCGCGGTAGCTTACTTTTGTTTGCCAGGGAAACGGGCCGAGGTTTGTGGCTGGGGGCCTATGGCTGGGAGTGACCGGCTGGCTCCTGAAAAGCTACGATAGGCAGGATGGTTACCAGACCCATGGTGGCACCAGTGCCAAGTTGGCTGGTTTGACAGCACCAAGTGGCTCCTGCAATCTGCCATCAAAAAGTTGGCAGGCGAGTTTTGTTTTCCAGGGAAAAGCGCCGTTGTTTGTGTTTGGGGGCCTGTGGCTGGGAGTGGCCGGCTGGCTCCTTAGAATCCACGATAGGCAGGATGGTTCCCAGACCAGAGGTGGCACCAGTGCCAAGTCGGGCTAGTTTGATGGTGCAAAGTGGCTCCTGCAATCAGCCATCCAGAAGCGGGGTAGCTTACTTTTGTATGCCAGGGAAACGGGCCGAGGTTTTTGTCTGGGGGCCTATGGCTGGGAGTGACCGGCTGGCTCCTGAAAAGCTACCATAGGCAGGATGGTGACCAGACCCATGGTGGCACCAGTGCCAAGTTGGGCTGATTTGATAGTACCAAGTGGCTCCTGCAATCTGCCATCAAAACGTTGGCAGGCCAGTTTTGTTTTCCAGGGAAAAGCGCCGTTGTTTGTGTTTGGGGGCCTGTGGCTGGGAGTGGCCGGCTGGCTCCTAAGAATCCACGATACGCAGCATGGTTCCCAGACCAGAGGTGGCACCAGTGCCAAGGCGGGCCAGTTTGATGGTGCAAAGTGGCTCCTGCAATCTGCCATCCAGAAGCGCGGTAGCTTACTTTTGTCTGCCAGGGAAACGGGCCGAGGTTTGTTTCTGGGGGCTATGGCTCGCAGTGACCGGCTGTCTCATGAAAAGCTACGATAGGCAGGATGGTGACCAGACCCATGGTGGCACCAGTGCCAAGTTGGGCTGGTTTGATAGCACCAAGTGGCTCCTGCAATCTGCCATCAAAAAGTTGGCAGGCCAGTTTTGTTTTCCAGGGAAAAGCGCCGTTGTTTGTGTTTGGGGGCCTGTGGTTGGGAGTGGCCGGCTGGCTAATTAGAATCCACGATACGCAGGATGGTTCCCAGACCAGAGGTGGAACCAGTGACAAGTCGGGCTGCTTTGATGGTGCAAAGTGTTTCCTGAAATCTGCCATCCAGAAGCACGGTAGCTTACTTTTGTTTGCCAGGGAAACGGGCCGAGGTTTGTGGCTGGGGGCCTATGGCTGGGAGTGACCGGCTGGCTCCTGAAAAGCTACGATAGGCAGGATGGTTACCAGACCCATGGTGGCACCAGTGCCAAGTTGGCTGGTTTGACAGCACCAAGTGGCTCCTGCAATCTGCCATCAAAAAGTTGGCAGGCGAGTTTTGTTTTCCAGGGAAAAGCGCCATTGATTATGTTTGGCGGCTGTGACTGGGAGTGGCCGCCTGGCTCCTTAGAATCCACGATACGCAGCATGGTTCCCAGACCCAAGGTGGCACCAGTGCCAAGTTGGGCTGGTTTGATAGTACCAAGTGGCTCCTGCAATCTGCCATCCAGAAGCGGGGTAGCTTACTTTTGTTTGCCAGGGAAACGGGCCGAGGTTTGTGTCTGGGGGCTATGGCTCGGAGTGACCGGCTGGCTCCTGAAAAGCTACGATAGGCAGGATGGTGACCAGACCCATGGTGGCACCAGTGCCAAGTTGGGCTGGTTTGATAGTACCAAGTGGCTCCTGCAATCTGCCATCAAAAAGTTGGCAGGCGAGTTTTGTTTTCCAGGGGAAAGCGCCGTTGTTTGTGTTTGGGGGCCTGTGGCTGGGAGTGGCCGGCTGGCTCCTTAGAACCCACGATACGCAGCATGGTTCCCAGACCCAAGGTGGCACGAGTGCCAAGTTGGGCTGGTTTGATACTACCAAGTGGCTCCTGTAATCTGCCATCAAAAAATTGGCAGGCGAGATTTGTTTTCCAGGGAAAAGCGCCGTTGTTTTTATTTGGGGGCCTGTGGCTGGGAGTGGCCGGCTGGCTAATTAGAATCCACGATACGCAGGATGGTTCCCAGACCAGAGGTGGAACCAGTGCCAAGTCGGGCTGCTTTGATGGTGCAAAGTGGTTCCTGCAATCTGCCATCCAGAAGCGAGGTACCTTACTTTTGTTTGCCAGGGAAACGGGCCGAGGTTTGTGGCTGGGGGCCTATGGCTGGGAGTGACCGGCTGTCTCATGAAAAGCTACGATAGGCAGGATGGTTACCAGACCCATGGTGGCACCAGTGCCAAGTTGGGCTGGTTTGATAGTACCAAGTGGCTCCTGCAATCTGCCATCAAAAATTGGCAGGCGAGTTTTGTTTTCCAGGGAAAAGCGCCATTGATTGTGTTTGGGGGCCTGTGGCTGGGAGTGGCCGGCTGGCTCCTGAAAATCCACGATAGTCAGGATGGTTCCCAGATCCAAGGTGGCACCAGTGCCAAGTCGGGCTGGTTTTATGTTGCAAAGTGGCTCCTGCAATCTGCCATCAAAAAGTTGGCAGGCGAGTTTTGTTTTCCAGGGAAAAGCGCCGTTGTTTGTGTTTGGGGGCCTGTGGTTGGGAGTGGCCGGCTGGCTAATTAGAATCCACTATACGCAGGATGGTTCCCAGACCAGTAGTGGAACAAGTCACAAGTCGGGCTGCTTTGATGGTGCAAAGTGGTTCCTGAAATCTGCCATCCAGAAGCGCGGTAGCTTACTTTTGTCCGCCAGGGAAACGGGCCGAGGTTTGTGTCTGGGGGCTATGGCTCGCAGTGACCGGCTGGCTCCTGAAAAGCTACGATAGGCAGGATGGTTACCAGACCCATGGTGGCACCAGTGCCAAGTTGGCTGGTTTGACAGCACCAAGTGGCTCCTGCAATCTGCCATCAAAATGTTGGCAGGCGAGTTTTGTTTTCCAGGGAAAAGCGCCGTTGATTGTCTTTGGGGGCTGTGGCTGGGAGTGGCCGGCTGGCTCCTTAGAATCCACGATACGCAGCATGGTTCCCAGACCCGAGGTGGCACCAGTGCCAAGTTGGGCTGGTTTGATGGTGCAAAGTGGCTCCTGCAATCTGCCATCCAGAAGCGGGGTAGCTTACTTTTGTATGCCAGGGAAACGGGCCGAGGTTTTTGTCTGAAGGGCCTATGGCTGGGAGTGACCGGCTGGCTCCTGAAAAGCTACCATAGGCAGGATGGTGACCAGACCCATGGTGGCAGCAGTGCCAAGTTGGGCTGATTTGATAGTACCAAGTGGCTCCTGCAATCTGCCATCAAAAAGTTGGCAGGCCAGTTTTGTTTTCCAGGGAAAAGCGCCGTTGTTTGTGTTTGGGGGCCTGTGGATGGGAGTGGCCGGCTGGCTCCTTAGAATCCACGATACGCAGCATGGTTCCCAGACCAGAGGTGGCACCAGTGCCAAGTCGGGCCAGTTTGATGGTGCAAAGTGGCTCCTGCAATCTGCCATCCAGAAGCGCGGTAGCTTACTTTTGTTTGCCAGGGAAACGGGCCGAGGTTTGTGTCTGGGGGCTATGGCTCGGAGTGACCGGCTGGCTCCTGAAAAGCTACGATAGGCAGGATGGTGACCAGACCCATGGTGGCACCAGTGCCAAGTTGGGCTGGTTTGATAGCACCAAGTGGCTCCTGCAATCTGCCATCAAATGTTGGCAGGCCAGTTTTGTTTTCCAGGGAAAAGCGCCGTTGTTTGTGTTTGGGGGCCTGTGGCTGGGAGTGGTCGGCTGGCTCCTTAGAACCCAAGATACGCAGCATGGTTCCCAGAGCCAAGGTGGCACCAGTGCCAAGTTGGGCTGGTTTGATAGTACCAAGTGGCTCCTGCAATCTGCCATCCAGAAGCGGGGCAGCTTACTTTTGTTTGCCAGGGAAACGGGCAGAGATTTGTGTCTGGGGGCCTATGGCTGGGAGTGACCGGCTGGCTCCTGAAAAGCAACGATAGGCAGGATGGTGACCAGACCCATGGTGGCACCAGTGCCAAGTTGGGCTGGTTTGATAGTACCAAGTGGCTCCTGTAATCTGCCATCAAAAAATTGTCAGTCGAGATTTGTTTTCCAGGGAAAAGCGCCGTTGTTTATATTTGGGGCCCTGTGGCTGGGAGTGGCCGGCTGGCTAATTCGAATCCACGATACGCAGGATGGTTCCCAGACCAGAGGTGGAACCAGTGCCAAGTCGGGCTGCTTTGATGGTTCAAAGTGGTTCCTGCAATCTGCCATCCAGAAGCGCGGTACCTTACTTTTGTTTGCCAGGGAAACGGCCCGAGGATTGTGGCTGGGGGCCTATGGCTGGGAGTGACCGGCTGGCTCATGAAAAGCTACGATAGGCAGGATGGTTACCAGACCCATGGTGGCACCAGTGCCAAGTTGGGCTGATTTGATAGTACCAAGTGGCTCCTGCAATCTGCCATCAAAAAGTTGGCAGGCGAGTTTTGTTTTCCAGGGAAAAGCGCCATTGATTGTGTTTGGGGGCCTGTGGCTGGGAGTGGCCGGCTGGCTCCTTAGAATCCACGATACGCAGCATGGTTCCCAGACCCAAGGTGGCACCAGTGCCAAGTTGGGCTGGTTTGATAGTACCAAGTGGCTCCTGCAATCTGCCATCCAGAAGCGGGGCAGCTTACTTTTGTTTGCCAGGGAAACGGGCCGAGGTTTGTGTCTGGGGGTATGGCTCGGAGTGACCGGCTGGCTCCTGAAAAGCTACGATAGGCAGGATGGTGACCAGACCCATGGTGGCACCAGTGCCAAGTTGGGCTGGTTTGATAGTACCAAGTGGCTCCTGCAATCTGCCATCAAAAAGTTGGCAGGCGAGTTTTGTTTTCCAGGGAAAAGCGCCGTTGTTTGTGTTTGGGGGCCTGTGGCTGGGAGTGGACGGCTGGCTCCTTAGAATCCACGATACGCAGGACAGTTCCCAGACCAGAGGTGGCACCAGAGCCAAGTCGGGCTGGTTTGATAGTACCAAGTGGCTCCTGCAATCTGCCGTCACAAAGTTGGCAGGCGAGTTTTGTTTTCCAGGGAAAAGCGCCGTGGTTTTTGTTTGGGGCCCTGTGGCTGGGAGTGGCCGGCTGCCTCCTTAGAATCCACGATACGCAGGATGGTTCCCAGACCCAAGGAGGCACCAGTGCCAAGTCGGGCTGGTTTGATAGTACCAAGTGGTTCCTGCAATCTGCCATCCAGAAGCAGGGCAGCTTACTTTTGTTTACCATGGAAACGGGCCGACATTTGTGTCTGGGCGCCTATGGTTGGTAGTGACCGGCTGGCTCCTGAAAAGCTACGATAGGCAGGATGGTGACCAGACCCACGGTGGCACCAGTGCCAAGTTGGGCTGGTTTGATAGTACCAAGTGGCTCCTGCAATCTGCCATCAAAAAGTTGGCAGGCGAGTTTTGTTTTCCAGGGAAAAGCGCCATTGTTTGTGTTTGGG
Organism: Melospiza georgiana; assembly: GCF_028018845.1. Taxonomy (NCBI): domain Eukaryota; kingdom Metazoa; phylum Chordata; class Aves; order Passeriformes; family Passerellidae; genus Melospiza; species Melospiza georgiana. The sequence goes on from NC_080430.1 coordinate 57,544,926, forward strand.
GGCCTGTGGCTGGGAGTGGCCAAGCGGCTCCTTAGAACCCACGATAAGCAGGATGGTCCCCAGACCAGAGGTGGCACCAGTGCCAAGTCGGGCTAGTTTGATGGTGCAAAGTGGCTCCTGCAATCTGCCATCCGGAAGCGGGTTAACGTACTTTTGTTTGCCAGGGAAACGGGCCGAGGATTTTGTCTGGGGGCCTATGGCTGGGAGTGACCGGCTGGCTCCGGAAAAGCTACGATAGGCAGTATGGTGACCAGACCCAAGGTGGCACCAGTGCCAAGTTGGGCTGGTTTGATAGTACCAAGTGGCTCCTGCAATCTGCCATCAAAAATTTGGCAGGCGAGTTTTGTTTTCCAGGGAAAAGCGCCGTTGTTTGTATTTGGTGGCCTATGGCTGGGAGTGACCGGCTGGCTCCGGAAAAGCTACGATAGGCAGTATGGTGACAAGACCCATGGTGGCACCAGTGCCAAGTTGGGCTGGTTTGATAGTACCAAGTGGCTCCTGCAATCTGCCATCAAAAATTGGCAGGCGAGATTTGTTTTCCAGGGAAAAGCGCCGTTGTTTGTGTTTGGGGGCCTGTGGCTGGGAGTGGCCGGCTGGCTCCTTAGAATCCACGATACGCAGCATGGTTCCCAGACCAGAGGTGGCACCAGTGCCAAGTCGGGCCAGTTTGATGGTGCAAAGTGGCTCCTGCAATCTGCCATCCAGAAGCGGGGTAGCTTACTTTTGTTTGCCGGGGAAACGGGCAGAGATTTGTGTTTGGGGCCTATGGCTGGGACTGATCGGCTGGCTCCTGAAAAGCTACGATAGGCAGGATGGTTATCAGACCCATGGAGGCACCAGTGCCAAGTCGGGCTGGTTTGATAGTACCAAGTGGCTCCTGCAATCTGCCATCCAGAAGCGGGGCAGCTTACTTTTGTTTGCCAGGGAAACGGGCCGAGGTTTGTGTCTGGCGGCCTATGGCTGGGAGTGACCGGCTGGCTCCTGAAAAGCTCCGATAGGCAGGATGCTGACCAGACCCATGGTGGCAGCAGTGCCAAGTTGGGCTGGTTTGATAGTACCAAGTGTCTCCTGCAATCTGCCATCAAAAAGTTGGCAGGCGAGTTTTGTTTTCCAGGGAAAAGCGCCGTTGTTTGTGTTTGGGGACCTGTGGATGGGAGTGGCCGGCTGGCGCCTTAGAATCTACGTTACGCAGCATGGTTCCCAGACCAGAGGTGGCACCAGTGCCAAGTCGGGTTGGTTTGATAGTACCAAGTGGCTCCCGCAATCTGCCATCCAGAAGCGGGGCAGCTTACTTTTGTTTGCCAGGGAAACGGGCCGAGGTTTTTGTCTGGGGGCCTATGGCTGGGAGTGACCGGCTGGCTCCTGAAAAGCTACGATAGGCAGGATGGTGACCAGACCCATGGTGGCACCAGTGCCAATTTGGGCTGGTTTGATAGTACCAAGTGGGACTGGCAGCAGTGTTATCTGAGAATGCTCTTCCTTGCTCAACCCCTCCCCTGTGGCCCATGTACTGCGTCACACAGCCTGAAAGCGTGCACCTTCACATTCCAGGTGCATGGGTCTCTTACTCTTGCAGATCCCCAAAAGCTTGAAACATCCAACAGCTGCTTCCACACAACAAGTCCTATGGCCTCTGCAAGGAGTACAGGTGATTCTTCCTTCCCTTCTGCACCACACTGTACTGTCACAGCCCACAGCAAAACCACATAGCCTTTTCACTTTGAAAAGCTAGATGCACCAGGACAGAAAGCTTTTGCTAACCTGGCCCCTTGCCTTTTCCTTGCAGATTTTCATCTTTGGTGCGAGCATTGGAATTATGCACTCAGCTAGTCCCAGCCAAGTTTATTGTCATGTTCTCAAGACACTGATACATGCACCTCCTTCAGGCGCAGAAAAATGTCAGGATGGACAAACTGCTTCTGTGAAAAACACTGATGCTCTGCACTTTCCTTCTCAGCTTGTCATACCATCCCATTCTCTGTCAAGCTTCCTGGCATAATTGACACCAAAAAGTTTCTGGCTACATCTCACATGGATAAATGTACCAGGAGAAAAACTTTGTTTGACCTTGCCCCTTACATTCAGAAATGTCCATTTGCTCCATCCCGCAAACTTCACTTACACTGCCCACCACCTTCCCCCAAAACCCCCAATTTCCCTGTGGCCCCGTTCCTCCAGGGCCTGCCCTTCCTTGCGGTGCTCCGTGAGAGCTGCTCAGAGATATACCAAGCTCATTCAGTCGTGAAGAGAGTACGATGCACTTCTCACACAGAAAAATGTCCTAGTCTTTCTGTCTTCAAGCTTTCCAGAAACCTCTTTTTAAATTGATGAACATTTGGGACTCTGAGAGATTTAAAGTTTGTGATTCTGCTTTCACGTGAGATTTAATTTGCAGTGCAGGATGCTACTTTTTACATTGTAGAGGGTTTAAGGAAAAATAAATGCTACTTTTTCTTCACGGATATAAATTTGGAAATTGAAAGCTAGTGAGGTCTCCATACGCGGGCACAATTTTTTAAAGACCTGGACTTAGGTGCTTTACATTTAGTTGTTTGCCAGTAAGTAGGGTACATTTTGTTTATTAAATCCATCTAGTTGAGATCAATATCAATATGGATATTGATCTAGTATTGATATATCCAACTGTGACGGAGAGAAACTCTCTAACAGTTTAAAGTTAGAAAGGGTATGTTTATTGCGATTCCGGGCACCATGCGGGATAGCTCCCAAATACACACCACAAATTTACAGGTGATTACAGAGTCCTCTTATCTATACAAGTATTGAATACCCAAAATACAAATACATACTCATAACTTTGGTAGATCTCATTCTCCACTTCGTATGGTAATTAGTTCAAAATCTATTAAGCATGTGTAGTTTGTTCCTTGAAATGGGTCAGTGGTCCCTTTCATGGGGAGGGGCCCCAAAATGAGGAAGTAAATGAAGGCTTCCTCATTCTGACCTTTCTACCTTTTCAATGCAAATATGACAGATGAACCCTTGGTAGAACTGCCATTCCACGTCTTCAATTGGTTTCAGAACACAGGAGGCCTACAATTGTCCGATGTTCCTAAAAGCTATTTATCAGTTTCTATATTCTTCATTATAAACCCAGCTAACCAAACATTGTGTTGACAAGCAATCAATTATTAGTTAGCTACTAACTCTTAACTTCATCAAGGCCTACCCATTTATTTTAATTAACTCCAATAAAGCTTATCTCTAACTAAAATCTTAGCTCCTCTAAAATCTCTAAATTCCTTAAAGTTTATGTCTCAAAATGACCCATTATATGTGCTAAAGATGTTTTTTTAACTCCTGGAGAGACCAGCAACCAAAATGCAAGTATCTGATGAGAATAGAACTCATGCAAGTGCCAGGTAAGAAAGCTGTTGCTGGCTTCACCCTTAACTGCATCTATTGAATTGCAGCACACAGCCTTTTATCTTCAATTTATTTCTATGATCTATAAGTACATAATCCTCTCAGAGAGTCAGAGTCAGGATGCAGGGTTTCCAATGAAACCACCACTGAAATTTTGATTCCACCTCCAAAATTCTGTGCATCCAAGAATTGTTTCCAGAAAGCTTGAGTTGTTATGTACTTTGAGCAGCCTCTCAATTGTACTATGAATACTGGATCTACACTCTTTCCTTCCTATGGAAAAGAACTTAATCTTTTCCTTCCAGGAGTCCACCATCAAAATTTGCATTCCACTTCCAAAATTCAACACATTCAAGTATTTCTCTCAAGAAAAAAGGTGCCAGAATAAAATGATCTTGCCTGTTATTACCCCCTGGCAAACCTTACCTTCTTTTGTCAGTGTTCTTTAACATTTTTTTCTCATTTCTTCTATATATCACTACATATATATTTAGAGAATATAAAATTATTCCTAAGGTTTACTGAATGGATTGGGTAATAAAACTGGTTTCTAGATACCATTTATATTGACAAAGCCTCTGCTAGCCTTTCCTCTAAGAGTCATCATGAACAGCATCATGTTCTTTCTGTTGTGTTTATTTCCAATAAGCCCATGTTTGGCACACGTTTTGTTGTTACTCCTCTCTCCCCAGCTACTTTGTCTTGTATAAGTTGGTCATCTTTGTTATTACAGATGTCTATAACCAAGAAGTTTCAGGTCTCCTTAGCAATATGGTCATTAATGCAAACTGTACAATCATGTGATTCACATCTAAAGATGGCCAGCATGGAGTTGTGAATGCTTCGTGTTGTAGCATCACGGCATTCTGCCGTATGTGACCCATTGCAACTATTTGTATTGCCTTAAACATCTAATTTGCTTAATATAAATAAAAAAATAAATATAGTCTTATGGATCTTATAAAATTTGAAGCATGTGATCATCCTCTTATATTAACAGAGCTTTACACTATATATCCTTAAAGAGGGTTATTCCTAAAGGCATCACTTATTCACTGCTATGATATGCTGTCTTCAAATACTTTCCTGAGCAGGTGAAACATGGTTGCAGGATTCTTGTCCACCTCTTTAAGAATTGGGGAAATTAATTTTGATTTTTGTGCAATTGCTTAGGATTTGTAACTCCCAAGTAGAGAATCAGTACAGGTCACACAGTAGTTACTGAGAACTATTTTTAGGTAATACTTCTCTGTTTAAACACACTGGGATGAAGTTTTAAACCCTTTGTTTTGGTTTCACTGTCAGGGAGAGATGACTATTTACCAAGGGAAGTTGCAGCAGGTGAAAATGGTTGAAACCTTCCATGTCTTTTCCACATGTTAACTTGTGTATGTAGAACCTGTGCCTTCTTTTAGTACACAATGGCTCTTTGATTTAGGAAATTATTATTTGGGACGTACATAGCTTCACACAAGCTTTCTGTTTGAAATGCACAGGAATTATAGATATAGACTTTATTAAACAGAAAGTAGCTTTCTGTTCAAAAATGTCTTCTGTTTTAATACATTATTTTTTATTCTACTGAAACTACATTTTCTTAAGGCTTTCTCTTAAGCAATTTCAGCCATTGTACTGTCTTTATTGACAGTCTTGTGAAACAGTGGTCGTTAATCTTTTGAATAAAATCCAGGTCAATTACAATTCTCTTCTTGTCCCAGTACACTAATCTTCACAGCATGGTTTTTGTTTAGAAGCAGCTCATAGACCAGGTAGATACTGGTAAAGATCTGTGACTGGTTTGTCACTTTGTCTCACAAGCAACTTAAATAGAAGATATCATAGGAATGATTTAAACTACCATTTTGCTGTTTTTTCCCATCCCCCAGTCATTCACTGTAGTTAGCTCCTCTCTTTGAAAATAGTGATAACTGAATTCATAAACCAAGTAAATAATGAATTCTTCCCCTAACACCTGATGTTCGACTGTTTTTATTCCTATTGGTACACATATACAGGAAAGACTGTCTGATGTATTAAATATCCTTTAAATATAATTTTTTCTCAGAGAGCAAAAATATTGTAGCCTGTTACTACTTGAATACACTAATGATTAATGAAGAAATCAGAACTTGCAGAACATCTAGTGCTCTGAATAGTACTATTTGCTAGCAGAGCTGACCTATCCTCATACAGACCCTGTCCTCTGTGAGACTGAGCAAAGCCTCATCTGGCTTCAGACAACAATTTTGTACACCCCTATAACCTTCCATCTCTAAGTTAATTAGTAAACTCCAATTTAATCTGTCTGAATTCCTTTCTTAGAACTGGCAAACATATTTCAGCGTGTGGCAATTAAACAGCTGAAAAGAGAATGGTAAAACTTGAATGCAGCCTTCTGCTAATGGTCCTCCAGAGTGTTAAATAAGATTTGTTTGCTTAAACTATGACTGGTCCCTTGCGAGTAGCTGCAGCCTATTGAGTTTAATTGGTCGGTAGATATTGTTCTCCTGGTTTTATTTAGTTGTAGGAAAGATAGAGAGAGGGGGACAAGTTGGATGGGATACTTCCTATTATGTTCTTGATTTTTCCCATATGTCAGGATTTTCTATGCTCTTCAGAGGACACTGAACTTAAAAAAAATGCAAGGATAGAATGAGGGAACTCTGTTTGAAATCTTTTTTGGCAGAAATTAAGAGACAAATGAAAAATTATTTTCTTTGTCTATAAATACCTTTCAAAAAAATTTATATTACCTGCTGGGATCTTGGATTGTATTCCAAAAACACATAGCATCCCTGCCCACTAGGAAAGCATGGCTATCTCTGTTGTTTTAGTAAAGGCTAGATGTCAGAATAAACTTTCTAAATCTCTGCTACCCAGGCTTGACTTTTGAGGGCCACAGAGCACTTTCACTTGTGTCTCTTCATTTGGAATGCTTTCCAGCAGAACAGTAACTCTTTCAGAAAGTCAATTACATGGTTCAAGGCAGAGTATAATTGGATTCAAAAAGTTTGTCTGGCCAATTCAGTCATTATTTAAAGGAGTGAGGAAGAAAAGAAGCTGGGCAGTGGATAATCTTCATTTGGCCATGAAGATGGAGAATGGTGAGGGAATTTGCTATGTTGGTGTGACAAATGTGATGAAATCCTAATTCCTTTTTCCACTGACTCTGCTTTTAGAATGTGTGTCCAGCTCAACAAGGGAGAAAACCCAGGGGCCTGAATACTACATCTTTATATTCTAATGCTCTACCCCAGGTGGGAAGCAAGGCCTGTTGCCTGTGAAGGGTGGGTTGACTGTTCATAGTGGAAAAATCAGCAGGTCACATATCTGAGCTTCATTCCCAGTAGTGCCCCAAACTCCTCCCGCTGGTTACTCATTATCTTTTGTACCAGTGAAAGCCCCTGGGCAGAGTGAGGCTATGTCTCCTGGGAAGGGAAGGCAACATCAGCCCTGGGTTCCAAGAAATGGGGAGTGTGAGCAATGTAGAACCCAACCTGGTTGCTCCTCTGCAGAGTGATCCAAGAGCTTCTAGTTATAGTTATCTGCTACTGTGAGGTTTTTTGCTTCCCCTGTTGCCATGGTTACACTGTAATTCTGTTTAGGGAAAAAACCCTGTAATTATCTTTGATCTCCTATGTTCATAACAATGGATCAGCTTCAGCTGTAAGGGATAAAGGTCAATCTTAAGACAAGGGTATTGGAGAAGGGTTTCACATTAAAATTTGCAGATAATTTAAAATTAAACTTTTAATTTATAAAATTTGTTGGTAAACTCAGTAGTCCTTTATCATTCTGTGAATCTGAAGAAAGCAAATTTACTCTGCAGAACCCAACCAGTCTGTGTTCCTGTTAATGCTGTGTCTTTTATGTGGATCATGGGACAATAACATATATGGTTAACTTAGTTTATTTACATCATATGATGTTGGACCCCATAAAGCTGACTTTATGCACTAGATGAACTGTCATGTATTAAAGTGTTTAATCAGGTAAAAATATTTTGGAAATTAAGAAGTAAGCATCTTGTGCTTCTTTTCTGTTACAACAACTTAGTAAAAAAAGGATCACATTTATCCTACTTTATCCTACTTACCTTCATAATAAAAATTATTGCGTGGAGCCTGTCTTGCAAGGTTTTGAATGCTCTGGCTGTAATCCAACAAGATATAGGCATGCAATTGAACTCTAAAGTCATAAATTGTTGTACTTTATTGAAACCATGTTAGTGCTAAAGAACGCAGGTGCATTATGTGCTTTGCTGGATTGAAGCCATCATGTGAAGAGTCTTCCAAGTTCAAATACCTAATTAATACACTGATTCAAAGCAGTTCTTGTATCCAAAGCAACAATAGCAATGAGATGGTTGAGTAGAGTACTGAACTCCCTCAGGGCATCTAAAGACAACATGCTTTGTAAAATTATGGTTAAATATGGCTAGGTATGGTTTGCTGTAATCTGTTCTTCTCAAACAAGCAAAATCTGGTTTGATGATTGTATGTTGATGAATACAAATGAAATAATGTGTCCCTTTATGGGTGATAGATATAAACATTTATGGAGTTTTATTGTTTGTTTACTAACTTAAAATAAGTCTTTATCTAACTACTTCTTCAATGGTTAGATTTTTTTTTTATCTGATTAGAAGTTCTTTTTCATTAGAAGGATGTTGCTGAACCTCCAGATGATTTGAGAGACTTTTAAATGTATGTTTCTTTTGTCTCTCCTTCTTGGATTATATGTAAATGGAGAATACTTTCTTTTTTTTATTCTCTAAGATTAAATTTACCACTATTATGCTAAACTATTAAGTAATTCAAGACTGTTTAAATATTGGACAAAAAGTGAAAGGCCTTCCTTTTACCTGTGACTTTACACCAGAACAGGTGATCAACCCTGGCGAGCAGATGCCTCCTCTGACAGAAAGGCGCCTTGCCAACTGCAATGAAAACCAGCAGCTTCTCACTCTGTACTGGGCCTGGCCACCGTGCCTATTGGGCCACAATGCAGCACTCTCAGAGGATTGTGTTTGAGGCAGGAACCCAAACTGCATTTGAGGGTACTAAAGCTGAGATGGGGACTCAAACTACAGCTACTACAATAATTACCCTAGCAGTGAAAAACAAAAAAGGGACAAGATGACCAATGCATCTATATCATCTTTCTTTATGCTTAAAGTTCTTGATTTTGGAGATTTTCTCATGGTTGTTTTTGGGCTGGGTTTTTTTCTTTGTTTTTCATAGAACTAATTTCACAGTTCATATAAACAGAAAACTGAACCAGTTCTTCAGTAATTTCCTCCAAATTTTCAGCTGCTTTACAATAGCTAAAACATAGTTAATTTCAATGGCCTAGGGTCCAGTAGACTTGACTGATAAAACTCAGATGTGGGTCAATGTAGGCTCTTCCACAGTTATGTATTATGTAACTGAAAGCAGCATGCAATGTTTACCTAGTGTTTTCCAAGCTTTCCTAGCTTCCAGCTAGGATTGTTCTGTCTGTAGTTGTATGTCTTGCACCATAGAACTGTCTGATGTGTTTTTCATGTTGCACAGCATCAAGATAGTCTCATGAAGCACCGCGCTGTGGCCATGCTGCTGGTTCCTGCTGCTACCATTTAATATCCCCTTCCCCTAGTCAACAGCTAGAAAACAGTAGCCAAAATAACAAGCCTGGTTTAGAGGTGATTCAAAATTAATGAAGAAAATGCAGTAAATCCAGAACACAAGCCCTGAGGATTATTAGCTACTGTTTAAACTGTAAAGAAAATTACTTCACCATTAGTCACATAGCTTTGTGACATACAGGTGAGCAGATACAATTGCTACATTTCATGAAGCACATTCACTGAGCTGTAGTGTCAAGGGTTATTGTGTACTATTGCAAAAAGCCAACCAACTAACAAAAAAAAAATAAATCAAAAAACCCCTCAATTCTGATGTGACAAAATCCAAATCTGTCAAATTTCTTGCATCATGTTCCTTGAAAGGAAGGACTACTCCTCCTGTACCTGCAGCCCAGCACCTCAGTATTTCTTTGCTCCTTACTCTTTACTCATGCATCAAAAAGAAGGAGGATCTGTGACCAACTGCAGCTGTCACCTGGAGCTCTAAAGAAGGAATGACTGTACCAGGGCCACTTTGCTTAGCAGGGCCCAGAACATAAAATTATGTTTCTGGGAGGCACTCGTCACTGGAAGCTGCATCCCACAGAATCTCTCTCCTCACATCTCCTGATACACCAGGGAGTCCATGAGGCTCAATTAGAGGATGTTGGGAATAAACTTGAAAGAAATTATTTTACTGCTTGTTTCAAAGTATTTCAAAGATTCATTGTACTAGAAATAAAGTTTTTAGGAGCCATGACTTGGTAAGCACTAAAAATGGTATTCTATTTTATTTACAACTAGTTGAAGGATATATATTGTTCTTTCTAGGAGATTTTTGTTTTGAGCAGAATTTCACAGAGTTATTAGTTAATATAAAAATAACCAGAGAGATCAGGATGTCTCTTTAACAAGGGTGTTTTTCTTGAAACACTGAAAAGTTTTGGCAGGCTACATTTAAAGCGCAGATACAGAAATACCAGACTATGTTCCCCTAACTTTCAGGATTTTACTCTTGCAGAAAACTGGAGAAGCATTTGCCAGGCTCAAAACAACGAGGTGTGAAGTGGTTGGAGAACATGGAAAGCTCTGCCAAGGTGGGTGCGCAGCACCCATACCCCCTTGAGCCTGCCCACAGGAACATTTGACATGTCAGCTGGTGGTCTGCACTGTAATGGGGAACAGCCAACCACATGGAACTTCTGGGAAAATTCTGGCTACAAAGTAATTCTGATCCTTCTCTCTACTCTGAAAAAAGCCATCATGAGGAGCACATACAAGAATATATACAGGATTAGGTACCACACCCACATGAACAGACCTTATCACCAGTGGCTCTGCACCTAATACACAAATGCTTAGATCAAATTTGTTTCCAACCTGCTCTGGGCAGATCTGTTGTTATCATAATCCTTTGTGTCCCATATTGCACAGCAAATAAGGCTGTCATGGTTTAAGACTTGTATTCTTCAATTCAGTGCTCTAACGAAAACCATGCTAGTACCTGGTTACCCTCTTCTTTCAGTTGGAGGCACACACAAAAAAAAAAAAGATTCCAAGTTCCAAGTTGAGATAAGAACAAATTATTGGAAATAACAATGATAAAAGGAAAAAAAAAAAGTAGCAGCAACAATTACAAAAGTGTACAAAGAGAGAGGCTGATTTACATGAAAAATGCTCACCAAAGCTGGGGCAATGAAAAACAATGTTGGACAGATCCTCCACTTGCCATGCTTTCCCCCGACCTCCCCTGACCTCAAACTACACTCACCTTTTCTTTGGGACCAATAGTCCATTACTTCTCCCCACCGATGATGATGTGAGGCGGTATAGAATAACAACTTGGACATGTCCACATGGTTCCAGACTCTGCTGCCCTCATGGCTAATGGGAAAAATTAATTCTTAAGTCCTTGCCAAAACCAGGACATCTTGTGAGAAGAAAAGTGGTAAGGCTAAAACATTTTAGTAAATAATTCATTATGTTGGAGTTGCATGTCTTATTGTGTCCATGAACAGAATGAAACTAAATCAATTTTTTTTAATCCACCTAATTCCTTGCTCCCCTTCCCCCAGCTCTAGCAATACCTCTGTGTGTTAGTGTGTAGGTACAATAAAAAAAACAGTTCTCCGGACACACTGCTCCCTCTGCAGCCCAAGATGTTTATTTCTTTGCCCATCCATTCTTCTGCATTCTTCTGTATTCCCTTGTCGCCCTTGAAATCATTCAGGTTACCAGGACAAGGTTTAGTTGTACACAGCATATTGTAATAGCAGTCTCATAGAGAGGTTTTTCTGTTTTACCACGCCTTGATAGCTGCATGATCCTGTGAAGAGGATCTCTCCTGTTTTTTCTGCCATTGGTATGATGTAACTCAGAGAAAAATTTGCATGGCTGAAAGTATTTGGTTATTCAGGTGGTTTTCAGACAATGCCTCTTCTGCTCCTAGCCCTCCTGAGTAGGCTGAGAACATGATGCCCATCCAAAGTAGGTTTATGGGGATGAGCTGTCCACTTGACATTGCCAGATTTTGGGTAGACAAGGTGGCATGGAGGAGTCCTTGCTGTATGGGTACAGACAAATCCAAACCCCTACCTAGCCACTGATGTAGCAATTCTGAAGAGCCAGTGGGGCAGTGCTTACTATTTCCAATCTGCAAGTGAGAAAAATTACCCTGATCTGTCCTGGTACTTAACAATGAAGGGCAGGATTCAGCTCCTGTATAGCCACCGACTCAATTTTTAGGCAAACAGATAAATTAGTCAGATAGGCTCTTTTGGCATGGAAAAAAAAAACCAGTATTGAATTATTCCATCTCTGGAGGTACCTATGCTTCTTCCTTGGTCACAGAGGATATCTACCTGATTAACTTAGGCTAAAGGTCTGCTTTTCAGATGGCTGCTATTTAAATGAAATTAATTGCTTTCTAGGCTTACAACTTTCTGCAAAGTTCTGAGTCCTGGGATAGAGCTGCGAGTTGCAATACAGAGACTTCAACCAGAGTCTGTTAGCAAGAAGTAGATGGCAGCCAAATGAAATTATATTTTGTGCAAGATCTCTTAAAATAATATACAACATATCTGAACTAGTTTTGCTGCATCAGATGTTTTAGGAAGGTGTGGGGTTTTATAGATATATAAAAAAAAAATCTGTCTGGCAATTCCTGATTCACTCACTTTTCAAATAACTTTAAAAAACCAGATTAAAAGAATAAGATAAATGAAAATCTCATTACGGGTTTTGACAACAATGGAATTCTCCTTATGGAAAATATCCTGTTGAATCTCTGACTTTTTAGTAACAGTAAGATATTAGCTTACACTGTATATAATTCAAGGGAAGCTTTTTCACTTCTGTAGCTTAAGTATGCCAATGATTCAAGCATTCACTATGGGAACCTTGTTTTTAATGATTTGGTAGTTTGATCAGAGAAATAAAATTAGTTAATATTGAAATGGAAGTAAATCTGCTACATGCATGTTGATGGTAGGCCTGATACCTGTTGCTCATTTCCTGTAGCATGGCCACTCTACTGCTAGAAGGAACCCAGAGCGACTGCCTTTAAATTCAGCACTTACTATTGTATACCTGAAGCAGATAGTGTGCAAACCTCTTCTTCTCCTCTCTCTCCTTTCAGAGTAGTATTTGCTGATCTAATCCCTCTGTGAACAAGGCAGCTTTGCCTGACCTTGTCTCAAGAGATTGTGTAGAACAATGACCATTGTACTGCACATGCTATAAAAACTTGTTTGTGTCTATGTTGTTTTGGTTGTGGGTTTGTGCTATGTGTATATTTTAAATCATCCTTCTGAGGCTTAATTTCCATTTCATCAAGTAGATCTGTATCAACACAGAAAAGAGATAGTTCTGCAAATAGTATATAGGCTGCATTCATGTGGCATGAAGAGTGCTTTAATCTGGTCAAAATCATTAGGTCTAGGAACTGGGTAGCTGTAGCAGGCAATCTAGTTTTTAATACCTTTTGAAAGTTGTAGTTGTATCTCATTTTGCTTACTTGTGTTTGTATGATTGAAGAAAGAGCAGTTGCCTTAGGGAGGGAATGGCTTGGAGCACCTGTAGAGAATTAGATTGTCCATGTTACCTGGATGCTTCTTAATTTTTTAGATAACTTAATGAGTGTGGCTTTCATGGCAATTCAAACACATTTATTCAAATTGTGTTTTGAATGCATCAAGTGTAAAAATCTGGCCAGAAGTAACATCTGCTGTTCAGGTATACGAGTATACACTCAGGGTGTATGAAAATAGAGATAAGCAGTGCTCTCAACTCCTTTGGGAGGAAGGATATGTAATTAACTTACTGTGTGGAACAACAGGATATTAAAAGCCATATGCTGACATGAGTAGGCTGGCATTCCGGACATTGGCTAAGAAGCTGTTCAAACATGAAAGTTCAGTTTTTCCTCCAGGCTGGAAGCAAAGGAGCAGATCTTGATTCTAAGAGCTAAGGCAACTTTTCTGAATCTGTGAAGTTGCGCTGATTTGCACCATCAAATGATCTGCTTTCTAACTCCGTCTGTTGTAGCATGCACTCGAGATTTTTACATCATAGAAAAAACATGTCGGTGAATTCCTTTAGTAAAATGGAATACATTTAAAACTACATTTGTAGAATAGGGAGGACAGAAGAAGAAAAAATTTCAGGGTTAAGTGAGAGGAAACAGAATAGTGGTATAATGTGTGAATTGGAAAGCAAGTTATTTTTCTATATTTAACTGCTGTTGTGGTTTAGCCCCAGCATGCAGCTGCTCACTCATTCCTCCACCAGGGGCATGAGTGAGAGAGTTGGAAGAAAATGAGAAAACTCCTGGGTTGAGTCAAAGTTTAATAGGTAAAGAAAAAGCCACACACACAAGCAAAGCAAAACAAGGAATTAATTTACCACTTCTGATGGGGAGATAAGTGTTCAGCTATTCCCTCCATCACACGTAATGGTTAGTTGGGAAGACAAATGTCATAAAGCCAGATGTCCCCTGCTTCTTCCTTCTTACCTGCCACATACACTGGGCATGATGTCCATGGTATGGACTACCCCTTTGGTCAGTTGGAATCAGCTGTCCTGGCTGTGTCTTTTGTCAGCTTCCCATGCATCCCCAGTCCCTTTGCCAGCATGGCAGCATGTGAAGCAGAAAAGGCTGTGTCAGCGCTCCTCAGCAGTGATTAAAACATGGGCATTACCAGCACAAATACGAACACAGCCACATACCAACTACTGTGAAGAAAATTAACTCTGCAGCAGTCAAAATCAACACAACTGTGTTGGCTACAGCCCAAAACATCAGTAAGAATGATACGTACTGGGGAATCAAATGGGTTGCAATGACTAGCTCGTTACTGCTGTTCCACTGCGTGGTGACTTTTCAAGAGGGCTAGACGGAAGGAATAAAGGCAAAACCATGAACAAAGTAAACATGGTGCAAGTACCAGGAGGATCAGAAATCTCTCTGGCAAGATAGAAAGGAAATCTTTCAATATCACTTTAATTATGGTATATTCCCACGAATACTGTTGGAAGCAGGAGCCTGTCTTTACCACATGTGTATGACAGAACTGTGTAGTGTTAATTCTTTTGCAACCTGTTTTTAACACTGCTACCTCAAGTTTTATTTTGCTGAGTAATGGTATAAGTTTTATTGGTCCTGATTTTGGTTCACTTGCTTTCAACAGCTGCTTGCTGTAATACAAAGAATCACATTACGCTGGAGAATCATACTTAACTAGTGTGCTGAACAAGACCAAAGAAATAAGACAAAAATAGAAAGACAAATGAAATCTGATCAAGCAGCACTGTTTAGAAAAGACTGGCATTAGAGGATTAAAAATGTTTTGCTGTTGAAACTCCATTATTTTTTTAAAACCCTCCTCCTCCCTTCCCTCTGCCCCCAAACAAAGAGAAAATTTTCATTTAGAAAATTAAACTATACCTGGAGGCAGGGCTGCTTTTGGTCTTCATGGTACCAGGGACTGCAAGTTAGTGTGTGAAGAAAATACACAGGGATAAGTGTATTTGTGGGAATCTCTAGGGCCTTCATGTTCTCTTTTCCTACTAGAGCTTCTTTCCCACTGTTTACCTTTGCAAATATCCAGACCAGATGCTCCTCCACCACTTTGTTTTTCCTGATTGCAAGTTGCACTGGAAAGCTTTATGATTATAGTAGCTGCTAATATTGCATTTTTACTGCACACAGTACAAAAGATGGGCATCACTGCTGCTAGCAAACTGCATCTAGTTTGAAGAGGATCAAACTTACAATATTACTGTTGGCAAGCAATCTGAAGAAAGCATAAGCTATTGCTGATGATCCTGATGCTTAGCTTAAGCCTCTTCACTAAACTATCTCTTCCAGCTCTCAAATGCTTCAGTCTCTCTGGGTATTTAAGAAGGAGCTTCTCTAGAAGAGTGATTCAGATTTTAGGAGCTCCAACTCACCTTTGGGACTCTGTGTTCACTGCAGTGGGAATCACAGGATTCCTCATTTAGGCAACTCTGCCAAGTGACTGAAACTAGATGGTGTAGATTCCTTCTGTGCTTTTAAAGACAATAATGCACTTTCTCTGAGTTGTGGAGCTGCTTGAAATAGTTGAGATGAAGTCCAAGCTCAAAATAATATTACATTTTCTTTTCCTTTTCTGTGCTTTGTATTTACTGGATGCATTTGGATTTTCACCTATGGTGTAAAGCCACTTTAAATAGCACAAAAGGTGTGTTTATTGGGAATTATAAAGTAGCATGAAGCAAGAAAATACTCCAGCAAACTGAAGACTATTCCTTTTTTCAGCTTGTGGCAAGGGAAAAAATGGTGGCAAGCAGAAAACACCAGAACCTGTTGATTTAAACAGCTTTCTTTAAAAGTCATATTGCCTTCTGGCTGCTACACCTAAAAAAACATATATGTGGTGAATAGTCCTGACAATGCCAACCTCTGATAATATCACCACAACATGCAGATGAAATGCGTCTAGAAAATGGTAAAAGCTTTCAGGGAAGAATAGCATCTTTGCATAAACAACCTGCAATACCTAAGTTCATTGCTGATTGTGAGAAATACACCAAGCACCTCAGTGATTGCAGCTGAATTTCTTTTGTGAAGTTGGAAATTTTCTTAAAAGATTTATCAATTTTTAGAGCATCATGCTCATTCATATAACTCTTCTTTGGGATAGTAAATATTTTCAGGTGACACTGAAATTAGTGGTGAGACAGCCCTTTAAAATGTCTCTCAAAAATATATGCTTATAAAAATTATTCAATTAAAGTTTGTGGAAATTCAGTGGTGGAATCAATATTTTCAAAGGCAGGAGCTTCCTTGTGCTTTTGTAGTCTCTCTCACTGGAATCTACTATCTCAAGGGTTCCTTACCACTAGAAATCCTGCATGCTGGGGATGCCTCTGCCATTAATATGATCACACCTCACCTCTGGATTTATAGCCACAAGACTTCAGAATTGATACTGAGTATTAGGCTAAAGAGCAACCAGGTGGTGAGAAGGAGAAAGGTTCAAAACAAACAATAGCAGGAAGTGCTCATGTGATTTGTAGTTAAGCTGCAGACCTTTCTGATGGAGGATGCTGAGGGTGCTGAAGTTTAAGCTGATTGAACAGAAAATTTTGGACTGTTTATGGACACACAGAATATACACAGTCCATGAGGTACCCAAGTTGGCAGTGACTGAATACCAAGTATCACCACAGTCTACCTTGTTCTTGATAATTTTTAACATCTTTATAATTTTTGAAGCATTTACTTTTGAGCACTGATGGAGGTATGATACAAAGCACTGTTTTTAATGGACCTTTGGTCTTATCTAGGATGCCTGTATTTTTTTTTTGTTGTTGTTGTTGTTGTATTAAAAGTCAGATTGTCCACTGACTCAGGATACCAGAAATATTTCTGATAAGATAAAAATTCAGAGATCCTAATTCCGATAACTATAGTGTCTGGCACTACAAAAGGCATATGGGTACCTGAGACATAAATTTATCACTTTATCACTGCACCTGTGAAATTTGCTTGTGTTAGGAACTAAGTAAAGAGGAGCACAGATATGAAAAACCAAGAGGATAGAGCTCCAGCCCTGTTGGAGTGAGTGGGAATTTTGCCCTTGAGATTTGTGGAGCTGGGATTTTATTTAATGCTCTAATTTTCAATTTCTCATGCTACATGAGTCAGGGGATACAAGATTGAAAGAATAAATTATGCCTTTAGTTTATATGAAGAAGTATTTATCCATGCAACTGATTATTTTAGATTATATTTGGAAAGTGTAAACTGCAATTAAAAATCCTTCAGTCTTGCTGAGGCAAATTTAAATCTATATACTTTTTCATGCTAAAGGGCAGAAAAAGAACTGGTTAGAAATAGGAAGTGTTTCCTGTGGCTGTTTTTTCACCACTTTTTCTAGTATGCATTTTGGAGATTAAGAAATGATAGGAAAGATGTACATTAATGTCTTTACAAATAATTTGGTGGGTGAATGTATGGGTGTTAACATCTTTAAAATGAGTCCTAATGTCTCTACTGACTTTGGGCAGCATGTGTGTTACCAGACTCAGACAGTTTGCCTCCTGAAAGAGACAAGGATCTGCACAAGCCTAAACTTTTGAATTTTGGGATAAAATAATAAGTTCAAGGGGGAATATGGATTAGGCAGTTCAGGAAGGCTGTACCTTCCTAGTACCTCAGACTATGGGGGAAAAAAAAGGCAACAAGTGGCTGAGAGTTAGGATAAAATGGAGGCTGCAGCCTCTGAAACCCCGAGTGAGAGAGAGAAAACCCCATGGACGTGTGCCCCTGTGAACACTCTCCCTTTATTTGCATAAAGTTGAAGGACTCCTCTGTCTCCTTTTTGGACGTAAACCTCTGGTTTTTCTGGATATTCCTGACAGATTGGTATTTTGTTTAATTTGAGATGATCATTGGTTAAAATATACTTCCTGAAAACTTGAAAACTCTTCTACACATAAAAAAGTAAAAGGAAAACGTCAAAGCAACTGCTGTTTAATGGGCTGTCAAATCAAAAGTTATTATGCAGACTGTGGCCATTTTACAGCAATAATCATAAATATTTTTGATTCACACTGTGCTTTTTACCTCAAAGAATTCAGGTAGTTTACAAATGACACATCTATTGCTCCACATGACAGTGAACTGCAGCCACAAGAAGTGCCTGGTAATCTATATTGGTACTTCCTGGCAGTGGAAGGTAAACCACCTATACCTTGAATGAATCTGCAGGAATTGTTTGGGAAAGCAGGATGTAAATGCAGACTTGAAATCTAGCTGAGAGCCGAACAGCAAAATGCAAAGAATCAGATAGGACTGGGTATCAAGTTTCTGATACAATTTGGTAATTCTTTGAGAAGCTGGATTAAATTTTAACTGGAGCTGGGAAGAAACTGTTTTCTTCTTGGAAAACTTGCAGATCAAAACCTTTCTCTTTTCACCCCAATGTGATTACCTCTGCAGTTTTGAATGGAGAGAGGATCCCTCTGCAACTGGCCAGTTAAGGGCCCTCTCCAACAGTATGGATAATCAGGCTTCTAAACTTATTTGATCACTTTACTCTCCTGAGTGACTGTCTTTATTCTTTGTGGTGCAAATGTTCACTTTGACCTAAATGAGTTTATCAAACTACTACAAATGTTTGACTTAGTATTAAGTGGACCTTGAACAAGTACTGTAAGGTATCTTCAAAGTACTCAGCCACTAAAGGATCAGATCATTTTCTCTCTGGCAATCTTACAACGTGGCTGAAACACCAGTGAAGGAGCTCAGAAATTAGCATCACAGCAGTAGGTGATCTGGATGCTCTCCTCAGAAGAGAAATGCAAATACAATTCTCCTGCTTCCTGTGTGTGAGTACATGGTCCAAAGCCAAGGAGGAAGCAGGAGTGTCTCTGCCTGCTGTTTTTTGAGAAAAACATTTCTCCTCCAACTTCAGTTTCAGGACTGAAACTTCATCAAATCATCACTGGTATCTTCCCACAATTTTTCTTTATGAATAAGTGTTTTATGGTTTAAGGAAGAAAATGGTGTCAGCAAATAATTAAATTAAAAAAACCCCCAAACCTGATAGTTCCAAAATTTTGAAAGAATTAGGGTTCCTTACCTTTCATTTAGGTAACATTTAACTTTCTGCTTTCTAAATATACTATGAATCATTCTCTGTGCTTTTGCTGTCTTAGGAAGAGCATTGGTGCTTATATGATCTATATGACAGTGACAGACAAAATAATTCCTTAAAAATATTTTATACTTGGATTATTTTCCTGCCTTCTTTTGGACGGGCAGCTGCATGATGGATTTCAGTAAACTGCATGAGCAGTCTTCATTGCAGGGGCTATAAAGTGTCTATAAAGAGCAGCAACTATTTTTAATTCCAGAACTATTGTTTACACTTTTCATTGCAGTTGCAAGTGTTGGAAATGCTATATGTAAGTAGTTGGTTTTGTTTCAAAACAATGACTTATGAAAAAAGCCCAACAAACCCTCACTGCTAGAAGCTGTTTTCTTAATGAACTTGTCTTATATTACTGAACATCCAAATAAATAATAATTAAAAAAAAAAAAGCTCCACTTGGCTGAGGCTCTCCACTGTGATAGAACTAAGTGGAATTTAAATTAACTGCTGTAGTTCAGTAGTGATTCTCTTCCATCCTTTTAAAAGTGCAGCACTCTTATCTGACTTGATCTTTTGTTGAGAAACCAAGGTAGGGCTGAGGTTTATACCTTAAACATGACCACATTTGCTGATATTTTGTAAACCTTTAGGAGTGCATTGAGCAAGCTTTCAGTAAACCGTGTCCTGGCTATTGTTTTGATGGGGGTCTTCTTGCAACTTAGTGTTTCCAAGTGCTTTTGGTCCAGACCAATGCAAAATTTGATGCATTTATGTGGAATTTAAGTTTTTTCTTGGGAACATAAAACCTGGAACATTTAAATAGCACATTTATAGTTTTAATATATATGGCAAGAAAAAAGAAATAATTGCACAGATTTATGTGTTCTGGAATCATTAAGATGTTGACTGTGTTTCCTTAGATGCCTACTAATAAAACTTTGGCTTGCAGCTGGCCTTCTTGTGAAAACTTTGCCAGCTTTGACTCTAAATTTTGTCTGTTCTTAGGATTTGCCTGCCTTTTTCAGTGGATTGCTAGCATGTACTCTGAGTTAACATTTCTAAACATTGCTAAGTAAAAAAACTACAAAGATGAGCTTGCAAACCATGATAAACAACAAGGAGAAGGAAGAGCTTGGAAGACTGTGTTGTGTGTGTGCATGCATGAACATTTTGCTCATCTTATCAACATTACTGCTAAATTACATGTTGTTTACCTGTGTTCTTCTTTACTGATAATCCCTAGTTCTGTGCTCTCAGGGACTCGCTGTTTACATAAGTAGCAGATGACTGATGGTGTAATGTATTTGCGTTGATTAATTATATCTTGAATTATTAAAACACACTGCCTCTCTGAAGAGCTGAAATCTGAGCACAATTTGCTGCAAGTCAGAAATCCTTACGAATAAGAGGAGCCACAGAAACTGGTTCCAGCATAGCAAGGAATACGGAGAGCATCAGCGGGTAGATAACAGCAAAATCTAACCCTTCATTGTTTTTTTTTTTTTTGTGTGCTACCTCCTACACAGAGATTTGACAGCTACAGCTGGCTTATTGACTTGGTAGTTTTGCTCTAATTGACTGCTGGCTTTTATAGGGGAGCCTCTAACCAGTTGAACTCTGAGCAGGCATGCAGGTAACTTGCCAATGAGAGTGTTTGGGGGAGGAGAAAACTTTTGGGTGTGTGTCTCTCAGATCCTTGCGGGATGTGAGGCTGGTGTGTGTGTGCTGCCACAGGCACATCCTCAAGGGCAGCCAAGAGTGAGCTCGAGTGCTTTGCTTCCACAAGGGAGAGAGAGGCAGCTACTGAAAGTACAAGTTGGCAGGAATCATGACAGACCCAAGCAGCAGAAAGGAAGCATTTAAAAAACGCCAAAGTGCTACATTCAGTATTGATGGCTATAACTTCACAATTGGTAAGCCTGATTTTCCTTTTTCCTTTCCTCTCCTCTCCTCTCCTCTCCTCTCCTCTCCTCTCCTCTCCTCTCCTCTCCTCTCCTCTCCTCTCCTCTCCTCTCCTCTCCTCTCCTCTCCTCTCCTCTCCTCTCCTCTCCTCTCCTCTCCTCTCCCTTTTTCCTTTATTTTCCTTTCTTTCTTGGTACAGCTTGACAGCTGTTGTCAACTGCCATTTGTCAATAAGTGCCTCTAAAATGTACAGATGCCTGCAATTTTTTGCCTGAATTAGTTTTGCATTCCATCTTCTGTATTTCTTTTGCCCAAGAAACTTGCCTTTGATATACAGCCACTCTACGTTCTTTTCTTTTTCCCTGGGTTTTGGCCCAAGTTCACCAAGATATTTGCAGTACTTTTGTTTTGGAACCTTACCTCAGGAAAGCCTGGGCTCCAGGATTGCAGGTTTCCAGCTTGCTAGCTGCATTTCCTTCCTATGAACCCAGAATGTCATCCTTGGGAGCCTTGGCTTTCATTGCAATATTTTATTGTTTACTTAGCCAGTATTTCCAAATTCTGTAATCTTTTGTCATTTCTCACTTTGCACAGAGATATAGATGTAACAGTTCACAAACACAAGAAGTAAAATTGCTGAGGCAATGAGAAATATTGAGGAAAGATTAGGAATTTTAGGATGGATTGCTGTAGTTGTTTGGAGAGTGTTTCATGTTTATGTTTGCTGTCTTAGGGGA
Source organism: Melospiza georgiana (assembly GCF_028018845.1). Lineage (NCBI taxonomy): Eukaryota > Metazoa > Chordata > Aves > Passeriformes > Passerellidae > Melospiza > Melospiza georgiana. The sequence continues at coordinate 57,566,699 of NC_080430.1, forward strand.
AAGTGAGGCTTCTCAAAGTGAAAGGGCTTCTAACTTGGGACTTGGTACACAAAATCTGAGGATTCTCTGAGCAGACTGCTTTGCCACAAATGCTTATCTTACTTGGGTGTGCGTACATATATATATGTACCCCTATACATATCCATACAGATCTTAGAAGAAAAGCAAGCTTACATCCCATTTGAATTTTTAGATTAAATCCAAGTTAAAGTATATGGATAACTTACTCATAATAATCAATAGAAATTCCTTTTGAATACTTTTAAGAGGACAGAGATTTCACTTCCTTGCCATTGTGAAATCAGGAAAGTTTTTCCTGGGAGATACTAACATATTTGGGCCAGTATTTCATCTAATAACAATAGATACAAGCTTTTATTGGTGTGGATGGACATACCTGTTTAGCCCTTTTATTCATGAAGAATTTGTTTTTGCAATCATTAACATCATGCAAACATTAGGCTTGTTGAAAAAAAATGGAGATATATGTTTCATTAAAATATCTTTACATAGTTAAGATATCCTAACTATCTGTTAATGTTCATACAGCACTTTAAAGGTGAAACTGCCAAGCCAATGCTACTTTTGAAATTTCTTTCTCTAATGGGAAGGTCCTCCACAGGTTGTTGCAATATGCTCACTTTTGCATCCCCTATCATAATCTCTTCCACTCTCAGCATCATTATTAGTAGTGGGTTTTTATCATTTTGTGTCAGTCTGGTGGATGAACATATTCTTTCTCTTCAGGTTTGGATTTTTTTGGTTGGTGGTTTGTTGCTTTTTGGTTTTGTTTTTGGAGTTTTTTGGGGTTTTTTGCTTGCTTTGTTGTTTTGTTTTTTTTTAATTCAGGAACAAAGCAACAGGATTGCTGGGTTGTTGCTCTGCTGTCTTTATTGTTACTCATGCTCGCAATACAACAGGATCAATTTTAGGGTCAAATGACTAAGGGTTTAGAACTGAAGGTTGTCTTGGGCAATCAAAAATGTTATAGTATTTCATATCTTTCTGAGCCCAAAAATTGTTACTGTCTCTTTGAGGTTACTGTCTCTTTAAGGTGGCATATCTGGAGGTCTGGAGCCAGACTCATGGGGCAGGCAGGTGTGGTACACTTTAAAAGGTTGGGGCACACAGGCAGAGTTCCCTTTTTCACCTGTTGTCTTGCTTTCTCATCCCTTGCACACTTCCTGGCTTTAACCTTAAAGCTGAGGTAGTGTGGGCAGAGGCTTCCTTTTTGTGTTCTCATGTGTTGTGGCATTTTGCTTAAGGCAGAGGTTGTTTTGAGGGGAGGGGGAAGGAGTTCTGGGCTAGCTACCAGAAAAAACTGCATTTCTGCAATCCAAAACTCTTTCAGAGTGAATTCTGCAAACCTCTATTGGCAGTGCAAAGCTTGAGCTGGTATCTCACCGGGCCAGCCCGTGTTGATTCTGGGAGACTGTTTCTCTCCAATTCAACACACCAGTGGCTCCGAGGACAGCAGCACCAGCACTGCTGGAATACAGTGGGTGACAGAAAGAGGTGGTGAGTGGTGGAGCTGACAATTCTCATACGCCACTAGAACTGCTTTGTAAGCTCCTACCTTCCCAAAAAGGTTTACTGCCATCCTTTCCCCTTTGTCTCCCCAACTGCGTGGTTGACAGCAAATGCTGCCATCTTGGTCAGATGCTGTTTCTGCTTTGTCTCCCTACATGCAGCTGCCTGTGATGGATGCCATCTTGAAAGGGGTACTTTGCCATTTTGGATTTTTCTTTGTTCTCAGGGAGTTTGTGAGATTTATTGTTTGTATCTAGTGAATAATTACTGTTATTTTCTGCCTGTTGCAGTTTGGCTTGTTAGTAAACGGTTATTTTTTTCACTTATATTTACTCAAATTTAGTTTCTCCTTATTGGTGGAAAGGGATTGATAAAAACAGTGGGAGAGAAATCATGTTAGAGTGATGCCCTTTAAATTGTCTTAAAGCAAGATTCAAGTTTTTTCTGCTTCTTGGGACAGTTGTTGCATTGCAGCTTCTGTACTACTTTTTTTCATGTGCATCTGTATTTGATGCACACAGTATTGATTCTGTGACCTGTGTATTATATAATATTTATTCTTGTATCTGGGCATGTTATGTATTGAATCACATAACCGCAAAAACTTTGTAACCATGCTGTGTAGTATTACCATCATTCTGTGGTAGATTGACCTAAATGATTCAAGTATTCGTTAATCACTATACTGAAGAAAATAAATCTATCCAAGAAACCCCACAGTAACATTAGTGTGTTAGGGATGGGCTTAAATGTATTTTTTTCCATCAGACGAAAATTCTATTTTTTGTGGCCTGATGGTTTTTAAGTTCTTGGGAAATGTTGAGCTGCTGCATCTGCTACTGTAGTATTAGCTGAGAGAGAAGCCTGATACCCTTGAGGAACAGAGAAATATCAGTTTGAGAGGAAGCAGCTTCCCTTTGGGTACAAAATGAATCATACTAGTTGTCATGCAAGATTTGCAAATTGTTGTCCAACTCTGTTGCAGACAGGATGGGAACAACGCTCTGGGAGTTTGGGTAGGTCCATGATGAAATATCTGTACTATTAGAAGGGAAGCATGGTAATAATTGTAACTTCTATCTTCACCGTTGTCATCTCTAACTGCATGGTTGAGAGCACTGGAAAAGGATGTGTGGTCATTCCATTGCTTCTTTTGGTGTATTTGGCAGTGTACAGTTTGCAATTGGTCTCAATGGTCTTAAATGTCTTTCCCAACCAAAATGACACTATGAAGAGAAAATATTATGTATATTGATTCACATTTATACTGACTTCCAAGAAATCATGATCTTCACAGTGTTTTGAAAACTTGAGATTCACATTTGTACTGACTGATATACTGATCATGAGACCTAATAAAAATTTAAATGAAAATTAGTGAAAGATCAGGCCCTAACATCGAACATGAAGTTATGAAGGCAAAGAAGAAACCTGGTGCAATAAGAGCTACTTGCTGAAGGCTTGTAGTTAAATTCCCTTGTGTCTCTAGAGTTGGCCAGCATCTGCTTACAGAGCAGAGCAAACTAGAGCAGGTTCTCAACTGTTCTGATTTTCACTTTAGCTGCTTACCACATTGGTGTTGGGACACAGCAGCTGTGGGAACTGCACACTTGCCAAAGACTTCACAGATCCCTGCAGAAGAGAGGGATGTGCCATAGCAGAAAGGCAAACCTTTGACAATACTATGTAGCTTTCATCTGTATAAAGAAACAAGGTAGTGGCAAATCCTTTTCCTCTAGATGCAGCTGTTTTGACAGAGACTCTGAAGAGGACTGAAGTGCACTGGCCCAGCGAGGATTTTGAATATTCCACTTTTATGGACTTCTTGCACTGGTGGTTGATGGAAAGCCACAGTGTGAGCCATTTAGTAGGACTATTCAAGAACTGGAATCATGCAACTTAATTTGATCTAGAAAGCTCAATCTGTCTCAGATGAAGGCTTCAAGATCTTTATTTGCCATTGTTTATGTTACAAATTTCAGAGTACATGGGGTTTTATATACACAAGATACTGTATTTGAGCTCTTGTTTGATTTTGGCTAAGTTTTCCCCCAAGAAAAGATAACAGAGAGAAAATTAAGGCCTTTTTTTTCCCCCTGTGGATTGCCTTATCACTGCTGTGCAAATGAGAGACTACTAGCTTAGAATTCCAGTTAATTGTTACTTGCTGTTGTAATTGACATTCTAGAGATTGGTCCACTGTCTTTAAACCTGGGAAAATGATAAACATAAATATTAATAGGAAGATATTTTCCTCAAACTCAAATTTTCTGCTTTTTATATCCAAAAGCATCTGGCAACGCTGTCCTATCCATTGTATAAAATAAATTTTTAAAAATAGATTTATAGAATGAAGTGAAGTGGTGAGGAGTTCTACTGTAACTTAGGTGTTGTTGCAGAGGAAGGATGTGGCACTGAAGCACTTGGTCTAGCTCACAGCAGTTCTTTATAAATCTTGTAGGTAATTTTCTTTATGAAAACACTCTATAACACTTCTTGCATGTAAAAACTTTCCCTCCAGTTACTATGGAAGTGCTGAGTTTTGCTTTGTAGTGATTTTTGATCCAAACTCAAGGTGCAAATAGGGCAGAAGGTGGAGACACCTGGCTGGAGATGCGGACACCTATTCTCCTTATGCCAGCCTCTAGACCAAGAGTTTGTCCCCCTATCCATCTTCTGTGAAGGAAGGAAAAAAATGCAGTCAGGCCTCTTTTACAGACAACAAATGATGTTACTCCCTACAAGGAGGGACCCGATCTTAACATGATGAGAAATAACATTGCTTCTGCTTTTTTCCTCTCTGGTTTTTGGCCAACTATTCCTGCTCACAGTGCCTTCTGAATTGATACAAAGGTATTATTTTAAAGATTTAAATTTTCTAGAATCCCTAAATTTCAAAAGAAATAAAGAAGTGTGAACTCTTCTGTGCCTTTTGAGCAGTTTTAGGCAGGCAAGCAGGCAGGCCTGTTCCTGAGCAGGCAGGCTCTGACAGGGAGAACCTTCTCTCAAGAGAGTTTCTTCTCCCATGCTGAAAACCAAATCTCCTCCTCCTCCTCCCCCTTCCCATCCCCCAGTTTTCTCCTCCTCCTCTCCTTCCCCCCTGCCCTCGCTGCTGCTCAAACTCTAGAAGCTTTCAAACTAACTGCCTTTGGGGATTTCTGGTTTTGCTGCAAATTTTCTCTTTCAAACCCTTGTGCTCTGCTAATTTGTCTATTGTTTTCATACAGTGTAAATACAAGTTCATTTTTCCTAGTTCTGTAGCTTTGCATAACTAAGAAAGCAAAAGGCTCCTGGACATATAATTCAATTATTTGTGTACTAGTGCAAATCAAATCAAGGGGCAGAATCCTAACCAGCAGTAAACATTCATCATGCCACTGCAGTCAGGAGAACTGCAATGATTTAAATGCGAAAAGGATCTGTCCTGGTCTTTTCCAGTTAAAGTTGCTGTATGTTGGAGAAGGAACTATCCTGAATACAAGGCAAGCAAATAATGCAGCTTTTCCATGGCTTGCTTGCAAGACTTCAGCAAGGTTATGCTGGTATCGTTTTGCTCCCTAGTTCTCCTTGCCAGGTGACAGAGCTTGTACCTAACAAATCTGCTGAAACTCAATTCCAAATTTCTAACAGCTACAGGCTTGAAATTTTTAGGACTGAGAAACGAACCCTCATGATTACATCCAACAGCTCTGTGCTATGACTATATGGTAATTTAGAGTTGTGGTGCAGGGAAGGATGCAGTAATTACTGAATAGAAGCACTTAATGAAGTCTCTACTGGCTTCCCAGCTGGTGAGTAGAATGGTTCACTGGAACAACATGAAACAGTCACTTGGGTCATTATGTCACATCCTCTCTCTTGTTGTCGTAGCAGCTGCAACCAGTCCCCTGAACATTTTTCTTATGTGCAAACATCATCTCTTTCCATTAAATGGCAGTGCATGGTTTTTCTCTTGCTGCGACTGCTGCATGATGATACATTTCATGTCTGTCGATTCAGTACCTTTCCAATCACCTCACTCCTCCTTCTCACTGTTGTGCAGTGATGAAACCTGCCAAGTGTATTGGGAAAGGAGAGAGGGTACACAACTTGCTCAGTCAGTACCACTTAATTCTGTTTCCACCCCAAAGACTTAAAGTAGATTTATAGCCATTGGAGACAGGGATAAGGATTCTGGATTAATGTCGCATATTCTTTCTCTTTTAGTATTGATAGTCAGTCATTATCAGGAGTCAAAGCATTCAAAAATCAAATTTTATTTGTTTCTTCCCCACATACATGAGTAGCTGAGGTCCTTGCAGTTCTGCTATATGGCATGCTGATTGCTTTTTATGGACTAAATTTTTCACATTCTTTTTTTTTTCTTTCCATTTTTGGGTCTTGCATTCTTGAAGTGTGGTAATAGATCTGGTCCCTAGATTTTGTTCTAGTGTTTTCCGCTTTATATTTTTCTCCCTTTTATTTTGTATTTGTAAATGCCAGTGTGATTTAGTTTAAATCACTTTAGTTTTCAGTCAACTGAAAACTAAACTTTCTTGCTCTGGTCTCCACACATAGCTAATCACATACAGAGAATTTCTAGGGAATTTTTTTATTGCTCAAGTGGAGCAAGTCATTTAACACTTTTGGAAACAGACTTGAAGTAGAGATTATAAATATGTTAACTTTCTCTGAAACTACTTACAGTAATTTTTGCTGTTTAGAAAATAGAGTTGCAATTCTGTTCTTTTTAAAAAATGGATCTTTAGATGAAGACAAATAATTTACACATATGAGGCAGACAGCCTTAAGAAAACCTAAAAGGCGACTTTACTTCAAGACATGATTCTGTTGTTAGACTTGCACATGAAACCTTACTGAAGTAACAGGATTTTCCAAACAAGTCGTCTTCAGTTAGTTACAGGATGAGAAGTTCTGTTGCATAGTGATTAAATGAGAGTAATTGCTATTCTTAAATGTCAAGTTGTTGTAATTGTAACTCTCTAGGAAGTGAGCAAATGGAAAGCCCAGGAGAAAAAAGACTCTCTGTGCTTTATCAAGGACCTTGCAAGCACAGTGAAATAAATTATTGGACTCAAGCCTTGGGTCTTTTCTTCTTTTATCACAGATTGGCATCAAATGGATGTGAACCTAGTGAACGTTTTAAAGATATAAATTTTAGATTTATGTTGTATTAAGACAAAACTGTCTCGTTTTAAGTGGGAAGGCAGCTTTGGGGAAAGTGTTACATTACACTTGTGACTGCTTTTATGGGTGTTGGTAGTTTATGTGAAGTAATATTGGTAACTCTGGCAAGATACTTCCAGTGGCATTTTTCATGTCTGAAGTGCTTAATGGTTTGGCTATACTTGCTTCAATGTAGACATTTAAAAGAAGGACTTAAAAAAAAGTATTGATTTAAAATGCAGAACATATTTGTGTGACTAAATGCTTTTGCATCACAACTGGACACCAGTTGCTAGAAAGGTGTCTCTGAGAAGAGCTGTCTGCTGGTACTCACCAGCAGATTGCCAGTGACAGTGAACTGTGAAGCAGCACTTGGTTTCTATATAAACCAGAAGTTTCTATATACACTTTAGTCATCAATCTTAAATTCAATTGCTTGAAACAACTATATCAGATGGCATCATGTCACCAGCCCACCTCTGTTACAAGCTTTAGAAAGCACACAACCTCAAAAGAAAAAGGATCAGTGGTCATAGTCCTAACATCTGCTCCAGCAGCTTATGAAGTGGTGTATTGTTACTGTATGGTATGGTTGACTTGCTGTATTGAATATTAATGAGAGGTTTATTTACCTGGATTATCTTTTGTAGTTTTTTGCACATATTGTTCTTTGTGAGAAACTCTTCCTATTTGTTCCACCTGGCAGGTGAGCCAAAGCAGCATTAAATTTTGTTAAATCAGATTTGATTTCATGAGTTGAAGGTGGCAAATCCTGCCCTGTACTTCCTCTCTGAAGTACAGGCAAAAATGCAGTCTGTTTGTATCCTGGTTTTAAGGTCATACTGTACTCCAGGGCAGGATTTATTACTCACATATTTTGACTCCTGAATGGAATCCTAAAAAACTCCTGAAGTCCATTATATCTGATCCCATGCTGCTTCAAAGGTACATAAAGAGTACAAGCACCAAAGTGTTTATATGGAAATTCTCAGCAACATCCATAGAGTGACAGTGAATAAAGGGAGCCAGAAACTTAGTGCATTTCCATTAAGTGAACAACTTTTGCAGTATTTCTAGATCCACAAAGCTGTTCACATTCAACCTCATGTTCCTGAGACAGTGCACAGAAGAGTGAGAAGGGAGAATTCTCTGATGATTAAAAGTGAGTTGCTGAACAGTTAAGGGGAGGAATTATGAAGAGGCCTCTTCAAAAAAGAAGTTGTAATGCTCCTTTTCTACTGCCCATGCAAACCTACTGGTCTTGGTAGATGAAAAAGCAGTAAACTTCAGGGCATTTTCAGTCAGAGCTACCACTAATATACTTGAGCTGTGAATCCACTCTGCTGTGTGGCATGTGCAATAATCAGCTATACAGGATTTATGTGATTAAAGGAGCTAGCCGGTCTGCCACTTCTTGTCTTTCTGTCAGTATGCAGATGAAGTGCTGATGTTACTGGCAAAGAAAGGACTTTCTTAGGCCTCATTTTAAATATGCATGTGTGCATTTGTTCAACTTTAGGAAAACAGAAAGGTAAAGCAACTATGCAGCAATTGTACAAAAATTTAGGAGAATTACAAATGATCAAGGGTCAAAGTCAGAGAAAACCTGGGATTTAAAGGAGATCCAAACAGAGGAGTCGCAAAGGCATCATTCACACTGAATTGCCTTCCTTCTTCTGTCCTGTTGGCTTTTTGAATTTCATGGGGAAATATTAGAAGTGATATGTCGGAAAAGGGGAATGGAGAAAATTACATGTTCAGGAGTAGATATAGGTGTCCTCCAAGGGAAACACAGAACAAGGTGTGGGCTTCCTGACACGTTTCCTCAAGTATTATCTAGGTGTGCTCAGGGTCACCTCTGGGCTTGGATGATTGCTGAGGCCCCTTCTTATCCAGGAAGGGAGGGAGAGCAGGCACCAGAGGAACTTCCTGAGAAGTCCCATTCACAGCCTAAATCTGTTTTAACCCCATAGGGCTAAATCTGGATCCCCTGGGATTTTGCAGAATGAAATAGAAGGGCAAAGGAAATGGTGTATAATTAGTCCCTATTGAAAACAATTGGATTGTTGCCTTGTAAACACAAGTACTGCATAAATAAAACTTCCAGAGACTGCATGTTTTGAAGTTCCTTTAAAGTGAACTCTCCTTGGAGCTGAGAGACAGTGCCCACAGCATGCTACTGTTTTGCAGAGCCTGTTCACGTGTAGGAAGATATCTGATGAAAACCCAAGTGGGAAAAGTGATGATCCCAGGGGTGCATACCGATTAAAAATTAAAATAATATACTGGGTAAAAAAATTATGTAAATCACATGCAAATCATGCAAATAGGAAAATAGTGAGTTTATCTCTTGAGAAAGAAAACTCAGAAATGCCTATTGCCTTTCCCAGTCATCTCTTTGTCTGATACAAACAACAGAAATCAGAGGCAGTGGATCTTCTTTTCCCTTTGGCTTTTGGAATAGACCCAGTGGGAGAAAATGTAGACATAGCCTGGTGCTTGAAATGTGGGTTTGACATATAGTTACCTGAAAGTCTTTTATGTGTGTTCTGAGCTCACATTTTTACAGGAAAAACAGCAATAATTAACAGGAATAGTAGCTCAGCATTTATACAATTTGTTCATTGTAGCACAGAAGTATATCCAACTAATGGAAAAAAAAAATCAGATTAGCCATGTTTCTTTTTTTAGTAAATCAACTAGCCTGAAATGCTTGTCTTTATGTACCATTATGGAAATCAGTCCAATCCAGGCTGTTGAGTATTGCAGTCTTTGCGTAGAGGGAGGATGAAAGATGATGTGTGTCCTAAAAGTATGTCCTATTCATCTAATGTACATAGAGAAGACAATATAGAGGAAGATCACAAGAGCTGACAGGTTTCTTTAGAGCCTCTGAACTCTCAAGGAGGTCTGTCTGCTCAGTGCATCTTGTAGCTGTGGGAAAAGGTGAAAGCATACAGAATCACAGAGTGGTTAAGGGTGGAAAAGACTTCTGGTGGCCATCCTGTTCAATGCCCCTGCTCAGGCATACCCACCTATACCAGAACTGCCTAACAGCATGTCCAGATGGCTTTTTAATATCTTCAAGGAGGAAAGACTCCAAAAGCTTCTGAGCAACTTGTGCTAGTACTTGGACAAACTCACAGTAAGAAAAAAAAGACATCTTTATGTTCAGAGGGAACCCCCTGTTCTTCAGTGTGCACATATTGCCTTCGGTCTTGTCATTGGGCACCACTGTAAAGAGCCTGTCTCTGTCCTGTCTGCACCCTGGTCCTACAGGTATGGCTACACACTTATGAGATCCCCCTAAGCTTTCCCTTCACCAGGTTGAAGAGTCTCAGCTCTTTGACTTTGCTTATCCGTGAGGTGCTTCAATTATCTCTGTTGGTTTTTGGTGGATTCTGTGTCCATCTCTCTCCATCTCTTGCTCAGGGAAGTGCAGACCTAGACCCAGCACTCCAAACGTGACCTGATTAGTACTGCATAGTAGGGAAGTATCACCTCCATTGACCTGCTGGCAACACTTAATGAAGCCCAGGACACCGTTAACTGCCTGTGATGCTAAGGCAAGTTGCTGGCTCATGTTCAAGCCCAGATAGTCATCTTACCACCCATCAGTGAAGCCAGGCTTTGCATCTTTGACATGACACTACTGTGACATCTCCTCTCCTTTATGAACCTCTGTGCTAGGGAAGAGAGAAATTGTGGCACTGCACAGTGTACTGGCTCCCTTCAGGTGTCCCAGCTGGAAAATGTATTTTCAGGCTGCACTCCTGTAGCTCCTCTCCAGCCTTGAAATGCCTCCTCCCATGGCATTGGGTTATGCAGTTGAAATAGAGCCGCTGGACAGAAGGTGTGCACACCTGTGCTGTAACTGCTGTGGGGGAATCAATCTAATACTGTGTGATCTCCTGTGTTTTGTTTTGTGGCATATATTGGGCAGAATCAGGGCAGTTGAAAACAATCCAGGGCAATCAGGAGTTAAAGGGAAATGCAGAGTACTGTGGTTAGGTTTTTTATTCTTTGAATGTTTCTGTCACTGCGAACATAGCCTAAGATACTTTTACTATGGATACAAAGGCTCTATATCTCCTAATTCTTCAGGAACAACTTGTTTACACCTGGCTGCACTAAGATCATAAAGATGCATGCTGTTGTTGATAGTTATCAGAAGCCTTCTGTCTTCATAGTAAATGACATTTACAAAAGCTCCTAATCAAGTGGCAGCTGGGGCTCTGCTGTCAGGTGTGAATACAAGCACTTATGCCTCTGTGATCCTTAAAAGTAAGACTTGCTCTCCCAAAGCATCACTTAATATCTTAGTACCAACAGAGAGCAATGCATCTGTGAGTCTTGTATTTCCAGGTAACAGAAGTGCTTCTTCAGCTGAGTGAGGATGCAGTTGTATCACTGCCAATTTAAGTATCTATCAGTAAAGTGCTCTGGAGTTACTGCATTTTCCCCATGCTAGAGAATAATTTGATTTGCTGTTGTATTAGAGCTGGCAGGTGCTTAAGGTTAAGGTTTGTTGCTCTTTGACAGTTACCAGATCCTTTATTTTGAAAGCCAGTTCCTTTGATGAACAGGAAATCCCAAACATCACACATCAGAGGCTGAACTTCTAGTCTAGCATTCCTTTAGCTGTGCACAGCTCAGTGAGTTTCTTTTTATATTCTTCTTCTTCTTTTTCTTTCTTTGTCAAGGATCACTCTGTTTTATCCCTGTAGCACACATTGTTTAATGTTTTTTGTGCATGTGCAGCAAAGGGAAAAATGTGCCTTTGAGAAATTAGCTGCTATTACAAAATTCAGATCCAGAGTCACAGCCACAAGAGCTTATGGTCAAACTGTACTCTCTCAATGAATAAAAAAAAGTTTCCATGGTAACTTTCTAATGAATCTACTTGAGAATCTTTCCAAGAAGAACTTTTCCCCATCAGATTAGACATTTGTGAGGTTGAGCTCCTATGCTGTAGCTACAACTGCTACATGGTATTGCTGGTAGTTTCTACATAGCCCAACTATTTTCAAGGAGAGAATCTCAAGCATGATCTGTACAAGCAGCATACATAACCAGGTCAGGGCAGGATTTCACTTAATTTAAGGCATCATCAGCTGAGGTAATTATGTTGGCTTCCTTTAGAATCAATGAAGAGAAATAGATTCTTTCAAGGTGTTGTTCATTTGGCTTGTTTTAGACATCAGTATTAGGCTGAGTTGAATCATGCCCTAGAAGTGACATTTTCTATTTTCTTTAAAAGGAGCTGGATAATTGTATCATACTTGTCAATATCTGTATCTGGAGAAATATCAGTATCTGCCCCTCTCACTCCCTATACACTTTTGTAATCTAGAGGTCTAGAAAATATGCTTTTAGCAAAAAAAGGGTAGAGTGAGTAATTAAATTGTCTGTCAAAGGTAAAATGAGGGACATGCATGCAACAGTTTTCAAATATATAAGTCATCTGAGAAGAACGGAAAAGTGATCAAACTGGACAAAAGTAGTGAACTGAAGACTTCTAATAAGGATAGAGAGACATCAGTGTTTCACTGAAAATTACTGAGTATCTACTTTTTTTTTTATTTTGAAATATTCCACAGTTTGTTTCATTTTCCAGAACTCTGCAAGTTCCAGCCTTCTACTTTAACAGAAAGTTACTTACTGATATTCATTTTTCCTGTTGTCTTGACTGCACATGCTTGTATGCCCTCACTTTGTTTCTCAAGAATGTAAAAAACCCCAAGCAAATGTTTTTTATTTTTCTTTTATCTTCTTTTCTAATGTTTTCTCCTTCATTGTAAAGGGATTTTTTAAGCAAGGGTTTTATGCTGGGATTTTCTGAGAGAGTGGCTGACAAAGATTTTTGTCCACCTAGGATATAAGAAGTGTAATAGCGTTTGAATGGAAATAAATTCTGAAAAATACGGTTAAAATATCAGAAAAGCTATTAAAAAAAGTGTATATAGTATCTACAAATTACAGGGCCTCATTGGACATAGCGGGGATGTCGCATGAAAAGGGGATGCTTCCTTGACTTTTAACGGGGAAATGTACTTGACCCTTACTATTTAATTTGGCTGTCAGTTCCCCAGGAAATCTGAGAACCTTGTGCCCAACCAGTCTGTCAGCATCCTGTTAGGGTGACTGACCCTTTAGTGAGCGGTCCTGCTGGATTGGAGGGTGTTTAACTGAGTTAGTCAGAGAAATAAACCAAAACAGCATATGGGACACTCCTCAGAGGGTCTTCCTCTTTATCTGAGTATATTATTCACTGCTGGTGAATGCTAGTGCCCATGAAGGCTTCCCACTAACAGTTTAGGGAATTACACTCTTTATTAATATAAAATTGTGACAAGTCAGTGATAGTAGCTGACTGTAAAAACATATTCAAAGCAATACTCAGACAAGCTCTAATCCTCAGCAAAAGTATTCAGCATGCATAGAGTATGATTCTTACCCTATAGGGGAGAAGACAGGTTTAGCCCATCAACTAATCCTAGAAATTATGATGGAGTCTTCCTTAACTTTGCCCCCATTCTCCACCTGCTTTTATAGTGTTTTTTGTATCTTCCCTCATTCTTCACTTTCTTTTATACTATTTCTTTGTGTTTAGGTAGAGCTTGAGTGACTCTAGTCATGCATACCTTTGTTAGAGATTGGTGTAAAATTATCTTGCTTTGCTTTTAAAGTACAGTCAAAAATATTATAGAGCATGTGCTCTATTACAGCTGGGGGTTTTCAGGGTCGGTTCAACCCCAGCAGCTGTTGGTGTCCCGGATAGAGAAGTACTGATAAGTACAACTTGTCCAGGTGCCTCAGGCAGGCTCCCAGCCACAGGCAATCTTAGCAAGCAGCTCAGCCTTTAAGTGAGACCAGCTCTTTGGTGGATTCAGCTCTTTAGTGATTTCAGCTCTTTGCTTGCGAAGTACCTCAGCAGGCACAGAGGTGAGAGAGGAGAAGCACTGTATGAAGTTCCACGGATGTGTCTTTATCGGCAGCTTCTGCGAAGGGTGACAGTGACAGCTCTTCTGCCAAACTAGGCAGAGGCAGGGATTCACATACAGAGGTGTAGGGGTTTTGGGAAACAGTCCCATAGTAAGGGTCGAGATGAATATGACCTATCATCTTACAGAGAGATAACGAGGGTTCAAAGGTGGAAGAGGAGTTTCTTTGGTCCAGTCATCATGACTAGGCATTTCTTATCTTAGGCAACTGACCGCCAGGGAGGCCTTGCAGGCCCTGTGGCCCTGTGGCTGCTACAGTACCCAGTAAGGTGTAGTTGTAGCATGTAGGTGGGTAACTTTGCAATTGTTAATATTACAATTAGGCTTTAATGAACCATGTTCATCTGAGGAGAGTGATTTCCCCACAGCTGTTGGCTCAGCAGCAGGACATCTTTCCCTATATCTCCTGGATGACAGGTGTTATGTGCTTTATTAGCTGAAGAGTACTATTCTGTTCCCTGGGGTAATCACATATCATCTGAACAGAGAGAGACATAATTCCAGAATTCTCTCCCAGGATTTTCCTGGGAAGCTGTGAGAAAGCTCACAGAAAACAATTCTTATCTCCACTTGCTGTCCCTGTTGTTGTGCACATGTGGAATGTGTTATGGAGATCGTTTACCAAAGGGTGGTTTCTTAATTGGACTCTGGCAATAGTGTTTTGGTTGATTGACCAATTAGGTCAAAGCTGTACCAGACTCTACCAGACTGTCTCACAAGGGTGATGGGTTTTTCATATAGTATAGCACAGTGTAGTGTAGTAAGAATCAATGCTCATTATTCCCCCATTCAGGGAACCAGTGCCACAATGCTTGCAGCCCTTCCCTGCAAGCATTTCAACAGTGACTGGCCTCGGTGTCTCCGCTCCACTTCTTCCTCCATTCCTTCCTGCTTAGCAGGAGCTTAGAGTTGCAGATCATATGCATAGGGAATCATCATGGAATAAGTTTTGAGCATGCCAACCATATTCCATCCTGGAGTAGCAACTGTATTTTACCCTATAATTTCCATAAATTTATAACTTCTGTTAGGATGCAAATATAATTTCTAAGTTTCCTCTAATTTTACCCCCAGCCAGCTTTCCACAGGGAAGATTTCACATGTTTCAAAGCAATCAGCAATAGTGCTATTAAAGATAAGTTTAAAACCTCTTTCTCATTCCTCTGGTTTACTGGTTGTATTAATAGGAAATTAATTAGTGAGATAATTAGAAATATGACATTGTATGTTTTTACTCTGTATATTACTTTTTTTTGGTCCCTTTGTACCAGTAGAAGTGAGTCAGTCAGACAAAAGATTTTTGACTGTACAAGGTGTTTCAAACCTCTGGTACCATCGAAAGAAGTAGTTCCGCTTTCTCATCACCTTCAGCAACTGCAGATAGTACTGCATCTGGTAAAGGCACCAAAATTAGGAGTTAATCCTGGATAAAGTCAGTGTCTTTGCTTTTCTTCCAGTGTCATCTTGGTGCAGATTAGGAAACAAATGCAAGACGAAAGGATGGGACCGCCTCCTTTGGTCACTAATGTAAAATATTGGTAAAAGCAGGAATCCAGTTGAATGACACTTGTTTATTTTGACTACTTTGTGGCCAGTAGTTGCTGCCTTCATCAGTAGTTGACATATTTTATTAACTTGGCCAAGGGTGAAGTTTAAATAGTCTTCTAATTGCAAAATACTGGGAGCAAATTGTACTATAACAAGAAAGTACATTTTCATCTTCCTTTTTTTTCATCAAGGCATCATGTGAAAACCTCTTAATGGCTTTAGAGTGGTGACGTCAACCTAGACCTGCTGTTGTGAAATTGCTGAATGAATCTAACTAATACTTGTCTACTGTCTTCCATGTGCTTACAGGTGAAGCAATCTTTAGATACATTGAAGTGACCTCCTGTTTGGAGAGCAAGCCATTTGCAAGTTGTCTCAGAGGAAATTTAGCAATTGAGATGACAAACATGGATGCTACTACTCTGTTGTGTAGAGAGCTACTTCAGACTGTAGTTTTTAGCATTACAAATACAGCTGAATTTTTTCTGGAAAGAAAAGAAAAAATACTTACAAAAATGTATGTCAAAAATACTATGATTTTGTTTTGGACAGCCAAGTTCTGACATTGTGTCTATTAAGCTTCATTTTCCAGTGTGCTTTTTCAAAGCAAAGAAGATATATTTGAAAGGGTGAAAATGTAATTTCAAATTTGGTCGTTATCCTCTATTATTTTTCTGTTTGACCCAAAGATCAGTTCACAATTTGATCATGATGAGGACATGCTCATTTCTGCAATAGTTAAGTTTCCTCAGAGATTAACCTTTGATTTCTGGATTGCTAGCCCAAAATTTACTGTGAGTTGGTGCAAGCTTCAGTCAATTTGACATATTTTCTTTTCTTAAAATGTTTAAGCTTTCAAACTCCTTTTTCAGTTCAGAGACCGAGAGCAGAAGGTGAGTGCAAATCCAATAGCATATATTCTGAAATACTTTGAAAGTTATACTACGTAATTTGAGACTTTCTGACCATTACCTTGAGCACTTTTCTTGCCTCAAGTGTCTAAAATTCACAGCTATTATGCATCAGCATTTAGAACATCAGATGGAGCAAAGGTTTACAACCTGCATCCTCCTTGCAGAAGAAACAAAGTGAGAGGGAGGGAAACCACTGAAATTGCTCCCACTTTTAAAACCTCAGAAAGAAAATGCATGGGAATTTCCAAACCTTTTCTTAAACTGGAGACCACGAACTTCTTGTCCATTACCAGTGAATGAGAAGATGATAGTGAAACTTGGAGAAAAACAGATTTATGTAGGGGACTTGCTTCGGGGACAGTAGTACACCTTCGTGCACTGGAATCAGGCACATTTTATGTGTCAAAGGCTATTAAATATGATATGTGCTGGAATGTTGACTATGGATGTTGCAGATTAGTGGCAGACTGGAAGTTTTGGAGAGAACTAATGGAATTGTACAGGCACCCTCTAATGAGTGGCTGGTGGACTGTGTTAGTTTTGTGTGGCCTGGTTTTTGGTAGTGGGGGGGACACAGAGCTGGCTTCTGTGGGAAGCTATTAGAAGTTTACACCATGTCCAGCAGAGCCAATCCGTGATGGCTCTGAAGGTGGACATGCTGCTGGCCAAGGCTGGGCCAATTAGAAATGATGGTAATGCCTCATTGATGGTAATATATTCAAGAAGAAAATCAAAATAAAGTGAGAGGCCATTTGAATTCCAGCTAGACAAGAGAAGGAGGTGAAAACATGTGAGGGAAACAACATAGGAGACACCAAGGTCAGTGGAGAAGGAGGGGCAGGAGGTGCTCCAGGCACCCAAGCTGAGATTCCTCTGCAGGCTGTGGTAAAGACCATGGTGACGCAGCCGTGCCCTGCAGCCCATGGGGGTCCATGGGGGATACAGTGATCCACCCATACCCCATGGGGAAGATGTTCACACTG
This sequence comes from Melospiza georgiana, assembly GCF_028018845.1. Classification (NCBI taxonomy): domain Eukaryota; kingdom Metazoa; phylum Chordata; class Aves; order Passeriformes; family Passerellidae; genus Melospiza; species Melospiza georgiana. The sequence goes on from NC_080430.1 coordinate 57,583,844, forward strand.
GAGCAGGTGGATGCATGGAGGGGGCTGTGATCCAGTGGAAGATCCAGTGGAGAGAGGGAGCCCCTGCTCCCAAGCTGCAGCAGCCTGCACCCTGGGAAGAGTGACCCACTCTGCACTTATTTTGTCAGGACTATTCTCTGTGGGTGGGACTCACGTTGCAGCAGTTTTAGGAGGTCTGTTGCTCATAAGATTGGAGCCATGTTGGAGTAGTTAATGGAGAACTGTCTCCTGTGGGAAGGAACCCCATGGTATAGCAGGGGAAGAACTCCTCTCCCTGACCAGTGGAAGAAAACCTTGGAAGACGAACTGACCAAAACTCCTATGCCCTGTCTCTCTGCGCTGTCAGTGGGAAGGAGGGAGGGGCTGAAGGAGAAAAAGGTGTTTTAAGGCCTTATTTTACTTCTCCTTATCAGCTTCTGATTTTGTTAGTCAAAAACTCACTTTGTATCTCTAAGATGAGCCTTTTTTTGCCCTTGGAGAGTTTTCTCCCTGTCCTTATCTCAATTCAAGACCCCTTTGTTAATTTTTTCTCTCCTGTGAGAAATGAAGCTTACTTTTAAAATTTTAAAGGTTTATTATTACTATTAAACTTTTAAAATTTCAAAAACAAGTGATTGGTGTTTTTCATAAGCAGAACCATCCAATTCTCTAATGGTCCAATTGTCCTTAAGCTCCAATGGACTCCTGGAACAGATCCCGTGTACAACTTGTCTGGAGCTGACATTTGTACACCCAGATTACAGATGAATAATCTGGCCAAAATGATTATGAGGATCTTCTAAGTTTCATACCCACCCCAAGCACACTCCTGGAACTACATCACACACTCCAAGCATGCTCCCAGCTCTTATACACACAAATACTCACAATCCTCTAGATCTGCAGCTTTTCAGGGGCTTTTTACTTTCTTCCCCCTCTTCTTTTTCGTTATCCAGTCTTCGTTGTCTTTGGGGTGTCGACCTGCAATCACCGACAGCCCCAGGAAAGGTTGTTTGAGCTGCCAAATTTGGTGAGGGCACAACATTTGTACAAAATCACCTAGGGCCACAGAGATGAGGTTTATATCCTGGACAAGTCCCCATTTGTGAGAAATGAAATTTTAAAATTTCAAAGGTTTTTTCAACGTCTTGTCAGTCAACTCCTTCATTGCTGTCTGTTGGCGGAGATCACTTTCTTACAAGTTGATTGGAGATCAGGTGTTGTCATGACTCCTAGTAACAGCCTGCCCTCCCCCCTTGTGCCTTGACTAGTGACTACAATACAAGGGGGAAGGGATAAAGGACTATGGGGAGAACATACCTAAATAATTTAACTATAAAATTTTACCTCTATAAAATTTTCTTTTAACATGCACATAATATTTTTCTCTTAATTGTGAGAGCCAACTATCACATTATCTATTTATAACATCTCCCCTGCTCAGCTGTAGCAGGGGAGGGTGAATGAGCAGCTTTCATGGGTGCCTGGCATTTGGCCAGTGTCAAAACATGACGTCGACTTACCTCAGTGAATGTCTATAAGGTTGCATACACAACTTAATCAAGCTAGCTGTGAAGTGGAGGGACCCAAGCTGACTTCAGCTCGGAATTATTTTCTCATTATAGTATCACCCTGTCATACTCAAAAAATAACACTTTCTGAAAGCTTACTAATTTTACTTCTTAAACTTTTATTAAATTGTGCTGTTTTGAAAGGGACAAAAGCACTGTAAAGACTATTGGATCCTGAGCTGTTCTCGCTGTATGCTAAACCTGTTCAATGTGTACATTAGGGTTCACATGCACAGACCAATCTAAAGCCAGGTTGCAGTACACTTCATTTAGATTCATGATTTCTCATGACTTTACTTTTACAATTAGCTCATGTGACTCTTTTTATTGAATGAATGTACATATTCAATTTTTTGAGCTTTTCTTATTCAGCTCTTGAAGAAATTCCTGCATCTTAAGGGTGCATTTCAAGAATTGACATATTGAAGCTGAATACATTAAAGCCTTCTTATCTGACACTGAAAGGATACTGCATGTATTCAGGAAATAATCAGTTATATCTGCAGTTCTACTCTGAGAGACTTAATCTGGCTGTGGCTGATTATATCTGCAGCTGAAACTTATGATGTTTTGAGAAATCTTGATATGGATAGTTTGTAATTGTTCTTTGAAGTTTTATAAATTAGTCACGTTTTAAAATTTTAGTTTTCCTTCTGAATATACTGTGTTTACATTCTGGCTTGAATCCCGGGATACTTCTTATTCAACAAATAGTATTCTTTAGACAAGCCTCAAGAGATTAAAAGAATTCTTTCACACTCTTGAAATATTATTATTATTATTATTATTATTATTATTATTACTACTACTACTACTACTATTATTGTTATTACTATTATTATTATTATTATTACTATCCTCGAACGTGACCTTAGAAAATACAAAGAGTTAGGTGACTGGCTGTCATGGTTTAGGAGTGGTACTGCCCAGTTCAGTGCCCCCACCAAGACTCCCAAAGCAGATACTGCTGGTATCTCTCCCCCTCTTCTCCTCCCCTTGTTGCTCTGGGGATGGAGTTGAGAACTGGTGGCACAAAAGATGACAATCATGGGTTGAGGGTTGAGATGAGAGTAATTTACTGGAAGCAGCACCAATACTAATAACAAAAGTGTACAAAGAGAGGCTGATTTACGTGCAAAATGTTCAAGCCTGGGACAATGAAACAGCCTGGAGCCATCCCACCATCTGCAATGCTTGTTCCCCTGGAAAGGAATGCCCTTCTTTTTAGAAGTGGGGGCAGAAAGACAGAAAAAATAAGTTCCTTTCTCTCCACCCCCTTCCCCCTGTCCTGCTTCCCACAAATGATGCGAGATTGTCTTGATTAACTTTTAGCAGGCCCCAGGCTCTGCACCTTCACAGCTACTACAAAAAATTAATCTTCTCCTTGGCCCATTTCTGGTGGTTTGTGGGTGATGTCAAGCACACTCTTTGAGACAAACCAGGACATGTGACAGGCCTGACATTTCCTTGACTGTGCTGTGGGTATAGTGAGGCTGTTACTGCAGGCATACTGATTTTTTTTTTTCAGCCCAGGCTGGAACATCTCACCCAACATTTTGTGGGAAAAGTGAGACAGAGTGGAAATTTTCCAGGGTAGAAATCCATTTTGATTTAGATGGAATGTACATCTTTAAGTATGTAGCTTGCTGTGTAGTCTGGCTGCAAAAAAGCCTAGGCTCAGAGAAACTGCTTCAGTGAAGGACAGAGATAAGGGGGGGAGGAGACAAAGAGTGATAGAGAGAGACAGAGACTGCTGTGAGAGCAAGCCAACCTGACCTAGGAATTCTTTCTGATAAAGAAGAACTAGCGGCAAATGTCATGCAAAATTCATAAAAATGAATATGTATGAACCTGTTGCAGTGTGATGTAATAGCCTGTCTCAGCATCCCGGTTCTCTTCCCAGGTGTGCCAATAACTCCTCCCTTCCCCTCCCTTGCCCCTGCTAAGTGATGTCTGTCAATCTTGACATTCCAGAAAGGGCTTTGAGTGATTGGCGAAGTTCAAAAGCTGCCTCTCAGCCCTGGCAACATTGGGCCATCCAGGTGTCATTTGTCCCCTCAGACTCCCCCCTCCTTACCTGGCTGGTGGGATCCCTACCCCTTCCCTTCCCCTCTCTCTGGGCTTAAAAGACACTGCAACCATGCGGTTCATGGCTTCTGTTGGAGCTGTTGCTGCATTCAGGGGCCTGTGTGCCAGGAATAAAGCTCTGGATCGAAACCCTCCAGCAGAACCTGACTCCTTTTTGCTTTACCTCGCCTAAAGCCTTTCCTCAAGAGGTAAACCTGAGCTCCTGCATGCCTGGACTTGTAAAAACCTTCCATTTAAAGAGATGGCTTGTGAAAGATCAAATTTATAAAAAGTGAAACCAATTAAATGATAGGCCATAACTGACACTGCAGTCAGGTTTTGGCAAGATCTCATAATGTAAGGTGGATAAGCATGAAAAGAAATCTACTTTTATGATTATAAAACATCTAATATAATAGTCTTAGAGAAAAAGCTGCTGGAGTTTTCAGAGATGATATTACTGAAGAGTTTATCCAGATTGTGTATCCAGTGTAAATTCATCTATGTATCTGTGTTCTTCCCTTATCTAATGTATTTTTCCTCTTCCTCTTCCACTGACCATCTTATTAAAAGTGTGAAATTTATAGTTAAGTTTGTCTGCCCTTTGACAGATTAAAAAAAGTAGTCTCCTTGAAAGAATATCTTTACTGGTGTGTGAAAAACACCTGACATTCTTTTACAGACTCTTAGCTGCTTAATGGCAAAATATAGATGATTTGCTATTGTCTGTCAGTGTTGCTGAATCAATGCTATTTCAGTGGTATGGTTTTTTTGCATTGGACTAGGAGTTAGGCAAAGGGTATTGGAAAGCTAAATTGACTGAGGTGGCATTCTGGTGAAATGGATACCTTCTGTAGAAAATGGTGGCAAACTGTAGGAAATAGTTTAATGAGGCAATCACTAAAAAAAGGAACCTGCCTATAAGGTGGGCATATAGTGAACTTGAATATGAGTGATCTATGTTAATCAAAGAACTCATGAAGATATTTTAATAATTGCAGTTTGAAGCTTTTGAACTTTCCAGGCAGTTACAATACAACATAAAACTTTTGAAATTGAAGAAATTTGTCTAAGCCTAGTATTTTGTTGTCTACTTGGATAAGAAAGTACAGAGAGCATGTGAATATTTTCCCATAGTGGATTGATTACAGGATGAAGTCTCCTGCCTGTAAAGGCTGTCTTTCTGAAAGAACAGCTGTTACTTTCAAACTACTTGCACTTTGCTATACCATTTACTGAGATTTATTTGCTTCCAGGTTGGAATGGAAAATGTGCATGGTATTAAAAAAAAAAATAGAAAATGTTGCAATGGAAGTCAAAAGGTGTCACCCATTTAGGAGAATAAAGTAAATATCCATAGTTTTCATGCTGACAGTCTCATCTAATCAGATGAAAATCAGCCTAGACTTCATTCTACAAGACTCAAGAGTTGTTGCAGCTGGAATAGCTGCTAATAAAGTCTGGGGTAAGGAAGCAAAAAGGGCCTTTGCATAATATCCACAGATGTTTAATTCAGCTGCACAGTAAGATGTTCAGGGTCCAAGTGCACACTCATGGGGAGAGTCCAGGTTTCTGTGTATCAAGAGGTAGGGGCTGAACAGGGATATTGGGGCGGTGCAAAGATGAGGGCCAATGGGGGAATAGGGAGGGAGTGGCTGAGGGACATAGATTCAAAGAAAGGAGCCAATGGGATCCAGAGAGCTTTTGAGGGAAGCTTAGTGTGTCTCTCTAACTCAGGGAATGCCTCTCAGGGTCTCCACAGAGTGTGGCTGGAGAATAAGCATATCTAAAGGGACAGTGGTATGAGAAATATACGAAAATACTAGAAATCATCTTTGGTGTGGGTTGTGACTTTTTTGTCAGAAATTAATCTTTTTTCCTGTCCCAGATTGCAAGGCAAGATGTATTCTATTTGCCATCTGTATGGCAGTTGTCTTCTGTCAAGTGGAGAGTTCTCCTTATCTCTTCCACAACCAATCCTCCCTCCGGGGAGACATCTGCTGATAACAGGCTACTGAATGTCACTGCATGACTGATAAGACCTATAGCATCCCATTGTGAGATGCTCTGCCCAGAGGGAAGAGCCAAGCATTCCTACCGGGATATAATCTTGAGATTCTGGAACACCAGCATGGCTTCTCCATTGGATTTCCCAGAGGAACAGCTGCCTCTTCCACTGGATCTTCAGAGGAAGACTACACCCAACACAACCGCACCTGACATGCCAGGAGGACTGCAGCCACAATTCCAATTGGACTGTTACCAACACCCTGACCAACAGGGTGTCAGGTTGTATTCTGACTCTGTCAGTGTTGTTTTGGTTTACTGTATTGTTTATTTTATAATTTTATTTTCTTCCCTATTAAAGAACTGTTATTCCTGCTGCCATATTTTTGCCTGAGAGCCCCTTAATTTCAAATTTATAGCAATTTGGAGGGAGGGGGTTTACATTTTTCCATTTCAGGGGAGGCTCCTGCCTTCCTTAGCAGACACCTGTCTTTCCAAACTAAGACATTTCCCCAGCTTTATTAATTCATACCTGGTTTCACCCAAAAACTTATTACTATTAATAAACTTGAATAAACAAGGTGTTGAGAAGATTTCAGACCATCTGGACAAAAATTCTTATTTACATATATGTAGGATAAATAGGCAGAATTTCCACAGTAAAAATTGCATCAAGTAAAATCTTCTAAGATTTTCACAGTGAGCAAATGCAGAAATGCTCTTTGCTTCTGAATCCTTTCCTTATACCGCATTGGGTCTGGACCATTCCCAGGCAGAGGTTATCTCAATTGTAGCAGGAATATTTCTAGTAATGCAGGTTTAGCATCCCCTGTATTTCTGTTCTGATCATTGCTTTGCTGTTCTCATCACACCTTTGCTCTGTCGTGCATCGGGAATATTATGGTTAGAACAGAGATTTTTCACATTAGCAAGAAAAGAATATTTAATGGAGAGGAAATATGCAATGTACAGTAAATCAGTAAAGTTACCTGTAGAAACTGACCAGCCCACACTAGTGGTATTGCAGAAACAGGGAGTCCTGTAGCTGATGCAACTGCAGAGGCTGCTCTGATGCAATGTAACATTGACTCTGATGGCTGACCAGAGTGAAAGGCTAAATTTAAGACACCAGAAGACTACTTATGAGAAGGATTGCTCAACAGAAAAGCCAATGGGAAAAGTGGAAGGCAACTCAAAATAATGATGGAATTATGGTCATTGGAGCAAAACTAATTCTGCCAAAGAAATACTTCCTCAGCATGGCTGGATGATTTAATGACAAAGCCCATGGAAGGATGGAAGCAATATCTAAACCAGTACAGAAAGTATGGGTGGCTACAAGAATTTTTGCTGCTGCAAAATGAATCACAAATAACTGCCCAGCTTACCAGAAATTCTCAAGTATCAGACTGAGCTCTGAGACCACAGGCCTAGTTGTAAGTGATAGTAGATCATCTCTCAGGCTGGGCAGAAACCTTTCCAAAAAGAAGGGTTGACACATGAGTAGTAAAAGCCTTGCTAAAGGAATTTATATCTGAATATGGGATACCAGAGTAGGTTGAACTAATGAGACAGAGGTGCTCATTTTATAGCAAATATGATCAACAAGCTGTGTAAGTCTTTGGAAATTGAAAGGAAATTACATATGCCATATCACCCACAGCATTCATGAAATGTAGAGAAAACTAATACAATGTTAAAAGAGAAATTAGTAAGAGTATGTGCATCTACTTACCTGAAATGGCCAGAAGCCTTAAACTTGGTTCTGTGAGATGTACAAAATGCTCTACGGTGACCTGTAGGACTCCCAGTGTAAAATCTCTTTGGAGGCACTTAGCTCTGCCAGGAACTTATATCCCAGATAAGACCAACTTATTGGGTAGCACTTGATATAGTGTGTTTTATATATAAAAAAAAGGTTTGAAGAGCAGAGAAAGTATGCACAATGATATCAGAGAATTTCATGGGTTGGAAAGGACCCACTAGGATCATCAAAGTCCAACTCCTGGCCCTGCACAAGACAGTCCCAAGAATCACACTATGTGTCTGACAGCATTCTTGAACTCTGACAGGCTTGATGCTGTGACCACTTCCCTGGGGACCTTGTTCCATGTCCAACCATGATTTGGGTGAAAAACTTTTTCCTGACAGCTAACCTAAACATCCACCTCATACAATTCCCTCAGGTCCTGTCACTGGTAACCAGAGAGAAGAGATCAGTGCTTGCTCCTATGTTTTGTGTTGTGAGGAAGTTATGGACAGCTGTGAGATCTCCCCTTCTTCTAGGCTGAATAAACCAAGTTATCTCAGCTACTCCTCATATGGCTTCCCTCCAAACTCTTCACCCTCTCAGTAGTGATGTGGTATCAGCCCACACCAGCTGAAACACAGGTACATACATGTACAGCCCAGAAAGGAAGCTTTAAATGAGGTATTGTCTAGAAAATCCAGATTAGAACCCAAATAAGAAGGCAAAAAGAGTAGTTGTAATAGAAGACTCATTTTTTAAGGGGATCAGAGGGCCTGATATACAGACTGGACCCAACTCACATGGATGTCTTCTGTCTCCCAGCAGGCAAGGATAAGGGACATCACTGGAAAACTCTCCAGTCTACTAAGACCCTCTGACTATTATCTGTTATTGATTGTTCAAGCCATCAGCAATAAAATAACAGAAGTCTGAGGGCAATGGAAAGAGACTTCAGGACTTCGGGATAATTAGTTGAGGAAACAAGAGCAGAGGCTGTGATTTCCTTGGTCCTTCTCATAACAAGGAATAATATTGATAAGAATGCATCAGGTCAATGTTTGGTTCCAAGCCTAGTGTAATTGGAAAAATTCTGGGTTTTTTGACCATGAGATGATCTCTTCAACACCTGGTCTACTGTCACCTGCTGGGATGCACCTTTCTCAGAAGGGAAGAAGAGTTCTAGCACAGGAGTTAGTAGATCTTGTTGAAAGAGCTTTAAACGAGCATGGAAGGAGGAAAGGGGAAATACCAGACTGGCCAGTGATGAACATTGGGATGGTGTGCCAAAAAGCTGAAGCAACTGTGGACTAATAGAATCCCTCAATCTGCTTCATGAGGTGTTGGCTACACTCTAACATGCATGAAATGTTTCTACACTAATGTACACAGCATGAGGAACAAACAAGGGGAGGCTTTGGCCCAATCCCAGAGATTTGATGTCACTGGCATAACTGAAACCTGCTGGGATGAGTCCTGTAATAGAAGGGTCAGAATGTATGGAGCTCACAGTTGGCACTGGCACAATTGGGGAGATCTGTATAAGAATCAAGGCATAAACAAATAATGTTAATATCATCATGTGAATCTACCAGACCTCCTAGCCAGGATGATGGTACTGATGAATTATTCTTTGATGAACAAAGGGACACTTTCAAGTTAACTGCTCCTGTCCTTATAGTGGATTTCTGTTTGGCCTAAACCAACTCAGAGCTTCACACGGCTGGTCCAGCCCAGGCCAGAAGATTGCTAAAAGCCTGGATCATAACAGGTCCTAAGGAAGCCAACTCAGAAAAACACCCTCTTTGATCTGATGTTTGTCAGCAAAGAGGCTCTAATGAGAAAAGTGATGATTGGCATCCATCTTGGCCACGGTGACCACAAAGTGATTGAAATCTCCACTGACAGGAGGAAAAGTGCCAGCAAAACTTCAACTTGACATGTGGAGAGCAGACTTTGGACTGCTCAGGGAATTAGTATGTAAAATACCCTGGGAAAATGTTTTTGCAGGTGCTGAGGTCAATCAGTGCTCATTACTTTTTAAACATCATCTCCTAAGGGTACAGGAGGTAGGCATTCCCTGTTGGAAGTTGAGCAGGCAAAGGCAGAAGGCTGGCTTGGCTGAACAGGGATCTTGTCTTGGAAATAAGGCAAAGAAAGGAACGTGTATGTCCAGTGGAAGCAAAGTCGGGGGACATGGGAAGAATACAGAGATACTGCTCTCCATTGTAGGAAGAAAATTTGTGTGATCAAAGCTCAATTGGAGCTGAAGCGGGCCAGCAAGTGTAAGACAATAAGAAGAGTTCTAAAATATACATTAATGGCAAAAGACAGTGTAGAAATAACATTGGCCTGTTGAAGGATGAGGGTGGTCATCTCACGGTGACATAGAAAAGGCAGAGGTATTTAATGCATTCTTTGCCTCTGTCTTCAACACAGATGGTGGACCAAGGGGTTCTCAGTGCCCTGAGCTGGAGGACCATGGCTGTGAAAATGTTCCCAGCTGAGCCTGAATTTGTGTGGGACCTGCTGTTTCATTTTGGTCCCTAAAATTCTGTGGGGCCTTCATCCAAGAATCCTCAAAGGTCTAGCTGATGTCGTTGCAAATCTCTTTTGATGGTTTTTAAACAGTCTTGGGAATTTGGTGAGGTCCCAGATGACTGGAAGCTACCAAATGTTGTCCTGATTTTCAAGAAGGGCAAGAAGGAGCACCCTGGAAACTACAGGCCTGCCAGTCTCACTTCAGTGCCTAGTAAATAATTAAAAAGATTATTCTGCGAAGTATTGAGAATCTGGAGGAAGTGCAGTCATTGGTCACAGTCAAGCATAGTTTCGTGAGTGTAAAATCCTGCTTGTTGAATATGACTTCCTTCTACGACAGGGTAACCTACTTAGCTCATCTCAGAAAGCCAGGGGATGTAATCTTTCCAGATTTCAGCAAAGCTTTTGGTACTGTCTCTCACAGGGTCCTTCACAACAAAATGTCCAGCATACAACTAAATAATTATGTTACAAGATGGATAAGCAACTGGCTCACAGGTCAGACACAAAGAGTTATAGGAACAGGGTAACATCAGACTAGTGACCTCTCTAGTGGGGTGTTTCAGGGTTCAATCCTCAGCCCAGTTTTCTTCATTAAGGACTTGGATGCAGAACTTGAGGGAGTATTAACCAAGTTTGCTGATGACCCTAAACTGGGAGGAGCTGTTGACTGCTTGCAGGCTGAGGCCCTGCAGAGAGACCTCAACAAATTAAAGGGCTGAAAAATCAGCAACCATATAAAGTTTAACCAGTCAAATGCCAGATTCTGCACCTGGGACACGGTGTAAGGCTATGATTCTAAATGACATTACTGTTTTAGGGTGTTCCTATTTTGCTGTTAAAATTTTAGGTTAGGAAAATCGGATACACCATTCTTACTTCAAATGAGTAGTGGATAACCAACCAACCGGGCAATAATTAACTTCTGAGAATCCTTTTCTGTATTGGTAATTATTTAAGCACTTGTGCACAAGAATCAGTAATCTTGTACTCTGCCCTATGACAATCATCTTAGCCTGAATTTTGCTATGTTTGTTACTTGTGATAATTTGGTATATAAGGGTAGTAGTTAAATTTCTTGAAATGGTTACATTTCTTGAAATTTCCCTTTTAATGTATAAGCAGGTATGCTTAATAAAAGAAAGAAAAGACTGTTGAGGACTATACCTAGTGCAGATAACCTGGCATGCAAGTTACAGCTTGTGCCAATGGTGTGAGGAAATAGAGAGCCCCAGGCAACAAGACATGATCTGGTGCAGATCATTTACATAAATAAGGGCATGGGGACCTGGGCCATAGTCCAGTGAAGTGAGGATGGTCAGAGTGGCCAGTCACCCAGAGACTCTTGCAAGAGCCAGTGAAGGATGAGAAGACCTCAGAATAAATATCAGTATTTTAATGGGTGCATAGAATGTAAGGGTTAAAACCCCAGGGATTTCTTTTTTGGGATACCTCCCTGGAAGCACCCAGCTTCAGCTGTCATAATGTTGATCACCATGGGAGCCACGGGCGCTATGGGAAACCTGGGGACAAGCTGGTGAGGGAAATCTTCTCTGACTGTGTGATTGTGATGCATGTAGTGAGTCAAGTGGGGTGCTGTCAATTCACCAGGGTTGTCCTCTGCAAAGGGGCTTCAGTCCCAACAATGAAAGTCTTGGATGATTGGAATGTGTCTTCTGATAGTTAGACAGAAAAGTTTGCTAAAGTTTTGTCTAAAGAACAGCCATAACATTACAGGCCCTTGAATAATAACATTCTGTTGATGTTGCATATATTTCTGCTGGTTTTGTGTAGCCATTGCTTGGCTTTGGACTACACGGTGTGAGAGGTTATATTTCTAGCTATTGTAGCTAGAAATACAGCTAGAGGGCTTGGCACAGAATCTCTAGGCTACCTGTAACTCTGGGTCAATACAGTTCTTGCACATTAGGTAGCTGCTCACATTTAAGAGCAAAGAGCATGGAGTTTTCCTGATTACCTGGGAAATTGTCTGAACATAATTATGGAATGGAGAAAGTGGATAAGAATTATTGCTGATCTTCTGTCTTTGTAACATCTAGACTGTGTGAAAAAAAAGATATTTAAGACAATCAGAAAAAAATGCTGCTGGTTCCTGTCCACAGCAGCAGATATTGCTGCTTCCAACAGGATTGTTTTCATAATTAATTTTCTTGACCCATGGGATAACAGCTCTTCTGAGTGGTTTCATCTTGTGTATTTAGTGTGTATTGCATCAAAAAGTAACCCTTAATCCATGTATTAGGTCCACTGGATAATTGATATGAAAGCTGGGAAAATATCAGAAAATTTTATCTAATTAAAATCAGTTGCTGACTTCAGACACACCAGGACAACCCAGGACAGGTGTGAAAGACTCATGTTATCTAATAAAATATATTTATGGGAAGCATTACATTTCTGCATTTGGAATGACCCTAATGTTTGTGCTTATTTCCGCTTTGAACTTTTATTTAGGTTTTCATGCTTATTTCCAAACTGTGGTTATGCAAAGGTAAAATGATAGCAGACCACCTTTATTTTTCAGAATTTTGACATGCTGGGCAATAAGCCTATGAATTTATTTTCCTTCTCATTGTTTTTTCAGGGTCTAAATCACAAAACTGCTTGTGGAACGCCATTATCGGTGGGCTGACCAGCAACCTCAAGGAAAGGCCAAAGCGGACCATTATCAATGACCTGAGGCCTCCTGAAGAAATTTTAGCAGATGAACTACTGCCAGTGGACAACCCTGAGGCATTGGTGAAAGCATCTTTCAGGTCTGACTGATATGAATTTACTGCATTTATCTTTGAGAGGCTATCTGTTTAAGATTAAATCTGTGATGTGAGTTTGGTGACAGAAATTGATACGGAAAGATTCTGTAATGCTGCATATCTTCATACTGAAAAAGAGTGTAAAAATAAATCCATAAATAATAGTGACTGGATTGGCCTTTAATTTCTTACACTTCATTAGCCTCCCCAAAAGATTATTTACTAGGCAGAAAGTCTGTAACTAGTCAAAAAATCAACAAAGACAGCTCATTATACGATGATGTCTTTGAAAGTTGGTACTGTTTCATTTGCAAGGGATTAAATGATGAAAAATTGCACTTTAGGTCATATGATGTGCTTCATTGATGCAAGGGTGAGTTACATCTTTTCCTATTGATGTAATATCTTGAGAACTGCCTAGCATTAATATATGAAGGGGAAGAACTCTGACCAGGGTCTTGCAAAATAGTGATTTCTGCTGTTGCAGAGTGATATATCTATATATAGATCGATATCTATATATTCTTGTGTTTCCCACTCTTTTATTTAATGCTGTCAATGTACAGTTACCATTTTTTTCTTGGAAACATGTTTTCTGAAAAACTGTCTCTCAAAGTGAGGTAGAGAATCCATAGGGCATACAATGGATTTTTGACTGAAATTTGAAAATTGGTGTGAAATTGGTGTGCCGAGAAAAAGCAAAGTGAGTGGCAGAATTGATTTTTCAAAATGTTTTTTCAGCTTATTTTTTTGTTGTTCAAAATTTGTGCTCTGCTTTTCTTTTGTATTAAACATACCTGTGTTTAAAATAATGTTCCTTGATTTGGATAAATTTCTCTGACTGCAGTGATTTTGATTATACCTGAGTCTGTGAAACTTATTTCACTCTTCATATGATTATTTTGAAGAAAATTGATTAAGTCTTTAAATTAGTTAGTTATTTCAGGTATTTGTTCATGCTGATTGATGTTTAAAAGCATAATACCATAAAGTGAGTTTATGCCAGTCTGTATTAATAACCCTGTAATTTCATAGTGGATTTTCAGTCTTTAATATTCACAATTAAATGATAAAGGACAAGGATTTCTGAACCTTACCATCCTTTTATGATGGCCTATGGTATTTAATGACTTAAAAGCTTTGTACCTCTGATATTTTAAATCTATAATTTCAAGAGATCTAAGTATTTGTCAGCTTTTACTTTGGATAACAATATATGAGTAGCAACATTCCTTACATTGCTATTGTCAAGATAATTTGAAACATTTAATGCAGCAAAATAGTGTGACAGCATTCTGAATAGTACAGCACAATAAGGACTGATGAGTTGGAAAATGTTATTTAACAAAACAGTTTTGCTAGTACAGTTTAAAAGGCTTTATAAACATCACAGAATCTTTGTATTGTATCAATATAGGTATTACTGTGTAATGTGGCATTTTGAGGGACTTTATAGATGGAAATCCAAACAAAACTATTGTTACAAAATAAATAGTAAATGCCTAGTTTTCCAAAGAATCAAAGCCCTGCGTGTGCTTAATAGTTTTGTGGAGGAGTGGGAGGTAAGAGAGTTGTCTTGGTTTGTAAAAAAGGTGTCGGTCAAGGAAGGCAGGAACCTCCCTTGGAATGGAGAATATGACCCCCTTCCATTCAAATTATTATAACTTTGAAATTAAGGGGCTTTCATGCAAAGATATGGGAAAAGGAATAACAGTTCTTTACGAATATGTAATAAGAGGGCAAACAACAACAACAATGGCAGCAACAACTAACAAAAACAGAAACCCAAATAAAAATCTTCTCTCAGCTGTCAAACACTTTCCCCTTTGTTGTGATCTGGCTTAAACTCAGAAAAGCAGAGAAAACACTGTGTATAAACCAAATAAATAAACGTCTGTGTATAAACCAGAAATAACTTGGAAGGTTCAAAATATACCCAAAAATGAGATTAAAGCCAAATGACGTTAGATGCTGGTACCAAAAAAATTTATATATTTTATTTAATAGTTCAAGAGGCAAAGAGAAAGAAAGAGAAAAGAAAGAGATAGAGAAAGAAGTGTGCATAGGGACCAGGGAGATGGGGAGAGCGACAGGGCTTAGGTAGAAGCATGTCACCCATCCAAGGATCCCTACATTGTTCCCCTCTGTCATAGACATATATTATTAGCTTTTTGCAAATATTAAAATGGATGCTATATGTATAATGCTAAAGTAACTTTGCTATAAAAATATAGTCTTTATTTTTGTTAGATATAGTAGTGAAATAGCTGATGTAAATATACTTGTGTTAAAATGCCTGCTTGGTTGGGATAACATCCAATGAACATTTGATGAGGACCCCTGCTCCTGATGTGCCAACTATCAGCACTCACCATCTGAAGACAGTATGGACCAAAACCCAAAAACTAGAGGTGATGATAAGAATGGACTAAAACCACAATGAAGAAATGTGCATGCTCCAAAAAGGCAGACCTGAGGAGGGACCACACTAAACAGTTCTTGGAACATGTAAACTAGTTTGGGGGAAAGTTTAAATATGCATAATTGTTTATGAATATGCAACTGGCTGATGCAATAGAAATTGTATATAAATGGTGTTTCCAAAATAGCAGGTGTGCTCTTGGCTGCCTGCCAAGAAGCACCCAACCGTATTGGTCTCTATGTATTAGGTGTTTTAGTAATGATATTAATAGTAATTCCCGGCATACTTCAGTGTGTGTAGCAAATGATGAACAAAACAATCAGAGAAGTTTTTGTCATACAAGAGAGAAAATTAGGAAGTAGAAGCACAGAGAGTGTTCGAAATCTCACAGAAGTGACGGATGAAAGTATAGAAATAGAAGAAAATTTTGAGTTAAGACCCTAGAATCAACAAGAGTTTTTTGAACAATGACTTGTAACTATTGTCAGACGTGATTCATATCTTTTTCACTGGCTGAGCCTTCACAGCATTAAGTTGCTGTGCTGTAACATAGCAATGCTTAGTGTCAGCAAGAACAAGCCTCAAGCAGATAGAAAGCAACAATGCTATAGTAAAGCTATGAAATGCAAGAAGTAAACGACACAGCTATGAAGGTTTCCTTTTAAGTCAACAGAGATGGGGAATTGTGGGAATCCATAAAAATCAGAAGGTTTTAGGAAGGTGGTAAAAAGACAGGCCTCAGACAGCAGATTTGTGAACAGTGCTAAGGCAGCAGAAAAGTTTTCTAAGCTGTAGGAACGACATGGGAAATAGAACAGTAAGAGTTATGTAGATAGGCCTTCTAAATTGCAACAAGTTTATTTAGTGTATATTTTAGAAGGTTAATTATGAATAGAGCTCTGTGCTATAAACAAGTAATTGTGTTAGAGAATAGGCCATTATTGTTTTAACCAGAATTATGTGTGCTTCAGATTATTGGATAGAACTACTGTCAATATACTTTTGTCCTATGTGATTGGCTGAAACTTAGACTGAGACTGTTTTATGGTATGTTGTAAGACTTAAGTTTTTTTGGCTTTCTGCTGAACCAGCGAGCTGTTAGCATCTTTCCTCTCCATTGTCATAACAATGTAATGGGGTCTGATGCTGGAAAAATAAAAGCTCAAGATGCTGATTCCAGTTGCCCCGTCCTGTTCGTGTCTGTATATAAACTGCCAGCGTAACACGTATATCTTTGCTTTATTGTCTTTGTTTCCCATTGTCCTTGATTAAACTTTTAAATTTTACCAGGAGAATGAACCTTGTTTTTCACACCTCCATCTGGTCTTGGTGGTGAAGATTCCCCACTGTGGCTGCACCGCGCCACACTGCACCACAGGCTGCCACACACTGAAGAATATAGAATTCAGTGGATTAATATACACTTTGGGCTAGTTTGGAATGCCAAGTCCCTTGTAACACTGAGGGTCTGTTGCATGAAAAACAGAGCAGTGGCAGAGAAGTGGAAGGGCTGGGCAGTGGCAGCTGGGTTCCCAAACACAGCTGGGAAAGGTGATTTGTGGAAAAACGCAACTTGTGGAAGTTATAAAGTAGGTGTGTAATTATTCAGCACTGTGAAAAACACCATTCACTTGTGTTAAAATTTTAGAAGTTTAATAGTAATAAAATAATAATAAAGATTAAGGCAATAAGAAATTGGACAATCAAACTTAGAACAATAAAAGACAACAAAAAGCAAAGAATTACGTCCAGGTGCTTTTTGCACTCTGCCACAAAAGCAGGCTTTGCTAACAAAGGATTAACCCTTAAAAGCAATAGCCTGTTGCATATTCATATATCTCATACATGTTCCAAACAAAGGCTTTTTTCTGCTTAATTTCTGCTCCCCCGCCCCATCTTATAAATCAATGTCTTGGTTCTTCGCAATCTGGGAGAAGTCTGGATTTTCCCAATAAGGATGCAGTAATTCTTCTCTTAGGATCTTGGTGTCCTGGTGTTGTTATCTCCATGCAAAGAATTTCTTGCTTATCTTATCCATTCCTTGAGCTAGTTACAAAAACTATCTTACATCACAAGTTTGAGCTTACCAATTTAAGGTTAATTTCCCTTTTTCAATAGTTCGTGTGTTTTTCATATCAACTACTGCATACTATCCTATCAACTACTGCCTTTTCTCCTCTTTTTTTTTTTTTTCCTGTACCCATCTTACTGGTTTTCTGTCCTATTTTTCAAGATCTTATCTACTTGTCCCCTGCCTCTGTTTCTCACTTTCTCTGAATACCACCTTCTTCTGACTACACACACAAAAGCTCTTTTTTCTCACAATATTATTCAATACAATACATCTCCCTCCAACGAGATAAAGTGAAGCTTAAAATAAACAATCTACATTACCTATACTTTGATTCATCTACATTTACTGACTTTTATTTCTCATTCACTTTCATGCATTCTTTCACACCCTCAGGACCTGAAGTGGACCCCTGTTGCCAGAGAATCTCTGGTCCATGTGGTCCCCCCTCACCTTGGGGTTGGCCTCTGGGCTTCAGTACTCCTGGGCTTCTGGCAAGGGCCCTGAATCTGGTTGCCTCTGGTGCCTGCTCACCTGTGAGGCTAATTTGTGTGTAACTCACACTCTTTCACCACAGTCCCCCATACTCCCCAGGGGAACAATGGACTGTTTGCGGGTCACATACACCTTTTTCCACAGCCCCCCCTCCGCCCCCACCTGCCTGGGAAGCTGCGGCTGATTCTGTGTGTGACTCACTCTCACACACAGCAAGACAACAATAAGGTACCTTTTACTTTCAAATCACCTCTTACAATCTCAGATGTTACTGGCCAGCCCCAAATGTTTTTGGGTATCCCTCAGTCCAGCTCTGTTGTCCAACCCCAGATGCTCTTGGGCATTTTCATCCCTCAATCCAGCTGCGTTGTCCAACTCCAGATGCTCTTGGGCATATCCTCAATCCAGCAGAATTTTGCTCAACCCTGGATGCTCTTCAACATATTAATCCCTCAACCCAGCAGGTTTAATCCTGGATGCTCTCAGGATTCCCATCCCTCAACCCAGCAGAATTTTTAGGGGCCCCTCCCTTTTGTCCTACTTACCCGGTGGATTGAGCTAGGAAACTCTTCTACTCCCTTCCTCCAAGGGGTCCAACCCCTGGGACCCAGTCCCAGTTACCCTGAAGGATTCTCTCACTCCTTTTATCTCTCACTTCATCTCTTTACTGGCTGTTTTTCTCTCAAAAAGACTGAAACACAATATGGGAGACCTGCACTCAATTAGCAGGTCTGGAATGAGAGGTCTAGCCACCTCTCATTCACACACATACTCATCCCCCTGCTCCGTACCTGCCCCCTGAAAAAGAACTTACCAATCCTTTTTTCTTTTATGGGTTTTCATGCACACTACAAGTCTTACTGTAGTTTTAGGGAGCCTTTTCCCTTTTCTTTGTTTTATTGTCTCTTTTTGTCCACTGGTTGGAACCTGCATCTGCCCAATCATGCCAGAAGAAACAGAGCGAGGCTGCCTAACTTGGCAAGGTACGCCTTCCTCACTTGGAATCCTTTGAGGCCCTGGCAGAGAGGTGTTAATTTCTGGGCTTCAGCACAAAACTATGAAAAAAGCAAATCACTTGTGTTACAATTTTAGAAGTTTAATAGTAATAAAATATTACTATTATATAAAAATAGGAATAAAAACAGAAAAATAGCTATACAAATTAATATAAAAATAAAAAATAGTAATACAAATTATAAAAATAGTAATACAAATTAGAGCAATAAGAATTTGGGCAATCAGATTTAGGATAATAAAGGACAATAAAAATGCAAAGAATTATGAACGTTCGGATGCTTTCCTCAAAAAAGCACGTCCACTAACAAAGGATTAACCCTTAAAAGCAATAGCCTGTTGCACATTCATATGTCTCATACATGGTACAAACATTCTTTTCAAACTATGGATTTTTGTGTTTATTGTCAACTTCCCTGCCCTTCGTCTTGTAAATCATGGTTTGTTTGGCTCTGTGGTGTCTGTAAGGAGGCAGAAGGAGCCTGGTTCTTCCCGATAAGGAGGCAATAATTCTTCTCTTTGGTATTTTAGTGCCTTGTTGCTGTTATCACTATGCAAAGAATTTCTTGATTATCTTATCCATTCCTTGAGCTAGTTAGAAAAAGTATTTTACATCACATAGTTTGTTTTTTTTTTTTAATATTATGTTGTAGTCTAAAACTGTATTTAACACACTACTTAAAAGGATTAATGCAGCATAACTTTCCAACACAACACACATAATATTCATTTTAATATTTGCGAAAAGCCAATCATATATACGTATTTTTCAAAACATCTTATGTTTTGCTAAGGTCTATAGTGTAACACGTTCATCACACCACTATTTCTATAAGTGATAGATAGATATCATATTCATTACACTACTATTTCTATTAGCGATTGCATACTTAAACTGATAGATTATGTTATATTAACAAGCTAAAAGGAGTTATAATTCATACTGTATCTAAATACTTATGATCAATAACAACATGCAAAAGCTAATATATAAATGTGAAAGCCAATATTATATGGTCATTTTTACCTTACTGCATCTGATTCACTGCTGTTAAAGCAGTACATAAATCCTTTCATGCACAGTGTCTTGGGGTGATTTTATGATGATATTTTATTCCCTAATCATCTGCTTTGTGCCCGGAAATGTCTGCTGTAGCTTGAAGATGGACCCGGGGGTAGGGAGCCCTGGGGGCTATGGCAGGGCTTTTGTTCCAAGCATCCTTCTCCAGGGTGCTCTGGTCAACCAGGATGTTGCATTGTTCCTTTTGTTGGATTAGCTTTTCTTGCTAGCTTGAAGCAAGTTTTCCTTTTTTTCCTTCCCCCAGCCTGGAGGCTGTAGAGGCTGTACCAGGAATCCTCTCTGCTTGCTTTTTTTTTTTTTTTTTCTTGTTGGGCCAGGGAGCTGGCGAGGCGCTGTCATGAATCTGAGACCTTGGAGAAGCTGAACCAATATAAGAAAGAACACGAAAACCCACCAGCTTCCCTGGCTTTGAGGAGACTAATGCCAAAAAGGTTCGCATCTATTCTGAGGATCTGCATGAACTCCTGTTCCTGCCCTTCCCTGAGACAAATGGGGGCAGCTGCCATCTTTGCCTCCTGGCCATGTGGTCTGCTGTGGGAGGGTGGGGTTAAGGTTTTGAAATGTTAATATCCAGCATAGAAATAACTGCTCACTTTCAAAATTTTAAAGGTTTATTAAACCTTAACAAAAAAATTAAACAAAGGACTGAATAAGGAAAAATTACAGTGCTGGAAGCCCTCCCTGTGACTACCAGCCAGGTGGCTCATTCACAGAATGGTTGCATTTCCATTCACAAAATGGAAATGCATTTAAACATAAAAGAAGGAATGTGGTTATTTCAACGCTTTCATGTTTAGCTTTCCTGCATTAATAATCCATTGTAATCCAGATGTAAAGCAAAAAAAAAAATCAAACAAAATCAGTCTTCTCTTTACATCTGAAAAACATGTGGTGCATGATCGTTTAATAATTTAGAAGCGTTCTGATGGTCTTTATTTTTCTTGTATAATTATTTTACTATCGTTTTTCTGAAAGAGATTGTCATATATATTTGTTTGCAGTAATGCACTGAATTAGCAGTGCACAAGTAATTTTGTGTCCTGACTGGTTATACAACTGCAGTGCTTAAAGTACAGATTTTAAAATCCCTTCTCACTGGCATTTAGTCTGTTTGTCTATTAAAGACAGCAGAGGTCCAAGTTTGAATTATATTTGAAAATACAGAGGAATTGTAGTGGTTTATCCCTTTTTTTACAAGGGAAAAATGTAATTGGAGACATGGAAGTGATTAGCTGCTTGATCCACTCTTAATGTAACCAATCTGACACATCATTTCCTTTGCACAAACATACAAGTTTGATGTAGAGGCTGCATGCTCTAATTCCAGAAACATAATACCAAATTATAGACTTTTGCACGTAGCAAATCTGTTCTAAGCAGTATTCTGCTCATTGTCTGTAGGAGAATTGATTATAGGACATTAGGAATGAGGCTGCACTGAGCCTCATCCTTAATGGGGTGCAGCTGTGTAAGACAGGTGAACAGCGTTGGAGAAAAAGATGCATGGAATGCTGAGGTGCCTTGACCAATCACAAAAGAGTAAAAGGATACACAGCTGTTATGCACATGAGAGGCAGGGTTTAAAAGGTTGTACTAGGCAATACTGAAGTGCTGATGCTTGAAGCTATTCTCGGTGTCAGTCGTGTGTCCTCCATCAATTGCACTTTCAGGCAATAAAGGGGAAAAGGAACAGATCTTCACAACCATACGTGCTCAGTGGGTTTTCCTTATGGGCAATGAAAGGATGCACCTTAGTATTTTTAAGGTTTTCTATTTGTGCGGTTTTCTAGCCAACTTGTAATTTCAGTCATGCTAAAGCATCTTTTTAACTTCTCTGGGAATGTAAAGGCATTTACCTGGGCACATATTGCACACCTTGGAACATGGTGCTTGGTGCAAGAGTGAAAGACCTGTGATATAAATGAGCATCAGACTGGCAAATTTACAGATGAGGGATATTTTGGAGTTGCATTTATGACTGGATTGCTCTAAAGTTTAGAGCTCACGTTTAAAATTGGAAATAATGATTACAGTGTAAAACAATTGCAATTACGAAAATGAAGGCTCTTGTCCAACTGGCTTACCAATGACAGAGTTCTATGGTGAAGTTTTTAAAGCTATTAGAAATGCCTCTGCCCAAATTAAGGCGCAAATGAAACCATATGCCAAAGTCAATAGTATGGATTTTATTTGAGTAGGTGGTATACTTGTTTTCTCATGTTATGTTTCAGATATGTTTCCTCAGCTATGAAATAAATAACTGATCATTTAAAAGCAAGACATGCACATGTGTTTTATAATCTGAG
This sequence comes from Melospiza georgiana, assembly GCF_028018845.1. Lineage (NCBI taxonomy): Eukaryota > Metazoa > Chordata > Aves > Passeriformes > Passerellidae > Melospiza > Melospiza georgiana. The sequence continues at coordinate 57,605,919 of NC_080430.1, forward strand.
ATGTGCAGTTATAGGACAGGAAGTTCCATACTGCTGGGTAGCAGTATACGGACAAAACACAGCATATATTTGCAGTAATTGTTGGTTCTATGCCTCATGGGAGTCCAGTTTGGCTAGCTCTGGACCCCATTAGTACCAACAAGGACAAAAGCAAAAGACGAGAAGCGCTCTTTCTCCTTGGGAACAAAAGTCCCACAGTTTTATTGTGGAACCCATCCAAGGACGTCCAAGAAAAGAAAGAGAAAGAATGGCTCATGGAAGGAGACTTTAAACCCAGGGAAGGGGGGCAGAGGAGAGGGACCACAGCCAATGGCATACAACTGATGGGAGGGGTGAGGGGAGGAAGTTACCTGGGTGAAGATCACCACCACAAGACTCAGAAGAGAGGGGAGAGAATGGAACAAACCATGTGCTACAAACAAACTTATTCAGTGCAAAATACCAAACCACCCAGTGGAAAATAATAACTAAAGAAACTACTCAGTGCAATACAACAAGTAATAGTTCAGCTAACTTTATGACTAGAAAACATCCTTTCAACAAGTACAGTCTGGGATTCAGAAAGGAAAAAAAGACTGTCAGTGCAGAGTGAAGTATTTTCAATGTAAAATTATGTGCAAATGGTTTTCCTTTGGTGGCAGGGCTACAAGAATATGCAAGTGTACTTGAAGAGCTCTGTAGGCATTTACTATTTTCCTGATAATTTATTCTGGAAAAAGAAACAAAACCCAGTTAAGCCAAAACATCATCTAAGAGGATCCTATAATATACTTATCTTTATCAAGTGTGTATAAGTGAAGAAAGGACTGTTTCATCTCAAAAGAAGAGTCCTCTAAGCTGCAGATGTTTTTAAACAATTAATATAAGTGGCAGTTCTTGCCTTTGAAGAGAATGTTCCAATTTAAGTCCTCTTCTATTTTCTTCTTTCTCACACAGTAAATTCACTGTATCATGTAAGTCTTACTCTCATGTTTTTCTATGCTTTGGACAGACAATGCAGCATTCATCTTGGATGCACCAAATAAGGCTCATGTGTCATACCTCGTTAGCACAGGTATTATCTCACAAATTCCATACTCTATATGTGCAGGTTCCATGGGAATCATATGGATAGCTAGGGTTTGACTACTTGATGTTGACAATGAGACAGTATTAAAAGAAAGCTGTAATGAAACTTCTCTAATAAGTTACTTCACATGGTAATGCATTTCTGAACAAGTGAGTATTGGTTAAAAAGACAAGTAATTAGGATAGTGTATAACAAAAGTCCCTGTATGGGACTTTGTTGCACATATGCCTGTTAGCAGCTACACATCAGGTAATCCCAGCAGAGCATGAACTTACACAGTTGATTTTTATACTTTTTTTAACCCACAAAAACTTGGTTTTGTTAATTCATCAAGATTTTGATACTTTTAGAACTTAGGATCTCTAAATTGCGTAGGTTTTTGAGCTAACAAGAGCAAGTTTAATCTACAAATATTTACCTTCAACAACCTAGTTATATTATCTACAACACATTTCACGATATTCAATTTAATTATGAAACATCTGTGATGGAGGCTGCATAAAATCTCGCCTTAAAGACAGTTTTACAAAAACAGGACCAGTTTAGGAATATTGATGATGATATTTTGAACATGTCAATGATGTTTTGCTAACTGAAGGAGACATACAAGACCATATTGCGAAATATCATTCACAAAGATATTTTTAAGTGTAGAAAGGTGAAATCATTCTGTACTTTCTGAGCAACTTCAAGTAGTGTCTGTGGGTGTGGTGTTTCACTCTGGCTGAAGACCAGGTGCCCATCAAAGCCATTTTAACATTCCCCTCCTCAATGGAGCAGGAGAGAGACAATATAACAAAAGATTCATGAGCTGAGATAAGGATAGGGAGGGATCAGTCATTGATAGCTGTGATGAACAAAACAGACCCAACTGAACAAATTAATTTTATTTATTACGATTCAAAATCAGAGCATGAGAATAAGAAGAAAAACAAATCTTAAAACCAGCTTTCTCCCAGGCCTCCCTCCTTCCTGGTCTTAACTTTATGCCCAATTCTCTATGTCCTCCTCCACAGCACTGCACATGGGGAAAGTTTTGAGCAGCTTCTCAAAGAAGCTACTCCTATAGAACCCCCACTACGACAGCTTTGCCACATGAACTCAATAGAGTGGATCTAGTCAGTTTTTAAATATGTGTTAAAAGCAATCTCACCTCCTGTAAATGATAGGGAAGTTTATTTAGTTTGCCTAAATGGTGAATACATAATGCAGTTACTGGTAAAACATAAATGCAATATAGTTTCTTGGAAAATGCAGAATGAAAATAGCTTTGCTGCTATTTCATTGCAAGTTCTTTTGACCTATGAATCAATCCCTTCAGACAGCTCTAGAGTACGTAATTGGAATTAAGCTTTTTCACTTTTCCTTTAGTCCCATTTAGAGATAAAGGTATTTTACACACACACACACATATATACATACATACACACACACACATAGAAGTATAGTAAAATTTTTATGAGTATGCTTCAATCTTGAGTCTGTTATAGATGAGTAATGAAATGGTTCGCTCTCACAATTAAGGGGTGAACATTATGTGTATGTTAAGAGAAGTTTTGTAGATGTATGGTTATGTTATTGTAATATGCCTTCCCCTTGCATTGTTATGCCTTGGTAGTTGGGGCATTTGGGGTGGGTTGGCTTGTTACTATGGTAATTCCTGACCTGCATTTAAGATGTAAGAAAGTGATCTCCACCCTGGATGGCAAGGAAGGAGTAAACTGATAAGACTTTAGGAGGGAATAGAAGTATAAAAGGTGGAGCATCCATTTTGTGGACAAGCACGTGGTGGTATAATCCGTGCTCCCCGCGCTGCAATTTTTCCTTGCTTAGTGCTTTTGTTGTAGTTTTAATAAAGCTTTTATTAAAATCTTATAGGTTTAATACAGCTTTGAAATTTTAAAAGTGAGCAGTCATTTCTTACAAGTTTATTAAAAAATTTGATCTGATTTTGGGAGCAAAGCTTGGGTCAAACAACATCTGTCTGGCCTTATATAATATTAGTTGAAAACAAAATGCTTTATATATTTATCCACTATAAGATGTGAGGGTTTAAAATCAGCTGCAGAGTACATGAACCAGAATGAGTGGAATTACAGTAAAGATGTTCTGTGGTAACTCTAGTAATATAGGAGATAGTTGTACCCATTTAGCAGTGCAATTCTTCTTTCTTAAAAAAGATGCTGTTGCCTCATAATGAGAGGAATCCTAGTTATGTAATGGTCCAATATTTTGAAGCTTGTGGCATATGTCTGCTAGTGCAAATACTTAATTTACAAGCAATACTTGGTGGGAGAGTGTTGGTACATCTGTGTGTAGTGGACAGCATTGGCAGCACCCTGCTTCTTTGACAGAGAATTAGGCTGTTTACCTTTACACCTGTTTTGTCTGAGACATTTTTAGAGGAAACACATTTCAAAGTGTAGTGCTGTGCTTGCATATGCTAGAGATACACGTTATGGCTTTTCCTTCCTTTGTGAAGAGAAGCAGGTGGCAGTGCAAAGTATAGTGCTGTGCATAGGGTAGGTGTGTAAGCAGGAGGTAATGTGGCAATGGGCCTTCTGCTTGCATGCTCCACCCCAAAGTGTATTCCTGTTCCCTTGAGCTTCTGATGCACTGCTCCATCGACATCCTTTGCTGCTCTCTCAGATCTCCTCTGTAAACCTCATGTCTCTCATACATACTCTTCCAGACTCCTTCACAGAGTGGAAATCTTCTCAGCATTCTCCTCCCACAAGGCAGAAGGGGTGTGATAATACAGATGATAGTTGCTAAATGCAGACTTGCCCTGGGAGTCATCATCTCACCTGCCTCTGCAACTCCATGTCTGGCATCCCCTTCTTCTTCCCCTCTTCCAGAGTCTCACACTTCTCATCTCAAAAATTTTGTCCTCTTGCAGCTCTAGCTTCTGGCACAGATTTCCAATACTTATCTAGCAGCTGTACTTATAAAAAAAATCATTCAGTGAAGACCCCAGTAGCTTAAAAGAGCGGACCAGAAAGAGAAAATGGACCACTGCAGACTTTCTCAGGCCCTTGTTTTCCATTTGAAAAAGACTGTGGTGATAGATGTGTCAGACTCTGAAGGGGAACATTGCTGCAACGGAAGAAGGTGCTTCCGAAGTAGGAGGCAACTGAAGCCTGCCTTGGCAGCATCTGGAGGGGGCTAAGGGAAAAGATTATGAGCAAAGGAGTATCTGTTACAAGGTGTATCTCAGTAAGGAGACCTCTGTGGCACTGTGTTTATCATAGGGTTGTGTTTACCACAGGGACACTTACTGTTTTGTTTCCAGTCTTTATGCTTTTAGAGGACTAGGAAACCAATGGTACTTTGGTTTACATTTTACATTTTGATTTCTTGTTTTTTCTTTCATATTGTCTGCCTAAAGAAAGTGAAGTCTAGGTTTAATCAAGGGCTGTTTTTCTCCTGGAGGCTGATGTAACTCTTCTTAAACACAGATGTTGTGGTTTAACTCTAGTCAACTATCAAGTGATACACAGCTGCTCACTCACACCCCCACTCGCAGGATCACAGAGAGAATTGTAAAGGTAATAGCTAGAAAACAGGTGGGTTGAGACAAAGATAGATTAATAGGGAAAGCAAAAGCCATGCACACAAGTAAAGAAAAAACCAAAAGGATTAGTTCACTGCTTCCCATGGGCAGGCAGACATTTACATTTAGCTCTTTCCAGGAGCTAATGGTGTATAACCGTTATTAGGAAAGACAAATGCCGTCACTCTAAACATTCCTCCTTCCTTCTTCCTTCCAACTTTATATACTGAGCATGATGTCATATGGTATTCAACATCCCTTTGGTCAGTTTGGGTCACCTATCCTGCTGTGTCATGTCCCAAACTGCCATGAACCCACATCTTCCTTGCCATCTCTATATTATCAACACTGTATTCAGCACCACTATGAAAACAATTAATTTTACCCCATCCAAAAACAGCACAAGAGACCAAAAGGATTTTGTTGCAGCTTTTGCATTAGCATTCATGTGTCAAGATTTGAAAATGTGTAACCACACACTAGGCTCTAGGGTTTGAGAGCAGAAAAATGTTTGTCTGAAAACCAAGTTTCCTTTACAGTGCAGGAATCCATTTGTCTTTTGACTGTCATGGGATCTGCAAAGCCAGAAACTTGCTGACTAGATTTCTTCACCCTTACACTGAAGACCTTATTTCAGGGAGCCTATTTGTGAAATGAGCACTACTGCTCACATAGGATGCTCAGAGAGTGATGTTCTGTTCAGTAGAGGAGACAGGACCATCACTTCTGAGGCTCCTTGAGCTATTGCTTTATTTGTAAAGAAGCACTTTCATTCCCATTTGCTATTTTCTTTGTGGAATTTATTTATTAAATGTGAAACAAGGGATGCTTTGTGGAAAACAGATTAACATGGAATATATTTATCTTCCTATCATCCTTGAGAATCCATTTCTCTTAGTATTACAATTTGTTGTCTTCTCTGGCTGAAATATGGTATTATTATATTTATGATTAATATTTATTATATTATTATATTAAGTGCTAAAATTATATACCCTTAAATAAAATTTACATTGAATGTCTTAATATCTGCTGTTTTTTACTCAGGAAAACCAGATGTACCTTCTTAAAAAACCGTATGGTTGCAGATGACTTCACTTATTCCTAAATAGAGTTAAGTAAGCTTTCAACCTAAAGTTTTGTCTAAGTTAATAGCACTTCTCTAAAATAAAATATTTTCATGTCAGCAAGAATGAACAGGAGATAAAGAACACTATGCCCAAATGAAATCATAATGTTGGTTTTCAGGTAGGCATACTGAATTTGGTAAAATTAGAAACATTCCTGCATAACTGGGTTAGTATCTTTCTTATTACTTCTGCATCACCTGCTATGCCAACACAATGGCAACACAATAGGTATTTTCTGCCTGTGGGATATCAGTGCTGGAAGAATGGCTGGAGGCATCCTAAAATTTCTGGATCCGTTCCTCAGATTACTGTACAAAAAGCATTTTCCTAAATTTATCCTATTAAACCCAACAAGTCTGAGTTTTAAAAAACACCTTAAAAAACACCTGTCAGATGTGGTACCATCTGATAAATGTAATAGGGATTAAAATGTTAAACTTTTCTCTCTTAGACACATTTTAATGACATTTCATTATTTGTAACAAGAGAACACACATTTTAAATTTGACCACTTGTAGTATCACAGGAAACTATACCACAGTCACAGGTACTGCCTTTTTTGTGTCTTTCTGTGAGTTCATGATGATATAATACAACAAAAATCTGTTTTATCTCAGTGGCATCTTCCCTAGCTAAAAGTAAACAACCAACATGTGATCTGAGGCACCACATGTTTGCTTGAGATTCCTCCAGAATTTACTGAAGCTGAGGACATTTGAAAGATGAGCCGATGTTTCTAGCTCTGAATTTCTGCCCTAGCATTATTGGCATTTCAAGATGAAAAAAAGAAACTCTTGATAAGCTGCCATGCATAAAGAAATGTTTGCACAATTTCAAAATACAGGGACTGATCACAGGGCAGAGCAGAAATTTCAGTTAATTGGTAGGACTTTCTTTCTTACTTTTTAGCTGTGTTAATCTTCATAAAAGCACTAGAAAAGTAAATGATAGACTGAACCTCTTCCCATGTAGTTAAAGCAAAAGGACTACATAAGGAAAGTTGCAATGTTGGGAACTGCTTGTGTGCATACCACGTGGCTGGTTCCCAGGGCTGCAACTTTTTCCTTATGTAGTCCTTTTGTTGTATTTTTGTTAAAGTTTAATAAACCTTCTTAAATTTTCAAAGTGAGCACTTGTTTCTCACAATGGGGGTTTGTGCCCGCTATATAAAGCCTTTTCGCCTGTGGCCCAGGACATTTCAGATGAATGGCGCCACTGCTGATTTTAGCAGCTGTGCCCAGAGGAGCTAGCCAGAACTTCAAGCTACAGAAACTCCCCTGCGATATACATCAGCGTAGAGCCATAAGAACACAAAGCACCTAGTGAGTGGCTTAGCAGCTGCTTCCACTGGTGTTCTGAAAATATGATTTGCTTTTACTTTCCAAGAAGAATGCAAAGCTTCTTCTTTCTTTTTCTCCTCTTTCTCTTTCTTTCTTTCTTTCTTTCTTTCTTTCTTTCTTTCTTTCTTTCTTTCTTTCTTTCTTTCTTTCTTTCTTTCTTTCTTTCTTTCTTTCTTTCTTTCTTTCTTTCTTTCTTTCTTTCTTCTTTCTTTCCTTCCTTCCTTCCTTCCTTCCTTCCTTCCTTCCTTCCTTCCTTCCTTCCTTCCTTCCTTCCTTCCTTCCTTCCTTCCTTCCTTCCTTCCTTCCTTCCTTCCTTCCTTCCTTCCTTCCTTCCTTCCTTCCTTCCTTCCTTTCTTCTCTCTCTCTCTTTCTCTCTTTCTCTCTTTCTCTCTTTCTTTCTCGCTTTCTTTCTCGCTTTCTCTCTCTCTTTCTCTCTTTCTCTCTCTCTCTTTCTCTCTCTCTTTCTCTTTTTCTCTCTTTCTCCTTTTAACTAATCAAGGAGAAAAGTTCTGTAGAGGGAACTAGTAGTTATCTCAAAGTACTCCATTTTAGTTAAAAGGTAAAAGGTACCCCTTGACAAAACACAGCAGTGTAGGTGTGAAAGGGGTAGGAATACCATGACCTATTTATTTACTCTTTGACCAGTGCATTTGTAGGGATTTCTTGTTCACTGTCACATATTTAGATGTTGTACATCACTGGTCAGTTTTGTGTGCAGATCCAGTTGTGATCGATGTTGTGGGATGGGTTGGGAAGCATCTGCATTGGCATTCCTCTTTCATTGGTGTGTTTGGGATCACTTCATTCGCAAACTTGCAGGGCTTTCCAAGGAAAACAGTTTCCAGGTGCCTTGTAGAGATTTTGCACAGGCGTGCTGTTGGCAGCATGACATCTTAGTAGTGTCGGAGCCGAGCTGTTTTCTCTGTGTGTGGGGTTTGATGAACTGCCTGATTATGTTGAATAGTTTGGGTAGTTCAAAGACTAGTTTGATGAGAATTTTTATGTTGCATTTCTAAGTGCTGTTCATTATATCAGAAATCCTCTTAAATTTTACCTAGCGAGGGAGGACGGATGGCTTCTTGTTTGAGTGGCTGAGAGAAGGAGACTTAGGTTTAGTTTTTGTGTTGCCCTCTCCGAGAGGATATAGTGAGTCTGTACTTGGCCTTAGTGGAGTGGAGGTACAAGGTAAGACATGTTGATGTGTGCCACGGGAACAACTGAAAGTTTGAGGGTTTGGCACCTCTCCATTTCAAAGCCTTCAGTCTCTGCTAGGAAGTGCCTCAGTGTTTTCATCAGTCTGTGGGGAGAATGGAACAACAAAAAGCACTCCATTTTGTGCCCTCCTGGCATTGTAAAGTGAGAGATGGGGGACGAGAGTCCAAGACAGTCTTTCCTTAACCTTTCCTTTAAAACAACATTGTCTGATCCCACCTCAAAGGCACAGAGGGTAAAATACTACCTAGAAGTGTCAGGGTGGTAACAAACAGTAGATATCCTACTACTCTCTTCTCAGAAGAGGTCTGGGGAGTGCTTTACATGTATGTGCCAGTGTGTATCTATGGAGACATGCGTACCAAGGTGTGTGAGTCTGCACATGCGGTACCTGTGTGTGCCGATGTGCACAGCTCTGAGTACACACACAAGCACCAAGTCATACATGTATTGTTTGCATTATTATGTGCATGTGTGTTAAATTTTCCTCTCAAGTATGACTATGTTAGTGTACATCCCTGTGTTTGTGAGTGTGCACAAGCTCTGCAACTGTAAGCATAGATATATGTGTAAATAATATTACACATAATAGGGTGCACAGATTTATATGCTTGTGTTGTTGTACACAAGTTCTACATACAAGCAAGTCTCATGTTTGTGAACACATGCACATTAGTAGAGACTGTACATAAGTGAGTGTCTCTGTGGCACACACAGTGTGCTGGCGTGTGCAAGTAGAGCGTGCACAGTTCCATGGGTGTGTGCAAGTGTGCGCTGCTAAAAGGTACCTCTGTATGCCAGAGCTCTAAAGCAGTAAACAAATACCTGTGTGTGTGTGTGTGAGTGTGTGCTAGTTCTGCACATACCCCTACATGTAGACATGGGCTGAGCACACCCAGAAACACGGCTCTGAATGCAGAGCTCTGAGCATCTAGCTGCTGCCTCCCCTGAGAAAACAAACGTGTGTGTTTGTGTGTGTCAATGTGTATGTATCACTACTGAGCTCTACTGACCAGAGGAGCCCCTAACTCCCTGTGTACAATATGTAAAGTTCAACTTAATTTATAACAGGAATACAAACCGACCTATTCAAACTGTTGTTATTTACATTCTTACCTTGTGCCTTAATTTTGTTGTAGACTTGTTAAAATGTATAAATGTATACTCTACTTTGTGAAAGACACGTGAAAACCTCACAACTACTCTAATTTCTTTAAATAAGTGTTTAAGTAACATTTTTGAATGGGAAATTCAAATTGTATTAGTCATTAGTATAATTGTTCTATGAAAATTGCAAGTATCTGTTAAGGACAGTAACAATAAAAAAACATTAAAATAATTTGCTTTAAACTGAAATATAGTGAGACCCAGAGGGCAAGACCAGGTTGGCCCCTGTACTTGCCACCAAGAAGATGATAATAACCGTGCTGCAGGCAGCAACCCTGTAGGCATGGGAGATGGGGGTAAAAGCCATACTGGACCTCTGCTCACAAACTTCACCAATCATTTTGCTTAAAACTCTTTTCCACTGTCCTCACCCACATCAACAGATGCTATTAAAAATGAGTTAATTACTTGAGCCAAATAACTTATAAAATAGAAAAAGGGGGATTGTTACAGATGGATAATGAGACGATTGGCTCTCGCAATTAAAGGAAAACTATTGTGTGAATATTAAGAAAAACTTTAGTGATGTATTGTTATGTTACTGTAGTTTAGATGTCCTCTGTTCTCCCCATAGTTCCCTTTCCCCCACCCTGTATTGTTGCCATCAGACAGCTGGGGTTGCCCAGGACAGGTAGAGAGAAGGTGTGCACTTGTCCCTTACTTGGGGCAGTGGGGAATAGAAAAGCTTGTTGCTTAGGGGGTGCGGCATGACAACCCCTGATCTCCAATCAAGTTACAAGAAAGCAATCTCCACTGATAAATGGCAAAGAAGAGCTGACTGACAGACTTTGGGAGGGGCCAGGGCTGGCTGATGCAACTCCCAGTCTTCTATAAAAGACTGAACATCCAGGTTGAAGGCGAACCAGTCACATGGTATGCACGCAGGCAGTTCCCAGCGCTGCAGCTTTTTCCTTATGTAGTCCTTTTGTTGTATTTTTCTTAAGGTTTAATAAAGCTTTTTAATTTTTCAAAGTGAGCAGTTGTTTCTCACAGAATTAATATAAATAGGCATGATTAAAAATAGTAGCAAACATTGTTATCAAGATCAGAGGCTATATTGGTGTCTTGGGGATGGTTTATTATCCCATCCCACTTTTGGAGTCTTTGATCCTTTTTGTTTTGTGGCCGGGATGGTTGCGGTCCCTACCCCATCTTCTCTGGCTCTGGGGCTGTCTCAATGAATGGAAGCTGAGCTGGGGTTCCCGGGGGGAGTTGGGGGTGAAGGAAGAGGCAGTCTGCTCTCTTCCAGCAGGCAGCTGGACTGGACATTTGTGGGCAGTATCTCTGACCAGGGATCCTACTGTTTCAGTGGGTTTTGCCTGTTTCTTTTTGGTTTTGTTTAGCTTTGACACTGTGACTGAGCCTGCCGGCTTGGCTTCTCTTGCTGCTTTGCTGTTGGGAAGCCCAGAGCCCTGCCAAGGGTTCTGCTTCCACCTTCCACAGCCAGGATCTGAAGAACCAGCTTTTCTCAGCCAGTGATGAAATAAACAGGGCAGAAGAATTTTTCTCCTTTTAATGCCTTTATTAAAAGTGATCGGCTCAAGATTGGGCAGCTCAACGGGTCTGCAGTCTCCATTGTCTCTCCCAGGGTGACTCGGAGGAAGAGGAATGCACAGCTTTTTCCACTAGGGACAGAGCTGGGGGTGCCATCTTCACGGGAGCACTAGGGCTATACCCCGTGTTTCACAACTCTCCAGTGCCCCCAGCCAGGGTTTTGGCTTCAGCTGAGGTCTTCTTGCTTAGGGCGAGGGGCAACAAAGGTTTTCAGCATCTCTGCAGGCTCAGCACTCTGTTGCTCACATCCAGACATCACTCTAATTTCTTAATTCTGTATTGGCTCATTGTTTTTGGGGTCTTTTCAGTAAGTTTGGTGTAGTAGTTTCCCATTGCATGCTGGTCCCGAGGTTATTTTGCAGTCTCTCTGCTGTCCCCCTCCCACATCCCCTCCCCCCACTGTCCGGGGAGAAGTACAATTTAGCCCCAGGCAGGCATTACTGATACAGAACGAGGAATTAGCAAAAATGACCAGTCATTGTAATAACAAACAAGTAGAACTTCACCTTGCCAACAACTAGTCTGACTGGTTTTGCAACATTTTTTTTCCCAAAAAATTGGCAGATTTTTTGTTTATACCAGGTGAGAAAGGCCAAAGGAGCCTTTTACTGCGTTCAGGATCCGGAGACTGCTACTGCCCAATACCATCCCCCACTTCTCCCCCCCACACTTCTGCCCTCCCTGCCCTCCCTGTACCTCTGCCATTGCTCCGGGTTTGCCTGGAGGTTTGCAATAGAAACCCCTTCTCTATCCCCACCAGCTCAGCCCGTCATTACCGCATGGTCCCCAAACTCACCCTGGAATGCCCCCTGCAGCTGTGGAGGAATCATCGCACCTGCCCTGCCCACCAGTGCCCCTGCCATCTTTAACCATAACTACATCCAAGGGGAAAGTGCCTGCAGCCGAGAGAAGGCTGTTGTTACCGGGCTTTGCAAGGGTTCCTCAGGGTGAGAGAGATAAACGAGAATCTTGACTCCATGATCAGAGGGCTGGATTTATTATTTTATGATATATATGTTACATTATGACTATGCTAATAGGAATAGAGAGACAAGTTCAGAAGCTGCTAAGCTAAGAATAGAATAGGAATGAATAAACAAGGGGTCTCTCTCTGATTCTGTCCCAGGGAAAGCTTGTCTTTGATTGGCCCTTAATTGTACACAAGCAACATGGACCAATCACAGGTGCACCTGTTACATACCACAGCAGCAGATAACCATTGTTTACATTCTCTTTCTGGGGCCTCAGCTTCCCAGAAGAGGCAAAATCCTAAAGAAAGGATTTTTCACAAAAGATGTCTGTGACAGGCTGTCAATGGGTTTCTGGTTCTGTTTGATGTCGCCACCGTTGTTGATATTTTTTTGCATTGTTATACATACTTGTAAAGAATGGTTCTTCCTTTTCCCAAATCTTTGTCTGAAACCCCCTTAATTTCAAAATTACAAGAATTCAGGGGGAAGGGGGTCATGTTTTCCATTCCAAGGGAGGTTCCTGCCTTCCTTAGCAGACACCTGTTTTTCAAACCAAGACAATTGGGAATAAATTTATTGATTAATTCTACAAGGCATGATTTCACTCTCAAATCTTGCTGTCATTTAGTATTGTTAATGACAACATGTTCTTGAGTCATTAAAACAAAAGATCATGGACAAAGACTCTCTAACTAATCAAACTTAGAAAGTGCTATGTTTATTACACTGGCAGGTGGCACAGGAGTTGTCCCTGAAAGGTGTGACCACCCTGTACAAGGTTCTTTACCCTCTATTTATTTCCCAAGATCTTACATACAATACATATTCATAATCCCAGCACCGCCCATCCCCTTTTTGTATTAAAATGAGTCCTTCACACATGCGCAGTTCTTCCCTTGAATTGGGTCAGTGGTCTTGAATTGTGTCAGTGGTCTTGAAGAATGAAGTCACTAAATGTGACTTCAGTGGTCTTGAAGAATGAAGTCACTCAATGACTGTCTGGGACAATCCAAGGTCCCCTGCTTTGTAACTGATTGATGTAAAGCACAGTTACTAACCGTTGTTCTACTGGTTTCAACATGTTCTTATAACGGTCCACTTATTCCACTTTGTTCTATAAGCAAGCTCATAATGGAACAATCAGCTCTAGCATAAGCATTAACCTATTGTCTACCTATCTAACTTATGTCCTGATCAATATAAATTGTTTCTATCCCTCAGCTAAAATCTTAACTTTTTAAAATCATGATTCATTCTCATCTACAATAGTAATGGATATTTGTGCAAGCACACAAACAGTTTTTTCAGCCAGAAGTCTTTGCATGGAGCAATGCATTTGTCAAACGTATGTAGAAGCTCACGTAGATTGTAGTTTTGTACTTATTAAAATACCCCTCCAGGCCGATGTTTTTAATGTTATGGCATGTACAAAAAAATACTCAATGTTTTCTTAGGTGTAACCTGGATAAGTAATTTCACAAGCCGCTTGTGCAGAGTTCCAAAATCTTTTCATGTCAGAGATGCAGTGATTGTAGTTGAGAGATCTTCAAATCATAGTTTTCCATTTTTCCCCCTTTATATAAGTTTTCCCCTTCCCTACTACATTGCAGGTAGATTTTTTTTTTTTTGTCTATATGTGAAAGTACACAGATTTTTGTGTGTTGGCCCTACATGGTGAAACTGAGGCATCTGAAGAGGACATTCATAGTTGCTGTTGTGGATATTCTTGCACAGGATTTGGCTGAGACCTTTCTACGTATTTTCTGCTTATTTGGACATGAAGGTGAACAGTCAAGGCCTGTAAGGAAGGAGTCTGGGGAGTAACCTTTGCCAAATCAAAACTTTGCCAATAAACTGTGAGAAGGAGATTAGTGATGGTGACTCCCTTATGCTGTATATAGGAAACATAATGGTATTTTTTCCTGACCTCTCCTGCACTGTTCCTGTCTATTGCTTCACTTCTTGAATTCTTAAATCCATTCAGTAGTGGCCAAATTTGCACAAATGGGGCCACTACTGAATGGATTTAAGTGGAAATGAGGAAAGAGGTTAGATGTGAGTGTAGACAAAATTTTGCTGAAGTCTGACCCTAATGGATCTAATTTCAATGAAAATTTGAATGGAAATGGCAGGAATTAGCTTAAATGAGAATTTAGGTATATCACCTGTTCTTCCAGTGCAGGATTAATCATGAAGTATGATTTAGTAGATTTCTACTTATTGTTAACTTTTGGTGTTGCCAGTGAAATGCCATAAGACAGTGGTGAATATTATGGGTGAAGGGGAGGTTGTAAATAATTTGTGATCTTCTGGCAGTGCTTGAAAAATCAGTTTAAAACCCAGTCCTTATTGATGTAGAATGAACACTATGACTTTTAGGTAATTTACTGCACAATTTATTTTAAACATTTATTGGAAGTGTAAGGATTTATCTTAAGTTGGTGATTTTCCTTTCACAATGTGGACCAGTAGCATTGAGAAGATGATAAACAAAAGGCAAAAGGGACACTGTAAATCTCTTGCTATTAAGAAAGCTACTTATATTTCCTGTAGTTGTAATATGCAGTTTCCAGGATTTCATAAGTATTCATGTTCTTTGCAATACGTTAGTTGGTCTGTTTTAGGATATTTTTGTGTCCAACATGATAATGAAAAGGGAGAATACCAGTATGAAGCCCATGTAATTTCTCTGAATTATAAAGGCAATCAAAATCCTTTAGCATGTTATGTCTCAATGGGTGCATGCCTGGGAAACATTCTGGTCAAAGGAGACACCATCCACTTTTAGAGAAGACAAGGAGGATTTAATTTCACAGTAGCAGTATGGAGGGTATAAACTGCCTTTGAGTCCTATGTCCTCTGCATCCTGAAATGGGGATGCCAGTTACTTGCCTACAGAAGAGGACTGCTTCAACCCTTCTTCAAACTGTTCTGCAATACTGTTTCCCTGGTGTGAACAACTTCTTTATTTGGAAAGTGTCTGGAGTCGGCTTGGCTACATCCATGTTGTACAAAGCAACACACTCAATTTTCAGAAGGCTTCAAACCTGTTTTTATTTTAGCATGCATCTTTTTATACATTCTTACAAAACTCATAAGTTTACACTTAACTCATTGGTCATGAGAGACAAAGAAAAAGCTTATTAGAATAGGCAGTTAGAGGTTTTTCTTATTTATCCTTCTTTTTTTCTTGTTTTCTATGTCAATGACCTTGGTAGAAAATTCATTCAGGGGTAAACATGGATCCTTTTATCAAACTTCTCTCTGGCTCACAGAAGTTGCTGTAAAACCTCTTCCACACATCCATAAAGTGTTTTCTTGCTATGACATTTTTTCTGTAATTTTTTTATTTATTATAAGTGTTACTGGCTTTAAGCAGTGTAAGAATTAATAATTGCAGTAAGAGTAGTTGCCACAAAAGAGGATGGGGAACATGCCAGTACAGTAAAGTGCTTAAAGTACCTGCAGGCTCACAAAAGTCATATTTTCATCAAAGGGAAAAAGGTAATTCAGGTTTTGAGGATGGGCCTTTCCTTTTTCTATCAGAAGACAACTTATGAGAGTGGAGGAAGTTCAAAAGACCTTAAGCTGTTCAAGGCAGCACAGCCACTGGAGCTGAGAAAAGAGTGGTCTCTGAGGAACACCTTTTACGACTTTAAAGAAGCATCTTCTGTGAAGTAAAGAGTTATTTTTACTGAATAACTATTTGCTAACTTCTTTCCTCTCCTCCCAGAGGAGAAACTCCTGTTACCTTTTTTTTCCCTCTCTGAAGAGTGTGTTGCTCTAAGCTGATTGCCCTCTCCTGTGGTATCTGTCCAAGACCTCTCTGCAGAGGCATCAATATCTTCAGGGCACAAGTCTTGGTGCAGCTGGCTGGGTCTAGCCTGCTGTCTATATAACCCCTGTCTAGCATGGGGAACCTTCATCTTCACTTGAGTGAGGTGGGAATTTCCTTTTGTGCTGTACCCCTCAGGAGACTTTTCCAGAAACTCAGCGCTGAGGTAGAAATCTTCCATCTTTCAAGATGTACTCATGGCCTGTTATTTCATTTTGCTCTTGTGGCAAATTGTTCCTCTAAAGGTAAAGTTTGCTGGTTTTTTGGTTTCTTTTACCCTGGTGCTTACCTCTCATAACGAACAGAGTATTGCAATCCTTTTTAGCCTTCCTTTTGCTCTGTTGAAGCAGCTGATTCCTTAGGGTTTTCATGAGCAAGCACAAGTAGGGAAGACAGGTCAGCTGTGGCAGTAAAGAGTACTGTGAAAGTATTTTACCCAACATCCTCATTTTATGTTTAGCCATGTCCCTGCTAGTATTGCAGCTCTCTGTTCCACTGCCTGTTAAAAAAAAAAAATAAAATTGAGGCCTTCATGAACTCCAGATGTGCTAGATCTGCCACATTTGTGTGATCATATAAGTGGATTTAGGAAGAAAGAGACTAGGTTAATCACTATAAGAGCCTGAATGAGAGATGCAGGACTTCAGGCAGCTCTTCAAAGTGCAGTTTATTATATCCAAGATGCTACAGCAGTCCAGGATCGTGGGTGACAGAGCCTGTGCCTACAGCTGTCAGCTCCAGCTGCACACGAGCCTGAAGACCCCTTAGTTTTGGTTACAATGCATTATATACTTTGCTGAGCATCTTAATACAGAAGAATCAATCTATACCTTAACTTTTACCTATAGCCTATCATACCTACAATAATTACCCTATTCATGTTACTATTCTCCAATCACTAAAAGTGATTAGTATGTTACAGTTTAAGCTAGATGTTGTTTTTCAGTTTTCTTGCAGTGGAAAATTCTGAGACCTTTTATCTACTTGCAACATTGGCAGTCTTGTTGGCAGTGCCTGTGGTATCTTTCTGCTTGATAAAATGTCTTCTTGTTTGAGGTGGGTTTATCCTTTGCTCTAAGCCATAAAAGCCCCTTCTAGCTAACATACCCTTTGCCTTCTTAGTTATCCAGTAAAACTGGCTCAGCGATTCTTTTCTTCTATATCAACACTTGCTTTCATTTCTATTCCTTCTTCAGATTCTACATTCAAAAATCTTTCTGCCAAGCATACATATCTGTTAAACTTTCTTGTTTAACTTTCATCCTTCCCAACACTGGTATTAATGCCTGTGTGGCTCTGGTGTGTCAGTTGCCAACAAAACCCGGAAGTCTAACCTTGGGCAGAAAAAGAGACGAAATTTCACTTGGAAACTACTGTTTAAGAAGTACTAGATATAATTTAATAAAACTAAAAAGTGGAACTGTCTGAATATCTTCCATCACTCACCTAAACCTCAACATGAAAAATAAATAGGGCCAATGCAATTTGGTTACATAGCTGAACATGTCTCCCTCCTCCTAACTCCCTTCCAAACAAAACAAATAAAAAGTTGCTTTTAACTGAAAAGCAGGAAGAAGTTATTTCCTGCTAGGATAAAGACTGGGCAAAATCTGCCTAGTTTATTTTGGCATTAGCAGAATTAGAAGACATGTCCGTGTTTTACAACTGTTTGAATATAGAATTAGCAAAACATTTCGGACTATGTTATTGACTCACTCATCATACTGATATAACTGATGTTCAGGGATCCAACTCAGATTTGTAATAAATTTAGAAAAGACAACCTACTTTACTGCAATTTTGGTTGGACGCATTAGTGGTAATAGAATAAAAAGTATTCTGGATTATTTTTACATGGACAGACATATGAATATATTGTAGTTGTACTAATTATAGAACTTGTTTCAACATTCACACGGGCAATATGGAGCAATCACAATAGGTAATATGTAGGAATAGACACAGGCAATATGTAGGGATAGACAACATGTCAATACACTTCCAGTATCTCATGCTACCCCTTCAGCATGGAGTAGCTTCTCCATTTTGTTGCAGTCTAGCAAGGACTTTATATAACTTGCTGTCTGAAATTATTGTTTCAGTTTGCTCATGCTCACCAAAGTGCTGTTTCTGTCTTGAAGCATTTTTGGATGCCTTTCAGTTGGCCTTTTGAATGTTAATGCTATACCTACTTTGCTCTCATGAAAGTAAGGAGGTCTCTGAACTTTCTCACTGTTTTTCTAGTCTTCATTTAAAAATCTAAAGAAAAGGAACTGTAGGTTCCTTTCCTTCCTTAACTGTAGGTTAAGGAAGCTTGCTGCTGGTAAATTTAACATGAGGACAGAGTTCAATTTGCAGCCACATATGTCCGAGGTGGCTCTGATTTCTCCTTGGGCTATGCATGAGATACTTGTACCACCATTCTGAGAAAGGCAGAGCTACTCCTGCACTCCCTAGTATTTTGACTGTTTTACAGTAATGCCTGTTGTCATGGAGGCACAATGTGGATTCTACTCTTCTCAGCTGCCTTTTACACCTCTCTGCTGTGTGTCAGCATCCTCCTACATCTTCAGTCCTTCAGAACTGAAAGAAATACTTGTAATTAAGACCCTTCCTGCTCAATCGAAAGGCTTTTAACACGGATGTCACTATTGTCCTCAACCGAGGAAGAGGAGTAAAAGAGGACGAAGCCCCCAGATTTGCCCAAATCTGTGTGCTGTGATAAAGGAGACAATCGGTGTAGTGTATAACTGGCCTGCCTGGGACCTCCATCTCTCCATCTCATTGCTCTTCATCCCTTGCTGCCACTGACAGTGCTGACCTAGTGACCTAGGAAGGGAGTTTCTGAGCTGGCTGAGATGGGTGACCTGGCTCTTTTCCTACAGGCAAGCAGAGGAGGCAAGAGGGCTGCTTCAAGGGCCAAGGAAGGAATCATCCTGTGTTGTTCCTCATGCCAGGTAACAGAGCAGCAGAGGGAAATGCAGTGTCTGACTCAAGTTAGACCCGTTTGAAGGCAACAGTGGTGTCCTGGACTCCGCTTGAAACTGCTAAGAGCTATCTCTTGGGGAAGTGCTTGGATACAAAAAATTACTAGGATTAATTCAGTTGGTTATAACATGGGACTTCTAATGCCAAGCTTGTGGGTTTGATCACCATATGGGCCATTGACTTCAGAGTTTGACTCAAAGATCCTTGTGGGTCCTTCCAATTCAGAATATTCTGTGATTTTTTGATTCCAGGGATAAAGTTTGTGTAGTGTTGCTTCAGCCATAGGTGCTCGCAAGGGTACATGCACTGTGCTATCTGCCCTACCAGCTTGGTCATCACCTGTGTAAGGCTGAACAACAGATGTTTCTGACAGGCAGGTGGACATTTGCTCATCTGAGCTCCCCTCTGCTGTAAAGACATGGCTAATCCACCAGGAGGTGGCTTACTGCTTGTATCCATCAAATGGCAATCATGATTGTCAAGCTCTCTAAATGAAGTGAAACCAAGTGGTGCCATTTGGTTGCCTACAACTTGTTGCCTTAATGCAGCAATTAATGTGAGAACTGAAGGAGGGATGCTTACTTGGCCTGTAAATTTTGTCTTCTTGGAAGTTACTCTTTCACCATGAGGTGAGCCATAAGTTTAAGGACAAGGTAAGCAATATGATATGTATTCATGTCAGATACTTATGGCACAAATTCATAACTTTTTACAGCCACTGTCTTGGTGTTTGCTATTTTGATGACATCTATCACAAAATCAGACCACAGGACTGAAACAAGAAAGGGAATCCCAAACTTGAGCTCAAACCTAGTGCTACCAATATTCTTCATTCCCATTTCTCCCAGTTACTTCCTCTGTACCTTAAAATAAAATGTGTGAAAAAAGGACAATATTTTGTTACTATTTACTCACTAATAAAAGGCAGTGATGTATGCAACATGCTGACAGTTTACTGATGGGCATCAGTGTAATGGAAAGTAGACCAAGCAGTGAAGAATAGCACTGTGTTCTTAAAGAAGGGATATAAGAAGATAATATGCCTCAAACTTTTGTCAGAAAATGTGCAGTTCTTTGTATCACTCAAAAGAGATTCCTAGAGCAAACAATTCTTTGTATCGTTCAAAAGAGGTTCCTAGAGCAAACATGCTGGCTTGTCTTTTGTAATCCACAAGGGAAAAAAGGACCACCTAGAGAATTATTCATGTTTTTACCTCCCATAAGTTGTCTCTTTTCTTTAATGTGTACCATGTGTACCAACTTCACTCAGCTGCTCTCTGGTTATATTTGAGAATCTTAGTCAGCTGCAGAAAGCTAGAGATGGTTAACAATTGCAGCAGCACTCTAACTGGGTAACTACTTAAGAACTCCTAGGAAGGGATTGAAACTACTTAGAGTGATGGCTGATATAATTTGGCACCTAGCAATGGGAAGGATGACATTCATTATACAAAGAGCTTTCTGAAAAGCAACATCAAGCATGTCAGAGACCTGCCTTGGACCTAGCACTGCAGACTTATTGTTGAATGTTATTGCAAAGAAGAGGGGACTTCTCCAAGTCACAGGCTACCTGACTGTCTGAGATGCTAATTCTTTCACTGCAGGCTCTATTTCTCAAAAGACAGCTTTTGCAATATGCAGCAAAATGTGTTTTAAGGCTGAGACAATATTTTGACAATTATTTTCCCTCTGCTCTGATTGCTTTGGCTGAAAGCACCACATCAATAAAATTAACTAAAAAGAAGCGTGCAGACATTTTGGCAGAGTTTGAGAGATCACTGATTGGGCTGGTGCAATTAAAGAAATCCCTGTTCTTCCCCGTGCTCAGAGCATGAGCCCTGCAGGTGTAGAGAGGCATGTCTCTGGGGGCCAGTATGGGGATGCTTCAGGGGAGCCAGAGGCAGGCATCTTTTGCAAAACTGAGTTTTAACCTCCACTGTGCAAACCTCTTATTCAAAGACACTGACACAAAGAAACATCTGTGACTAATGTGTTGGACTTGATTTCTCTTCAAGTGACTTATCTTCTGAGCATTTTCAAGCACTGGCACTTTACTGATCTGTTTACTTTAAAAGTGGATTTTGCCCCTGTTGAAACCTTACAGCCCCTGCTTTGTGTGTCTCTCTCAGGAGAGCAGTCTGACTGCAAGGAAGTAGATAGCTGTTTGCCAGAAGTGTGTGGCAAACAGCTAAACTCCTGGCAAACTCCTCCTTTCTGTTATTTCCCCTTTTTCATTTTTTAGTCAATGATTTTTCTTGGTTGGGTTTTTAAGAAAATTCAGTCTTTCTCCAATAGCCTGTTCTCCCTCATCTGTCTGTGGATGTGCATTCACATGAGAGAGAGGGAAGCAAAGAGGGAGGCAGAGAGTGAATCTGTTCTTGGGCTGTGTTGACAGATTAATTCTTCCTCAGTTGTCAGGTTTCAAGCCTGTTTGCAGCGCTGCTGGTAAGTGGGAACAAATACAGCTAGGGAGAGAGGGTGAGGCTGACCTGGTGGGGACTAGACTGAAAGGGGCCTGTGTACTGCCACCTGCACAGCAACAGGCAGTGTGGTAAGGCAGAGCTGCAGCCTTGGGGACCCCTGCAGCTGTCAGACTGCCCACAGCAGCCCCTGCACACACAGCTCACTCGTCAGCAAGGGATTTTCCTCCCCTCCTCCCCAGATAAAGATCCCTCAGCTGCTATTATGGGTTGTATCCTTGGCTTATTGTAAAAGCAAAATGAAACAAAAAACAAAGGGAAAAAATCTGTGTGGTTTTGCAATCTGGAGATGAGCCTTTGATCCTCTCGCTCAGCCTGAGGATGGTGGCATGCTGGCACAACTGCCCCCCATGTACACCTGAGCTCTCCAGATCTGCCCACACAGTTCCATTTGCAGGATGGGGGAGAAGTGTGTGCCAGAAATGTTAACTGGTCCCCATCAGCATTAAAGGGGGAGAGTGTGTGTGTGTGGAGGCAGCAGTTGTCATTGCAGAGCTTTAACCAAAGTGATAATCTGCAGCTATGGAGTCACCGACTAAGGAAATTGAAGAATTTGAGAGCAACTCTCTGAAATACCTACAGCCAGAGCAAATAGAGAAAATCTGGCTTCGTCTCCGAGGCTTGTAAGTAGTACATTTTTTTTCATCTCCTCCAATTTTCTCCCGCTGTCAAAATTATTGTAGCACTTTTTTATTTTCTTTCTTTCTGTACCTTCAAAATCTCCATCAGTTTCCATATCTGTTCTCCATAAATAAAGTTACTTTATTTTAGCAAAAGATTTACTTCCTTAAATGGAACTGCTTCTTACGTTGAACACTTTCAAGTGGAAATATAGAAATGCTATTAATGAAGTATTTTAAGATATAAGTAGTTAGTGGAATGCTAATTACTTCAGATGTTATATTAGTAAAGTTTTGTTATAGCCTGAATGATACTTAATTGAATCCTCTGTTTTCAATAATCTTGCCCTTAGCTGCAGCATAGAGACTTTTCCCCCACTGCAATGTACACCATTTCTAGCACTGGCATGATGCATAAGGACAAAAATAGGCAGTGAAGGCACAACTGGAAAGCATTTCCAATAGCATTTGTAATGGCAGCAAATTCATCTTCCACTGATTTGATTGTACTTATTAATTTATATGTTAAGCCTGACTTGCCATGAGATGACTGTATACTGCCTCCTGAGCAGAAAAGATATCTGTGCTTAAAGAACTTAGCACTGCAGAAAAGAAAAAGTTATAGTGTGTGCCTAGCTTATTTGGAAACAATGTCTGGTGTTTTTCATTTTCTCAGTATGTAAAATCCTGTCAACCATTTATTTGCCAATAATTACTTACCTATGGCAAAGATGAGTGTTACCATATTAAACTACATGCACTTCCTGTGTTCACAACTGTTTATGTTTGTTTTTTTTTCTTCAGCTTCACATGTTAGAGTTATTAAAATTTCAGTCCTCAAGAGAAAGGTAGGGGAGAAGGGACCAAGGAGTCTTGGAAACAGCAGAAGCAAAAGAAATGAAGGAAGGGTAGGCCAATAGTTGAAAACAAATGGGTTCAATTTAAACTTGAGTTGCTTTTTGGGTCTAAACTTGAGTTACTTTGTGTGAGCAACTATGGTATGTTTTGCAAAGCATAGCCAAAACTTCTGTAGGACTTTAAGCAATACAAGAGACATGCATTAACATGTGTTTCTTTCAAAGCATCATTCCAGGAAGCGTGTTTTGTGAAGGAACCTAATCAAAGTAGATGACACCTGTCTTGTGAGCCTTCCTAATAGAAGACACACAAAAGAAACCCTGTATTAGGATTTATTTAATTTGTTTAATATAGAGTTTAGGAGCATGCTAATTTGGATTCTACCTGACTGAGTGTTTTTTTGTGGGAATGCTGAGCAGGTGTATTCCTTGTGCTTGAGGGTCACCATGTTTGGCGTGGGGCTTCCTCCATCTCTGAGTAGTGGGCTGATTAAAAGAGGCCTCTGGGGAGTGCAGCGACCCAGGGCAGGCAAACAAGGGCAGGGCAGGCTCTGAGGGCATGGCACAGCTCTGAGGATGTGGCACAGCAGTTTGTGAAGCAGTTTGAGCAGTCACAGTTGTAGGATTTCTTGCTAATAAGGTTTACTGTGGGTTGTGCATGGCATTTCTGTTGACTGGTAGGTTTTAGCATTTCTGGTAGTAATGGTTTGTACACGATTAAAAATTGTAGTTAATATGAGTGTATGTAATCAGGTGAAACCCTCCAAAAAGGATGCGTCTCTCCAGACCTTTCTGTGTGGACTGCTTGAGCTTATCAGTGGTTTCAGGAGATGTTGCAGAGGAAAGCTGCCTGTGGTGTGAACAGGTGAACAATCTCCTTTCACTGGTGGCCAAGCTTAGAGAGAAAGTTGAAAGACTAAGGAGTATCAGGGAAAGTGAAAGGGAAATAGATTGGTGGAGTTCAGCCCTTCCATCCTTGAAGGAAGCCCACCAAGAGTTAGAGGAATCCCATGCCTCTCACTCTCAGACAATAAAAGGACACCTGGTAGATGAAGGGGAGTGGAAGTGGGTACCTGCTTGAGGAGGTCATAATAAAAATTCCTCCCTACCCCCACTCCCAAGCTAGTGCCACTTCCGGATAGGTACGAACCCCTGGCTGGAGAGTCAGCCAGATGATTTAGAAGAAAACTATCTGCACAATGAGTCTCCAAATTATGACTCATCTGTGAGAAGGATTACTACCTCTAACATCAAAAAGGAAAGAAGGGTAATCATGGTGGGGGATTTCCTTCTAAGGGGAACAGAGGGCCTACCCCACAGAGAAGTCTGCTGCCTCCCTGGGGCCCAGGTCCAGGATATTACTGAGAGACTTTCTGGGCTGATTCAGCTCTCTGATTACTATCCACTGCTGATACTCCAGGCTGTCAGTGATGAGGTTGAAAAGAGGAGTGTCAGGGCAATTGAAAAGGACTTTAGGGCACAGGGACAAGTAGTTGATAAGGCAGTGGTACAGGTAGCCTTTTCCTCAGTCCCTTTAGTGCCTGAGAAAAATGGTGAAAGGAGTAGGAGAGCTCACATTATCACTAAGTGGCTCAAGTGTTGGTGCCACTGGCAGAATTTTTGACTTTTTGATCATGGGGCATCTTTTACGGCACCTGGCCTATTGGAACCAGATGGGCTCCATCTCTCTGTTAAGGGTAAAAGGTTTTTAGCTTGTAAACTGGCCAAACTTTTTGAGAGGACTTTAAACTAGGTTTGAAGGGGGAAGGGAACGTGTCTGGTCTCTCTGGAAGCAGGCCCAAAGGTGATAAACCTGAGTTAGGAGCAATATCAGCAGCCCAGCTGAGGTGTGTGTATACTAATGCACGCAGCATGGGCAGCAAACAAGAAGAGCTGGAGGCCATGGTGCAGCACTGGAGCTGTGATGTAATTGCCATCACAGAAATATGGTGGGATGACTCACATGGCTGGAGTGCTGCACTGGATGGCTACCAGCTCTTCAGGAGAGATAGGAAGGAGAAGAGGTGGAGGGGTGGCCCTTGATCTTAGGGATGCCATAGGTATTGAAACCAATGATGACAAAGTTGAATGCCTGTGGGTAAGAATTAAGGGCAAGGCCAACAAGGCTGACATCCTACTGGGAGTCTGTTATCGTCTACCCAGCCAGGAAAAAGTGGTGGACAATTCATTCTATAGCTGGAGAATGTTTCTGGATCATCAGCCCTTGTTGGCGATTTCCACTTGCTGTACATTTGTTAGGAACTTAGTACAGCTTAAAAAAGACAGTTCAGGAAATTTTTAGAGTTTGCGGAGAACTTTTTGTCACAGCTGGTGAGTGAGCCCACCAGGGGAGGGACTATGTTAGATCTGTTCTTTGTAAATATAAATGGGTTGGTGTGGGAGATGTGGTGGTTGGAGACCTCTTGGGGCATAGTGATCATGAAATTATGAAAATCTCAATATTTGATGAAGTCAAGAGGAACTAATAAGGCTTTTACACTGGACTTTTGCAGGGCAGACTTTGGCTTATTCAGGAAATTTATTCAGAGAGTTCCCTGGGAAGTAATCCTTAAAAATAAAGAAGTTCAGGAAGGGTAAGTGTGCCTCAAAATGGGGATCTTGAGGGCGCACAGGAACAGACTGACCCTATGTGCCAAAAGATGAGTCGACAAGGCAAATGACCAGCGTGGATAGGCAAGAATATTTTGGAGGAACTCGGGAAAAAGTCTGTGGAAGGAGGGTCAGGTTTCTCAGGTAGCATTTAAGAGGGCTGCAAGAGTATGTAGGAAGAAAATTAGGGAGGCTAAAGTTTAGTTTGAACTTAAAATGGCGACTTTCGTAAAGGATAACAAAAAATGTTTTTATAAATATATGAATGGTAAAAGAAAGGGTAAGACTAACCTTTGTTCTTTATTAAATGCAGAAGGGATCTTCGTTACTTTAGATGAGGAGAAGGCAGAGGTGCTTAACACCTTGTTTGTCTCAGTTTTTAGTGAGAAGACTTGCCCTCAGGATAACTGTCCTCTTGGGTTGCTTGATGATATCAGGGAGCAGAATGGTCCCCCCATTATCCGAGAGGAGGCAGTCAGAGAACTCCTAAACTGCTTGGCTATTCATAAATCCATGAGACCAAATGGGATCCATCCCAGGGTGATGAGGGAGCTGGCAGATGACCTTGTGAAGCCTCCCTCCCTCATTTACCAGCAGTCCTGGCTCACTGGCAAGGTTCCAGATGACTGGAAGCTGGCCAATGTGATGCCCATTCATAAAAAGGGTGGGAAGGAGGATTCTGGCAATTATAGGGCAGTTAGCCTGACCTCTGTACCCAGGTAAGGTTATGGAACAGTTTAATTTGAGTGTCATCACACAGAACTTTCGCTCCCTGGGTGCTGATGGGCTGCCAGCTGCCTCTGTACTTTGTTTCATGAGACTGGGCCTGCCTTTAATCAGTTTCCCCTTTTACCTAAGCAGTTCTCACCCTGCAAGAAATGTTTCTCAGAGATGTGTTGATTGTTTGCTTAATGCTCTCAATAGCTGCTGCTGCCAGAAAAATATCTTGAGTCTCTTGCTCTGTTCTATTCTCCTTGCTTCATTGATCCTGTCCAGAGGACAGTCTTTTATTCAGACATGTGTTATTCAGCTCTGGACTTGGACACCATGCAAAGCATAGCCAAAACTTCCGTAGGACTCCAAGCAATTACATGTTAGTCTTCCTTCCACTCTCTAGTGGATGCTAAAAACGCTGCTAAGATTGAAACATTCTGCTCTGCAAAATACATCAATGAAGATTAGTGGGAGTCCCTTACAGGTCACTGTTAGCAGTGGAGCTTGGAGAGCTTTGAAACATATGGTTTCAAAATTGCATGATTGCTTTTCAAGCTGATTTTTTCTCTGTGGAGGTATGAGCAGTGGCGGCTGTGTTGGGGTATTCTTGTTTTAGTACTTGGAACCCTAGCTGTGAGACTTAAAATCCATCTGCTACTTACAACTCTTAAAGCTTCATGAAGTGACTTCAGTTGCCTGCTGATTTCTTAAGAACAGAGAAAGCACTGAAGCCCTTTTCAACACTAGGATTAGATGTTGCATCTGAGGACAAAGAAGAATGCAGAGGCACATATCCAAGGAGCTTTATGAGTTTCATTAAAGATGTGCTAGTTTGTGGAAGCTGAAGATGCAGATTGCAGGTATTTTTGGTTTTATTTTGGTTGCTTTTATGCCATAAAACCCCACCTTTTTAGCTATTACAGTAGTGGTACATCAACACTGGCATCTGCTGGTTCCGTGCTCTGATTTACACATTGAAGGAGGAAAGGAGGAAAAATGGACTTTAACCTTCTTCCCAACTGCTGGGGTTGACTTGCTAAGTCCACAATAAATCTCTTCAGTCTCGGTCTTTCCTCATGCTGTTGATCTCATAGAATCAAGGTTGGAAGAGACCCTTGAGTTCATGAAGTCCACCCATTAACCCAGCATTACCACTGTAGCCCTAAACCACTAAGCCATATCAGCCAGTGCCAGATCCAGACACCTCTTAAAGACCTCCAGGGACGGTGATTCCACCACCTTCCTGAGCAACTTTTTCCAATGCCTGACCAGCCTAACAGTGAAAATTAAAAAAAAAAAAAAAATCTGAATCTCCAGTGTCTCATCTTAAGGTCCTTTCCTCTGGTTCTCTCTTTGCAGGCACAGTAGGAGAGACCAGCCTCCACCTCACTAAAACCTCCTTTCATGTAGTTATAGAGAGTAATAAAGTTCCCCTAACCTTCTTCTTCTAGAGACTAAACAAATCCAGATCTCTCAGCTGTTCCTCATAAGACATGTTTTCTAGACCTTTCATGACCTTGCCTTTCACTGGATAGGCTCCAGCACCTCAACATCCTTTTTAAAGTGAGGCACCCAGAACTGAATGCAGTGCTCAAGAAGGAATGCTGAGTACTGGGGGATGATAATTTCCCTAGTCCTGCTGGCTACACTATTCTTGATTCAGGCCATCTATAATTTACCATTTACCTGCAGGAGACAGCCTGCTCCTGAATATTTAACAATCAATTTTAAAGCACATACAGCATTCCTGGACTCCTTTGCTCCGCAGGACTCACAGAATCTCTGTCAAGCTATATCCAGGTCTTGTGAGGCCCACCTGGTGCACAGCATCAAGCTCTAGGGCCCACGATATCAGAAGGACTGCTGGAGCACCAGAGGAAGCCTTGACGATGATCAGAGGGATGGAGCATGTTTCCTGT
Organism: Melospiza georgiana; assembly: GCF_028018845.1. Classification (NCBI taxonomy): domain Eukaryota; kingdom Metazoa; phylum Chordata; class Aves; order Passeriformes; family Passerellidae; genus Melospiza; species Melospiza georgiana. The sequence goes on from NC_080430.1 coordinate 57,633,938, forward strand.
GAAGACAGGCAGAGAGAGTTTGGGTTATTCAGCCTGAGGAAAAGAAGCCTCCAGGGAGACCTTATAGCAGCCTTCCAGTAAGTCTACAGGAAAGCTGGAGAGTGACTTTTTACAAGGGCATGTAATGATGGGACAAGGGGTAATGGCTTTAAACTTTTAGAGAGAATGTTTAGTTACAAGGAAGAAATTCTTCTCTATGAGAATGGTGAAGCAATGGAACAGACAAGTTGTGGACACACTATCCCTGGAATTGTTCAAGGGCAGTACTTTGAATGCCTGGTCTAGGTATATATCTGTATATACCTATATCTACTATATATCTCCCATGGCAGGGAGGTTGGATAAGATGATCTTTAGAGTCTTTCAACCCAAACCATTCTGTGATAACAAAGAGCAATCTCTGAACTGTGACATGAATGGGACGCTTGAAATTGTACTCACTAAGAAATTTGATGGGCAGATAAGGTATAGACACATGAAAAGCAGTGCCTTTGAAAACTTCATTCTCTTGCTGAAAATCTGGAACAATAATCAGCATTTATAGCATATCCTTAGCTTCCTCTGCAAAGCACCCTGCATCCTGTCAACAGTGAAGAGGTCCCAATGATAGATCTTGCATAAGAACAACTTTTTATTGAAGTAAATGATGAAGAAACAACTGATTTCATTGAAAAAAGATGAGCTTTGGCAACTGAAAATGATCTGGCAAGTGTTAGTGCCACTGCTGAGTTAGCTGTTTCACTGTCTTATCTGTATGTGCTTTACAATATTTTTAGAATTTCTTAGTTGCAAAATGTCACATAGGGAACAGCTGGTTCTATCTGTGACAGTATACTGATCTGATTAAATTTTATTTATGTGGCCATCATAAACAGGAAAACAGAGAACTCTTCAATTCCAGAAGCACACTCTACATCATGGCCTTTGTTCCTCAATATTTTAGCTCACAGAAAACATTAGGGTTTAATAAAGTCCATCAGAAAATACCACTTTGTTAGGAAGTGTGTAAATACATTGGATTTCAAGTGGAAAATAAGAATATGCTAATTAGTTTCTGGAGGTGAGAGAGTCCCAAAGGCTTTCTTTGGCCTTGGTTTCAGTCCTCCTGAAGGTCCTGAGTTTCTCGGTTTAAACTGAAGCCCTGTTTGCCCTGCGAGCAGAGCAGAGCTACCTTCAATCATATTTAAATGCAACTGCTACCACCCTTTTTCCTCATTTGGCTTTCTTGATGGACATAGAGAGGAGTTATATATCAAAGAACCATGTTAGAAAACTTCTCTGTAGATGCCTTAGGTCCGTGTTTCACTTTCATTATGGTTGTCAGTTCACAGAAGGATTAGGAAAGTCTCATTTGTCAGCCAGTGGATATTGGGCATGTGCTGGAGGCAGCAGTGCAGACTAGAAATTCCTGGTTTGGGTGAGCTGTGGGTATGGATATCTTTATTAGTTTTAGAGTTTGCCAGGGTCTGGTTGATCCATAATATTGTTGTTCACGTAGAGTGAAGAAGGGCTCGATTTTACCAGTAGACTAACATGTAAGTTAGTCGTGTTGTATACTACCCGTGGAATAGTCCATGGAGAGCAATGGGAACAATAGAAGTGTTGCCACCTTCTACTCTCATGCCTGACAAATGGACAGGGGAGAGAATGTGTTCCAATAAATACAAGAACAGAAACTTCAGAAAAAGTAATTAAAATTGATGGTGTTTGTAGCTGCATTTATTTAGTAAACTGATACATTTTGCAACAGTCCTTCTGTTACTTTGTTCCACAGACTGACTTTCTTTTGAATCTTAACTCAATATATGATTCCTGTAGGTAACTAAAGATGTAAGAGTTTGTGTTTATATTAGTAAAATGTTGCCCAAGCAATAATATGCATTTTGATTTTTTCCATAATTATAAAAGAGCTTTTATTCTTCTGAGGATAGTACAAATGAAACACATTCATTCCAAGCCCCAAAAGGAATAAAAACGCCACACTCTGTCATAGAAGAAGGGGTCTCCCTTTGTAATACTAATTTCAGTGCTTTTCAAGTATCACTGCTATAAAGCTTGCAGTCCTGCAAGAAATGAAAAAAAGTTATGTTTACAAAGATGAATTTAAACCCTAAGTCAAGGTGAAATTAAGAGTCTGTATCTGGAATTCTTTTAAAAAGCTGTCTTGGTGGCATAGGATTCCATACAGAAGGATGCAAAACCTGATGGAAGAAATCACTGAAAAGTCCACTGTGTGTGTTTTAAAAGCTGTAAGGAGAGGTGCTCTCCTAATCTGACAGCTTTTGGTGGATTCAAACACTATTAAATCCAAATCAGACCTTGAAAGGATTTTTATTTAATGTGTTTCTGTTTCTTCCTGCAATTCACACAAAATTTTCCTGTTTCAGTCCTTTTGTCTTGTTTCCTCAAAAATCACTTCAGCCTCTTCAAAATCCTAGAAAAGATCTGACTCTGATCCTGACTGGTAGGTGAGGAAAGCTTAAGGTTCACATATTAGGGCTGACCCAGTAAATACTACAGAAACAGTGAAACCTCTACAATGCAAATTATTCTCAAAATCCTGAGAATCTGGATAAAGCAGAGCTGGTCTAGAAGGGCATGTTTCATAAGGATTCATAAGGCTGTTTCTGGTCTCCTGAGCTGAGCTGTGCTGTACTAGAAAGCATTGATATCGATGTGTTTTCAGTTCCTGGTCTTTGGTGTGGTGGGGGTTGTTTTATTTTTTGTTGGGTTTTGTTGTTGTTGTTGTTGTTGTTGTTGTTTTGTTTGTTTATTTTAAAAATTTGTTTTTACTTTCTTTTCTGAGATAAAGCTAGGTTTTCTAAGTAATTCGGTGCTCAAGAAAAGTTTAGCCCCATGATGGTGCAAAAATTTCCTCTGACAGTTTTCCACCCAGAGTTCTGAATTGTAGATAAGCAATAATCCTTTCCCCTGCAGACCCTAACCTTTCCCAAAATTTATTTGGAACTGCCTTGGATATTTGAAAAGCAGATTAAATTTGAAGTTGATTATAAATAGAAAGAAACCAGAACTAAAATTTGCAATATATCAAGAATGCAACTCAAACTCTGGTAAAACTCATTGTAATTAACTCAACAAATTAACTTCAGTGAGCTCAGGATTCCTCAAAACAATTGATAAGGTGGATATTGGGGACTTTTGAATTTTCCTGGCCAAGAAGTTAGGTGCAGAGTTCTTGCTGAGAAATGGATCTATATGGTTGTCACAGAGAGGTTTGAAAGGCTTTGTCTCTACCATGAATTCCAATTCATGTCACAGTAGTCTGGCATGCCTTCTTTGGGAGGACTTCTATGCCTGTCACTCGGTTATGTGGGATGCAGGAGCTCACACAAGCTTAGGTAAGCAGCAGGAAAAGATTGTCATCATCTTTCTTGTCAAGAGAGATGTACGAGACAGTTTAGCTTTTAAGATGTATATAGAAATGTTTGACAACAATGTATGTACAAACATCCGTAATGGCTACTTGTGTTGTTTGGGTCATATGCTGTGTCATCACTTTAGGAGTGATTTCTTACACTAATAGAGATAGATACTGTTCATGCACAAAACTCCTAGCCAAGACATAAAGTTTCACAACATCCATTTGCAGCATGAATCCCGGCTTGGCACAAAGCTCATCTCAACACCAAGATTACCACAAGTTGGATGTAAGATCTGTGCAATTTTTAACAACTAAATCCATACAGTGCCCTTGAGTTACGGCTCTGGCAGGAAGGGCCAAGGATCAGAAGTAGAGCATCCTTGCAAGGCTGAGCAGTTCAAATGGTTGCTGTAAATGATGCTCAGACCATTCTTCCTCCCACGTCTCTCGTGGAGCAGCTGGTTTTCAGGGATTCAGTGGTAATAAGCAGTTACTAGAGTCTGTTAAGCAATGAGTCTGAATACACAATTTAGATATGCTTCTCTACATATATTGATGCAGCAGGGACAGCTATAGCCAGATGGAAGAACTCTCCTTTTCCAGACTTGCTTGAAAAGTAAAAAGGGAGGAACCTGTGGAAATTGAGACTGGGAAGGGAGAATTTGGAGGTCATCTACAAAAGAGCATACTGCATAAAAAGGTTGGAGAGGACAACCAGATAAAGCATTTTAAAAATAGAAATAAGAAAAAGTGATGGTGGGAAAAGAGATAATCCTGTGAGTTCTTTGGATTCCCACATGTAAACACCTGTTAGATTTATATCCTTCCAGATTGAAATAGTTCACAGCACAACATATATGCAAGTCATTTAGGAGTTTGAGTTCTGCCAAAAATCACAGGGACAAGGACTGCTTTCAAAATGTGCTCATTACCCATCTGTAATGGTTTTTTCATCTCTCAGATTTTAGTGCAGACTTTGAAAGAAAGTCTGGTTTCTGCAAGAACCCCACTGGTTGCAACTGCTGCCCAAAATACTGCTTCTGTATTACCTTCTAAGCATGTCCTTGTTCAGAAGAATGAGGATGTCTTCTCTAGGAGGCCATTGCTTTGTTTCGTTGGAAGAAGGAAGAGCTTATTTGGTACTTGGCCACATTTTTGTTGTACTATCTGTCATAATTCTTCCTCCCATGTGTTTCCATTAATGCTGTCTGGGCAGTTATTTTTCCTTTCTCTCATTACACTAGTTTGATATGTGCAGAGAGCCTACAGATTTGGATGCAGTTTGACTGGATGGGTAGGGGTAATTCATAATGTACAGGGAGTGTCTTCAAAGTGCTTTTCTGAGAAAGGCTTTTGCATAAATGCTGAGTGATCTCTAAAAGACATTTCTAATTAGCTGTACTTCAGTGAATATCTTGCAAATGGAGAAGAATGAAATTCCTGAGTTATGTAAATTTGCTGAATAACTTGAAGTAAATTATTATAATGGTGCTCCTAGCCTCATTCTGTGAAATGTCAAATTTCAGTTTGAATAACATATTTACCTTATGAAGGCATACCTGTTCCTCTTCTGAGCCAGAGGCAGGGAACTTGACTCATCCTTATAGGAAGCAAACTTTTAAGAGCTAGATTTGCTGTCTCAAGCATGGTACCTGGTATGCAGAAAGGACAAGACTTACTTATTTAAATATATCTTTATATCTGAGGCTTCTGAAGACATATCCCACTGCTTCCCCCATAGTTTCTGTGCCATCTAGATACTTATGACACAGCTGGTATCAGGATGGAGTTAGGGTCTAAAGAAGTAAAGATCTTGCACAGCCTTCTTCATTCTCTGTGTACATGCTCAGCACATGTTCCCATCTACTCATCTGCCCATCCCAGTTCTCTCTCCCAAAAATTCCTCCTGTATGGCAAGATATTCCCATGTTGGGATAGAGGACAGTGTTTTTGAGCTTGCAAATGGCAGCACTGCCACCTCTCTTCACTTTCCTCACTTTCTTCCCTTTACCCTCATGTCTAATTTAGTGGAACCAGCTGTGTGCCATCACATCTCTGCCATTTATGCCTAGGGAAGGGAGGAACAAAAGATGGGCAACCTTCTTTACTCTCTGCAGAAAATAATCTTGTAGTGATACGGAAATGGTGTGAACAGAGCAGCAGGCATCCTGCAAAAGATGATGAACCCTGCTACAACCATCAGTTTTGGAGATAGGAGCTTCTGTGAAACCACTTCTCTGCAAACACACTTTTACAGCTATCCTAGAAACCCATCATCATTCACATTACTTTCCTCTGTAAATTCTCTGTTCCTGAAGGTGTGCTGAGCTCTAAGAAGCCTAGAAAAAGAGCATTGGCTCTCCATGAGAAGTTTAAAAGTTGCATTTTCCTAAGAGTGACATTTAATATCTGGCCTGCTAGTGAAGAAGCATTATCAGGACAGCAGCAGTCCTGAGTTGCTACACAAAGTAGTGTTGCTAAAAGGCTTGAAGAATTTTCAAAGTTTACCATGGTGCTGAAGGAAGGGAAAGTTTGGATATGGGGATGGGGAAATGAACCTTCTTTTTGAAAGGGAGCACTGCCTCTTTGTGTAGAAACTTTTTCTCCCAGTGTTTAGGCTTGTTCAACAGTAATCCAAGTGTTTTAGATTGTAACCCAGAGTCGGGAAAGGATCTGGCACAAACCCATGAGATTTAAAATTGTGCGTCACACCAGCTGTCTGTTAACAGACAGAAGGGGTAGGTTATGTTTGGGGGGAGGAAGATTGGAGGGGGAAACAGTAACAAGCAACATTTAGATCTAAAAATAGCAACAAATAGATTTACTCAAGCTTAGGGCTAGATGCAAATTTGTTTAGTGACTTTACGCAAACAGCTTGTCTGGCCTGATGTAATTCCAGTCCATGTTTCCTGTCTTCATATTTCACCCAGAGTATGAAGAAAGATTCCCCCCTCCCCATGCATGCTATAACATCACAGTGCCATCCTGCACAAGAAAAGCTGGACAGCTGACAGCTGGCTCCTACAGAATCTGAATATGTTAGATTTACATGGTAGCGATTATTAAAATACATGCTTGTTTCTTTCAGGGTCTAACAGCTTTTTGCCACTGGGAGAGTGGAATGCCTGCTACACAGTATTATGTACTTCATAATACATCATGGCACATCGATATTACAAAAATATGTGCTCTGCAAAGTGCTGCTTTGTCTTATTCCCAGTACACTTCTTGTTGATTCATTTTCATTACTTTCTTCTTAGTGAAATGAACAGCTAAATATAGCTAAAGGATGCCCAGTAAAGACTATGTATTTCCTTTTCCTGAGACATTTTACTAGCAAGGAAAGGGCATCCCGCTAGTTTCCATCCCAATCAGTTGTTGCCATGTAAACACACAGTGAAGCACATTTATGCTACAAACAGCAGCTGGAGGTATTCTTCCCTGTTGGCTCCTCTCATTTCCTTGCGCACTAAGTGCCACATTGTCTTCCAGTGGGAGAGCCTGCAGAATAAGCATATTGAAGTACCAACCATCTTGTACTTTGCAGGCCATCACCTTTACTAATTTCAAAGCTAAAAGTTCCTCAAGTAATTTGTAGTGGCCAGCTAGATAGTAGAACTCAGGCTAAATATATATCTATTTTTTCCAATAATAAATATGTGAAGGCCATATACTATAATGGTTTGACTTTTTTTTTTTTTTTTTTTTTTTTTTTTTTTTTTTTTTTTTACTTTTAAAGGATGAATACTGAGAACTGCTCTATATCCTTTTTAGACCATAGGACTTTATTTCCCTGAAATGTACTGTCCTGTAACTGGATTTTTATGACCCCGCACTTCTCTTGATTTGCATGAGTTACAAGAGAATTTATTAGTTGTGTGCTGTGAAAAAACAGAATGAGCAGTAGATCACATTCTTTCAAAGGGTTAGATTTTCAGAAGCAGACTAATTTTCCTTTTTACTTCATATTTTTCTTTAACTGAATCCACACCAAATACAATAGCAGGAGCTTTTAGTTGTTGTGGTTGGTTTTCTTTGTTTATGGTTTTGGTTGTTTTGTTTCATCTTTTGCAATGATGGAAAACTGAGTAAATACAGACAAAGAACCTCAAAATGTCAGTGGTTGTACTGGCCATGTACAAAATCTACATGAGCAAAATAATATTTTTAGTTTTTAAAACAAAGTTTGATGACTTCTTTTATAGTTGAGAAGCCAAAAGCCCAGTCAGGTCTATTTTCCAATACAAAGCCATTTCACTAGTGAATTTGAATTTACCCTTCTGATTTGGTGGTACTGAAAACTATGGTGATACAGCTGAAGCACTAAGGTGTCCCTGCAGTGTTTCATCTGCTACTTGCAGATCCTTGTGCCTCAGACTTGTGAAAAATGCCAATAACTTGTTTTTAAAATTTTAAACATTTAAAAAATTTAAAATTTTAATAGTAATAAAATGGTTATAAAAATAGTAATATAATTAGAGTAATTATGACTTGGACAATTAGGATTTAGGACAATACAAGACAATAAAAGCAAAGAGTTACGGACAGTCCAAGTACCTCTTTCTGGGCAAAATAAGTTACAAAAAGTACACACGTTAAGAGAGGATTAACCCTTAAAAGCAATAGCCTGTTGCATATTCATACATCTCATACATGATGCATAAATTCCATTCAAACAAAGGATTCTGTATGGTCAGTGTCAATTTCTCCCTCTGAATCCTAACGGAGTCTTCAGGGCTGAGCAAAGCAGGAAGTTTGTTTCTTCTGATAAGGGAGCCATAAATTCTTTTTCTCTGAAAGATTTAGGTGTCCCGTGGCTGCTATCTCAGTGGGAGTCCTTCTTTAAAAAAAGTATCTTACATAGCATAGTTTCTATTTTAACATTATGTTATAACCTAAAACTATATTTAACACAATACTTAAGAAAATGAATACAGCATAACTTTCTAACATAACACATATAATATTAATTTTAATATTTGGAAAAAGCCAATCATAAAATATGTATTTTTCACAGACTGTCCTGCTCAAAACCATCCTAAACATACAGTATTCAATACAGATCAATTAAGTAAACCTTTCCTATGTTGCTTTTTCTCCTCTTTCAGTATACACACTGTGCCATGAAAAAATACACTGAAGTTAGCTTTCCTCCTCTGATAGGTGGTGTTATTTATCAAAGTTTGAGCAAGCCATGATTGTCCTTTATTGAAATGAAGTTAAACCAATTATGTCAATCATTTTTATGTCAGTGGAAAATAAGGTACCTTTAACTAATACAGCTCTCACACTACTGCTGCAATAAAAGTATTATAATTGTATATAGTCCTGTCCAAGTTCAGTAGGGGGTTGATTTTACACTCACCTTGGGAGATAAGATCAAGACATGGGTCAAGTTTGTAGTGCCAAATAGTTCAAGTCAGTTGCATCTTTATTATCTACAGGAACAGATCTCAAAAGCAACTCCCTTCTTACAAGTCTCCTTCCCCCTTCTGCTTTCCCCTCTCCATTCTTGAATCCTGCTTTGCTAGGGAGCTGGTGCCCAGCACTTAGTATGAAAAATGAAGTGCAATTGAAGATCATCAGGTCTCAAGACAGCATATAGTATAATAACATCATTAAACTCAGTCAACTCAGACAGTATCCATAATACCCATTTGTAATACCTCTAGGCTCTGTTCACTCTTTACTAAATGGTAGAGAAGGGATTTCAGCTCTCTTGAGCTTGTACTGTAGAAGAAATTCCTGACTGACTGTGATCACAGAGGTTATTTTGTAAGAAGAATTTAAACTCATTGCCTTTCCAGCTATGATTAACATCTACTCATTACACATATTAGACATGAAATGCGCAATAGGAAACTGATTCTAAGAGCCCTACAGTGGCAAAAGGTCACAGCTAAGCAGAGGCAGAACAAGAGACATCAACTGATCATATGTACTAATGATTGCTATCATTTTTGTAGACGAAGCTGTGCATTTCTTTTTTGTTTTTCTTTAGAAAACTTGGTAGTTAGACTGCTAAAATCCAATGCTCAGCCAGATGAACTAACATTCAGTAAAATAGTACTTTCCTTTGACAAAATCAGACTATATTTTCTGGCTTTGAATTACTTATATACATTATTTATTAACTGTGACCTGTTGGGTTGCTCACCTGTATTGTTTCCATTTCTATTGAAATAATTCTACCAGTTTCAAGCTGTGAGGGCTTCTTTTCTTTCTGTATCTTCACCATGCATACCCATACTTTGGAGCGCACAGGCTTTTCTAATCTACTTCAAATGAGACAAGTGACTGCCTCATCCTCACATGATTTCAGAATGTCCCCATATAGTTCAGGGCCAAATTTAAAATGGTTTCCCTTGTTTTTAAAAAATTCCACATAAACCCTCCACCAAATTGTGAGTATCAGCTGCAATTTTGCCTTCTTTCTTCACCCTTCTTTCTTCTTACTGTTTCTTCTCCTCTGCTGTTAATAGTCTCTGAGATTGTATTGTTTTTATCCTAGCATATTCTGATAAACAGCCCATGTGGCAGAATTTTTTTTTTTTTTTATTATTGACTGGAGTGTGAGTAAAGCAAGAAAGGGCATAATTCTGTTTAAACTAAAGAATTGAAAACCTGTCAGGAACTGATGGCATTGTGCCGTCAGTAAAGTCTGAAGTCTGGTCATCTCAACATATTTCTGAACTCTGGTCAGGGCTCCCATGGGATCCTGTGCTTTGCCTGATGGTGCAGTGTGTGCTGTGAGATTGGGGTTTTGTGAGCTGATTTATACTTGGTTATTAAAATAGGCTTTGTTAATGTAACATAAGTGCATCTCTAATCCTGTGGTGATGATGATTATTTGGTAATGCACTGCATGATTGAGAATATTGAGCTGCTGGGAGAGAAGATTTTCAACTTATTTTAAGTGATCCTGTCAATCAACTTGATCTCAGCCTCCTTTGGAGTGATGTAGAGGGACAATGCCTACCCCGTACTGCTATGCCACTGAGATACACGAGATGGCACCTGAGCTTACGAGCTGGGAAATGCCCTTAAATCCTTTTGTCTTGACATGGTCACCAAGGGAAAATCGTGGGAATTCTGGACCCATTAGCCAGAAGGGCCTGGGGGCAAGAGCAGTAAACATGAATTGTGGTTGGCTCTTATAGAAAAAGGTAGTGGAAGGAGATCATTCAGAAAAAGCATAGATTCACCAATGGGTAAAAAAGGACCAGAAAAAAAATCTTCCAGATGTGACTTGTAGACAGACATTTTTCTCTTTTGCCAAATTTCATTCTTTACATTACTGTTGATTTGCTAAACTACAAAGTAGGATTTTAGTAATGTTATCTTAATATCAATTTTAATATCAAGAAACCCACCTCTGGCAGGAAAGAAAGGAAAAGGACCTGAGAGAATGTGTGTGTTATGATATGGATATTTCACTCCAGTAAGGTATCTTTTTTCTTTCCAAATATGTTGGTCATAGGAGCCCTGCAGGGAATGATTATTAACCCTAGCTTGTGTGAGCTATGGATGTTGTGGGATTCCACTATTAAAGGACATTATTGTGTGCTTTTGTTAACATATTACTAAGCTCCCCCCTCATATCTTACAGATGCTATTATAAAGCTTTTTATATATAGGAGGAAAAATATCTCTTTCTCCTTGAGACTATGAACAACTAATTTTAGCTTGCCAGAGCTTGTGGCAACTATTTTCCTAAACAATTGAGGTTCCTCTGAAGAAGTAGCTTTTACAAAATGATCCTCTTCAAACAGAAAGAACAATCCCTTTTCTCTTATCATGCTTTACAATGTCAATGTCAACACTAAGGGTATGGCACACAAGCTCTGACGATGCTTGTTGCATCAGCTGAAGGAGTTTAAGTACTAGTAGTTTTTCTTCTCTGCAGAGTGGGCCCTAAGGAGTGTATTTCAGATGTGGAAGTACAAAATCTGGCATCTCTGCGAAGGTCACCACTGTTGGCAGTTTAAGGCAAAAGGTTGAACTGAGGCAACTGATGCCCAGAAGTGTCATCTCTGCCAGCTGGGCTGTGGGGGTGCAGACCTGTGGCAGGGCACCACATACAAGGCAGCTGCTGGCAATAACTTTTTAAACAGTGTAGCAGATTTTTTTTTCGCCAGTCTATTGGTGCCCTAAAGAGTTGTTGCCCTCTTTTTCACTAAGAAACACACATCCAGCCTGAAAACACATGCTATGCTAGATCTAGGCTTGTGCACTCTCAGCTGGTGGTACAAGGAGAGCACAAGCCACTGAGTTTTAGGGACTTCAAAAGATCCAACTGCTTTGACCAAGTGTGTGTACCCTCTGAACTCATTGCAATGGCCAAGCAATACTGCCGTCCTGAGCTGGTTTTTGGTGTTTTCCCCCAGCTGCTATGGGTCTGGATAGCAAGGTCCTGTTCAGCACAACCCGTCTGGGCCCGCAGGCAACTCCCAGCTGCAGGCAATCTTAGCAAGCAGTTGAGCTCTTAAGTGATCTCAGCTCTTAGGTGATTTCTAGTTCTTGCATGAATTTCCACAGAGGTGTCCTTTATTGGCCACTTCTGCAAAGGGGGATCAGTGACAGCTCCTTCTGCCAAGCTGGGCAGAGGAGGGCATTTATATAAGGTTTAGGAGTTTTGGAAATTGTCCAATGCTAAGGGTCAAGACAATTATGACCTATAGTCTTACAGAGAGATAAGAAAGGGTCTGAGGGCAGAAGAGGGGCTTTAGCTCCAGTCATCATGACTAGGCATTTCCTATCTTAGGCTGCTGACCACCATGGAGGCCTTGCAGGCCCTTTGGCTGCTATGAAGCAAAACAAAACACATTAGATGAAGCCACTGTGAGGGTTGTGAGCTTCAGCCTTAAAATTGAGCCATTCCACTGTCTCAGCAGCCTAAGGAGATGCTTCTGGTACTTCCCACCTTGAGCTGGGAAGTATCAACCTATTGAAAAGTGTCATCTGCATTCAAGTATGTGTACCTTAGGCCGTCAATCATGCATCCACCAGCTGGTGGCCTAAGTCTGATCACTGCAGTGAAGAAAGAAGCCTGCAGAGCCTTTTCCCAAGGCCCCTAATCTCTAGCAGAGTGTGAGATTAACTTTCAAATTTTAGTATTTATTTTCAAGGATGAAACTAGGCAAAGATCCTTCTATTACTTCTGCAGCACCCACAGGTTTATCCATATTTTGAAAAGGTGCCATTAATACCTAATCCTGTGGAATGAATGTGGAATAGCACCATATTAACCAAACCACTATTTTGAGTAAAAATACATTAAATGTTTAGATAATTTTTCAGAGGCTGTGTAGAAGTAAAATAGCAATTCATGTAGCTAGTTGATATTATAAGTTGTATGGTTATGGTGCAAAACCAGGTCGGCTGACAGTTGCTTAATTCCCCCTACCCCTCTGTCCTCACTTCTCTCTGTAGGTACTCAGTTGACTGATTCAACTGTCTCAGAAGACTAAGGTCTTTGAACATCACTACTAAATGCAGGCACAGATTTTGTATATTTATATTATATTCTCTTCATTTCCAGGTTCCTAGATGCAGAGGAAGGGCAGGAGAATTTTTGAAAAACTTGAATGTAGCGTTACTTTGGCTCAAGTCATGAACTGTTGTGTAAAACCCTATAGACTAAAACCACAACCCTGAAGAGATAATAAATTAATGGAAAAGTTCCTGAAGGGAAAATACAGGGAAAAGCAAATTGGCTGATGCTGCACTGGAATTAAATAACAAAGTCAGAAGCATAACCATGAGAACAGACAACCTTGAAATAATTGATGGGCATCAAAGCACAAAGACAAATTTTTTATATCTATTTATTTCAATGGGAATTGTGTGGCCATACATCATAGCAATCTACATCTTATTGAAGATTAAATACCTTCAAAAATCTGTCCTAATTTTATTTTGGGCCAGTATGCTATTTTTATTTCTCTGGCTACAAGAAGGATTCATCCTCAGAAGAGGAGACACTGAAGTAGTTGACTCAATATTTTTGTTAACTTTATGGTTTCTGAGTTTAAAATTTTCATTTTTCCTACCACTCCAATTATAAAATATCTATCTTTAAGTGTCTTACTCCTTTTTTTTTTCCATTAGGCTCTAGCAGCCTTCTGGTTGAACTAGGACTGACTCACTTCATACTATACTCATTCAAGTGTAACTGTATTAAGTTCAGTGAAGTCATTTTTAGTTTACACTGGTTGTATAGGGCCTATTTAGTGTGAGTCTCTTGATAATTCTCTTCAGCATGAAAAAAACCATACTTTGTTCTAATTATTTTTTTTTTTTTAGTGAAAGCTAAATATAAACCTCTGAATAATACATTCAACAGCTAGTAACAGGAATTGAATGGATGTGGCAGTCAGAGCATGACGGATGCATTGAGAAAAGAAACTGAACTTACACAGATTTGGTAATATCAATAAGCCTCTTTTCGGGCATGAGCACAGGATGGCTCACAGATGTGGGAAGCTGTAACATTACCTCCTTTAAATCTGTCTCATTCTTTCTCTCCTGGGAAAGTGTTTCTTCAAAAAATGAGAAGTCCCTTGCGCTTGACTGAAATTGTGCCTGTTTCCAGGTTTATTCTAGAGCATCTGCTAAAAACAATTTCATGGATAGTTGTCTCTTCATAGATGCATCCTGGGGACATAAATCAAGATATCTTGTCCCAAGATATATTATATTTTTAAATAAACGAACAAACAAAACCCCTCATAACAAAACAACCTCAAAAAACAAAACAAACAAACAAAAAAAACCCTGGAAACCCAACCAAATCTAAATCCAGCCCCCTCCAGTTTCCTCTTGTTAATGCACACATGATTGCTGATTCAAGCCAGTCTCTGATGCTGGCTGTGGTATTAAAGAAGTAATTTCTAATTCCTTTGTTTCTGGTGATCTCATTTAATGGAAGGCATATCTAAGCAGTGGTTTGTAACCATAAAGAAGATAGATGTTGATGCTGTGTTTCCAAAAACAAACTGAAAACTAGATTTACAAAAAATTACTTGTTACCAACACCATTTTTTTCATAAAGTGGCGAGCAGCACTGTTAGACCTTGTTTTTTGAGATGCTGGAAGTTCAAGCATACAGAATTTTTTTCCTGGATATCAGAATTTGCTAATGGTGTTCCTTTTAAAGCATGTGCATGCAGTAGTGATATTGAAAATATAAACAAGTGTTCCTCTAGTTATATTCTCTTCAAGTGTAAATTGCAAATTCGGTCAGTGCTTGGAAAAGCAGTCACTAACTTGGTGCATGTAAATTTTAACTGGTTAGACTGCAGGTGTGAAAACAACAACAACAACAATAAAAAACTGTGTATAAGTTTTTAAAAATTTCTATTACTTAGGCAAATTCTTTTTTTTTCCTAGTACTGTCATCTGTAATAGTACAGCTTTCTAATGTATTAAAAGTATTCTCGAATGAAAGTAACATTAAAGGTGTAACTGATCAGAAAAGTCATGCTATTAATCAAATGTAAAGAACACCTAAGACTGGAGTTAATGAATTTTATCTTTGCTCAAATGTCTGAAAGAGAAACACATTATATAACATTATATGAAAGTCACTAACCAATGAAATTTAAATTAGTTCAGACAGTG
This sequence comes from Melospiza georgiana, assembly GCF_028018845.1. Taxonomy (NCBI): domain Eukaryota; kingdom Metazoa; phylum Chordata; class Aves; order Passeriformes; family Passerellidae; genus Melospiza; species Melospiza georgiana. Next base: position 57,648,942 of record NC_080430.1, read on the forward strand.
TTGGAATGAACCATAAGAGCCTCTCAGGGGAAAAAATTAGCTTGCAAATAACTTCATTTTAAAATTTAAACAAATTTGTATTTCTTGGGAATAAAATCTTCTAATAAGTGTGTATTAGACTGGCCAATCAGATGGCCTATTTTTCAGCAGGTTTTTTGCAAGAAAACATAATGAAATTTTTTATTTGTCAGAGTATAAAGTTCCTAATATACATTCTACAAAACAAAAGTTCTACTTTTCATCCTTCTGAAATGAAAATGAAGAATTCTCATAGAATAAGATTTGTCCAGTTGCATTTCTGCTTTTATGTGTCAACATTAATGTCAGTAAGCTATAAACTTGATACTGCTATGAATATTTTCTCTTTTACTCCTTTGCTTAATTTCAAGTTTAAATAAGTAATTCTTGACACAGTAAATTGTAAATAAAATATTTTTAAAAGTAGCTATTTAGTACTTTTATGATTCCAACGTGGTTGCATTATAGAAGTGGGTATAACCACAAGTACAATTTGTAAAGACATTTGTTGGATGAAACATTTTACAGTCAGGAGATATTATTCATGGCTCTTGTTAAGTAGAAAATAGCACTACATTCCATTTTGCCATGTTTCTTATTTGTAAAGAAAGTTATTCTTTGTTTGGGTTTCTTAGACCCACCCTAGTTACAATTTTCCATCTACAGTAGTATCAGAAATAAAAGTAAACTTGATGCTAATAGCCATACATCTATTTTAAAAATATTTATTTTTCAAACAACATTGAAAATGTTGGCAATGTCTGCTAGTGTATTGTTAAATCACAGTCCACATTGAAAATTGTTTCATTCACTACTTGTGAAGTTTAACTATCATTAATTTTACTTTAGAACATAAAAGCAGAGCTGAGTTCAAGTAAATTAATGCCATATTTAGCCAGCCTCTGTGCAAAGCCTTTGGAAACAGGTGCAGAAACAGCAGCTCACAGACAACATACAGTGCTGATACACCCCTGCAGGTAATTGTATAGCCACATAGACAGCTATACAGAAAGGCATGAATTGCCTTTTTGTGTATTGCCTTACTCTGTTCATTGGCAGCCTTGTCATTGCCCGCTGTTGAAGACAAAATCCACCACGCTAAGAGGTGGCTAAGTAATAGGTAAGTAGGAGGTTTAAGTAGGAGGTTTACAGCCTTTGCTGTAATTGATGTAGTGTGAATATTGGGGTAGAGAAGAGGTCCTATATGCTTATCTGCTTTTGCCATTCCTAGTCCGGGTTAAGGTCTGTAAGTTCTCAAGATGGGTGCAACAAAGTGAAGCTCGGTGGTGTGGTATCTGGAATTTGCTGGAGTACAGAACTTGCTAGGATCTGGACTTTCTTTTTAAAACCACTGAAGTTTTCCACTGAGTGACCACAGACAATATGGTTGGATACATTTCATTACTCCTTGTTAATGGGAACTTCACAGAACTTATCTTACTTATCTGTTGGATGAGAGATGTAAATAGTACAACTAGTAAATACAAGTACATTTCTGACACTTGGACTTCCTGCTGAGTCATTTAGAATAATAAATATTTTTTCCTAGTTTCCTAGTTGCAACAACCCTTTCTCACAAGAAAGAGTAGTATGTGCATACAAGCAAACACAATTTTTTTCTCCTGAATTTAGTTGCAACCACCACTGAGGTTAGTAGAAGGGAATGGCTACATCAGGTTTGGGACAGTTTTATGGCAGAAGTGACTTCACTGAATTGCTCCTGACTTCTAACCCTCTCCTTTTTCCTCCTTTCCTGTGAAGCCTTCTCATCTCAGTTGTATTTTGTTCTTTTCCTGCAGGAGAAAATATAAGAAAACATCACAGAGGTAAGAGTAAATCACAGAGGACTGGAAGGCATTTGTGAGTCATTTCTCTCTTTGGTAGGGGGTTTGAAAAAGGATTTTCCTGTTACCAGGTTGGTGGTTTTTTTCTTTTTTTTTTCCTGGGGAAATGCCATTCTACTGATTGTTTCCCACTTTAAGGACCATCTTGTGCTGCTGCTGCTCCCAATCTCCTTTGCTGCTAATGGTAGTCCTTCCCTCTGATGTTAGTGGTAGTTCTCTCTGAGTACGGACAGAAATATTTGTCTTTGAAGGTGAAATCCTAACATTGCACTGTTTCTTCTGCAAGATCTGCTGGCTCTACCTTGTATTGTTTGCTTATTCTGTAATAACAAAATGAATTGCAGGGTTGTAGACTTACTAATAATCTTTGCCATTGCAGTAGACTGAAGGAAAATGTGAATCCTGTTGGTTAAGAGTACATATTAAAGCCTCCAGATGTAGTTATCTTACTCCTTCCTTGTAGGAGGCAGGCTCAATGGGTGTCTTTGACAGATAAATTTTCTTGTTTTGGAACCCCTGAGCATGCTGTTAAGCCAATGTGATGCCTCAGTCGGCTGAGGCGTCATAGGCACCATTCCTCTTTGCTATAACCCTTTGGTGAAGATTATCACTCTAATGCACAGGACAGGCTATATGCATGCTTGTGTGTCACAGCCACAAGAAACTGAAGTGTGGTGGCTTGAGTCTTGGACAAGATGGGTTTAAGCTATGAGAGTTTAGTAAAAAATATTGATTTGGAGACTTCTATGGCGATCTGTGCAAGAGGGCATTGGATAATGTGAGACACAAGAACAGGGAGAAGATAAATATGGTCCCAGATGAGTCTGACACTGTAGGTCTGCTGTTGCAGGTCTACTTTTCTCCTCATTTCCCTTGCTGCTGCCATAATTATTAATCAATAATGAACATTTCTCTGGCCACAGGTCTTCAGCTGCTGCAAGAAGATTGTTTCCAGAATGAGTGATTGCACTGTGTGTTTGTGTGTATTTGTGAGTGCCTTGGACTGCTAGCATTGTCAAAGCATTGCATTGAGTACTGTGTCTTATTTAGATATCTCTTCTGTGTGCATAACTGTGACAATAGCAAGGTTTGTATTCAGCGTCTCTTTTCTATGGGAGACTTTCTGTAAGCCTCAGAAGAGAGATGTAAGTATGGTCTACAAGTCCAATTGTAGAACATACTTGTACATTCTTGTATTGATGACATACATAGAATACAATATATCAGGTTTTTTAAACATAGCATCACAGAGCTAAGTTTTGTGCCCTGTGGGACTTTGAACTTTGTGGTTTTTTGCTCTTACTGTTACACATGCCAGCTGCCTGCCTGATGGTATGTATCCTTGCAGCAATTTTGCAAATGTGCTTTCACGACCTTCTGATGTCTAAAACAATGTGAGCTCTGCAGAGGCCAAGAGGCCACTGCAGGGACCAGCATCTGGCAACTGCTGAGCAGCTGCTCCTGATAACCTTGCCCAATAGGTGCTGACTGCTGGCCCAGAGGGCTCTGTAGCACAATGGGCTGTTATTTTGGTCTAGGAACGCACATTGGCAGCACCTAGGGAAACCTAGATGACTAGTAAGATTCTGCCTTGAATTTTCCCCCTGCTGAGTGACTAAGTGTGATGCTAAATGGAAAATTGCATATACTGCCACCTGGTGCAAAAGTGTAAAATCCAGCAAAAAGAAGTGGTAGGACAGAAGTTCACTTAAAGTCTGGTTTTAAATAACACCTGTTGATTTAGTAATTCCAGCAATGTGCATAAACTGAAGATTTCAGTCCTGTTTCCGTCTTCATTTCTCACATTCAGGTTTTCTTTTTGCCTTTGATATGTTTTTTCAAAACAATCTTTGTGCTTCCTACATCATTGAGCTCTGAGGGTGTCTGACAGCTGAATTGAAATTATCTATAGCTTACTTTTACATCTTCCTTTTGTTTCTGTTTGGAGAGTGTCATTGCATAAGAATGCCTACATGATAGTAGCAGCAGCTATATAGGAGAACGGTGCTGTCCTTCGTATGTTGTAGTGAGTGTAAAGAAACAGTTTCTCCTGAACGCAGACCTGTTGGGAAGGAAAATCAAATACGTGTAAGAAAATAAATGAGGTACATAAAAAAATGTAATCAGAAAGAGCTGAGGTAAAATTTGAGCCATCCTAAAAGTGTAATTAGAAATGACAGACAGTGACTTTTACATTGATCATTCTGTTAATTGAGATGAGTGCTTTTGTAACAGTAATATATTGGTATGATTTTCCTTATAAACTTGGAAGTTTCACAGCTATCTAGGCAACCCTAACTTCACTAGTCCCAGCCTGAATTGCATCTGAACTACTGAATGTGATGTAGATTAATCACAGCAATGCCAGAGAAGTGGGATATTTAATCTGAACTCAAGTCATTTTATCATTCTGCTGTCTAGTTCCCTTTGGTAATTGAACAGTAGACAGCTTACTATGCAATGAGTGGAGAGGTAGTCAGAAAGAGGAAGAACTAGACAGCAAGCCAATGGTCTGAACTTCCAGGTCCTGAGTTGGTTTTGCCGTTTGGTTTTTTTGGTTTTCCCCAGTCATGTTTGATTTGACTGTTCAGACTCCTAGTTGTTCTGAAGACTGACAGCTAGGGGCTGTCATATATTTCTAGGATATACTCTGTCATATATTTCTAGGAGACACTCAGCACCTTCAGCTTCCTGGAAGATTAGAAGGGAAAGGAGAATTTCAAGTAGCCCTGGGCAATCTCCTCCGAAACTAGGTTTATTCTCTTGGGTGAATTCAGCTAGTGCAGGCAATTTGGCACTTCTAAAGACTCACTAAAGTCCATTTATTGTGAAAAAAAATTGTCAGATAAATAATCTGCATTAGTTTATGTGTCATACATTTTCCTCCATTTGAGTCCACCATCATGCATTTTTATTCCACCAGTAACACAGAATTGCATGTGTTGCTCTTTTAATTCAGCTGCATGTTGGTTAATTGTACAGTTTAATTTTCTATTAAGATACAAATGCTTATTTTACAGTGACCTTACTTTAGCTAAAAGCCAAGAAAGAGGAGTCCTCATATTTTATCTGTCCATTGTGGATGAATGAATTTCTTCCCTCTAAAAGTATCTTTTAATGCTTTACATAAAGTGCAAAGTAGAAAAGGAAATGTTAAAGGAGAAGTCACTGCTCAAACATTCTCACTCCCTTCAGGGAGTTACATGTACATGGCACCCCAGACTTAAACTGCAAGTGCCTTGAATGCATTTCTCAGTCCAATAGTGGGTTTTGTTTTGGAGTCTTCTACCATCTTATTGAATTGTTTCTCAAATGTTCATGCAGGCAGACCATTACCTCTTCATAACTTGTCAAGTTGCATCTTCTAGTGGCTTTAGTTTTCTTATCTTCCAATTTGTCATCTGGCACATGTGGTTGCTGGTAGAGCCTACAAAACTAAAAAAGCCCTAGACACAGGATAAATAGTACTTAGCAATAACCAAAACATCATGTTATTTATATTCTTCTCATACTAAAGCCAAGACACAGCACTATAGCACCTACTATAAAAATAACACAGAATATTAACTATCCCAGCTGAAAGCATATCTAGATGTAACTTCAGAGCTTGTGGCCTAAATCAGCCTAAGTAAGCTACTCAGGCTAAGCAAGTGGAGCTAAGAAAACTAAATTCACACTGAATTATAACTGTGTGTAACTCATTCTGCTTTAAATGTACTTATGCTAAAGAAGTAGTATGTCTCAGCAGGAAATGTAAACGAAGGGGCTTTGAAATATGACTTTGGCCCTGAATAAAAGCATCCTAATGGGTCCTGCAAAATACTAATGTGATTTCTTAAAAAAAAAGATTGTACTCTGATTAAGAAAGGTTGACACCTCATACAAACCACATGGCCAGAATATTAAGACCTCCCTAATCTTCAGAAGAATTTTGTTTTTTCTACTTCAGACAATAAGGCAGGAAACTCGTAAGCAGAGGTCTTTTCCATCCCTTTCTCCTTTTCTTATTCTTTCTCATCTATGTATGCGCTTTTTAGTTCCAGTTTGCTTCAGCATTTGGTTAATATTTTCTTGGAGAAATATATTTATGCTAGTGTGGACCGCAAGAGACGAAACGTAATTAATGTAAATAATTACAAAATAAGTGGAAAAGTGTGTTTTGCCCCCAAATTTAGTTGGTAATCATCAGGGTTGCTTATGCTGATGCCTCTGTTGGTAAAAACAATCCACTGTCACTTTTGAAATATATTGCCTTGCATGTCTCATTCCAAGTAATCTTTAAGTTTTGGCATTTACTTCCTGTGAGGAAAACTCTGTTCTGGGATTAATCTCATTTTTTAGTGCTATTACGCACACTAAAGAGATCTTTATTGGAATGAAGCATCAGTGCTCTCTTAAAGCTGATTGAGTAAGGACATTATAACAGAATGAGTAAAGTTGCAAGGGACCACAGTGGGTCATCTGGCCCAACCTGCCTGCTCAAACTGGGTCATCTTAGAATGTGTGTTAAAGGAGTATGTCCAGTGGTTCTTCAGACCTTCAAGGGAGACTCCACTCCCTCTCTGATCAATCTATTGCAGTATGTGGTCACCCATACAGTAAAGTCCTTCCTCATACACAAGTGGATAGGTAGTTCATTGATTTTTTTCCATCAAGCATTTATAGGGTATGAACTATAGCAACTTGAAATCTGGTCATTTAAATTACCCTAAGATGAAGCATTTCTATGACTAATTCAGACCTCCTATGTCTTAGCTGTGTCTCAAATTTGCTTTGGATTGATAAGGAGTTCTTTTAATCCTTCACTTTGATTTAGCAGTCAGACGTTGGGGAGGAGTGGGAGGTAAGGAGGAAAGAGGTAGAAAGAACATAATTGTTAGTGACTGATGTTATCATTACTTTTAATATGTGAACAAGCTTTTAGTTGGGGACATCCTCAGGGGGCAGGTGATGTAACTGAAGTCCTGCATAAGCTTCCAGACATCAAAAGATCTCACTTCTTAAATGTGTGTCTCTCTTGCAAATGATGACGGGTGAATCCTGAAGCATTTTGTTAAAAATCTATCAAATGGAAGGGACAAGGCATCTTTGCTGAGAGAATTTGCCCTAGGAGAGAATCAGCTTTCTCCCAGCAACAGGACCTTTTCTCAAGTGAAGTTTCTCACTTTTAGTGTGAATTACACTTAAACTATGTACTGGTTTTGGCTGGGATAGAATTAATTTTCTTCTTAGTAACTGGTACAGTGCTATGTTTTGGATTTAGTATGAGAACAACATTGATAACACACTGATGTTTTAATTGTTGCTAAGTGGAGCTAGCTTTAGAACAAGGACTTTTCCATTTCCCATGCTCTAACAATGAGGATGTCCTCAAAATCCAGTGAAGGAGTAGAGCCAGGACAGCTGACACAAACCGGCCAAATGGATATTCCACACCACAGAACATCATGGTTTATCTACAAACCAGAAGGAGCTAGCTAGAAGCTGCTGATTGCTGCTTGGTAATAGGCTTGACATCAGTCCATTGGTGACGAGCAATGGCATTCCTTATTTCTCTTGGGTGTTATTTCTTGCTCTTCTTTTCATTTTATTATTATTACATCTTGCTTCAATTATTATTTTCTTATCTCAATCCACAACTTTTACCTTTATTATAATTCTCTTCTCTATCCCACTGAAAGGGTCAAGAGTGAAGAGAATGAGTGAGCATCTGTGTAGTACTTAAGTGGTAAACTGGGGTTAAACCACAAACAGCCGCTAATAAGCCTTATCAAGTTAGGAAAAACTATAAACCCTCTTCCCTCATTTCCACTTCAGAAAGTCTATTGGTTTGATTTCTACTGATTTAACTCTGTGTTTTTCTTAAAAAAATTGGCAATAGACTATCCAAGTATTTTTTTCCTCCCAATAAATGCATTTTGTTTGCTCTGTTGTCTTGCCTATTTTGAGATAATAACTTGGGGATGGAATTTACTTTAATTAGACGATTGGTGATTAAGTTCTTTGTTTAGTTTCTACATAGATACTGTACTCCGAGCTAAAGGATTTATCACTGTTTTCACATTAAAGTGAAAACATCTTTGAGAGTCTCTTCTGATAACATTGTCAGATCCATGCTGAGTGCCGTATCATCTCCATAAGCACAGGGTAGCATGGCTAATCATGTATTTTGAGAGGCTGGCTTCCAACTGTTAACACCAGAAATGGAAAATAAGCCTTAATTATAAACAAGTATTTGGGCTTCCTTTGTGTGTGCATTAGTTTTAAAAGGAATCACACATTAAAATACTTAATACATGTTTCAGTGAATGCCATCACAGAGAAGAGTAAGAAGCAATTTACTGTAGCTTTTTCCTGGTATATCTCCATTCCTCAATCCCATCCATCTACTGATTTATTAGAAGAGATGCAGACCCTATTACAGAATTTCATGTGCACATTTCCAGGGTTTGAATTCCTATTATGCTCCAGCGGATGATGATGCTATATTTTCATCATACAGAAGAATAATTGTTCTCCTGCTGAGGAGAAGGTTCTCAAGTAGAAACTTCCATTTGTTATATACTTACCTGCACATGTTATGCTTCACAAAGGCTTTGTTAAAAGTCTCAGGTGGATATAAATTAATTGTGGATTATAGGTTTTATCATACTCCAAAATGTGCCTGACTGTGTGGGTGTATAAGTGGGTACATGTACAACAGGTACATTATAGATGCATCTAGATTATTAAGACTGATCCTAAGATCTCAGGAGTAAGATTTGGTACATTAATTTCCAAAGACATAGTGTGGATATTTTGTGTTGTAGTTTTAATTTTTTTTTCCACCTCAGGAAGATTTTGGGAATAATTATGGTACAGAAGTGCTTTGTTTTCTCATGAGAGCAGGATTTTGAGCATCTGAGCCTCCAAGGCCTAGTCAGAAAACCTTTTCTATTGCTAGTATTTTTAACAATTATTGCTACTTATTGCTAATCATTCTGATTCATAGAATACTTAAATCCACATCCCCCCTCACCTAGTTACAATCGTATCTTCAGAGAGGATATATAACAATTGTTTGAACATAATAGAAGTGCTGTAGTTAAAATTATTGTGTGTTTCTGAGGTTATTGCTCTTAATATATACAAGTAACATTTCTGAGCTGCTGTGCCACACATACAGATTTAGTGGTGCATGTAATTAAGGTTCAAACTTTGGAACCTGACTTGACTAATATTTACACAAACAAAGTTTTCAGCTCATTCTATTTCCTGTCTTGTTTCATACAAGTTATTTTTTAAAGAGGAAAAAATATTTCTCTTCTCTTAAGTTTGTTGTCAGAAACAATGCTTCATACAGTACAGACAGTGCTCTTTGGACTTGTTGATCAGTGATACATTCTAGGCTTGTATACCATTGTCTTATCAGGCTGGTTTTCAGACCCTGGCATGTTAGTAGTAATGAGTGGATAGGATGAAAGTGGTTCTTTCCTGGATTCTCACTTGTTCTTTCTGGGAAAATTCACTGTAGATACCACTTATTTTGATTTTTAATGAAAATCAAAGTAAAATTTTAAGAAGTGAAAGATGCTGACAACATTTCAACAATTCCATAAATAGAATTCTATTCTGATTTCTTTGTCTCCCAAGGGCTGGTTTAAAATTCTAGGGTTTTTTCCCCTTGCACTATCAAAACAGATACTACTATAACTGAGTTTCACATGAACTGGTATTTCCCCTGGAGGTTTTTTCAGTTATCTAATAACATTTATACAAACTCCAGTGGTACTGACTTGAGACTTCTTCTCCACTTCTGCCTTTCAATGAAGAAAGGAATGCTTATCTGCTACTGACTGCAAGAATTGAGTGATCCACACCCCAGAACATAGACAGTCCTGTAATTTACATCTTGCGGTTTTGCGAAAGAAGTCATTGGTATTGGAGCATCTGGTTAAGCCCTGCAAAGTGCAATAGCATGTTGATTTTCTTGGGAGTACTCAAGAAATGTCCAGGTGCAGAGACAAAGCTAGTTTACAACAGCTGCTGAAACAAACTCATTGTAGGTCATGACTAAGCAGAGTGATGGAAAAAAAAATTGGACTACAAATGCTGAGTTATGTATGGATGAAGAAATGAGTTTGATTTCCTGGGAAGCCAGTCCAACACCTTTTGATAGGAGCTGTTGATGTTCTGAAAAGTGATTAACTTGTTGCTGCTTTTTTGTAAGTCTGGCTAAGCCGCATGAATAGTTGTACTTCAGCTTTGAAATTCCAGTTGCAATTCTTTTTTTCTTTCACCTGGCAATACTGTGGATGTTCTCAGATCATGGTGACAAAGTCTCCTTCTGTAACTTTCTGCACTAATAAACAGTCACAGCATCACAGAAATGCAGAATGAAGTTGAAAAGGATCTCAGTGGGTCATCTGGCCCAGCCTCTCTGCTCAAACAGCGTCATTGTAGAGTCATAGCAAAGGATTGTGTCCAGATGGTTTTAATATCTTCTGTAAGGGAGACTCCACACCCTCCCTGGTCAATCTACTGCAGTGTGTGGTCACCTCTACAAAGTTCTTCCTCATATGCTGGTGGAACTTCCTGTGCATCAGTTTCTGACCATTACCTCTAGTCTTGCTGCTTGTCACCACTGAGAAGAACCTGGTCCTACTCTCTTTGCACCTTCCCTTCACACCTTCCCTTGCTACTTAGATATTGATAATGTCCCCTCTCAATTGTCTCATCTTGAGGATTACGTGGCCCATCTCCCTCAGCCTATCCTTGTAAGAGATGCTCCAGCCCCTTAATGGTCTTTGTTGGCTTGGACTTGTGATTATCAAGTTTGCCTTGGTTCTGTAACCTTTGAGCCAGGGAAGATCTTTCTTCCAACATTTGTTACCCTGATTCTCCAGGGTCAGACATCCCTGAGGGCTGGTCTTTTCAGTGAGGTTGATCTGCCATTCCCTGTTACCTGGGTCCCCCCCCTCCATTTAGGAAGAGGCCCACGTTAGCCTTTCTTTTCCTTTTGTTATTGATGTGTTTGAAGAATACTTCCTTGTTGCCCTTGGCATCCTTGGCCAGATTTAATTCCAGATGGGCCTTGGTTATTCTTGTCTTGTTTCTACTTATTCTGAAAATCCCTCTGTATCCCTTCTAAGTGGTCTGACCATGCTTCTACCTCCTGTGTGTCTCCTGTTTATACTTGAGTAATGACAGGAGTTCTTTATTCATTTACGTAGCTCTCTTGCCCCCTTTATCTGATTTCTTGCTCATTGGGATGCATTGCTCTTGAACTCAGAGGAAGGGGTCCTGGAATACCAACCAGCTCTCTTAAACTCCTCTTTCCTGCAGAGTCTGTTCCCATATATTTCTTCCTGGGAGATCCCTGAAGAGACTCAAGTTTGTTGTCCTGAACTCCAAGGTGACAACTACCTGCTGCCCTGCTTCCTCTTTCCCCATTACTGAGCTTCACAGTCTCATGGTCACTACAGCCAAGGCTGCTCCCAACTTTGACATCTCCAGCAACTCCTTCCCTCTTTGTTTGTATAAAAGTCAAGCAGCACATCATTCCTTCTTGGATTCTCTATTACCTGTGTCAGAAAGTTATCATCAATGCTTTCCAGGAACCACTTAGACTGTTTGTGTTTTGCTGTGTTGCTTCTCTAGTGGGTAGTTAAGAGAATTTCACAAGAACCAATGCCTATTTCATTCAAGCTGCTTCCAGCTGTCTGTAAAACGCCTTATCATTCTCCTGCTCAAATGACCTGTAGCAAACACCCACAACAATGTCACTATTACTAGTCTATTGGTGATGGAGAGGGGCGGGGAGACTGAGTGATGGTCATCAGAATCTGAATTTGTTGTGGGCTACGTATACTTATACAATTCTAGGAAGGCTAGTAATTTTTTACTACACTGATTGATTTAATCATCACATAAACAAACTTACACATTTTGGAACATCTCTTGCTTGTAGAGTTGACTCAATCTTCCCAATCTGATCCAATTTTCTTTTCCCATCAGTCAGTCTGATTTAATCTTCAAAGTTCTGTTTGTTCTTGCCAAGGTATCCTGATTATCAAATCTCTTATGCTAATCAGGTTCAGAGCACTCTCTGTCCTGCGTGCCTCAATACTAGTCTGATTATTTATTCTAATCTGTAAAGTCCCAACTTGCTCATCATCCACCCCAAGACAGAGCTTGATGCAGTATAAGTGTTGCACATAGAAAGTCTCCCTGGTCTGTCTCTCCTAGACAGTGTGTAGCCCCTCATCTCAACATTCCAATTATTTGAGCTATCCCACCACACCTCCATTATCAAAATTATATCAAAGCTCTGTAACTGCACACAGATCTCAAGCTCCTCCTGTTTGTTCCCCATATTGCATGTGTTGGTGTACAGGCACTTTCTAAAAGTATTTGATTTTATCAATATCCCAGCAAGTGTGCAAAGGGATGTCCCATAGTCCCTGTGCCCAATGTTGGTTATGTCCTTGGCCACTTGTGCTTGATTAAGGTATGATTTTTAAACTTCCTTTTGTTACTAGCATGGTTACTATAGTTCTTCCCTTCCCAAACCTTACGTCTGTTGAGCCTGGCTATGCCTCTGCAGCTTGCTGGTCTTGTGTCCCCTATACCCCGATTCTTCAGACTATGCTGTATTCTGCAATTTGATGACCAGCTACTCTTCCAGGAGGTGCCCCCCCAAGGAGCTGTGTTTGCTTCTATGTGCTCCCTGCCATCCACAGCCTGTGCACTCATCGCTCGGGTCTTGCTCTGCCAGCCAGTTCTTGTCTTGTTTTGTGCTGTCTTGCAGCTGATCGTAGCTATACTTTTTTGCTAGGTGGTGTGTTCAGTTTCTGAGTTTCATCTCACTGCAGGCTGTGATTCACAGCAGGATGTTCTTCTGCAATCAGAGTTTCTTTCACTGCAGACTGCTCACTTGCAACTTTGTGTATTCTGTTCTCAAGTCCTGTCTTGGCTTGGCCCATGTTGTTTTTTGCGGTAGGCTTGGCTGTCGCCTCCCACGATCACGTCGGGGTCACCAGAGATTGGAATAAATCAGGTGATACTCCATTTTCTTCATATAGGAAAAAGCCCATTCTTTATTCATATAACTCATTTCTATACAGTTTTACAGATCTCATGTGTGGCTCCAGTTGGTTAGTAGCTTTCTTGCCAATTACTCTATTGATTAGTAAAATGTATTTTACTTGTCCATCAAACATTCTCATTCTTAAATTGTTTACATATTTTCTTCCCTGATTCTCATGGCTAGATCTAGTGTTTATGCAGATCCTAGTTGTTTTTTACCCAGGAATAGACTGTTATCTTAATGAACTATTCATACCAGGATTGTTTTCACATGGGAACATGCAAAGTGCTTGCTTTACTTAGGAGAAGTGGCAGGCTAACTACTGATCTAACAGAGCAAACCTGATTATATGTGGCCTTTCTTTAATAATTTTAATACTTGACTGCAACAGCATAGCACTTCAACAGGCCTGTGATTATCCTCTGGATTGATATAGTTTGAGAGTGAATGAGAGACTTGCTTGGTAATACAACTGGTAAAATTCCATTTCCCAAAGAAATGGGGCAAATGATGTAAACAAAATCATGGCTACCTTTTTCAGATGTAGACTTTGTGATGTATATATGTAACTGCCCATTCTTAATTTCAAAAATTAATTTCAAAAAATTTCAAAATTTCAAAAATTTTGTTATAATAAGAGCAGACAATATAGCATTCACCCATCTCTTCTTCCAGCTGTTTGTTGAAAGGATGTAATTATAAGAGCATGTTTCTTCAAACCATCATATGCAACACTTATTCATCAGAAGCTTGCAATCTGAATTAGGAGTAGGCTAGCCAGGCATCAGGTTTTATTAACATATGACAGGTTTGTCTCTGTGAAAGGATTTCAACTTCAGGAATGAATGTAGGAACATTGATGAAAGCATGAACTCAATAGGAAACCAAAAAAACCCTATTATTTCTGCTTTGAACTAAAATTTGATTAGAACTAATATTATTAATGTTTACAAACGACAAGTATTTTCAGTGGATTAAGGAGTGGAACTCATGTTTTGGTTAGGAGTACAAAGAGATGTCTTCCAAACGCCCTCTTGGCAATCCTCCTTCAGACCCTTTCTAATAGCTTTATATTTTTATTATATTGCAGTGCCTAAAACTGAATCACTTGTCACTGTGTCTAGCTGAAGTATATTTGCAAATTGGGTTTTACTGAACAAGCAAACTTCTTATAGACACTATAGAGACAATATAGAGTATCAGGACAAATTATTTGAATGTTTTTCTGTAATGGGGAGTAGAAAATCTGTCTGTGAATACAAGTTTGTAGTCAAAGAAGCAAAGGAAGAAATGAGGGGGCAGTACTGGGAAAACAAAAGGGGATTATAGGGCTATTCAACTTTGTTTCATGGTATGAAAAAGTCCAGGTTGCAATTAAAACTTCTGAGTGGTTTATAGAAAATCACCTTGATGACTTAACAGTTTCCCACCTTACATCTATATCACATGAGGAGTACCAAGGTATGATGCTTTTCCTAAATGAGGAAATTATGGGTTCAGTGCATCTTATATATATTCATACTGTGTTTTTAGAAGTCTTTAAGAGTACTCTGCAATGCAAAGAGAAACAAAGAACTCTTGGCTGGCTAATTCATAAAGACAATGTGCTCTGTCTGCTCCAATTGCTTGCAACTTGTTAGCTAATATCTATATATTTTCATTCTGGTATTTGAAAACTATTTTGTTTCAAATTATATCTGTAGCATTATCAGATCTTTTCAGTCTCAGTTGGACATGGATTTCAACACAGGATGTTAAGGAGACACTGGCACAATTTTTTTCTGGGAAAGGCCAGAAACTTCCATTTCCAAGAATACCTTTTCTACAAGTGTAATGACCTCCACCTTTTCACAAAGTGAAAGAATGACAAAGTAAATAAGTGATTAAAAACTATTAAGTTTTTATCAAAAAATGTTGATTAAAAACTGTTAAGGCTAGGAGTGATAATTTTTGAAAACTGGTGTTTTTAAACAGTAGAAGGAGAAATGTGCCATAGACATTTGTTCAGGTCCAAATGCAGTTCTATATGCAGACTGTATGAGAGACAGACATAGCAGTTTTCTCTCACAACACATATGCATGGTGAGAAAACTTCCAGGGAATAATATTTTCAGAAATGTTTTCATTATACATTTACAGTTATCAGTGAAACTAATGGTTGTGAATGAAGAATCCATGAAGCTGATTTACTGCTTGCCCTTCAAATAAATTGTGCTCCTTCACACTGATTGTTTCTAAGCCATGCTAGAGCATGCTTTGTAGACAGCACACAGCCAGTTTTGTTGTGTATGACTGCAGTTTGGTGGCTACTCAGAATCTCTAATTGCTTAAAATCATCCTCAGTGAACTTGTGTCACAGAACACATGAAGCATCTTGGAAGGATTTGGTAGTATTATGCCAGAATCCTGTTGAAATGATAAAGATATAATAAAAAAGGAAAAACAATCCAGGCAACTGAGTAGATTATAAAATACACTGTATAGGTCTTCAAAGGATCAAACAACCTAAACTTAGTGCCCTGAATGGAAATATGTAGTTGTTTATACTTGCAATGGTTCTGTTTTTTTCAAACAGAAACATTATGTCTGAATCATTGCAGAGAATAATAAGCTACAGACCCTGCTAAAGGAAGTTATGTTTGCCCTTTCTGGAAAAATAAATTTGTAAAAAGGTATTGCAATTTGGGTGGCATGACCCTGACTTAAAACTCATATTTCTCCTTTGCTTTGTTTGATATGTTTATGATTGTCGTTCTCCTATTTGACAGTTTGAATATAATCAACACCGGGCTTGAAGATTTGTGCATGTGGAAAATCATGCTGTAAAAAGCCAGTGTCCACAAAGAGGACATAGGAGTCTTGCAACTTAATTTGAGTAAAGGAGAGAGTCCACTAGGCAATGACCCCATGGGGTCTCTCTGGAATTTTTGGAGGATGCAGCCTCTGCTTATCCTAAGCTCCCAGCTGCATGTTGCCCTCTTCCTTTACCCATTGGCTGAGGTACTAGGAAGGTACAGACTTCCTGAACTGCCTACTAAGTGTTCCCCCTTGAACATGTATCACACCCTCATCATGCACTTTATGATCATTAAAATTAGCTTTAAGCCCACCCTGGGCAGCGAAGTTAATATCCATAAATCTATTCAGCCTGTGTATTTTTCCCCAAAGTTCAGAAGTTCAGCGTGTGCTGATGATGATGAAGAGCAGCTTAGTGAACTCTTCTGCCAGCTCCCTCATCACCCTCGGATGGATTCCATCTGGTCCCACAGACTTGTGAGCACTGAAGTGGCTCAGCAGGTCACTAACTGCTTTCTCCTGGAATCCACGGGATCTGTTCTGTTCCCTGTCTGGGTCTACCAGCTTAGGGGGCCAGTTGTCCTGAGGGTAACCAGTCTTACTGTTAAAGACTGAGGCAAAGAAAGTGTTAACTACCTCATCCTTCCTCATCTTTGGTGACTACATTCCTCTCTGCATAGAGATTTTCCTTACCCCTCCTTTTGCCATTAATGTATTTATAAAAACACTTTTTATTATCATTTACAGAAGTGGCCAGATTAAAATCTAATTGAGTAATTTTCTTTTTGCATGACCTAACAACATCCTTAAACACTTCTTTTTCAAAAGATGATACACCCTCTTTCTTACCCTGAGTTTCCATAAAAGCTCCCTGCTCAGCCAGGCCAGTCTTATTCCCACATGACTCACCTTCTGGCATCTAGGGAAGGTCTCCTGTTGCTTCTTGAAGATTTCTTTCTTAAAGTGTGTCCAGTCTTCCTGAGCCCTCTTGTTTTTAATGGCTGCTTCCCAGGGGACTTTCCAAATCAGTGTCCTGAACAGGTCAAAGTCCACCCTCTGGAAGTCCAGGTTTTGTTGATGCCCCTCCTTACATCACCAAGTATTGAAAACTCTATCATTTAATGGTCTCTCTGCCCAAGACAACCTTCAAACACAGCTCCCACCAGACCCTGTCTGTTTGTAAACAGAAGGTCTAGTAGGGTCCCACCTCCACTAGGTGCACTTAGCTGTGACAGGAAGTTACCTTTCACACACTTGCAAGTCGTGAAGAGATGATCTAGTTTTGTGAGTAGTGTATTTCAAGACAACGAATACAAAGGAAGAGTGCATTGCAGGGTAATTCCATATTCCATATATGAGACATTGATTCTCTCACTGCATTGAGCAAGCAAGTCTCTCATAGCCTTTGGCTTGATGAGTTGGGGCTTTCAGCTCTGGTTCAATATAATTTTTGCTGCTGTTTATCTACCTTGATGTTATTTGACTGTGATTGCTCCTGTGCTGTTACAAAAATGAATAGATATTGCAGTGTGCAGCGCTTTTCATTGTCTGATTTTAGGAGGATAGAGTGATCTGATGTATTGCATTGTTATAGAACTTCCTCCAAAACTTAATAAATCAAGGAGAGGATGGACTGGCCATGCTCTTTAGAAATGCCATTCCTGTATTGCTTCAAAATATTTATAGTGCATGGGATTTGTAGCATTTTTTGAGCTTCAAGTGTATACCATTTTAGGATAGAACAGAACCTTACCTGCTCCTGGACTCTTGCAGATATTGTTATTAATACCTTGGCCTTTGCAGTACGTCTGTGGCATGGGTGCATGCATGTTTGTAACTTTTCAGTACTCTGCCATGATTCAGAACAGTCTCACAGCAGCCGAAACAAGGAGCAATGTTGTTTTCAAACTTTTTTTCCCACTTCAGCTGCAGCCTGTTTCTAGTTTATTACTTCTGACTACATTGGAGTACATTAATAATTCTTTTAATATAATCATATTGGTTTAAAAGGACCTTCTGTCAGGGGGAAAAAAAAATTTATTTTGGGACAGCCCTGTGAAAGGAAAGAGGGAAGGTAAGTTGGAGGATACTGGCTGGGTGCTTAAGTTACTGACTTGACCTATAAGAAAATCAAGTTCAAATAGCTTTACTAGGTTGCCATGTTGCCACTAAGCTTTTCTAGTTCTGGTACAAAAATTGTTACATCAAGTGTATATCAGTCTGAAATACAGACTGAATATTCTTCAGGTATACAGAGTTAAATTTCTTCTGGAATGCCGTGCCAATAACTGGCATATAATGGAAGCAATAAGCATAAAACCCACATAGATACCCATTTGTGCTGGCAGAAATAATGGAGTTGATTTTGTGAGGACTTTTTAAAATCACTAGCTAGCAAAATCCATTTTGTTGTTGGTTCTAGGCTTTCCCAGACACCTAGTCACACACAGAATCACATAATAGAATCATAGAATGGCTTGGGGTTTGAAGGGACCTTAAAGATCATCTACCACTCTGCTATGGCTGGGGACACCTTCCACTATAACAGGTTGCTCAAAGCCTCATTCAACCTGGCCTTGAACACTTCCATGGAGGAGAATCCATTGCTTCTTTGGGCAACCTATTCTAGTATCTCACCACTCTCACAGTAAAGAGTTTCCTCCTAACCTCTAATCTCCTCTCTTTTAGTTTAAAACTGTTCTCCTTTGTCCTATCACTATCAAGGATATGCTGAAGAGTGCCTGGTCAGGCATTTGCCACATACTGATACCAATATACAGGAAAAAAATCGTCTACTTTGATTGGCATTAGAGCTGTATATATTTTGCAAAAGGATATGTCTTGCAAGTAGTTCACAGGTCAAAGAACTCTTAATTTGTGCCTTGCCTTTTGTCCCTTTTTGCATGGGAATGTTCATTGCAAAGAGAATTTGTGGAAGGACAAGCTTTTCTTGGTGTGCAAAGATCGTCAGAAAGCAAGTGGATAATGGAACATAATATTTAAAAGATTGAAATAGTGGGCATCCTGCCCTGTGAATTTAGCATTTTGTAGCAACTGTAAATATAAAGATTAAAACAGCTGGAAGAGGATTCTACTGCCTGGTGATAAAAAAACCCCCCCAAAAAAAAAAAAAAAAAAACCAAAAAAAAAAAAAACCAAAAAAACCACCCCAAACCCCAAAAAAAACCAACCAACCAAACAAAACCCCCCCCCCCAAAAAAAAAAACCCAAAAAACCAAAAAACAAAAAAAACCCCAAAAATTAAAATTAAAAACCCAACAAAAACAACCAAACCCAAAAGGCCCCTGTATTTGTCCTGGTTTAGAGCAATTTTGGGAGGAAACCTCCAAAGGTTTTACTCTACAAAGCAAATTCAAGTGGCCCCTCCCCTACGTGGTTTGGGAAAATATTTCCTTGGAGAAAAGTGTAAAAAACCTGTTTATTTAACAGAAAAAGCATTCATCAGCCCAAAAAAAATGAACAATATTAAAGACCAAAACTTCTCACCGCTCTGAAGAGATGACAAGCTCAGGCTGTAGCTCAGCTCACTCAGTCTGTTAGCAGTCCCTCCAGTGCTGGAAATACCGTGGCCCAGGCCTAGCCCGGTGGGCCACAGGAGTGAGCTGCTGGTGCTCTTCTGGGTTTTCAGTCCAGAGCAGGTTTAAACAGGTCCAAGAAAAAGAAAACCCAGAGTCCTGGGAACTTCTCTGCCTCAGCTAACTAAAAACTAACTAAAAAGCAAAGGAGAGCTCTCTCTGGCTGTCAGTGCTGCAGACAGCACAGTCTAGGGGCAGGATCTGGGGAAGCAAGTGCAGTTTCTGATAAAAAACTCTGAGCTTCTTTTTCCCCCTCTCTTCACCCTCAGAACTAGTTTTAAAAGTGCAAAACTTATTTCTGGGCTGAACAGATAAATGTGGATACAAGCATCATAAAGCCATCCCACGATTTCGCCCCTGCAAAACAATCCAAACAAAAAAACACCAACCCCCCACCCCTTCCAAAAACCAGAGAAAATTTCATTTCAAGATGAGAGAAATCAGAGTAGATATTTCTGCATCAAAAAGTGCTGTAAGAAAGCCAAATTAGTACAGAAGTGAATGAGAAACAGCAAGATTATATTGAATGGACATTATTTTACATTAAGGCATACAGAACCACAGTGTGAGATTGAAACGATACAGTTTTTTAAAACCTTTTAAGGTGATGATGGAGGATACTCTTTTATTAAAAAAAAAATCTGTCAGAGTAAGACTACTGTTTGTATTTTATATCTCTTTTCAGTATACAGGATTATTAGAGAAAATTAGCTCCTCTTCAGCAACTGTGCATTTAGTAATTAGTTGTCATTCCGATATGAATTTGATTCAGCTGAGTGATTTTTAAAGAATGTGTGAGTGAATTCCAAAGGGAAATCTATTTCTCCACATTGATCTAAAAAATATGTTGGTTTTTTTTCAGTTGGAGAAAGGGGGAATAGGTGAGAAAAAGGTTGGCACCCTTTTGAAAATCGCAAATGATCCTACACTATTTCGATTTAATTTTAGTGCCTACAAACATTTTCATTAAAAACCTTTTGAAAGAAAGAAACAGGGTTGAATATCTCATGTATCTCATTTTCCAGTGGTGGTTGGTAGAAGGATGAAATTAAAGGAGAGCAAACTAAGGCCAAAGGAAGAAGAGGTTTTTAGACAAGATGAGAAGGTAAAGTGATGGTTTTGAACATTTAACTAGTTTTTCTCATAGGTAGTAGGTTTCTGGATGTTTAAGATGAATTTGCAGTCATTACAACTTGATGGATTGTTTTACAAAGTACAGGAAAATTTCAAAGCTAGTAACTTCGGAAAATGACCATGAAAACTATTTTCTATGTTTCTAATATGCTGTGGCTGTGGAGCAGTTGATCTCAGTGCCCTAACAAAATTCTTGGAAGCAGCAAGCTGGGACGTCAGGATGTTTCAGCAGGCAGGCGGTGTGAGCCTATGGTGCAGTAAAAAGCTTGGAGCAGTGCTGCAGATGCAGTGGGGACAGGGCAGCAGCAGCTCAGCTCCCAGCAGGGCAGGGAGAGATGAACTCAGGATCCTGGGCACCCAAGCAGATGGTGATAGGTCTCTTTTTTTGGTGGGGTAAGTGTTAATAAGGTCCCAGTTCAGCGGCTGCTCTCACAAGCAGAGGCTCACCCATGGCGAAAGAAGCAGGCAGCAGCAGCAGCTCTGACTGGCCTCCTCTGAAGCTGCGAGAGAGAGAGAGAGACAGCAGCTGCTCCAGCCCCTGATCTTTTATCAGCCAAATTCTTGTGGTATCTCTGTCCTTCGGAAGGAGACTCCCAGATAAGAGAAGTGCCACCAGACGCCCGCCTTCCCTTCACTACTTTTCTTGTTTTTCTTAAGCCATTATTGTTTCCTAGCAACTTATGGGGGAAAAAATTCTATAAGTAAAAAGGAACAAAAGGAAAGAAACCTAACCCCCAGTACATGGCATTGCAGAGAGGGCACAGACCAGGAGTGCTGTGCTGAGCAGATGTCTTGGGGAAGGTTAGGACCACGGCTCCCCATTCTCTCCTTGGCATTAGTCTTTTGTGCCCAGAGTCTTCCCATCATGCCTGACCACAGCTCATTCTTCTGAGACATGGGTATAAACACATGCAGCTTGGAAAGCTAGCTAGTCATCAGTCATATTTGTTGAAGAGTAGACCTGCTGAACATGTTGGTGAAAAGCTGTAACTGTTGTGGTGGTCTTTTTGTTGCTTGCTGTTTACCTAAAAGGTTGTTGTGTCTGTGTCTTCAACCCCTGTCTCCAGTATTCCAGTATTCTACAAGGCACATGTGGTAGCTGGCTGTTGTTTGGGTGACTTTACCACAGATAACAGAAGTAGTTACAGTTGGGGAAGTAACAACAGCTGTGCTTATAATAAACAGTATCACTGCAAATATATTAGATGCTTTCTAGTGTGGATTCTACCCTTGGGACCCAAGAAGCAAAAAGGCCTACCTACGTTCAGAGTAATGGCAGGCTCATGTCACCTTAGGTACACAATTTTCCTTTCTTAATTTGATTCTCTATTTTTTCAGTTTTGCTTTCAGACAAGAGTATATGTTCATTAGCTGTGCTGTGAGTTAACAATACTGATAAGCAAATAGCTTACTAGATAGTGTTTTCTGGAATTGTGAAAATTATGCCCCCTGGGAAAAAAAGAGAATCATTCTGAACATGGGCTTAGTCCTTCTGTATTCTGAATCATCATGCAAATCAATATATGCTGTTTTAAACTCATTTGTCTGTAGTGTATTGAGGAAAAAAAAGGATATTGAAAAGTTTCTGAATAATCTTAGCATATACTCCTCATTACACATTTAAATGTGTGTTGTAGTGGGATTTAATCCATGTTTTCCCCTCTTTTGTCAACTTTTGGAATGTGATGTAGCAAGAGAGACAGATTTTTTCAAATAAATTCTTTGTAAATTGCACATTACAGCATATCCTGAAAATTAAATTGCATTTCCTTTGATGGGATGTTTGAATAATGTTTTGTCAACATTATAATGTATTCTTCCATGCTTTATTCAGGCTGGATGTTTTTACATCTCTTAGCTTATTTTGTTACAGTGAATGTTTCTCAAATTTATTTTCTATTATTTTCTGAGCAACAAAGATGCTCTTGGACTCTTCACTACAGCTTATAACATCAAAAGATCAAAAATACTTTTGCTGAGTTAAATTTTGTTACATTTTATGAATCCTCCTTTCTCACATAAATAATGTTATTATTACAGATCTGTTTCTCTACCTTTGCTGTTGCTGACCTCTTTTTAATTGTCCATACCAAAAAAATTCACAGAGGCTGTGAAAGATTAAAGAATAATAGGAATAAATGTTGTGCAGCTGTGAACATTTAATGCTCAGAAGAGTCTTAATGTTTGCTATTTAAACAAATGGTATTCTGAAAGCAACCACTTCTTTTTGCCAACACTCACTTCTGGGAGGTATGAAATAGCGCTCTGATGCTGCTGGGGTCAGCCCTTATGGTGACATGTGCCTGCCAATTATCCCAGCGTCATTAGGCGCAGAACTGTGTTTCCCACATGTTCAGATAATGCAATTAGCTTGCTTATGTGAAACAGAATTGCAACATAGCAAAAAAGAGTCAGAGGCTAGGTGTAACTTGTCCAGCAAACTTTCATTTTGACAAGAAATAGCTGCTGTGCTGATGGTAGCTGCCACAACTAGAAGTGGAAGCTCCTCTCACTGTGCTGGTCTATGTGTCCCAGATGTCACCATCATATTTTCTAAAAAAATTCCTTCGCTAGGATTTCTCTCCTGGAAAGCTGAGAAGCCTCAGAGGAAAAGGAAAACAATAATTTTTCTGATTTGCTTATTCTGTGTTTTGCTGCTTTGGAATGTGGTTGGAGATTATTTATCCAACACATAAATTGTTTTGACTTAATGACAATCACAGTCAGGCTATGTTGGGACTCTGGAAGGAGTCATGAGTTTTTCATTATTATCTTTTAGCCTTCTGTCTGTATCCTTTCTCTATTCTTTAGTATAGTTTATATAGCATTCTTTAACATAATTTAGATAATAAAATAATAAATTAGCCTTCTAAGAACATAGAGTCAGATTCATTCATTTCCTCCTCCAACTGGGGACTCAGAAAATACCACATCCCAGACTCACCAAAAAATTTTGATAGAAAGGGACATTCATAAGCCATGCATTCCAAAATCATGGCCGTATCTCCTACTACTCCAATGGTGATATCATCCACAAATTCAGAAAGGATGGTTGCATCAAATAATCCAAATCAGTGATAATGATCTTGAATAGCATTGCTACCAACACCGTGATCTTGGTGTCTTGGGTTTAGCCATGTCTATGCTGCATTCAGAATGGACTAATTTCTCCTACCTCTTGAGTGAATTTAGTCTGTTTTGGGAGAAGTGTATCGTTGCAGATGGACTTGCCTGTTTCCCAAATTAAAAGGTAGTTCAGGTAGATCTGCTGTAGCATTAAAACATACACAGAGGGAGTTGGGGTTTGATGCACAGCAACTAGAAGAACATAGCACTTTCATGAGAAACGCTGGTATTTTTTTTGAGACATACTCACATTTTTTCACCTTCTGAGTTGCTTTTTTCTTCGTCTCCCTTTGAATACCACCTAGCTTTATGGGGAAGGGAGAGGATCTAAGGGATCCTCCTTTAATACTGCTGTCTGTATTAGATTCCAATTTGTGGAAGTTGTGGCTGAATGACTCTGAGGTGCAGAAAGAGGAAAATGGAAACAGTAGTGTGGGATGCAATCTCTGAAATACAATGTCTGTCAGTGGATCTTAATTCTTGCCTGAGGGAATGTTCTACACTCCTCATGTTTGTGGAGTTTTCTGCTTAAAGGGATTTCTGGCAGAAAAAGTCACTGAACATGTTTTGATCTTTGCTTGCCTCCATGTTCCTAGTGTGGTTGCAAGAAAGTTCTCTGCAATTCACTTAAAAGTTGCAGCAAAATTTAGCCTGAGATGAAATAAAAGTCTGAAACCAGTAATAAGTGTTTGGTAAACTATGAAGGAAAGGCAAGCCTTCCAGGTCTCCAACTAAAATCAGCAGTAGAGACAGGAGTTCTTATAGAGAATGCTTTTGTGAAAAACTCCATTCACTTGTGTTAAAATTTTAGAAGTTTAATAGCAATGAAAATAGTAATAAAAACTAGGACAATAAGAATTTGGATAATCAGAGTTAAGACAATAAAAGCCAATAAAAGCAAAGAATTACAGATGTCCAGGTGCTTTTGCATTCTGCCACAAAAGCACACTTTGGATTAATAAAGGATTAACCCTTAAAAGCAATAGCCTATTGCATATTCATATATCTCATACATGATTCAAACATTCCCTTTCAAACTAGAAGTGTTTCTGCTTCATTTCAACTTCCTCCCCCCATCTTGTAAATCAATCACTTTGGTCCCTCAAAGTCCGAGTTGTCCCCATAAGGAGGCAATCATTCTTCTCTTGGGGTCTCTGGTGTCTTGTTGCTGTTATCTCTATGCAAAGAATTTCTTGATTATCTTATCCATTCCTTAAGCTAGTTACAAAAAGTATCTTACATCACATAGTTTATATTTTATTATTATGCTATAGCCTAAAAACTATATTTACCATACTATTTAAAAGAGATCAATACAGCACTACTTAAAAGAGATTAATACAGCATAGCTTTCCAAC
Source organism: Melospiza georgiana (assembly GCF_028018845.1). Lineage (NCBI taxonomy): Eukaryota > Metazoa > Chordata > Aves > Passeriformes > Passerellidae > Melospiza > Melospiza georgiana. The sequence continues at coordinate 57,673,882 of NC_080430.1, forward strand.
ATAACATATATAGTTTAATATTTACAACAGTTTAATATTTACAAAGAGCCAATCATATAATATACATTTTTCACCCTTTGAAGAGCTACAGAATGGGTAAGTCTGGAAAGAGCTACAGTAGGTCATCTGGTCCAACCTCCCTGCTTAAACATGGTTATCCTGGAACACATTGGACAGAATTGCATCCAGACAGTTTTCTAATATTTCCAGTGAGGAAGACTCACCAACATCTCTGGGCAATCTCTTCCAGTGCATAGTCACCAGCGCTACTCATATTCAAGAGGAACATCCTGTGCATTAGTTTCTGCCTGCTGCCTTTTCTCCTATTACTTGGCATTGCCATTAAGAGCTTTTTTCTGATGCCTTAGGAGGCTGACCTGGAACAGAAGCTAGACAGAGTTTAAGGAATAAAGTAGGTATTTTTTAAAAGGCCTTCAAGGGATATACCTTGTGCTGTACAAGAGCCTGGTCATGGCTCTACCCAAGATGGACACAATATGGATGACTGATCACTAGTTTTCACACTTTAGTAAGTTTTAGTCCATTAACATATTGGGATCAATTGTCCAATTACAGCTTCAGGTTATGAAGTCCCATCCTCCTGGTTTGCTCTCTTCAATTCGCTGTTGTTTATACTTTCTGAGCCTGAAAGTGCAACAGTGTCTTTGATCCTTAGGCTGTAAAAGGATTGTTTTGTTTAACTAAGCTGCGAAGAAAAAACTTAGTAACACTTCATATGAAGTTCAGAGTTACACTCTAAGACAGTACGGAATCTAAAAAATATGAAAGATAAAACTTTAAGGCATCAATTCCATTCTCTTGACACCCTCCCTTCAGATGCTTATATATATTAATGAGGTCCCCTCTCAGCCATCTCTTCTCAACTCTGAACAGGCCGAGCTCTTTCACCCTATTGTTTTAAGAGAGATGCTCCAGTCCCTTAATCATCTTTGTTGCCTGTCACTGGACCCACTTCAGAATCCTTATGTTTCTTGTTCTGAGGAGCCCAGATCTGGATGCAGCACTTCAGATGTGGCCTCACCATGGCTGAGTTGAGGGGCAGGATCACCTCCCTCAACCTGCTGGCAATGGTCTTCCTAATGTATCTCAGGATGCCATTGGCCTTCTTGGCCATAAGGGCACACTGCTAGTTCCTTGACAGCTTGTTGTCCACCAAGAGCTACATTAAGTTTCTCCTCCTTGCTCTTGTTTGTCTGCAGGAAGAACCTTCTCCTTCCCTCTTGATTATGAATAGTTATGCTCATTATGCCAAAGGTAGCTTTTGTGAATCTACCCTTAGCCCTCATGGTATACAGTTACCACAGCTCTGTTATTGGACTGTCTGGGTTGCACCAAGAGAAGGCATGGGCTCTTTATTCTTTCAGTGGGTATCCTCTTTGTCAGGTCATGTTGATTTTTGCTTTTCTCTAAAGTAGAGCTGTTTGCCTCTACTTTAATGTTTAATAATAGAAAATTGATGTGTAAAAAGGAGCAGTTGTATTATTGTGTAAAGCCCCATTCATTTCCATGTTCCTAAATAACATCTTAAATTCCTGTTACACTTTTGCCTCAGTTGCTCATTATAGTGTTTTCTAGTCAATTCTTGGAAACATGTACCCTGGCATACCTATCTCTTTTTGCATGGGAAGGGTGAACAAACTAAATCCTTTGTTGAAGAGGAGGGTCACAGCAAGATGTAGATGATGCCAAACATAGGGACAAACATTGGGGGTCTTGAAAATGAGTTTGGAACATTTCAAGTCCTTTTTCCATTCAAAGTTGTGATCTTGAGTGGCTGTGTATCTGGTGGCGCTGCTCAGAGGATGCCCAAAGCAGGTAGGATATAGTTGTGCACACTGCAAGGGCCTGAAAGTCATGATGAGGTTATTTTAAAAATGGCCAGCTGCCGGTCATGTCTTTTTGTCTTCAAGTATTTCCCTTAAATTTTCAAGTAAAAGACATCTGAAGGCTAGGAGAGGAAGAGAAGATGAGTTCACCTCAATATGTTTAATTTGGTAAAGGTCTGGTGTGAATATTAAAGGAAAAAAACACTAGTGCCTGTATTTCTGGCAGGGTGTACTGAATTTCTGACACAAAAAACCTGTTGCTGCCTTATGGAGACAAGAAAGTTATGTCAGCTCTGCTACTCCCTTTGTGATTATCATTTGTAATTTTACAGTATTGTATGTCTAATGAAGTATTTATGGAATCTCTTCTTCAGGAAAGATTAGAAATAGAATCATGACAATTATGTTGAAGTCTGTTTCCTTAAATATCATGCTGTAAAAAGGAAGAGACGTTCTTCAGGAAGGTGAACAATGTAGGACAGCTGAGAGAGACGTTAATTATGCATGTGATGAAATGGGGACCAGTTCAAGGTGCTTGCTGAAGGCGTGCCATGCTCTGTAGGTCCTCTCGTGTCCTTTAGAGGGATGTGAAAATCCACAAAAGCACATTTGACTCCTCAGACTCTTCTCAGTTTCTTTATTTAGGAGTGTGGTTTTGCTGCTAAACTGCCTACAAGAAATGACAGTACTGACTTGCTGTTTACATTAATTTGTTTCACAAGGAGCTCTATGGTTTCTAGGAGTTTATTACTGTTGTAAGAAACCCTTCCACCCAGAACCATAAGTGGGAACTGCAAACTTGAATTTATATGTTCTTGCAGGGTTTCTGAAACCTCTGCAGGAGCTGGGGTCAGGTGGGCAAATGAAGAATGATCCTAGGGGATGGCAGAATCTCTGCTTGACTGTTGTCTGAAAGTGTATCTCTACTCAACTTATGTGTTACCCTCCTACTTTTTTTCTTTATAGCACAAATAAGGCTGAGGTAGCTTTAAGGTCATGGTATTTCAGCTTACCCATTATATATACATAAAGTGACAAACACATTTCTTTTGAATAAGTTTCTGCATAATTCTAAAAATGTAAAAGTGTTTTTGCATTTCTTCTGGTTATCTTTTTATTCTTGTTAATTTTAAGAATATGTTAAGCCCACACATATTTTTTTATTATAAAACTAATGTTTATAACTTGCCATTAACTTGTTATATCCTTTGACTAGATTTAAATTTTCAGAATTTTTTATAACATAAAGGATAATGTCTTGAGCAATAGTTTGCAGACTAACAGAACTGTTTTATTAAAATCAGGTAAGGTACTGGTCTTTTTTTAACTCTGTTTTTAAGTTCAGTGAAGGAAAGAATAAAAGGGTAGAGATAAATAACAGAGAGAACAACAGCATAAAAAAGAGAAACATAAAGAAGAGTAGGTCTGCCTGCAACATTCAGGATTAACTTAAGTATTTACTGGCCTTTTTTCAGATTGCAGAATAGTTTAGGTTGAAAAAGACCCCTAAGAACAAGATCAACTATTAATCCAGCATTGCCAAGTTCACCACTAAACCACATATCCAAGTGCTACATGATTTTTGAACACTTCTAGAGTGATCATTCTAACTCTTTCCTGGGCAGCTTGTTCTGATGCCTGACCACAATTTCAGTGAAGAAGAACTTCCTAATATGCAATTCATACCTCCCCTGACTCAAGACCATTTCATCTCATCCTGTCACTTGCTACTTGTGAGAAGAGTCTGACCCCCATATTGTTACATCCTCCTTTCAGGCTGCTGTAGGAAGTGATAAAGTCCCACCAACAGCTCCATTTCTCCAGTCTAAATAACCCCAGTCCCATTAAGCTGCTATTTTTAAGAGTTGTGCTCCCCTCCCTTCACCCAGTTTTGTTGCCTTTCTCTGGGAATGCTTGAGCACCTCAATGTCTTGTAGTGAGGGGTCCAAAATGAACATAGTACTCGAGGTACATCCTCAGCAGTCCTCAGAGGGGGACGATCACTTCCCACATCCTACTGGCTGCACTATTCCTGCTAAAGGCCAGGATGCCATTGACCTTCTTGGCCACGTGGGCGTGCTGCTGGCTCAAGTTCAGACATCTTTCAACAGGCATACCCATTTGCTTTTTCTGCCAGGCATCTTTCCAACTACTGATGCCCAAGCCTGCAGCATTTAATGAGGTTGTTGTGACCCAGGTGCAGATAACTGGCATTTCACCCTGCTGAATCTCCTACAATTGTTCTCAGTAGATGGATCCAGCCTGTCGAGGCCTGTAGAGACTTCTTACTCTCAAGCAGATCAACACTCCCACCTAGCTTGGTGTTGTTTATTGACTATTGTCCATTTTCCCAAGAACTTTGGGCATTTATATCACTAAGTGTATTTCCTTCAGGGAAATGGCTGGCAAGGTCTGTACTTCTTCAGCTTCCCAAGACTGTGCTTTCTTTGGGTTTCACTTCTTTATCAGTGTTGAATTACAGTTTTTCTGAGCTCAACAGTGCTCTTTTCCCCTTTTCTGTATTTAGCACCCATCAAACTTAAAAATAGATGTCTAGTCTCAAGTACAGATGTGCTTTCTGCCTGTGATTTCTGTCCAGATCAACTTAATGTGGGGATATTGTATTTGGTTTGTGTGGCCTGGGTTTTGGTAGCAGGGGGCTACACGGGTGGCTTCTGTGAGAAGCTGCTGGAAGCTTTCTGCATGTCCAGCAGAGCCAGTCCCTGGAGGCACCAAAGATGGATGGGCTGCTGGTCAAGGCTGGGCCAATTAGAAATGATGATAATGATTCTGTGATAACATATTTAAGAAGAAAGAAAAAGAAAGTATGTTGAGCAGTTGTAATTGTGGCCAGAGAAGGGTGAGAATATGTGGGAGGAACAACTATGCAGACACCAAGGTCAGTGGAGAAGGAAGGGGAAGAGGTGATCAGGCATAGGATCCTCTGCAGCCTATGGTGAAGACAATGGTGAAGTGACTGTACATCTGCAACCCATGGAGGACCACAGAGGTGCAGACCTGGTGTGGAGGAGACACATGCCAGAGCAATTGAATACCTGAGAGGAGGCTGTGACCCCATTGGGGGCCGATGGAGATCCCCCACTTGAGCAGCTTGTCCTTGAAGGACTTGAACTCTGTGGAAGAGTGACCCATACTACAGCAGTCTGGGAACAACTATTGCCTGTGAGATGGACTCCCACTGCAGAAGTTCTTGGAGACCTGTCTCCTATGGTGGAACTCCTCAGTGGAGCAGGGGAACTACTCCTCTCCCTGAGCAGTGGGTGAAACCACAGGGGATGAAGTGACCATAACCACCATTCCTTGTCTCCTTGCACTGCTGGGAAAAGAGGCAAAGCTAGGAAGGAAGGAGGGGTTGGGGGAAGGTGTTTTTAAGGTTTTATTTTACTTCTCATTATCCTGCTCTGACTTTGTTAATAGTAAATCTAATTAATATGTCTAATTTGAGCCTGTTATTCCCATGGCAGTATTGGGTGAGTATTTTGTTAAATTCTCCATCTTGGTTGAAGTGTTTCTGAATTTAAAGTACTCAGCAAAAAGTTTAAAAAAAAGTAATAAAAGTCTAAAACCATTATTTTGATCAGCTGGATGGTTTAGCCTTGTGTTTGTCTAATAGGGTAGGATCTCTATTTGTGCAGCTGAAGACAGTCAATGTCTTTGTGCTTGCAGGACCCAACACGAAGAAGAAAATCCAGACTCCTGTCCCCCACAGCAACACAGTGGGGCATGTCCACAACTTCATGCTTGCTGTTTATTATCAACATGACAGAAATCAACTCTGAAATAGAAACTTCATAACTTAAAATAGTCCTGAGCCTATGGGCAGTTACCTAAAAGTGCAGGTTGATGATAGACTTTACCATTGTTTCTGGCTTGAGTGCATGCTAAACACATAGTTCCAGACTAGTAGGGCTGTGTCATGGCGAGGGAGAACTCGGACGCTCAATATGAGTGATCAGCAAGCTTCATTTATTGATGAGAGCATCAGATATTTATGCACAATAAGTAATAAGCTCATACATATTCTGTAAGCCAAGCAGTCAATTGGTTATACTATAGATATCAGCTCCTCTCTTACTTCCTCATTCCTTACGACTTACATCTTCTTTTTCTCATGTCTCTCTCTCAACTACAGCATCTTGTTATCACACCACAGCTATGCTCAAGGACACAGTGTCCTTGCAGCCCTCAGGGACTCAGATTAGCTGGGTCCAGTACTTTCCCAATTCTTGGTCAGCTATCCAGAGCATGTCTACGTGGCCTTTGTCATGTAGCCATTCCTCCACAGGGCTGTTTTGCTCATCATTTCTCCATACGTTGTGTTCAACTCAGGCATAACTCTGTCAGCCTATTACAATCTCTGGAATGATGTCTTCTGGTTCTTGGTGTGTGTTGTTCCTTGGGGTTCTTGCCCCAAAGTTTTGATGCTTCAGCTGCTGTTACTGAGGAGAACTCTGTCAGCCCTTTCTGAATATTGAGAGTTCTTTAGGGTACACACACTTCCCTAAAGGGAACATGCATTTTCTTTAGGAATGTTATTCTATTTATTTAAAAATAAAAAACATAAAAGAAAAACATACTTTTCTGAAAAGTATCCTGGCAGTTGGTTGTGCTATTAAATCTACAAGATTATTTTGTGAAAGTATAAAGTAATATAATGAATGGGGTTATTTTTAAAACATCTTTGTTTTCTTTCTGTATTTCTAGAGCAATGTCAGTGAAGCCATCAATAAATTTGTTGTCTGTAACAGAAAATCTTATTCAGCTCCTTTTACCATATGTTGCAAAGCAGCAATCATTAAAAAAAATCCTCTAGTCATTAATAGTATTGGAAAGACTTATTATGTGAAATGTCTGGCCTTAAAATACACATTACAGTCACCTTGAAGTCCCAGACACCAATATCAATCACATGGTATTCTGTCATTACTTGACAGTGGAATAATTTTGTATGTTGACTTGTATTTTGTATGTTGACTTGTGACTCCTACCACAGTAGGTGCTTGTGAGAACATATTTGAACCACATCTACAGCATGAGGCAGGGTTGAAATGATAACTGATCAGATGAAGCAGGGAAGAACCTTCGTCTGTGCCGCAATTAAAACCAACGTTTTTTGGTACTGTATATAAAGGAAGTTAAGTCTTGAGGAGCCTCTAAATATTCAAAGTATTTTTGATTGACAGTGTTTTTACCCCAGTCCTGGGAACATGCAAATAAAATCAAATTAATAAATTATGTTACTTAGAAATATTTTATATAAATCTGAACATTCAAGACTCTTTATGGATTTGTAACTGCATCCTAATGCTTTTCTTGTCAACACTAATGAGTGTCAGTGCTACAAAGACATAAAAGTGACCATAGTTTTGCTCACCTGCAAGACCCATTGTTTGCTTATTAGGAATCCCATTTTAGTGCTCTTTGCTGAAGTAGGAGCATCTCCCTTCTCTTCTGATGCCTCTGCACTGGTGCTATGCATTCATATATGGCAGCTCTAGTGTCTTATGCCCCCTTTCTTCTAAATTTTTGACTCTTTTGTGAAAAGCTAAAGCCACAGAAAAGTTCTTCAGTTATATTTGTTTTTCCTGGTCTAGCTTGTCATAGTTTTAATTCCAAAAGTTTAACCTGATTCTGTTAATTCAAAGCACCTCATTCAGTGAGGTGAGCTCTTGCGTTGATATGTAACGTGAAATTATCATTATGTCAGAGTAAGGATATTTGTACAATGTTATACCATCTGCAGGCTGTAGAGATAGCCTGCATCTTACACACAAAGATGACAAGTAACTTTGTTTTATCGACTTTTGCTCTTCAACCCTCTGAGGTACCAGAATTAACTCTTTTGTTTAGTTGTGACTGAAGAACAAGGAATTAGTGCTCACCTGAATGGAATTTTAGTGCTTTCATCTAAGCAGCAGCACAACCTAGCAGAATTAGGCTCTACTAAGGAGCTTAAAACAAATACTAAACTGTTATTTATCTGTATGAATAAAGTGGGAGTGAGGCTGCTGAAAGAAAAGAAAGAAGGAAGTGGGAAATTTACACTACCAGAAAGATAACAAAACTAATTTAATTTGCTCAGTTTTAACTTAATATACTTGATTTACAAGAGATTGGATATGTTTCCATTCCAAAATATTAAGAGAACTAAAATTCTGACTCTGCAAATAAATTTCAGAAATTTGAAATTTCAAATTCAGTGAAATAATTTTAATTGGGCTCCTGTGTCAGGCAGGGCAGAATTTTTTGGTTGGGTGATATTGAGCTACAGAACTTTGTGAGTGGTTTTAGGGGCTAACTTGGGATTGTGAACTAGAAAGATTACTAGGCCAAGCAAGTTGAAAGGAAGAAAACAGAAAGCTTGAAGAAAGGCTATAACAGTGAGAAAAATTGAGGACAGTTCTTAAAAAAACATCTTGTGCAATTTTGTTGGCTAATTTGATTAATAGTGGAAAGATAAATTTTGAGAAAGAAGATGGGCTCATCTTAGCAATGTGAAGAGGGAACTAAAAATACCACTTTTTATTGTGTTCACCAACATGTCTGGTTTCTCAGATGATGAATATCTGTAGTCTGCCTGTAGGGATTTGAAGTGATGTATGTTTTATACATCTGAACATAGTCATCCTCTCTAGTCTATTTTTTTGGAAGGTTTTAGGGGTGTTCCTATAGATTGGATTAGATGGGGAAAAAATACTCTGTTGGACAAAATGTTCTGGCCTGCCTTACACTGCTGTATAACAGGTAGACTAAGGTGTGTGGACTTGGAAGAATCATCTCAGTACCCTTTTCTCTTATGTATGTCAGCCAAGGCCTTAAACATGACAGAGGCCACAGAGAGGTGGAAATAAAACAGAGGAAAACAGTCCTTATGAGATAATTTATTTGATGACTTTAACCTTTTTTCTACTGATTCTTGAATGAGTAGTGAACAGAATGTGATTTGTGCCCATTTTTTCATTATTTATAATAATTAGTTAAATGATTATAAGGCTATGGGTATGAGGATATCAGTCTGGATTTGCTTCTCAACGACTCACTGAAATTACTTCTTGAAGCGAAGTTCACTGCTAATTTTCTATTTCTTCTGGTCCACCAAGGGCATGAAGTAGTTCTTTATTCCTGGACTGAAAGACTTTCACATTTTTTCAGATGGTGGTGTTCTTTCCTTATCACCTTGTCAGGGTTTGATGCTGGCACAATGCCAGTGCCCCCATGAAAATACATTCTCCCTGGTGTCTACTGTGAGGTGTGACCAAGAATAGAGCAAAGCAGGCTCCAACTTAGGAACAAAAGGAAAATAAAACCAACTTTATTAACTTACAATATATAAAAGAAACACACAGAACTCAGGATGAAAACCTTCCAAACATTCCTCCTCCCCCCCACCAAATTCCCAATACATCACAGTAAGACAAAACCTTGGATTCTCAATTCAGTTACCATCCCTCAGATCACCAACTCTCAGTCCATCACCACCCTTCAGTTCATCAAGGAGTGAGGAGTCCCTCTTGTGCCATAGGCCCCCCCTGGAAGCACAGTTGAGACCTCTTGTGTTTCCTGTCACATGTGGCATCACCCAGAGATCATTTGCCATGGTGACATCTTCCTTCCATGTCCAGTGCTCTCACCACTGTGCATGGACCAGAGCTGCTTCTAGGGTTCCCCTTTTAAGGATGCTTTGCCCAGTTCCAAAAGTCTCTCACTTTTGGGACACCTGTCCCCCCTCAAATTCACCCCCTGGGGCTGAGGGGTCTCGAGAACAGAGATCTTCTTCTTCCCTGAAGATGGAGGGCACCACCACCCTCCTCACCTGTTGTCTCTGTCCACGCACTCCTTCACATAACATCACTGCACTCTCTTGGCTCTAAACCATTGCCTCCCCTTAAATGCAGTCTCTGTGTCACAGGAAAAATGGTTCTGTCCATGGCTATACAAGAAAAGTCCAGCCAAAGGCCATTCCATCATCTCCTCCCACCTAAGATTCTTCTCAACTTCTCTCGGACATCTTTCACTTGCACAAACTTGCATCACACTTGCCCATTTCCTGCTATTTATCCCTATCTCCCTTCTCATTCAACTCCAGGAGGATCAACATCTGTAAGGTTTCCATCATGCAAGGAAAGGGTTAAAAATCTCAGGCTCTGCCTGTCCAGAACTCCCATGGCTGCCCTGCTGGGCACCTTCTGGCTTCGCCCTCCCTTCTCGACCCGGCTGTTCTATCAAATTTCAAGGTGGCACACAAACAGACACCAGCTCTCTCTCTCTCTCTCTCTCCTGGTGGGTGGGTGGCTGCCCGATGCCTCTTGATGCTCCTCCACCCTTCCATCCTGCAGGGGCCTTCACCTCCCTTCTCTGTCCAAGGCCTGGCCTACCTCACCGGGCCGCACGGCTTCCCCTCTCCCGCCCAGCCCGCAGCCGGGCAGGGGAGCTCCGACCTCCCTCACGGACTGGACAGAACCCAGGAGAGCTTCCCCCTGCGAGTTCTCTGCTTTTAACCCCCTGTGTTCTCAGAGGCGTATCCATGTCTTCAGTGGCTGCACCAGGTGCCAGTATTCAAATATGAGCACCCATTGGTTTGACCACAGCATCCCAAAAAACTCACTTCCTCTCAAACCAGGACACACCTGATTTCTAAGTGCTCATGTGCACATGCCATTATGCCCTTTAATCCCTTGGGGTTTTGTCCAAATATTCTATTGAGTATGAATTTTTTTCCTCAGAGACCTGCATCAGTACTGAAAAGAGTTCAGGAATGTTACCTTTTCCATCAATGGTTCATGATTTTTTAAAAAATGAACCCAAACTTGGTTTTTCAGTGCTTGGCTTGTGTTAATAAGTTACTACCGCACAGCATTTTATGCAATGAGTAAATAACTCTTCCGGGGATGGAGGATAGGAAACTTTTTTTATCTATTAATAAAATGGCTTGTAACTTTCATTTCAAGGCAAAACCAAAGATTAGTCTAGAACAGTTTTATTAACTTCTAAATAATGTCTTGTAAGAAACACTGTACCTTTTCCCCTTAGTTAATTTTCATTTAACATTGGAATAGTGGGTTAACATTGAAAATAGTGCATCAGAAACAGGTTACCAGCTGTGGAAAAGGGACTCCTTTTTGTTCCTCATTTAAATATAATCATGTCCACTTATACTCCTGTCCACTTCTATTAGGCCCCAACTCACACATTATCAATGCACCACTTCTCACTGTGTCAGGGAATTTTAATGAGTGCCCTTTTGTTGAGCATTCCTTAGGATTTCTCTTTAGTCTGTCCTTCATAGTTGTATGCAGTAACAGATCAACTGAAAGAGTATCATGAGGGATGAACCTATGGGATTATAATTAGATTTTACTTGGTGATTTTGTTTCACTGAATATGTAAATAAAAAAGCATAAGCAATTGCTTTGCTATGAGGCAGCAGACACTGACCAATATTCAGTGGTATTGCTGACTACTCATGAGCAGATGTCTGTTTCATGAAGTGCAAGTCATCATGCTACTGAGCTTTGAAAATGAAGCTGAATTTTGATTTCAAGCTGCAGTTGAACAGGAGATGTTTTTAAAATGCTAAAAGCTTTTCTTTTGCAGTTTTACTTTTGCACATCCTGCTTCTGTGTCCTCCTCCTTCTCTGGCTCTCAGCAGCCCCATAGGAATGAGGTCTGCTAAGATGTAGAAGTGAGTAATTTTCCCCAGAAATGATATATGCCTCTCATTTCTCCCAGACTCTGGAAGAATATAATTTCTATTTCAGCAGGCAATAGCTGAACTTTGGTTTCCAAATGATGAGGTATCTAGAAGGATTCAGCACAGTGTAAGCTCTACTATGTCAGTGATTTAAAAAGTGATTTGGAAGGAGGCTGCTGAAGTGAAAATTATAAAATTTCCTTTATTTTACAAACGGGGCAAACTGCAAATCCAAAACCTAATTTTGGCTGCTGCTTTAATCTAGTAAATGTCACTTAAAACAGTATTTCCTATTTTGCATAAAAGGGAGGCTTAAGTGAAACATTTCTCTTGTCAGCTTTCATGCTACCAGAGGAAAGTTTTTCCTTAGTATCTGGGGTCTCAGCTAGCGAGGGGATCAGGACAAGGAGTAGCTAAGGGAGGCAACACAGGTCTAAACAACTGCTGATGTCTCACTCTTCCTCCCCACCAGTGGTGGGAATTACAGCCTTGTGTCCTTGGGACCAGAGATTCCAAAGGCATCTCCTGATGCTTTCAGGGAAAAAGGCAAATTTGGGCAGAGACTGAAACTGGAATAAAAATATATTATAAGCCCTTCCCTGCTCTATTTCACTCTTTAGTGGTGTGTGAGAGCTTTGAATTCCTATGAGTGAAGGGTTTTTTGTGAAGAGTCAGTTGACTGTAAGGAAGAGTGATTTGGCAGGGTGGTATTTTAGGCCCCAGTAGCCAGTAAGTTGCAGTGGTATGTGTTATGAATGAGTGAGATTGCTTAAAAAATCACTGGTAAGGGTATAACTAAAAACTGATTAAATATTAAGTGACAGCACAACAACATTTGTTGGCAAGACTCAATCTACTACTTACTGGACAGTGGCACACAAGTGAAAAACCCAAAGAACAAAATCCAGTCTGTGTGTGTGACAAAAGGAAAGTGAGGGCAAGGATAAAAAGGAATATGGCCTAAAAGTGTGACAGTACTCAAACCTAACAGTACTTAACCTTTACTTATAGCTTAACCTTAACAATTTAACAAAGGAACAACACTTAGCTTAAGCCTAACTTAACTGATAACTTATAACTTGACTGTAATAATAAAACAGAAAAATTACACTTAACACCATTTAACATAACTTGTAGGTGAAACTTAGCAGCTTAGAAAGAAACAATACTTAGCAGCATTCTACTTAGCTTTTATACTTACTTAGATATCTAAGGTACTTAAAAGTCTAAGAAAGCAGCATTTCTCCCAGCTTTGCCATAGCATATGCACATGTGTATCACACAGAATAACAGGTTAGTGCAAGCAAGGTACCTATGAAAAAATTCTCCTTGAAGGTAAGTGAAATACTTGTCTTGGATACCTTTGCATTTCCCCAATGGGTGAAAGGTTGAGTATTGAGGAGTGAAGATATTGGCCTAGGATTCATCATTGTTCGTTGATCCTCCAAGTACAAAAACCTGAGAATTCACTAGCTCAGAGAAAATTCACTAGCCCACTCAGAAAATTTCTGGTCAAAGCCTGCTACACTCCAGGAGAGCCCAAAGCCCATTTTGGCTGCTTTGTCAAAGATTTCAGACAGGTCTGTTCCCCTCTGCACAGTCAGGTTGATCAATTAAGAGTCATCCTCTAAGGTGTCTGTCAGCAGCATACATGCCGACTTGTCCATGGACAAGACCATTGATTGACTGAAGCTACAGGTATTGGAGGAGTTTCAATTCTCAATAACTGACCAGCTTTATTCTATACAGCTCAAAAAGTTCAGCTCAAGGAACTCTCAGTTTACTAGTACCAGTGTTTTATATCTTGTTACAGTCATTTTTGTGTAATACATATTCTTCAAAGTAGAGTAACAAATGCAGTCAGTGCTCAGTATCACAGTGGAGGGAATTAATTCTTTTGAGATAACGAACTTGTCATCAGTGATAGTAGCTTTTGTGTTACAACTATCTTGTCACTGGGGTATACAGTTTGACCCACACACATCCTGCTGTTCACTTGACAGGAAATTTAAATCCAGTAATTCTCAAGAAAGCATAGGTTACTAGAGAGCATAGTAAGAGTTAGGTATTATTAGTTGCATAAGTAATGGTACTCACAAGTTTCTGCTGCTGTTACAGGTTAGGTTTTGACTCACTTCTGCTCAGGCACCTTTTAATTAAAAAATGTAGCCACAAAAACTGAACACAAACCTTTAACATGCCAAAAAATCATTAGCGTCATTATGGGACAACGAATTATAAGTAATACTCATAAATTCTGGTCTCTCTGCAGCTGAGGGGATGAGGACCTGGATCTCCATTCTGTTTTTCTAAGATAATTAAAAATCATCTTTGTACTGCATTTTTCTGTCATCTTCCATACTTAGGGAGATGCAGAGGTTTCTTTTAAATGACAGGAACTTCACAGTTTTTTCAAAAAATAAAGAAGCCTAAAGATTTATTTGGAGATTTGTTTTTAATCCTGGGACCTGCTCCTTGACCCAGGAAAGTAAATTGCTTACTCTCCTCTCCGTGGAGGATTTACTCACCAGGGCTGTCTCATTGAGATCTGTGCTGCCTCTAGTTTCCATGCCAATGTACCTGGCTCAAGGTCAGCTGGGACCGCATAGTCCTGGACAGTAGAATGATTTGTTCATCATCTAAGAGGAGCAGGAAGCAGTTGGGAGCCAGATAGCAATAAGTATCTGCTCTACTGTGTGATCAGAAGTGCTAAGTGATTGGCTTGGCATAAAACGCAGCTAAGTGTATATAACGAATTTTTTCCACCTGTACTTATTCTTTTCTTGGTTTTTAATTAGTTGATAATTTTTGTCCAACACTGCAAAGCTGAATGGAAATATGAAAACAGGGATCTCTAAAGGAGATATTTCTATGGAATTTAGAGAAAGAAAAATGTTAGGTTAAATCTGTGCTTACACTTGCCTTAATCTGGTGATTTCAGTGGTGCCCTTCTGTTCTCTGATGATTTGTGGAGTACACAGTGTTTCATGTTGTAGATAACTCCAGCTCAAAGCTGGGACATGTTGGTTTTAATAAAATGCAACTAATCCTTAGAGCCATTTAGCATCTGGAAAGCAAGTTGTTAAAAACGTAAAGTACATCTAATCCTATGAGCTGCTCAGAGACTAGAAGAGGAGCTTTTTCTTTATGGAGTGCTTTAAAGATGTGAACTCCTGCAAGTCTGCAAGTCTGGAGTGCTATTCAGGTTGTTAGGATTGTCTACCAAGTGCTGCATGAAAATGTTTATAGCATTGTCTATTACGTTCTTCATTTAACATATGTATAACTAATATATATTTAGAAACAGAGAATGACAATGAGTGCAGAAAAAATAAGCATTCTTTTTAAGAGTACATAAAGAGAAAATGCAAGAATATATGAACATCTGCAACAAAGATTTTTCCCTGCATTTATGATATTTTCCTGGTTAATGAAAAGGACTTTGTTCTTCTCAGCAACGTACTGGCAGTTTGTGGATTCAAACCCCTTAGCTGGTGAATATGAATTTTTTTTTTTTGCTCTAGCAAAAAACTAAAAAGTGAGAGCCCTTTCATTTGCTTTATTAAACAGCCATATATAATTCTCAAACCCTCTAGACTTACAGACATTGATCACATCAGAAGTCAAACACATATGTGAATACAATATAAAATAGTATTTTTAATTCATTCTTCATAGTGCTAAGATGAACCCATATTCCTTCTCAAAATTTGTCTTTTCACTATTTTATTCGTCATGATAGAAAACAAAATTGCACAACCTGTTTTTTGTTATCTTTCTTGAATTGACTTGACTGTTATAGCCTCTACTCAAGCTTTCTGTTTGCTTCCTTTCAAATTATAGTTTATAATAGGATACAGTGCTATAAAATATTCCTTAAAAATGAGGTTTAGAATTGTGTGATATGTAGTAAATATGCTTTTACTCCATCTATGCTACAGAGTAAAATATTTAAGAATATATTTTACCAAAAAAAGCTGTTTTGTTTGGTTGTGTAGGAAGTTGGGAAGCAAGAAATATTAAATGTCTTAAAAATGAGAAGATAAAATTCAATATTTTTAAAAATTTCAGAAATAGTTATATCAAAAAGATTCACAAAGTCAAAGAATCAACTATGTTCGAAAAGACCTTTGATATCATCATGTCCAACTTATGACCTAACACCACCTTGTCAACTAGACTATGGCACTAGGTGCTACATCCAGTCTTAAACACCTCCAGGGATGGTGACTCCACAAACTCCCTTGGAAGCCCATTCTAATGCCCAGTCATTCCTTCTGTGAAGAACTTCCTAATGCTCAAGCTGAACTTCCCCAGGTGCATCTTAAGGCTGTGTCCTCTTGTCCTGTCACTTGTTGCCTTGGAGAAGGACTGACCCCCACCTGCCTACTACGTCCTTTGAGGGATGTGTAGAGTCAAAAGGGCTCCCCTGAGCCTCCTTTCCTCCAGGCTAAACAGTCCCAGCTCCCTCAACTGCCTCTCACAGGACTTGTGCTCCTGACCCTTCACCAGCCTTGTTACATTTCTCTGGACATGCTCCAGCATCTCAACATCCTTCCTAAATTGAGAGGCCCAGAACTGGACACAGTACTCAAGGTGTGGCCTCAGCAGTCCTCGGTACAGAGAAAGAATCACTTCCCACATCCTGCTGGACACACTATTCCTGGTACAGGGCAGGATGCCACCGGCCTTCTTGGCCATGTGGGCACACTGCTGGCTCATGTTCAGGCTGCTGCCAATCAGTACCCCCAAGGTCCCTTTCTGCCTGGCTACTGTCCAGTCACACTGTTCCCAGCCTGTAGTTCTGCAGGGGGTGGTTGTGACCAAAGCGCAGGATCTGAAATTTGGGCTTGTTAAACTTTATATTGTTGGATTCATCCCATCAATCCAGCCCGTGCACGTTGATCTGCAGAGCTCTCCTACTCTCCAGCAGATTGATATTCACAACCAATTTGGTGTCATCTGCAAATTTGCTAATGGTATACTCGATCCCCTCATCCAGATCATCAATAAGGATCTTAAACAGGACTGGGTCCAGCACAGATCCCTGGGGGACACCGCTAGTGACAGGCCACCAACTGGGGACAGCACCATTCATCACCACTCTCTGGCCCGACCATCCAGCCAGTTCTTAACCCAGCAAAGAGTGCACCTGTCCAAGCCATGGGCTGTGAGCTTTTCCTGGGTGGGAGATTCTGTGGGAGATGGTGTCAAACACTTTGCTGAAGTCCAGGTAGACAACATCCACAGCCTTTCCCACATCCACCAGGTGGGTCACCTGGTGATAAAAGGATCAGGTTGGTTAGTCATGGCTGGCCCCTCCTAAATCCATGCTGGCTGGGTCTGAATCCCTAGGCCATCCTGTAAGTGCCATGTGGTCACACTCAAGATGAACTGGTGCATAATGTTGCTGGGCACTGAGGTCAGGCTGACAGGCCTGCAGTTCCCTGGATCCTCCTTTTGGCCCTTCTTATGGATGGGCATCACACTGGCCAGCTTCCACTCATCTGGGACCTCCCTGGTTAGCCAGGACTGATGATAACTGATGGAGTGCAGCTTGGTGAATCAGCTCCCTCATCACTCAGGATGGATCCCATTGCATCCCATAGATTGTGCCCAACTGAGCATCAAAACGGCTCAGTTGGTCACTAACAGCTTCCTTGTGGATTACAGAGGATCTATTCTGCTCCCTGTCCTCATCCACTAGCTCAGAAGGCTGGTTGTCCCGAGGAACACATCTTATTGTTGAAAATGGACAAAAAGGTTTCAAGTACCTTAGCTTTTCCTCATTTTTGATAACTATGTTTCCAACAATGTCCAATAGAGAATGAAAGCTTTCCTTGCCCCTCCTTTTGTATTAAAGTGTTAATAAATCTGCTTTTTATTATCCTTTACAGAAACGGCTATGTTAAGTTCTAATTGAGCTTCTGCCTCTAATTTTCTTTCTGCATGACTAATGACACACTTAAACACTTCCTGATTTGCCTGCCCCTTTTTCCAGATGTGACATGTCCTCTTTTTTCTCCTGGCTTCCTTCACAAGCTCCCTTTCCATTCAGGCTGGTCATTTTCTCTGTCAGCTCATCCTTCAGCAGATAGGAAGAGCCTGCTCCTGTGCCTTGAAGATTTCTTTCTTGAAGTATGTCCAATCTTCCTGGATGCCATTGTTTTAAAGGCTGTTTCCCAAGATACTGTCTGAATCTGCATCCTTAGTAGGCTGAAGTCTCTTCTGATAACCTTTAGCCATCCATTGCAGCACTCCAGTCATGCAACTCATCCCACCATGTTTCTGTGATGCAACTACATCATAGCTTCCCTCCTCTACAATGGCTTCCAGCTCCTCTTGTTTGTTACCCATATTACATGCATTAGTGTACATGCACTTCAGCTGGGTGCTGATTTCACCCCTGACTCTGGCTTGCCACTCTTGGGCTCCTCTCTGGAGACCCTGGTTTAATTCTCTTCCCCATTCAGACCTAATTCAAAACCCTCTCAATCAGCCCTGCCAACTCACAGCCTAGAATTCTTTTGCCCTTAATTATGACCTCTGTTCTACTTTACATAATGAAAAGACAACAATGCACCAACATAGTCAGCAGTGATTAAATTTGGGGCAAGAATAATGTGGGGTTTATAATGAATTTTAAAGTACTTATTGACCTGTAGAAGTGTGTTCAACAGAGTTGTTAACCAGGAGAGTTTAATGACAAGGAAGCCTGATGTGGCAGGCTAGAAAAATATATTGCTTTATTCTGAATATTTCAGTCTAGAAATATGATAGAGAAAATAAAGGAAAGATTACTTGTTCAGTTTAGTGAAAAATGCTTTTAAAATTCTCTTTTATTTTGCTCTTGTCTTTTCTGTTTAAGGAAACAAGAAGTCTTTTTCCCAGTTAGTTATAATGAGATTCATCTTGAAATAGGGTTTTCTTCAACCTATACAAAATGGATCTTTTCCAGCTAAGAGACATTAGTTTTTCTATATGCAATATAAAAGAAAATTTATGTCCTCTGGAAAAAGACAAATTTTAGTACAGTGAAGGTTAATTATTAGCTGTGGATATATTATTTTTTTAACGTGCAGGCTTTCCATCAGGAGGGGAGGCTGGAGACAGATGCATGTAAATCTCTCAAATTAAGGGATGTTGAATGAGTAACTAACTCTGCTTCTCTTTAATGACAGATTAATGACAATTAACCATTAACCTTAGGTTTCAGATGTTAGGAAGGCATAGCAGCCAAACTAGCTCCTAATAAAGTCCAGGGTAAGGAAGCAAAAGGGCCTTTGCATAGATCACAGATGTTTAATTCAGCCACGTGGTAAGATGTTCAGGGTCTAAAGGCTCCACTCATGGGAAGAGTCTAGGTTTTTTGTGTATGGAGAGGTAGGGGTTGATCAGTGCAATGGGGCAGTACAAAGATGAGGGCCAATGGGGGAATAGGGATGGAGTGGTTGAGTGACATAGGAGCAAGGGGAAGGAGTCAACGGGGTCTAACAGAACAGGGTATCTTTTGAGAGAATCTTCTTTTGTCTCCCTAAGCCAGGGAATGTCCCTCAGGTTATCCATAGGAAGGCATAAAAAGCATGGTAACAACTGCTCTCGACGTTATTAGTTCTGGCATCTCTTCTATATATTTAGCCCCAAGGATTTAAGAAGAAACAGGGTCTTAAAGAGAACTTCCATAGCTTTTAGGCTCATTTTAATACAAGTGTTTGACATTTGGA
Source organism: Melospiza georgiana (assembly GCF_028018845.1). Classification (NCBI taxonomy): domain Eukaryota; kingdom Metazoa; phylum Chordata; class Aves; order Passeriformes; family Passerellidae; genus Melospiza; species Melospiza georgiana. Next base: position 57,693,165 of record NC_080430.1, read on the forward strand.
TTTTTATCTATCAATCAGATTTTTTATTTTGTCTTTTCATGAGTTTATCCTTGTTTCAACCAACTCTACTATTTCTTTCTTTTTATGACTTTCTCAAATCGTAATTCATCAGTGTTAAAATAACTGAAATAAAGGAGTCTTCTCATGGGATAAAAGAACAGGTGTACTGTTAGCAACAACACTAGGAAGATGCAATTTTAAACACCTCATGTTTGGGAGTACAACAACTGAATACGTAGTCTTAGCAGCACTGTACAAAAAATGTAATTTTTAAAACCTGTGAAGGAAAATGGGTAAAAATATCAATAGAAGGAGTTTATATAAAAAATACATAATACAGACCGATTGGGAAGGTTTTATCCCTTTTTACTAGTTCAATTTACTGAAGGGGGTTACTGCTCTTGACTTTCCAGTAGTAAACAGGTATGGTGATAAACATTATACCCAAGAAAGACTGGTTTCATGTGGCTCTGGGGCCTCTTATTAGACAGATATAGCATCCAAAAACATTGCAGGCTTTTTTATGTCTTTGAAACATTTACAGTATCACTGCTACTTGGAAGCCCTGAGGTTTAGTAAAAGTTGTGCTAGTACTGATACCTCTCTCAGTATGCTTCTGTATATAGGTACTACTCAAAACTTAGAAAGTCTGTAACCTGATCAAGAGGGTGATCACACATCACCTGTGTATAAACACCCAAGTTTTAAAAAGAAAAGGATAGTATCTTTCATAGACCATTTGGAGAAAAAGCAAAGTATTTGAGACCTGAAGGTTTTTTTAAGTTAATAGCATACTTTTTTTCCCTTCAGCTCTTCTAGGTGATCCAATAAAATATGCTTCCTCTCACAATTAGCTTTATGGTTTTGCAGCCTTAAAACCTTATGTCTGCAGCCAGGATGATTACACTCCGACTGGTGTAGGAAAATGAATAATTATCACAATATCATTTTCCAGGACTAAAATGAGCAAAATTATTAATAATCTGTGTTCCTCTTTTTACTTGCAGAGGCCTTATTGTCACATAATTGCTTGGCTAACTTCTATATGAAACACACTCTCTGGGGCTAAGAAATATACCCCCACTCTTTACACATGTAGCTGATTATTTTTGTCTCTTGCATTCATCCCTCTTGATTATTTTAGCAGTAACTTAATGTTTTGTCTGTACTGACTTCTAAAGATTTTGTAAGATTTCTTTTATAATAACTTTTTCAGTATATAGTACCCTAAAGTATCAACAGTATTTAGTAAAGATCCTTACTCTTCTAAGAGGAAAATCAGTGTTGACTTCCATTAGAAATTGACATCACTGAGTGGAAAATGTCAAACTTGAGAGGAGACCAGAGAGTTTTGCTACTACTATTCTTCACAGAAGTAGCCTACCTTTTGCTTGTGTTGGGTTTCATTTGCAGAGTAATTTCTGCTCACTGATGTTAATGTTGTTATGTTCTTGGACCATGTGATAACACATATTGATAGTGATAGATGCTTGTGCTTGTGGTGCTGGAATGGAGAGCCAATTGGATCAAAGGGATGTTTTTCCCCAAAACTGACCATTTAAAGACTGAGCTCTCAGTCATACAGACTCTCTTTAGCATTTGTTCTACACTGAAGCTCAGAAAGTTACAGTGGTGTCAGATGTCTCTTCACTTGCATTTGTAATCTGGACTATATATTCATTCCTCTAGGCCGAGAAATGGGCAAATTGTGAGTGCACTATATACTTATTATTTTCCTCTTCCATTATTATTTGAAGGACTAATTTATGTAGATGCATTTTAAACAGTTTGGATAGATTCACTCCTTTTGAAAGCTCACCTTTTCATATAAGCTCAAAAGCTTTGCCTGTATAAATGGATAATCTTACTGACAAATTGAACTGTTGCTGAATGCCCTTGACAAACATGATAATTTTGTTTCTAAAGCACTTATTTTGCTCAAAGGCTTTCTATTTCTCCGATCCTCTTGCATGCTCATGGACAATATGAAAGAAAAGGAAGTATTGGCAAACAAGAATCAATCCAGCTCTATCTCTGTCTCAGTTTGAACATGATCCTTTTTGATTTCTTTTACAAAGTCCAACTTGGGTCAAGTAGTTAGTCAAAAGTCAAGAACCTATTCAATTTGAAGGCTGGAATCTGGTCACTGCCCATACTAGGAGGAAGGCTCCTTCTCCTGAAGATTAGATGATGGCAGGAGGATTGGCACTTTTACAACAGGAATAAGGCCCTGGAACTAGAAGGACAGACAACTGATGAGATGGACAAAGGTCCTTCTGGGATAAAGGGGCAAACAAAATCTACCCCCAAATCGCAATCTCCTCTGCTAAGATGAAATGAAGAGTAATTGTCATAGATGACTCCCTTCTAAGGGGAACAGAAGGTATGCAGCATGCAGACCAGACCCAAACCATGGGGAATTCTGCTGCCTCTGAGAGGTTCAGGTAAGAGACATTGCTAGATAACTCTACAGTTTAGTAGGGCCCCCTGATTATTATCTGTATTGGTTCTTCAAATGGAAGTAACAAGATAACAAAGAGAAGTGCAAAGGAAATCAAAAGGCATTTCAGGGCCTTGGGACAATTGCTTGAAGGTTTAGGAGCACAGGTCATGTTTTCTTTGCTTATTCCACTGGCAAGGAATAATATCAAAAGAAGTAGACAGATCCATCAGATTAATGCATGGCTTCAAGGCTGGTGTCATTGGAAAATTTTTGGGTTTTTTGGCTGCAGGATGATATATACAACTCTTAATCTACTGACATCTTGTGGGATGTGCCTTTCTCAGAAAGGCTCATTGACAGAGCTTCAAACTAATTTAGAAGGAGCAAAGGGACAAAATCTGGCTTGCTAATGATGAGCAATGGGATGTATGCAAAAACTTGAGGAAGTGAGCTCTAGTGGTCTCCCTCAGTCTGCTCCATGAGGTGTCAGATGCAGCGAAGCATATCTGAAATGTTTCTATACAATGCATACAGCATGAGTAATAAACAAGATGAGCTCAAAGCTTTGGCCCAGTCCCATTTGACATGAATAGCATAAGCAAAACCTGGTGGGATGGGTCCGGTGGCTGGAATGCCATGTTGCCACAGGCTCTTTAGAAAGGATAGGCAGGGCAGGTGAGGGAGGGTGGATGGTGTTGTATATAATCAGGGGACTGGCTTACAGTTGGTGATGGCATGGTTGAGAGCTTCTGTGCCATGGCAGCCAGAAAGGCCAGCCATGTCCTTGGGTGCATCATCCCTGGTCAAGGGAGGGGATTGTCCCACTCTGCTCTGCACTGGGGAGGCCTTGCCTCTAGTCCTTTGTGCAGTTTTGAGTGCCAAAATACAAGAACTATTTAAAGCTACTAGAGAGGTCCAAAGGAGGGCTATGAAGATGGTGAAGGGTCTAGAAGGGGATGGTATACAAGGAGGGGCTGAGGTAATTTGGTTTGGAGAAGAGGAATCAGAGGGGAGATCTCATAGCTGTTTACAACTTCCTCACAAGAAGCAGAGGGGCAGGCACTGATCTATTCTCTGTGTATTCCAGTGACAGGACCTAAGGGATTGGTATGACACTGTGTTAGGTGAGGTTTAGTTTAGATATCAGGAGGAGGTTTTTCACCCACAGGGTGGTTGGGCACAGAAGCAGGCTCCCCAGAGAAGTGGTCAAAGCACAAAGCCTGCCAGAGTTCAAAAAGCATTTGGGCAAAGTTCTCAGGCACATAGTGTGATACTTGGGACTGTCCAATGCAGAACCAGGAGCTGGACTTTGATGATCTTGATGGTCCCTTGCAGCTCGAGATGTTTTATGATTCTATGCTTCTACCTGTGTCAACACTAGTAGCTGAAGTCAGAGAGTAAGGGTCAGGCATATTATGGCTTTTACACTAAGCTAATTGGGATGGTCTTTAATATATTCTGATTTTCTAAATTAAGAAAAATTCTTTGTCTTCCCTGGTGGCAGAATTAGACTAGCTCTGAGCATAGTAAAAACTTTTTCCCTTTTTGGACAAGTCGGAAATGAAACTCAGGCTGTCACAGTTGCTGCCACTCAGGTTTGCTGGCCAAGAGCCAGAGGGCAGAGTGCTTTTGCATCTTTAGCTGAATAAAAAAATTTTTGTTCTCCTTCCTGAAACAAATATTACTTTTTACTATACAAGGTGATTAGCTATTTAGCTGAAATCTCAAATGTTTTAGTGAACTATAACACTATCTAATGTAACTGTATGATTGATTGATTTTTCATATAAATATTCCTATCCTTGCTTGTAAAGTGTTGTTAGCATGGTTGAAAAATGTTTAGTGAACAACGCAGGATTTGGGATTTGCTGCAGACACATGAAAGTATTTTTTTTTACAATTTGATGATAAACTGACATGCTGAGGCTGTCAAATCAAAATAGTGAAGATTCCTTCAGGATGTGCATGCAGCATATTTTAATGCAGAAAGGCCCCTCCAGGTGCGTATTAGGTTTAGACAGGATAGTACATGCTCCAGAATCATATTGCTGATCCAGAATAAATGGCCAAATCCCTAGTTTCCAGCTATCAGACCTGTGTTTTAATTGTCATGGTAATAAGTCCATGTATGTTTTTAAGAAAGCACACTGATTCTGGGACACAGTAAGACCATATTACATACTGAGGTCAGTGAAAACTAATGAAGCAAAGAAATTTTAAAAACTGTCCTGTAGGAATCTTCATTATTATCCTTTACCTCAACTTTAAGACCAGTTCAAATCTATGTTTTATTACTTATCAAATACTACTTTAGAGGAGTTCTGGGTCTTAACCATCTAGTGCTCCCTCTAATTACATTTGATTTATAATTCCTTAACTGTGTTCATTGGTTCTCCTGTGCTCTCAATCTGTTTCCAGAAGCTTTCAGTATCCCACTCTCTGCTAATTAACTCTTACTGACAAAATAGTTATGGTTCCTTCATTTCCTCTTTTGCAACCCTGAGGAAGACAGAGTGTTGTGGTAACAAGCACAGGTATTTCAGAAAAACATGTAAGTCTCTTGTCATCTCAGAGATTATAGTGAGAAGGAGCATGAGCTATTGGTGAGATTACTAGTTATTAACTCAAAAGAAGTTTAATGAAATGCAGACAAAATTAAAGTTACAAGGGGTTGTTAATTGTTAGAACTGAATCTGAAACAGCTTAACTTTAAGAACACTTCTTATTTGAGATAAAATTTCTCATTGTCTAAGGTGATCCACATGATTTGGGAAAACAGTCCCTCTTATCTGAAGGATCTATAAACCGTGTTTATGTAATGTTAGACATTTTAGCTTAATGAAGCACATTCACACCAAAGCTTTATTGGTTTTGTTGGTGGCTTGTTAGACTGTGTTACTAGTCATTGAGAAGCAGACAGAAAGATTTTTCTATATACAGAGAAATGCTAATATTTTCAACTGTGTATAAATATAGCTGTTGATTTATAGCTGTTAAGCTGTTAAACAGCTGTATAGCTGTCTCTCCTTATTCTGTTGACTCCAGTGTTACCTGAACAATTTAATTTTTAAAAGAGATCATCTTTTTCCAAACGATGTAGCTATATAGTATTCACCCATGTCATTAAGATCTGCTGCAACAGATCTTAATGATGTGGGTGAATACTATATAGCTACATCAAAAAATACAACATTTCTGTTAAAAACCCCATTTCCCTAAAATAATTTTGTTAAATTTTATACTTTTCAGTATGAAATGGGACAGGAGGCTTTTTCAGTTCTGTTGTATCTTTGACCTATACAAAAGTGTTTTCTCAGGCTGCAGACATGTTTAATTACTTATATTGCAGAAAATTGTAATTGGGGAGCTTAAAAGCCATAAAAGTTGCTCAGTCAACTATTGTCAGTGTGCCATTCACTATTTCATGTAGTTCTAACTCAACAGTGTGGAACCCAAGTTCTTATGTTTCAAGTATGCAAAAGATTTAAAAAGTAACTTCATAGAAATGCATTTATGTATGGCAATTTAAACACAAAGCAGAGAAAGAAGACACAGTATCCCACAGTGAAACAATGAATACAGATGGATCCACATTTATAAATTTTTGCATAAGCATTGCCTGTGAATCTCTTTTTTTACATTTTCTTTCCCAAAGTTATCAGTCACCAAGAAGAGGAAGAATGAACAGTATCATTCATGGGAAAAAAAAAATAAAAATAAACACCAGAAAAAACAAAAACCTAAAACTGCATGCTTCTGTGATTTTTTTTAATTTTTTTTTTTTACTCACTGGAAAGCAGAGATGGTAATTTTATTGGTTCTTCTGTTAATCACCAACTCTAAAAGGGCTTAAATTATTGGACTATGATACAGTAATATTTTTAGATGTTGACTAGTTTATTTTTAGGAATCTTAACAGCTCCTTCTGCTCTGCAAAATTAATCTCAAGGCATTTTACAGAATGTTTATTAGAAATCATCTTATAATTAGAAATAAATTAGTTCAAAACCCTATAGCTGAGGCAGCTCTTCTGTTTTTTTATATGCAGCAAACAATTTATTAGGGCTGTAGGAACCAGCATGTCAGGCGCCACCATGCCTAGCTGGTGGAAGAATGGCTCCTAGCTGGAGACCAGCACATGGAGATAATTCATGGTGTATCATTACTCCTGGGGCTTTTTAGAGGGTAAGGTGCTATAACATCTGAAGAACTCAGTACTCTACCTTTAAAATAATAATTAAAATGCTTACTATTTATTTTGTGATCTAGTATTTAGACCACTGTCATTGATAATGCCAAGAATTTGGCTCAAGGCCCTACATCTCAAAATACAATTTACATCAAGTGACACAGCTGGAAGATCTCTAGCCCAAAGAAGTGTCAGATTTGTGAGGCCATACAGAAAGAAAGCAAGAAGAAATCACAGAATATTCTGAGCTTAAAGGGATCTGCAAGTCCCTTAGGGAATGACCCATACAGGAACTGAACCCACAACTTTGGCATTATTAGGACCATGCTCTAACTGAGCTAATCTCCTAATGGTTAATGTTGAAAGAAAGATTTCTGGATGCTAATTCCAGCTTCCTACTTGGTTAATACTTTTGCTCTTCTCCTTTATGAAAATGGTAATCTTTAGCAACAAGGCCGGGCAAAACTGTACTTTTGTAGATGTGACAATCAAATTATTGTTGTGCTCTATTTTATTTAATCTGTATTCTAAAGTTACAAGTCAAAACATCATGTCTAGTTTCATAGACACCTAAAGGAAGGAATTTGAGGATCTAAGTGGGAATTGGATCTTCTCACAGCATGAAGTAGTCCACCACAGATGAAGTATCATGTTTTAAGAAGCAGGATGGAAAGCAAGTAGCTAAATCTTGGCTGTGGCATTCCAGTTAAGCCACCTGCTGGCAGGGAGCTGAGTTTAAACCTTTCATCACTGTTCAGAAAATATTAAGCTTCCAGTTTTCGAGTCATGAGATCAAAGGGAATTACTGTTAATAAGACCTTGAATTTAATGTGTGAATTGTGCCATGGTACCTGATGCTGCAAAACTGGGTTAAAGGCTCCAGGGGTGGATGTGGAGCATTGTGGCAGGGATTGGCAGGCCCTGCCAGGCTGGGATACTGGCTCTAAGGGGGTGGTGTATGCAGGACAGTGTGCTGCTTCACCAAGGCAAGGCCCAACCTGTCTCTTCCCCTCTGCATGCGTCCCAAAATGTCCTGAGACATCAATCTTTCCAGTCTCTCACATCCTGCTTGATTGCAGTGTATGTTTTACAGTTGAGGATAACCTGAGAGACAGTGTCTGTGTTTATGTCCCCTGCTCAAACATGAGCCTGCCTGTATGTTGCATGTCTTCCTTAATGGCTTAAGGTGTCATGGGTCCACTAAGCCAGAAATAATTCACACTTATGCTGTCAATCCAGATCCACCTGAGACACTTTAATCTTGGCAGCTTGATCCACCTATCCATTGTTGTGGTGTTCTTCAGTAGCCCTACTGTTGGGTATGTGTGCATCTCCATAACGTACCTTTACAGCCAAGTTCTCTACCTCTGCAGTGATGTGCTGCCACATTTCAGCAGCCCAAATTTGTTTCCCTCTGTGCTGCCAATGCGTCTTTCTTTCCATAGGTCTAACTATCACATAGAGAATTTGCAACAAGTCAGTCTTGGAGTAGAGCACTGGCCATTTATCTCTTTCAGTCACATCAGTAAAATGCAGCTGGACAGCTTTCAGCTCTGCAACCTAACTTGATCCACCTTCTTCCTTAATAGCTTCTGTGACTCACTGCATAGGACTCCATACAGCTTTTAATTTTTTATGTATCCCTACAATACAGCAGGAACTGTCAGTTAAGAGGATGTATCACTTTTTCACGTGGTTGATTATATGGTGTGTCCCCCTTAGCAGATGACATCTTTTCCTTTTCATCCTCTGCAGATAGTTCAAAATTTTTCCCTCAGGCCAATTCATGATGATTTCTGAGATCCCTGGGTGACTAGGTTTTCCTATTCAAGCTTGCTGTGTGATCAATGTGATCTACTTACTCCATGTATCAAAAGAGGCATGATGTGTGGAAGGGACTTTCCTTTTGAACATTCAGCACAGCAGTGGCTGTCAGAGGGCCAAGAGGAGCTGGTGCCAATCACTTCTTAAGCAGCTTGAACCCCTACATAAGCTGCCAGTATCTCTTTTTTGGCAGGGGTGTAGTAGGCTTTGCTTCTTTTGTATTCCTGACTCCATGGCTACTGCATGAACAGTCTCCTGTTTATTTGTTTAAAAGGTTGTTGTTGTTAAGGACCCCATTTGAAACCATTCTTCTTCCCCATCACTTGATAGAGAGGGCTTATGATCTGACTGTAATTCAGAACATGGATTCTCCAAAAACCCACAGCACTGAGGAAAACTTGTCTTTACTTTTAGCAGGTTGGCGGGGACATGGCTGCAATTTTCTTGACCACAGCTCTTGGAATCTGATGATATGCCATTTTATCCCTAAAAACTGATAATCTTGGGCAGGTCCTTTGACTTTGCTTTATGGCAATACCAGCCTTCAGGGGGTATGAATTATTTTCTCCCCTTTCTCAAAACTTCCTCAGCTGTTTTGCCCCACAAGAGGTACTGCACTGTTCTGGAGCCTCACCCTTTTCCAGTGCAGTCTGGATCAGCCCATGGCAAATAGTGGAGCTGTATTTCCTCCCTTTGGACAGCTGTCTTGCTAAAGGAATGGAGAAAAATGCATTAGCAAAATATCAGTGGTGGCACCATTTTTCTGCCTTGGACTCCAGTTTGTACTGAAGCTCCAGCATGTCCACAACAGCACTCAGAGGTGGTGTGACTTTGTTCAGGTCATGATAGTCCACTGTCAGCTTCCTCTCTTCATTGGACTTATGCACTGTCATATAGGGATATTAAAGTGTTGCTCTCCAGTTTATGAATCATCTCATGGATGGGGGTGACAGTCCTGGCTTGTTTGGTACTGTTGGTGCACTGTTGTGATAGCAATCAGTACATGTTGTTCTTCGATCATCACCCATCCCACAGCAGAAGATCCTCTGAGAAACCAAGCAAAGTATTCAGTTAATTTCCCTATCTCAACAACAGTTACCCCAAAATCCCAACAATCAACAATGTCCTTTTGGATCCTTGAAATACCCTCTCTTGAGTTAATATATGCCAAGGACACTCAGGGCCTCTTGGCCAATCAGAATTGGAGTGTTTTTGCCATTCATTCCCAGTCCGGTTTGTTTCAGCTCCTATCCTGTCAGCTGTCACCCCAGAAATAGAGATAGATTCTGCCTCTATAAATCTTGATGGCATCAGAGTACATTGTGTGCCAGTGTCAACTAAAGTCTTATACTCTTGCAGGTCTGATGCACAAAGCCATCAGATCCGCATAGTCTAATAGATCAGATTGTCCCTTTCCTCCTGCTGGAGGCACAGCTCCTCTAGTTGTAGTCATAGTAGTCATTGTTCGTGTCTTGTAAATATTAACTTTAAGTTCCTTCAGGAGGATCAGAAATAACATTCAGCCCTTCTGTTGTGTCTGACAACTAGCCCACTGGAAACTGGAGCAGCATTTATCCTTGAAGAATTTTCTGTGGTGGTTGTCCTTCCTCTCAACTCACACACCTGTGCTGCTGGGACAGAGATGGGTTTTCCATCCCACTTCCTCACGTCCTCTCTGTGACCATGCAGGTAAAAGCACAGGTTACCTTGTGGTGTGTACTGTTTCTCAAGAGCAACTGGAATTGTAGTTCCCAAGTAAGAGTCTACTGAGACCCTGCAAACCATGCTGCTGCTCCTTTTGCTTCCCCACCTCACCCTCCCTCTGCCCTCTGTGGCAGGCTGGAAAGGAGAATTGGAGGTACAAAAAGTAAAGGCTATGAAGATAAGAACAATTTACTGGAAACAGCATTTAGATAAGAACACAAACATAACAGCAACAATACTAAAAACAGAGGTGTACAAAAGAGAGAGATTCACATGCAAAATGCTCAATGCAGAGCCAGACCCAACTGTAGCCACATAAAAGACCAGAAAAGACCTCTTAACCCTGTAGGAGACTCCCTTTTCCTCTGGTAATGATGTGAGGTGATACAGAATACCCTCCAGGTTCTGGCCATGTTCCCTCTTACTTACTGCAAAAATCTTCCCTGTCCTTGCTGGAACCAGAACAAGTTTCAAGTCCTCTGCCATAAGCATGGACTTCTCCCCCGAGAACAGGTTACCCAGAGCCCCATCCTGCACTCTTAATGTTTTCAAGTATGGAGAATCCACAACAACCTGTTCCAGTACCTCACCACACTCACAATAAAGAATTTATTCTGTATATCTAACCCAAATTTCCCCCTTTGAATATGTTACTCCTCGTTCTATGTCTAGGGGTCCTAATGGAGAGTCCCTCTCCAGCTTTTCTGTAGGCCTCCTTCAGATAATGGAAGGTTGCTATGAGGTCTCTATGCAGTCTTCTCTTCTTCAGGCTGAACAGCCTTGACTTTCTCAGCCTGCCTTCATATGGGAGGGACTCTGATCCCTTAATCAACTTTGTGGCCCTCCTCCAGACTTGTTCCAACAGTTCCATGCCCTTCTTATGTTGGGGGCACTGGAACTGTATCCAGTATTCCAGGTGATGTTTCACAAAAGCAGGGTACAGGGAGAATCACTTCCCTTGACCTGCTGACTGTGCTCCTTTTGATGCAGCCCAGGATTCGATTCACTTTCTAGGCTGTGAGCATACGCTGCTGGCTCATGTTGAGTTCTTCATCACCTGTCACAGCCAAGTCCTTCTTCACAGAACTGCTCTCAATCACTTCTCTGCCCAGCCTATAGATACTCCTGTGATTGCCCCAACAAACATGTAGGACCTTTCACTTCGCTTTATTGAACTTCATGAAGTTTGCACTGGCCAACCTCTCAAGCCTGTTGAGGTCTTTCTGGATGGCATTATTCCTTCCCTCCATCATATTGAGGTGTGCAGAGCTTGGTGTCAACAGTGAACTTGCTGAGGGTGCATCAATCTCACTGTTCATGTTGCCAACAAAGATGTTGAACAGTGTCAGCCCCAACACCAGTTCCTGAGGGACACCACTTGTCACTGGTTTCCATGTGGACAATGAGCCATTACCACACCACTGTTTGGGTACAGCCATCCAGCTAAGTCTTTATGCACTGAGTGGTCCATCCATCAAATACATGTCTCTCCTATTTAGAGACAAGCGAGTCATGCAGGACAGCGTTGAGTACTTTGCACAAGTTCAGGTAAACAATGTCAATTGCTTTGCCCCTATCCACAAACTCTATAGCTCTGTCATAGAAAGTCATCAAACTTATCAGGCATGATTTCCCCTTAATGAAGCCATGTTGGTTAACACCAGTCATCTCTTTGTTCACCAACATGGTTTCCGGGAGAATATGCTCCTTGATCTTGCATGGTACAGATGTGAGACTGAATTGTCTGTAGTTCCTTGGGTCTTCCACTTTCCCCTTTTAAAAAATGGAGGTTATATTTCCCTTTTTTTCAGTCTGTCATGGTTTGATACTGGCCAGATGCCAGGCACCTACAAAAGTTTTTTGCTTCCTCTCTTCTGCTGCAGTTCAGTAGAGGATAGAAGAAATAAAAATTAACAAAGGGCTCATGAGTTGAGATAAGGATTGGAAGAAAAACACTCTAAGGGCAAAACAGGCTCAAATTTGAAGGTATAAGGTAAATTTATTATTAACACAGTCAGGGGAGGATATGAGAGATCTTTTCCCCCCAGTTCTCTCCCTCTTTTCCACTGACAGTGCAGAGAGACAGGCAATGGGGTTTTGGTCAGTTTGTTAATTGAGATCTTCTTGTGTTTGCTCAGAGAGAGGAGTCTTTCCTCTGCTACGCCATGAGGTCCCTCCTATGGGCAAATACTCTTCCAGAAAACTGTTGTAGTGTGGGTCACTCATCCAAAGGGTGCAGTCTTCTAAGCTACTCTAGTTTGGAAGCAAAGACCCTCTCTATCTCTGGAAGCAGGGGCCCTGTCTCTCTATTCAGATCTCCCAGTGGATCACAGCTTTCTCTGACATCCACACGCTCCAGCATGAGCACTTTTCCCACAGGCTGCAAGTGTATCTCTGCATCTCCCATGGACTTGATGTACTACAAGGGGACAGTTTGTTTTGCCATAGTCCTCACCACAGCCTGCAGTGGAATTTCGTCTCCAATGCTTGAAGCACCTCCTCCCCCTCCCTTGTTTTCCACTGAACTTGGTGTCACCATGTTATTTTCTCTAACATGTCCTCACTTCCTCCTCATCTGTGACTGGAAAAAAACCTGCTGCTTGTAGGTACTATTGGCGACACGTTCCACTAATTCAAAGATCTTGCAAGATCTTGCAGTGCTGAGAGGTCGATCTCATCTAGGTTCTGTGTTGAGGAGTTGCTTGTTATCTTTTTCTGCTGCTGGCTAGGTGACCCCGCCACCATTGTGGGGGCAGTGGTGGCTGCTGTGGCACTGGTGCTATTTAACGCCTCTCCTCATGTGGGGCACTGGGAAGGAGAAGCCGCCAGCGCTGCCCCTGCCCTTCTGCCTGCGGCATGGCTGGCTAGGGGCAGCCAGGCAGGCCAGGCTCTTGGGGCCACACCAAGATGGTGGTGGCTGCAGTAGCGCATCACCACTGGCTGTGCCAGGATGGCCCCTGGGGGCGCCTCGCCATGCCTGGAAACAAAAACTGCTTGTGTACTATTTTTATTTTCTTCTTATACACTTTCACAGGGGTGGTAACAACCTCTTCTAATTGGGCCAGCAGCATGTCCATCTTCAAAGCTGTTAGAGATTTATCCTTGAAGACTTTTCTGTGAAACTAAAGCCTCTTTTTTTAGTTTTGGGTATTGCAACATGATCTGGCTTTCTAGGTGTGTGAGACACAGTGAAAGCTTCTAGCAGCTTCTCACAGAAACTACCCCTGTCGCGCCCTACCCGCTACCAAAAACCAGGCTGTGCCAAATCAACACACAGTCATCAAGAATTTCACCTGACTGCCTCAGTTTCTCAAATATGGTGGATAATAGCTTAATAACTTTGTCTACCCTTAGGACCCATGGATGAATCTCATCAGATCCCATAGACTTGTGCACATTCTGGTTCCTTAGATGGTCTTGAACTTGATTCCCTCCTACAGTGGGCTTAGGCTCTTCACTCTTGCAGTCTTTGCATTTCCCTTTCATGACTTGGGCAGGGTGTCTGGAGCACTTGCTGTGGAAGACTGAGGCATAAAATTAATTTGGAATCTCAGTCTTCTCCATATCCCAGGCCTATCCAGGTAGCCACATCTCCCACTTCCTCCTAGAGAGGGCCCACATTATCCCTAGTAATTTTTTTGTTATCACAATACCTATAGAAACTTTCTATTGTCTTTGAAATCTCTGGCTAGACTCAATTCTAACTGGGCTTTAGCTTGTCTTTGCTTCTACCTTCAGTAAACTTCTTTTTTATCTCTGAGGTACTCAGCAGCTCCTTATACACATATGGATGCCTCTTGGCATTTTTGCCCCATATTCTCTTGTTAAAATGCATTGTTCCTGAGCTTGGAGGAAGAGATCTTTGAATATTAGCCAGTATTCTTGTGCCACTCTGCTCGACAGGGCTCTACCACAGGGTACTCTATGACACGGGTTCCCATAGATACCAAAGTCCGCTCTCCTAAGTCCAGGGCAGGTGATCTTATTGTGTATGGTTTTATTATATGTATAATATATTATCTATTTATTGTATATTAAATATATTTATTGACAGTTTCTTTCAGGTACCTATTTTTAAAGATGCAAATTAAAAATTGTTAGATTTCTGTGTGATGTGTTATAATGGATGTTGTTTTTTATAAAAGGCAACAGTGGTTTGAAAATGCTTAATTCTGGAAGGTATAGTTTGTTGTGTTTGGATGTCATTGTCAACAAATTCAGTGACTATATTGTGCTTGAACAGTTTCCTTGAAAAACTAATTCACACTAATAACTCAAATAGAACTAGTCTGCCAACAGGAAGGCATGCTTTGGGAAGTACTGATTAGAAGACTGCTGGTTGTGAAAAAAGAATATAGCAGCCTTTCTTTCTCTCCCACATCTGAAATTTATCCTTGTTCTGTTCTCACATTTATTCAGTGGAATGACTCATCTCACCTCATCTTAGCCTTCTGAAGCCACAATGACCACCTAAGATAATCTCCTGGCTCATTTCTTCCACTAGTGGGAGAAGGCAGTGCACACTTTCCTGAGGAAGTATATGACAGACAGGTGGTTTATCATTGCTATCCACCCCCAGTGACTTCCATTAGCATCTGTATGTCTGATTTCTATAGAAGGTTTGTGCTAGATGAAGCAGTTGACTTGAAGTAAAAAAAAAAAAAAACAATAAAAAAACAAAACATGACCAATCCTTTTAACTGCTTATAATTGCTCATTCAGTTCCCAAAGTTCAGAACCTGAGAATGAGGGGGGTGTTTGCATATTGGAGGAGTTCCTTTGGACTCCTTTGGAGTTCTCAGTAGCAGGACAGGGAGACAATGATAATTCGCAGGACTTGGCGCTGAGGAAGTGCCTAGGCTGTTGTTGTATTGAAAATCATTCAGTAAGCCAAAGTTTGCTAAAGTTTCCAGTGCAGGACTTCCTTTGATAGGCTTGAAGGATTTCGTAAATGGGAAGTGAAAACCTAAACTATTTAATTTCACTTATAGTTGATTAATGTTGTCAAAAGTTTATCTCAACGTTCTTTCATGTTCCACTCAAAGTGAGTTGAAACAAGCTTTTTACCATCCTGCCAAGGCCACTGAACTTATCGTTGTTGTACTTTCATGCTTCTAATAATAATAAAAATAATTGATTATTTAATTTTAAATGTTTGTATTTTATTCAAAGGAAGGAGAATATTTCAGGAAACATGAAGAAGGCAAAGCAATTACTTGGGAAATTGCATATAATTTTTTTGGATTAAAATGTGTAGCAGTACTGTGTGTTTGCTCTTTGCACACGTTTTTATTTCCTCTGAATCTTGTGACTTGCATTTTTTTGTATACAAAAGCAGTGACAGAAGATAGCTATCAAGCCTTATAAAAATTCATTTTGTCACAGGTTACCAGTTACTCTATTTTTAGTTTCAAGAATTGCAACATGATCTAGCTTTCTAGATGTGTCTTTTCCACAGTGAAAACATTACATATGTATGCAGAGCCTTACATTAAGATGCGGAAGAGTGTGGAATGAATAATACCCACTGACTGCTGTAAAAAGAGGTGTTGAACTTCTAGGTTACTTCTTGTGTATGCTGTGTTTCTCCCGCCAATTCTCTCTTGGAAAGGGTTTCAGGGACTTGCTATACTGTTGGGGAAGATGAAACAGGGAAGCCTTACAAATATGATTGTCTGGCAAAAGATTTTGAGAATATAGAAACTATAGGCGAGATTGAAATGAAAGCAACCTTTGAGACACCTTAGTTAGTGAACAATTGGAAGACAATGGTGTGGCTGGCTGAAGGTAATCCTCTTTTGATGAAAAAATACCCTCTGCTTGCAGACAGGTCCAAGGCTCAGAGCAGACCCTACTAGCTTGGCAGAAGGGGTCCAAAGAGTAATTTTTAGGGTTTAAAATGTAACACGGTATGGTAATGTAATGATTCTTGTAGGCTGTATGTAAATGCTGTAAGATTTATATATTGTACTAGATTGGTTAGTGAGAATTAGAATATTCAACACAGAAGAGGATTTATTGTATTATAACGAGAACTTTGCTCTCTTACCCCTTTTACTCTCTTATGCTTTTGCTCTCTTACCCTTTTATGCTCTTACCCTCTCATCCTCTCGACCCCTCTCTTTTCTTGGGCCTGCTCTGAGCAGTGGCTGGCAGCTCCCAGCAGGGCCCTGCATCCAGGCCCTTTGCAATAAACCCAAAGTTCCACGACCTGGCTTCAGAGATCTCTCATCTCCGTCCGTCCTGACCGTCCTATCCCCCAACACTCCTACACTATGTGTACACTGTGTGTACACTGAAGACATCTGTCCACCCAGCTGACTGAAACTACTGCACATGTGCATTACATGCATAACCAGTGTGCGCTGGATACTTTTGGACAGTGTTAAATAGCCTGTGTATTTGCTTTACAGTTCTTTTACACCCCAACAGGCAGACAGATACTGTTGCAGGGCATCTGTCACACTGTCTATGTGCTTAGATAGTCTGCACATGCTCTTTAACTTTGACATGACTCTCAGAATATCCAAGTTATCAAGCTTGTCAATTATAATGAGATGACAGACGCATGCCTATTTCTACATAGGAATTCTTTGATATGGTTCACTGCTTCTCAACTTAGTAAGAATTTCTTACCAGTAATTATGGTGGTTTTCCAGAGGAGAGCGAGGAATGTGCTGAAGTTCAGAAGGAAGAGTTTGTCTTTCAGTTCAGCTGATGCTCATTTTCCAAAGTTTTTTGTGTGTATACTGAAGCCAGCTTTTATGCAGTCAGGTCTATTTCTGATAATTATTTTGTTAATTTTTAAAGTTTGTTGTTGGTTTTACTTTTTTTTTTTTTAAAGCTATTTGATCTGACTCTCAAAGGAATGTTATCACAAATGAGTTGATCTTAGACTTGACTGCTAAGATCATTGAGTCTAACCATTAACCCAGCACTGCCAAGCTCTCACTTAACTGTGTTCCTAAGTGCCACAGGTGAATTTGATTGAATTTCAAAATTATTTCAGCCACCTTGAAGCAGAATTTTTCCGGCAATAAATTTACCTCGATTCTCTTCAGTCCATTTAGGATTATTTAAAAAAAAAACCAAAACAGATACATTAAAGGCAAACTATCACCAGGCTCTTATTTAATACAATTAATTGGGAGTAGCTGCTCAATGAATAGAGTAGTGACTCAATGAATCAGCAATAGTTAAAGATAATGGATGGTAAGACAAAGACAGTGTAATTTTTTCACATGATGGTGTGAGAAACAACAGTACTTCATTTTTTCTAAATGATTGATGCACATAGTACTTTGCATAATCTTCATTGAAGAATGTTGGTTTCAAGAAGCAATCATTACTCACTGTGCTATTATTGAACATGAATTTTGAATGAGTTGCAGCATAAAGCTACCAATTACTTTTATCAATTAGGTAAAAGTCAGGAAGAACCAAAGGTCATGTTCTTTCTGTAAAATTGACTGCTGTGGCTTGTACAGAGTGTTTCTGGTAGCTAGTTAAGTTGTCATAACTGCAGACTCCCCATACATGGAATGAAGAAAAAAGGAGGCATATGCAGCAATGCTTATTGTTCAAATGTGAAAGTAGTGAGTACTGTTTAATATACATGAGATATATGGTGGCTGCTTGATCTAATGAAAATCATAGCATTTCCTAACCTTGTATAGTATTTCTACAATAGTATTTCTAAGTATAGTCTAATAGAGTTTTGCATGTGTATGTCAATCATTAGGACTAAGAGTAATTTTTTTAACAGATACTATTCAAGAAGTTCCTTCTTATGACTGAATTGAAATTGTCCTCTCTTAGCTCCTGTGTTAAATTTAAAGTAATTTCTATTTTTACTTATTTCAGTTTTGAGTAGGGAACAGATGGCTGATCAATGGAAGTGATTGTCCTGCCCTGCTCTGCACTGGTATGGCCTCACCTTGAGTACTATGTGCAGTTTTGAGCACCACAATATAAGATATTATACTATTAGAAAGTATCCGTAGGAAAGACACAGGTATGGTGAAAGATCTGGAGGGGAAGCCTTACAAAGAATGACTGAGCCCACATGATCTGTTCAGACTGGAGAAGAGGAGACTAAGAGGAAACATTGCAGTCTTCAACAATCTCTTGAGGGGAAGTGAAGGGGTGGATACTGATCTCTTCCCTCTCATGACTAGTGACAGCACTCAAGGAGTCTGAGTTCAGAAGCCTTTGGGCACTGCTCTCAGGCATATGTTGTGATTCTTGGGGTGTCCTGTGTTGGGTCAGAGGCTGGACTCATTGATACTGATGGGTCCCTTCCAACTCATCATATTCTATCATTCTGTGTTGGTATGATTCTGATTCTGTGATAACCCATGGAATTATGTATATTTACCTGGCATCATTGTAACTGATCTTTAAAAAGTAATTTTTGTTGACTTCCTGTGTCAACATGAAAAAAAACTTCAAAATCTTGTAGACTTCCAAAAGTTCTCACCTGTCAGGGTGTATGCAAGGTCTCATCCTGGGAACTGACACTCACTTTAAACCTATATTGTTTTATACTAATCAGATTTTTGTTTTCCTTTCTTTAGATTACGGTCTTTGGTAAAGCAATTGGAGAGAGGGGAAGCTTCAGTTGTAGATCTAAAGAAGAATTTGGAATATGCAGCGACTGTTCTTGAGTCAGTATACATTGATGAAACTAGGTGAGCTAACTACAGGCATCAGCACTCATATCTAGCAGCAGTTGTAATTTACACGCCAGTTGTGAAAGTTGGTTGAGCCAAGATTTATTACTTGTAGACAATATGGTTTTAATCATTAGAATATTGTATTCTGCTTAGAAGAGATCTTCAGTCCTTCATTTATAAAGTTCTTTAGTTTCCTGGAAAAGGGAAGGAGATCAAAACCAAACATAACTGTAATACACTTTTTCTTAGAGAAATGCTTTCATAGTTATTGCAGCCTGAGTAGACTCAACTATTTCTTCTGAACAATGTTAAATTTTTCACTTGTATGATGTCTTTGAAATTAAAAAAAAAAAATTACTCACGAACAGAGGTAGACTGGCAAAACATTGCAGAGGAGTTTCCCCCTCTTGGTTTCATGCCATTTACCCAGTGATTAATGCACTTCTAGAGTCAACACAGATGACCAGAATGGGAGAGGAGAGGACTGTATGTTACTAACTCAGATGCTAGAAATTCCCAGAAATGACCATAAATTACCTTTGAAAGGCAGAAAGCTCAGAAATATGATGAGCTGAAGATGTAAAGATATTAGAGGATCACGTAGTTTTGCTTCAGAAGGCTGATACACCTTGTTCCTCAGCCGAGTAGCGAGTTCCACAATCTGAAATGTAAGTATATAAGAGAATAAACAGACAGTTGAAGAGTTGTACTAGTGTGTTTTGTTAGGGCTGATGAATCAAAGACTTTTAACAGCTGCTTTAATTAGAATATAGATGAGTTTCTTTTTAAATAATGTTGTAGTGCTCTCTAAAGAACTCTGTTTACCCTTCTGTTTCCTCATGCTTCTAGGCGTTTACTGGACACAGAAGATGAACTCAGTGATCTCCGGTCTGACTCTGTGCCCTCAGAGGTCCGTGACTGGTTGGCTTCCACCTTCACACGGCAAATGGGGATGATGCTTAAAAGGACTGAGGAAAAACCGCGGTTCAGGAGTATCGTCCATGCAGTGCAAGCTGGGATATTTGTGGAAAGGTGAAGTGTTATGTAATTACTTTATTCTACTATCTACCCAAGTACTGCAGTTTCACCTATAGTTGTCATGGCACCATGACAGGAGGTGGAGAGGAGTACCTTAGGCCAGAAGACCTCAGAGGACTTGCAGAAGACTGCTGAATGAAGGACACTTTAGTGTGCTTCTGTTAATGTTTCTACATAGATCTGGGAAACACCTAAAACCATGTGATTTAGTAAACGACTGCAAACTGAAACAGTACCTAGTCCTCTGTTCTACTATAGTACGGATGTAATAGCACACGGCATAATTTTGATGGACAATATACACTTCTGCATAGTCCTAGATCAGGAGTGACAGCATTTAAAATTTGGACAGATCAAACTCTCCCTTGCTTCCATTAACTTCTGTGGTCTAGTATTTCTTATGAAGAAGTTCTAAGATACAGAAAAAAGTCCTTTACCATATTATTACTGGAGCTAACCATAGATAAAACTGATGTGAAAATTCTGGACCTTAGAGAGGATTTCAAAAAAGCCTCTGAGTTCTCTAAGCCTTCCCTCTTGTGATGTACATCACAACCTGTTGCTAAAACTGATTTTACTTTTTTAACCCTTTAAAACATTTATTCATTTCAATTTGGACTCCTAATCTTACCTTTTCTTGTCAAGTAACCACTCTTCACTGACCTTTGTTTAAGCCAGGAGGAGGGCTGGCATGTGTGAAACTGTCAGCATTCTTTGGACACCCTGAAAGATAGCAGCTCTTATATCTCTGGTGTAATTTTGTAACAGCAAAATTCAAGTCAGGAGTGGAAGAGCAGAACACCTTTCACTGTTGATCACAATCACAGTGACAGCCCAACAGCCCTCTGTGCAGGAGGTTATGCATATCAGACAGTGGACCACAATCCACACAGACTCACAGAAGCCTCCTTTGTCATGACTATAGCCAATATTTTTGTCTGTGCACTAAAGTTACCGTACATGTGTTAAGAGCAGCAGCAAACTGTAATAAGACTAAACCTCTAATTTCTCCTTGGGACAGATTTCTCCAAGGTTTGACAGGCTACTTGTGAATTAACCCTCATTCTGTGGGGCATTTGCTCAACAAGGAATTAAATGCAGAAAGCTGGCTCAGTGGGCTCTTTTCCAGTTGACCTGGATCACTGTGATCCAAAGAAGGAAGTGTTCAGATATAATATGGCACTGGAAGAGGGTTGTGACTCTCCTGAGCTAAGGGAAAGGGGCTCTACCTCAATTGTCTCTTAAGAGAATGCTATGGAGCTTCAGACTAGAGAAAGGAAGGGATAAGAGATTGGGAATGGGCGAATATAAGTCTCCAAAGGTGAATGACTTTTTTCAGGTCTGAGTGCAGAATATGACAAAGAAAAATGGCAGTGAAGGAAGACTTTGCACAGGATCATTCAGAGATGAGAATTTTCCATCATCTCCTTTTAGTCCTACAGTGCTTTAGGGCAAAAAAAAGGTGACCTGTGGAAAGACCTAGCTATGACAGAGTTTCTACATTTCCCAAATCCTGTTAAGCACAGTGTGTCCTGAAAACAATTTGAAATACTTGTACCTACTTTATAATCTGTTTAAAATATACTTTATAATCAAGTTTAAAATCTGGTACATTGCATACTTTGTTTAATATGGTTACAGATGTTGATTATTGCCTTGTTCTTTTTCTCTCACTCCCTGAAACACAGACACATGGCAAACACTGAAAAGGTTTTATACTAATCTTGAAAACATGCAGACAAAAATAACAGCTGAATCACACTGAAGTTGATTCATTTCATACAAATGATTTCTGAAGTACACTCAGAATTGGCTTGCATGTGGGCCAGCAAGGACTAAGGGAATGGAAAGGTCAGTACAGTTAGTGCAATGGAAAATGGGGAGCACTTTGTTAATTTGAGTGTAGCCTTTCCATCTGATGAAGACTTGGTTCTGGCAAATTCTTTGTAATGTTCAGCTCAGTAACCAAGCTGTGAGATACTGGGGAGTGTATAATCTCAAATTAAGCTATACAATAAGAATGGTATTGAGAATATTGGGCAAGTTAGGAACAAAATAGAAGGAAAAAAGGTCCATATTCCAGTTAGGGTTTTCTATGCTAAACAAGGTCTCCTGTAAACAAGGTCTCTTTGTCAGTTGTTTTATGAGTTTTGTTGATTGTTTGTTTTGTTTAATTTAATTATATTTATGTGTTGCTTTATCTATTTAATCTTGGTAGAATGTACAGGCGTACTTCAAATATGGTCGGCTTGAGCTACCCACCAGCTGTAATTGCAGTGCTAAAGGTAATCCCAATAAAAAGGTGTTGAAGGGGGGTCTGTACAAAGCATAAAAATAATACTGTGATATTTGACAGGATACGGGGGGATCTTAATACTTGGTCTTTCTTTCTTTCTGACATTCAGTTAGTTCACATACATTAATCATTTAACAGGCCTAAGGGATTATCCTTTCAATAAAAGAAAGAATGAATTTTAAGACTGCGGTCATTTTCAGGTTGTGAAGGTTGCAATTCTATTCTAGATTACAGTGATTAAAATGAAGATTTAGGAATCACTCATATTTCACAAGGAAGAAAGAAAATGCAAATGGAGAGAGATGGAGAAGGGAAAGGATCTGTTGATGTGAGAGAAGGGAATTTCTTGCATTGTTCAGCTTCAGGTCTTCAAAGTGGCAATCGCTTTATAAAAATGGACCCTTCTTTGAGTTTTGAGGTTTCAGAGTGAAAACAGTTAGTCAGAAGTAGTCTGAAAAATAAACAGTGCTTCAATCCATGGGACAGATCCTTGACTTAGGCAGGAATTATCAAAACTACAAACAAGTTGACAACTATCTGCCAGTTCTGCAGATTACATGTTGCATGTGGTTCAACCATGTCATGCAATGGTGAAAAAAGGTGATATAGTGGAGCAATACCGAGGGGTATTAAGTATAAAACTCATTAAGACATCTTGCAGCATTTCTCCACACTGGAAAGATTTGCAATTAAGCTATCCTTTTAATTTGAATAATAGAACTCATCAAAAGATGTGGTGGAATTGCAAGAATGATCAAACATGCCCTTCCTATACAGAATCAAAGTGTTCACCCGGACCTTTTTCCGACTGCATGTTGACTAGTGCTAGCTTCACTTGCTTCACTCCTGAAAGGGGATATAAATTCTTTGTTCTTCTGCAACTACAGTCTATAGCATCTTATGAGAGAAGATATCTATAATGGTACCTCTTCTCCTAAATTTCTCTGCAGTAACAAGACAGTTGAAGAATCATCACCTACTCTCAACCGACTTAAGCCTTATAGAATCCCTCCATTTTTTCTATGTTTTCAAATGATTAGATTGTAAAAAGAAGTGATCATGTTAGAATAAGTTAAAACAAACCAATAACAGCAAAGGCATTGACTAATTTTCCCCAGAGTGAAATAGCATCTACCTGGTCATTGTGCACTCTAGAATATATATATTTTTTCCAAAACTGTTTTGAGAACATGTCTTTGCTTGGATGTTTTTGGAGTTGGTAATGGATTTGGTTAAAATAGGAGTTACTTTGAAGAAACCAAAACAGTCTCCCTAGCAAAGCAGTCACAGCACCAAGCCTGATGGAGTTCAAGAAGCATTTGGATGATGCTCTCAGTCACAAGGTGTGACTCTTGGGGATGTTCTGTGAAGGACTAGGAGGTGTACTTGATGATCCTTGTGGGTCCTTTCCAACTCAGCATATTCTATGATTCTGTGAAGTCTTCTGTCTTAAAAACCATATTTCGTCTGAAATTTCTCAGTCCCATTTCCTCCATTGAAAGTGGTGTATTTTGTTGCTTGCTTCAGTCCAGTAAGGTCAATTAAAAAAGCCTTACAGTGACCTGACTGCTCAGTGTGCTCTGTAAAATGACCTGATGATTTAAGCATGCAAAAGGATCTAGGAGTGTACCACACACACACCTTCAGCAGTTCTGAAATGCCCTAATCAACATTCCCCTCAGTCATGCTAATAAGGACAAGGACTGAGATGAAATGAAGTCAAAACAAGCTTATTTTTTAGCTACAAATTCTCATTTTTGCTGCTGAGGTCAAGAGGACACCTGCACTTAATAACTCAAAGCTGCGGAATCACAGCTTTGCGACAGAGGTTGGTTTTAAAAAGAATGGAATACTGCAATTTCTACAAAAAAATGAAGGCTGTAGCAGCACAAGTTCTAGATGTGTAATCTTTCCCATTTTTTCAGTTGATGAGAATTTAGGCTTTTTTTTAATTTAGTGCACAGCATCCCTCTCTCTTTATATATATTTTATACTAATTTTTCTACTGCAGTAATCTGTTGCCTTTCTGTGTGACATGGGTGTGAAGATAAAAGACTGGTTGCCATAAAAGGACAATCAGCCTTGTCTTTCATTTGAATAGTGGTTATACAACCCATTCATAGAGACATGTTTACAGAGTACACTGTGGTGATCTGCTGTTCATCAGTCTAGTGCTAGAGATGGAATTTCACCGTCTAACATTAATTACTGCTGAAGGAGTTACATGGTTTAGAATTGAATTTTTCAGCCTTTTTGATGACCATGCCATGACAGGAATATTTTCTAGGCTAGCAAATATACAGGTAATGAACACAGAACCTGTAGTCACTTACAATGTCTGCAGTATAGACTTCTGCTTAGCTGTGGCTACAAAAATGTTGTGCCTTCCAGTAAGGTTGAGCAGAATAACATCTATCCCTGAATTTGCTTGTTGACTTATATATCAAGTCCTCAAAGATTAAGAAGAGACAGAAAGCTAGGAAACTGAGCATTTAGAAAGTAGAGTTTCTCTTCATCTCTTGATAGATAATGAATGCTGTCACCTCCCACAGCCTTCCCTAACATTTGAGATTCACACTCAAACTTCTGCAAGAAGATTAGACCTTAAAGTTTAGATGTAATGGCTGAGAAGTGAACTTGCCCTCCTTGATATCTTGACTGACCAGCCTGAAACACTAGTAGGTAATTTACAGCTGACTGTAACTTTCCCAACTGGAATTAGATATTTATTCTTCTGTTATAAAGGTTAGAATTTTATATAATTGTTAGCACTTAGTGTATCACATCAGCCCAAATAGGACCATCTCAATGTCTCAGGTACTAAAACAAATAAGGATTTTTACCTTTTAGGATTCATCTTTTGGTGATTAAATTCCAGTGTAGAGAATTGCTGTGTTTAGAATAAACAAACAGCATATGTGTTCTTAATGGAAGCTTCTTAAACATAAATCACACTGCACTAATACGTATACTGATACATATTCATTGGTTAAATGGATTATGAAGAATATATTGAAAAATAAATTATACCTCTACATCACCACTGGAATTCTCAAATTGTGGGAGAAAGTGAAGAAATGGAATGATATTGTAAAAACCATAACCATATTAACTGCATTTTCTACCTCCTCTTGCAGAATGTAGACAAATGGTCCTTTGATGTATTTGCACTAAATGATGCCAGTGGGGATCATGCACTGAAATTCATTTTCTATGAACTTCTCACACGCTATGATCTGATCAATCGTTTCAAGGTCAGTAGTTAGAAGATGGGTATTTTTTTCAACTTCCCTCTCATCTTGCTTTTTTCAATTAAAAATGCAATTTTAGTGATCTTTGAAGAATTTGTGAACATTGCACTTTCCCTAATAAGCAAAAACAGATGTGATTTAAATAGTACTGTCAATGGCAATGACATGCCATGAACTAGGTGGGGTTCTAAATGAAATCCATCGGAAATACTGCATTTGATCCTCTGAGAATGATGGTGTCATTTTCCTGAGCTTAATAGGCACAAAAGAGAACAGGAGAGTATGAAAGAAAATTCAAATTCATTCCAATTAGATTGGCCAGCAGGTTAAAGCAGGTGATTCTACTCCAAGCTCTACTCTCATAAGACCCTATTTGGAGTACTGCATCCAGATCATCCAGGTCTGGAGTTCTCAGCACAGGAAAGATATGAACTGTTGGAGCCATTGTAGAGGAGGGCCACAGAAATTATCAGAGGGCTGGAGCACTTTCCTGTGAGGAGCGGCCAACAGAGTCAATGTTTTTAAGCCTGGAGAAGAGAAGGTTCTGTGGATTGCTTATTGCAGCCTTCTGGTACTTGTAGGGGACGTATAAGAAAAATGGAAGAAAACTTTATAGCAGGGCCTGTTGCAATAGGACAAGGGCTAATGATTGTAAACTACAAGTGGATAGATTTAAACTAGATATAAGGGAACATGTCCCTGTTCATTGCAGAGCAGGTTGACTAGGTGACTTTTCAAAGTCCCTTCCAGCCCAAACTATTCTATAATTTTGTAATTGTTACAGAGGTTTCCTCCAACTTTGAAGAGGAAATATTGCCATCCAGTTCTTGACCGCTGTCCCCATGCAGATACTCTGTCATCCCTTCCACTGTTGACATTTTCATTTTCGAGGGGTTCCCAACTCACTTTGACTGGAAGGAGTTTACAGATGCCTAGATTTTTCAGGAACTGCCTATGCCTGATGAAACATCAAGATGCCTGCTTAGAACTGCATCCTTTGCTTAAATGTACCTAAGAGGAGAAGAGCAGTGATCTTTTATATGGAAACCTTAGCGTTTAATATATTTGCTGTCTGAGCAGAGGAAACTGGAGAACCCATGTTGTCAGTAACACGTTACCACCTGCACAGTCTCCTTTCTAGAAATCCCCTTAATTGCATTTTGTCAGGTAATTGCAGTTACTCTTGAAGGCAGAAAAACATGGCAATCCCATTTGATGGGCAGGCTAGATTTTGCTGTGAAAACCCAGAGGTCTGATAAATTATAGTCCTCTTAGACTATCTAGGATTTGCTATATCGTGTGTTTCATTAGAAAATTTTAAATGTGAATAGTAAAGCAGAGATATATTCCAGTTGATTGTGAAGGAAACAGGCAGTTGCTTGCAATCTATTTGGAAATATTTCTCCATGGCAATCAATCCAGCTGTTGCTGTTACTTTTCATACTCTGTTCTCCAGACAACATTTCATAGTAGATATATTTTGTGTATTTATTTGTGAGAAGGAGTCACATGTAATGTAATTATGGATGGAAAAACCAATTTGAAGTAGTAACCTGAATTCACTCTCTCTCTCTTGAATGACTATTTAAAATGTTCTAGTGCTTTGTTTGTGAAGTACATATGGCTCTTGGAGAACCTATTATCAAAATACTCCTGTCTGAATGCTAGCCATTAAAGCTGGGAGTTTTTGTGGGGTTTTGTTTGTTCGTTTGGTGATGCTTTTTTGTTGTTTTTATTTTCCCCTTCCTTTGTTTCTGTGCTGCTTTACTTAGATTCCCATATCTGCCTTGGTGTCTTTTGTGGAAGCTCTGGAGGCTGGCTACAGTAAACACAAAAATCCTTATCACAACCTAATGCATGCTGCAGATGTCTCACAGACAGTCCATTACCTCCTTTTCAAGACAGGCACTGTGGTAAGTAAAAGACTTGGCATCCTGAATATATAGTGAGTTTACAAAAGTTTCTGATTATTAATTGAGATAATGCACAGTGGAAGCTGTCTATACTGTAGACACACTTAATTCTATATGGCTGGACTAATAAAGGTAAAGACTTTGGATTATTTAGGAACAGAGGATAAATGAAGTTGTTGATTACTCTTTTAACAGTTATGTTAGGATGAATGACAGGATGAATGAGAAACCCAAGCTTGGTTTTTCATTCTGCCACAGATCCTCTGTGTGAATTTGCCAATGCACATTTACTGGAATTCATTTCACCTAATATGAAGAATTGTATAGTCTAAGCTTTCTTCTTAACTTAAGTTAGGGACACAGTACATCCAAGTGATAATTCATTCCACTTATCTGAGCATAACAAGTGCTGGGATCTGGAAATGCTGGAAATGCTGACCTCAATCTACTTCTCTACAGCAAAAATATCTGGCTTGGCTTGCACAGAAACCTACAGACAGCTGAAGTCTGACAACAATGACAGGAATGAACAAGGGCATAAAAAAAACCTTAGTTCCCACAGTGGCTCTCAAGACAAACAAGAAAAATACATTTGAGGATGGACTAGAGAAATTGAAGGAAGATGGATTCCAGAGTGAAGTGATTCCATTACAGTTTGGATTTAGCTGGAGGCTCAGAAAGTTGCTGGCCCACACGGTTGGGGGGAGAATAAATAGCAGGGAAAGTTCAAAGGATACTTATGTATTCATTCTATTCTTTCTCCTGGCTACTGCTGCAGCCAGAAAAAAGAATGAAATTACCTTTAGTCTGATTATGTGGAGCAGATCTTTTCCCCACATTATTAGCCTCACTTTTTTCCATGCACCTAATTTGCCCTTGCTCTTGCACTGGCAGAAGTGTAGAGGCCAAAGTGACAGTGAAAGGGAGGTTAATCTGTTAAATGCTTACCAGTTACCTCCTGTTATACCAGGGCCCTTAAGTGCTTGTTCTGTTTGTGGCTGGTACTTGAATACATGTAATTCTGTTCTATTGCACTTCATTTCTCTGAGGTCCTTTCACTAAGCAGTGTGCAGTTCCAGGATCATGGAGTCTTTGTATTGCAGAGCAGACACATGAACCCAGGTCAGCAGATGTTGAGGCTCTTACTGCAGCTCAGGCCTTCTTGAACACTCCCCAGTTGTTACAAACTCTGTGTCTGGAACTGTTGAAAAAAAGGGTAAGGAAAAACCAAGTGCCTCAGTCTAACCAAATTCTAACACTTGCTCATGCAATGAGCACCTTTGATCAACTATAAAAATCACTATAAAAATTGTCTGTCAGCAATGATTGTGGTGATATTTGTTTGCTG
The DNA here is from genome assembly GCF_028018845.1 of Melospiza georgiana. Lineage (NCBI taxonomy): Eukaryota > Metazoa > Chordata > Aves > Passeriformes > Passerellidae > Melospiza > Melospiza georgiana. Next base: position 57,721,846 of record NC_080430.1, read on the forward strand.
ATGATACATTTTTCTGTGCAGCTCAATAACAAACCCAAAAAACTGCCACCAGTGTCTACTTGGTGATGGAGTATAAGAGAGAGAGGTATAAGCTAACAAGGCATAGTGCAGCACTTGGTATGTCTTTTAGGCTAGTTTCAACCACTGTAGAGTTGCTCACACTTGGGAACTGTTTTGTGCATATGATCTGTATTTCTGCAGTTCTTTGATTGCCGCAAAGATGTTGCTTTCAATTCTGAAGCCAGAACTGGATGTTCTTCCTTGAGGAGTCACACAGCCTCCTGTTAAGTTTCCTGTGTTGAATGTAGATTACACTCGTGAATTGCAGTCACACAGTAATTAGAGCAGTAAATGCTGCTATTTATCAAATGCAGATTTGGAAGGACTTAGGTGCTATCTGTCTCAAGAGGTGATTCAGACAGGCTGATCCTGATGGAAGTTGTGTCACTTGCTTCTGATTGTGCCTGAAGTAGAAAGCACTTAGGTCAGAATTGCAGCTAATACAGTTACCTACTCAAAACCGCCTGTGAGATACTAAATTGATCACTGTTGCTTTTAGGACATTAGTTACGGAAAATGCACTGCAAGCTGTAGTCAGTAGGAACAGGTGCAATGTCGAGTAATGTGAATTGTATTCTAGTGGTATTCCTCTAGAATTGTATTCTAGAGGAAATGGATTTGCTTTTTCACCCCAAAACAATGGAAGAAGGGCAGTTTTCATGCTCCAAAAGACTACTGGATTACAAATATAGCTGATCTCCATCCTATGCATGTTCAGAACTACCTTTTTTTCCATCTTGCTGCTTCTTGATCTGTTAGTCATTTAGCAACAACTCAGATGTGAGTGAACAACTAGTATTTCGTTCTAGCCTGTGATGCACCAGTGCTGAATGGGGTTTCCTATGCTGCCTCTGAGTGCAATAAAGCAAGGAAAGTATTAAAAAAAAGACAAACAGAAGGACATGAAAATACATGAGTAAGCGATGGAGAAATGTGGACTTTTTTCCTCTGAGAGAGAGAATGCAGCAGACTAAAAAGAAATAAAAACCAAACTTAAAAGAACCCCCCCAAAACCAAACTGAACCAACCTCTGTTTCAGAGGAAAAGATGATCTGAAATCATAGAACAAACCAGATTGGAAAAGACCTTTGAGATCATTGAGTCCAACCCATGACCTAGCACTGCCTTATCAACGAGACCATGGCGCTAGGTGCTACTTACAGTCTTTTCTTAACCACCTTCAGGGATGGTGACTCCGACACCTCCTTTGGCAGCCCATTGTAATCCCCAATCACTCTTTCTGTGGAGAACTTTTTCCTAATGTCCAGCCTACACCTCCACTGGTGCAGCTTAAACTGCTCTTGTCCTGGAGCTAGTTGCCTCAGAGAAGACATCAACTGCCACCTGCCTGCTGCCTTTGAGAGAGTTGTAGAGAGTGATAAGGTCTAGAGAGACCATTGTAATCCCCAATCGTTCCTTCTGTGAAGAACTTCCTAATGCTCAAGCTGAACTTCCCCAGGTGCATCTTAAGACTTTGTTCTCTTGTCCTGTCACTTGTTGCCTCGGAGAAGGACTGACCCCCACCTGCCTACTACGTCCTTTGAGGGATGTGTAGAGTCAAAACGTCTCCCCTGAGCCTCCTTTCCTCCAGGCTAAACAGTCCCAGCTCCCTCAACTGCCTCTCACAGGACTTGTGCTCCTGACCCTTCACCAGCCTTGTTACATTTCTCTGGACATGCTCCAGCATCTCAACATCCTTCCTAAATTGACAGGCCCAGAACTGGACACAGTACTCAAGGTGTGGCCTCAGCAGTCCTCGGTACAGAGAAAGAATTCCTTCCCACATCCTGCTGGACACACTATTCCTGGTACAGGGCAGGATGCCACCGGCCTTCTTGGCCATGTGGGCACACTGCTGGCTCATGTTCAGGCTGCTGCCAATCAGTACCCCCAAGGTCCCTTTCTGCCTGGCTACTGTCCAGTCACACTGTTCCCAGCCTGTAGTTCTACAAGGGGTGGTTGTGACCACAGTGCAGGATCTGACATTTGGGCTTGTTAAACTTTATATTGTTGGATTCATCCCATCAATCCAGCCCGTGCACGTTGATCTGCAGAGCTCTCCTACTCTCCAGCAGATTGATATTCACAACCAATTTGGTGTCATCTGCAAATTTGCTAATGGTATACTCGATCCCCTCATCCAGATCATCAATAAGGATCTTAAACAGGACTGGGTCCAGCACAGATCCCTGGGGGACACCGCTGGTGATGGGCCACCAACTGGGTACAGCACCATTCATCACCACTCTCTGGCCGGCCATTCAGCCCAGTTCTTAACTCAGCAAAGAGTGCACCTGTCCAAGCCGTGGGCTGTCAGCTTTTCCAGGATTATTCTGTGGGAGACGGTGTCACAGACTTTGCTGAAGTCCAGGTAGACAACATCCACAGCCTTTCCCACATCCACCAGGTGGGTCACCTGGTGATAAAAGGATCAGGTTGGTTAGTCATGGCTGGCCCCTCCTAAATCCGTGCTGGCTGGGTCTGAATCCCAGGCCATCCTGTAAGTGCCATGTGGTCACACTCAAGATGAACTGGTGCATAATGTTGCTGGGCACTGAGGTCAGGCTGACAGGCCTGCAGTTCCCTGGATCCTCCTTTTGGCCCTTCTTATGGATGGGCATCACACTGGCCAGCTTCCACTCATCTGGGACCTCCCTGGTTAGCCAGGACTGATGATAACTGATGGAGTGCAGCTTGGTGAGCTCTTCTGCCAGCTCCCTCATCACTTAGGATGGATCCCACCTGGTCACATGGACTTCTGAACATGGAGGTGGCTCATCAGGTCACTAACAGCTTCCTTGTGGATTTCAGGGGATCTATTCTTCTCTGTGTCCCTGTCTACTAGCTCAGGAGGCTGGTTGTCCTGAGGATGACCTGTCTTATTGATGAAGACTAATGTGAAGAAGGTTTTAAGTACCTCAGCTTTCCTCACCTTCGGTAACTGTATTCCCCACCATGTCCAATAAAGAACAGAAGTTTTCCTTGCCCCCCTCCTTTTGCCTTTGATGTATTTATAAAAACATTTTTATTACCCTTTACAAAAGTGAATCTGTGCAATATGCATAAATATGTGCAGCGGTAAGAGAATGTACACATCCCAGACTTCCATCTAGAAAATAGGAACTGGAGTGTGTGTGTTACAGACATCTTTTCATAAAAATCCTTTCTTTAGGACTTTTCCCCTTTCTGAGAAGCTGTGGCCTCAGCAACAAAATGTAAACAATAGTTAGCTGCTGCTGTGGAATGCAACAGGTGTACCTGTGATTGGTCTTCTGTGAGTGTTTGGATTTGCTGACCACTCACAGGAGAGTTGTTCTTGCTTTCTGCCTGGACACAGAACTTTGTTAATTCATTCCTATTCTATTCTTAGCATATCAAGCTTCTGAACTTTGCTCTCTATTCCTATTAGCATAGTCTTAATGTATTATATATCATAAATTAATAAATCCAACCTTCTGATCATGGAGTCAAGATTCTCATCTCTCTCTTCACCCATGAAAGACCCTTGCAAGCCCTGTAATGTGTGCTTGCAGGCTAGTGTGTATATTCTTGCACTGCAGCCAGTGCCTGAACTGAGCCCATTACTGCAATTAGCTACATAAACAGTAGTCCATGCAAACCAGTATGATAGAGTTGTGGTCCAGAGGAGTGTCTTCTGCTTTCCAGGAATCATTCCCACACCCACATAATATCTGTAATTTGGTTTAGGATCAAATATAGCACAATAGGAAACCACTCCACAAACTCACAGCACTGTGATATTTCAGCTTTGCTTCTCTTGTTTAAATGCTTTTTTAAACTTAGATTTTAGGGTTTTTTCTTTCTTCTTTGTTTTCGCCTCACCTTCCCTAAACTATACAACCAATCTCAAAGTGCATAGAGTAACGTAGTTTGAAAATGAGAAGTTATCAGTCCTAATGTCCTGCTGACAGCAGGGCTGACCTCTTACATGCATAATGTGCTCACACACAATAAAGAAACATAAGATAAATTTTCCTCTTTCCAGGATTTGCTCACATAACTATCTTATCATTACTGTAGCATGTATCGTTCTTTAGTTCATCACTTCTACAATATTTATGTAAGTAACTTGGACATGTTGGAATACAAGATTTTGGTTTCAGAAGTATGTTAGGGCCATTGGTTTAATTCTTCACCAATGGGATAAAGATCACGTTTAAAAAGTTTTATACAAAAATAGGAAAAAAACCCCTCATTTTTCTTGCTAATCTTTCTAGTTAATTGTAATGTGGAAAATTGCTTTTTTCATATTTAAATAGTCCATATAGTTAAAATTTGTGCTAGTCTTAAAAGTAAGAAACATGTTTCTGTTTTGTCTTCACATGGTTCATTTGCCTTTGTCATGCTCCCTGTTATTTATGAACTCTCTGAAGAGTTTTGTTTCATCTCTCATTTTTTAAAAAAATTATTTTCAATTAAATCTTCTTTCCCTCCCCTTTCACAAAATTTCATCAGCTTTCCTGTTATTTTTTTCCCTCAGGATGATGCTTTGAAGTTAATTTGTTATACTTTACTGTATGAACTACAAAGATTTTGGCTCTCTCATAGACAAAATGTTGAAAGAGAATTTGGAATTAATCTGATGTTTATCTGTCCTGCTTTAGGGCAAATTTGGGAGAAAACCTCCAAAGGAGTTTCTTCTAGCAAAGAAGAAGTGGCCCCTTTCCCAGCCAGTCTGGGAAAAGATTCCCTTGGAGAAAAGTGGAAAAAAATGTTTCTTTAACAGGCAAAGCATTCACCAGCACAAAAAATGAACAATATTAAACAACAAAACTCTTACCACTCCGAAGAGATAATAAACTCAGAAAGTCCCCTTCATGGGTTGTAGCTCAGCTTACTCAGTCTCTTGTCAGTCTCTCCTGTGCTGGAAATGCCATGGCACAAGTCTGGCCCAGGGGCCACAGGTGTGAGCTGCCGGTGCTCTTCTGGGCGTTCAGTCCAGAGCAGATTTATACAGTCCCAAGAAAAGAAAAAAAACAAACAAAACAAAAAAACCCAAAAAACAAAAAACAAACCACAGTCCAGGGAACTTCTCTGCCTCAGCCAGCTAAAAACTAACTGAAAACAAAGGAGAGCTCTGTCCCGCTGTCTGTCTGTCCACAGACAACACAGTCCAGGAGCAGGAATGTGGAGGAGTGACTGCATTGTTTGAAAACAAACTGTGCGCTTCTTCTCTCCCTCCTCCCCTTTGCTCTCAGAACCAGTCTTAAAGGTGCAAACTCATTTCTGGGCGAGACAGACAAATGGGGATACAATTCAGCATCATAAAATCACCCCATGCTATTATCTCATAGCGGATTGGCATACAAGCATGATTTGCAGGGACAGCTTCCAAGAGCTGACACACTTTTTTGCTTATTTCATTCCTTCCTTTATTAAACTCTGTTGTTCAGCTCTGATTATTACTTTCTTTGGTATTGTTCTCTGATTAATCTTTATTACTGATTGGAAATATCACAATTTCTTTTTTAACCTACACAATGGTGGGAAAATTGTAAAGCTTAAGATTTCTTTCTCTGATACTGACAAGAATTACAGGAGACTATTTCCTGCAGCAGACTTGAAAAACTATGAAAGCGCAGGACTTCTGTCACATATTTTAGTACTAAAGGGAAGTGAGATAATCTTCTCCACTAGCCTGTTTTGATAATAAGCATATCATCATAAGCTTTGAAAATACCTGCTTTTGAATAGAATTAATAAACTCTTGGGAAGGAAACTAGTTAATTACATACATTATAGCAATTTCTTGGAAATGCATTCTTTTTTTGTGAGATTTGGATACACTACTCTTTCTTCTTCTTTCTTCCTTCTTCTTTCTATATTCATCGATCCTTTTGTTTACATGCAAATGAGCTACCCTAGGAGCTAATGCTTCACATTTATTGTATATTTTTGAAAGTCAATTATGCTTCCTTGCCCTTTGTTTTCATTCTGCAAGCAAATACTTGGTATTTCATGCTTTTTATCCTTCACCATTTCTGACCTACTACCATCACAGAAATTTTGATAAGGTTTTATTCTGGATTGGTTTTATTGGCCCTTTAGAAATCAAAACCTTTTACATTTCCTTGCTCTTTTCATCTTTTGTGATACAGTCCTGCTGGTCTTGATGGCTTTGTTCTTTAAAAATTAGCTTTCTGTTTCCATGATGAAATCTACTACAAAGCAGTGAATTGTAAAGCCAGCACTTTGATGGAGATGGCATCCTTTCTCTTCAGGATCTTTGCTGTCTTGTTTGCTTTGTCTTGCAAGGTTGTGGCAGGAGAAAAGGGACTAAGAGTTTCCAGCTACTTCCCTTGTGTTACTCACAAGCCTATTTTGACTTTGTTCTACTTACACTGCTTTATTTAATACCAAAAATTACAATCTGTAATTCCAGTTTTATTCTGGGTGATCTTCCTGGAATGCTGTTATGATACCTAATACTGCTAATAAAAGATACCGATAATAATAAGATTTACTACACCATATTTGAAAACCTTCCTTACCCAAAATTGTTTAACAAGAGATGCTTTGGTAAGGTATGCAAGTCAGCACTTTCCATGTATGTGCCTTAAGAGACAAGGTCGGAAACCTCAAACCTATTAGTGATGCTGTAAGACTTGGGTCATGAGATCTTGTTAGTGTGGGAATCATCAGATGCTGTCCAGGTGGTCTGCAGTGAATGTGTTGGACTAGCTGAATGTGTCTCGAATGAGTTCTGCAACCATAATACAGACTTGCTCTGGCTGTTTCTGAGCATGTGTGCCCTGATTTTTTTCTATCATTTGCAGTCTCTCCTTTTGGGAAATGGCAGACCCTTGTGGGCAATGAAAGTCCAGATCTAGACATATAGCCTGGAAATCTTAGTTCCATTCGCAGTAGCTGGGAATTGTTGCTTGAAAGTTGAACTAATGTTCTTAATCATTTGGCAATCATTCCTTGTTCACATGTCACACCTGGAAACAAAATTGAACAGACTTCTCCACCATCAGTGCTCTCCAGTCATATCCTGGATCAGTTATGTGTAGATATGAGAAAACAGTGACATTTCTGTTTCTGATAATTTCTTGCACTCCTCACCATGCTGTCTCCCTTGCTATTAAAAAACCCAAAACAAACAAATAACAACAACAACAAAAAAAACCAAAAAACAAAAAAACAAACAAACAAACAAAAAAAACCCACAAAAAAACCCAAAAAAACCCAAAAAAAACCAAATCAAAACCCACCAAACAAAAAGAAACAACCCAAACCAAAGAACTATCTTGATTATGGTCAGTAGCATTTGTGCAAAGTGTCTTTTCAAAAACATCTACATCTTTAATGTAAGGGGATCTTTAATACTGAGACTTGCTCCATTCTTCACTGGTTATGCAGAGATGACTGTGAAACACAGATAAAGAGCTAGACAGGTTGCTATGTGCAGTCCCGTTGTTACTTGTGCTTCCCTGCACATGCTTAACATACTAGCGGTGGCCCCTGAGCTCTAGAAGATATCTAGAATAGATTTTGGATGCCTTAGTGCCTTTGCTGGGCCTTGAATTAAAAGGCAGTTTGTATATGAATGCCTGTCAAAACATTTGCAGGTTGACAATGAGGTGTTACAGAAGTATTTGGCAGTCACTGTGATAAAGGCTTTACTAAATGCAATACATTTAAGCATTTCATACAAATATTTACAGCATCTACAGTATCTAAAACCTTTGACTCCTTTTCCACCTTTTCTGTGGAAAACCAGACAATGAAATTATTTGCCTGAGATACAAATTATTAAAAGCATCTGAATAACTTATAAATCTAAGGCAAAAGTGACTTAAGCATTGTCTAGGGAATTAGGAAAAATTCCACAAACTTCAGAGCTTTCTCAAGTGTTTTAAAAATGATAAACAAATAACAAGAGGTACATCTTTTGTAGTTATCTTCCTTGTTCTCCTCATGATTCAGTGATTGACAAAGACTTTTGTTTTCTGGAAAATAGTGACATTCTTCTGTATCTGAGTCTCTGCTTCTCAATTAAACTGAACTGAAAATACATACCATGGTGGTATGCATTTACCTGCACATATATCATCAAGTTCCCCTTGATGAACCTTGACTTTCTTGAGTTTTCCTCATTTCTCTCCTTGAAACATGGCTCTTTCAGAAGGGCACAGTTCCCCTTTCTCTGCCTTAGACCTTATTTGCTGTAGTTCAATTTACTTAGATGAAAGCCCAGGACGAACACTGGTTTGGCTTTTACGTATCAGCCAGAGAAGTTTCCTTTAAAACAGCTGTCAGACTTCAGGGGAAAGGTAATGACATGCAACACTGACTTTCAACAGAGGATAAATAACTTATTTTAGAAGACAAAAGCCTGAGAAAATGACACCTTACCTGATTGCACTGTAATCTCTTTTCAGCACTGGCTGACCGAGCTGGAGATCTTCGCTATGATTTTTGCAGCTGCCATACATGATTATGAACACACTGGAACCACCAACAATTTTCACATCCAGACAAGGTGAGGCCACTGTAAATCATGATGAAGGGTCAGGAATTAGAGGGAAAAATCTTTGGAGAATAACAGCACAGCCACCTTGGAAAAGTGCAGGAACTTCTGCTTTCAAGTGTTGCGGGAGGAAAGTTAACTTTTCCAGGTTACATTTGATTTTCTCTTGTTCAAACATTCACAATGGAATGAATGTATTCATCATTCTAGAGCGCTGTTTCATATTAATAACCAGGAAAAAGAAAGTTCCAAAAATATTTCCATGTAAAGTTTTCAAAGACATAAGGCTGTATAGAGTGATGTATTTTGACAAAGTATTGAAGAAGCTACTGTAATTTTACAGTTTTTTCTCCTTGTTGAATTTGAGGATTTAGACAATATTGGCATAAATCAGGCATTCAGTCATGTTTGTTGCATTCATCAGTGAATATGAACACTACACATACTATTTTCACTTCATTGGAAAGCCACACCTGCAGCAAGGGTATATGCTTATCACTACTTAATCAGGGAAATACTTTTTTAAATTATCATAAATTGCTAGAGCATAATTAACTGATCACAACCTAGACGGAGCTATGTATTTTATAAAGCTTCTGGGTTGATGGCAGAGAGGAAAATAAGATGAAGATGGCAGCAAAATTCAAAAGTGTGCAAGATTATGAAGTCTCTAGTTTCAGTGATGATTGGACATCCAATGTCTGTGTATAATTTTAACATTAGGAGTGTACTGGTAGAAATGCCAAAATGTCTAAATGTCCTCGACTGACACTGCATGCTTGGGCATTTTTAAAATGCACTGTAATTGAATTAGATTACATGTTTGTAATAAAAATAGATGTCTGTAGTGTGTTAGCTGAATCATGCTGTGCATCAATAATAGTTTCCAGGATAAAGCACACATATGCACACTAAAGACTGGGAATGTAGAAAGAAGTCTCTGTCTCTATTCTGGATGAAGCCACACTACTCTTCCTACAACTTTATGCATACAGGAATTAGGGATCTGCTGTACTTTCCAAATACTTGTAAAAATATTCAAGGAAGGACAGTTGTATTTTAATTTTTCTAACATTAAACATCAGATGGTGTGAAGTGTCAGGGAATAAAAATATACACTGCTCTCTTTGAAGCAGGTATGAGTGACAACTATAACAAAATTTATCACCTTCTGTTGCTGTTAAATTCTTTGTCTTCAGACCAGTTTACCCATTCATCAATCACAGATCTCTGCTCTGGGGCTTAACATCAGGCATGAGGTACCTTTGATCCTACTCTGTCCCACTGGCAATTGCCTTTCCAGACAGTATAGTCTAGCACACAGATGTCAGAAATCAGTTGAGTTATATCTTGCTTACAGCCAGTTTGCTGTTCTGGAAACTGTATTGGGTCACATCTTGCAATTGCTTACTTGGGTACAGTCAGATTTTAATATCATAGAGACATCCATAAGAGTTAGGAAAAAGCCACATGGTTCTACTCTAAGTTTATATATCTCTGACAGCATTCAGTACTTGTTTTCAAGTATGTAATGAGGCAGTTAGGTGAGTCTCATCCAGTGAAATAGATTTTTCAGTGTTCTTTAGATTCTTTTACTGAGTAACAGCAATTAACATAGTATTACAAGAACTTTTAAAATGCTCATATCTATTCTATAGACTTAATTGCTGTAGCTGATCAAAGGAAAATTCTGAGTCTCTTTAGACAGGGAAAAAACAACCTTTTCCATCTTTTCTTTTAAATGCTAGGTCAGACTCAGCCATTCTATATAATGACCGGTCTGTGCTTGAAAATCACCATGTTAGTGCGGCGTATCGTCTTTTGCAAGATGATGAAGAGATGAATATTTTATCTAATCTCTCAAAGGATGATTGGAGGTAAAAATGAGCATGGTGGCTGCGTAGGAATATTGGAGCACCATCATAGACTGGTATTACCTTGTTTGAATAAAAATATGCATTATTGTATATTGCATATTAGTCTTTCTATACTACAAGACAAAGAACTTTAAAAGGTGTTTGTTTTGTTTATTGCTGCTTTCAATTTTCACTTCTGATAGTAAGACTAGGCTTTGTGACAATGGGTTATAGGATACATGGGTTGACTCCCATATAATTATTAAGTATCACAGAGACACTCTTTGTATACATGTAATTAAGTGTAGACCTAGCTGTTTCTTTGTCCTAAAGTATAAATATAACCTTTATCTAATTTAACACTTCCTGTCTGGAAATTATAAATGGGACTGAAAGCAAAACATAATCCAGTCCAGGGAGCGTAGATCTACTACATATCCTTAGAAGATTTAGGAAGCTGTAATTTAAAATAAGCCTCATGAAATATATGATTTATGTGCCAAAATGAGCCCATGATTAACTTTCTAATAGCCCATTATTAACTTTCTAATAGTTCAAAGTGAGTTTTCTGTTTTTCATTAATTTGAAGGGGTGATAATTTAAAAACAGCCTAGTGTGCTAGACAGGAAGGATCCAGCCCCATGGTCTTTTTCATGGGAGTGGAAGCAGCTTATGAAATCCTATGTGACACACAGTGCCTTCTACATATTCTTAAATGTAGCATAGTGCTGTGTAGTTGTTTAATCTAATTTTAATATAAATGTGGGGAAATAAGCCTGCCTCTGGGGCTGACTTCTACCAAGATGGTCAGTAAAGGCTCTGCTTGCTAATGTGTTTCAATTGAGTTTCCTATTTATTTCAACTTGTCGACAGTGATTTGATCTTATAGTCAAACACCAGGAATTTATAGTGCTGATTTCAGTCAATGTTGTGGAGGAATGCCCTGAAAATTCTACTCTCCATATATAGAATAGTGTCATGACGAGCAGCAAAAAGAAACAGAAAGAAAATATATCCACTGCAATGTCAAAAATCTATTTTATGTACATATGGAAATGCTTTGGCAAATATTGGCAGAAAATTACTGCTTCATTTAATGTTAGTGACGAAACATAAGGAACTAAGTTACTAGAAACATCAGTCTTAGACCCACCATCTACAAGGAAAAGTCATGTTTTGGAGTGGAGCAGCTAATTGATTATGCTTCATTGCATAGATACTGACTTTAGGAAAAGACTTTAGCCTGATTTTGAGCTGATTTTGAACTGTTTAAAGTTTCTGATTGAATCAAAGCCGGTTTCAGATATTTCTCATTGAGTGCCAATGTGTGTGTTCTGCTGATAAAATGTACTTAGAACCAAAGTTCTAAAAATTAACCCATCCCTTTAAAAATATTTTGACTGCCTGAGCAAAAAATATTCAATGCTTTGGGTTGCTTATTTGTTCTCTCTCAAGTATGATTTTCTAGCTGGTAATCAAACAGCAGTGCTGAAAAATAAAGGACATTGTGTGGAAGTGCTGTAATTCCAAAACATTGTGATTTCTATGTGCTTTTCCTTTGACTGCCACTACAAAATCCCATAGGCAAACATTTGGGAAGTGCTGTAAACATCAACTGACTACAGCAAAGCCTGTTGAAACATAAAACCCAAGAAGCCCAGAGTTTCCCCATTCTAAGACTTAAAAGTAGGACTCTCAGTATTGAAAGATGATTTGGGCAACTAATATGATATGCCCAAATTAAACTTCGCATTTGTAGACTGATAAATCTCCCTCTGCAAAAGGCCTAAGTGATGTTTTTTGGAATATAATTCTTGAGTACCTTTCTGAGCTGAGCCCTGACTCCGTTTTTCACATTACTGGGAAAAGAAGATCTGATGATCTGCAATCCTAGGTATCTGTGTGGATTTTACAACTTTTTTGTATTCTGTCGTCTAATTAGGGAACATATTTTTCAGGAAAGATACATAGAAAATTGGAGACACATTTCACAGTTGAAAAATAAATGGTCATGGATTTTGTAAGGAAAGCAGATGAGAATGGAAGAGAAATTTTGGGCTACAGTCAAGAAGAAAAGAGTTGAATGCTTACTAGTGCTCCATAGAGAAATATGTACATTTCTCTGGTGCTTATTAAATATTAGAAAATTAATTGAGTTGCTGCATTTTGTGAATCCCATTTGTGCAAATTATAAAATGAAAAAACTCTAACAAAGCCAGATGACAGTGAGCTAAGAAAAGCTGCAAATTGAACATATGTTTTCCAATATAATGTTACAGATATCTTTTTTGACACTATATTTAATTGTTAGTAAGTTCCATGCAGTTTATTAAAATCTTTACTGCCAAGTATAAAATAAAAATAATAATTAAAATAAAGAGGTTGAATAAAGGCTGAATAAAAAGATATCTGCAAAATGTTTAGTTGTTTAGCTTTGTATAGGAGTACAACTTCAGGAAGTAACTTTGAATTCAATACTAACTTTCTCAGTAAAGCTGCCTGGTGTTTTGCCCCTCAAATAAATCTGAACCCTCTTTGTCAATCACTTTTATTTGTTTCAAGATTGTGGTGAGAAACTATGATTTTTTTTCTACTGACTTTGGTCATATGCTTTTTTTCATAAGTCATAGTGTGTGAGTGGTAGCAGGATCATGTAACATTTTCTTGTAAAATTTTGTTCCTATGCACTCAGGATGGGCACATGCATATTCTGAGTTTTATACCTTTAGTGAGAATTAGCCAATGATATTTCTTCTAATGTAGTGTTTTCCTAATTATTTCTGTAATAATAAAGTTCTGAGACTTTGACTGAACAAAATTAACCACATAGATCAGTTCAGGAGACATAATTATTGTAACTGTGCCGTAAGTTTTCCTGGTTTAGACTTCTATAAATTCTTGTCACTGTTAGCAGACTTCATTGTCTGTGGGTTTCTATGTAAGCCAGCTGAGCTCGTTTGCTGTAAAGACTGATGGAGATCAGCCTTTAGATTGTGGCTTTTGTTTTCTTTGAGAAGTGGAATTATCCTTTGAATTATCTCAGCTTAGTGAGAAACATGAAAAAAAATGATGCCACCAGTGGGTACTGTGTGATGAAGTATAGAAGAGAGAAGTGCAAGCTAACAATGTGTAGTGCAGCTCTTGGTATGTCTTTTAGGCCAGTTTCAACAACTGTAGAGTTGCTCACAGTTGGGAACAACATTGTGTGGCTATGATCTGCATTTCTGCAGTTCCTTGATTGCCACACAGGTGTTGCTTTCAATTCTGAAGCCAGAACTGGATGCTTTTCCCTGAGAAGTGTCTTGGTTAGAGACAATTCATGGGGTGGAGCTTGGGAAACAAGCTACCTTCTTTATCTGTTTAACCCCTCCCCTGTCACCAACAAAGAGAGACAAATGCAAGAAAATATAAGTTGAAAAGTAAGTTTGCTAAAATAAACCCAGCCATAATCAAAATATTTTTTTCTAAAATAAATCCAGCCATAATCAAGATAACAGTAATAACCACAAGATACAAAGTTCTGAATCCTATGGACTCCCACAAGAACAAAGAAAACAAGATGACAGAGATGCCCCTCCCCAATATGGAGACTTTTGTAGAAGACGATATCAGCCAGACAACAAAGACAAGATGGTGGAGAAGATCTGTTCTCCCAACCATGTGATAGAGAGACAGAGCAAAGGAAAAAAAAAAAAAACAACCAGCAGTACAACTGAACCTCCATGATTACAAAACTCCCTCTTGCCCCAAACAAAAACGAAGGGGGAACAAGGATAAAAGAAAGGAATCCTGGAGAACTTGGGGAGCTATTCTTGTTCAAAACCAGTCAAATTTTACTGAACCATTTGCTCCATACCACCTGACAGGGTTTTTCCTAGTGGTGGCAGCTCTGTCAACAGTGGCAACTGGATCGGGGGCAGCAGGTGAGTTACAAAGCTGTAACTCGTGGAGGAAGAGGGGAGGATCAGTTTTCAAGCATGACTGTCCTGCATGACAGTAGCAAAAACAAAGCTCCCAAAAAACAGAAAAGGTCCTATTCCAGCTTCAGGGACAGGGATTCCTTGTGGCAACTGTGACCAAAAAAGTTGTTAGGACATTTCCTCCAAAACAGTCTAGGATTGACAAATGCATTTTCTCAGAGACCTGCACCAGGCAATTTTCCACAGAGTTCAGAGAGAAACTAAAGAATGCTTCTGTTTCTCTCTGCCCTGGCCCGGAGAGTATGCCCAGGAAACTCTCTTGGCAGCCCACAGAGAAACAAGAAAGAGAGCTCTGCCTGCGTTCCCCCACTCTTAAAGGGACCCTGGCACCTCCAGTCTCCATGGACCCAAAACACTGGTTCTGGATCCACTTCTGATCCCTAGGTCTTAATGAGACAGTAACACAAACTGCATGGACTGACATAGAGGAATAATAGAACACAATTCCCATTTTTTGGGTCGCCCACCCAAGACTAGCCACTCTTTATTCCATATCATCTATATCATGTCCCAATTAATATATTTTAACTATATGTATATATATATACACATAAAAACAACTACATACAAATACAGGTATTGTTTCAGTAGTCACTAATGGTTCGCCCAAGATGTGGATTGAGTTCATTTGGTCCATGACTGATCTAATGGGAGCAGTTCATTCTCATTGTTCATGTTATTTCCAACATGGAGTCGCATTGCCATTCAGCAACAAATGTTACATATGCAATTCAACATTACAGACTGTTCTCATCCAAAGTCAAATCCCCTCAAGGTACATGACATGTTTCCCTGTCCCTCTGCATTACTCACCATATGTAACCAGGTCCTCAAGCAAAAACAACTCCATGACAGGGTTTGCCTTTGCTTGAAGTGGGATTAACCCAAACTGTTTTTCCTGACATCACTCTCATACGCGTCATGAGACATTATCTCCATCTATTGTGCACAGAGGTAATGATTGGGCTAGTTCAGTTAATTGAACCTCTGGTGTTAACTAACCAGATAGATAGCCTTTGCTAAATGCAGATGCCACAGCTTGAAGGCGCCATAAATCATTGCCATCAGTATTGTTTTTAACAGTCCATTGCTCTGCTTGACTTCTCCAGCAGCTGGTACAGGTGTCTGTCTATAAGGCTATTTATGGAATGACTCCCATTGTCTGACTTAATTCTTTCAGGCGTGCCATGCTGCTATAGGGCCTGTTTTTCAAGGCCCAGCACAGTGTACTGGGCAGTGACACGAAGCAATGGGGAACATCTCCAGCCATCCAGTGGTAGTTTCTACCATTGTGGGCACACAGCATTTGCCTTGGTGGGTTTGTAGCAGTGTGATGTAATCAATCTGCCAGGCCTCCTCATACCTATATTCTGACCAATGCCCCCCATACCACAGAGACTTTACCTGCTTGGCCTGTTTGATTGCAGCCCATGTCTCACAATCATGGATTACTGGGGATATAGTGTCTGTGGTCAAATCCACCCCTTGGTCACAAACCCATTGGTGTGTTGCAACTCTTTTTCCCTAATGACTTGAGGAATTATGGGCCCACCAAGCTAGAAATAACTTATACTTGTGTTGCCAATCTATATTTGCCTGAGACACTAATTTTGGCAGCTTGCTGTACCTGTTAATTGCTGTGAATCTCATAATCAGTTTGACTCTTAGGCACATATGTATCCGCATGACGAACTTTCATGATGATTTTCTCTACCTGGTCAGCAATGTCTTGCCATACTTGAGCAGCCAAGATGGGTTTTCCTCTGTGCTGCCAATTGGTTTTTATCCAACTTTTCAGCCACCTCTATAAAGGTTTGCTACCAGCTATGAGTCAGTGTAGAGACAGAGTTTTGGCCACTTCTCTTACTCAGTGATATGCATAGCCAGTTAGATGGCTTTCAGTTCTGCAACCTGACTGAATTCACCTTGTCCATTGGTAGCTTCCACAACTCACTGTTTAGGGCTCCATACAGCTGCTTTCCATTCCCTATTAGACCCTGTGATACAGCAAGAACCATCAGTGGAGAGAGTGTATTGCCTCTTACTCTCTGATAGCTGCTTACAGGGTGGGGTATCCTCAGCATATGTCACCTACTCATCTTCCTCTTTAAGTGATACTCCAAAATTCTCCCCTTTGGGCCAGTTCAGTATGATTTCCAAGAACCCAGGGTTATTAGGATTTCCTGTCTAAACTTGCTGTGTGATGAGAGCCATCCACTTAATTCATGTAGCACCAGTGGCATGATATGTGGAAGAGACTTTCTGTTTTAATATCCAGCCCTGCACTGGTAGTCAGTGTGTGAGAATGACCAGTGCTTCAGTGGTAATCACTTCTAAGGTGGCTCAAACCTCTTCATAATCTGCTAAGATCACTTTTCCTGTTGGGGTGTAGTTGGCCTCATATCCTTTGTATCCCTGAACCCAAAGGTCATCCTTGAGTTTCTGCAGGCACCTTCTGCCAGAGGCTCCAGGAAAGACCATTCTTCCCAGCTGCAGTGTAGAGCATGTTCTTCTCATTCTGTCCTATCCTGACTGACCCAAGGGCTACTGCATGGGCAATCTGTTCAAAGTACTGTTGTTGTTCCACATTAAATAATTTTTCTTCTGTGTCACAAGGTAGAGAGGGCTTACAGTCTGGCTGTACCCTGGGATTTGCATCCCCACAAAATCCATGTTGCCTAGGAAAACTTGTATTTCCTTCTTGCTGGTCAGAGGGGACATAGAAGCTATGTTGATAATCACTTCTTCTGGAATTTGTTGATGTCTGTCTTGGCACTTCACTCCTAGCAAGTGAATTTCTTGTGCAGGTCCCTTGATCTTACTTTGTTTGATGGCAAAACCGACTTTGAGGACAATGTGGATTATTTTTTCCCCTTTCTCAAAAACTTCCTGTGCCATTTTACCCCAAAGGATCATGTCATCAATGTACTGTAGATGTTCTCGCTCTTCACCTTTTTCCATGGCAAATGGTGGGACTCTGCTTTCACCCCTGGGGTCATTGTTTCCAGGTGAAGGGAATGCCCCTCCAAGTGAAAGCAAACTGTGGCCTGCACTCTGCTGCTAAAGGAGTGGAGAAAAATGCATTAGCAATGTCAATGGTGGCACCACTTTTTTGCCTTGGATCCCAATTCGTACTGAAGTTCTGGCATGTCTGACACAGCAATACTTAGTGGGGATGTGACTTCATTCAGGCCATGATTAGTTGCTGACTGCTCCCTGGATCTCCAGTAATGGATCATCATACTGATCGGAATCACAGTCTCAGTCAGTGTGGTATTGTCAATGGTGCACTGTTTGGCAGCAGTTGGTACCTGCTCTGTTTCAACCCTCAGGTGTCCTACTGAAGAAGGGTCCTTTAAAAGACTAGGTAAGGTGTTTAATTGTTTACTGTCTTCTGTCTCCACAGCAGCTATCCCAAAAGCCCAACAAAGTCCTTTTGGGTCTTTGAAATAACCACTCCTAAGGTAATCTATGCCAAGAATACATGGAGCCTCTGGACCAGTCAAAATATGTTGTTTTTTCCATTCGTACAGTACATTGATTACATGATCCTTTGGGGTAAAATGGCACAGAAAGTTTTTGAGAAAGAGGAAAAAATAATCCACATTGTCCTCAAAGTGGGTTTTGCCATCAAACAAACGCTGTTAACTATGCAACTGATTGTACATATGGGTTGGGAGGAGGAGGTGGTTATAGGGGGTGAAGATCAAAGCAAATTGATACCATCAGTGTTGCAGAACTGTGATGGTGAAGCATCCATTATGTGCCACCCATGGGATTAGGTAAGCACAGCTGTCTTGAGCCTGTGCACTGTGGTGGCCTGGGGCTGGAATTTGAGCACAGTTACTATGAGCAAGAGAGGAATCATCAAAATAGACTTTGTGAGACGTTCATAAAAAGGACAGTAGTGATTTCTTTTAAAATGAGTGCTGACCCATTTCAATCTTCAAAATCTTGAGCTGGTATGCTAAACTTGAGCTGTTCTTCCTCTGGTAATCTGTAGAGACTGAATTGAGAGAAAGAGAAAATAAATTTGTATTGTGTGCTAGATTACGACATTCTGGTATTTTAAACTGTTTAGGAACATCCATATCACCTTCAGAGAAATTTCAACTGGAGCCTAAACTACTGTTGTAATACTACTACTAATGGTGATGATGATAATTATGATAAGAGTAATGAAAATATGAGAGAGAGAAATAACATCCAAGAGAAACAAGTGATGAACAATACCATTGCTCACCTCCTGCTGACTGATGCCTAGTCTGTCACCAAGTAATGATCACTGGCTCCAGTTTATATATTGGGGATAACGTTCTATGGTATAGAGTATGTCTTTGGCCAGATGGATCAACTGTCCTGGATATGCTCCCTCCCAGCTTCTTGTGCACCTGCTCACTGTCAGAGTATGGGAAACTCCAAGGTCTGTGTTTTGGAGTAAGTACTACTTATCAACAACAAAATCATCAAGTGTGTTATCAATATTATTCACATATTAAGCCCAAAACACAGCATTTTACCAGTTAAGAAGAAAATCAACTCTAGTCCAGAAAAACAAAACAAACAGGACAGCAAGTTAGCTTTACAAAATCTCATACAGGAATATTTTGAATTAATAATAGCAGGGAAGTAGTGCAGGTTCTCAAAGGTCTTTATTTCATATATGCATCATATACACTAGGCAATTTTTTTAATGTGGTGAGTTTCCACCATATGACTCAACTTTAAACATGCATATTGTTCAGCTGAATCAAGGTATCTCATTCTGAGGCTTTAAACAGTCTTTTCCCTTCCTTCTAAGAATGCCCTAGAGAAGAAAACAATTTAGGAAGTTTGTGCTTAATTGAAAAAGGAATACTAATACCAATGTGCTCTTCAGAAAACATCTAATATTTCTCTTACCAAAGATTAGCCACCTGGCTTCATTTGCATACCTCCCATTTCTATGTTTGTGCAGAAAATCCTTCATCCTCTTCCCCATCCCTGAAAAGGAATGAAGAGTTACATACAAAATCATTACTGCCAATAATTTGCAGATAACAAAAGAGACTGGAGTGTGTCTGATGGTGGTTTTTGTGCTTCTCTTTCCTTGCTGCCCTCACTGTGATGCTATCCAAAAGGGAATTTAGAGCTCTAGTCATTGAGATGGTGTTGGCTACCGATATGTCCTGTCACTTCCAGCAAATCAAAGCTATGAAGAATGCTTTGCAGCAACCAGAAGGGTGAGTCATTTCACAACATAGCCTAGTGAGGGGGCTGCATTTCAGCTGGTGCTTTGCCAATGTGCTAAACTTCAAAAGCACCTCTCCAGAGGCCTTCTCTTTCTTTGATATCTACAGCAATTTTCTTTCTGCTGGTGAGTTTTGAATTATTTCACTTATGAAGGGATGGGCACATGCCTACATGCACATCTATATTCTTGCTGGTGGCCCAAAGCTTTCAAATGTCACCATTGTTGGGACCAGCCTCATTGGGCATTTCCCTGGTGGGTAACATCAAGGACATGACTAATTAGAGTAACCTCTATAACTGAGTATGACTTAGGTTATAAGACCTGCAGAACATAACTTGCACTTTGCCATCATGCAGATGGTATCAGCTGCCACCCCCAAAAGGGACCTTCTTCATAAACAGAGAACAGATGAAAACTTGAGATCCACTGAGGGAAGGACTGGAAAATAACAGATGGAGCACTATGGGGAAAGCCTTTTCTTCTCCCAGTATGCCACTGGGAGCTGTAGTATTTTGCCGACAGCTTTTTCCCAAAAATTCCTTCTACATTGCCTTGAGTGATGGGCAGTTATTCACCCTGGACACAGATATACCAGAATTATACCTGTATCAGAATTATATCTATATCAGTATTATACCTGTATCAGAGTGGGGTGTTGCTGGCCATCTGGTCCCCTCAAAAGCTACAACTCCTTCAACTATTTTGGATAGCCAAAAAGCAGAATTTAAAAATGAGAGCACCCATACCAAGAAAGCATTATTTACTGGGTTCATGGGCTAGCCTCTTAGGTTATGATAATCAGAAATCACCAGCACCTTTTTTCTGTGAAATCAGGATTCCCTTCTGTACTCATACTAGTCTTCTATCAGAGAAAAATTTGTAAGTTATTGTCTAGGTTTGTCAGAGCCCCAGATATCCCCACTGTTCATTAGAGTGGGATGATAGGGACTATTTTCTCTTCTAAGATGAATAAATACAGCACTGATTAAATGGGGAGCACAGCAGCTCTGCAAGACCATAACCTAAGAGGCTAGCCCAAGAACCCAGTAAATAATGCTTTCTTGGTATGGGTGCTCTCATTTTTAAAATCTTTACAAGCAAGCCTGTAAAGTTTCTGAGCAAAGCTGAGCAATATTTCTTTTTGCATTTCTTAGTATCTCTTTTAAACCAGGAATCATGTATGTTGGAGAAATAAGACAGTCTTTCACAGTTGTTTGATTTTATGATCAAAGAAACCACTTCACAAATATCCTGGCCAAAGATTATAATTACCTTATTTTCCTGTAGGTAAGATTTTTGTCATTCTTCCCTGCAAGAGCAGACAATTAATTTTTTTGATCCTTTGGGTTTTCAGAATTGACAAGCCGAAAGCCTTATCACTGTTATTACATACAGCAGATATCAGTCATCCAGCCAAGGCCTGGGATCTCCATCATCGCTGGACCATGTCTCTGCTAGAGGAGTTCTTCAGACAGGTAAAGCTAGGGAAGTTCTTTTCTTTTCTGCAGTTGAGAGGGAGTGTGTAGGATTGGGTAAGGAAGTAGGAAAATGTTAACACGGATATGTTTCTTTTTCTCTGATGTTTTTAAGAACCTCCCAAATAGTATGGAGCTTTGTCCTCTGGCACAATTAGCACTGGCTATTATGCCTCTTAGGCATAGGAAGCTAGTGTCTGATACAATCCCTATAGATTTAAACATTACCTACATAGAAAAAATTCTAATTTGGGAAGCTAATAAGTCTTTCAAATTAGGAAAAGATGGAATATATGTCACTCAGCTCTAGAACCATAAAACCATGTTTGTGTGTGTAGGTGTACTTCAGAGAACTCTACTTTCATTGTTGGAATGGATGTGAAAAAGGCCTACTTTGCCCTTACTTTAAAAGAAGTGAACTGATCAAAATTATAGTTAATTGTGGATCACCTGTTGACTGACCCACAAATCTAGACAAATCATTGAGCTCTGTGTGATGATTATAAGGTTCTCAAGTGATTAATAAAAAGTATTTAAAGAATTAAATGAAAACAATAAGTAAAAGCAAACAGAGCACTTAAGGAGTGTATAGGATACTTTTCTCCAGTGTGAGTTGCTAACCTAAGCAGTGCTAGCACTTAAGTGCTTATTTTCTCTGCAAAGTCCAATAACTTCATGTTCTACAGTAAATCTAAATGCAAAAGGGGAAAATATGACAATTCTTTAAAAGATCAGACAATTTTAAAAAATGGTATCTGTTTTTAAAGACACTGCAGTAATCCCTGTTTTAACAAGGATATTGCAAAAATTTGCTTTGAAATTTTTCCTTTGGTTTGTTTTTCAAACCAAGAGTTGTTTTACTGGGTGGAAGCAGATAGCTCATACCTGCAACTCATTCTGTCTTGCCACACAGGAGGCTCATGCATGTAGGATGAGGTTAACATGAATTTTAGGGAAAATCTGTGCATATTTATGCTTTTCTAGCTCAAAGTTATACTAGATGTGATAAAATACATGACTGCCAAAGACTTATGAGGAAATTAAGATTACTTCACTTTAGGATGTGTGACCACAAAACTTCCAAGTTTTGATTTATTTTACACATGTAATGAAGACAATCTATTATTTTATATGTTTTAAAGAGTATTTTAATTTCAGCCAACAAATTCTACCCTAATTTAGTAGACAGATTTATTTTTTTTTTAGATAACGCTATATATAAAACTCATATTCTAATTCCAAATTCAGATGCAGTAATAATTTCCTCTTCAGGAAAACCATTAAGCTTACCATGAAGCATAGACATGTGTTCATTGAAGTTATTGAGTACTAGATCAATGAGTACATCCCTACTTAATATTAGAAGAAAAACTCACATCTCACAAATTGCTGTCCTAGTTCTGGCCATGACAGAGTTACATTTTGCAGTAGACAGGAAGTGGCATGGCTAGGACCTGGAGGTTATTCTATCTCACTTCATTTTCCAGGGATGAAGGAAGGGCTGTTTTATGAGTTGGGGTGGTGT
The DNA here is from genome assembly GCF_028018845.1 of Melospiza georgiana. Taxonomy (NCBI): domain Eukaryota; kingdom Metazoa; phylum Chordata; class Aves; order Passeriformes; family Passerellidae; genus Melospiza; species Melospiza georgiana. Next base: position 57,744,469 of record NC_080430.1, read on the forward strand.
TCAGTGAGCATTTCCATGTGAATCACTTCCTCTCTCTTGAACTTTCTTATCTCATTGCTGTTTCCAGTAGATTACTGTTATTTCAATTGCTAATCTTTACCTTTGTGCCTCCAATTGTCCTTTCCAGCCCACTGCAGGGGAAGGGGAAGGGAAAGGGGAAGAGAGGAGTAAGTGAGCAGTGAGCAGTCATGGTTTGGAGTTTTTTGGTGGGAGTACTAAATTTAAGAATACCATTCTTAAACCAAAACAGCCTAGTTTGGCACCCACTGTGGGACTCAAAGAATTGAGATAACAGCAGATGTGGCCCCAGAGTGTTGGAAACAAATTTGATCTAGGCATTTGGTTTACTATGTATGGAGTGGTCACAGTGTTGCTTGGTCTGTTCACAAGGTTGTGGTACCTAACCCTGGTAGTGAAGCTATGCCACTGGGAGCCCTGTCCTGGGTGTGGGCATTGACAAAGGGTTTGGGAAGAGAACAGAAACTCTTAGCCTCTGGAGCAGCTCCATCAAGTGTGAGAGAAAGGTATTAATTCTTGCCAGTATGTTCTAGTAGTGTGGTCAAGCAGGGGGAAAGCTGTGGAGAAATGTATCTAGTACCTGAAAGAATTAGCTGCACTGTAGGTACCTATAAGGGTTCAAGAAACAAGCAGTCCCTTGCAGACTCAGATCAGGTCCAGCTTACACAATCCATGTGGCAGAAGTTTGTATGCAGCACACCATTGTTGTACACAAACTCATTAGCATTGATATCAATGAAGGAAAGATAATAAAGAGGGCTTCAGGTGACTACACTACCGTGGCAATATAAAATAATTTTTTTCCTTCCCAACTGCGGACAGACTCGAAAATTCAAGCATGTTAGAGGGGAAATGCCCTATGCAACTCCAGTATGGGCCACAGTCTCTGGAAAAGGCACACACCATGAGATAACCTGCAGTTTTACTTGACCCCAGAGTAGACATGAGGAAGTGGGATGGAAAATCCACCCCTACCCTAGCAGTACAAGTGTGTGAATTGAGAGGAAGGACAACCACCACAGAAAATTCTTCAAGCATAAATGCTGCTCCAGTTTCCAGTGGGCTAGTTGTCAGACACAATGGAATGGAATCCGTTCTTCTGATCCTCTTGAAAGGACAACCAGTTCACATTTACAAGACATGAACAATGACTATGACTACAACTAGAGGGGCTCTGCCTCCAGCAGGAGGAAAGGGACAACCTGATCAATTGGACTGTATGGATCTGATGGCTTTGTGCATCAGACCTGCAGGAGTATAAGGCTTTAGTTGACACTGGCACACCTGTACCCTGATGCCATCAGGATCTATAGGGACATATCAACAAGAAAGCTAAATTAATAAATGCAAAAGATTTTATTTTCGCGACTGAAAATACGGTCCTCAGAAGCCACAGTCAAAGAGACAGCGTCGAGCCTGGGATCGACACTGGGTGCACCTGGATCTGACTTCTGTCGCATCAGATCTCCCTCTGATCATGAATGCCATCTCCAGCAGGGCTATTTTATACAGTTTTTTATGCCTGAGGCAGAGGTGCCCCGATTTCTTTTGTTACCCTGCATTTGTATGAAGTTTCTAAAATTTTACTGTGCAGAGTTGGACAATTGCTGTTTCCTGGGTAGTGGCAGGCACTGATCATGTCAGGGGAAGTCGTATATTTAGATGTATGTTTATCGAAGACTTTGGTTATCTTGATTGATGGTATCTATCAAACACTGATTGTCCTTGGGTGTTCCCTGATGGTTCCAAGGGAAGCCCATCTCCACACCAGCCACGTTCTTTTATTAGTAAACGAGTCATTCTTCTCCTGCTGCCACCAGGAGTTTCGTAACTTCAGTGTGGTAATCTGTCTCCAGGTTGTCCGTGGTCAGAGTCTCGGTGGATGTTAAATTTATTTTACAATTTTTATTTTTATACTTTTTCCCCCTAAGCATGAATTACTTTACATTATATATTACAGACAGAATCTATTTCTGTGTCTGTGGTGACAGGGGGATCCCAACAGATGAATGTACTGGAAACAAAAGGCAGAAATACCCCATTCTGATTAGCGCAGAGGTCCTGAGTGTCCTTGGCATAGATTCACTCAGGAGAGGCTATTTCAAGGACCCAAGAGGGCATTGTTGGGCTTCTGGAATAGTTTCTGTGGAGACAGAGGAAATTAGACAGCTGAACACCTTGCCTGGTCTCTCAGAGGACCCTTCTGCTGTGGGACTGATGAAGGTTAAAGAACAGTAGGTACCAGTTACTGCCACAGCAGTGCATCATCAGCAATACTGCACCAGCCGGGACTCTGTGACCCTCATCCATGAGATGATTCATGAACTGGAGAGCCAGGGAGTGGTCAGTAAGACTCACTCACCCTTTAAAAGCTCCATATGGCTATTGTGTAAGTCCAGTGGAGACTGACAGTGGACTGTTGTATCCTGAACACAGTCACAACAGCACTGAGAGCTGCTGTGTTGGATATGTTGGAATTTAAGGATGATCTGGAGTCCAAGACAGCAAGATGGTGCCATCATGTACACTACTAATGTGTTTTTCTCCATTTATTTGTCAAGAGAATGCAGGCCACAGTTTGCTTTTGCCTGGAGGGGTGTCTCCTACACCTGAAACTTATGACCCCAGGAGTGGAAGCCCCACTATTTGCCGTGGACTGATTCAGACTAAACTTCAAGAGAGTGGGGCTCCAGAACACTTGCAACATGTTGATGACATTATTGTATGGTGCAACACAACAGAGAGAGTTTTTTTGGAAAAAGGAATATAATCCACATCCTCCTGAAGGTCAATTTTGCCATAAAGCAAAGTCAAGGGACCTACCCAGGAACATCAGGTTTTAGGAGTAAAATAGCAAGATAGATATCATCAGATTCCAGTGGATATGGTCAAAAACATAGCAGCTATGTCCTCACCAGCCAGCAAGAAGGAAACACAAGCTTTCCTCAGTACTGTGGGTTTTAGAAGGATGCATATTCCAGATTACAATCAGATTGTAAACCCTCTCTAACAAATTACCCAGAAGAAGAAACATTTAAAGTGGGGTCCTGAACAGCAACAAGATTTTTAACAAATTAAACAGGAGATTCCTTGGGAGCAATAGGCCCAGTTAGGGCAGGACAAAATGTGAAAAGTGTGCTGTACACTGCAGCCAGGGAGCATGATCCTTCCTGAATCTCTGGCTGAAGGTACCCTGGGAGACTTGAAGAAAACCCCTGTGATTCTGGAGTCTGGAATACAAAGGATATGAGGCCTGTTACCTCTCAACTGAAAAAGAGCTACTGGCAGTTTATGAAGAATGAGTTCTAACTGCTTCAGAAGTGATTGTCACTGCCAGCTCTTTGTGGCACCCTGATAGTCTGTTTGAGGCTGGATATTGAAAAGGAAAGTCCTCTTCACATATTCAGATGCATGCTAAGTGGTCTGTTCTGATCACTCAGAAACCCCGAATTGCCCAGGGATATTGGCCTGAAGGCAAAACCACAAATCACGAATTGGCCTCAAGGCAAAAATTTTAGACTATCATCATCATTGGAGGAGGAAAAGACGACATGTGCTGAGGAGCTCCCACCATATATAATCAGCTCCCAGAAAATGAAAAGTGATATGCACTCTTTACTGATGGTTGTTTTGTAGGAATATACTGAAAATCAAAAGCTATTGTGTGGAGTTCTATGTGATGAGTTGCAGCAATTAGACAAAGTGGATTTAGGCTGCAGTTGTTAGATGTCCAGCTGGCTTTAGATTTTTCTGAATGAGACAAATGGCCAGCACTCTACCTCTACACTGATTTGTGGATGGTAACAAGTGCACTGTGGGGGTGGCCCACAGACCAATGGAAAAAGACCGGTTGACTGTGTGGAGTAAACCCATCTGGACTGCTGAAATGTGGCAAGACACTGCTGCCTGGCTTGTAAAACTAAGTCACGTAGATGCAAGTACACCCAAGAATTGGGTTACTGAAGAGCAATGCAACAATGGATGAGTGGATTGAGCAGCCAAGATTAAAGTGTCTCAGGTGGATCTGGATTGGCAGAATAAGGGTGAATTATTTCTGGCTCGGTGGGCCCATGATACCTCAGGTCATCAAGGAAGAGATGCAACAGGGAGGAGATGGGCTTGTAACTGAGGGTGGACTTAACCATGGATCCTGTCTCTCAGGTTATCCACAACTGAGAAATATGAACTGCAGTCAAGGAGGCCAAGTGCGTAAACCCTCTGTGGGATGGGGGACAATGGTTGAAATATAAATATGGGGAGGCCAGGGAGATTGTTCACAAAACACTCGCTCAAACCCACCAAGTAGTATGTACTGACAGTAGTGGAAACAACCACTGGAGATGTGCTCACTGCCTGTAATGCCATCCTGGGCCTTGAAAAACAAGTTCTGTGGCAACATGACACCCCAGAAAGAATTGAGTCAGACAACAGGACTAATTTTAAAAATCACCTCAGAGACACCTGGGCCAGAAATCATGGTATATCATGTTCACTATCATGCACCAGCCTCTGGGAATATCGAATGGTAAAACGGGCTGTTAAAAAAGACATAGAAAGTAATATGTGGTGAGATATTCAAGCATTAGGATCTACATTTTGTGGAGGCATCTGGTTAGTCCATACTAGAGGCCCCACTAATTGAGCTCCTCCTGTGCAATTAAAACCCCCACATACCATATAAGGGAGCAAAGTCACTGTGGTGCATATGAGGAATATGTTTGAAAAGAAGTTTGGCTTAGCCCTGCTTCAAGCAAATGTGGCATTGTTTTGCTGAAGGATCTGGGTGCACTTGGTGTGTAATGCAGAGTGATAGGGAAACATTACCTTGAAGGGATTTGATTTCTGGGTGAGAAGACTCTGTAATGTTGAATTGTATGATACTGGCTGCTGAATGACACTGCCACTGTATGCCATAAGCACCATGAACAGTGGATATGGACTGCTCCAGATACACCAGTTGTGAGCTCCTGATGCATCTTGCACACACCCAACAGAACACCAGCCTTCCTGCCCTTGAAGACATCTAGGATGGATAGAATCCACAGTCATGGACTAAATCAACTTAACAGATATCTTGGAGGGATGGCCATTGACTACAAAAATTATAATAGTGCTTGTAAACACATACATATATATATATTTTCTCTAAAATGATATAAATATATAGTTGGAAAGTGTAAGGTCTTGGCATAATGCAAATGGTATAGAATAAGGAGTGGGTACTGTTCTGGTTCAAACAGGACAGGGTAATTTTTACAGCAGCCAGAGGAGGCATCACTAGGACCTGGAGGTTATTCCATACCACTTCACATAATTTTCCTGAGATGGGGGAAGGGCTTTCTTCTGGGTTGGGGTAGTGTGGCAGCAGTCAGGTTGGGCTCCACGCTGAGCATCCGCATGTGAATCACTTGCTGTTCTCTTGTACAATTCTGCTATTCATATTGTTGCGATTATGGTTTGTTTTCTTACCTCATTGCTGTTTCCAAGAGATTGTTCTTAAGTCTGTATCTTTTTTTATGCCTTCAATTCTCCTTTCCAACCTTTCACTCCAGAGGGAGTGTAATGGGTAATAGGTTGTGAGCAAGTAGTGAGTTTTGAGGTTTTTAGTGGGAGCAGTAAATTGGAGAATACTGTCCCTAAACCATGATATTGAGAACTACTACTAGCCAAGGGGACTATGATTGTAAGGAACCTGCTTGACCTAGGATTGGAAATGTATTTCCTTATGGTCACTTATTGCAGACCCTTTCCTTTCCCTTATGCTAAGTGTTCTTCAGAGACATAAAGCCTGACTTAACCTATATTAGAAAAGATCCCCAGCTCTGTTTATTTCCCAGTATTTTGAGATGTGACATGGCACAGGTCTTGATACATCAAGTGACCATGCTGTGGGTATGAAAGATTCTAAGAACAAAACTGTTTTTTTTATACTCAACATGTTTGAGCATTTCTTAAAGCAAACTCTAATTAATTAGTTCTACTAATGCATTTTAGCTAGCCATTAGGAAGCTGCTCAAACAGCTTAGAAACCAAGTGTCTTTCTGAGCAGTCACAAAGGCAGGCAGGTGTTCTTTCCAAGATAATTAGCCACTGTGATTTTTAGAAGGTCTAAGGAGTAAGAGAAGAATTATGAGCTGGCATTGAGAGATGCATCATTGAGAGTGACACAGTTGACACAGTAAAGGAATGTTACTTAGAAATATTTCTGTGTTTAGTTTGTGTTCTACCCTGATATTTGTATATCAGGCTCCTAACATAAATCAGAATTGTTCTGCAATAGAAGGATACTATTGCTTGTTGTTCCACACAAAATCCTAACAGAAAATATGCATCCCTTTTATGTATGTTATATTAACAAAAATAGGAATTCAGCTCTTATATCCACAGAAGACTTTCTGTGCCTATGTTTCCTGAATATTAGCTTCTATTTGACATTGGTCAGAACACTGGCAAGAAATTCAGCACAATTATAATGACCTGCTAATTTAAGTAAATTGTTTTACAGTATATTTAACAGGCTATTTAAATTTGAATGCTCTGTGGGGAGTACTGCAGCTGTGTCATCCTATACATATCTTCTCAACACAAAGCAATGTTACAGAGTGACTGAATTAAAATAACAGGCCTTTTGGACCATGTGACTTGAAAAACTGGAAAACTGGGAGATATGGGGTTATAACACTTGATCTTCTACCATCTTGTGATTCTAGAAAAGGACTTTCACTTCTGAGGGCTGGTAGGCAAGTTTGGATTTATGTAGTTAAAATGTAAATGTAATCTAAAGGTAATGTGAAATGTCATATTCACAGCATCATAGAATACCAGGTTGGAAGGAAGCTGAAGGATCATCTGGTCCAACCTTTCTTAGCAAAAGCACAGTCTAGATGATCCAGCACCTTTTACAGCTGAATCTTCAGAGTGTCCAATGCTAGGGAATCCACCACTCCCCTGGGTGGATCATTTCAGTAGCTGATCTCATTGTGAAAATTTTTTGTCCTATGTCTAATCAGAATCTCTTCAGGAGTAACTTGTATCCATTACCCCATATCTTTCCATGTGCCTCCTTGTAAAGTGGGGGCCTCCATCTTCTCTCTAGCCACCCTTTAAATACTGGAACCTGGTGATAAGGTCTCTTTTAAATTTTCTTTTCTCAAGGCTTAACGATGCAGTTCTCTCAGCCCTTTCTTACATGACAGGCTTCACAGATGCTTCATCATCTCTGTAGCCCTTCTCTTGACCCTCTCCAGCCTATCCACTTATTTTTATTTTTTTTTTGCATGGGAGGACCAAAACTGAACACTGTATTCCAGCTGTGACCTGGCAGGTGCTGAGTAGAGTGGAATAATGATTTCATTATCTCTGCTGGTGATGCCGTTGTTGATGCAGCCCAAAATTCTGTTGTTTTCTTCACCAGAGCACCACATTTGTATTAGCTTTTAGTCCAACAGGACCCTCAGGTCCTTTTCCACAGAGCTGCTCCTCAGCTGGGTTGTTCCCAGCCTATGTTGTGGTCCTGGATTATGTTTTCCCAGTGGTATCACCTTACATTTGTCCCTGTTGAACTTCATAAGGTTCTTGTAAGCCCACTCTTCCAGCCTATCTAGCTCTACCAGCAGGATGGCTCTCCCTTTAGAAGTGCTCCATTTCCCACTTGGTTTGTACAATCAGCAAACTTCACCAGGGTACACTTGATCCCATCATCCAGATCATTTGTAAAGATATTAAACAGCATTGGGTCCAGTATTGAATACTGCAGTATCCCACTTGTGACAGGTTGCTAGTTTGAAAAGATGCTACTTACCACCACTTTCTGACAGGCTGGGGCCTGTCAGCCAGTTCCCCACCTGCTGCATGCACCACTTGTCTATACTATAATGCATCAGTGTCTTTAGGAGGAGGCTATTGGAAATCATATAAAAAGTCTTGGAGATATCCAGGTAGACAATGTCCACAGCTTGTCCCAACATCAACCAAGCACGTTACTTTCTCATAGAAAACTTAGTGTTTTCTTTGGAAAAAATTACTAATCTGCATCCAGCCAGTCTTATCTAAAAGATGTGCAAAGAACTGCAAGCCCTGAAAAATCAGTCCTGACAGTGATCTTTGCTCATCAAAGATTTGCTCTGAGAACCGAGATCTCTGGAGAACTGCAGTGAGAAGCATTCTTGTGCTCAAGGGGTTTTTTAGTTGGTGCATAGAAGTACCAAACAAGCAGGGAAAGGTCTCATGAAAAGTCACTGGAATCAAGATATTAATTCACTAAGTTCTTCTTGGACTATAACTTTTCCATGAAGACTCAAATTCTCCACAATTTATGTTAAAAAACTGCAATCTAAACAAAATCCAAACTTAATTAAAGAAAGTAAAATGAGAGGCTTTTACAGTCATGACATAATATATGAAAAGTGCAATGTGTTTTGTCTTTTTAAAATTTCTTCTCAATTTTTTCCTCCAGGGTGACAAGGAAGCAGAACTAGGGCTGCCCTTCTCTCCTCTATGTGATCGGACATCTACTATGGTTGCTCAGTCTCAAATAGGTATGTCCCTTTTGGTGCATGCAAAGTAGCATCTTAAAAGAAAAACTTCATCTTCTCAATAGTACTAAGATCCTAGTGATATAATTTGGATTTCTATTAAAGAGAGGAAATAAGGCACAATGGCATTATTTTCCCCAGATCAACAATTCAAAGAAGAGCCATTAAATTTATGGTGATGGTTCCAATACAGTAATCAAATTACCTCTGATGTGTTTGCAGAAATAACTACAGTACCTGGTTATGACACTTACTCCATGATTTCATGATTTGTGAAGACAGGGCACACATGAGAATATCATGTGAATGAATGTCGTTGGTGTACATGAAAAGGGAATGCCTGCTCCTTTGATGACCTGGACAAAATATTTTATTCCTTTCACCCTTTCCCTCCCGATGCTTTAAACCAAACATTATTTTTCACTGAATCCAAGCAACTAGCAAATCTTTTTCTGTGCCCGCAATTCAGAAAAAGAGATCTTTCTACAGACTCACTAACAGCACTTTCTCTACCTCTTCTTCAGTTACTGAGTGAAAAAGCAGGGGAAGCATGAGGCAACAAGCCTCACATTTAGTGAAAGAACAAGAGGCGCTAGTAAAACTATTCAGGGGCCTTCGGACAATGAAGAGAACATGGAAAAGGTGGATTTGTGGGTGGATTTTATACCTTTGAAGTAAGTGAAGAAGATAGATGAATATGTTCCAGCCTCAACTGGAGAATAGGTAGCTAAATGGAATGAAAAGGGAAAGATAACATGGACACTAAAATTGAGAGAACTGAAAAAACCAGAAAGATAGAAAACATATTAAAGAAAGCAAACAAAAATTTAAAGCAAGAAATTTCTCTCAAATAATGAAAGAAAGATTTCGCTGAATCTAGGAAACTATAAATTCATATATTTGGCTAAGAGCTATTTCTGTTTAAAATTACTTCATTGTTCCTGGTAAGCAAGCCATTATCTCAGAGACAGCATCCCAGACTTTTCTGGCTTTGGAAATTTAGACAATTCACCTAAGAATCTGAGTCTGAAGAGCCCTATACAAGCCTGGCCTGGTTACCAGGCTTGTAGCATTTACTCCTCTGGAACAATAACCTACCAGAAACTGTGTGTTCTGCCAGTAGCTCGGTGGAGGAAAGCAGCAACAAAACTTGAAGTGCTACAGTCTCAGATGAAACTCATGTTGAAGACTTCTGGACATAGGCTTATTTCTGTGCTGTGGGAAAAGAAAAACTCTCCCTCTCTGATTGCTGTGAGAGAAGTTACAGATAGATACTTCTCTTACACATCTGTTTTATCAACTTTCAGACATGTTCCTCACTCCTTACAGGGAAGATGAGTTTTGCCTTCCCCAGGGTCCCTCCACATAGGGTTGTGTATGCTTGGGACCCCGTTCTCCTGGTCCTCTCCTTTCGGGCTCCTTTGCTCAGAAAGACCAGAAGAGGAAAGAATCTTCTGTTCTGATGCCCTTTGTGTGAAGCCACTGAAAAATTATTGTTATATTAAACCATCAGAAATACAATTTACCATAGAGGCACTTGTCAGTAGGCAAAGGCAGGCTTATTTAGTCATATATTATTTCATTTGTGCAGTTTAGTAATCCATTGACATTAATAGACTACTCTTTATTGTTGCCTTCTACCATTGTAAAATTATTAATTTCTCAGTCTGCTGCACTTTTTGACAGTGTCTTTCTTTATGTCCCTTTTGTTAAATTGCAACCACTTATTTTCTGGCTATCTGCTGAGATAAGACTTTCAAAGTTGTAGGGTAGATTCTCAGACAAATAATCTCCTTTCATTTATTAATTTACCCAATTAATAGTCTTAAAAAAATGTTTCCTGGAATAGTAATTACATTTCTTTGCAGGAGTAAGTTCTTACTGAATTCCAAATTGTGCTATTATATGGTTGGACTTTACGATCTTAAAGGTTCTTTCCAACCTTAGTGATTCTATGACTGTCATCTGCACTAAGGACTAAGCCATCAATTCTCACAAATTAAAAACTTTCATTCTTAGTGAAATATAATTGTGCTTTTGGTTCTATCAAGGACACAGCCTAGAAATTGTGTTCTAGTGGCTCAATTTGTTTGTAGTTGCTGGTTTGCTGCTGTAAGGTCACTGTAGATGCAACAACAGTAGGCACACATTTTCACTAATTAAAGATTCTCACACAGATGGCAGGGTATGGCAGTATGGTTGATAAAATTAAGCAATCCAACAGAAAAAAAACTCCTCAAAGGAAAGAATGTGTTTCTCCTGTTGTGCCAGGTTATGAAAAAATTGTTCAGTTTAAGCTGATAAATAAAAACCCAATGAATATAAATTATTGAACTTTATTTTGAAAACCTATTAATGTTAACAATGATCACCAATTTATCATCCCTTTTCTTATTCAATAGAATGAATATGGCAAGTGTTTCTGTACCATTGTGAAGTACAAAAACTGGGAGAGTTATGTTTGGAAGTCAAGCTGCTTGTTCATAGTGGGGGAGAGAAAAAAAATGCAAAGAAAACCGGACCAAGACTTTAATATTTTCCAACAAGCATATCAGGAGCTAAAACCTCTCTGGCTCAAACTCTAGGAAACTAGTGTAACTGAAGATCAGCCTTTATTGTCACTGTCCTCTTTTCGCAGCTGATATATGCAAGAGTATATTTTTTTGTCCTTTTACTATCAAGAAATAAAAATGTACTTTCAGAAAACAGTGGATGAAGGCTAATGAGTGCATGCTGCTGATTTTTTGCTTTATGGTGAACTTTAGAGAAACTGTCCTCTATCCATTTTTTTCAATGTTGGTGTTCACAGGTATAGCGAGTGAACACTAGGCATATGCCTGGAATTCACTCTTAACATGCAGTATTAACTGGTGAAATCATCTTAGTCTCTAGCATACAGAAGTGTTTATCATGTTCATTCTGTTGAAGGAGAAAAATGTTAAACTGGTCATTACCACTAATAGGTTTTAAAACTCAGGCTAATTTGATATTCAGGGTTTTAAATAGCAAACTAAAATACTGTGTTTAAATCTCAGTGTCTTCAGGTAAAGAGGAAGAGGAAACAAGGGGAGCAAGGCATGTGGGAATATGGCAAAAGTTACATAATGCTTAATAAAGTCCTAATTTCTTTTTCTACAATAGCAGATTATGATTCCAACTTTGTTATAATCCCTATTTTAAAGTAACATAGTTGAATAACTTATTAATGTTACAGGTAATAGAGGAAAAATATGCCACTTACCAAAGAAAAGTTGTCCTATGTATTTGAGTTTGTTTACTTGTGGTCCCTTTTGGGACCTCTGCTCACCTTTTTTGATGAGATGCAAGACCTGTCACAGGGAAAACATGATTCTTAAACACAACTGTTTAATGTGTTTATGTGTAACTGTTCAGTATCTCAGGAAACAGATCCCACCATCCTGCTGCTGAAGTTAGTGATGCATTCATCTGTCTGGTATCAGAGATTTGCATGTCTCAGGGTTTTTAGTGGTGGAGGAGCAAATGGCAGTGGTATTACTTGCTGGGCAAAATGACAAGGTGCTATGACTTGGGTTTCTTTGGTCATTAAGAGGTAAATAAGTTTTTGAGTGAAGGAGAATGGAAGAGACATATCGACAGCCAGACACACAAATGCCACAAAGGCGTAAATCAAGTCCTCATTATCCTTATGATTTCTGTGGCACATTTAACACTGTTCTAAGTTGGTTGCTTAAAAAAATTACATTAATTTTGCAGGGACTATCAGCATTGTGGTCTAGCATAAAATTTTCTGTTCAAGTTTTATACTGCATGCATTTCTGATTAACTACCTGGGAATTCTTTTTTTCTAAATTTTACTAGATAAGACTGATACAGTGTTATGCAGGCATGTGATTCACATGTACAGATAAGACTGCATGTGTCCCCAGATTTACAGCCTATAACATAAAAGTAACATTTTTTATTTGATTGTCATGAACATACACCTAATAGTCCATCCTTTTCAAAACTCAGCAAAAAGATGGGGAGGGAAATGGAACTAGCAGGATACTTAACTTCTTTGCACTCAAGATGTGGATTGAAGCATGAATTCAGGTGCCTGAACCATATGATCACTTCTTTTGTTGTTCATGTTATCATCAAGAATCACCAGTAGCATATAAATATATCATGACTTGCCCAGAAAAATTAAAATATTGTTAATGAAAAATTAATTGTTAAAAATTTAAAAATACCTAAAATTTGTAATAGTGGGGGTTTGTAACAGTAGTAATTGTAACCTGAATTTCAACGTACCTTAGGAGGGATCAAAGACTTTGTTGTTTTCTTGGCTACCTGCAGCACTAAGTAATTTCATAAATGAAGTACTAAAAGAATTAGGGAAATATGTAAGCTACTCACTTCCACACTTTATTCATGTATCTTGGGTTGGAAATGGAAGATGTGGTTTGGGGTGTATATTCTATTGCCATCTGTTAGAGGTGGAGCAGTTATCTTCTGTTAATTTGGCCACCTGTTAAAACCAGGTGGGACAGTTTTCCTTATCTCTTCCACAACCAATCCTCCCTCCAGAAAATATCCTCTGTTAAAGGACCATTGCGTCTCACTGCATGACTGATAAAATTACATCATCCCATTGTGAAATGCTCCACCCAGGGGGAGGAGCCAGGCATTCCTACCTGGATATGATCTGAGATTTGAAACACCAGAGTCAGCCTTTCCACTGGATTCCCTGAGGAAGACCAGGCCCATCTTCACCACCACTGGATCTTCAGAAGAAAACTACACCTTTCTACAGGATCACTGCTTTCAAAAGAACCATATCTATCACTTCAGGATGACTGCAGCCACCATTTAATCAGACTACTACCACCACCCTGACTGACAGTGAGTCAGGTCATATTCTGACTCTGTCAGTGTTGTTTTGTATTACTGCATTTTTACTTCACTTTTATTTTTTGCCTAATAAAGAACTGTTATTCCTACGCCCATATCTTTGCCTAAGAGCCCCCAGTTTCAAAATTATAATAATTCAGAAGGAGGGAGTTTACATTCTTTATTTCAAGGGAGCCTCCTGCTTTCATTAGCTGACACCTGTCTTTTCAAACCAAGACAAATTTTGGCACCCAACGTGAGGCTTGAGGGCACTGAGAGAAAAAGGGTAGAAAAAGGAATAACAATTCTTAAATATATAATTTTTGTGTCCTGGACATAGAGACATAGAAGGCTCTTTAGGTGTCATATTATGTGGTCTAGCTTACCCTGATAAGGGTACGTGGTCATGACTATATTTCTCCCATTTGCAGGGAGAAATATCAAATCATGGGTCCTATAACTAAGGCTACTGTGGCTGTTATCCAGTTTATGGGTTAATAAGGTGAGAAAATCATGGATTTTTAACTTCCTCTGGAAGGCGGACGCATCACACACTAAGTGTATTTTTCGAAAGTTACTACAATAATGGTACTTACTGCGACTAAATTACAGTGGGGCAAATTTTCTCCCAACCCTTATAACAGCTCTGGGTCTGCCCCACCAGTTTCCAATGATATCATACACGGCTAGTGTTTCTGATATGCCCATTCTATTTAGCATTCAGAGATAAGAGAAGATTGACTTGGATAACCACCCTGATATCTACCCCAGAAAATAGGGATGCTGCCCCCGAACCTGCTGCTGCCCCAGAGACTAGGGATGCTGCCCTACTGCATGACCCTGCCCCACAGCCTGCCTTACAAATTAACCACCCAGACTGGGTGGTAGTTCTGGTGAAGGAGATAGCCAGGTGCTGAAGGAGTAAATTTCCCCAGATGGTGAGAAGCCCTCCTCCTGCCTCAAAGAAGGAGAGTCTAATACTGCAGCAGTGAAACCCACAAATGCTACAACTTTTCAGGCTCCAGATGAACTGCAAGGGCAGTCACAGCCAGCAGCAGAGATAGCCAGGTGCTGAAGGAGTAAATTTCCCCAGATGGTGAGAAGCCCTCCTCCTGCCTCAAAGAAGGAGAGTCTAATACTGCAGCAGTGAAACCCACAAATGCTACAACTTTTCAGGCTCCAGATGAACTGCAAGGGCAGTCACAGCCAGCAGCAGTCACCCCTGTGGAAATGAGGAAGTCTAAAATGAAATCAGTGCACCCAGATAAGGATAAGAAAGGAGGGCCCTTGCAAGCCACAGGAGAGTCAGAGATTGTGATTATTTCCGAGTCCTTGCCATAGGAAAATCTCTGTAATCTGCACAAAGACATTGTACAACAGGAATGTGAGGCATATACAAGCTGGTTACTTCAGGTCTGGGATCTTATGGGTACAGGCGTGCAACTGGAAGGTGGTGAGGCCACCATCAGGCCAGGAATTCAGGGTCCTTGACCCAGGACTCAGGTGTGAATCAGATATTCGTAAGGGAACCAGGGTCCCTTTCCTTCTGGGAGCAGCTTTTAATGAGTGTAAGAGAGAGGTTTGTCCACAGAGAGAAAATGCAGGAGTATCATCATAGAATGCACTGCAAGATCCTTGAGGAAGGGATCCAAGAGCTGAGAGAAGTGGCAGTACTGAAAGCACTCTTTGGGAAGGATGGATAGCGTGATAAAGACCCTGTCAAGGTCAGGAACACAGGGCAAATGTTTTGAAGTCTAGCAAATCTAGGGTCATCTCAATACATCACCTTCATTGCAATGATTAATGCCAATAACAACCGAGAGACAGTGCGTTCTGTCAACAGCAAGCTTAGAAATTACGAGAGTATGATCAGTGGCCCAATGCAGGCTCATGTCTCTGCCATGGTTATGGATCTTGAAGAGGAGTTTAAAAGGAGATGAGGAAGGAGGTGAGGAAGATTAATGCAGCACCAGTGCAACTCATAGGCCCCAAAGTCAGAGCCCAACATCCCCCAGCTAGAGAGAGGGTACACTCCACAAGCTGACCTCTAGTTCTTCCTGCACGACCATAGGGAAGACATGGGAAGGTGGGATGGGAAACCCACTTCTGTCCTGGCAGCATGGGTTCATCAACTCAAGGAGGAAAACACTAACTGAGGGAGTTCCAGAAAAGTGAAGGTAGCCTCAGCCTCCCATGACTGAGCTACTGGGTATGATCAGTCAGATCCCCTTGAAGGTATGTATGCCCAGGAAAGAAATAATAACCAGGGCTACAGGGGCCCTGCCTCTAGCCAGGAGGAGGCACAGGAAAACTGAGCCTTTTGGATGGTATGGATCTGACAGCCTAACATATCAGGGCCACAAAAATATGAAGTGTTAGTTGATACTGGTGCTCAGTGTACCCTAATGCTACGTGGGGGCAGAACTGGTTTCCATTGCCAGAGTAATGGGGGATCACAGAAACTGACCCTGTTAGAAGCCAAGGTGAGCCTGACTAGGAAGGAGTGGCAGAAACATCCTATTGTGACCAGCCCATGTATTCTGGGCATAGACTTCCTCCTGAATGGCTATTACAATGACCCAAAGGGACTCAGGTGGGCGTTTACAATAGCTGCTGTAGAAGCCGAGGACATTAAGCAATTAAACACATTACTGGGACTGTTAGAAAACCCATTTGCAGCAGGACTTGTGGAGGTGGAAGAGCAACAAGTACCAATTACCACCTCGACCGTGCACTGCTGGCAGTATCTGATGAATCAAGATGCTGTGATTCCCATCCACAAAATGATCCATGAGCTGGAGAGCCAAGGGGTGGTCAGAAAGACCTAATCACTCCTCAACAGTCCCATTTGTCCTGTGTGCAAGTTTGGAGATTGACTGTAGACTATCATGGCTTGAATGAGGTGACTTCACTGCTGAGCGCTGCCATGCCAGATATGCTGGAACTTCAAACAAGTTCAAGTCCAAGGCAGAAAAGTGGTATGCCAATACTGATGTTACTAATGTGTTTTTCTCCATTTCTCTGGCCACAGAGTGCAGGCTTCAGTTTGCCTTCAACTGAACGGGTGTGCAGTACACCTGGAACAACTGCCCCAGGGGTGGAAACACAGCCCCACCATCTGCCATGGACTGATCCCAGCTACAGTGGAAAAGGGTGAGGCTCCAGAACATCTGCAGTCAATCAATGAAATCATTATGTGGGAGAACACACCAGCAAAGTGTTTGAGAAAGAAGAGAAAATCATCCAGATACTGCTGGAAGCCAGCTTCACCATCAAGAAGAGCAAAATCAAAGGACCTGCCTGAGAGATCAAGTTCCTGGGAGTAAAGTGGAAAGACAGACACCATCAGATTCTCACTGAAGTCATCAACAAGATCACTGCGATGTCTCCACCAACCAGCACCAACAGGCTTTCCTGGGTGCCATGTGTTTTTGAAGAATGCACATTCCTGAATACAGCCCAATTGTGAGCCCTCTCTACCTGGTTACCTGCAAGAAGAATGATTTCCAGTGGGGCCCTGAGCAGCAACAAGCCTTTACACAGATCAAGCAGGAGATTGTTCATGCAGTAGCCCTCGGCCCAGTCAGGTCGGGACCAGAGTGAAGAATATGCTCGACTCCGCATCTGGGAGCCATGGCTTGTCCTGGAGCCTTTGGCAGAAGGTGCTTGGGGAGATTTGAGGCTGACCACTGGGATTCTGGAGCTGAAGTTACAGACGTCTGAAATCAACTACACTCCCACAGAAAAGGAAATCTTGGCCACCCATGAAGAAGTTCAAGTGGCCTCAGAGGTGACTGGCACAGAAGCACAGTTCCTCCTGGGATCCCAACTACCCATGTTGGTGTAGATGGTTAAAGGAAAGATTTCCTGTACCCACTATGCCACCTACAATTACATGGAGCAAGTGGATTGCCCTCATCACACAGCACACCCATACTGGAAACCCGAATCACCCTGGGATTTTAGAAATAATTACAAACTGGCTGGAAGGTGAAAACTTTAGTTTCACTGATTAAAAGGAGCAAGAACGAGTGATATGGGCTGAAGAAGCTTCACCATACAACCATCTACCAGCAGAGGAAACACACTACGCTCTTTTCAGTGATAGTTCCTGTGAAGCAAATGTGGAAAGCAGTTGTAGGGAGCCCTACACAAGTTGCACAAGCCACCAAAGGAGAAGGTAGATCAAATCAATTTACTGAACTCAAGGCCATTCAGCTGGCCCTGGACATGAAAGAAGGAAAGAAGGAAAGAAGGAAAGAAAGATAGAAGTGGCCAAAGCTATACCCTTATACCAATTTGTGGATGGCAGCTAATGCTCTATGAGGCTAGCTGGAAAGGTGGAAAAAGGCCAACTGGCAGCATAGAGGAAAACAAATATGGGCTGCCTATGGGTGGAAAGACATTACCACTCTGGTAGAGAAGCTACCTGTAGAAGTCTGTCGTGTAGGTGCCCATGTCCCCAAGAGTCGGGCTAATGAGGTACACCAAATCAAAGAGCAAATAGATCAGGCTGCAAAGATAGAGGTGTCAAAGATAAACTTAGATTGGCAACATAAGGGAGAGTTGTTCCTAGCCCAATGGGCCATGATGCCTAAGGTCATCACTACCTATAAGTGGGCATGAGACTGAGGGGTGGATCTAACCAGACAGTATTTCTCGGGTTATCCATGACTGTGAGACATATGCTGAAATCAAGCAGGCCAAGCAAGTGAAGCCCATATGGCAGTGGTCCAAGTACAAGTATGGGAAGGCCTGGCAGATTGACTACATCTCACTGCCCCAGACATGCCAGGGCAAGCGCCACGTGCTGACCAAGGTAGAAGCCACCACTGGATAGTTAGACCTACCCTGTGCCTCACACTACTGCCCAGAAGACCATCTTAGGCCTAGAAAAGTGCTGTAGAGACACGGCACCCCTGAGAGGATCGAGTCGGACAACGGGACCCGTTTCAAGAAAAGTCTTATCAACACCTGGGCCAAAGAGCATGATGTTGAATGGATATATCATATCCCTTATTATGCGCCAGCTGCCAGGAAAGTTGAACAGTGCAACAGACTACTTAAGACTATCTTGAATGCGCTTGGTGGGGGAACTTTTAGAAATTGGGAAATTACCTTAGCAAAAGTCACCTGGATGGTCAACACCCACGGGTCCATCAATTGAGCTGGTCCTGCCCAGTGTGAACTCTTGCACACAGTACATGGAGACAAAGTTCCTGTGGTACACATGAAAGGTATTTTAGGAAAGACTGGATTACTCCCATCTCAGGCAAAGGCAAATCCATCCATGGGATAGTTCTTGCTCTAGGACCTGGTTACATTTGGGTAATGCAGAGAGATGGAGAAGCCCATTGTGTACTACAGGGAAACCTAGTCTTAAGTGAGAATTGTGTGTAAGGTTCCATGGGTAGAGTTTATTGATTTGGGTATGATGCAGATGGTACTAGAATAAGGGGTGGATAATGGGTTGGATCTTGAGTTGGAAATGGAAGATGTGGTTTGGGGTGTATATTCTATTGCCATCTGTTAGAGGTGGAGCAGTTATCTTCTGTTAATTTGGCAACCTGGTGGCCAAAAAACAGGTGGGGCAGTTTTCCTTATCTCTTCCACAACCAATCCTCCCTCCAGAAAATATCCTCTGTTAAAGGACCATTGAGCCTCACTGCATGACTGATAAAATTACATCATCCCATTGTGAAATGCTCCACCCAGGGGGAGGAGCCAGGCATTCCTACCTGGATATGATCTGAGATTTGAAACACCAGAGTCAGCCTTTCCACTGGATTCCCTGAGGAAGACCAGGCCCATCTTCACCACCACTGGATCTTCAGAAGAAAACTACACCTTTCTACAGGATCACTGCTTTCAAAAGAACCATATCTATCACTTCAGGATGACTGCAGCCACCATTTAATCAGACTACTACCACCACCCTGACTGACAGTGAGTCAGGTCATATTCTGACTCTGTCAGTGTTGTTTTGTATTACTGCATTTTTACTTCACTTTTATTTTTTGTATTACTGCATTTTTACTTCACTTTTATTTTTAATAAAGAACTGTTATTCCTACGCCCATATCTTTGCCTAAGAGCCCCCAGTTTCAAAATTATAATAATTCAGAGGGAGGGAGTTTACATTCTTTATTTCAAGGGAGCCTCCTGCTTTCATTAGCTGACACCTGGCCTTTCAAACCAAGACATCATACAATTTAGATTTTCCTTCATCTCATAACCTTATGTCCACAGAGCTCATCAGTCTGCATTTCCCAACATTCAGATCAGGCCCATATTCATTTCTGTCATAATATATACTGAAGTAGAAAATATTTTTGTCTTTATTTTCTCTCTCTTTTTTTTTTAATATTAAAAAATGTGGGAAAAGCATCTAGATCTCTTTTATTGCCAGCAAGAAAAAACTGGCCAAGCACTGAGGAGAGGGAATTCACAGCAACATATTGATGTTGTAAATAAGGGAGGTTCCAGGTTATTGGTATTATTGCTGTTTCTTCTTTAAGAGAGTTCTTCTTTGAAGGTGAATTTTAAGTTTTATCGAAATATACTAGGAATTTGACTTTAAGATCACACTACTCCTCTTATAAAATAAGTCTTGATGAGTTTATGTTCTGATTTGCCAGAATTTCTTTCCAATATTTAAAAATGTTCTTTTCATTGCATGCTATATTGAGGGTCTTGGGTCAGGGATTAATGTATAATTCAGTTTTCCCTTTCTAGTATTTGCCCGTCCTTCTTTCAAGGTATAATTTTTTTACTGTCATTTACAGTGTGGTCATCTGTATTCACTGAAGCAGAGATTCCACATAAATCTTCCTCTTGCCTGCTTGACTCTGCTTGTGTTTCTGCTCAGGTTTCATTGATTTCATTGTGGAACCCACCTTTACTGTGCTGACTGACATGACAGAGAAAATTGTGACTCCGCTAATTGATGAAGCTTCCCTCTCTGGCCTGTCTGGATTTAGGCGTTCCAGGTGAATAACCTTGCACTCTGTCCCTTCACTCTATGAGTTGCAATCAACTGCCCTGATTTCCCCCCTCTTCAGTGTATGTCTTTCTTGTGGCTTAAGGACCTATTGTCAACACTGCAGCTCACCTCGTGAGGTAACTTTGTGCAGGGAAAGTGCAGCCTGGAGGAGGTCCAAGAGGGAGGAGGGTGGCATCAGCCTGAGTCATACCTTCTAAGGCAAGAAGCACAAATGGCTGTAGCCATGCACTCAGATACACTCTCAGTGCTCTCTCAGTCACTGTCACAGAGAATGTAATGAGAGTAATTGGGAGGAACTTGTTTCTCCACGCCTAGGAGTATGAATGGGATTGAAACAGAAATGATAGCTGGAAAGAATAAGCACACATTTGTGACAGTATTTAGGGTTATGCAAATGTGCAAAGAATCACCACAATTCACCTGGAGTTTAGGTGTAGGAAGTCTTGGACCATTCAACCTGTACTGCTGTTTTAGAGATACTACTCTTTTAGTAGTTTAGTTGACAAGGCATATCTTGGAATTCAAATGCCACGTGGCTAGTGATCCCTAGAGTAGGGCTATCAATTCAGGATTCGCTTTCCCAGCTGACTTTGCTCTTGGGCAAACAAAGACCAAACACTAATATCTTTCTATGTCAGTAATCTTGCTGTCTTTGTTAAAATGTTCACAATAAAGCATCAAAAGTCAGCTGTAGAATCTGTAACAGAAATGAATGCCTAAGCCTCAGGTGAGGTCCCCAAGCCCTTAAATGAGATTTACCTGTGCCTAATACCTGCCATTGGTGAAATTAGGAGATTCCTTCTGTGACATATTTGATTTCTAGAATTGGCTGACTCTCCGGTAATATTTAGGGAGTGGAGATACACAAAAAAAGTAGTTACAGCACTTAGTGAGAATGAATGCCAAAAAATAAGATGGGGAAAAGCAGCCCTTTATTTCTAATATTGGCTCAGGTTGTACTCTTTACTTTAACATTGTTTGTCCTGGGGTGGGAGAGATAGGAAGGATAAGGGATTCAAGCTTAGTTTTTCCAGGGTAGCTCTGTTATCTGACTTTCAACCATTATTTTTTCTTAGCTGTATTTGAGTGTATGGGATGCTAATTTCTTCTGTGTTTTGTGATACTGTGTCCTAGTTTGAATAGCATTAGTCACTCTGAAGTAAAAAGATCAAGTGTCAAGAGCACTGGGTCCGAAGGAAGTGCCTCACTCAACTGCTCCATACTCACTGAGGACTTCAAATGTTTTAAAGCCACCTGGACTGAGGTGGTGCAGCAGAACAGGGAGAAATGGAAAGCACAAGCCACCAAAGGTAACAGCCAGGGTTCTTAGTGAAAGAATAAAATTCTGTTGACCTCTTCTTTCTCAAACTCATCTTCAGTCCAACCATTCTCAAACTGTTAGTTGGAAAGAATCCACCTATTGAGTTCAATGACCCACTCTGAATCCAGAAAGATAGGAACATTGGGATTCATCTGTGCCTTATATTCTTCTTATGCTGTGTAAATGTACATAACAAAGAGAATGTGAACAATGGGAAGAGAAAAAAATTTAAAGGGAATTCCCCTAAAGTCACAGATCAGACTCAGTGGGTGCAAAAATAGTTGGAATGGTATTTGTAAATCTATATTTATCTATATTTATAGATAAATATAGATATAGATAAATTTAAAAGATATATAGATAAAAATATATAATTTTATTTATTTATTTATTCATTGTTCAGGTTGCAAAGGGGTGGTACTTTTAGAGATGGATGGTAGTTGGGGGATAGTTCAGAGGAGGACAGAATATTCTCTATTCATAGCTGGTTTCGTATTTCTGATGATAATTTGGTAAATTAATTAGGAAGCAAGCTGAAATGGTGTGTGGTGTCATCGGTCTGGGAAGGACTGCTAATATTTCAGAAGAATATGAGGGCTGTGTTGGTTGAAGGTTGACTAGGGTTCAATACTGTCATGAAACTGAAAAACATCCTGACTAACATCCTACCATCACTGAAAAAAACCAAACAACAAATCAAAGCAACACTCCCCACATACACACACTAAAAATCCCCCCAAAAGACTTTGCTTCTAGGACCCCTTTGGCATTCTTCTCACCTTTTCAGCAGTGACAAGGCCCTCAGTGTTATCCTGTTTCCAGTTTTGGCCACTGCAGTTGAAAAAACATATGAACCAGTTGTAGACAAAGCAGAGTACAGCAATGAAAATTATGATAACTTGTTTATTGCTAAGAAGGTGAATAGCTGAAAGCAGATTTTGAAGACTACTGCAGCTGCAAAATAAGGAAATTATTTTTTATTCAAATATCCTGGACCATTAAGAGGAGAAACAAGTGGCAGGTTATTATAGACATTATTATAATGTCTAATAAGTTAGACATTACCAAATCTCTATTATTTGAGATCTTTCGGAAATACTGAGAGCCATCTTTTGAGAATTATTTAGGTATAAATTTCCCTCAGCTCAAGGGTATGAATGATTGTGCAAGGTATCTTAGAGCCCCTAGGTGATTCAGACCAGATTTGGAGCGAAAAAAAAGAAGGAATAGGTCACTGTTTTTTCTTTTCTCCATGAAACTGTGATACAATTTATTCTCTGATCTGAATGGTTGTTGCTCAATCCCTTATTTAATGGAGTTGTTCTATTTCATATAAATGGAAGGAGTTTGATTTTAATGTAATATGTGACTGTGATTTAGGGATTTGGCACAGTTCTCCAAAGTGTCAGAGCAGATTTTTTTCTCTCCAATTGAAAGACCTGTCTTAAGATTCAGGAAATCATGTATTATTCAAAACAAGTTTTCCTTTGTGATTTAAACTTGCCATTTAGGAAAAACTCTTCATGGGCTTTCCATGAAGATGAAAACAAAAGCATAATTTAAAAATCTATTTCCCAGGGAATTTTTTTTTTTTTTTTGGTTGTTTAGATTTGGTTTGTTTTTTTTTTTTTTTTTTTTTTTTTTTTTTGTTTGTTTTTTTGTTTGTTTTTTTCCCTGGTGTGTGTTTTGGGGTATTTTTTTGCTTGTTTTTGGGTTTTTTTGTGGGTTTTTTGTTTGGTTGGTTTTGTTTGTTTTTTTTGTTTTATTTAATATCTAGCAGTTCCCTATGGACCAAATTAAAGCTAAACAAAAAAGCAAAGCATGTAACATGTTCAGTGTCTTGCGATATAAAAGTGATGAGTGAATGAAGTTGCAATACAGGTAACTAGTTTTAAGAATTTAATTTCACCATGTACCACATATATTTTCTTGACTAAGCATAAACGGTATAAAGATGCTATGTGCAAGACAGACTTGTGAGGGACTTTTACATAATTTCTGTGTTTCTAGGTACATTTAGCAGTACAAGCATGCATATTTTTTATATCCTGAAAGAGTTATACAACTCTTGTATATCTATACAGGAGTTATAGCCCAGAATATCTTTGTATGGGCTAAGGACTAATTAACTGGTTTTGCACTCCACTTGCCCTCAGTATCTTTGCTCAGCTGCTATTTTCTATTGACTTGCAGCAAGTTTTCTGCATCACCCTCCTTGCCTGCCTTGTAGCAAGGCCTACCACACAGCAGGGGCTTAAATTGCTGACCCTTGACAAACTGGTGTCTTGCAATCAAGATGCCTTGCCAATAAAAAAAAATATTATTAAGAGAATACAGAAATATTCACTGTTTGTTGACAGCAAATAGTAATTTGGGGTCAGAAAGGAAGGAACCTATTAGCGCTATTTTTGTAGCTAATAGTATAATAAATTATTTGTAAAATACTGTATTCCCTTTGGTAATGGCATTGTCCCTAGAAGCCTCAGTGAGCTGTTTTTAACCTATGATATTTATAAAAATTTCTCATACTGTTTGATAAAATTGAGATAATTTCTGATTGGGTTTTTTTGCCTAAATGGTCGTCATGAAAGAGCAACAAACAAAAGAACTGACAAAATAAACACTCTAGTGTACAAAGCACCATTTAGATAAAGTATTTTCTGACACTACTTTTGACAAGAGACACTTATCCAATGGTGTTGTAGCAGGTCCAATTCTCCTGAGACAAAGTTCTGTCCTGTAGTTCAGGTGCAGAATAAAGCTTTTTTTTCAGATCTCCAAATGAGAGGAATGCTTCTGTATGCCATGAGACCCTGAGATTAGCTCAGTTGTTTAGAGCAGAGCTTGACCTCTGAATGGCTCATTCACTTAAGAGTTGCATTCTATGGATCCCTTCGGACTCAGAATATTCTGTGAAATCTGTGAGACATCCCTACAGCCTTCAGTAGCTAGTATCTCTTTTTGCCATTCAAGAATTTTGGGTTCACCTTTTCAAGGTGAACTTTAAATGGGAAGAAAAGGACATACACATAAAATACATTTAGGACAACCAGGGTTGTCCCTGAAAACCAGTTGTTTTTAGAATATTTTGTTAAATGTCCTCTTATGTTCTTTTTCCATTCTCAGATCAGTTCCTGTATTTATCTAAGTAAATTTGTTTCATGTGAAAAGCTGAAGTAGATTTAGATACGTGAGTTGTGCTTGTCAAATTGACTGATAGCTGTGACTTCTTTCCTTGCTTGGCTGCCCTCTTTGCTGAAGATGCAGAAGAAAAGGCTAAGAGAGAAGCAGAGGAAAATGCTTATCAGGGAACACATGAAAAGGAAAGAGATGAACATGATGTGAAGCCAGGTGAAGATGTCACAGAAGCAAAGACAGAAGAGAGTAAAGAACCAAATCCTGGGGAAAGCAAAAGGACAGATTCCAGTAAGAATCCTGTAAATGGCACTTGGCAAAGTGGCATGAGCAAGCATGAAGCCTATCAAGGGAAAAATGCAGCTAGGACAGATAAGAAAATGGATCTTCATCATACTGTGGGAGAAGAGAAACAGCATGTCCAGAATGGTGAGTTCTTTTCTTCTACTTCTCTACTTCAAAACCTAAATCCAGCCCTAAAATCAGTAGCTCACTTTAGTGATAGGGGAAACTGATGCCCTGAAAAAGCACTCCTGGGCTCAGAGTCTCTTCCTGAACATAGGCATAGTCACCTACATATGGGAATCAGAAACTAAATTAAATTCCAAGTAGTGTTCTTCTGTAGATGCGGTTCACCATCCTTGCTTGGAAAAAGGGAAAATTAGTTTTTTCATGGAACTGAAGTATCCTCTTATTATACAGAGCATGAAAAGCTGAAACAAATAACCTGCTTTAATGAACATTGTCATTGCTTGAGTAACTGATAGGAGAAGCCAAAGTGGGCTTCTAAACTCATTTTAAAGCAAATTAAATGCATCTTTGATTTGAACCTCAGAACAAAATATGTTTTGGAACAGAGAATTTTTCTCCACTCTTTTTTTAGGATTTATTTTATCTATCCTTCCTTTGTTCAGTTTATTTTTTATAAGGACAACCACTAGCCTTTATTTTTTGAGGGTTGTTTTCACAGAAATTTTATTCCAGTTTTTTTAACTTGCTGTGGAACTGAGTTAAAATAAGAATCCCATTCTGGACCCAAAAAAAGGTGGAAAAAATGTTTGAAAATTCCATTAAACATGAAAAAAAACTTATTAAACCCAACAGAAGAGATCCCTTGTCTCTCAGCCATTACACTGTCCTTTCCTGCACAGCTCCTGCTCCCTGGAGCCAATATCAAAAAATAGCATTACAGCCGCATGTGTCTTGTCACAAACTTGGCTAGTATCATGCAGTCCAAGAGCAGCAGTAAAACCACTCAGAAGCCTCTTTTTAGAAAAAGACTGAATGGGCATTTAGGCTTTGAAAGTCCAGGCTCAAGCAGTGAGTTTAGATGGCAGGAGATGCAGAAATTCTGTTTAAAACATTCCTGATATTATTCTTAGGGTTGCTGGTCCAGTGATTCCTTTTTAATTAGGGTATTTTTTAGAATGGAACTGTTGCGGCATCAAAGCTGTCAGTCTCTCTAATGTATGGGATGTTTCTTCAGACAGTGTTACATGTGTGAACATGAATGGGCCCCTCGGGAAGACAAAAAGGTCAGGGACATATGAAATGCGAGTTAGACTACACCAGACTTTACTTCTGCAATCTTTCGTTTTGCCTGCTTCTAGCAATGTGGGAACTAAGTGTGCTCTAGTGATTTTGCTTTTTTCGACAGTCTGTCCCTGCTGCAGGTGTCAAAAGTGCTCTGAAAGGAATGATAATGATTTCTGAAAATTAGTGTCTTCCTCAGGAAAAGAAATTCTTCTCCTTTATTTATGGGATAAGGCCTTTATGAGGAGCAATCACTGCAGAGTCTCTGGGGACTGATGAAATCTTAACATTCATATGTCTAGATTTACCACGGCTTCCTTTATGCCTACATGTTAATATCTCATCTAATATATTTGTCTGATTATTTCTCTGCCTCTGTAATCTCTTTCAAAAAGATCATTATAATCATTATTCTGCTCTGCTGCTGGCAGGGTAGATATTACATTACTTAAAAGTCCCCTTTTCATAATATTCACTGAAAGT
Organism: Melospiza georgiana; assembly: GCF_028018845.1. Classification (NCBI taxonomy): domain Eukaryota; kingdom Metazoa; phylum Chordata; class Aves; order Passeriformes; family Passerellidae; genus Melospiza; species Melospiza georgiana. The sequence continues at coordinate 57,771,350 of NC_080430.1, forward strand.
TCAGAAATTGTGTTATGCAGTGAGTTTAAAGGCTCTCTGTCATACACTGCCCTGTGCTTTCTCTGAGAGATCAAACTCTGAAACAGTGCATGTGTAGATGTTCCTGCATTTTTTCCTGCACACACTTAGGGTCAAGCAACTTTTTAATGCAATGGTTAAAAAAGGTTTGTTAGCTTATCATTACCATCAGCTGTATGATGGTGGAAGAAATGCAAGAATACTTTTGTGCATGTTAGTTTCAGTTGAAGACTATGCCATTATTTTTTAAGACCACCTTAATCAAACAGACACCTAAACTTGGTTGGATCTGCTCATAACCTCTTTGTACGAAGACCCCAGGTCACTGGCAGTCTAGGCAGCTGAGGAGGGTGCTGCTTGTCCTGTATCATCTTACATTCATTTTTTTTTTCATCCACACAGTGAGCTTAGGAAGATAAACATGAAAAATTTTGAATAAAAACTGAACAGAACATACTTTAGTTCCATCTTGTTAAATATTTTAGGGTTTGAAAATCATTCCTCTTTTATACTATGATGAAATGTAATTGGAGAGAGAGATTGATCCACTACCATCCAAGAATAATGAATACGCTAATGGTTAAGGCACATGGTGGAAGAGGGAGACCTCATTTCTCTACAATTTTTCTTTTTTTTGAGCTGTTCCAAAAATAAATATCCACTGCCCATGAGTATTTGGAAGGCAGATAATATCCTCTTTAACACTTAATACCTTTAATCTTGATCTAAAGACTAGGAAGTCGTTATAGTACCAAAAATAGTAATAAAAATGGAATAAGCATCACTGTAATACAGCGTCACATGTAAAAATTCTGAAGTGAGACTTTTACAGCTTTTTGTGTTGAGGTGTGCATCACAAAAGGAAAAAGACCATTCTTGCTGTTTGGATACTGCAGCTAAAATATCTCTATTCTGCTACAGCTTTCCATTTAAGTTTTTATTTGATCTAGCATGCAACATTCTCATTCAGTGAAGGGGTGGTCTGGTAAGATCTGATGTGCTTTGCTGTATGGCTAATAGAGGACCAAAAAAAGAGTCACTCTTGGTTGACATTCCTAGCTTCATAAATTGCACCCCATCTTAAGCTGCTATTTTCATTCTGCATGAACCATTGCTGTGCCAAAGGCCTTGATTTTTTGTTTGCTACATAGACTCTAAAGGCAATGATCAATGCTAGGATGATTGTTTCCTGATACCAACACAAATGAATCGATAGATAAAAGGAATCTGGTAAGAGAAAATAAGGCAAAATTACATAGGCGCGTTAAGGGTATCTAAGATGGTTCTTTAAAACAGACACTTATGATGAAGCCTTGCAGGTTCTCATTTCTTTGGAAAGCGTGAATGTTTCAGACACTGAAATGAAGCTTATGATCAAGTTTTTAATGGCCAACACACAGTCAGAGACATTGTGAGTTTGCATATAACTTTATAAGTGGATTTTAAATCTTGCTTATTTGTAGGAGTTGGATACATGTTTTCTGGTGCTTTGTTCTATGGAAATGAGTTAATTAAGTTCTTTTTGAGCTCAGACCTTTCCTCCTAAGGAACAACATCTCCTTTGGTGTTGCAATTTCATTGAGTTACAAGCATTAAAATGCACTCTGCATGCATTAAAATGCATTAAATGTTTCTTATTGCTTCTTTCTAGGTGAATCAAAGGAAGACAACAAATTGGACAGAAAATATAAGTGTAGTGTGGGGGATGAATCAAAGAAAACAGATGGTAAGGACAACATTTTATTGGATTTTTGACATCTATTTTTATATGTAATCTGTTGTTTCCTTAACATCTCCAGTTTATTCTAAAATGAAAAAAATTGTGTGGTAACCAGAAACAAACTTAAACAAACAAACCAGAAACTGTCATTAGATTTGAAAAATGCCATTGAAGCATTATGAGGGAAAATCATTCCTTTCACATAATGCTTAGTACTACTAAGTTCTGCTGGTAAGCCTTATCCATCAAATTTTGTGCAGAGCCTGAAAGAAAAAATCCTGGATTATTAGAGTTGCTTAATGGGAAAAGCAGATTTTTGAGATTCTATCCTTCTGACTTTGTTCTGGCCATATTCTTCTGTCTGTAAGAACAGGACACATTGGACACGAAGAAAGCAGGCTGAAAAAAAAAAAGCTGCACAAGAGATTCTATTAAGGATGCTATTGAAAAGGGAGACTGCTGAAATATTTTTAAACTGTAGCAATCCCAAGCCATAGGATGGTTTCATGGGCATCTGGGAATAATTTCAAGTGAGGCTGAGCCTAGTGTAGAAGTCCACAGCCTCAGCAGTTTGGAAAAACATCTCTAAGTTCTGCAGTGTGTTTATACTTTTGCACTTCCTCACCTGTGTACCACAGGCCCATGAGACGGTATCTGAACCCACATTTCTTCAAAGACTATTGGTGAATTATTAGGTAGCACAAGAAATGCAAACAAATTTTTCTAGCATTTTCTTTGTGCATGTATCAGTGAAATTCACTGAAATGTAACTATTCCTAAGTAAGTATAATACAGTGCTTTGTTTTGATAGTCAAACAATCAAAATTATTTAATTTCCTACTGCCCTAGCAAAGTGGTAAGTAGGAAGAAAATATAATAACTCAACTAAACACATAGAAAATTTCATCCAGAAGCATGTATTAATTTCAGACACATAATCATGTACTTTTTCTTAAGAGGCCCCTTACTAATAATTGTTTAAAAAATCAGTTCTTTAAAGAGGTCATGTTACTTATATACTTGAGTTAAATGTTTGTCAGGAAAAAGTCTTGAACAAGTACCAATCACAGCTCTTACTGCAGTCATGCAGAAACTAAGTCTAAACACTGAAATACCACGTGACTCTCCAGCTTTTCAGGTGTATGTGCAGTTCCACATGTAACTATCAAGACTCCAGAAAGATTACGGGGCAGAATGACTGCTCTCCCTACTCGGATGGGTGGTGGCTGAGCAGCAGTTGTGCTGGAAGGGTGCTTCCTTGCAGGACCAGGTGAATGCAGAAACACTGGTCCAGAAACGTGGGCTTTTTAGGAGGACTCAAGAGCACCAGCTCAGCCAAGAGGGCAGACCCATGACTCTCTAACTTTGAGGAAAAGGTTACATTTGAAGGCCTTCACTCTCAAGGTCTTAGAAAGACTAGGGCCACGTATTTATTTGGGCTTGAGGACTATGAAATGAATGTGTCACAGTAACTTAAGGTTGAAGATTGAGGATGTGAATTTGGTCTTTGCAAGTTGCTTATCTTTGGTGTTATTTATATTCGTTATCTATTGTCCTGTACAAGATAGCTAAGTTAATCTCTTTAGGGAAAAGACTGGTACCATGGGACCAATTGATTACAGCGAATAAGCAATTCTGATCATGCAAAAACAATTTGTAGGCAGACTGCTTCTGTCATTTAGACAGTGTAGAGGCAGATTATAGCTAATTATCTAATTGATGAAAATCAGAAAAAATACTGTGAATTATGCACCTTAGAAAGAAAAACACTGGAATGGCACTTTGCCAAATACTGCACAACCTGTTCTATCCATTACCCACTCCAGAGCGAATCTCCTTACCAGCCATGTGAGGGGTGTGGAGAACGGAACATTATCCATGGATAATACATAGCTGTTGGCAGACTACTAAAATGTTTACTTGAACATATGCTTTCTCTTGTGCCAGTGCATGGTCTTTCACACATCACATGCTGGAAAAAAGATTAAAGAATTAGAAAGATTGAGATTACGGCTATAATGTGCTTACCACATGCAATTTGCTGCTGGGTGAAACTCAGCCTGGACTATTTTCAGGGTCTAGGGTTCTTGAGTTTCAAAACCTCTGTTCTGTTCTTGGGTTTTACAACCTCTGTTCAGTGTGTAGCTGGGGAATATTTGTATTAAAGAGGCCCATTTGTGTATGTTTAAAATAAAAGCTTTAGCTTTCTCACCACTACCCTTTTGCATCAGCTGACAACCTGAACCCAACTGACAACACTCTGTCCTACTGCACAGGGATCTTGCGCCCAGAAAAGAAAGCTGCAGATAGTATTTTGCATAAATCTTTGTAGGATATGTATCCAAGTTGCTTTTTAAATTATATACAAAGGAAGATATTGTAACATCTACTTATAGACATACATAAATGCCACAATAATTCTAATATGTTTGGCCTTCTACTACATGGGGAATCTAGTGACTAGTCTTCTTCTCATGTTAATCTGATCCTCATATTATTGTTGTTGGTTGTTTTTTGGTTTGGTTTTTTTTTCCTGCAGGAGATACTGCTTGTTATCCACTACCACCTTTTTTCTGTTTCAAGAAAATAAATATGGGGATGCCATTTCACAAATAAAGATATATACCTGTCAGAAACATCATCAGCACAAGTGTTTCCTGTGAGATAGAACATTGTTAAACCATTTTGGAAAACTGAATTTTCTCATGTGAAATCATTGCTTGGCAAGTCTTTGAATGGAAAATTATAAGCAGCCCATGGACATAATTTTTCTTTACTTTCCAAACTTTTTTAAAAATAATATTATTTTTTAATAAAACTAACAGCAAATGAAAAAAAATATTCTTCCCCATCACAGACTTGATGTAAGCAAGAAATTTTTTACAGTAATCATGGCATTACTACTACTGGAACATTATTTCCATTGAGGTGGTAGAAACCTCATTCCTGGAAACATTCAAAGTCAGGTTGAACAGGGCTCTTAGCAACCTGATCTAGTTGTAGATGTCCCTGCTCATCATTGGGGTATTGGGCTATATGGCCTTTAAATATCCCTTTCAAACCAAACTATTCTGATTGTATGATCCTATGATTAACACTTTCACAGGTGATTTCTACCACATCCTCATTTTTTTTTTCCTCACTGGGAAAGGATTCTGCAATGTTAATGCAAAATTTTCAGTATAACTTCTTGTTTTGGGGAAAACAGTCAATTCAATCAAATTACTGTCTCAGGTACCAACTGTACATAAATATAAAGTTCCCTTTTTGTGCGTTTGTTCTAGGAACTTATTACTCTAGTGGTAATGCGCATTTTTAGCATGGAAATATACAGGATGTTTGCATCTTCAACAGCTGGTACATACCGTGAAAGCCTAATGCGCTCTGGCCATGTGATGAGCCGTACTGCCACCTCATGGTCAAATCAAAACGGGTGTTTTGACAGATCTGCTTCAGTACTGCATTCTTCTACGCAGTGCAACACACTAGAATAGAATATAGTCACTATAATATAATGTAATATAATACTACATGTAGACTTTTTAATATATGGACTATATTTCAGATATGGAGGTTTTAGCTTTCTTTATTTTGATTTTTTTTTTAAGATATAATGTTGCTTTTAAGTAGTTAAAAGCTTTTCCTTTGAGTTTTTACATTGCCCATGCCAACATGTAGAGCTACCTTTCAGTCTTAATTTTTCTTGATAATGATTTCTTGATCAGGAAGTTAAATTTTTCTGATTATTAAGTTAAAGCCTTCATTTCTTTCTATCCCAATTATCCCAAAAATAAAGTGGCAGAGTAGCTGGCACAGAATGTTATCTGACAATGCCTTTGGTATAGGAAAATGGTGGTGAAAAGACCCCGTGATAAGGTCTCTACAATTATTCAGAGAGAGTTGAATTAACAGGATTCTTCCCAGTTTCATTCGTCAAAACCTCTCAACCATTGAATATTGACTGTCTTTGCAGCCTTCTGCAAGATGCAATTTTTGTATGTGTCAATCTAGCCAAGACCCCGCCATAGCAATGAGCACTAAGCAGATGTCTAATGAAATCCTGGTTATGTAATATTCATGATTCTGATGTTGTTTTAAAGCAGGTTACTCAAACATATAAATAAAGAGCATGTCTATGTCTCCTTGAGAGAGGTAAAAAGGTAAATTACAGGTCATATAAATAATGGTGTCATTTCTAATTCTGCTTTGAAAGATAAACTGATCTCTCCATTATTTTCAGAAGTAAAAAATCCATTTCAGTTTATAAGGCAAAGACATTATATTTTTCCTTGCTGCTTGATAGTGCTCTGCATATTATGTGTCATCATCCAGCAGCACAGGAAAATTGGAATGACTGTAGTTTAAGTCTACTTACTAAAGACAATTTCCTTCCCTTTCTCACTTCTTTTTTTATGGCCTGTTACCTGAATTACATTAACAGCTATGGCTCCAAGTTACAAATCAGAAAGGCTTGTTAGGTTCTGGAAAAACTTGTTTGAAACATGAAGGAATTCTGCCTTCCCAAAAGACATATTTCACTGTAATCTGTCTCTGCTGAGCAATCGTTCCATAGTATTGCAGTATAGGATAACTGAGGGGGGGTGGAACAGTTTCTGTGCTTTTTAAAATCCTCTTTGTGCTTTTTTGAAAGAAACCGTTTGCCTAATTTAGCAAGTGGCACCTGAAGCAAGCTGGAATTTGCATAGAAGAATGCATTCTGAAGAAGGTTTTATGCTGTTTTAATAGCAGATAAACATGATCTTTGATGCTAAGTGCCAAATGCATTGTTAGTATCTAGACAGGCCAAACAGTACATCACCATGGTATGCCTGCTTGGTGAGAAAAGATACGGAATATGTAGAAAGGTATCTTTTATAATTATGCAGATGATTTTGCAACATTTTTGTTTTGCGTGTTTGTAAGTCTCACGGAAGACACTTGGTTTTCCTTTGAGACTTTCATGTGTCTCTTGTTTAGCCTGCTTTTTATTACTCATAGGAGGCTAGATACATGGTCGTTAAGATGCTGGATTGCTTTTTGAATCTACTTTATGTGCATGGTGAAAAAAAATCGTCACTGGAGGCAACTTAACTAGGGTTTTTTGAGTAGTTACCTGTATGGGGAACATTTTTCCACATTAAGTCTGGTCCTTTAGATATATTTCTGCTCAGAGGTGACACATGGTTGCATTGTTCCTCAGGGATAACATTCATGGTCCTAGAGACATGGAGCAATGTGTAACTTATACAGTGCATTGCAGAAATTGTTCCTTGATTTTGTACCATCAATTAATTTATTGCACCAGTCAGGGAATACAGCTGTGATTTTGCTTCTATTATAGTCCTTATCCCATTTAGGAAAATTTGCCTGTGCAATGATGCATAGAAATTTTCCACTTCAGCAAGAGGAAAGTCCTCCTTGCTGCCAGCTGCAAGAATTATGTTTGGTAGAGTGACAATCAGGCTTCTTTTTCCTGATGCAACACTTAGTCCTGAAAGAGAAACAAGATCATGTCTTCTCATGAGAAGAAGGAAGAATATGAAATGGCTCTTTAAAAGACATTGGTGACATTTAGATTGCATTTTCAACAACTCACAAAACAGCTAACTTCCAATTTGAGCACACCAGCTACAGGAACCAGTCAGGACGACTCTTATAAGGTGTGGCATCCCATCTCAAAAAAGCAACATGCACATACCCAGATATTCATGTCTGAAAATTCTAGTCTTTATTACTTATAATCATTAATTGATCCATCACTAGGCTATTCATTATTTTCTCTCCTTCTAAACCACTTCTTTCCTTTTCTTAACTTCAAAACCTGGTACTTGCAGGCAATAACAAATATAGAAGAAAGACCACAACTGTTATCAGTTGAAAAGTGTTTTTTTTTTAGTCAGGCTGAAGTTTTTAGGAGTTTAAGTGGAATTAAAAACAAGTGATAAACAAAAACTGAAGACATATTGAAAAAATCGAAATGAGAATTTTTGCTTTGAAATGGTGTTTCACATTTTTTTTCACCATTATGTAAATGGTAAATAAAAAAAATTTGTTTTAGTTAGATGAAAATCTCAGGTTGATCTTTTATTTTCTATCTATCCACCTCACTACCCTACCCAAACCCCAATCTCCAACAGACATTTGGCCATGCAAAAATACACCATTTCCTTGTGTCTGACCCAGAGCTAGGCATTATCCTAATTTTTTTTTGTTTTGTCACTCAGCCAAAGATGCCCAGTGTTTATTACACAATTCTAATTCACATATGTGGCTGGAAACCTTGCTGGCTTTGATTCTCCTAATTCCTGTGGAAGGTTCTATGATTTGCATGGTTGGAAAACTGGCTTTTCTGCTAGCTTCTTTCTGCTAGAAGCTTCCCTCATGTCTGACAGAGCCACTCCCAGCCAGCTCCAAGATGGACCCACCCACCAAGGACAAGCCCATCAGTAGTTATGAGAGGAAAGGGCAGCAGAGACAATGTTTGAAGTATTGATTCTAACCTCCATTCTCCATCCTTCTGTTCCTTATGGAGGAATAGGTAGAGAATCAAGAATATAGTTAAGCCCAGGAAGGAGGAAGAGGTGGGAGAAAGATGTTTTAAGATTTGGTTTTACTTCACATTAGCCTACTGTGATTTTAATAATAAATTAAATACATTTTTCCAAGTCAAGTGTGTTTTACCTGAGACAGTAATTGGTTAACGATCTCCCTCTGCCCTTATCTCAAAACATGATCCTTATATTTTCTCTCCCTGTGCCAAGCTTAGGAGAGGAGTGATAGAGTAGTACCTTGGGTCTAGCCAAGGTCAACCTACCACACAATTCATCCCCCTTGCTCCTTGAAAAGGACTGGGGTTCTAGTTTGCATCCACAATGGAATATGTCTTTATGAAAACAATTATCTAGCTTTTACCCCAAACACATGCAGAAGTTTGAATTATGTTTGATTGTCAAATATAGAATGAGATTTTGCACCTAATTTTCTAGGTGGCTTTACCTAATAGGTATCTAATTCCATTCATACATGCTTTATTCAGGAAACTCAGTGTTTACTTTGCATAATCAAACCTTTGCCAGTGTATTAATTATATTTTTATCTGCTTAGATATATTTCCGTAATATGCTGGCAGTCAAATAACATATATTAAACCAAAACTGATCTCTTTCATCACTGATGTTGTCCTAGGTCAAGTGGAATGCAAACTGTTAAGCCAACATAAAACTCAACATTAGTGTGAAAAGAACTAGAAATTTTTAGCTTCATGAATGATTTAGGCACAATTATGTGCCAAAGCTCCAAAAGCAGGATACCCTCTATGCTAATGCTATTTCTCATCATAGAAAAATTGATATTATGCGCTTGAGTCATGTGCTAAATTGGAGTGATGTTATTTAAATTCACTTACTAAACAAATATTCAAAACTTTTTCCCAAGAGCATTTATTCTTGTTTTCCCTTGCTTTAAAGAGAATGGAAGCACCTTCAAATAGCATTTTGTTTTCTTTGAAAAAATAATCACTCCAAAATTTCTCATTCATTAGACATACCAATAACAGAGATGAATTAACTTATGATGCATATTTCTTCTTTATTTCATTGATCTTCTGGACTTTGCTTCTTAGGCCGCATACATCTCTCAGGCAATTGAAGAAAGAAAATACCATACTATACGGAATTTATTTCTTCATGGCCATAATTATCTTTGAAAAGGCTTTCAAATGGCTTCAGTAGGAGACAGGGTTGTCCAGTCTGAGAACTGAGTTCTTAGATTTCAACATCTTTGTTTTATTTTGAGCACTAGAAATAGCTTCAATGGTCCTTTTCAGGTGGAAAAACTGCAGATTATGACTAAACTCACTTTAGTACTCAGGGAGAAAAAAATAACAGGTTTGGGGGAAAAAGCTTACAAAAAAGAAAATTCACTCCTTTACAAACTATAAGATGCTGAGTGAGTCCACAAAGGAATTAAAAAGGAATTAAAAGTGGCAGATTTGGTAATCTGTCTCAGCAACTGCAAATACTTCTGTCATTCGTGGTGGGAGAGACTGGATTATAGATTATGTGAGATGCAGTTACTCAGACTACTATTTCACCTCATTGTCCACTGCATCAGTAGTAATTGTTTTATGATATCAAAGGCCATACAAGAATTTGCAATTTCTTTTGTCATTTTACTCAGCGCTTCGATGGAGCTGGGTTCTGGAGACACCAGGGCTTGCAATAAATAATCTCATTTTGAAAAACCTGTGCTTTTAATTAGTTGGGATAGAAGCTACTTTCAAACACCATGTCAGCTTTGTTATGAAGGCTTGAACAACCTCACTGGTTGTTCAAGCGTTCATAGACCAGATGTCCCTTCAGCTCTCCATCACCTGCATGACAACATTTCATAGAAGAGACCTTAATGAACAAAAACCAGAATTAGAGCAATGGGTGTATCCCACTACAATGATGTGTTCCCACTACCCCTTCTGTTCCAGAGGGCCCAGGTAGAGGTCAAATCTCTGACTTGGATACACTCTAATGAATCTATTACTTCATTACTTTGTCAAATTATCTTTGGAGCCCTGGTACTTTTGTATACTGGGCACTGAGGCAACACAATTCAAAATTTACACAGGCATTATGTGATAAATCATATCTTTTTATCCTTCTCAAATTTACTGTTTGTAAGTTTGTTTGGTAATTCCCTTCTTGGATTGCGAGAAAGAGTGAGTAATTGTTACCTTTCACATTCCTGGTACCACTAATAATTTAATTTACTTTTTATTAGACTCTCTCTGCAACTCTGTTTCTAGGCTAGAGTCATAGCACATGAACTTTGTGTATTGAACTTTCCTTCAAGTGCAACCCTTTTGCTAACCGCTATGTTGGGATGTAACACTGACAGTCTGTGTTACACGTGTTTATTGCAATGTGACAAGAGAATCTCAGGTTAATGAAAATGAGATAACCTCTCTTTTTCCCCCTTTTGTTTTCAATAGTATAGTCATGGATAATTGTGCTGCCCTCCTGTTCTTCCTTCAGAATTAAGTATGCTTATAATCCTTCAGAATCTGAGCAGAGAAAACAAGGACCCTGCAAGAACCTCACACTTTCATTCATGGGGATTCAAGCAGGCTAAATAGATGGTGACAAAAATGCCGAAACCCCTGCCCAAAGACTCCTTAATCTACACCATACTTGTCCCGCAGTCTGCATTCAGCATTTATTTTTTTTAGGAGAGAAAAGTGATTTTTCTTTTAAAAGCAATTTGAATACCATAGGGCTTGATAGGGGTCCTGATAGCCTGGCCTGACACTGGATGCCCCTGGGAAGTGTCTGTCTTGGTTTAAAATAATTTTTTTTAATTATTGTCTGCCAAGGAAGGCAGGAACCTTCCTGGGATGGAAAATATGACCCCTTCCCTCCAAATTATTGTAACTTTGAAATTATGGTGCTTTAAGGCAAAGATCTAGGAAAAGGAATAACAGTTCTTTACTTTTATATATATATATATGTGTCTGTGTGTGTGTGTGTGTATGTATGTATGTATGTATGTATGTATATAAAACAAGACAAACAAACAACAACGACGGCAACAACAACACACAGAAAATCAGGAGCCCAGGAGCGGCCTGTCTCGGCTGCAGGCCCTTTCCCTTTTGTAGTGTAGTTATAGTGACAGCCAGCAGGGGCGCTGTCGGCTCAGGGCCGGACAAGGCAGGTGTGCTAATTCCGCCGCGGCTGCAGGGGGCGCTGTGGCGCAACTTCAGCCCCTCCCCGCATGGCAATGGGGGCTTGGGCGATGAGAGAGAAGGGAAAGGGGCTCCCCTTGCGAAACTTACGGGGAGCCGCCGGTCTCAGTGCCTCTTGGGTAGTGAGCTGGTCTGCAGGAGGAGTCTCGGAGCAGCAGGCTGTAACAGGAGAGACAACCACACCCCAGGTGGCAAACAAAGTGTAGAAGAAGCGCCAAAGCCATGGCAGGAGCAGCAAGAATCCAGGTGGATGAGGGGTGTCGAGTTAAACTGTAGCAAACCCCCCCGAATTAGTGGCAGAAAACAGCAGGTACAGGGCGAACCGAGGACGAGAGAGAAGGTAGAGGGAAGGTGTTGTTTCAGGTTTTCCTTTGGCTCTCACATCTCCTGTGTGATATCCTGGGAATATCCGCGGCAGCCGGACTCCCTCAGGCAACCCGGAAGTGCTCCCTCCAGAGGGTGGCCGGGGGTCCGGGTTCCGAGCTTCGCCTGAGACACGCAAGCAGATGGTGAGGGTCCCTCCCAATGAGGTGAGGTGAAAAGGTCTCACTTCAGTGATCACTCTTGCTAGCAAAGGCTTACCCACGGCAAGGAGAAGCAGTGAAGGACAAAACTCCGCAGTGGCAGCAAATCCTTCAGGCAGCAGCAGTCTGGCACCAAAACCACAGCTGTCAGCCCTCTGATCCAAAGAGAAAGAGAAAGAGAAAGAGAAAGAGAAAGAGAAAGAGAAAGAGAAAGAGAAAGAGAAAGAGAAAGAGAAAGAGAAAGAGAAAGAGAAAGAGAAAGAGGCCAGCCCCTCACCCCCAGCCATGGCTCCTGGCATCTCTGCGCTTCCCAAGAACGCTGAGCTTCCCTGCCACCACACTCACTCCCCTAGCTGCAGCAAGACTGAAGCAAGCTGCATCCCTTCCCTGCCCTCCCCTATCCAGGTCACATCTTTTGTCTCTTAAGTACCCGTCATTCCCATCTCTTAGACAACAAATGGTAGAAGACCCTAGCATTCAACAGTGTCCTAAGCCCTCTCTGAGCAGTACCATGGTTTTGGCAGCTGGAGAGGAAGGGGAGGAGGTAAAAGGCGGGCATTTATCTCGAGCAGCAGAGCTGGCCGCTACCAGAAGCAGTGCTGGGAGAGGTCAGCTCTCCACTTCCAGTTGGTGGAACCAATGTAGTAATTATGTATCCTCTGAACAGAGACAGACATGATTCTCCCAGGATTTTAGAAGCTGTGGGAAACTTAGACAGAAGAATTCAAACAACTGTTATCTCTTTCTGTAACCATTGTTTGTAGATATGGTTCTTCAGAGTGTGCTATTCAAAGTTCACCAATAGTGTGAGAGAAGATTCCTAAAGGCCAATCAGGTCTTAGGTCCACCATTGTTTCTATAAGAACTGTAGATTTCTAATAATAAAGTGTCTTTTCATGTCTTCTGAGAATGGAGTCTCTGTATCACCTTTGGCTGCCCCTGATACCCCTTCGGTGATAGAACCAGTACCACGTCTGTGAATTATACTTGGTGAGGAGAAGGAGTCAAAACAGAAAAGATACTTCTGAGTTAGTTTAAACTCTCACCACAGTCTAAATGTTTCTGTGTGTCCTCCAACTGTGTTGAGAGAGCAGATTTTGAAAGTTTGATCTGGAGCAGATTTTGAAAGTTTGAATTAGACAGGCAGAATAAATGCCAACTGTTAAAATGGAAAGATCTTCTAAGAATTTGGACTCGAAAACATCATTAAGAGAGTATAATTACTGTGCAAATCTGACAGTCAGCTTTCTTGCTGTATGGGTATGCTCATACACTAATTCTGTGTGAATTAGCAGGCAAAAGTTAAAAATGCCTCAGTATAAACTAGAAACTGATAGCAGAAATGGACTCACAGTGGGTGCTGGTATCACAACATGGAAAAGTTGTAGAAGTCACTGGCATTCACATTAGCAATCAAAGTGAAGGCCAGTACTCACCCTTGACAATATAAGTTCCCCACAGACACTGAAGGACTGAGATGTGTATCCAGGCAAGGCTATTTCAGATAATGGTAATCAATATATGCTAAGTGGACTACTTAAAGTCTTAGATGTACAGAGCACTGCATATTCATTCTTTTTCCTCTTTCCACTACCTCTGTTGATACATGCTAGTATTTACACTAGAGCTGTTGTATTTAATTGAGAAAGAGGCTGAATCTACCCAAGCTAGGGTAGTTGAAGGAAGTTCTATTACATAAAATGGGAAATTTGGCAAGAAAACCAAAACTTCTGCTCCACCAAGCAGAAAAACAATTCAGAGCAAGATCTATGCTGCTATGTTCTTGCTGGAGCTGATGAGGTAGCTAACAGAAAATAAAAAGCTATCACAGAATCATAGGAAATTAAGGGGTTAGAATGAACCTTAAAGATCATCTAGTCCTAACCTCTCCTGCCATGGACAGGGGCATCTACCACTAGACCAGGTTGCTCAAGGCCTTAGCCAATCTGGCTTTGAACACTGCCACGGTTGGGACATCCACAGCCTTTCTGCATTGACTCAGTTCTCCACAGGCAGGGAACTTCCAGAGAATGGAGAAAACTGCATTTTGCCTTGCTTCATTAACTGGGATGGGAGGGGTTAAAATTATTGTAAATGTGGATGGCATAGGAAGAGAAGCATGTGTGAGGTGGTATTTCGAGCTCTGTTTCAGATCCCTGGTGTGATTCAGCAAATCCGTTAAGAAGTTCAGAAATACATACTGCTCAAATATGTCATTTAGTCCACCTGCCCCAAATAATTACCCTTCCTTCTGGGTCAGTCTTTTCTCTTTAAAATGTGGCTAATTATAAGTGTCATGGGATTGTTATGATCCTGTTAATGACAGTAAATCAGGCTGAATGTTTCAGCTGGGAAACATCATGGAAATGTACTACTGTTGTTATGGCTGTTACTACTGCCTGTTGTAGATTATGCTGGAAATGTGACAACTCATTCTAAATAAATCAAATAAAATGCTGAAACCCTAATTCTTCTGAAACCCTAATTCTAATGTCTTAGAATTGCATCAGTGAGCAAGATTTGGTAGCAGCAACTTACGGGGGACCATCCTGAAAGGAAAGGTTCCCCTGCTATCTTTGTGGTAGAAGATACCAACTCACTAGTAGATCTGTGCAGTTGCTGTATACATTCAACACAGACAATGCAGTCCAGCAGTAAAAATCTTTGTTTTGGCAGTCCTTTTTCTCCTTTGCCTAAATGCCATTTAGGAAAAAAAAAAAAAAAAGATTATTGAATGCAAAAGAAATTGGTTTCCTGAAAGGAACCAAAAGATATTTTGATGCAATAATGTCTTCCAATGCATGCCCAGCCCTACAGGTACATTCATCTCTCCTTGGGCTGAATGTCCTTGGTTGAGAGACGCTTTCAAATGTTCTTTAAAACTCCTCTGGTATAAGCATTGTCAGAATTACAGCAGGTGCCAAGTGTACTCAGAAAGCCAGTTAGAACAGCCAATATAGAGTAAAATAATCATGTTCCTGTTTGAAGCTTTTCCAGAGGATTTCTAGTGATAGTTATGACACAAATTGGATGGACTCTCCTCTTTAATTAGAAACTGTCAATTTTCACCAGAAATAACAAAAAAATTTCTTGTCTATACTTCTTTCTCAAGGAGATCTGTTTATTGTGAAGATGCACTTGTAGTATAACTACATAGAAAACAGTTATGTTTGTATATTCAGGATAATATTAGTCAAACATAACCTAATTATGAGGCCAAGGGATTATAAATATTTGACAGAGGAGTCAAGCAGATTGTAAAATATACATCTTTTGTTATATCTTTGGTGCCTCTCCATACTTAAGGCTGTGTTTTTCACTGAAAGCTCAATGGGAGAAAACAGCTTTTAAAATGTAGCATTATTTTATGTTTGGAGCATTTTCTTCATTTTAAACCACATGTACAATGTTCTTGCCTTCATAAGCAAAAAGGTGCTGGAAAAGCTGTTGATGAAAGATGATAAGGGAACCCCACAGCAAAGAAACCTAATAAAATCTCTTCATCTATGCATGATGGACTCTGTTATGTGATCTTCATTCCTAAGTTTGAATTCTAGTTGGATTAGTCTGATCATAATAGATTTCAGTTTGTTTAGGACAGAATGATATTTCCAGTTGTACCTGTAAGAGGAATGCATTAGCGTGCCTCACCTTGTACGCTTTCAACAGTTACGCAAACTTCACTGCTTGCAGAAAATAAGGCTGTCTAAACTGGTACCCTTGTTTTACTTTCCCAGATTATCTACCCCTTGGACAAAGTGGAGAAAGGCAGCATTTGACACTTTTCTATTTATTTTTCTTTTTTTTTCTTTTCTTTTTCCAGATACGGAAGAGTAAAAATATATTTAAAAAGCCACTGCAAATCTCTTTCATCATTTTATCTGACCTTCATTCCTGTTCTACTCCTGCAAAGACCAGATTCTGGGAAAGGGATTAAACAGCTTTCAAAACACTCCTCCTCTCACTGGCTACTTCACAGCTATTGAATCTGGTTCAAGGGTGGGGGCCTTGGTTTTTTTGTTAATTTTGTTTGTTTATTCATGTATGCACGTTTTTTATTGTTGGTTTTTCTGGAGGGATTCTTGTTAAAAGGTCAAATTGTGATTTCATTGTAAGTCATTCCATTTTACTGGACAGGTCAAGCAAATAGAAAAAAAGTATTCTTCAAAAGCTGTTTTTGCCCTTTGCTGTGCCTCAGCTGGTGAAGCCAACACTAGGATGATGCAAAAGGATATAAAAGAAAAAAAAATCAAAAACTCCCTGATAATAATTAACTTTTTCTTTTTCTTTTCACTGAAAGCCTTTTCCAATTGCTACGAGACAGAATTTGACATCAGTTTTATGCCCATAGAAGATTTTATTATTAAGAACAGTGAATTTGTAGAGCCATTTGACTATTTCTTGGGATTTGGTATCTTTTGCACGTAATACAATGACAGAAAAATGTTTTTCTTTCTAAAGAGCAGACTCCCTCAACCCTTGATTTTGTTCTTTATTTGAAGTTAGGAAAGGAATAACCAATGAAAGCAAAATTCTCTTGAGGCAAATTTTGTTTGTCAGACTCTGAGCACATGTATTACTGTATTGTGTGATGTGCCTGTATAACTGGATATTGCAGAAAACTCTCTGTTTCCCACATTTTTTCATGGTCCACTAGTAGTAGCTGTTTGTCTGACCTGAAGATCTAGGAGAAGAGGAGCATCAGGGAATCACATGGGTCAGTTCTTACTTTCATCTCAATATCTGTCTAAACTTCCATCACTGACTGAATGGACAGTCCAATGAAAAGGAAAAGCATTGTTGGATAAGGATGGACAAAAAAGAATCAAAATAAGAATGTATGAGGAACATCAAGCATGTTTGTGTTTCTGGCTTGGTATCTTAATTGGAATCCAGTTAATGGTAAGCAATTTTGCCTGTTTGTGTGGAAGTCAAGACAAACATATACATACAATATACATATACAATACATACAACGATTTTTGCTGAACAACTTGCTGTTCAGGATGAGATCTTGCTCTATTACTCATATATGTATTTTTTAAGGAATCATACTCCTGTCATGGAACTTTTCTATGTAGAATGTACATGCAAAATATTAGCTTAGGAAGGTAAATCTTAGTATTTCCTTTTCATGTTCAAAAGCCCAGAACTTAGCAATCAAAATTTGGGTCTCTGTTCCTTCTTAAACTATGCATATATAGGGAGGTGCATCCTGTGATACTAGGAAAAATTACAGCAGTAAGCTTAGACTAAATCCATTTAAAAGTGAACATATTCATACTTAAGAGTGTTTAGTATTTGGGATTTTCATTATTTGGGCTAGAGATATTTTAAGGGTTTTTTTTCTACTTCAGTTTGAATTTTTTCAAAGCCAGAGATTTATATTATATTCATGCTGTGAAAAGGTTGCACTTCAATCACGTGTTTTCAGAAAGAAGTACAAAAATAATTCCCGAAGTTTTTGGAACTCTCAATTGGCTTCACTAAACCAGCTCATTTAAATGAAACAGAAGGGGAGATAGTGTTCCCATTTGTGAGTTTGTGGTTCAATAGTAGCTCTGGTGTAAATTTTTGAGGAAAGGGAAGGGCTGGGAGGGCAGTGGCTCCACCACCTACACTGAGTACATTCCATGTTGTGGCAGGCTGTCATCTCTTAGCATTTTTTTGACTCCTCTTTTTCTTCCTCCATCAGCATTCAACCCCAATGAGAGTAGTAGAATATTAATTCCAGCCCTGAGCAGGTTCTTTGAAAGCACATTGATCAAATAACAATGATGCTCAACTAAATACCATAGTGGTGACAGTCTGTGCTTAGTTAGACTTCTCTGTGGAGTCAGGGAAAATATACCCTAACAGAGTGTTTGATCAGAGATGCAAAATGATTTAGTCAGTATTTTTTGTTCCTCTTACCTTTTACAGTGGCTAAAATGCCTTAGATTAGGCACATTAGAAAAATAACATTTTTTTAAAAAAACTATATCGTTTTCTTCATCTCTTTCTGATATATACTTTCTTTCTTTCTTTCTTTCTTTCTTTCTTTCTTTCTTTCTTTCTTTCTTTCTTTCTTTCTTTCTTTCTTTCTTTCTTTCTTTCTTTCTTTCTTTCTTTCTTTCTTTCTTTCTTTCTTTCTTTCTTTCTTTCTCTTAATAGCTGGTCAGGCCTTGTTTATCATGCACTGGCACAAAAGTGTGAAATCAGGCTGGAAAACATTTTTCCTTGATTATTAGGTTTATTCACTACTGACAGGAGCTAGTAAAGTAAGTGGTAGATTTAATATCTCTTAGGGGCTGCAAATCAGACTTGCCGTTGAAGAAGAGATGCTATAGGGATACTTACTGATCTCAGAACAAAGGTGTACAGCAGAATGCTTTTTAATATATAGACAGTCAGAGACAGGCCTAACAGTCTCCTTCTTTTAACTTATTTGTGTAAGCTACAGTGGATTATTAGAATTTTTTAGATTATTTTTGTTGTTTTAAAAAAGAAGTGAAATCTATTAGCTGGGAAAACATATAAAGTGAAAGTGAAATCTAGAAATCAAAACCCTACAAAGAGACTGGGCCAGGTGAAAGCATCTATTGTGGGGTGGCCTCCTTACTTTTCCCCCCTCACCTTCCTGAAACACTCTGTACCCTTGTGCTGGTGCATCAGGATCATATATGCATACATAACTTCTGGGTATTTTTCAACACCTCCTAGTTAAGCTAGAGATCAGCCACTGTGAAAATGTGCAAAATAATAATAAAAAATAATAATCAAAGATACATAGATGCTTTTCTCTTATTTTATTCCAAAGGAATCAATCAAAAACTGGAAAATAATTAGGTGTTCATCAGCTAATGGCCTATGTTTATAGTGTGAGAAAGGATTTCTGGTTTTGCATCTTTACCTAAATTTCCTAGGTGTATAGAAATTTTGTTTTCAAATGCCTTTCTTTCCCATCCTCAATAAGACTACACAAGCAATGAATAAGCCGAAAATTCTTCAAATATTGGGTTCATTTGCCTCATACCATTTGCCTCATGCTGAAATTTTTTAAAATTATATGGGAGAACCCATCTGTAGGCACAAAGGAGGCAGAGTGCTTTTTGCAGAGGGCAGACCAGGCTAGGAGACTGTGTGATAAAAATGACATTCTTCCACCTCTGCACAGAGACTGCTGGTGCTCTCAGCAAGCTCTGCATGGCTGAAAAAGCACCACATGTCTTCTGCTTCCCAGAAACTGATATATAGTTTGAGAGGAGGAATCCAGGCACTTTCCCTTCCTAAAACAGAGAGGATGCAAGTATCAGGGTTTTGTTCTTTATCTGGGGCTTGTATTCAGAGAACTAGCAGACCTTGGACTCGTGGTGACATAGTGCTTGGATTCCTGAACACACTATAGAAAAAGAAGTGTCAGTGTGTTTTCAGAGAATTCTAGTATTAGAGTAATTTTGGTTGAAAGGGACATAGAGGATATATAAAGCCATCTATTCCAAACCCTCCTGCAATGTACAGGGACATCTTCCATTAAGTAAGGTTGCTCAGATTCATCCAACCTAATCTTGAATGCTTCCAGGAATGGGGAATCTACTGCCTCTCTAGGCAACCTGCTCTAGTGTCTCACCAGTGTCTTAGTGTTTCATTGTATCCTGCTAATTATTTAAATGTCTCAAAGAGCAACAGATTAGGGAGGTCACTAATGTTTTCCATGTTTGAGAAAAAGTATAGGTAAGGGAAACCAACCTTTTTATTTTTCCTTGGTAATAAAATATGAAGTAAATTTTTTAAAAAAATTCAATTTTAGATTGATTTAAAACATTTCAGATTAATCAAAGCAGACAGAAGCTAGCTGCAGCCTTTTGTATAGCTCAGGCTAGAGTAAATACATTTCCTATTTCTACTCTAGGATGTTTAGCATCAGAAGGAATCTGATATTTGGGGACCTGGTTCCTGATGTGTGGGTTAAGGAGACTAATACCTTTTTCTAGGTGTTTCTTTTTTCAAATTTTGTAAATTTTGTAGTTGGACAGAAGCTTTCCAAAATGTGGTTTGTTATGCTAGAGAAGAATGGTATACAGTGGTGTTTTTTGCAAACTACCCTTCGAGTATGAAAATATTTGCATGTGTACATACAAAGTCTTACAAGCTCGGTCTGGAAGTAAATATATTTCAAATTAGATAGCTGATAGTGCTATGCTGCTTTGTAATCAGAAGGTCCAAAAGCGCACCTAGCTAAAGGTAAATGCTACCTGAATTTTCTGTTAATACTTGCAATTTCTACAAGGGCTCCCAAATCTGCTTTTTAATTGAAAAGTGCAATGACCTATTCAAATTAGTAAAGATGGAACCTGACAAGTATAGTAGTAGTACCCATTTATACTCAGAAAATGAGAGATTATCAAGCCCTTTTCTTTTACATTTTTACAATCTATCACTTCATTTAATAATTAAAAACAGAAGGATACTTTGCTTTCATGTATTGAACCAGTGATGATCTCAGAGCTTTACTGGCATGGTGTCAGAACATCATCACTCAAAAGCAGAAACATGCTGGCTGAGGAAGAGAAGGATCCCTGTGGCACTGACTACTTGCAAATTACTCCATGGACCTGACATCAGTGCTGGCCAGATAGAAAGGAGGAAAAAATCTTTGTCCTTTCACTTTTCATAATTCATCTTCCTCTGAAGTAAGTACAGAGGATTTTCCCAATTGTGTTAGCCACAACACGAGCAGGTCTTTTCAGTCTCAGATTGCTTCCTAATATGACGAGCAGCTTCTCCTGCTCCCAAGGGTTGGTAAGTTCTGTGATCCCAGATATCCCTTTTTCTGTCTGACTACTATGAAAAGCAAGGTCAGCACAGAAGCAGCACAAGTGACCACTGCCAAGGTCATTATTTTCTGTTAAAATTAAATGCTCTCTGTGCATGTCCACTTGATGAGAACTGCTTTCCTGTCACTGAAATGTCTCTTTTGATCCCTAGTAAGCACAGAGGATTCTGATCTGTACCCAAGCAGGACCAGGATGCAGGCTTGTTTTGAGGCATCAGCTCACCCTGCTCTGCAGACTTAACCACTACGTAGAATAAAACTTTCATGCAAGCTGGCTGAGGACCTCAAACTAAGTTTTAGCAAATTTATTTACCCTTGCACCTAAGCGCAAGACTGCACACACTCACAAGTTTCATAGCACACTCTTGGCATTTTTTATTATTTTGGTTCTGTCTTCCAAGCACATATGCATTATAACACCCTGAGTTTAGATGTTATCCAGTGGCAGGAGGAGAATATACAATTCCATTGTCTTTGCTGCTGGTTGTAGGAGTGCATCTATCAGACCAAATTACTTATTGGGGTTTTCTAGTATAAAATCTAGCAGTAGAATGACAGAGTAAGCATTTTGCTTTTCTTCTTGCTTGGTTGATATTTTATACAATTTTATATGCAATCTTTAAAAATCCTTACTGTTGTTCTTTTAGTGTTCTTGTTAGGCTTTTACCAGGTCTGCTGGTATTCTACAGGCCCAGATTCTCACAGTAATATTTCACTGCCCTTTTCTCCTCCCTATTCTTACTTGGGAGACAAAAGTCTTTGCATTTGCATATAAGCTTAGTGCAAAATAATACTTAGGTCCTGACGACTCTTTCAGTTGCACTGAAATCAAAGGACATTTCCTGCAAAGTTCTTTTAGTCCCACAGTAGCATCTAGGTACAAAAACTAAACAACAAAAACATATACAGCTCACTGCATACAGGATATTCTGTGTAAAGGCCATCAGGGTGGGGCCACCTTCTTGTTTTGTGGTAGGAGCTGATTGCACCACCATGAGTTTTAAAAATGACAGATTATCTGTCTTTGTTCCAATTATACAGTTCATAGTCTTGCCCTAGCGCACTGTCTACCTTCAGGTAGGCACTGTGGTTTATTTGTGACAGCAGATTTCACTGCTCTTATGGTTAACCTGACAGTGACACATTTTAAATAAAGTTAAGAAACATTAAACCTCTTGTTTAAGGGGAGTAAGGGGAAATTAACCAAATTCAAGGATCTTATAAAATGACCTTTTCTCAGCTGGCATTTTGCAGTGAATTCCATGTATGAGATTGATAATATACTTTAGAGTAGGTTTATATAAGCCAAACTGATAATAGAGATGTCTTTCCTGAACTGAATTAAGATGAACAAAAGACTACTGTTGTCTAACATTTTTCAAGGAAAAAAAAAAGGCAGGTTGTAATGCTATATTTTATATTCAGGAAATAGAAAACAAGTTAAAATGCAGGCTGAAAACAAAACTCAGTGCAAGTTTGCTCCTGGGACTGAGTGGATAAAGTAATGAAAATACCTATTTGGCTTGTAAAGACTCACAAGGGAAAAAATGGAAAACCAAAATGAATGACACCAAGTAATGGCAAATATTCTCAATTGTTCTGAAAAAAAATTTTAACAATATGCATTTATTGTTAGTTCTTGATTTGAATGAAGAGGCTTGTGGTCTCTAAAAGATTTTTCAACATTTCCAGTTTTTCTGTAACTGAGTTTGTGTATGTTCATCCTATTTCTAAATATAAACAATGAGATCTCCCCTGCATTTGAATTCAAGTTGTAGAAGGGTTAATTTTTTTTTTTTTTTACTTTTTACATCTGATGCAGGCATGGTTCTTGCTGTTTACTTTTCAGCATCTGGTGCCCCAGAGAGTCCTAGTAATAATCAAGGTATTTTTAAGCATAGTGAGAATGTTGCTTGGACAGCTGTTATTTCTTACCACTTGCCCCCTGGGAGTAGTTACTGTCATTACCAATGTAATTTCTAAAGATAGGGAAACTGATGTGGAGAATTCAACTAGCTTATTTAAGGACCCCAAGGTAATTCTCACCTTTCAACTTGTCTCTTGACTGAAATCACAATCTGAGAGAGCATCTCACCAAGAACAGCACACTGCAGCTCAGCAGCCTTTAGCTTATCCGCTTTAGACATGCTATTAGTACTATAACTTGTTAGTTTATCCACAGTTCCTTTATTGGGAACTTTGTCTGTCCTCACTGGTGCCAGCTTCTGTCTGAAAAGAGTTGGAATGTTTAACCTTGGAATTGTTGAGTCAGGTTACTCTCAGCATTCTTCAACACCAAAAGCAGCTTGATCCCCCTTATCCATCCACTGCTGATAACTTTTGCAAATAGGGTAAAGGTAAAGCTGCCCACTTTGGCAGAGCAACCTTCTAGAGTGGCTACTACTTTTGATCACTCAGGATTTTCTTGCAGGTGGCATTTAGAGGTCTTGCTCTTTGGAGAGATCTTGGAGAGGTCTTGCTTTTTGAAGAAAAACATTGTTTTAAGGAATGAATGAAAACATTAATGTCTCTCTACACCTATAAGTCTCATGTAATATAAGCAGATCTAATATTAAAACTGACTAATTTTTATACTTGTTGGCATATTTGCATTGGTTTTTTTCGTTTATTTTTAATAAGAATGCTTACACAGGACTTTTCATTAATTTCTCCAACTCTATCCCACTTTTAACCCATTGATCCATTAATGAGAACCTGCAAACAGCAAATTGCACATCCCTTATATGTGGTTCTTCTGAGCCTCCTGACCACCATTATAATAAGCAGGTCGAGGTATAAATAAGCAGACTGGCAGAAGAGAAGGTTTTGGCATAATGCTGTAAGTCCCCAAACAGCTTGCTCCATGAGGTTTTGAACAGGGCTCAGGGTTCTTCATGTACTCTGAGTTAGATGATCAGGAGAAATATGGACAAGATATTCTCAAGAGGTCAAAATAACAAAAAAGACTTTGCTGACAACTTCAGAAGATCAGAGGAATTTGGCAAAAGGTTTAGTACAACATTCAATCAGCATAAAACACTTCTCAATCGATGAACTTGGCCCTTCAGCTTAGGAAATTCTAAGCCCATTCTATTTTAAGTTACTCAAAAATTCCAAGAAAAGAGAATTAGAAGAAGAAAGAGAGAGAACATTTAGAAAAGCACACACATAGCTACCAAATTCGGAATTCCAGTTGTGTTTAGATAGAAATTCCAGGAGGTGGTAGGGTGAAGACATGATTTCCTCCTTAAATACGGCCTTAAATACCCCTTGGTCTTCCTGGGCCCATCCCCTCAGGTGGGACTTCTTGTCATTTGGCCACTCAAGAGTTTGATTAGGGGCTCCAGAGGTGAGTGAGAATCATTGCCTCTGATAGTGGGGCCCTGGAAAATGTTAAAGATGAACTCTGAAAATGTTAGGCTTTGTGTTTTGCCAGATCATTGCACCTGCATAAGCAGTATGACAAATTATATAATTGTTAGATGTGATGATTGTTTAGTAATTAAATATAATTACTGTATAATCATAAGAAGAATCATGAGAAACTATGTTAGAAATTTAAAGGGAGGCCACAAGGAGCCATGCTTGACTGAAATCTATGCATACAATAGAACAATAAAGTTTAATGATTAACATGAAAGTTATATAACGATAGAATATAAAAACATGTTCATCATGAATGCATGTATGAGTCAGATTTGGGTTTGTACCCCTGACACCCAGAGCTCTTCAATAAAGGCACCTACATATAATTGCTCTTGTGATTAAAGGTTTCTGAATGCTAACACCTCCAGGGATTGACAGGTTCTGCCAGACTGGAATACAGGCTCCAGGGTGGTATGAGGTACAGGGGTAGTGCATTGCCTTGCCAGGGCAAGGGCTGACCTGCCCCTTTCCCCACATACATGCACACCAAAATGTCTCGAGACATCAGTCTTTCCAATCTCTCACCGCTACCAAGTACAGTCCCTTCATTATGGCTTGCTAAATGACCTTGCTCAATTTCTTCATTTGTTTGAGAATTTGAGAATGATAACATTTAATCCCCTGTAAACGTATCTCCCTACTAGGGATCTGTTAGCTGTTTTGATTAGAAAAATAGCAGTAGGGAGGATCCACCTTCAAAAGAGGGGAGCAATCAACCTAATAGTGTTCCTTTTTTGAAAAAACACATTGAATTTGTTGCCAGGTATGCCTTGCTTCCAATAGCAATGCTCACTGTGATCATGTCTCCTTAAATTATAGAAAGGTGCCTTCTGTCTGGCACTTCCACAAATGACTAGCCAGTGTTTTATTTCTCTCTTTGTTAAAGATCTACTACCTCAGTGTGTGTTTTGGCACCAATTGGATTAGGGATAGAGTGGAGGTTTTTCTGACTTGGCTATTTTAACACTGGTAACTTCCAACCCATGCCCTGTTACTGTGGCTTATACAGAAATCAACTTGCTCGGGTGTGGCATGAAAATCTGCCCTTTTTGTGCAGTTATTTACAGTATGTGCTGGGGAGTAGATAATAGTACAATGTTTTCCATGCATATAGTCCAGTGCTGATGACATTTTGTTTTCAGCCATTATTGTGTGGTTTTTCTATGTTCTATATAGATCTTGTTTTGGGAGGGTTGGTTTTTCTGGAAGTGACCACTAACATGTAGTTAGGAAACAGTCTGGTGTTAATACACACATACAATACTCTAATTGAGTAAATGTTATTGTCTTCCCGGTTTTTGTGCAAATTGCACTCAGTATCTTGAATTAAAAAGGGAAACTTTATAACATTTTGTTTAATATCAATTCTAAAGGTGTGAGGGTGACCAAAAAAGGCATGTGTGTGTATGATCCCATCCATCTCTTTGTCAGCAGGCCAGTCTGCCTCACTGCTGTGTTTTGAATCTGTACCTTTGTAAATTTTAAGTATGAGAGAGGAAGAATCACCCAAGAGGTCACACAGCTGATCAAGTTTTATGAGGTGAGGTAGCCACATACAGGAGAGAGCCCTGACAGTGTTCCTACCTTGACTTGACCACTGGTCAAACCAGAGTCAACTGGCAACTCAACAGCATATCACAGCACCATAGGGAGCCCAGAGGCCATGGGCACATCTTCTGCTTCTTAGAATGACTCCTTTTTTGAGTACAAAGTGGTTGAACTAAACATTTCTTCAAGGAGCCTGGACTAAATGTGGTGAGAAAGCACAGCAGGGTTATTGATGTACCCAGGTTGTTATCATTTGCCATCACTGAATGACCATATTTTCATTTCTGTGGCTTGGAAATGGAAGTGCACATAGTTCTCAGTGTATCCGGCCAGCCTTACCCAATACCCCCACCATCTTCCCCCAAGGATCCAGGGCTGATCCGAGCTCAGACTGGAACTTTCAGTCTGTGTGCTCTGTCCCTGTCTCCTGGAGAGGCCTGGGACCTGCACTGCAGAGAGCGGTTCTCCAGGATGGAGCCCTCAGACCTGGATCTTAGCTTGTCATAGAGAATTCTAGGAGTAACACGCTCTGTTCTATTTCTAGATCTATTTCTATTCCTATTTCTAATTACTATTAGAATTTATTTCTATTTATTTCTATTTCTATTCCCTGCACACCACGACTTAAATGGTGAAAAGCAATTTCATTTGCCTGAAATGCCATGGGTTTTTCAGTCCCAAAATTGCTTTCAAGGACACACAACGCAAAGGCTACAACTGGAATCAGGATTTTATTTTGGGGGTTTTTTTATCATTATTTTTCTGAAACCATTTCACAGCCCTTGCTCACAAGTGTTAACACAATGCCCATGTGTAGCCTGAATCTGGGTGATGCATTTCAATTTAGTTTAAAAAAAACATCCTTTGCAGTCTGTCAGTCTAACAGAACTACAGAAAGCTTTCTGTATTCATTAGAAGGAATACAGGCCTAGAAAACCCTATTTTCTAAAGAGAACATGAATAATTAGTTTCAGTAACAATCACACAAAGGAAGAAGACAAAAGAAGAATGAATGTGGGGCACAACAGTCTATCTTCACGGTGCGTGAGCAGCAGGCAGCAACCTGGCCAAAAGGGATTGGAGGAGGCTGACCAGTGGTCAGGTTTGATACTGCGGAGAAAGGCAAAAAGCCCCCAGGGATGAGTGCAAATCTGCTCAGGGGAAAAATTGCTTTCTGACCTCAGCATTAGAGGTTTATTATTCCCTGCACATGAGAGAAAAATCCGCTTCCACTTCATCCCACAGGTTGGTCAAACCTCCCAGGAGATGTCCAAACCCTATTCTCCCTCAGACTGGAGCTATCTCAGGGGCCACAGTCCCTTGTTGGGGGAAGAATTCTTCCCATGCCTGGCAGCAGTGGGTGCTGCAAAGCACTTGGAACACTGGTGACATCTCTGCATCCCAAATCTCATAGCTTCTGCTCCTGGTTCCACAGAGGAGACCTCTCTAGTGGTCATATTAACTGACCAAGAGCTAGCTATCTTTGAACTTTCGTTGAGGTGTCTCATTGGAAGAAAGTGAATTTTGTATAACCACAGATTTTCTTAACACTCCTGGGAGACTGGGTCTCTCTAAGTTTAGATCATTTCTTTAATCACTCTAATGAAACATAGGCTTGGTACTCCTGCTCCTCTGTCCTGCAGATCTTTCTGATAATTACAGCAGAAAACCTCCTTTCTTGACAAAGGCTGCAAAAGGGAGAAAGATGATTTTTATTAGCAGACTAGGTTTGTTTTTTATGTGCAGTTGTCTACTAAGCATCAGCTATGACATTTTTTCTTTCATCTGGTTTGCAAATCAAGGTGTAATGTAAACATAGGCCCAGGTGTTTATATGCATTGGCATTTGTCCAAGAAGCAAAGAAAGAGTTGTATGAAGGAAGGGTTAAGAGGAAATACGATGTGCATGCTATCCTAGCCAAATCTGAGGTTTCAAATATAAAATGCTGGGTTGCACATCCCACCGGTCAGAGCAAGCAGAGCAGCTCATGCACTCAGCCTCCTTGCTGAGTTAGTGTCTAGCACACAATCTGCATGATGTTACTGGTGTAACTATTCTTGTGCACACTGGCACTACCAACATAGTGCTACTATGTTGCCTTGATTATAGACATGATCTTAAAAAATAATTATTTTCCCTAAATTAAAATGGAAAAAAATAAAAGAAAAAAATACTTGCATCACTCCATGCACGAAGGTCCTGAGAATCACAACCAACCTACTGAATTTTAATGAATGTGAAACGAATCTAGTTGAGAACAGGAAGGATTAGGATTATGCAGAAATCTGGACACACATTTCTAAAGTTTAGAAAATCCATAACTTTTTGTTCCCCAATACATTTTAGGGTATGATTAATCTCTTGAGGAGTTTAGCAAGATGGAGTGTGACTGTTGTAGCATTTGAATCAGTGATGTTAGCTAGCTCCCACAGTGGAATATTTTTTGCTTCTCAGGATTCCTGCTAAGAGCAATGAAAGTTTATTTTTAAATCCTTGTCACACTAATTATTCAATTGGTCATTTTGCAAATAATAAATAAGCATAAGATTAAAATATTTTGATCATGGTCATGGTTAATTTTTTAGTCTATCTATGTAAACAGGTAAGAAAGCAAGATGCAGGTTCAAATAAACAGAGTCAAGAAGTTGAGAATGGTCAGATTATTATGTAGACCACTTCAAACTTTCACAATGGCCTGTAATTTATTGGAAAATCAGACAAAATGCCTCAAATCCACCTATTCGAGAATTCTGAGAAACATTATCTCAAATCAGATTTCTTGCCTTAAAATTACCTTGACCAACAACATTTTGAAAATAGTGAAGTGTTTTGCTGTATATATGTAGATATGTAAGTATAAAGTTGCTTCTTCATTTAGTTTTGGCAGTTTCATCTACTGTCTAAACTGTTGTTTACTAACCACAAGAATGTTCTTTCCTGTGCTGATGTAGTCTGCTGAGATGTAAGAATAAGGGCATGATTTCAAGATTCAGTATTCTTAGTTCTTAATTGCCCTACTTTCAATTTTGGAGTTGTCTATGTTTCATTTTAGAGTTTTACATCTATAGTTAAGATTTATATTTTTAAACTTTTTTTTTTTTCTGTGAACTTTTTCCTAACTGTCTGTAACTGCCCATTAACCCAAAAGAATCCTGGCTCTTAGGCTGAGAAGCACTCTTTTGCACAGACAGGCTATGGGATGGACACAACTTCTGAGGAATCCATTTCTTCTCCACAAGTGAGTGAAATCTAGGCACAGTAACCATCATTGTTCTTCCTTTGTCACCACCAGCCATCAGACCTCAACTGCATTACCTCAGGAGGCCTACTCACAACCCAGGAGAGTATTTCCCTGTTTTACAGAAGAAATTGGAGGAAAATCCAGTGAGAGGTAAGGTGTTTGACACAAAGGGAAGAATGAAGAAAATTCAACATATTCCCCAGAGTTGGAAGAGGAAATAGCAGAAAAGGTAAAGAGGCCTTCTTCTGGAATGGCAGACAGAGAACATTGTGGAATCATTGCACAGGCTACACTGCATTGACAGCAGCAGCAATTTAACTAAAACCAAGTCTATGATTTAACTATACGATATAATGGACATTTTGTTAGAAATTACTTCAATAGCCTTATTATTGCAGCATATGCTCACTTAGTACTAAAATATTGGTCTGTTACCTTAAAAGAATTACATACACAAAGTAATTGTATGTGACTTACCTCCTATCAAATTAAGTCAATGCTTTCCTAGATTGTTGGTTTCCTTATGGTGTTCTCAATGTGACCTTCTGCCTACCACAGTTAAAACTACTCCTATTTCAGACTGTGTGGGAAATTTTTTTCTTTCCTAACAGTACTGAGAATAAATGTCCTCCTCTCAGTGTGATAGGTATTCAGGAGGATGCAGGTAGGAGGCTGGATTACAAAGGGTCCTCTGTCTTCACTCACTAGAAAAGGAACATATAGCACAACATTAAAATTGTTCTTTGCTCAAATTCTGTTGAATGTTAAATAATGCTGATTGTCTTTTATGACACTAATTAAGTTCGATTTGATCCCATGCATTCTTTCAGCACACAGTGTCCCATGGGCCTGAGTTTCACAGTTGAACATGTCCCTTGTGAAAAAGTTCCTCTCACCCCCAGATTTTTGCACTTTGAGAAACAGTGGCAAATTGTTTCCCAAGAGGAAAACAATTGTTTCTCAAGCCTCTTTCCCCAAGCCCTGGTGATTTAGATACTACTTCAACTGTCCCTTTGCAGTCCTCTTTTTACTTTCATCACAGGCAAACCTAGTCTACTGTTCATTTTTCTTGCTGCTCTTCTCTATATCCTTGTTGGTTTTAATCTCATTTTGAAAGGAGAGAACAAGCACTGCACACTGCTCAAGTTGCAGGTATACCAGAAATGTTTAAAATAATGTAATTACACTTTCTGTTCTACCTTCTATGCTTTTCTGAATAGATTTTAAAGTTGTACTTTCATTTTTGAACCTCCTTCAGGACTGAACAGTTTCTGTAGAATTTTCTGTAAAAAATCCTAATTAATGTTTAGCCCAAGTACACACGTGGACATGTGGAGTTAGTGTTGCCTCTCTCTATATGCATCTTTCTGCACTAACCAACCCTGAATTGGTGGATTGCCAACTACACTTAAGTAAGCTGCTGCTTCTTCATCTTTTCTACTTCTTCACTTTTTCTTCATTTCTATTCCCTACTTGCTTTCTTCTTCCACCCACAACTTTTCCACATCATATCTTCCGGAGAAGCACATTGAATAGCAGAAGCAACAATCCTTCTTTACTATGAATGCTGACCATTTCATCACACTTTTAAATTTACTTATGGATTTT
Organism: Melospiza georgiana; assembly: GCF_028018845.1. Taxonomy (NCBI): domain Eukaryota; kingdom Metazoa; phylum Chordata; class Aves; order Passeriformes; family Passerellidae; genus Melospiza; species Melospiza georgiana. Next base: position 57,801,986 of record NC_080430.1, read on the forward strand.
GATTTTTCTCCCCATTGTTATCTAGTTATTTAACCAATTTAAGATCATATGTTGCAATTCTCTTTTAATCCATGACAACTCAGTAGCTTTGACATTGTTTGGATCAGGACCTTGGAAAAATGGAGAAAACCATTGTTGGCTCCTCCAAGGAGTGTCAAAGTTTGTGAAGCAAAATTTGTTGTATAGAAACCTGTCTGAACACTCTTTGTTTTAAGTGTTCTTGTTAGAAGTATCCCTGACAACTACCAATTCTATTATTTCTATTTCTAAAAATTTGCTCACTGTTAATTAGCATTATTATACACTACAAGTTTGTAATCATGTTCAACATTAAAACTGCACCAGCTGTCACCACTAGGTACCACTAGTGCTTTACAGTCACGTTAAAATCAAGGCTGATTGTTGCATGAAAACAGCCAAGGTATTTTCCCAGTGTTAGCGATGCCCTTCACTCTCTTAAGAGAGGACCAGTTCAATTTCAGGTGCACTCCCCTCAAGATTCACACCTTTTTATAATATTTTGCTGGTCATATTCACTGCCCAAGTACTCTGATGTTACCATGTTTCAGTTACCTTCATCCTTTATACTCTGCTTCATGTTTGTGATGTTGATCTTAACCACCACTGGAATTTGAGCCTCCAGCAGCAGGGCTGGGTCACTGCCTAAACACAATGCTAAAGGAATGCACTTTAAAGCCTCCTGCTTAGGAAATGTGATTTTTATCTAGGAATTTTCTAACAACTGTATTTTGCTTGTAGAATACCCTAAAATGTTTTACTCAAATAGCCTGTATACTGCATATATTGTATCCATATATATATATGTATATGCACAAAATTAGATTCTCTTTCCAAATATATTTTCTGTCTGTGTCATTTCTTCCCCACAGGACTGTGGCAGCAGCTCTCTGGCCACTGAGAGAAACATAACCTTCCCAGGCATCGTCCTGGGGAATGCTATGAGAAGATCAGAGAAAAGAATGAGAAACAATTTTTATTTTAATTTGCTATACCTGGTATTGTGAACATGTGGAATGGGTTATGGAGATTTGTTTGCCAAAGGGTGGTTTCTTAATTAGCAATTAAGATGGTGTTGGTGATGGTGGTGGTGTTTGGATTAGATGACCAATATAATTAATACCTATAATTTATTAGTGGGTTTGCCATTCATTAGGGTTTTTGGGATCCCTTTTTGTAAGCCCATATTCCACATGGTATTTCTTTTTCCTTGTGTTCTTCCCCTGCATTAGCTCATCCTCCTTGCCCAGGGAAGGACATGGCCTTTTGGAGTTTTACAGTTGTTTTGCACTCAGTGTGTTGAATTGATTTAAAATCAATTTTACTTGAAGGTATTGGGTCATATTTTCTTCCATAATAAATTATTCTTATGCCACCTACCCCAGGTCCAAATTTTCTCTCAGTTATGGTTGGGAGTAATAGCTTCCTCCAAGGTGGCTACAGCTCTTTCCCCTTTCATGAGCCTTTCTACTTGTCCTTTTAGCTGGATGCCCATGCTTTAGGGCAGCCTCTCATGAGAGGTATCATTATTTCAGGATCCACAGTCATAATCATAGGGGATTCATGCATGTTAACTCCCTATCATGCATCATTTGTAAACAAGCAGCCTCTTTGTGCTTTTTACAATCTGATTAATGTTTCCTACTATAGCCAGGGGAATCTCCTCTCTGCAGGGGGTTGAATCCACCAGCCCAAAAAACTGCTTTTTGGGTAAGAGATCAGGGTCATTCCCCCCCAGAACCCTTCCCTCTTTTTCTGATAACAGAATTTGGTCACTCCAAGAAAGAGAGACTCTCCACTCAGTCTCAGATTCTTTAGGGGTTTCCTTTTCTAATTTAACCAACTCAGTAGCCATACATGGGATTTCTTTCATGATTATATGAATCAGAGAGGCAAGGTGGTCAGTGCCACTACCTTCCCCACAAGCATCCTTGGAGGGAGAACGTTTGGGCAGGCACACAACAATCACGCACTAAAGCACTCAAGCACACCACAGCTAGCAGGCAGATGAGACACAGAAAGATCTGTATGGGGTTCCAGCGAGGGTTTGTTAGGGTCCGGCGCTGAACGCATCCAGGAACAGAAGACAATGGGCTGTGGAGGGCCCAGGGTATAAATATGCAAAAGAGGAGGTGGAGGAAAGCATCAGAGCCAATCAACTGAGCGCATAGGTGCAGTACAAAGGGCAGGAGCCAATAGGGAGTGCCAGGGTAGACAGGCGGGTTTACATTAACCAATGGGGAAACAGGGAGTGGGGAATATTCTAGAACAAGACCATGTAGGAGTAAAAGAAGTAGAGATGGCCAATGGGAAATGCAGAACTGGGGTAAATTAGCATAGTACTGCAATGCACCATGGGGAAAGCCTTCTGTCTCACCCTAACCTAGGGGGATGTCTGGAGCCTATGGTGTATTCCTCCAGGATATTGCCAGTGCCCTTTTCCCAATGGGCTCACGGGCCTCCACAGTTATGTTAAGGTGTATCATCATCCAAACCCATGTGTTCTACCTTATTTAAGGGACAAAGTGAGACTGGCAGCTTCTCTGATTGATTATGCAAAGATTCTAAGTCAGAGAGGGGATATGTGGTTTTGGATAGCTTCAGCTCTACCTCCCCTTTTTGTTTCACTGGCTAATCTCACATGCAGCTCCTCTCGAAGCACATGGGTGGTAGCTTTCTGATTTCTTATTTCCTCCTGGAGGAGAACATGGGTGGTAGCTTTCCGATTTCTTATTTCCTCCTGGAGGAGACAGGTGTTAGTCTCATCTTCTTCTAGCTGCAGTTGTGACACTGTAACCAAATCTTGTAATGATGCAATAATTTCCATATCAGCTTTTTGTTGACATTCATTGTGTTCAACTGCAGCTAAGACAATAGCACCTAAGACAGAACAAACAATAGGTTTTCCTTTATTTTGTTTTTCACTTTTGCACCTGCATGCAGGGTAGAGATTAGCTCAAAAATTTCTTGGATATTACACCAAGTAATTTTGTGCCCATTCCTGGAGGAGACAGTTTGGCACCAAATTCATCCAATAAATTGACCAGAGCTTGTGCATTATGTTTCATGTTACCACAAAAATGTGGTAGATTTTTCTGGAGGGTACCTTGTGTAATTTCTAAATTAACCCTTTATCTCTGGAATAATATTTTACAAAGTTGCATAACGAAGATGAAGTGATTGTTTCCAGAGGGTACCTTGTATAATTACAGATAATTTTCAAATTTAAATCCTTCACCCTAGAAAGACACTTTGTATACATTTCATTAAAAACACACAGGGGTGATCATTCCTGAGGGGCACCTTGTTTAAATTATTTTTCAATGTCCCACTCCTTATGCCTCAGGAGCACCTTATTTTAAACACTTAAACATAGTAATACACTCACTTTTGATGGGCACCTTGCATTAATGTCTTCAAAAAGCAAACAGCTACAATGTTTTACAAAGCACTTTACTAAAGAAAAGGAAAAAAAAAGAAAAAGAAAAGGAAAGAAAAGGAAAGAAAAAAGAAAAGAAAAGAAAAGAAAAGAAAAGAAAAGAAAAGAAAAGAAAAGAAAAGAAAAGAAAAGAAAAGAAAAGAAAAGAAAAGAAAAGAAAAGAAAAGAAAAGAAAAGAAAAGAAAAGAAAAGAAAAGAGAAAGACTTATAAGGGTATCTTGCTTTGTTTCTCTAACACAAAATGATCAATCATAAAAATTAGCAATTTATTGATTTTCTGGAATTAACACTCGAGTTTTAAGGGTTTTGTGCCTTGTTATTAAATGCTGCAGTCCACTTAATTATGGAGGAGCATTCACCCCTGTGAGCTGCGGAAACCATTTCAGGTTCAAATATTCCCCAAAACATAACTAAAGCACCAAAGAATTTACATGTTGGTACCAAAAAAAATTTGATATTTTCATTTTATTAACTGTAAAAGAGGCAAAGAGAGAGAAAGGGGGAAGTAGAGAAAAGTTGGAAAAAAGCTAAGATTACTTTACAAGCATAGGAGAGTTTACCAACCACACTTGCTACCTTTCCACTGAGGGGGGTGGTGGGCAAAGCAGTTTTTGCCCCGTTTTTTTTGTCTCTGCTACTTATCTGCTTTTCCAGTATTGTAGGTTAGCAGCTTTGATGGAATGCAGTCACTTACCTTCTGAAAAGTAGATGCAGCATGTGGTCCCTGCAGCTGACTTTGGTCCACTCTTGTTGCTCACATCGGAGGATGCAGGAGCAGAAGAGGGTTTTCACAAGTTGTGTGTGTTGCATAGGTTACTGTTTTTCCCAGGCTGGAGGCATCCAAGGCTTGGTGGCATCTCAGCTTTTGGAGGCTTTAGGTTCTTTTTCCAGCTGTGAAAAACCTTGGATGGCAGCAGTGGAGGCGGGGGCGGGGGGGTGAGAAGGCAAAGGCCAGAGTTTCTGTCATTTTCTTCCTCCTCCCTAGTTTTGCACAAGTTTTGCCTTCCTTTTTATGGACCTCAAGGTGGGCTGCTCATAGTGTTCAGGTATTCAAAGAGATAATGATAATGATGAAGCCCTTTTTGAGGCATTATTTTTACTCTCAGATCCTTACAACTCCTTGCTACAAATATTAAAAAAACTCCTATTTACTTAATTGATCAAGTGAAAAATTACTTTTAATTGCTCATGTTGATCCTGGGTGGAGAAAAAAAGAGAAAATGCTGAATTGGCAGGCTGTGAATATGCCATTTTTAAAGGAAGCAGTAGCATTCTTCTGTCTGGGCTTCAATTTCATCAATACGGGGATGATAAATTAGGCTGCTGTGCCATTAGAGATGTCACTCAGACTGTAACTCCTCTTCACCAAGCAATATACAGTGCTACGCTTAAAAGAGGCTCTTTTTTATTATTATTTTTATTTATTATTTCCCATAAACTGTGTCAGCATTTTGCAGGTTTGGAAACAAATCCTTTTCAGAGCAGTAAAGTCAGTCACATTATATCTGTGTTCCTGCTTTGTATTGTTAAGCTCCTTCATGCCTAAACATGTCAATTTCATGGGTAATCCATTGCTGATGTTAATTTGAATATTTTCAGGACGCCACACTTCACTTGCTTATTGTGCTGTATTGGGTCTAGCTGAGATAAAGTTCTTTTTGCCTTAGCAGCCCTCACAGTGCTGTGCTTTGCACTGGTAGCCAGACAGTGCTGGTAACACACCAGTGTTTTTGCTACTGTGGAGCAGCACTGTTCAAGGAACTGATGGGAGGCATGAGAGTGAACAGTGCTGCTGTGAGCACTCTCAAGTGAGCAAGATCCTGGTAGGGGACACAGCTGTGCCAAAATAGCTGACCCAAATAAACCAAAGAGATATTCCCTACCATATGACATCATCTCAGATATAAAAGCTATGAGAGAGAGAGGGAATGGGGGATATTTATTATGTTACCCCTTTTGCCTTCTGAAGCAACTGTTCCAGAAGTGTGTGCTGAAACCCTGCTTCTCAGAAGTGGCTAAGGTCAACCCACTACAGTCTTTTTGGCATCCAATGTGTGCTGTGAGTCAAAATCAGTAATATATAAATATACATATTTATAAATAGCATTTATCAAGTAGAAAGCTTATTTATGGGACATGGAGTTTGTCAGCTGCATTGCTTATCTCTCTTTTGAGTTTCGAGAACATGTTAATACAAACAGCGGCTGTGTGCTTTTCCTTTACACTGATGACCTTGTTATGCTGGGGGAGCTATCTTCTGTGGAGGATGAAGTAATATACCTCCTTCTCCCTGCCCGAGACTGATTTGAATGCTTTTATAATGCAGTCTTCCAGAGTCTTTGCTCATCCTTATGTAAGCTATTTTATACTGTTAATAATATCAACTAATACTGCTGGTTAACTATGGAGTTTATGTAATCTGGTGCCATCCTGATGTAACAGAAAATAAATTTTGTGAGGAGATAATGAAATCTGCCCTGAGGCATTCAGTTTCTGGGTGACAGAGTGCATGGAAGGTTTCGGGCCTATTTCTAGGGTAATTATCACCTCCCATTACTGGGGCTTTACAACTGAACAGGTGATCAACCCTGACAAGCTGGCTCATCAACTGATAGAAAAGTGTCTTGCCTACACCAATGAACACTAGCAGCTTCTCACCCTGCACTGGGGCCTGGCCTGTGCCTACTGAACCATAGTTCTGTGTTCTCAGAGGACTGTAGTTGTGGCAGGAACCCAAACTGCATTTGAGGACACCATAACTGAGACAGGGACTCAAACCACAGTAACTAAAGTAATTACCCCAGCAGTGAAAAAAAAAAAAAATGACAATGTGAGTAACAGGCCCATACCTTTGATTAGTAAGGGAGGAAGAAGAAGAGGAAGAAGAAGAAGAAGAAATAGGAGAGGAGGGGCCAGATGGAAGAAGCAGGTCCTTCAACAGTATGTCCTTCAACACAGAAATTTAAAGGAGTGAGGCAAATCAAACAGGAAACCCAAGTTATTCTGACTTCATCAGAACTTTGAGACTTGTGAAAAGACTACAGTCACCAGCCAGATGAGCACATTTCTTTGATGCTGGGATGATGGAGCCAACAGTCAGCATTTAGAAGGACATGAAGTCCAACAGCTGGGATCCCTTGTTAGAGATCAGGAAGTTGAAAGAAGAATTGGAAAAGAAAGAGCAATTTTCAGCCTCTGTAGACAGCTCCTCTCAAGTGTGAGGACAAGATATTAATTTAAGGAAGATCTTTAAAGAGCATTTATGGAAGCCTCACTATTTGCTATGGAACAGGGTAGAGCTCCAGAACACCTGCAATGTCTTGATGATATAATTGTGTGGGGCAATACAGCAGAAGAAGTTTTTGAAAAGGGAAAGAATAAAAAAATCCGAATCCTTCTGAAAGCTGGTCTTGCCATAAAACAAAGTGAAGGGAACTGCACAAGAGATCCAGTTCTTGGGAATAAACTCTCCAGGAAAGTGGACCACTACAGTTGAAGTTATACAGTATCTGAGAGAATTAGCAGTGCTGGAAGTCATCTATAGAAATCTAAAAATGGATAAGATCCCTTAAGATCCAGAGGTTGTCCCTTGCACAATGGCCATGTGGAGGAAGGTGGTTCAAAGAGCCTCTGCATCATATTCCATCAGCTTCATATCATATTATTACCTGAAAATGCATTCATCAGCTGTAGAAATTGAATTCTCCTGGTCTGAAATGCAGCATAAACTCTGCATACTTTCGCACACCTCTGAACCAGCAGCCCAGCTTTTAGGGGCAGCCCAAGAGATCAGTTCTGTCCTGCCTCGCTCAGAGAGAAGGGAAGCCCCAGGTGGAGGCCAGATAGCTAACTCTGGTTCTTTCTTCATGACTGGGGAAGGACATAAGGAAGTGGGATGGCGAATCTTTAAGCTAGAAGCTTGTGTCTGTGGACTGAGAGGGAAGAGAGACAGAAGAAGTCACCCAAGAAGACTGTCAGTGTAGTTGCTGCAGAGAGACAAGAAGGCAATCAGCAATCTCACAGACATAAAAAAACTAAAATAGTTTCCTTTAGCCCTTAAGAGAGACCTTCTGATCTGGCATTGCAAAGGTCAGATATTGAATATCTCTGACCAGGAACAGAAATAGAAGGTCCCTGCCTTTGGCCAGGAAGAGGAAAGTGATGGCCAGACTATATGGATTCAATGGCCTGGCACATCAGATACACAGAAGTCTAAAGCTTTAGTACACACTGATGCCATCAAGGCACAGGAGTGCAGAACTCATCTGAATCTTTGAAGTGATGGGGGAACACCAGGAGCTCTCTGTATTTGAGACTGAGGTAAGTTTAACAGGCGGCAAGTGGGAAAAGCCCTCCATTGTGACTGGCCCAGAGGCCCCTTGTATCCTTGGCATCAACTGCCTGAGGAGAGGGTACTTCAAGGATCCCAAGGTGTATTGATGGCCTTTTTAGTGTAGCTACAGTGAATGCAGAGAAGATCAAACAGTTATCCACAATGCCTTACCTCCTATAGGAGCCCTTCATTGTTGGATTGCGTCAAGTTGAAGACCAGCAAGTGTCAATTGCTACCAGGACAGTGCACCAGAGGCAATATTGCACCAACAGAAATTCTTTAACTCGTATCCATGAACTAATTTGTCTACTGGAGAGCCAAGGAGTGATCAGCAGGACACACTCATCCTTTAACACATGGCCAGTGCAAAAGTCTAATTGGGAATGGAGGCTGATAGTAGACTATCTTGGCCTGAATTAAGTCACACTGCCTGAGTGCTGACATACTGGACATATTGGAACTTCAGTATGACCTGGAGTCAAAGAAAGCCAGATCGTATGGCACAACTGATATTGCTAATGCATTTTTCTCAATTTCCCTGGCAGCAGAATGAAGATCACACTTTGCTTTCACTTGGAGAGGTGTCCAGTACACCTGGAATCAACTGCCCCAGGGGTAGAAATACTACCCAATTGTTTGCCATGGATTGATGCAGACTGCACTGGAACAGGGTGGAGGTCCAGAACACCTGCAATGTCTTGATAATGTCATTGTGTGCGGCAATACAGTAGAAGAAGTTTTTGAAAAAGGAAAGAAAATAATCCAAATCCTTCTGAAAGCTGTTACCATAAAACAAAGTAAAGGGAACTGCACAGGAGATCCAGCTCTTGGGAACAAAATGGTAGGATGGATGCCGTCATGTGCCTTTGGATATAGTTAACAATATAGCAACTAAGTCTCCACCAGCTAACAAGGAGGAAATCTTTGTCTAGGCCTTGTGGGGTTATGGAGAATGCACATTCCAGGTTATAGTCAACTTGTTAGCCCCCTCTATCAAGTGACCTGGAAGAACCAAGTTGAGTGGGTCCTTGAGCATCAACAGGCCTTTGAGCAGATCAGACTGGAAATAGCTTGTGTGGTAGCTCTTGGACCTGTTTGGACAGGATCAGCCATGTGAAATGCACTCTACTCTGAGCTAGGAAGCATGGTCTCCTCTGGAGCCTCTGCCAAAGAACATCAGGAGAAACCCAAGGTCAAGGTTTTAGAGCCGAGTTTATAGACCATCAGAAGCCGACTATACTCTGATGGAAAAAGAAATATTAGCAGCCTCTGAGGAGTTTTAAACCACCTCAGAAGTTTTTGGAACATAAATATGTCTCCTTTTGGCACCGTGATTATCCATGCTATGTTGGATGTTCAAAGAAAATACCCCTTCGACATATAATATAACCAGTACTACATGGAGTCAGTTGGTATCACTGATTGCACAACGAGCCTGAATGGGAAAAGCCAGTTTCCCTGGAACACTGGAAGAGATTATGGACTGGCCAGAAGGCAGAGATTTTTGAGCATTGCCTGAGTGATGACTAGTGCCCAAGAAACACCACCATAAAACAAAAGAAAGAGAGAAAACGAAAGAGTCTATGCCCCGTTTACTGATGGATCCTGCTGTGTGATAGGAAATCATCAGAGGTGGAAAGCTGCTGTCTAGAGTCCCACACAAGGAGTCATTGATGCTGCTGGAGGGGAAGGTGAGTTGAGCCAATTTCAGAAGTGAAAGCCATCCTCCTAAGCCCTTGAGATTGGTGAACAAGAAAAGTGTCCTGTACTCTATCTCTTTACTCACTTCTGGATGGTGGCTAATGCCCTATATAAGGGTAGCTGCAGCAGTGGAAGAAGACCAATTGATGATGCAGGGGTAAACCCATCTGGACTGCTGCATTGTGGCAGGACATTGCTGCATGTGTAGAAAACATAACTCTTAAAGGATGTCATGTAGATGCTCACATGCCCAAAAGTCATATCACTGAAGAATATCAAAATAATGAATTAATAAATAAGTGTGCTGGTTTTTCATTTGAGCCACCCATGGAAGTGAATTTTTCTGAGGAGAGCTACTGAGAGCTTCCTCTGTATGTAGCAACACCAATTGCTAGCTAGCTTTGAGAACAGGCATGTTTATAAGCCAATTAAAAGTTAGATACACCTCTGTGACATTCACATTTTAAGACAAGCAAACCCCCAGGAAGCTTTCTTTACTTCCTGCTTTCCTGCATTTTCTTCCCCTTCCCAGTTATGCTGGCCTGTGCTGGGCCCGTGCAGCCTGGCCATTGGGATGGGGAGGGGGTAAAGAGACACCCAAGCCAAGGCAAGCCAAGGCAAGGCAAGCCAAGCCAAGCCATGGCACAGGCTGTCGCTGAGCCCTGCCCGCAGTTGCTGGGTTGGGCCAGCTCTGCTGCTGGGCCATACTGGGTCCGCCAGGCCCTGGGAGCAGCCCAAGCTAGTTCTGCTAAGCCCCAGGCTGGCTCAGCCGTGATTCTGCCACCGTTGAGGCTTCTCCCTACCACTGGGCAGGGGGAGAGGAGGCCATCAGCCTACAGTTGAAATTTAACAAAGCAGGGGCCAGAGACAGCCGTGTGACCAGAGCAGCTGCTGCCATTCTGGCCGGGCCCCCTGAGATCCTGACTCAGCCCCCCAGTGCAGCCTGAAGATCCATCATTGCACCTGCTTCAGCCGCCCACCACCTGGCTTGGGTCACACAACCATCCACAGGCCCCAAGCGAGACATTAACTCTTTTAGTGCATGGATGAAACCTACAAACATCAATTATCTCTCTCAAGTGACAGAAAAGGAAAGAGTGAAGATACAGAGAGAACAACATTAGACATGAAGGTCAGTAAGAAGCCACGTCTCAGATGGGAGGGATTGAGGAGATGCCTCAGTCCTGAGCTGAAATCCTCTTGTCAGGCTATGGAGTAGATATAATCGATACATCAGACTCTTTTTCCCTGTAACTCATTGAAAAGTACAGGGGATGAAGTTCAAATTGAAGTTATGAGCAAAGGCATCTGTGCTAAAGATGGCAGATATTGAAGTAGCTGTGATCCCATGAGAAGTTTTAACAGACAGAGAGAGGAGTGATGAGGACACTTTACCCCAGGGAAAGAAGAAGAAGACAAAGACCTCTGTTCCCAGAGATGAAGATGATCTCTGGGAACAGATGAGAGATTAATAAAAATAAATTAATTAAATCAATAATTAATTAATTAAATGTTCTCTTTATTAATCTCTGGAAAGAGATTAATAAAGAGAACCTTTGCTCTTGAGCAGTTTGTCCTTAGAATAATACCCTGTAAGCTGACATGGCCCATGAGCACTGCTGTGGGAAGGCTGCAAGAGCTGGGAGGGGCTTCACAATTGCAGATTCCTGGGCAGCTGTTATTCATGAACATTAAAAGCCATGAGAGAACAGTTTTCTTGTAGGGAAGTCTCCATAGCATGACGAGAGACTCCTCTCCCCAAGTGAACTGATGAAAGAATATTCTAGAGGTGATAAACTGACTGAATTGTTTTTGTATGTTGTTAGGGGGAAAGAAAAGAGGGTGTGAGGAGGAGTGTTCTAAAGGTTTTATTCTGATTCTTGTTATTCTTTATTTTAGTTACTAAATAAAATTTTCTAATACTAATAAAATTTTCTTTATACCCTTTTAAAGTTTTGAGCCTGCTTTGCCTTCCTTCTAATCCTATCTCACAGGAGGAAATGAGTGAATCATTCTAGGGGGTACATGGACATTTAGCCAGGACTGAACCCACCACAGTAAGGCTGCCAAAACTGGAATTGCTCAGCTGGACCTAGACTGGGAGAGAAAGACTGAGCTATTTATAGCCCAATGAGCCCATGAAGCATCAGGATATTCAGGAAGGGATGCAATATATAGGTGGGCTTGTGATCGAGGGGTGGACCTGACTATGGAAGCTGTCACATAGGGTATTCACAAATGTGAAATATGTGCTGCAATCAAGCAAGGTAAGCAGTAAAATCTCCTTGGAACTGAGGGTGGTAGCTGGGTTTCCATTATGGTGAAGCTTGGCAGATTGACTACACTGGACCACTGCCACAAACATGCCAAGGCAAGAGCTATGTACTCACCATGGTAGAGGCCACAACTAGCTGGCTGGAAACATAAACTATAAACCATGTCACTGCTCAAAACACTATCTTAGCCTTTAAAAACACATTTTGTTGTGACATAGTACCTCAGAGAATAAAATCAGACAATGGGACTCATTTTCAAAATAGTCTTGGAAACTCTTGAGCAAAGAAACATGGCATTGAGAGGATATATCACATCCTTTATCACTCACAAGCCTCTGGAAAGACTGAGAGAAGGACTGCTGAAGACTATGCTAATGATGTTAAGGTAAAAGGGCATAAATTTGCATTAGGATGCAAATTTAGCAGAAGCTTAAGCTGGTTAACAACAGCGGATCTGCTGGCCACCTGCTCCTGCCCAAACAAAACCCTTCCATACTGTGGGAGGAGATAAGGTCTGCTCCCTACACATGGAGAGGTGGCTGGGGAAGTTGGTGTGGATTTCTCCTTCCATGGGAAAAAGCAAACCCATTTGTGGGATTGTTTTTGCCCAGGGACCAGGGTGTATTTGGTAGGTAGTGTGGAAGAGTTGGGAGACCTGCTTTGTGACTCAAGGAAATTTAGCCTTGTGGGGAAAATAATCTGTGGCATAAATTATGTGTTGCAGGAAGTAAAGTAGCAGGAATGAATTGAACTGATGAAGAATTAATTTTGTGAAGGGCAAGGAGGATGCAATGATGACTCAAGCCAGGCTGGTCTTGGTGACCGATGATAAAGTATGCTTCTTCTCCTGTCTTGACTACCCATCCTGCTTGAATGGAGCCCAAGTCATGGATCTGGAAAAATGGAGGAAGCCCATGAAAAGGGAAAGTAATATCAATCTGTGAAAGGACAGGGGTAGTAGTTAGTGAAAGCGTATATTGGGTATAGAGATGGTTGAAGGATGTAGTTTAAGTTGTAAGTGTGGGTAGAAAGAGATTCCAGTAATGACAAACATAATGGAAGAATTGGAAGATATATAAATTATGTGGGATCTGAGTGGGACGCAAATGGTATGGAATAAGGGGTGGAAATTGTATTGGGACTGACAGAAATAGAGTTCATTTTCCCACAGCAGCCCTCACAGTGCTGTGCTTTGCATTGGTAGCTGGAAAGGTACTGGTGACACACCAGTGGTTTTGCTACTGCCGAGCAGCGCTGGCACAGCATTGGCACTGTCTCTAACAGTGTCCTGGTAGGGAACACAGCTATGCCAAAATAGCTGACCCAAATAAACCAAAGGGATATTCCATACCATATGACATCAGCTCTGATACAAAAGCAATGGGAGAGAGGAGGAGTGGGGGACGTTTGTTATGTTACCACTTTTGTCTTCTGGAGCAACCATTCCAGAAGTGTGTGCTGAAATCCTGCTTTCTGGGAAATGGCAGAATATTGCTTGCTGATGGGAAGTAGATATTAATTGTTTTCCCTTTTGCTTATGCATGTGTAAACTTTTACTTTTCTTTTTTTTTGGTTCTTTGCTTTTTTAAACTGCCTTATCTCAACTTACTAGTTGTTTTGCATCTTATTTTCTCTCCACTGTCCTGCTGTAAAGGGGAGTGATAGAGCAACCTGGTGGGCATCTGGCATCCAGCCAAGGTCAATTCACTACACATGCACTGAAAATATTCACTAACTTCACTGGTAAAGGTGAACCTGAGTCACATATATTTCTTGTCACGTACTTGTTGTGACATACTTTACTGTAGAGGCAGTTGGTCGGGGGTCTGATGGCTCGACCTGGATGCCACAACCTTCTCAGAGAGAGGTCCTGCAAGAGACAACTTTCTAGGAGCCTTAGGAAGTCCTTCAGCTGCCGGGTAACCTCAACAAGGGGCAGCTAGCTCAGCTCAGCTCTTAGCAGTGATTTCAGCTCTGCCTTGTGAGGCGTACCCTGGCCAACACAGAGACAAAGAGACAGGAGAGCCATGTGGTTGTTCCACAGAGGTAGCCTTTATTCCAGCACCCTGCAAAGGATGCCAGCAACAGCAGCTCTCTCCTGAACAGGGCAGAAACTGGGTTTTTTTCTGGGGAAAAGCAGGGGTGATACAATGAGGGAAAAACCAATCAGTCCCAACAAATCTACATGGGGTTCCAAAGCATGCTGGGAACTCACCATGACCAAGGAGGATTTCTCAATCCATGAGACTTTGAGAGGATCTTATCTTATCATAACCCATTCAAGGGATACCTCTCCAAGGGAGAGGGCTGGCATGCACATCTGTTTCCACACTTTACTATGGATCTTATATTAATGTTGTTACTTGAACTATTGATTGTTTATATTTTAAGTATTGTCTTATGTCACTGTTAGATTAATAGGATAAAAACAAGTACACTTTCTAAGTAAGAGGTATCCCATTAATCATATAGTGGACCTCTTGTGCATTTTAATATGCAATTATTTATTGTAAGCTCATTGATTACATCTTGAGAGTATACATTCACATATATATGTGAATGGAATGCATTCTCATGAAAGATGTTGGGTCAGTTACAGTGGCAAATGGAGTCCAAACTAGTATGGTCCTCAGCTGTCTCTATAAGCGACTTAAAAAGATAACTAAATTCAGTCTGCCAGGCTAGATAATCTTCAACCTCTCTGCTTACTTCCCTAAGGGTTCAGCTGGCAGTGCTACTCCATCTATCCCAGAGTTATTAAGATAAGCACACAGTGTCCTGTTCTATCTTTTTTTTTGGTAAAATATTCTACCAATACCCATCTCTCTACAAATGCTGTAGCTAGCTGTGAAAGCAATTCTTGTTTGAATCATTGAGGTAAACTATTTAAAAAGTCACATGATGCTCTTCTACCTTGCAGTAAGCATATGCCATTAAGTAACATTATTCCTTTTACTCGATTTTTACCTTCCTGCTGTGATTTTGAATTTTTAAAACCTCTCCTAACTGATTACCTAGGATTCAATTTAAAAAGCAGATGTGAAAATAAATTATTTGGAGCAAAAGCATCAG